>NC_072410.2:82465000-83715000 GCF_028858775.2 Pan troglodytes
TTTGCCTGGCTATTGTTACAGGGTCTTCAAAGACTCCATGCAGATGTCACCTCTTCTTAGGAGACTTTCTTGAAACTTTTGGTCTGGATTCATTGTCTCTTTTTACTTCATTTCTGTATTTATATCTGTGACATCATATATTAATTATTGATGTGTGACCTCTTTGCTGAAGTGTAAGACCCCAGAAGGCAGGGATTCAATCTTTTATTTCAGCATTCCCAGTGCCTGAATGTCACTCTGCTTTCAAAGAAAATGATTAATAAATGAATTAGTTAATTTAGCATGATGGTATTGCAATTTGTGTGCTTATCAGAGTTTTATGATTGAAGGCAAATGTGATATTTGTGTATTTTGACCACCAGTGTTTTACATCAAGAAAGAATAGTTATCCAAAAATGGAATAGATATTTCCATGTACTCATGTGAAAAATTATCTGTGGGGCTTTTCAGAAAATGGGTTTTTGTTATTTTTCCATTAGGACAGATGTTTTATCCTGTGACAGAATGGTAAAATTAAATTTCAGGACTTTTAAGGAAGAGAAAATAACCTTTTTTTTTTTTTTAGTGTTTATTTCCTCAGGTTTTATCATTAGATTCTTTTATAATGGCAGACATTCATGTTTTAGAGTCATATTTTAGTCAGGTTTACACTATCAATATTCATGTCTGTTTTTGCAATCCAGAGATAATCTTTAAAAGCAGAAATCTATCCAAAAGGCTAGGGTTTAAAGTTCTTTTCATTTTCACTAACTCTACTTAATGTGGTATTCAGTGTACTCCATAGCTTGCAATTTACAAATGCTGTTATCTACATGGTCTGCCAATACAGATGCAATTGTATATCAATCAGAATTTTTAAAATCAGAATGGAAAAGAGGCAGGGAACAATTTTTAAAAGTTTAATAGATAAACAAAGAAAATGTAGGAGAGCTGAAGACTAAATAACAAATGCATACAATAGGAGATGGGTGAGCTACAGATTTTCAGTGAACTGTGCATGTTGGGGGCACGTTAGAGCTCACCTCCCCTCAAAAAAACAGAATGTACCAACTTTTCACCCTAGTAACAGATTTTACTTTGCATGCCAGTGTACTTTACAAGGCTGATGTAATGACTTCTTCCCCTAAAAGAAGGACTGAAATAGGATTTCCAGAGCACACTTGGGAAGAGATATGCCAGACCCTATCAAACATGGAATCAAATATAGCACCTCCGAAATTATGTCCCTGTGCAATGAAAGTTGGTTAGTTTGCCTTAATAGGTCTTGCTTTCTTCCTCAATAACAATTAGGAATTGTTCCATTATGTTTCAGATGTCACAGTGCCCCAAATTGATATTATTCTAATCACTTCTCCTTATACTAAAGATCCTAGTTTAAGGAATTTTTTCTCAGTTTCTGGCACTCACTTTGGTATTCAAGAGCCACTTTCTGTTTTAGCAGCATTTGAATAAATCGCTTCTTCCAAAAATCTGTATTATAGATTATTGCTAAATTGTCCAAGTGCCCTGTGCCTGCTTGAATGCTGTGAGGCTACAATGTAGTATAAGGGAGCCAGAAAATTGCTAGTTGAAGGCAAAGCTGTCTAAAGTGAAAGTGATATTAATAGCAGTCCCAGGAGGATCAGATCGGCTCCTGGATTCTCCATGGTCTTGGGCACAAAGAGACAACAGCTGTAAACTACTCATAAAGAGCTATGGACCACACATTTCAAAATGTCTTCATCAATGGGAAAACAGTTTTGATTCTTAAAATTGCAGACTTGAATCAGGGTTTTGGCCTTGTAAAATAATCAAGCTGTCACATCTTAAAAATCTGAGATCAAATTTAAAATTCCATGGCTCTGGAATAACCATTAAGACCCAAAGTAAGCAATATTTAAGCATCTGGGCTTTGAAGAGAAGTCAAAAAATTTTAGGGTAAATCATTACCAAATAATAATTTTAAAAAAACCTTTTAATAAATAATACTGATTTAAATTTTACATGTTTTTAAAGAGTTTAGATGTCAAGTGGGGGTTTCTGTTTTTTTTTATTGTGGCATTAGTAGAAGAATAAGAGCAAGGTATGCAGAAAGAAAAGCCAGATGAAGTGCCATCTTGTCCTAAGTCCACGTACCCCATCAGTGTGCCTCATAAGAGAAAATGAAGGAGAGACCAGAATGCCCTTAGCCTCCAGCACTTACTCTCTCACACTGAGGTATGTCGCTTTGCCCACATTTGGCATTAGATCCTTTTATTTGCACATGTGAATGAATAATATGCAAAGTTACTCTACTCTCCCCTTATCATTTTGTGATGGCTTTTCTTTCTTTTTGTTTTGTTTTGTTTTGTTTTGTTTGAGACAGAGTCTCGCTCTGTTGCCAGGCTGGAGTGCAGTGGCGCGATCTTGGCTCACTGCCACCTCCGCTTCCCAGGTTCAAGCAATTCTTCCGCCTCAGCCTCCCAAGTAGCTGGGACTACAGGTGCGCACCACCATGCCCAGCTAATTTTTGTATTTTTAGTAGAGATGGGGTTCCACCATGTTGGCCAGGATGGTCTCTATCTCTTGACCTCAGGATCCACACGCCTCGGCCTCCCAAAGTGCTGGGATTACAGGTGTGAGCCCCTGCACCCAGCCTGTGATGCCCTTTTTTAGAGATACAGGTAAATAAATTATAGAGTTAATGTCTACAAAAATAACCATTGTATATTAAAAGCGTAAAAACCAGTGATGTGATAAACAAGGTTATAAAAACAAAAAAATTATTCAGTCGCTTCAGGAAATACTGAGATACCTACAGATAACCTGGTCAAATCCTAGTTCTATCATGTAGACTTACATAAGTTACTTTGCCTTGGTTTCTCTGTATGTAAAATGGGGATAACAACATATTTATGTTATGATGTTGGTGTTAAAATTAAATACATTTTAGATGTAATGCTTTTATATCCTTAGGACAGTGCCCTGCACATAGTAAGCAACCATATGTTACAAATATATATATATATATATATATTTATACATATGTATATATGTATGTATATTGCTTTTGTTCCTAGTTTTTGGTTTATTTATGTAGTCAAATGATAAGTATTATTGATTTTATTACAGCCATTATTTGTTGACTGTTTATGACATTTCAGATGCTGGGCTAAGGTCTTTGCAGTGATTATTCCACCTAATTTTTATGAAAACCTTATAAGGTAGCTACTTTTGCTATTATTTTATCATTATCTTTTTTGTTTTTTTTTCTTGAGACAGAGTCTCACTCTGTTGCCCGGGCTGGAGGGCAGTGGTCCTATCTCAGCTCACTGCAACTTCTGCCTCCCAGGTTCAAGTGATTCTCCTGCCTCAGCCTCCTGAATAGCTGGGATTACAGGCACCCACCACCACACCTGGCTAATTTTTGTATTTTTAGTGGAGACGGTTTTTCACCAGGTTGGCCAGGCTGGTATCAAACTCCTGGCCTCAAGTGATCGCCCGCCTTGGCCTCCCAAAGTGCTGGGATTACAGGCATGAGCTACCGTGCCCAGCACTATCTCTATTTTAATAATTAAAAAAACAGGCATAGAGAGGGCAAGTAACTTGTCAGAGTGACAAACTGACAAAGCAAGTGTTATAACCATACCATGTAAATATGTGTTATTATAAGTATAAACCATATATTATGGTTTTTATTATAGTAACTTTCTCTTCCTCTATTCTTGCACCTTGAACTGTGATATTCATGCAGCAGGATTCCATCATTGTTTTTAATTTGCATATGGCATATTTTTCAGATGAATATCTTTAGGCTAATACATAGAATCTCATTGTCCTTCTATTTAGACTTTCTAACCTTGGTCATTCGACTCGATCCTTTCTAAGTTGAACCATCACAAAAGGTGAAGTTTTTTCCACAAAATTCTCATAGAATGTAAGTTGGGCCTTGTCAGCGTCCACAACAAATGTAAATCATTTTGGCCATGGATAATGTCAAGTATAGATTTTTAAAAGCAGAGAAATAAAGAATTCTTGCAACCTAAAATAAAAATGTCCAATAAAAAGAATGGCCTCTTTAAAAATGTATTTTGAAAGATTAAAGAGGTGATAGTTTCCTGAAACCATAAACACACCAAATAAGTCAAAGAAAGAAGAGTACTGCCCTTGACTGCAACCTCCCTTAATATTTCTATCATCTACTTTGCTGGCCTTGATGTAAGTAGAAGACACTCAGTTGCTTTGATAGATGAGAGTCTCTGTCCTTTAAACCTGTAGTTTCCATGAAGAAGGAATAAGCTGGGCACTTTTCTTCTGTTGGCTAGAGAATAATGCATTAGGAATAGACATTCTCTGAAATGAGGAAAATATACCAAATCTATTTAACACCCTTTGGGGCTTGCTTGTTGTTCTCATTAAGCCTGTGAGATATGAATGCTAACAATCTCACTGCTTGTTTTCTCAGTCCGTCACCACATACTTCAACAATACTTCCCTTATAAAGACACTCAGTTAAGGAACATGTGGTCACCAAAAGAAGCCAGTGGAGATCAGGCAGCACATCAGAAGGTCCTCTGTCTTGTCTTCTTGCCCTGGCTTTGTAACAGGGGAAAGAAGAAGGCAAAGCAGCTTCTTTCCATTAGATCTCAAATTCCAGTTTTCCCAAATGATTGCCCAATTTTCCAGTCTTCTCAAAAGCTTGCCAAATATGCCAATCAAACTGGCAAAAATTAGATAGACAAGTAGATTTCACATGTTTCATTTTTACAAGTAGCTGCATACCTCTTTTTGAAAGTTAGAATATAAACATCTTGGGTGTTTAGTCAACTCTACTGATAGAGTACTCAGGAGCTGTGGCAAATGAATCCTTCAAGGAGACTAAGTGAAGTCTGTGGGTACAGGGGTCCCACGTGCAGGAGAGTCAGCCCTCAAGCCTGGAATAGGAAACCACCATGCCCCACTTCACCAGCAACATCCATCCAGCCTGACCTCCAGCAGAGCATTCAGCCTCAAGAGTCAGTGCTGCCTTGTGCCCTGCCTCATTATAGTATTTTTCAGTTTACAAAGCACCTTTCACATAATTATACCATGTGATGCTCACAACGGCTCTGCCAGGTAGACAGGACGAGGATCATTTTTAAATGACCTTCATTTTAAAGCCAGGGAAACTCAGACTACAGAGAGGCCTGTGGGTTACTCAAGCTCATGTAAAACCCAGGTAAAGAAAAAACATCATCAGACCCAGCCCTTTCAGCTTTCAACCCAGCGTTCCTCCCGGACAACCTGCTAATGTGATGAGCGCAGGCTCTACCCTAAGGACCACACAATATGTTGCTCTTTGCTTTTGGAGATAAACCTCAGAGTTGTTCTTCATAGGTAGAGCAGTTTGTTTGAAAAAAGTAATATACTCATTTAAGGTTCAAGTGACACTTGTAGTTAACAGCTAACTCTTTGGATCCTTAACATAAGTTAAGGATAAGTTAAGAACATAAGTTCTCTCCTTTGGTCAGATAGTAACAAAAATTTGAGTCTTATGGCCTCTCTGTCCTGTAGGTGCCTCATGGTCATAATTAGTTACTTACCTGCAAAGGTATATACAGATTACTCAGTCATCTGTCTATACTTCTGTTGCTTGTTCCATAATAATAAAAACTGCAATACAACAGCTTCAACTCAATTATAAAATGTGAGCATATAATTCTATTCACTTCAAATTGAATAGGAAAATTTAACCATTTGTCAATTATTTTAATACTAATATGATTAGCTTTGCATTTTAGATAAAAATGCTTCAACTTTGATGCACTTTTGCAGTAAATTACTTATATTTTCCTAGTCAACCTACTGCTGGTAGGAAATGGGCAGTCTGTGCCATTATAATTTTGTATCTATATATAGCTTCCATTTAATATAAAGGATAAACAACATGAGTGATACACGACACAGCTTCAATCCTTATCCATTTACAGAGAGAGACCTTCTGACAAGCCGCCTCCACTTGTAACAACCAGATTATATGTAGGAGCACTTGGAAATTTTAGAAATGTTTACTGTTCTTTCTCTAGGGGAGATATATAACTTCTTGTCACTTATATTTACAGAAGTGGCAATGTAGAATTTTGATTTACTATCAGCAGTTAAATGAATTTTCTAAAGAAAATAACAACAATCCTCATTTCTGGGTTCCCTACAGTAAAAACGGAAGCCTGTTGATATGCTTGTGTCATCATCTGATCTTTTGCAAAATGTCTATTAATGAGCATTTAGAGCAAATGATCAAAAGAGTTGCATAAGTGTACACAGGCAGATCCCCATCCTACACACAAGCGTTAAACGGTTTCTCTGGCATGCTCATTTTCCAGAGACAGCCCCATTCCATGGCTTTTCATCTGATACTGCTGGAAAATTTTAGAGCACAACTTCCATTGCCCTTCAGTGTGGCGCTGGACAGCCTAGTTTTGCTGTTATTAGATTATTTTTAATCCCAGAAATTATGTGTTTATTTACAAAATAAGCAAGTTCGGATTACTCAATACATTTATGTGGGGCTACAAATATGATAAGATGCTATACCCAGGTTTCCTTGGTAGAAATCTAGTATGCGAATGTGATCATGGAGAACAAACAGCTAGAAAGCAACAGTGCCCAGTCTATTCCATCCACAAGGGCTGTTCCACATCTTCTGGGGGCCCTCTGACTCCAGACTCTTCAGCCAAGGCAATGAGCAAATATGAAATGATCTAAAAGCAGTGCTCGATGCCTTCTTTATAAGGCGACAGACAGGCTGCAGCTGGGGCTGTGGAGAGAGGGGCACAGTCCCTTGCATAAACACCGACATGCAGCAGCCTTGGGGGACAGAGCCCCCTGGTGAAGTAGAAGCACCTCTCTCTGGTCAAGAGAGAGGCTGACAGCACATCTCAACTAAAATGGAAAAAAAAAAAAAAAAGGACTTGGCATATTAACTATGTTTTCCTCCTTCCTGCTTCTCCTCTTTATTGTGCAAGTGCCCCTTAGTGAGTGCCTTATCAGGAATTTCACTCTATCTGAGGCATTAAGCCAGAAAGAGGATAAAATCAGACTGACCTAGAATTACTGTAGTGTCATTTAACAACCTTATTTTAGTTAATTACTGATTAATGGGCCACACTTTTAAAATGTGGAGAGGTATGAGTTTGTTTTAAAAGCCCTATTATACCTAATAAATAGCATCTAATCTTGGACATCCTATAAAGTACCTTGGGGCTTTCCATACTGGTTGTCCTTCAAATCAAGCTCCTCACATCAAGCTTTTTTCTCCCAAATTAATGAGCAGCACTAGGATATGTGAACTTTGTGTAGCTTTTTCTTGACTCATCCATTCGTAGGAAGCTTCATCTTAGACTTCTTAGTTTATTAAGAGTATTTGGGGCTGGGCATGGTGGCTAGTGCCTGTAATCCCAGCACTTTGGGAGGCCGAGGCGGGTGGATCACCTAAGGTCAGGAGTAGGAGACCAGCCTGACCAACATGAAGAAACCCCGTCTCTACTAAAAATACAAAAAAAAAAAAGAGTATTTGGAGGGCCAGGCATGGTGGTTCATGCCTGTAATCCCAGCACTTTGGGAGGCCAAGACAGGCAGATCATGAGGTCAGGAGTTCGAGACCAGCCTGACCAACATGGTGAAACCCCGTCTCTACTAAAAATCGAAAAATTAGCCGGACTTGGTGGCGCGCGCCTGTAATCCCAGCTACTCAGGAGGCTGAGGCAGGAGAATCACTTGAACCTGGGAGGTGGAGGTTGCAGTGAGCCTAGATCCTGCCAATGCACTCCAGCCTGGGTGACAGAGTGAGACTCCATCTCAAAAACAAAACAAAAGAATATTTGGAGTGTGTGCATGTCCCTACATATAGCCCAAACTAACTTTGCATAAGACATCTTGTCATGTACACAGGCCATGTGTCAGTGCTCCAAATCGTACTTGCCAGAGTCTGTGGCAGCAGAGTGAGCTCAAGGCTGAAATTAGCTCAGGCTAATTTAGAACCATTTATTTAGCATATCTTCTTTAAGTAAAACATAGAATTGCAAGAACAACGGTGAACAAGAAGTGAAAAATGTTAAAAGGGCATTGCCTGATGCACTGCCAGCTCAGCCTGCCTGGGAACTCGAACTGTGTGCTTGTTGTGACTTGGTTAGTGGTGAGCTCATGCGAGCTTCTCAACAGATAAGGCAGGCTCTGCACAGGTGCAGGGACCTGACCCAGTCCTCAGAGCACAGGCTCTGCAGTGTTAGCCCCCTATGGACTCCTAGATTACTGAAATATTTTGTTTACCTAAGGAGCTTCTGTTATTACTCTAAGGGGCTTTCATCCTTGTCTGCAAATGAATTCAGATGGAAAAAAGAGGAGGTCTGTAGGGTAGGAGGGAGAGAGTAGTGGGAGTGTGGGTAGAACCTTTCTCCCTCCTTATCTCCCTTCACATAATGGCCATCAGGAAAAGAACCCTCCCAAACTGATCATGTTCTTGTTTTAGGGACTGCGATCTATTATGGACCTAGCTTAAGTTCTCAATAAGCATGTGCTGAATAGATTAATGAATAAATGAATAAGAACAAAGGAGAGACATGAGATGGAATTGAGAATTAAAAAATAAGCTTTGGCCAGGTGCAGTGGCTCATGTTGTAATCTCAGCACTTTGGGAGGCTGAGGTGGGAGGAGCATTTGCGACCAGGGGTTCCGGGCCAGCCAGGGCAACACAGTGAGACCCCATCTCTATAAATAATACCAAAAAAATAGCCAGGCATGGTGGTACATGCCTGTAGTCCCAGCTACTCAGCAGGCTAAGGTGGGAGGATTGCTTGAGCCCAAGACATCGAGGCTGCAGTGAGCTATGACGGTTCCACTGCATTCCAGCCCAGGCAACAGAGTGAGACCCTGACTCTAAAAATAAATAAATAAATAAAATAATAAAAATAAACTTTGGTCATCAGTAAAAGTTGACTCCAGAAAGAAAATGAGTCAATCCGTGGGACACTGGGGAAAGAAGGGTAGACCATGTCTGTCTTTTCACTGTTTGTATCACGGTGTCTTTCACGTAAAAGGGCTCATCAAATATACATTGAATTTATTCATTCAACAGTTATTTGAATACCTCCAATGTGCAAGTCACTGTTCTTGGCTCCCAGGGAGTTCCTTGCCCTCAAGAAACTTTTTCTTCTGCATTCTAGTGGCAGAGACAAATAATCAAGGTGGAAAATAGGCAAACATATCAATGTATAATGTAATGTCAGGTCGTGGTAAGGACTGTGAAAAATAGGTTCAGTGAGGGGGTAGAGAGTGAAAGAAAGGGTTGGTATTTTAGTGAGCGTGGTCAGAGAAATTCTCTGAGGAGGTGGTATTTCATCTGGGCCTGAAAAGAAGGGAAGAAATTAACCATGCAAAGATCCGGGGTCAACCCTTTCATGCAGAGGGAGAAACAGGAGCCGAGACACAAGCTGGTTTGGAGAGTTTGAGAAACAGCAAGGGGGCCATGTGGCTGGAGCCTGATAACACCTGGGAGAGGAGTGGGAGGGGAGGTGGGAGAGGAGTGGGAGGGGAGGTGAGAGAGGAGTAATGAGCCAGATCATGTCACGCTCTGTCAGCCATGATGAGGGGGGCTTGGGGGTCTTGTTCTAAGTGACAGAAAGCCATTAGAGAGTTTTGAATACGGGAGTGGCATACTGTGATTGTGTTTTTAAGGGTAACTCTGGCTACTGTGTGGAAAATAGCCTGTGGAGAAGCAGTTTAGTACATGAGACCACAGGGGACCAGTGAGGAGGATTAGGGTATACCTCAGGAGAGAGGGCATAGGCCAGGATGACGATGGTGGCAGTGAAGGTGATAAAATGAAAGAGGGCGTTAGAAAAACCAGCCAGAACTCCCTCAAGGGTCCTGGAAAGACAGCTCTAGCCTGAAGCCTCACTCCCTCCTGCTGCCAGCTTCTTTTTTTTTTTTTTTTTTTCTATTTTTTTTTGTTTTATTATACTTTAAGTTTTAGGGTACATGTGCACATTGTGCAGGTTAGTTACATATGTATACATGTGCCATGCTGGTGCGCTGCACCCACTAACTCGTCATCTAGCATTAGGTATATCTCCCATTGCTATCCCTCCCCCCTCCCCCCACCCCACCACAGTCCCCAGAGTGTGATATTCCCCTTCCTGTGTCCATGTGATCTCATTGTTCAATTCCCACCTATGAGTGAGAATATGCGGTGTTTGCTTTTTTGTTCTTGCGATAGTTTACTGAGAATGATGATTTCCAATTTCATCCATGTCCCTACAAAGGACACGAACTCATCATTTTTTATGGCTGCATAGTATTCCATGGTGTATATGTGCCACATTTTCTTAATCCAGTCTATCATTGTTGGACATTTGGGTTGGTTCCAAGTCTTTGCTATTGTGAATAATGCCGCAATAAACATAGGTGTGCATGTGTCTTTATAGCAGCATGATTTATAGTCATTTGGGTATATACCCAGTAATGGGATGGCTGGGTCAAATGGTATTTCTAGTTCTAGATCCCTGAGGAATGGCCACACTGACTTCCACAATGGTTGAACTAGTTTACAGTCCCACCAACAGTGTAAAAGTGTTCCTATTTCTCCACATCCTCTCCAGCACCTGTTGTTTCCTGACTTTTTAATGATTGCCATTCTAACTGGTGTGAGATGGTATCTCATTGTGGTTTTGATTTGCATTTCTCTGATGGCCAGTGATGATGAGCATTTTTGCGTGTGTTTTTTGGCTGCATAAATGTCTTCTTTTGAGAAGTGTCTGTTCATGTCCTTCGCCCACTTTTTGATGGGGTTGTTTGTTTTTTTCTTGTAAATTTGATCTTTTCAGTCTCTGGAAACCTCCCTCCTCACCACCTCTTACCACCTGTGGTAGGTGGAATAATGTAGTGCTCCCACCCAAGATGTCCATGTTCTAATTCCCAGAGCCTGTGTATCTGTCACCTGACTTGGCGAAGGGGAATTTTAAGGTGTGATTAAGTCCTTGAGATGAGGAGATTGTTCTGGATTTTTCAGTGGTTCCAATCTAATCACATGGGTCCTTAAAAGCAGAATGCTTTTCCTGGGTAGAGTCAGAGGGAGATGCAACCATGGAAGGACAGTCAGAGAGATGCAATGTTGCTGACTGTGAAGATAGAGGAAAGGGCCAAAGGCCAGGGAATGCAGGTGATCTGTAGAAGGTGGAAAAGGCAAGGAAACAGATTCTCCTCTAGATTGTCCAAAAAGGAACACAGCCCTGCTGGCACCTCAATGTTAGCCTAGTAAGGCCTGTGTCAGACTTCTGACATACAAACTATAAGATGATAAATTTGCATTGTTTTGCACCAATTGTGAAAATTTGTTACAGCAGCATTAGAAAAGGAATATACCTTCCTACACCATCCTCCTTGGTGGTGCTTCTGGCACCACTGTGGATCTGAAGCTAGGGCTGGAAGGTCCCTGATCCTATGATGGAGAAACTGAAAGTATCCTGGCATAAAAAACTGGACTTTTGAATTGTCTCATAGACACAGTGGTAGTCATTCTGGGGCTTTATGCCCTTCCTTATGCCTCAGGGATAGCATGGCTTACATGAGAGCTAGCTTGAAGACCTACTGACCATTTATTATAAGAATTTTGTAAAATTGCCCACTCTAGACTAGGGATTTTGATTATCTTAATTAAGGAGCTATCAGGATCTCAGACATACCAAAAAGCAAATAGTGTAAAATATGCCATTCACCCTGCATGCCATATGCCCTTGAAGACTTTAGTTCTCCGCCTTTCTATATCTCTGCTTATTTTGTGCTATATACATATGTAACTAACCTGCACATTGTGCACGTGTACCCTAAAACTTAAAGTATAATAATAAAATAAAAAAAAAAACAGCAACAGTCAAAGTGATCCATGAGAAAGGCAACACAGTGGTGGGGAGTAACAGGGTGAAATGCTGCTGAGCACAGTGACCACCTCTGTGTGGTCACTCCATGCTTCCTTAGAATCAGTGGCTTCCTCCTCCAAGACGTGACCAAGGTTCAAATCCAGATTAACCCTAATATATCCTCTTCTTGCTTTAAGATTCATCATGTAATCTTCCGTCCTATGTAATCTTCAGGTCATGAACCTATGGGAAATAAAGGGTTCTGCTAAACTAAGGATCTTTCTGATCAGTTTTATTGTCTGCCCACCTCTACCAACTTTTTCGCTACCTTTCCATTGACCTTTGCTCAGAGAATTTTTAATTTTTTTCTAAGTCAAAGAGCAACAGAAAAGTCCATTTTCTTCGAAGTGGAAGGTACATTCACACGGTGTTTTATTTCTAATAAGCAGTGTACTGTAAGGTAGTACAAAAGCATTGGCCTTAATACCATAAGACCTGAGTTTGAATGCTAGATCTTAATAGTTTTTCATCTTTGGAAAGTTAGAATAAGCTATGTTATTATAAAGTTAAAATAAGCTAACAGTCCTATAATTTCTATAATAAAGACAAAAACCTGGATTGATTGACGAAGTAAAGTTCTTAGTCTATAATAGAGTTGAGTTCTGGAAGCCTTATGAACACTCACTACTTTTTAACACCAGATTATCTGACTCTCTCAGGTCTCATAGACCCATCATCTTTGTGGTTTTCATAGGAGCATGAGTGCCTGTAAAACCCTTGGACATCATGAGTTCATATTTGGAGTCCTTATGTTCTCTGAATTGTGTTCCTTAATTTCATGCTGCTCTCCAAGCTGCAACTGAGGTTACTCTGGAGTAGAAATGTGTTATTTTGAGAGGTTAATAGCTTTTAACAAGTTTATTCCACACTTTGTCCTTTGGGGATAATTTGTTTCATGTGTTTTATTGTGATTGGAACTTTTTTCCCTTAAATGTTGGACTTTCTCTGACCTCTCTTAGTTCTTGGGCTGTCACTCACTGAGAGCCAGGAGAGCAGGAGCCCTTTGAGGACTTTGGAGTTTGCTGATACAAAGGAATAATTCCCAGAAAGTAGCCTACCAACTGTGACCTATTTTCTGCCCTTATACACGTACATAGGAATCCAGATGGTTTGATTAAATATAGCCTCTCCTGGTCCTAAAGGGAACACTTTTCAGCATGGAGTATAGAGAATTATCCACATGATTCCTATTAACATTAATGGGGGTTACCAAGGCATTCCCCATATCCTGAGCTGCAAATGCACCACCAGTGCTTGGTACAGGGAGATTTCTTCCATTTGTAGACCTTCTGGCTCCTAGTATTATCCAAGTGCATGAAAAATGTTACAGGCAACTGTGCCTAGTTCAGTGTTTCTCAAACTTTACTTTGCATTAGACCCGCCTAGTGAATTGTTGAAATGGAGATTCCTAGAGCCATTTTCAGGAATTTCACTTTAGTGAGTACGGTGTAGGGACCAGGAATCACCTGTTCCCTGCCATTATCAAGCATTCAAAGTTTTTAATGGTACTACACTCAAAGGACACTGGAGGGGAAAGAAACACACAAACACACACACAATGGAGTGGAATTGGAATTCTGGCTCTTCACTGTGGAAAAAGTCACTTTATATCTCCTAACTTTTGATTACTCATTTTATTAAAAGAATTGTGTCAGCATCAGATATTTCTTTTCAGGATTAAATGTGATAAAATGTGTAAAATGCCCATCGTAATTCAACAATTGTGTTTTCCTTCTTCTTCTCATCCCACTGTCCGAGAGATAAGTGCTCAACAGAAAAGGCTGGCTGTCAGCAAATCTCCCTCATGTCATCCTGCATACTCAATGAGGGAGATACTCAAGGAAATATGTGGGAAGGGCCCTGACTGTCACAGAGAAGGGACTCTCTGCAAAACAGTTCCTTGTGTGCTGGGTGCACACCTGAAACTCACTGAAGCTCTTTATTCCCCTATAATATCAGGAAAATAATATCTACCTTGTAGAATTATGAGGATTCAAAAATATGGTCAGTGAAACACTTAGCACAACACTCAACCTGTCATACTCTGTAGTAGGGGATTAATAAATGACAGAATCTATAATTTTTTCCCATTCATTCATTCATTCCACAAATAGTTACTGCATACCAGGCATGGCAATTATTGCTGGGATAGACAGTCAATACACATATTTCCCGCTTTCACAAAGCTTACAACTGAGTTGAGGCAAACAAGCAATTAAATACTCTGTTGAGTAATTAGCGTCTTTCCCAGGACTGTCATTCTTAGAGGCAACTACAGGACTCGAGAAGAAAAGCATAGTACACAGAATAGTGGCATGACAGGAAAATATTAATGAAAACATTGGTCACTCGTATGTGTTACAAGCTTACTCACTAAGTATATGTTACTAACTTTCTAGGATGTTGGTCCATATTTTCTCAGCACAGGTCCCTGTGTTACTTATAAATGATAAGGGTTATGACTGAAGTTATCCAGAGACAAAAGACTCATCCAGATGACTCAGGCTAGTAAAGATCCAGGATCCTGCTAATACATCAACAAACTCCTGGTTACTTTGTTTTCTTGTTTATACGCTAGTTAATGAAATTGCCTCACCATTATTGTGGTACCAGCCCTCTTTTATTCCTACTCTATTTTGTACAGCTTTGCCTACTCTTTTGCCCAAGAAACTTAATAAACTGGGCTTCACAAGTTTGCTGATGAACCCCACATACAAACTACAAACAGGAGGGAAAGCCCTCACCCCCTCATTTACCTGTACATCCAGTTCTATGGGACCTAACAAATAACCTGTATTGACAAGATGTTTCATCCTCAGTCATACCAGTTCAAGCTATTTCCTAATAAGTCAGTCATGCCTGTTAAATAATCCAACTTAGGGTGGAAGCAGAGTACCAGTTTTGTTCACAACCCACTTGAAGGGATATGGCCATGTTTAATGATACAGAAAATAGTGGTCCATAGTCATCAGCCTACAGTTTAACCAATATCATTAGCCCAATAGAGAGAAAGTGAGCAATGATCCATGGAGAAGGATGAGGTACACAATGTGCATATGAGTAGTCTCCAGTATGGAGTGCGTAACTGACTAGTCTGGCTCTCTTAACTGTTTCCTTGGGAAAATCTGTCCTAGAAAATGATAGGAGAGAAAATAGCAGGCATCATCATGCATCATTCTCCACAGCCCTCTAACATTCTAGTGTTCAGAAGCAATGGGCAGAGCTCATTCCAATGGTCTAAGAATAGTCTCTACTCTATCTCCTTGATATCCAAGGTCTTTACCCCAACCTTAATGATCACAAGATGCAAGGGACATGGAAATTTACCTGTCCTTATCAAATTATTGTGGGCCCTAAACTAGGGGCTTCAGAGTGAATATAGCTAGTCATAAAAATGTGAACTTTACCCTAGGTGAAACTGTTCCTTAGATGTGATTGGACCTATTAGGCTCAGGCTGGCAAGCTGGAGAATAGGAGGCCTGAGAATATAGTACTTCTGTAGTTTTAAAAGAAAGGAATGTCTACATATGGTGGCCCAGAAAAGGCATCCTTATAGCAATTTTTAAAAATGCACACATATTTCAACTTAAGTTGAAGTAAGCTATGTGCACCAATTTCTAGAAAATTTTTAAACTCAGTCTTCTGGGGGAACAAAAACCTAAGAATTCTGAATTCTTCATTCTCCCATTGTTGAAGTTAGGAGTTAGTATGATTTGATAGAAGAATGGCTCCCCTTGGGAAATTAATGTGGCTTTTTTTATGTTAAGTGGGTCAAACTGAATAGATTGGAAGCATTTGGCCTTGGAAGGTTTTCACAGTGGTTATTTCAGTGCATGTCCAGATATCCTTGGCTGCTAGTAGATTTTTTTTTCTTTATGCCTGGAACTTCCTTCAGCAAATAATTGCATGCTATAGAAGTGTTGCACTCTCAAATCTTGTTTCCAGTAATATATGAAGGGAGCCATGCTGTAAATAAAAATTAATCATTTTTCAACATCTAAGCAGCAGCTCCAAGTGCCACATGGGAAATGAATTACTGCTCTTTTGGTCCTGAACAACATCACATAAATCATTTAAAAATTGATTTTGTAGCCACAGAATTGCAGGCTTTTGATAAGGGCCTCCCTCCATCCTATGTAATCTTCAGGTCATGAACCTATGGGAAATAAAGGGTTCTGCTAAACTAATGGATCTTTCTGATCAGTTCTATCATCTGCCCACCTCTACCAACTTTTTCGCTACCTTTCCATTGACCTTTGCTCAGAGAATTTTTAATTTTTTTCTAAGTCAAAGAGCAACAGAAAAGTCCATTTTCTTCGAAGTGGAAGGTAAATTCACAGGGTGTTTTATTTCTAATAAGCAGTGTACTGTAAGGTAGTACGAAAGCATTGGCCTTAATACCATAAGACCTGAGTTTGAATGCTAGATCTTAATAGTTTTTCATCTTTGGAAAGTTAGAATAAGCTATGTTATACTGCTGTAATGGACAACTGTAAACATTGCAGTGACCTAAAATAATAAAGATCTATTTTTTACTCATGCTGCATGCCCATCATCTACTCTACATTGTCCTTTATTCAGGGTACAGGATCCTGGACAATCCGCTTTCTGAAACATAATTCATTGTGGCATAGTGAACAGAAGATGACTTGAAGACTTTCACCAAGAAGGAACACATTCCTCTGTCATTTACATTTCATTAGCCAAAGCAAGTCATGGCAACATAATAACTTCAAGAGAAAGGTGAAGTGTATCTTCCCCTGCGCTCATAAACACCCTTTAAGCCTCAGTTTTCTTACCTGCAAAATGATACAGTACTGCTGTCCTCTGGGTGTTGCTATAATTAATGGTCATTAATGACATGTGTGCTCTATTTTTTTTTTTTTATACTTTAAGTTTTAGGGTACATGTGCACAACTTGCAGGTTTGTTACATATGTATACATGTGCCATGTTGGTGTGCTGCACCCATTAACTCGTCATTTAACATTAGGTATATCTCCTAATGCTATCCCTCTCCCTCACCCCACCCCACAACAGTCCCCAGAGTGTGATGTTCCCCTTCCTGTGTCCATGTGTTCTCATTGTTCGATTCCCACCTATGAGTGAGAACACGTGGTGTTTGGTTTTTTGTCCTTGTGATAGTTTGCTGAGAATAATGGTTTCCAGCTTCATCCGTGTCCCTACAAAGGACATGAACTCATCCTTTTTTATGGCTGCATAGTATTCCATGGTGTATATGTGCCACATTTTCTTAATCCAGTCTATCATTGTTGGACATTTGGGTTGGTTCCAAGTCTTTGCTATTGTGAATAGTGCCACAATAAACTTACGTGTGCATGTGTCTTTATAGCAGCATGATTTATAATCCTCTGGGTATATACCCAGTAATGGGATGGCTGGGTCAAATGGTATTTCTAGTTCTAGATCCCTGAGGAATGGCCACACTGACTTCCACAATGGTTGAACTAGTTTACAGTCCCACCAACAGTGTAAAAGTGTTCCTATTTCTCCACATCCTCTCCAGCACCTGTTGTTTCCTGACTTTTTAATGATTGCCATTCTAACTGGTGTGAGATGGTATCTCATTGTGGTTTGGATTTGCATTTCTCTGATGGCCAGTGATGATGAGCATTTTTGCATGTGTCTTCTGGCTGCATAAATGTCTTCTTGCAAGAAGTGTCTGTTCATGTCCTTCACCTACTTTTTGATGGGGTTGTTTGTTTTTTTCTTGTAAACTTGTTGGAGTTCATTGTAGATTCTGGATATTAGCCCTTTGTCAGATGAGTAGATTGCCAAAATTTTCTCCCATTCTGTAGGTTGCCTGTTCACTCTGATGGTAGTTTCTTTTGCTGTGCAGAAGCTCTTTAGTTTAATTAGATCCCATTTGTCAATTTTGGCTTTTGTTGTCATTGCTTTTGGTGTTTTAGACATGAAGTCCTTGCCCATGCCTATGTCCTGAATGGTATTGCCTAGGTTGTCTCCTAGGGTTTTTATGGTTTTAGGTCTTTAATCCATCTTGAATTAACTTTTGTATAAGGTGTTAGGAAGGGATCCAGTTTCAGCTTTCTACATATGGCTAGCCAGTTTTCCCAGCACCATTTATTAAATAGGGAATCCTTTCCCCTTTTCTTGTTTTTGTCAGGTTTGTCAAAGATCAGATGGTTGTAGATATGTGGCATTATTTCTGAGGGCTCTGTTCTGTTCCATTGGTCTATATCTCTGTTTTGGTACCAGTACCATGCTGTTTTGGTTACTGTAGCCTTGTAGCATAGTTTGAAGTCAGGTAGCGTGATGCCTCCAGCTTTGTTCTTTTGGCTTAGGATTGACTTGGCAATGTGGGCTCTTTTTTGGTTCCATATGAACTTTAAAGTAGTTTTTTCCAATGGAATTACAGCTAGCACTGGCTTGCTATTATATGTTATGTATCATGCTAAAAATGCACTGCGTTATTTTTGTATTCACAACAACTCTACAAGTTGGCCATTATTATTGCCATTCTGCAGGTGAAGCTGAGGCTTGGAAAGGTTAAGTGACTTCCTCTTGAATCAACCAGCAAATGGTGGAGCATGGCTTAAGTCATCCTCTTCAACTGACTGCTCAGCCCATGCTTTTGACTCTGCTTTGTAGGTTTTTCAAAATGTAAGTCATTCACTGAAGGACTGTTTACATGACGAAACCATTTTAGAGTTGGCATAGCCATGTCATGAAGTTATTTCAATGCTAAAATATTTTACCTTCTTAGGAATTACGGGAGGGCCATTTGCTAAGGACATTGTTACTGTACTGATTCTTGGGTACCTCTGTGGCCACTTCATCCTATGTTCCCACATTTCTCCCTAAACTTAGTAAGTGGTTGAAAGAGGTGGGAGGAGAGCTAAATATGATCAAAATTTTAGCAAGTCTCTCATATAATATCTGTATCATTTGTTTAGGGCAAGCTGGCCTAGAATTGCTATTTTGGACTCCGTGCCCACCAGTTCCAACCATATATGCATTACTAGAGCAAAATCTCCATGAACAACCTGTCTGTCACGTTCTATCATGAATCAAGAACAGTTCCTAGTGCAATTAGGGACTCAAGAAATGTTTCTTGAATGAATAAATGCATACCCTTATGTTTTATTTTTATAAAAATACAGAGTTAGTGTTTCTATATCATGGCTTCAAGATGGTTTACAAACCAATAGATCAAATATACTAGAAATGTTAGAATTTCGCTCATTTGTTGTTTAAGTTAGATATTGCTGGATTTTCCAATGGATCAAAGACTGTACTTACCAGCTGATCTTATTCAGTCCACCACTGGGTTTAGTTATGATAAAGTCTCATAAAAATCTATACTAACCTCTCACCTGGAGAAGAATGGAAAGCATTGGTTTAAAGAGACAAACTACTTACTCATTGTTTCTTGCAGTAAACCAAAAGCTATCATAAATATTGGCAATATAATAGTGAAGAGAGGGCCGGGCGCGGTGGCTTATGCCTGTAATCCCAGCAATTTGGGAGGCTGAGGTGGGTGGATCACAAGGTCAGGAGATCGAGACCATCCTAGCCAACATGGTGAAACCCCCATCTCTACTAAAAACACAAAAATTAGCTGGGCGTGATGGCGCATGCCTGTAGTTCCAGCTACTAAGGAGGCTGAGACAGGAGAATTGCTTGAACCCAGGAGGCAGTGGTTGCAGTGAGCCAAGATCACACCACTGCACTCCGGCCTGGCCACAGAGTGATATTCTGTCTCAAAAAAAAAAAAAAAAAAGTGAAGAGAGAAGACACATTTCATGTCTTCAAGGAGCTTACAATTGTGGAGCAAATATTACACAGGTACTACACGAAGGAAGACAAAACAGTAAATTTTGATAAGAATAGTAGAAAAGTAATCTTCTCTTACCCAAAATCCTTCCCATCATCATTTTCTCTTTCTCTTAAAAAGACATGCAAAGGAAAATGTTCACACTTACTGAAAAACACAGTGCAACGACGGTGAGTGGCACTTATGCAGTACCCACTCGCACATTTTTCTCTTTAAATAATTCATTCACACCTGTATGCAAATAAAGGCATAGTATTTTGTCATACAGAGTAGCATGGGCTCTTTCTCCACTGAATGGCTGACATAGAGCTACCTCATTTTTAGGATCTACCAGACCTCCCATCTGAAACTAACATTGCCTAAATCTCTGAAAGAAGGAACTCAAGTCAGCCAAGCAAGACCTTGGGATTGAAGTCACCCAAAACAACCTAAAATTTTCATCACATATTGTTTGAGATTTTCAACCTCAGTAGAACTCCAGCAAAATCCCAATCGAGCAGTTTCTAATAAATTCTGTTAGATTGGTGCCCCTGCTTGGTACAAAAGAGAAACCTTTTTAGCCAAGACGGAAAAATAACCAAGAAAGAGAATCTGAAAGGAGCTGAAAAATGATTACCTCTGCAAGCACAAGCTGTTAGTGTGCGTGCAGAATACTGATGGCCTGGGCTTCCCCAGTTTCTTATGGAAGAGACTCCACAGGGACTTGTGGGTAATTGATCTCCACACATCCAGCAAGCACGCCCCAGACTGGCCTTCCAGTTAGTGTGATAGAATGACCTGCCTTTCTACTTCAGAAGATTCTCATAGTCAGGATTTTTCACAACACAGCAAGTGCCATTTTGACCTGGCTCCATTGCTTCCATCATGCATTTAACATATTTAGATTGTAAAGAAAAACTGTAGGAGTCCTTCTGTCTCTCTTCCTTCCTGTTCTTCACTAAACTGTATTCCCAGCTGTGGCTACATTGAGTAATTCCATCCCTTTTAATTTGTGGATGGAAATAAGATGAAAAGTTCTTGAAAGAAACTTAAAACTCTACAAAGTTTGCCACACACTCTTAGATCAGACTATGAGGAAGGGAAAATTGCATGCCTCACTTTCTTCAGGTATGTAAAATAAGCCACCTTGTTTTAGAGATTGTGGTTACATGTAGGAAGTCTAAATTAAAAACAAAAACCACATACACATTTTCTTATCTTTGAAAGGAAAGGTCAATAATTCAGCAGACTATATCACAACTAGAGTTGAAAGACACCTCTTTTTCTTTCTCATTTCCTCTTTACTGGAAGCTTGAATTCCTATTACCTCTCCTCCAGTGACTGTGGGTATAACTGACATTAATTTAAATGTCTTTGAACTTATTTAGTCATCAGCTTTGGCAAGAAGGAAGACTTATAAAAGGAAGTTCACTTATTTTAGACGTCACTGTTAAAGTTTTGTTTCTGATCAGCCTAAGTCAATCAGAGTAGGTTGGAAGCCTATGGGAAAAAAAGGTATTAAAAGTCGATTTGGTGAGGTTGGTAAAGAACCTGTTATTTATATTCCAAGTTGAGACCACAAACCTATCTTCTATGGGCTAAGGACCTCTGTAGCTGATCTGGATTTTCAGTGAGCTCTGAACAGCCCTTCCCTGGTTCCCTTTTGTGGTTTGTCCTTGAGGAATAGCTTGACACAGTTAAATGAACAGGTTGTGAGGATAATTCACATTTGTCTATTATAAGGAATGAAAGAGAGAGAAAAAAGGAGGGGAGGGTGTTGGGAGAGAGAATCAAACCTCTGTTCACTTTCTTGGACTAAGGAAATGAGTCGTTGTTGATATGTAAATGTGTTAGGTTGCAATATATTTAAAGTGTTCAGGTATAAGTTGTTCACACTGTACTTGTAATCAGCCAGTTGAGTTCACTATCAACTTCCTTAGGGATGAGACATAGAACACATACAATTTTGGTCAGAAAGATGGTTGAAAAATATCCTAAATGCCATCTAGTGAGAGGTGCCTGTGCAGCCAGCAGTAAACATGGAAGCATTGAGGGTCTTATGCAGAAACTAATAGAAGATACATGGCCAAGAGAAAATTAAAGCTTATTTACTTGGTATACTAGCCCAAATTCTTTGCCAAAGTTTGAGTAAAAAGACTATTGTTTTAAAAAATCAAAATAAACCTAAGGAAAATAAAGATTTGCTATACTGGCAATAGTAAATCAACCTCCAAACCCTAAGAAAAGAGGCTTCCAAGAAAAGGTTCTCTTATGGGTATAAAGATTGAGATGGGGTTAGCAGGGGGTGGTGGCACATGCTTGTAGTCCTAGCTGAGGCCAGAGGATTATTCGAGCCCAAGAGCTCAAGGTTGTGGTGAGCTTGGGTGCATCACTGTGCTCCAGCCTGGGCACAGAATGAGACCCTATTTTTAAAAATTAAAAAAGAAAAAAAGATTGTGAAGAAAGTGAAGAAAGCAATGGGAAAGAGCTCTGGCAATGGGATAGAAAGAAATGGGATTAAAAGATATTACCTTTTCAAATAAGGCGATATCTAGAGGGTAGGACTTCTGTTAAGTGGATCTCTATGTTGGACAGGTGTGGAAGGAGCTGTTGAAAGCAGTGAAGCCTCAAATGTTTAGGTCTTTCAGCAGCCAAGTATTTGTAATGGAAGGCTTCTATTATCTCCATCCTTGGAAGTGGTCCAGCTCAGAACATCAGCTAGGAATATCACAGACAGAATTTCTCTCATTACTTGAAAAGATTGATTCTATTACCTCTAGGGTCCATTTCAACTCTGAGCCATCCAGAAATCTACCTTAGAGACTGCCTATGGACTTTCTCCAAAGTAATAATAGTAACACCTCACACCTGTCTCACTGGCTCAGCATCTCTGAGGTCTCTCTATAATATGTCTCACAATTTATAGTAATTAATCTATAGAACTGTGCTAAACTCTAAAGAAACTGGATGAGAAAAGTCTTTTTTTTTTTTCTTTCTGGTTCAATTACAACCATTGGTAGATATCATCAGGAAGATTGCGTTTTTTGTTGTTTTTTGTTTTTTTGAGATGGAGTCTCACTCTGTTGCCCAGGCTGGTGTGCAGTGGCGCAATGTTGCCTCACTGCAACGTCTGCCTCCAGGGTTCAAGTGATTCTCCTGCGTCATCCTTTCATGTAGCTAGGGTTACAGGTGCCTGCCGCCACACCTGGCTAATTTTTGTATTTTTGGTAGAGACGGGGTTTCACCATGTTGGCCAGGCTGGTCTCAAACTCCTGGCTTCAAGTGATCCACTGTCTTCAGCCTCCCAAAATGCTGGGATTGCAGGTGTGAGCCACCAGTGCCCGGCCAGTAAGACGGATTTTATACCAACAAGATCAAAGCCCTTACACTTTAGCCAAGTCCAGAACCCCAAGCAGGGTTTTGGGTGGAGAGGGAGGAAGAAATGACAGGTAGGAGCCTTGGTGCAGGAGATCATATTTCAAGTTTTAGGACCAATTTGAGAAGGAAATACGAATGTCAGTTACTTTCTTTCATTTTGACATCTGAAGGTAAGTGGCTTCCCACACTTTGGGAAGTACTTTGTTCTTGCTCTTGGCATGCCAGCACTCACAGTGGCTAGAACCCATCCCAGAGACATGCTCACTTAATGAAGGAACAAATTGCTGAGCACTGCATCCGACCTTGGAGATGTCAGTCGTCTGTAGGCAGTCAGGGAAGCCAAGGGTTGTAATTTGAACAAAATGTCACTGTTTAGAGATTTTTCTTTATGTGCTTTTTCTGTGATGATAAATTACAGGCCTGTGCAGGGGATAATAACACAAAATGTTTGACAGCTTTTCTTACAATTGTTTGGCATTCTGTTTGTTTGCTTAATTATTGTCAGCATCACCCACGCTGGTATATTGTTGAAGGGAACTGTAGTGCCTGTCAGAACAGGCACCCGCCATTCTCCATTCCTCCTCACTCTACTCCTGTCGTTGTGATTACAGTTTAGGCATTATCTATCTTTGCTGCGGGAAATGCTTTATTAATCTTGCAGTCCCGTGTCCATGTGGAGATGTGGTTCTGCCATCCAACCAGATAGGAAGACAGAGCAGAAAAAGTTACTGGAGAATTTCATGAAGGTCAAATTTAGAAAAAGGACAATTTGGTTCAGTTAGGTGCTTTGCACACTGAGGAACACGCAGAGAAATCACTTGCTTTATGGGTTTGGATTGGGAAATTATCTATTTATGTAATCACACTGCTTTGAAAGGGAAGGGAATTAATTGCTTTAATTAACTCCAGTAAAGACTAGATTGTCACAGGGGGAGTGTTGATAAAATGTGCTTTGAGTGATCTGATCCGCTCTTGGATATAGTGGCTGGAAATAGTAGCTATCTCTGTAATCAATCATTTTCCTTTCTCTGGGACCTCACTGATGATGTTCCTGCCGTAAACTAGGCTGCCTAGAGGGTCAAAAAAAGGAAAGGTCAAAAAAAAAAAAAAAAAAGGTGGTAAACAGCTCATTTCCATAATCGTCATTGATTTTTTCAGGAGTTTCATTATCATGTCTTCGGTTTCCTCTGATTTGGGACCATCTAATTTTCCACCAGTAGCTGAATGCAAGTGAATGCGACATGGGAAGTATGCTTGCGTGTTAGGAAGGCACTAGAGTACAACAGTGAGCTAAGATCTTTTTATTTATTTTTTATCTTTACTTTTTTCCAATGAGCTAAGATCTGAAAATGATTTTCATCATGCATTTAGCTAAAGCCCAATTAAAAAGACTGTAGTAGACCGTATATTTAGATTCAGGCTGAGAATTATGATACTATATAATAAATACACAGATATGTATATTTGTTATGATTCATTTTATTTATTTATTTATTTACTTGATGGGCTCAGTCTTATAATTTGTCAGATGAGACTGCAGAGACTTTTGGGGCTGAGTTGCTGATGGGCTCACCTACTGTTCTAAAGGGAAGCAACATTCTCCCCTCTCAAGTTTCAGAAAGGGGAAGGCAGCCAGAGAGTAATGCAAAAGGCTGTCCCAGGTGGCAGAATAGAGGGATTGCACTCAGCATCCCCAACCCTGTGGATGCAGGAAGTACCCTTGGCCTCAGGCATCCTGCAGGCCTAAAGTGTGTTCTGGGGAAAGCCCAGCTCAAAATCTGATGATAGGCCTACAGCCTTCTCTAAAGACATTATTTTTTTCCTGCCCTCCATTGCCTGGCTTAGCATTAGGAAAGGTTGGGTGATTTAAAAAACAACAACAACAAAATGAAGCTACTTAGCATTATTATGGAGCAATAATGTGTCCAAAAGGGAGTGAATAATTTAAGACAGAGGAAACAAGAACATTAAATGCGTCCAGTAGAACACTTTAGACGTAAAGATAGAATCACTCCCATTATGCAACCTTTGAAAAGAGGACTGTCTTTTACATGCCTTCTGGCATTGTTTTGTCATGTAAATGCATATATGTTTATATGTATACATCATAATGATCATACATTCTTGAATTTGTGAAAGTATATCTTGGCCAGTGAGCCTTGGTCTTAAAACACATTAGAGTAACCCCATTAGAACCCAGGCAGCCGTCTCAAAAAAGGAATTTTATATTCCACACCTCTCCTACCCTCTTCCACAGAGTGTGTGATGTGTCCTTAAGAGTGTGTTGACGTCATTCGGTTAGGAGTGGGAAGGTCCAATATCACCGGATGTTCATTTTAGGACTCAAGTAAAAATGCAGTGTGTCTTATGGTTTTAGAAATTTCTTGTAAGATTATGCAGATATTGCCAGGTCACAGTCTCATTGTCGTTACCCATCCTGTGGCTTCGGTTAGATTTCTGAGTTCCCATACAGCACTAGGAACAGTCCCAGGGCCTGTCAGCATTGCTCTTCTAGTTTGCAGACTGACACCTCTGTACCATGGCCCTAAATTCAGTTCTAAATACATTTGGACTCAAGGATGGTGCCAGAGACCACCAGACGTAGTCTTTCCTTCCATCTTTTTAGTGGAAGTTTCTTGGGCTCGGGGTAATCACATTTTCTTGACTAATTGATGTGACAAGTATATCATTTTGCTTCCTTTTCTGCCACAAGCCTTGCCTCATAGATACGTTTGAAGGATACCGTGATAGTCTACCCTTAACATAGTTTGTCAATTATTAAGGCAGAGGAGATACCCTCAAACACTTTTCATTACTCTCTTAATTCTGCACATATTTTCCACAACAAAATTATGAGATGCTAAAGCTGGAGGCCTTCGCTGTACAAATAAGAAAAATAAACTCCAGAGAGGTGAAGTAACAGAACCAGTCTCATAATTGCAAGAGAACCTGAAGCACTGATGTTTCCTGACACTTAGTCCGGAACACTTTCTCCCTACTCCACATCAGCCTCTTTTTGATGATAGTGGAGATCTTCTCTGTACAAAATAGTTTAGAAGAAATGTTGTACATTTTCCCTTTGAATATACATGATGAGAGATAGTCCAATAGCTGGGTGGCATTGTGAGCTTCTAGGACCTCCCAGAAGCTGAGGATCTGTATCCCTGCCATGGGCTGCATCTCCAGCTGGTTTTCTGCCCACTCACAGCCTGCAAGTGTGCAGATGGTAAGGATATCATCATTTCCACCATGGGGGGTGGGGGAGAGTAGGGGGAGAAAAGACACTGTTTCATTTAAGTTTATTTCAAATTCCTTGTTGTTTGTCATGTTAACATGCTCTCACATTTGCAGACATTACCCAACAACTAGGAGGAAAAAATTCTTGTCTTAAGCGCAGACATAGAGAAATGGCATCTAAGAAAAGGTCTGTCATTTATGGAGAGGGAATGAAGGAGAAAGGAATAAAAAGCAGAGAATGAAGACAGTCAAGGAAGAAATAGAGAAATAAATTAGAAACAGGCGAGATAGAAGGAATGGAAGACTCAATGACAGGGCTCAATCCTATACTGTTTTTATAATTAAATAGTGCCTTGCACATCAGCCCAATGTTCACTCTTTGATATAATTGCCTGCTCATCAACATATGCAAAATTACAATTGCACAGTGTGAGTGCTTAAAGGAAGATGTTAATATTGCCGTAATGAGCCTGTCAATCTTGTGAAAATGAACAGAAACCAATATGCTGGCAGAAGTTAATCTCCAGAGAGTTTGGTGGATCTGATAATTTACCAGTTATTCAGATCAACTAGACAGCATTAGAGTGGCATTACCTTGGAGTGTATGTGTTGTAGGTTAAAACTCACAATTTTCTGAAGGAAAATAATAAAAAAGAAATTTTTAAACCATTTCTATAAGAAAATGATATTTTCAAGAGTTCAAGAGAGTAATTCTTTACTGCATTTAGCTTCATGTTTTCTGATGACCTGTCTGAGGAAGCGGTCTGATGCAGGATCTAAATAGCCTGAAAAAAAAAAACAAAAAAGCATGATTTACAACTTAAGAGCATTTTGATAGAAAAAGGATATGTTATTAATTCAATATGCCAGCTCTGAAACTGAGTTTTACATGCTGTCTCACAAGGTGTGGCATTCATTTTGACCGTTAATGTAAGGAAATTACTTAAGACCCCAATCTCATTTCTATTTTTAATTTATCAATGACTTAGCAGTTGGAATTAGCTTTTATTTTTTATTAATTTTTTGTTGACATAATGATTATAAATATTTCTAGAGTATGTGTGATGTTTTGATACATGCATAAAATGTGTAATGATCAAATCAGGGTAATTAGAATATCCGTCATCTCCAGCAAACATTTACCATTTCTTTGTGTTGGGAACATTCAGAAGTTTTCTTCTAGCTATTTTGAAGTATAAAATCAGTTATTATTAACTGTAGTCACCCTGTTGTGCTATCAAACACTGGAACTTATTCTTTTTAGCTAACTGTATTCTTGTACCATAAACCAACGTTTCTTTATCCCCCCCTTCTGCTGTCCTTCCTAGCGTTTTTATTTTTTTTCTGGAGACAGAGTTTGGCTCTGTTGCACAGGCTGGAGTGCAGTGGCATGATCTTGGCTCACTGCAACCTCCACCTCCTGCCTCAGCCTCCCGAGTAGCTGGGATTACAAGTGCCCACCACCATGCCTGGCTACTTTTTGTATTTTTTAGTAGAGATAGGGTTTCACCATGTTGGTCAGGCTGGCCTCGAACTCCTGACGTCAGGTGATCCGCCTGCCTCGGCCTCCCAAAGTGCTGGGATTACAGGCATGAGCCACCACGCCAGGCCCTTTAGCCTCTTTTAAGTACCATTCTACTGTACCTCCATGAAATCCACTTTTTTATCTCCCACATGTGAGTGAGAACATATAATACTTGTCTTTCTGTGCCTTGCTTATTTCAAATTAGCATATGTCCTCCAGTTCCATCCATGTTGCTGCAAATGACAGGATTTTATTTTCTATGGCTGGACAATATTCCATTGTGTGTGTGTAAATATATAGACATATATGTGTGTATATATACACATATACGTATGTGTGTATATGTGTGTATATATACACATATATACGTATATATGTGTATATATACATATATATGTATATACGTGTATATATACATATATACATATACATATGTATATGTATATATGTGTATACATATATATGTATATTTGTGTGTATATACATATATATGTATGTATATACATATATATGTGTATATGCATATACATATATACATGTATATATGTATACACTATAGTATATATGTATATATACTATATACATATATACACATATATAGTACACACGTGTACATATATACATATAGATGTATATACATATACTGATACATATGTATATACATATATGTATACAGATACACATATATGTATATACATATACAGATACATATATGTATATACATATACACACACATACGTATATATGTATATACATATACACGTATATATACACGTATACATATACGTATATACATGTACATATATACATGTACATACATAGATACACAGATACATGTACACATATACATATATGTATATACATATGTGTATACAGATACATGTACACATATACACATGTGTATACGTACATATATGTATATACATATGTGTATACGTACATATATGTATATACATATGTGTATACATACATATATGTATATACATATGTGTATACATACATATATGTATATACATATGTGTATACATATGTATATACATATGTGTATACATATGTGTATACATACATATATGTATATACATATGTGTATACATATGTATATACATATGTGTATACATATGTATATACATATGTGTATACATATGTATATACATATGTGTATACATACATATGTGTATATACATATGTGTATACATATGTGTGTATATACATATGTGTATATACATATGTGTATACATACATATGTGTATATACATATGTGTATACATGTGTGCATATACATATGTGTATACATGTGTGCATATACATATGTGTATACATGTGTGCATACACATATGTGTATACATGTGTGCATACATATGTGTATATATACACACATACACACAAATACACATATATACACATTTGATTCCAATACTATATATTTTGAGCCAAATTTTATATGCATGTATATGTACATATATACACACATATATATATGCTAACATTCACCTTCTGATTAAATTGAAACTCTCCAATAAAAGAAGAGCTGGTTTGCATCTTATTTTATCCCTCTTCTAAGCAAGCAACTTTTATGATGACAGGTCTGAAGAGAAACATTTAAAAATGCATTATCTTGGCCGGGCGTGATTGCTCACACCTGTACACCTGTCATCCCAGCACTTTGGGAGGCCAAGGCAGGTGGATCACTTGAGGTCAGGAGTTTGAGACCATCCTGGCCAACATGGTGAAACCCTGTCTCTACTAAAGGCACAAAAAATTAGTTGGGCTTGGTGGCGGGCACCTGTCATCCCAGTTACTTGGGAGGCTGGGGCAGGAGAATCAGTTGAACTCAGTAGGCAGAGGTTGCAGTGAGCCGAGATCATGCCACTGCACTCAGCCTGGGTGATAGAGCAAGACTCCATCACAATCAATCAATCAAAATACAAATGTACTATCTAAAAAAAAAAAAAACTGCACATATATTTGCAAATGCAGAAAGAGCTGCTTTATATTTTGTCAAACTTCACTGGCTTATCTCAAACTCTGTAAAAGAATAAACCGCAAAGTCCAACATCTGAACCCAGATTCACTTCAGCAACCTGTAAATTCTCTCTATATGAATAAATTCATACAACCACATTATAGAAAATTTGGAGATGAAAATTAAAAGAGGGAAAAATAATTCATAGTTTGCTCATCCATCAACACTTATTCATTTATTGTTTGCTCAACAATTTAGCAGATTTGTAATCATATTGCATATATGGTTATATAAAAACAAACTTTTTTCTCACTAAACTTTATAATAGCATTTTTTGGTATTATACACTCTAAATATTTTGGGGAACTGAGACTACTTGTATCTACACGGACTTTATTCATAATACCCGATGTATATTGAATGAATGAAAATATTGAAGGAGAAGTAATTGCATTTGTATATATGGTTGGATTAGACCAACTTCTAAAAGAATAGAGAGACGAAAGTCATATGAGGCTTACTGTGCATGTATTTACTTATTAAATGGTGGCCTCCATCAGGCTGAGATTCAGCTGTTGACCCTCTCTCCCAGCTTCCAGTCACTGCCCTTGCCTGAGAAGCACAAAACTAACAAGTTGAGCGTCTCAATGAAAAGATCCCCTGTAAGACTACCTTGCACAGCTTATCAAATTGCAAGGGTTAAAGTATTATTAATAAAATAATCATGAGACAATGCACAGGCCTTACAAGCTTTATTTACAGGTGATTTACTAAGATGTGAGGCCTGGTCTGCCAGGTTTATCTCTCAGGGTCACAGATGGCCCTTTTTGGAAGAACGACTCTTCCATTCTTGTTATTTCTCCCTCTCTGCCTGCCACCTTTTCCTGCTCTTCTGAGATGAAGCATGCCACACAACAGTGAAGAGATTTTCCACATTAGCAGTATTGCCAGCCAGCCACTTCTCTTTGTGTAAGTCTGTTTACACAGTCTCCTTGGCAACATAACGTAGAGGTTGATTTTTTCTTTTTTATATCTCTGACTAGCAGGTTTGGTTTTTCCCTTTGTCTGAAGCTTATCTACCTCACACACTGAATTATTTCTATTGAGTTTTCTTTTAATTCAAAAAAGAGAATCATTTTCATACCTTAGTATTTTAGTATTTTCGCAATATCCCCTGCAGAAATCCAGTATTTTCAGGGGCTCTTAAAAAAATTCTTCAAAGTAATTACTGAATAAAACATTTCTTCTTGATTGGAACTTGCTACTCTTTAACTCTCCCGAGTTCTATAGACTGTATATATTCTCCCCCGATGCCTTCATTTGATAGCTGGTGGGAGTTTGGGGCCACCCAAAAAGCCAGAGTAATCATCAAATTCTGACCCTCCTTAGTTTTGTGATCCAATCATTGGAACTGCAGAACAGTTACAGGCACTTTTTTTGCATATACATATATGATTTCACCTATATTGTGCTAAAGTACACTGGGAAAACATCCCATTTGCCTTTCCCCAAACCCCAAATTCTAAACCAGTGGAACACAAGGCACATTTAACATAACTCATGGGTAAATGTGGGTTATTGAGAGACTCACATCCTTGGCTAGGAGAAAGTTAGGAGAAAGTTTCTTTAGTAGCACATCACTACAATATGACCAAATTATGTTCCATAAGTACATCTATTGAAAAGAATAACTTGAAGAGTCACTCTTCAGAGAGATAGGCATCAGAATTATAAACACACGAGTCTCCTGACACCCCCCCCCAACGCTTGCACTTACATTTTTCTGTCATGATATCAGAGCATGTATATGTTGAAAATTTATTCAGATCATTTCTGTTGTAAAGTGCCAGCTAATGATCACTAATTTTAATAATATTGGAATTAAGTTGGATAATCTATTATTTGCCAAGGTCTCAGATTGCTTTCTCCAGTTAGTACTTGTAATCTCTTCGTAATGCATATATTATTCCCAACTTGTAGATAAAAAACTGAAATTCAAACATGTTAAGTAATTTGTCTATTGTCCAGAGCAAGAATTTTAACTCAGCTTAATTCCAAAATCCTGTTCTCTTAACCCTGTATTGAATTTCTTTCCCCCAAATTATAAAATAGTATTTACTTATTTCCAGACAACTTTTATTCTGGTAACATGTTTTATTTATTTGTCATCACAATGTCCCCTTTAACAATTTAAGCTAAGGAATTGTTTTGTAGCTTGTTAAGTCAGGTTACAGAAAAATGGCTTGGTTAGAATTACTTTAAAATATCTCACACATACATACACCCGGAAGGTTTTGAGTATAGACCTAGACCAATAGATTTGGATGTTTACTTTTTAATATAACGGTATCTTTCTTTGAAACAAGTACTGCTACTTATCAAAATATATTTTTTCAATGAAAATCTGCAAATTGAACATCAATTAGTCATTTCAGTGAAGTCTTCACCCTTCCTGTGTTAAGTAAGATCTAGGCAGATAATACAGAGTAGAGACATATTTTGAGCCAAGTAATAAATTATAGCTTGTCAGTCCTCTCAGTATTTAAGTGATTCGTTGGCAATTTTTACTACCTGCAACATGAGAAATACATTGCACTTATTCAAATTGATGGTAATAGTCACACTGACTTTAAGTACAATTTACAAAAAACAAAGCCCAGATCCTAAAAGCTTGAATATTTTTAGAGGAATCATCTAGAATAGTGCTTCTAAATATGGTGTGAATTGGGAGAAGAGAAACACCTCCTCTCCCTTGACACCTTGTTGGAGACTGTGGCACAGGCCTCTCCACCCATTTAAGCACTAAGGGTTATGAAAATATTACAGAAAGTGGAAAATTATGCAAATGAAAGTACAGAGACTAAATTTTGAAAAATGCTGATGTAATGGGACACATTGCTTTGTTTCTATCCTTTTCTTAAAGTAAAAATACTTAAAAGTTTTGTAACCAGTGTTCTCTTTATTTCAAAAGGTTTTGAAAGTATATACCTCAAAAATGGATAGGCATTTCTTGATCAAAACCCTATTTTTTTACTTGATAGACATCATAACAGAGACTTTTTAATCACTTAATTTCAGCTCTGAGAGATATAACATCAAACATTTTTTGTTCTATTTAAGATTTCGACAAAGTAGTGCAGATCTTAGCTTAATCAATGAACTTGATGAACTTCAAAAGTCATTGTGTTTGTTTCCTAGAAGATATTGCAGCAGGACACAAAGGACCCAGGGACAGTTGGCAAGCTGATCACATCTGAAACTCAGCAAGTCATGCTGTTCTCAATGAATGTCCCTAGAAATAAAAATTATTCTGCCCCTGGTGATGTGGAATCAAATTAAAAGACATCACCAGGTGAAGACTTTTTGTTTGTTCTGAAATTAAGATCACAAGGTTACTTCACTATGCATAGATAAATAATACAACGCCTTCCAACCAGAAATGAACCTAAATCCCTAAAGATCAGAATTAGACCTTGGCTATCAACAGCCAGTAGTCCCACCTTCAATCTTTCTCCTGGCTACCATCATCTTAATTTGGATACACATGACAGTCTATCTATCTATGCCCATACTATAGATCACGGAAAGGGGAATTGAATATAGGTTGTTAAACCTAGAAAAAAATGACATATTTTATTACCTCCCCCAAATAAAGCCTCAATAGATATCTTAGTTCATTTGGACTGCTATAACAAAGAACCATAGACTAGGTGGCTTATAACAACAGAAATGTATTTCCCACAGTTCCAGAGGCTAGAAAGTCCAAGGTCTAGGCTCTGGCAGAGTCAGTGTCTGGTGAAGTACAATTTCCTGATTCATAGACAGCCATCTTTTCGCTGTGCCTGCAGGTGGTGTGATGGTAGGGCAAGGGAGATCTCCAGGGCCTCTTTTATAAGGGCACTAACCTCACTGTTAAGAGTGACCTAATCACTTCCCAAAGGTACCCACCTTCTCATCCCATCACCCTGGGAGTTAGGATTTCAACATCTGAGTTTGGAGTCGGGAAAACATAAACATTCAGCCATTAGCAATAGGGAAACTTAGAAATCAATTTCAAATAACTGTAGAAAACTGACCCAACTAATTGGTACTTTATTTTTAATCCATAGTTGAGAACATTCAGGCCTCTTAACATATCTTAATGTCATCAAAAGTGTAGAAATTGGTACTTACTCCATGGAGTGCAGTTTTTAAAAAATCCATAAACAATTTTTGGTGTAATAGAGAACATACCTTAAATAAATCAAGCAATCTGTTTTAAGGGACTCAGAATCACTACCTAACATCACATTTGAGTTCACGGAACACACGCTTATAAAATATTGCTCTGCCACTTTATTGAGCATTGAGTATAGCTGACATAAGTTTATTTTTGCCTCCAAGTCTATTTCAGGTAATAGTGAACATAGCATTGAACGTGGAGTACTGTTCTATAATTAATTACCTGCAAGACCTTTCAGAAAGTCACTTAACTTCTGTGCATATTGGGTTTCTACTGGGTCTCACCTTTGAAATGAGGGCTGCCAGGGATAATCCCTAAGTCCCTTTCCTCTTGTAAGTTATTTATGCATTTTTATTAGAATTCTATGTATACATAAGCAGTTACTGTTAATGTATTAACAAAAAATTTAAAATAGAGTTATAAACTGCAGTGATTAAAATGTTTATTATTTGAACGTAGGCCAATACAGCTAATGTGACACGTGACTTATATGCCCTGAGCCTTTTTTCCTCATTTTTGTAGCACCATCTGGTGCTCTAGCATAAGGAAGGGTTTATTTAAATAATAACATTGGTAAAACCCATGCCTCAGATCTCTCTCTCCCTCTCCACACACACACACACACATATATGCTGTTTTCTAAAGTTGCTTTGCTAAGGTTTCTGCCATATTCTGAGATTAATCCTTCTCAAACATGTGGCAAGTGAAATAAAACAAGATACTTCTGGATTTGGCTTAACCTAGAGCCTGGCTGTTCAGGACCATGGTAGAACTAAGCCAAGCTGAGCACTGCCTGCACCCATGACAGCTCTCTGGGGATAGTGATCGCTCCATTCCAGGCTGCAGAAAGCTAATGCCCTGTGGTTGGAAAACTCACCAAGGCTCAAAGCCTTCAGATGGCTAAGAGTTGATTCCAAGGTGCCAACTCCTTGCTTCTGCCCAGGAAAATGGCCAATCTATAAGAAATATGCTGGCCTTTCCACCCCAGCATGATTTCACACTAAAATGGCTATTTCTCACTCTTCAGATATTATGTTTCTTAACATGTAAGAAAAGATGAAAGAATCCAAGGCAATAATGGAAAATATTCTTTTCTTTTTTTAGCAGAAATATGTTAGAGTACAAACTTTGCCAGGCACTGGTAGCTACTGTGTTTGCACAGCCCTAGTCACATCTAACCATTTTCCTTTAAAGTGACAGACTTAAATAAAAAAAATTCCTCTGAGGTGTCATAATAGAATCCTATGAAAAAGTAGCCAGAATTTAAAAACTTTTCTGTTTCAGAGAGTTCTAGCTTCCCATGAACAGCCTGAGTCTGAAAGCATATCACAGCAATATGACTTCACCATCCATCTTCTGGAATTAATGAAGTAGCAGTGACTTTTCCTTCTGAAAGGTCTGTTTGGAGGGCAATGTTGGAAACACAGTGCATTCAGCTGGCAGACCTTGAAGGCAAGATGTGCAGAAGAATTGACTGCACAGGAATCAGTCCTGAGCAGAGTGATTACCCCACAGTGTTTGGCTAAGCTGCTGTTATCCAAGGTTCTGCTGAATAAAACTCATAGAAGAACAAATGAACAAAGTCTGTCTTCAGGACTAGTTGGAAGCATTTACAGTGAACCATACCAAGTAAAACTCAAGAACAAAATTTAGTTGCCCTATTTGAATCTGGCCAAAAGTTGCATGATTGCAGGGTAAACCCAATAAAAGCAGACGTTTTGAAGTGGAATCAGGACCACAGTTTGCATATTTCAAGTTTCCCCTGTTGAGAATGTATTTCTGAAGTAAAAATGAGATAGATGTGTACCACATGCTTGTAGTGTGTGTGTAACCACCCATATCCAAGATGTGCAACTATAAAACCTACATCTGGAATACATTTTTTCACTTCATCTTCTATGTGCACAGTTTAAAAATTAAGTATTGCCTAAGCAGAAAAAAAAGGAATTAAAACCTATGAACACTTTTAAAAGAAGAGAGGTTAATTGAGAAGCTATTTCTTAAACTAGTCTAAGACAGGTCATATGGCATAATGATTAACATCATAGGTCTCTGAGATGGACCTGTAGGGTCCTAGCTCAGCTTCTTATAACTATGTAACCTTGGTCAAGTTCCTTGACTTATGTAAACATCAGTTTCCTCATCCATGAAATGAGTCTCGAATGAAAGTAATGTATATAAAGCAGTCAACAGTCTGATATAAACCTCTTACCATTCTACGAGATTTAATTGTAGCTTAGAAACTGAACATGATGTCTATCTTGAGATATCTGTCTTGGTTTTAAAATGTGTTTTTCACAATATACATCACAGGAGAGCAGCAGATAGTCCAGAAAAGGAATGATTAAAAAAAAAAAAAAGTTTGACTTTTTAAGTAATATAAAACAAAATGACAATATTAATGCAAAGACATGTCTGGTTTTGCCTGATTTTGCTAAATTCAGTGGTTCAAGTGGATCTTGTATATTACTAGTTATTTTCAAAGCAGAAGCAAACAGGTACATACAGCGCAGAGTCAGAGTGTCCAAAAGTTTTACCCTGTCAACTTCCAGGATTGCTATCTTGTCCTCCCATGCACTCTGTCCTGAGAAAATGCCACTAACCCACTTTAGATTTGCACCTTATTCTTCTGGTGGACACTTGGCCTTTCACTGTGAATTTTGTCATAAGGAAAATAACGACTTGAACGTATTTAACGGACAATCAGTGTGACTACATAGTATATGTTGAGAGCTGGAGAGGGATATCAGAGAGATCCGGTATAGGCTCCCAAACTAAAGAGCTGGGTTTCACTAGGAAGAGAGACACCTGTACATGAACAGCACAAATCACAGAATCCCAAGTTTCTCCTATGTGCCACTTCCATAAGACTGAGTCCACTGAAGTGGGAATGATTCCTAATTTATACTGAATTATTCTTTTGATTATTTTCATGGCTATCACATATGGTACATATACTAGGCCATTTGAGGTTGCTCAATTGTATTGGCTGCCTATTTTTAACATAGCCATTTATGTAACTCAAGAGTCAGGAAGCTACCTTTGAACACTGTAAATTGTCAAATGGTTTTTGATTTCCTCGGTTCCTTATCACTTGGCAAATATGTACAGCAGACCTTTTCCAGAGAATGAGTGCACTGGGACTTATCCCCCAGACATTCCTTCTCTTTGTTAAACCCACAGTCTCAGGCAGGGACTCCAGCAACCCTTTCCTTGGGAGGAAGAAGCCTCTAGATTTCAGGAGTGCCCTCCAGTGGCTGCTCTGCTAACTAATCCTCTACTGATCTCCCCAAGGCTGACTGGGGCAGCACTTCTTGCAGAGCTAAAGCCCAGCTGAAAACTGAGGTAGGATCTTCTCACTTAGAAATATCCAGCAGTAGAAAAAGGCCTCGATCATTGCATAGACAGGCTAAAATTGACGAGTGCTTTCTGTCAGAAAGTTTGTGGGGTTTGGTGCATTTTTTTTTTTTTTTTTTGGTTTTTCATATCATGCACACCACTTGCCTACTCAGCTCCAAAAACAACATTCTCTCACAGCAACTGCCAGGGAAAAACATGAGGTGGAAAAATCAGAGTAACGTCTTCCCCTGGGGTGAGATTATACAGGAAAAGTCATCGGACAACTCCCAGCCTGGCCTTCATAGGTCAGCAAGAAAGGCTGTCATTACCTTAGTGTTGCTGGGAAATTTAAAGAGATAATAGATGTGGAAAAGCTCAGAAGGAGACTCACGTAGTAGATGCTCAGTAAATGATGGCTGTTAGCCTGTGGGTCTCTTCATGTGCACTGACGCTTTCCTAATGTATCTCCCACCACTAAACCAAGAGTCCAGTGTATTTACTTACTTCCTAACCCCCGAGTGAGGAGATATCAGGAAAGCTTCAAAATTTCTACATAGGAAAGCTTAGAGGAGGTGATCTGGTAAGAATGTAAGGCTTGCAGCTGTGTTTTCACAGCACTTTCCATTAAATTGCTCAAATGTTCATTTTTTTAAATAACAAAAGGGCTGCTGATGGGAGCGTTGTCCCCCAGACCCTAGACCCCTCAGTAATTACTCAGAAATGTCACAGTCTCCCTAGAAGCTATCCATTCTGCCCACTTTTCCTGTTACGTTGCTCCAGTTTCAAGTATTCCCCTTGAGGTTTTAGAAATAATGTTTGTTTATCTAGCACTTAGACTCATCAGAGGGAAGGAGGCACTAGAGCATTCACATGGAATTCCTCCCCCACTTGAATATTTGTCAGGAAAAAAAATAGATTCAACTATAAATGTGCAGCAGAGTTGGTGCCTTCCCACTGTGAATGTATTTTCAAGTGCACGGACCAATCCACCACAAAGGAAAGATGCAATACCCTTCCAAAAATATACAGTGCTGATGTGATGTTGCATTCCTTTGTTCATTTTCCCAGAGCCAGGTTACAGGGCCATAGGCTCCATTTGAATAGATTTCTTAGTCTAAAACAGAGGTAAAATCAAGCTCAAAGCCATGATGTTACTTTTTATTTTTTCTTAAATACTGAACTTAGACTTGAGAAATCTTGCTTTTCTTTTTCTCTTTTTTGAGACAGGGTCTCACTTTGTCACCAAGGTTGGAGTACAGTGGGGTGATCTTGGTCACTATAACATCTACCTCCTAGGCTCAAGTGATCCTCCCATCTCAGCTCTCAAGTAGGTGGGACCGCAGACACTACCATGCCCAGTTTATTTATTTATTTGTATTTTTGGTAGAGACAGGGTTTTATCATGTTGCCCAGGCTGGTCTTGAACTCCTGAGGCTCAAGCAATCCACCCACTTTGGCCTCCCAGAGTGCTGGGATTACACACCTGGCCTTTATTTTCATGAATTGAAAATAGCTCTGGTAAGTTGTGAATTAACTCAGTTAAAGATTTAGGGGTTTCCTTAATATTCCATGCATCACAGCTATGATATGTAGAAACTAAGGGCAATGAAATGAGCCTTCAATGTCTGTATTCCTGCTTTTACTGGACATTCAGTAGACACTCGTATCCACGTTTGGTGAAGGAATGAATGAATGATTTGGCAGAACTACCTTGTATATCTCTGCAATGATCTCAGATTTAGGAAAATAATCTTAATAACTATGGAATAAAGATCAAAGCCTCATTAACTTTGCTTTTATAAAAATGGAGATAGCAAAAAGTATACTTTGCATGTGAAGTTTCTCTTTCTCGTCTGACTAACTTTGCCCAGAGACAAAAATTTAGTCTCTTTTTTTCTAAGCAAGTCTAGAAAGTCTTGAAACACAAGGCATGGTTGTATTTGTATTCCTCTTTGGTTTCTTGTCGTTTCTTTTAATTATAGATACCATATTTTAAAATCTCTGGATTTTGGTTTGCTTCTGCCTAGATGGGTAAGGCAATACCATGAGTAAATGTTGAAAGAGATGCCTAATGCAAAGAAGTGGTGGCAGCTGTTTTTATGACATTTGTAGACCTTTGACATTCAAAACGGTATCCATGTAGAGCTTCACAAAGGGAGAGTCGAGTTGCTGGATGCAACCATTGTTCTTGTTAGTGGATGGAGATTTATAATTATACCCTTGTCTGCTCAGAGCACATGCCATAGGGAGAAGCAACATAAACACAGGCAGCATGGCAGGCAATCCAGGACAACAATGAGGTTACAAATTACACAAAGCGATTTCACCATTCATGAAATAAGCCTTATTTGCAAATATGAAATGAAATGTGGACCTTTTATCTTTATGTTTTAGTTTGTTTTCCAAAATTACATTCACAAAGAACTAAACAGGCTTTACTTAAACATCTTTGATGTTTTCAGTCTGGCTTGTGGTAAAATTCTAATGGACACATTTCTCCAAAGTATTGTCATATTCATATTCATATTCTCTGTCTCTCTCTCACACACACACACACACACACATCCTTCTCACACTTAAATTGTAAGGCGTTACCACTTTATATAACAATATGTTTAGTCAAAATGGAGACATCATAGCCCCATCATATTTATTTCTGGAGATCTGCCCTGAAGTTAGTAGCAAACTGTAGGAAATAGATCAAATTATTGAGTGGAACACTGCTTGGATTAGGAATTATGAATAATATTTTCTATATTTTATCCCAGTATTCAACAACATAAACATATTTTTAGAATAAGAAAAAAACTGATATCTATTTTTCTGTCTGTTAATAAATCTGATCTTACTAGATTGGAACAAATAGGCAATGCTTACGGTGAAAAAGCTCATAGTCCTTAGGGGCTATGACAAGTGACAGGTCACTCTCAAAGCCTGTGGAGTTCTTTTCTAAAGTAGAGGATTCAGTATGGGTGTCTGTCCGAGGCTCTGAATTGGGATTAGATGGACTACCTTCACACTCTTCCTTCCCTACTCTGTTGTGGTCTTCAGAATTTGAAAAGGCAGGAAGGTTAATCACACCTCAAGGTTAGGGGAGGGCAAAGAACAGGTCAAAGGGGGACAGATATTTATGGTCACATATCAGGTACTTTACTCACATTGTGCTTTTTAATACCTGTGAGGAAGGAATTTATTTATTATTTAAATTTCAACTTTTATTTTTGATGGAGGGCGTACATGTGCGGGTTTATTGTGTGATGCTGAGGTTTGGGGTGTGGATCTCGTCATTCAGGTACTGAGTACAGTACTGATAAAGTAGTTTTTCAGCCCATGCCCCCTATTCCAGGTAGTCCAGAGTGTCTATTATACCCACGTTTATGTCCGTGTATGCACAGTGATTATCTCCCATTTGTAAGTGAGAACATGTGGTATTTGGTTTTCTGTTGCTGTGTTAATTTGCTGAGAATTATGGCCTCCAGTTGCATCCATATCACTGCAAAAAACATGATTTTGTTCTTTTTTATGGCTGTGTAATATTCCATGGTGTATATATACCACATTAGCTTTATCCAATCCACTGTTGATGGGCACCTGACTTGATTCCATGCCTTTGCTATTGTGAATGGCACAGTGAGGAACGTGCAAGTCCATGTGCCTTTTTGGTAGAATGATTTATTTTCCTTTGGGTATATACCCAATAATGGGATTGCTGGGTTGAATAGTACCTCTGTTTTAAGTTCTTTAAAAATCAAGGAAGATATTTATTATTGCTATTTTAAAAGTGACAAATACACATGTGGGTCACTTTTTTTTGAGTCGGGGTATCATTCTGTCATCCAGGCAGTAGTGCAATGGCAATGATCATGGTTCACTGTAGCCTTGAACTCCTAGGTTCATGCAATCCTCCTGCCTCAGCCTCCTAAGTAGCTGGGAGTACAGGCAGGAGCTGCCATGCCCAACTTCACTTTTAAACTAGAAAAATGTGCTTGGTATATAGTGAATGCTCAAGAAATATTTATGGAATGAATTATTCTAGTAATACAGATTTATATGGCTTTGCATAGCTTATATATCTGTATATTTATATAAAAAAGTGTTCATAAATGCACATTCATGTCCAAACATGTGAACAATAGAGAGACAGCCCCTCTGGGACTTGTTGGATATAGCAGGAATTTTTTTATTTCTCTAATACTACAGTGGAGTTTGCTTCAAAAACTCCTCTTAACCAATCCAAATAATGTCATTTCCCAGCTGTGGTGTTGCATTGGGTCCAGTTCAAGTGCCAAAAGCTCAGCCGAGAAGAAGCCAAAACAATCACATCCTGAATGGTTAGAGTATTTTCTACCCATCATCACTGTATGACACACTGTCTCAGGGGCCTTCTAGAGCCTGGGGAGTCCTCCGCTCCGCTGGAGACTTGACTCGGCACAGAGCCTGCCATATCGTCAGCCCTTAACAACAGTTACATAATAAGTACTCTCTGTATCTAGGGATAATCATTTCCCACTCATATTTTATAACTGTGAAGGCTTCCTTTCCCCCAAATATTATGCCATAACTGTGTGCACAAAATGATACACTGGAGTCCCAATTCATCATCAGACAGTTTTAAGCTAAGCTCCATAGATGTTTCCCAGGCTCTTGACTTGGAGGTAAGCGCTGGTTTCACAGTTGGCTTCATTATGAGCCTGGGACGTTTGATTCACATGACTTCACATTACAGAAGAGGTGAAGCAGTGGTTACAAATTGAGAAAATTACTCTTCTTACATTAAGATATTCGTTCGGATTCCACGGGTAAAAGAAGTAATATACATGCAATCAACATATTTAGTGAGGAGATACATACACTAAGGAGGATACTGAAATTTTATTTCATTAAGCAAATTGTACTTCACTCCTGTAACAATGTAAATGGGGAATAAAAATTCAGGTATTCACATTCAGAATTTGATTTCTTTCCTTTATGAAAGAATGCACCATTTTTTTTGTTTTTGTTTTGTTTTTTTTTGAGACAGAGTCTTGCTCTGTTGCCCGGGCTGGAGTAGAATGCACCAGTTTTAACCTGCAGCAGAGAGGGCTGTATTTCACGAGGCAGCACAGTGACTGTGCATGGGAGGAGGAGAGTCAGAAACCCAACCTCTAATGCAGCCCTGCCACATTTACTTGTGTACCTCAGACAAATCACCTAACTTTTTTAGGCATTGGTTCCCTAATCTGTAATGCAATGGGTTGAAATAGAGGTCCTTTAGGTCTCTTAGCTCTTAAAACATTCTAGCCCTAAATCTATTCACCTCATGTCAATAGAAAGCCCAAAGATGACAGAAATTAGGAAAAAAATCCACATAACTCAGTGATCTTGGTGTGTGCCACTCAGACAGCTAGTGGTCAAATATACTTCCATCAACAATAGGAGTAGTGATTGGGCAATATTAAAGATAAACACTAAAAAGCTAGAATTGGGGTACTGTGTTCACTTTTTAAATAAACCTACTTTATGCCCCTTTTTGCATGATTGACATTTGCTGACTGTTGTTTCCTTTTTAGATGAAGATTACTATGGTATGATGTAGTCAGATTCCAGTTGGCAAACTTTACTAAATAATTCAGAAGCCTCCATAAAATTCTTTTTTTTTTTCTGCTGCAATTTCATTAAAATTCATTTGGGGAACTATACTGCCTCAATAATAGAATTGTATCTTATGTTTTGGAACTGTTTCCATGACAACAATAACAGGTGCAAGTTCACATATATGCATATGTTCATTTAAAAGGTTACTGCAATTATCCCTGTAAAGGTAAATTTCACTGCAAATAACATCAAAGTACCTACATTGTTACTTTTAGGAGAAAATGGCTTCTATATATAATGATATACATTAATTTCCTCCAGGTGAAAAAAAATTTATATAAGTAAAATCTCTGAACAATACTTGAGTTAATTTATATGATAGAAACTCATACTTAACTTTACAATAGACTATACCGATTTAAGGAATATAGAAGATTGATTGCATAGCTCTAGCTTGGGGAATATTGCCAGTAAGAAACAGAAGACCATCGAGGAGCCAAGATGGCCGAATAGGAACAGCTCCGGTCTACAGCTGCCAGCGTGAGCGACGCAGAAGACGGGTGATTTCTGCATTTCCATCTGAGGTACCAGGTTCATCTCACTAGGGAGTGCCAGACAGTGGGTGCAGGTCAGTGGGTACGTGCACCGTGTGCGAGCCGAAGCAGGGCGAGGCATTGCCTCACTTGGGAAGCGCAAGGGGTCAGGGAGTTCCCTTTCCGAGTCAAAGAAAGGGGTGACGGACGGCACCTGGAAAATGGGGTCACTCCCACCCGAATACTGCGCTTTTCCAACGGGCTTAAAAAACGGCCCACCACGAGATTATATCCCGCACCTGGCTCGGAGGGTCCTACGCCCACGGAGTCTCGCTGATTGCTAGCACAGCAGTCTGAGATCAAACTGCAAGGCGGCAGCGAGGCTGGGGGAGGGGCGCCCCCCATTGCCCAGGCTTGATTAGGTAAACAAAGCAGCAGGGAAGCTCGAACTGGGTGGAGCCCACCACAGCTCAAGGAGGCCTGCCTGCCTCTGTAGGCTCCACCTCTGGGAGCAGGGCACAGACAAACAGAAAGACAGCAGTAACTTTTGCAGACTTAAATGTCCCTGTCTGACAGCTTTGAAGAGAGCAGTGGTTCTCCCAGCACACACCTGGAGATCTGAGAACGGGCAGACTACCTCCTCAAGTGGGTCCCTGACCCCCGAGCAGCCTAACTGGGAGGCACCCCCCAGCAGGGGCACACCGACACCTCCCATGGCAGGGTATTCCAACAGACCTGCAGCTGAGGGTCCTGTCTGTTAGAAGGAAAACTAACAAACAGAAAGGACATCCACACCAAAAACCCATCTGTACATCACCATCATCAAAGACCAAAAGTAGATAAAACCACAAAGATGGGGAAAAAACAGAACAGAAAAAGTGGAAACTCTAAAAAGCAGAGCGCCTCTCCTCCTCCAAAGGAACGCAGTTCCTCCCCAGCAACGGAACAAAGCTGGATGGAGAATGACTTTGATGAGCTGAGAGAAGAAGGCTTCAGACGATCAAATTACTCTGAGCTACGGGAGGACATTCAAACCAAAGGCAAAGAAGTTGAAAACTTTGAAAAAAAATTTAGAAGAATGTATAACTAGAATAACCAATACAGAGAAATGCTTAAAGTAGCTGATGGAGCTGAAAACCAAGGCTCGAGAACTACGTGAAGAATGCAGAAGCCTCAGGAGCCCATGTGATCAACTGGAAGAAAGGGTGTCAGCAATGGAAGATGAAATGAATGAAAGGAAGTGAGAAGGGAAGTTTAGAGAAAAAAGAATAAAAAGAAATGAGCAAAGCCTCCAAGAAATATGGGACTATGTGAAAAGACCAAATCTACGTCTGACTGATGTACCTGAAAGTGATGGGGAGAATGGAACCAAGTTGGAAAACACGCTGCAGGATATTATCCAGGAGAACTTCCCCAATCTAGCAAGGCAGGCCAACATTCAGATTCAGGAAATACAGAGAACGCCACAAAGATACTCCTCGAGAAGAGCAACTCCAAGACACATAATTGTCAGATTCACCAAAGTTGAAATGAAGGAGAAAATGTTAAGGGCAGCCAGAGAGAAAGGTCGGGTTACCCTCAAAGGGAAGCCCATCAGACTAACAGCGAATCTCTCGGCAGAAACCCTACAAGCCAGAAGAGAGTGGGGGCCAATGTTCAACATTCTTAAAGAAAAGAATTTTCAACCCAGAATTTCATATCCAGCCAAACTAAGCTTCATAAGTGAAGGAGAAATAAAATACTTTACAGACAAGCAAATGCTGACAGATTTTGTCACCACGAGGCCTGCCCTAAAAGAGCTCCTGAAGGAAGTGCTAAATATGGAAAGGAACAACCAGTACCAGCCGCTGCAAAATCATGCCAAATTGTAAAGACCATCGAGACTAGGAAGAAACTGCATCAACTAACGAGCAAAATAACCAGCTAACATCATAGTGACAGGATCAAATTCACACATAAGAATATTAACTTTAAATGTAAATGGACTAAATGCTCCAATTAAAAGACACAGACTGGCAAACTGGATAAAGAGTCAAGACCCATCAGTGTGCTGTATTCAGGAAACCCATCTCACGTGCAGAGACACACATAGGCTCAAAATAAAAGGATGGAGGAAGATCTACCAAGCAAATGGAAAACAAAAAAAGGCAGGGTTTGCAATCCTAGTCTCTGATAAAACAGACCTTAAACCAACAAAGATCAAAAGAGACAAAGAAGGCCATTACATAATGGTAAAGGGATCAATTCAACAAGAAGAGCTAACTATCCTAAATATATATGCACCCACTACAGGAGCACCCAGATTCATTAAGCAAGTCCTGAGTGACCTACAAAGAGACTTAGACTCCCACACATTAATAATGGGAGACTTTAACACCCCACTGTCAACATTAGACAGATCAACAAGACAGAAAGTCAACAAGGATACCCAGGAGTTGAACTCAGCTCTGCACCAAGCGGACCTAATAGACATCTACAGAACTGTCCACCCCAAATCAACAGAATATACATTTTTTTCAGCACCACACCACACCTATTCCAAAATTGACCACATACTTGGAAGTAATGTAAAAGAACAGAAATTATAACAAACTATCTCTCAGACCACAGTGCAATCAAACTAGAACTCAGGATTAAGAATCTCACTCAAAACCGCTCAACTACATGGAAACTGAACAACCTGCTCCTGAATAACTACTGGGTACATAACGAAATGAAGGCAGAAATAAAGATGTTCTTTGAAACCAACGAGAACAAAGACACAACATACCAGAATCTCTGGGATGCATTCAAAGCAGTGTGTAGAGGGAAATTTATAGCACTAAATGCCCACAAGAGAAAGCAGGAAAGATCCAAAATTGACACCCTAACATCACAATTAAAAGAACTAGAAAAGCAAGAGCAAACACATTCAAAAGCTAGCAGAAGGCAAGAAATAACTAAAATCAGAGCAGAACTGAAGGAAATAGAGACACGAAAAACCCTTCAAAAAATTAATGAATCCAGGAGCTGGTTTTTTGAAAGGATCAACAAAATTGATAGACCACTAGCAAGACTAATAAAGAAAAAAAGAGAGAAGACTCAAATAGACAAAATAATAAATGATAAAGGGGATATCACCACCGATCCCACAGAAATACAAACTACCATCAGAGAATACTACAAACACCTCTACGCAAATAAACTAGAAAATCTAGAAGAAATGGATAAATTCCTCGACACATACACTCTCCCAAGACTAAACCAGGAAGAAGTTGAATCTCTGAATAGACCAATAACAGGATCTGAAATTGTGGAAATAATCAATAGCTTACCAACCAAAAAGAGTCCAGGACCAGATGGATTCACAGCCGAATTCTACCAGAGGTACAAGGAGGAAGTGGTACCATTCCTTCTGAAACTATTCCAATCAATAGAAAAAGAGGGAATCCTCCCTAACTCATTTTATGAAGCCAGCATCATTCTGATACCAAAGCCAAGCAGAGACACAACAAAAAAAGAGAATTTTAGACCAATATCCTTGATGAACATTGATGCAAAAATCCTCAATAAAATACTGGCAAAACGAATCCAGCAGCACATCAAAAAGCTTATCCACCACGATCAAGTGGGCTTCATCCCTGGGATGCAAGGCTGGTTCAATATACGCAAATCAATAAATGTAATCCAGCATATAAACAGAGCCAAAGACAAAAACCACATGATTATCTCAATAGATGCAGAAAAAGCCTTTGATAAACTTCAACAAACCTTCATGCTAAAAACTCTCAATAAATTAGGTATTGATGGGACGTATTTCAAAATAATAAGAGCTATCTATGACAAACCCACAGCCAATATCATACTGAATGGGCAAAAACTGGAAGCATTCCCTTTGAAAACTGGCACAAGACAGGGATGCCCTCTCTCACCACTCCTATTCAACATAGTGTTGGAAGTTCTGGCCAGGGCAATTAGGCAGGAGAAGGAAATAAAGGGTATTCAATCAGAAACAGAGGAAGTCAAATTGTCCCTGTTTGCAGATGACATGATTGTATATCTAGAAAACCCCATTGTCTCAGCCCAAAATCTCCTTAAGCTGATGATAAGCAACTTCAGCAAAGTCTCAGGATACAAAATCAATGTGCAAAAATCACAAGCATTCTTATACACCAACAACAGACAAACAGAGAGCCAAATCATGAGTGAACTCCCATTCACAATTGCTTCAAAGAGAATAAAATACCTAGGAATCCAACTTACAAGGGATGTGAAGGACCTCTTCAAGCAGAACTACAAGCCACTGCTCAAGGAAATAAAAGAGGATACAAACAAATGGAAGAACATTCCATGCTCATGGGTAGGAAGAATCAATATCATGAAAATGGCCATACTGCCCAAGCTAATTTACAGATTCAATGCCATCCCCATCAAGCTACCAATGCCTTTCTTCACAGAGTTGGAAAAAAGTACTTTAAAGTTCATATGGAACCAAAAAAGAGCCTGCATCGCCAAGTCAGTCCTAAGCCAAAAGAACAAAGCTGGAGGCATCATGCTACCTGACTTCAAATATACTACAAGGCTACAGTAACCAAAACAGCATGGTACTGGTACCAAAACAGAGATATAGATCAATGGAACAGAACAGAGCCCTCAGAAATAACGCCGCATAGCTACAACTATCTGATCTTTGACAAACCTGAGAAAAACAAGCAATGGGGAAAGGATTCCCTATTTAATAAATGGTGCTGGGAAAACTGGCTAGCCATATGTAGAAAGCTGAAACTGGATCCCTTCCTGACACCTTATGCAAAAATCAACTCAAGATGGATTAAAGACTTAAACGTTACACCTAAAACCATAAAAACCCTGGAAGAAAACCTAGGCATTACCATTCAGAACATAGGCATGGGCAAGGACTTCATGTCTAAAACACCAAAAGCAATGGCAACAAAAGCCAAAATTGACAAATGGGATCTAATTAAACTAAAGAGCTTCTGCACAGCAAAAGAAACTACCATCAGAGTGAACAGGCAACCTACAAAATGGGAGAAAATTTTCGCAACCTACTCATCTGACAAAGGGCTAATATCCAGAATCTACAATGAACTCCAACAAATTTACAAGAAAAAAACAAACAACCCCATCAAAAAGTGGGCAAAGGACATGAACAGACACTTCTCAAAAGAAGACATTTATGCAGCCAAAAAACACATGAAAAAATGCTCATCATCACTGGCCATCAGAGAAATGCAAATCCAAACCACAATGAGACACCATCTCACACCAGTTAGAATGGCAATCATTAAAAAGTCAGGAAACAACAGGAGCTGGAGAGGATTTGGAGAAATAAATAGGAACACTTTTACACTGTTGGTGGGACTGTAAACTAGTTCAACCATTGTGGAAGTCAGTGTGGCCATTCCTCAGTGATCTAGAACTGGAAATACCATTTGACCCAGCCATCCCATTACTGGGTATATACCCAAAGGACTATAAATCATGCTGCTATAAAGACACATGCACACGTATGTTTACTGCGGCATTATTCACGATAGCAAAGACTTGGAACCAACCCAAATGTCCAACAATGATAGACTGGATTAAGAAAATGTGGCACATATACACCATGGAATACTATGCAGCCATAAAAAATGATGAGTTCATGTCTTTTGTAGGGACATGGATGAAATTGGAAATCATCATTCTCAGTAAACTATCGCAAGAACAAAAAACCAAACACCGCATATTCTCACTCATAGGTGGGAATTGAACAATGAGATCACATGGACACAGGAAGGGGAATATCACACTCTGGGGACTGTTGTGGGGTGGGGGGAGGGGGGAGGGATAGCATTGGGAGATATACCTAATGCTAGATACGAGATAGTGGGTGCAGCGCACCAGCATGGCACATGTATACATATGTAACTAACCTGCACAATGTGCACATGTACCCTAAAACTCAAAGTATAAAAAAAAAAAAAAAAAACAGAATACAAAGTTGGACAGTAATGGAAAATTATTAGGACTGCTTCCACAAAGGCCATTCAATGTGAGGATGTAAGGTTAAATTCCCTTCCCTGTCCTCCCCTAATCCGCAATCTCTTTGTGTAAATAGAGGCCATTCGAAAGGCACACCACTCTATATAAACCTTGCTATCCCTTGAAAAAAAAACTAAAGACAAAAAAAAAATAACTTGCACCATATTCACATGCCCCATCTCTCTTAAAATAATACAATCTGTCTGTAATCAGAACATCTATGTGCCAACCAAAAGATGACACACCTACCTGTATGCCCCTGATTTCTTCTGCCTTCTGTTACATCTCTACAATCTAGGTGCCCAGAGTTAAGAGTTTAAAAGAAGGTAGAGCACAAATGTCTTTTTGAAATGTTCAGGGTCTCCTAAGGTTTTCCGTTTCCAAAGCCCCTTAACTAGATCCTGATTCTTTGTGCTTTGACCTTCAGTGATCTACCACCTCTCCCAAGCCTTGCTTGATTTTTTGAACTGGACCCATTGCCTGCTAAAATCTTCCTGGCCTGCTTCATCTTAGGACACAGCCCCATTCTATTGGATTTTATTAGATTCTTCATCTCAGAAACTGTATCTTATTCCTATTTGTTCTCACACCTCCAGTTCCTCGTCGAGTCCCTCCTATATTATAGGTATCCCAGGCCAGTCCAGGGACAGCCAAGTTTGGTTCCAGTGTCCCTAACCTAGGCTAGATTGATTCAAATGAGAATGCTGAAATAAGAAAATAGGTTCCCAAAGTAAGTTGCTTATATAGGTGATGGTAAAGGTGGATGCTGTTGATGTGGGTGTTGCTAGTTCTTGATGAAAAATACACACACCAGACGGCAGCTTAACCTGAGGGGTTTGTCTTCCAAGTGCGATTTATGTGAAAGAGATGAGAGAATATAATTGTCCACAGCTCAGGGGAGGAGATCAGTGTGAGGGGATCTGCAGAAAAATTAATTGTAACACAAAGGTGAGAACACTAGACTCATGATAGATGGAAAACCCATTTGAAGTGAGTTCTGGAAGGCAAGAATGAATAGTTCAACCGAGACTCAAAGAAAATAAAAAAGAGAGTGTGAAAAGTGGGGGACTAGATGTAGCCATTTAGAGAGAAATGGGCAGCCACCCTCCAAAGTATCACCTATAAAGATTAAATGGGAAGATTTGAAATCCTGAGCAACCCTAAAGACCTGTAGATGTGGATCAGGTATATCCCCAATTAGATGTGAATGCCATAAGTCCAATGAACATTTTCCATTTCTTACATATGCACATTTCCCGTGTCTAATATATGTGCATACATATATTACACTCTTCAGAATTTAATTCCATTGTAGTTCTGTACATGTCATGGCACTTTTTTTCAGCTCAGAAAGCAACTGTGCCAAGAACCAGCACCTCTCTTGTAGAAGTGGCATTTCTCAGTCTTCTGGAAACTGAGCATTCCTTATCTTATGCCCTAAGGCAAAGCAGGCCAGGGAGAATGTAAAAGCTATGAGTCCCGTTCAGAGAATCAAGCAAGGCCTAGGAGAGGTGGCAGGTCACTAAAAATTGGGCTTCATTTCCAACTTACCACTCGGTTTGATGATAAAGTCTGGACACTTGACTATTTGTGCATCACACAAAACAGACTTGTTTCAAACCACACCCACTATTTCTGCTTTCCACATAGACGGCAGCAGACATCTGCATGTGGAGAACTCCCTCCCATATGAGGCAAGTTTTCAAAAAATGACAAAGTGGCTCTTTTAAATGTAGAGTGAACAGAACCATCATAGTAATCTGTTTATGAAAGTGCATTTATTTTTTGTTCTTGTAAGCTGTAAGTAAATATGGTATAGAGCAGAACTGGATTTGCTTACAACATTTTGCATTAAATTTTATATGAATATCCATATATGTTCATTAATTCTAAGTGATAGTCAATTAATTATAATTTTAAAGAAAAACTGATCACATAGTAGCATTTTTATTCTTTGAACCATTTCTAATTTGCACACGCCTATCATGTGTATCCTTTATAGTGATTAAGAGTTGATGTAGAAAGTCATAATTGTCTCATTTGTTGAATGAAGATTGTGAAACAGGTGAAGGCAACTGTTTATTTTGTTTTACCTTGTGGATCTAAGCAGCATTTCTCACTTGAGCCAAGGTGCAATGTGTGGCTGTTATAATGAAAGCCATCCTGTGGGCTGCTTATAAAGAAGCACTGATGGAATTAGAATGAGGTAGTAAAGGTAACAGCATTCTAGGAAGTGTTAAAGGGATGAAAAAAGTGATAACAGCAAGAAGCTTATGTGTCACAGGCTTTGTTTGGAGCCAAGGATTTCTATAAACAAAAGTAGGGGAAGACAAGACACATCTAGCAAAACTAGAATCTTGAGAGTAACCTATAATGTTTCTGGACTAGCGAGACCTTCCTATAATCCAGTACTTATCACCATAGGATGGCTTGTCTTTCAGCGTGGAGTCTAAGAAAAAGCTCCAAAGTGGGGATCTAGAGATGGATTGCAGCCCTAGCTCTGATGATGCCAGCTCTGGAACTTGTAACCAATCAGTTCTTCTTTCTGGACTACAGTTTCAAATTTGAATAATAAGAGTTTTGGTTTAGTTGATCTCTAAGATTTTTCACAGAACAATAACAACATAAAAGATATGTGATTCCATCAAAAAAGATATGAACTTATTTAGCTTTTGCTATTGCTATAATCATCAGTAACTAGACTTAGGTGTACATATCTTTAACCTGCATACTTTTGCCTAATACTTTTTTTACATGTGCATAACTGTTTTTTAAAGAACCAAGCACACAATACAGGAAGGCAAAAAGTAAGATATAAGATACAGCACACGAATTTTGCCAGGCTAGTTCCAGAAGCACTCTAGAAAAGTATAGTTGTTAGGTTATGTTTGGAGGATCATAATGAACCTTTCCAGGAAAGGATGGAACGTGGAGATGATGCACATTAATGACACTGATGTGGTGTTGTGAAAATATGAAGAGCTGTAAGGACTTATTTAGGAGATTTGCCATTGGAGAGTCTTGCAAACAATATCAACTTTTGACTGAATGAATAAAGTTTTGCAGCTGAGATAACACAGAAGAGAGTTTAATGCTAGGACAAGTTCTATTCAGCTTTGAAAAATATTAAGGAGATTCTCTAACAACAGATTTTTTTTAAGTGTTTTCTCTGTTTAATTAATGCCCAAGTTGTGATTGGTATCTGTAATTACAAATATATTTATTTATAGGAAAATATATTTCTATTGAACAGTGGCATTTTCATTTTTTTATTTTTTATCATTACAATTGTGAAAATAGTATTCTTGCAACTTAGGGTCATGGGCCATTCAGTTTCTCTAATTGATACCTTTTCCACTCAATTTTCATCCCTTTGTTAAGGAACCAATTCAGTTTACATGTGATCAGCAGCCAGGTAAACAGCTTTTAGGGACATGGTCAAAATGAAAGCTAGAAATCATTTCAGCTTTATGGTTACGGTTATTAGATTATGTATCAAATAAAAATAATTTGCTAGCATGTGAACATTTTGGTACTGCATGTAAACCATTATGAAATTAACCATAATGATGGCTTGAGTATATGAAAAGATTATGCTTGCTTTTCCTTTCTTATGGTTAATAAAAGGAGACAATTTAGTAAAATATGTAATTTGCAAAAGGAACTGTAAAGTGAATAACTTCCATATAATCAAAACATTCTGCAAATTTCTCTAACAGTAAGTATAGCTTTTTCCACCCTCCTCCACCCCTGACATCTCACCTTGGATTGGTGATCAAGTCTAGTTACTTGACTATTTATGCATCAAAACAGGTGGATTTTAAACTGCTTTGAGGCTCGCCTACCATTTCTGCGTTAAACATAGATGGCAGCAGATATCTGCATAGAAAAGCTCCCTGCCACCCATACCTTTAATGAGGACTAGAATATGGCAATAATGGAGTTGGCCCACAGTGAAGACCTGGGGGTCTTTCATTAAATGAAGTTCAGTGATGCCAACACATGACTGCCAATGCCAGGTCCCACAGCAGGGCTTTTTCCACTGTGGGATTTTGGCTGCAGCCGTTGGCTTCTGCTGTTGAATTCCCCAGCTTTGTTAAGTAGACAGCTGCAGCTGCCTCCAGTTGGCTTTAATTCCAATGTCATGCCAATGTAGACAGCAGCATTTCCGCAGCCTTTTCCACATCATGTAGCCATAAACATGAAGACTAAATCTATCTATACTGCTTTAAGTATAAGAATTCTCACATAAGCATATTTGATTCTTGTGGTGTGAATGTGATCTTTGCATAGGCATACTTACAGCTAATGTCTGCTGCAGGCAGGGAAAAATATTATGTATATGATGTCAAAGCTTGGGTAACCTTTACACTGCAATGAAAATATATGGGATGACTGACTTTCATCATTCTGTATTCCATAGCAGTGAACAGGAATTTGTCAACACTTGCACTGATGAAAGGCAGTCATCAAGACAAACGGTTTTTTAATTAAATAAATAATTGCATTAGAAAAGAGAAAAGTAAATTTAAGCCCACGTTATGAATATTCTCATTACATTTCCAGTTGTGGGTATTCATTCATCAGCATGATCTGAATTTTACATATGTAAAACATGGGTAATAACCATTTCTAGACTTGAAGCCCTTTGAAGACAGGGAGTAGCTCATTATTCTCTGAGTTTCTCCTAAGATACAGGAACAAACTGAATCTAAACAACACAACTAACTTGTTGGTCATATATAGCACCGTGCTGTCATTGTTCAGTGCCTTAGTCATGGGCATATGACTAGAGACAAAAAGGCAGAACCCCTAATTCCAAAGAACCTCATCAAGGAGATTTATTATTATTATTATTAAACTTTTAAGTTTAGGGGTACAAATGCAGGTTTGTTACATAGATAAACTTGTGTCATGGGGGTTTGTTGTACAGATTATTTCATCACCTAGGTATTAAGCCTTGTATCAATTTTTTTCCTGATGCTCTCCCTCTTCCCACCCTCCAAAAGACCCCAGTATGTGTTGTTTCCCTCTGTGTTCATGTGTTCTCATCATTTAGCTCCCACTTGTAAGTCAGAACATGTCGTATTTGGTTTTCGGTTCCTGTGTCAGTTTGCTAAGGATAATGGCCTCCAGCTCTCCCGTGTCCCTGCAAAGGATGTGGTTATTTGCATATGCTATGACTAGGGTATAAAGAAAGGAAAACAGAACACTCTGTGAGATCACAGAGTACGGTACTCATTCAATCTCAAGCTGGAGTGGTGAGAAAGAGAAACAGTAGGGAAGATATTCTATTACAGATAGGGCCCCTGTTTTCAGGTTGGAAATAATTTTGCTGTGGAGACTATATTAACCCACAAAACAAAGAACCATAAAGAAGTACAAACTTAAATGTTGAATTTTAAATATTAGTTCCTTGTTATATAAAGAGTTCTAAGAAAAGATCAGAACTTTTGATACCCGGCCAGAATAATCAAGAAAATCCCCTGGAGAAAGAGGGTCTGGAAGTATTACTGTCCACTACCCCATTTAAAACTTGATGGTGAGTCCCATCAAGTAATGTCCCTGTTGTTAAAATGTCTCTTAGTTGTGATCATTTTCTAGCTCTGTGTTTTTCAAGAGAGCTATTTTAACATAGAACAGTATTAGATGTGTTTTGTCCACATGTTTTATTATAGCTCCAGGCCATTACATTAGCAGTGTTACTACACTTGCCTTCTATTAATAGATGCTCATTAGTGGCACTTCCATTAACTAATTTCAGGATTATACTAAAAGCTACCAAGTAATCTTTTAGATCATTCATTAGCAGTTGGATGCCTGCATTTGCTTCTCTTATGGACATTCAAGTGTGTACACATTAGTCAAAGATGCTTCCACTTCATCTCTGAAGGAAACAAAATGTAAGTCTGTCTTAATACCTACACTGTTGGCTCTTCTCTTCTGCCTCTAGAGTGGAGGGAAGCAAGGTGGAAGAATCTAGACCCTTTCCAGAATCCTGAGTGACTGTAGTTGACTCCTTTGTAGAGCACGGATTTAGAGGCAAGATCTGTGTACAGAAATCAGATTATTCTCAAGTGCCTTGGCATTATAGACTTTCCCTGTGCCTTGGCAGATGCATGATTCCTGCATGCAGTCTATACATTTCCAAGCCTTCATTATAATTTCTTACGGACCACAATGCCTACCCTAGAAGTCATGGAAGTTTGCAGCACAATGAATATACGTGCCATGCAATGCATCCAAACCTCCAGCCTCTCTTGAGCCTTGGATCATTATGTAATTACAGAGAAGTTGCACAAATCCAGCAAGGCTAAGTTTGAGTAATTACATTGCAATAATGGAACCAGACCAATTTGCCATCCTTTGCCCTTCCCATTGCCCAGCAGGCTCCCCTGTGCTTGTGAAGTAGCTGTCACAGCAAGGCCCGACTTTTAGAGGAAAAGCAATAAAACCAACTGTCATCTCATGTAATGTAAAATACGTAAGTTATCCAGACTAATTGCAAGCAAAGCTGGCTTGAGAATTCATCACAAGCCTGTGCAGAAAAAAAGAGTATTGTTTACCATCTTATTTACTTGCTTGCTAAGCTAGTGGAGCTCACCAATTATGTAAAAGCATCAGGATTGTCTGCAAAGCAATGTATAAATAGAGCAACTCTAACGCTGAAGCTTGCCATTCAAGTGATAAACATACTTGTCTGTGTCTGGCAGCTCACAAAATTACACCAGAGGAATCTGTTTATCCAAGTGAGGCCAAGGTAAAGTGTGATGCTTAAGTTGTGGTGTCACCAAAAGGCAACTTTGGGAGGGGCTTTCACCTCCCCATCTGTCTCCATCAGCCACCCCAACCCCCACTGGAACACTGTCTAAGAAAAAATAAAGGATTTAACAGACATAGGCAAGCGCGGCTTTAAGATTAAGTTCCTTGTTTTAACCTGATTTCCATCGTGAGCCCTTTACACAGAAATTAGGCATCTTTTACTGGGTGCAAGAGAGATTCTGCAAGATTCATTATAGTCTTTAACTCCATCCCACCTCTAGTGCCTTCTCTCCAGTCACCACATTCTTTGGTTTAAAGAAAAAAAGAAGAGAATAGGACAAATGCCATTGTCTAGCCAAGAGAAAACTATTAGTAGCCATTAATATGGTAACAAGAACTAGCACATAGATGGGTACCCACTGTGTGCCAAATACTATTTTAAATACCTTATGTATACTTCCTTATTGAATATTCAAATTAAATTTGAGATACTGTTTATCATTTCCACTATACAAATAGGGAAATGAAAGCTTAGCAAGGTAGTATGCCCACAGTCACACAACTAGCCATAATTAAAGCCACTGGTATGTGAATTCCTATGCTGTTTTCTGTATACCCTGCTGACAGTAAGTAGATTCCTTGTTTTCTTTTGGACCAATCACTCAGAGGATAAAGTGGGATACAGCTGGAAGTCCTATAGTTACCTACTCAAAACCTAAGACTTCAAACCTTCAGGGAAGCTGTTGTCTTAAATGGAAAAACCAAGAAACCAGAAATGATAGGCCCAGGTTCTAGCTCTCCGTCAGTCAAACATGAACTTTACTCTCGCCTTCTGCAGAAGATGAGTCAGTATTCCTACTTCAGGAGTTGTAAAAATTAAGCAAATCTCAAGCCTGGTAATAAGTTTCTGTTCATATCCTTCACTCACTTTTTGATGGGGTTGTTTTTTACCTGTAAATTTGTTTAAGTTGTTTGTAGATTTTGGATATTAGCCCTTTGTCAGATGGATAGATTGCAACTCATCTTCTGCAGAAGATGAGGCAATATTCCTGCTTGAGGAGTTGTAAAAAATAAGCAAATTTTATGCCTGATAATAATTCAGAATCACTTGTGCAGCTTTAAAAATATCACTTGCCTAGCTCTAACTCAAAGCCTAAGCAATCAGTTTGTCTAGTGGGTGATGGGTTGAAACAGGTAGGCAATTATGTATTTTTTTCATTTCCATGGATGATGGAGCTGCACAGCCATGGTAACCATGGATCAGATGAGGTGTGTGAACCTCAAGCCACTTAGCACAGTGCCAAGAACACATTAAATCATTCTTATTCTCCAGCTATGACATCTGTGTTATCTCCCTGGTATTCTGCCTCTTTTCTCACAAAATGATGGAAATGTATCTCTTGGGAACCTCCAGTTCTAAATAGGGGCTTTTAGCGTTGAGCAGATTCCAAGCAAATCTTATGAGAGACAAAGTAGACTGTTGGCCTCTCTGACTCTGCCTCCTGAAGCCTTTTAATCGGGCCTCTGTCTTTTCAGACCTCCCCAGGATGCCAACCCATACTAGACAGCCTCATCTCATCCCAAGCCTATACCTTTGCTATTCAATTAAAAGAGTATGGTGCTAAGTGATTGGCTAAAGTAATCCACCGCACTAGACAATTAGCTATCATTTCACTGCCGAACAACATCATGTATGAGTCCCTACGAAGCGAACATTCCAGGCCTTTTAATACAGCTGTGTGGATGTATTTATGGCTATACCATGCTGGGCCCACATCACTTAAATAGCTACTTATGTCATTTTAGGGCAAGGTCTGCTCTAATTTTTGGAGGCTCCTCCTGCTTTGTCTCTGATAGTTACAGAAATGGGGCAAACCTCTTGCTCATCCTCCCCAACTTCTCCTATTATAAATTAGAACATGCTCACTTCTAATACACTGACAATCCAACAGATTCAGGAAAAAGCAGTTCTTGTGATTTAAAAAAAAAATAGTTACTTAATTGAAGTGAATCAGATATTTGTCATTTATATGTGTAACTTACTGCTTTCTGTTTGCTCTCTTGAGCCCAGCATCTAGTATTGTGATATTGTGACATAGTTTTCAATAGAGCATGAGAGCCTAGTTGCAAATTGGTCTTTTTTACCCACTAGTGATTTCCAAAACCTAGGGAGAAAGAAAAGGAATAGAGAGGTACAAGACAGTTTTAATATTTTCCCTGGAAAAGAAACCATCCAAATAGCAATGACTAATACTTAAGACACTCAGACTTTTTTTTAATATATACTTTAAGTTCTGAGATACATGTGCAGAAAGTGCAAGTTCATTACATAGGAATACACGTGCCATGACGGTTTGCTGTACCCATCGACCCGTCATCTGCATTAGGTATGCCTCCTACTGCTATCCCTCCTTTAGCTCCCCACCCCCTGACAGGCCCTGGTGTGTGATGTTCCCCTCCCTGTGTCCATGTGTTCTCATTGTTCAACTCCCACTTATGAGTGAGAACATGCGGTGTTTGGGTTTCTGTTCCTGTGTTAGTTTGCTGAGAATGGTGGTTTCCAACTTCATCCATGTCCCTGCAAAGGACATGAACTCATCCTTTTTTATGGCTGCATAGTATTCCATGGTGTATATGTGCCACATTTTCTTTATCCAATCTATCATTGATGGGCATTTGGGTTCGTTCCAACTCTGCTGTTGTGAATACTGCTGCAATAAACATACATGTACATGTGTCTTTCTAGTAGCATGATTTATAATCCTTTGGATATATAACCAGTAATGGGATTGCTAGGTCAAATGGCATTTCTAGTTCTAGATCCTTGAGGAATCGCCACACTTTCTTCCACAATGGTTGAACTAATTTATACTCCCAACAAAAGTGTAAAAGGGTTCCTATTTCTTCACATCCTCTCTAGCATCTGTTGTTCCCTGACTTTTTAATGATCACCATTCTAACTGGCATGAGATGGTATCTCATTGTGGCTTTGATTTGCATTTCTCTAATGACAAGTGATGATGAGCTTTTTTTCATATGTTTATTGGCCACATAAATGTTTTCTTTAAGAGGTGTCTGTTCATATCCTTTGCCCACTTTTTGATGGGGCTGTTTTTTTCTTGTAAATTTGTTTAAGTTCTTTGTAGATTCTGGATATTAGCCCTTTGTCAGATGGATAGATTGCAGTTATTTTTCCCATTCTCTAGGTTGCCTGTTCACTCTGATAGTTTCTTTTGCTGTGCAGAAGCTTTTCAGTTTAATCAGATCCCATTTGTCAATTTTGGCTTTTGTTGCCACTGCTTTTAGTGTTTTAGTCATGAAGTCTTTGCCCATGCCTATGTTCTGAATGGTATTGCCTAGGTTTTCTTCTAGGGTTTTTATGGTTTTAGGTCTTATGTTGAAGTCTTTAATCCATCTTGAGTTAATTTTTGTATAAGGTATAAGGAAGTGGTCCAGTTTCAGTTTTCTGCGTATGGCTAGCCAATTTTCCCAACACCATTTATTAAATAGGGAGTCATTTCCCCATTGCTTGTTTTGGTCAGGTTTGCCAAAGATCAGATGGTTGTAGATGTGTGGTATTATTTCTGAGGCCTCTGTTCTGTTCCATTGGTATATATATATATCTAATTTGGTACCAGTACCATGCTGTTTTTGTTACTGTAGCCTTGTACTATAGTTTGAAATCAGGTAGCGTGATGCCTCCAGCTTTGTTCTTTCTGCTTAGGATTGTCTTGGCTACACAGGCTCTTTTTTAGTTCCATATGAAATTTACAGTAGCTTTTTCTAATTCTGTGATGAAAGTCAATGGTAGCTTGATGGGGATAGCATTGAATCTATAAATTACTTTGGGCAATATGGCCATTTAAATGATATTGATTCTTCCTATCCATGAGCATGGAATGCTTTTCCATTTGTTTGTGTCCTCTCTTACTTCCTTGAGCAGTGGAGTTCTCCTTGAAGAGGTCCTTCACATCCCTTGTAAGTTGTATTTCTAGGTATTTTATTCTCTTTGTAGCAATTGTGAATGGGAGTTCACTCATGATTTGGCTCTCTGATTGTCTATTATTGCTGTATAGGAAGACTTGTGATTTTTGCACATTGATTTTGTATCCAGAGACTTTGCTGAAGTTGCTTATCAGCTTAAGGAGATGAAACAATGGGGTTTTCTAAATATACAATCATGTCATCTGCAAACAGAGACAAATTGACTCCCTCTCTTCCTATTCGAATACCCTTTATTTCTTTCTCTTGCCTGATTGCCCTGGCCAGAACTTCCAATACTATGTTGAATAGGAGTGGTGAGAGAGGGCATCCTTGTCTTGTGCCAGTTTTCAAAGGGAATGCTTCCAGGTTTTGCCCATTCAGTATGATATTGGCTGTGGGTTTGTCATAGATAGCTCTTATTATTTTGAAATACGTTCTATCAATACCTAGTTTATTGAGAGGTTTTAGCATGAAGGGGTGTTGAGTTTTACTGAAGGCCTTTTCTGCATCTATTGAGATAATCATGTGGTTTTTGCCATTGGTTCTGTTTATGTGTTGTATTATGTTTATTGATTTGCATATGTTGAACCACCCTTGCATCCCAGGGATGAAGCTGACTTGATCGTGGTGGATAAGGTTTTTGATGTGCTGCTGGATTCAGGTTGCCAGTATTTTATTGAGGATTTTCACATCGATGTTCATCAGGGATATTGGCCTGAAATTTTCTTTCTTGTTGTTGTTGTGTCTCTGCCAGGTTTTGGTATCAGGATGATGCTGGCCTCATAAAATGAGTTAGGGAGAAGTCCCTCTTTTTCTGTTGTTTGGAATAGTTTCAGAAGTGATGGTACCAGCTCCTCTTTGTATCTCTGGCAGAATTCGGCTATGAATCTGTCTGGTCCTGGGCTTTTTTTGGTTGATAGGACTTTTTTTTTTTTTTTTTTAAGAAAAAAAAATTCAACTATTAAGAAGTGGGCTTTTACTAAGCTCTTTCTCTTCCTCATCTAGTCTGAACCTGTTACAATCTTGCATTATTCTGTAAGCATCAAGCAGCCTGTCAGGAAAAGGATGAACAAAAAAGAACTAGAAAGAGCGAGACAAATAGAGAGAGCTCCAAGCCAAGAAGACTTTTCACCAACCCCACATCCATGCCCTAAAATAGACATAAAACTGCACATTCTTATAATTCATTGGCCAGGTTAGGAGTTAGCAGAAATTAATAGCTGAGTGCTTTTTTCTTAATGGAACGACTGCTTTGTCAGGAAAATAAAACAGAAAAACTGCAAAATTCAACTAGTCTCCAGATCAGCTAGCCAGCAAGTGGCAAACAAAGTGCACAGAGATCTGTGCCCAAAGGCCGCTCAATTTAGGACCTACCCAACAAGCACCCAAATGGCGATGATGGCTAAGCATTGAGCTTAAACATGACTCACTAATGACCTCCTTTAAAAATAGTGCTGTTCTTCCCTTGCACAAGAGGTGAAAGAGCCAAGTCAGAGATGTCTCAGCTGTCAGAGTTGGCACTCCCATGGAAGCCCAGATAGCTGTAATTTATTTTTTCTCTTTTTTCTTCTTCTCTCCACTGTTTTCCTCCTGCTTCTTCCTCTCTTGTCTTTCTCCTTTTCCTTTGTCTCTTTCTCTTTCTTCTTTTTCCTCAAAAAAAAAAAAAAAGCCTATTTTGTTTCAGCAACAATTATTCTCCTTTTCATGCCCATTGCTAGCCAGTTGAAAGGTCACAGGTTCAAAGATATAACAAGAGCCAAGAAACTTTGGGCTCATTGGCCTGAGATAAAAAATTATACATAAGAAATAGAGATCTATCAATCTCAGGTAAGAAAAAAATCTTATTTATTTGACACAATTTCAGTCAAATTGTGCCCTAACCAAATTTTGACAGATATATTGATTTTCTAAAAAAAAAAAAAAATCCTATAGTAGGGAGGCTCTGTTGGAGCTAAATCACATTTTTCAAGCAATCTCATGCATAGCAAAAAAGCACATCTCTCTCATCAACTAGGATTTGCTAATTAAGATACTGATTTGATTCTTTTCTATTTCTCAAACTTAAAAATCATTATTGCTATAAACTGAAGTATTTTAAAACACCTTTGCTTGTTTGATTGGCTAACAATTTATTAGAATAAAAGTCTGAAGAGAAGAAAAAAACTTATAATTGTAATGCCTGAGGCCTCTTAAAAAATGTTTGTAAGTTTTCTTATATACCAGATAGTATGGCTGAAGGAAACTACATGGGTATATTTCAATTTCATTTCTATTTCTCTTGCCCTGAAATTCTCTGCAACATTGAGTTGGGCACAAAATATCTAATGTCTTCAATGAGCTCTTAAAGGTTGATGAGAAATTGAAGAAAATCTTGACAATATTTTGAACTGTTTTGAAAGAACTCCCTGCAGTTCTGTCCATAGCAAACTTTGCCATGTGCTGACAGTAGGGATGAGGCAATTGCCACAATTACTCCTTGTAAACCTCAGCCAGTTTCTGAATTTTAATTCCATGTAAAAAGCCTGCAAGGTCAAACAAGAGCTGTGCTTCTCCACTTTTCCTTTTTCCTTGTTCTCAATGGTTTCTCCTCTATGAACACACACCTCTAAAGATTAATCTCCGTGACCCAACTCCGCTCCAGCATCCCAATTGAAAGGGGCACAAAAATTGGGTTCCCCCAAATTAGGAGAATCCTACACGTAGTCTTCCCTGCTTAACTTCTCCAACAAAGATCTTTATGATTATGGAGATTATATCAGACCAAGGAGGCCAATCAAGGGTTGCAGGTAGAAATAGGATTTGACTTTGAGTGTTACAGAGGGAAAGCCCAGTTTCCTGTGAAGCACTAGCTGATCTTGCTTTCTAAGTCAAAACTTTAGTGTAAGTTAAAAAAAGCACTCAGGGGTAACTCCCTGCCACAAACGTTGGGCACACAGCCAGGGCACTGTGCTATTAGCCTCGGGGTGAGCCAAGATTCCCAGAACATGCAAGTCAGCATTTTTCATCCAACGATAGGGGTGTCCTGCTGAAATCTAAAATAGAAGAAACAGGTCTACCAATCTCTGCAAGCAAGGATGTTAATTAGTTTTGTTTTTGTTTTTGTTTTTTTCCCCGGAAGAATGTTTTCATCTTTCATAAAGCATGGTCACTAGATAAATGTAATCATTTATAATCATAAAGTACATAAGCTAAGGTCTATATGCCTCCTTTTTTTCCCTTTGCTTTATATACAGAAAATTCCATATACGATAATATTAGGTTGGTGCAAAATTAATTGCAGTTCTTGCCATTAAAAGTGGGCCATATCAAAAGTAATGACAAAATATTAAAAGTAGTGGCAAAATGTTGAAAAGTAATTGTAAAAACCACAATTAATTTTGTACCAATCAAATATGTAATGGTAATTTTAACCTACTTGGTCATATCAAATTTTTTGTCATTTAGAGACAGTATTTCTAGCTGCCTAGTTTTATTCCAAAATGCTGTGCCTAATTTATTGCCACTCCCTTCTTCACAATACAGTAATGACATGCAATTTGTAATGAGTTTATCAAAGCAAAGCACAGCTAGCAACAGGAAATGGGACATTTTTATGTAAGCCTAGCAGTTCAGGTGCCCTTAATAGGTAGCAGGAAGAATAAATACTGATAAAGTGAAACTTAGATCTAATTCATTCTTAGCTGAAACTTTCATTAATAACAATGCCAGTCTTACAGTTAGATTTACAAACTAACTGTAAGAAGTTGAAATATAACCTCCCATAGTACTCTGAAGGCTGTGTCTCTTTACTACCCCACTGAGACAAATTAATTGTTCCCTTTCTCTTAATATTGGTCCTGTAGGCCTGGATGCAAATGCGTGCCTTCACACAATCTGTTTACCACAGCTATTTTATCTCAGAATACAGAAATGTCTGCTGCCAGATCAAATCTAAGAGAAGTATATGGTTACTTAACAATATTTTTCACTTTCTAACCCTAGTTCTGTTGCCATGCAGGTATGATTTAGATTGACTTATCAATTAAGTTATGTAACTGCTTGAAATTAACATTATGTGTGTCAATGTTGTGATTACAATCTTCAAACTAGTGGTTTCACAGACTGACAGATGGGATAATTTTAGCAAAGCCTCACCTTCTTATTCTATTGAATATGGTTCCTACTCATTGTCTAGGGTAGAGGTTGACATTACAGTTCACTCTAAAGTAGGAATCCTCTGAGCTCACAAGAACACCAAAAGCAGCATTAGGAAGCCTCCCAAAAGATGACATCTGTTGTGTTGCCTACACAACAACAACAGAAAGAAAACCTTGAGTGTAGAGAAGAGAAGCATTCAAGAAACTATACAGGACAAAGGAAAAGCCTAATAAAAACTGAAGCCCAAAGGAAAGATTCAGGTCAAGAAATAACATGCACCTGACTTCAAATTATACTACAAGCCTACAGTAATCAAAACAGCATGGTTCTGGTACCAAAACAGATATATAAACCAATGGAACAAAACAGAGACCTCAGAAATAACACCACACATCTACAACCATCAGATCTTTGACAAACCTGACGGAAACAAGCAATGGGGAACTGATCTCCTATTCAATAAATGGTGGTAGAAAAACTGGTTAGCCATATGCAGAAAACTGAAACTGGACCACTTCCTTACACCTTATACAAAAATCAACTCAAGATGGATTCAAGACTTTAATGTAAAACCCCAAACCATAAAAACCCTAAAAGAAAACCTAGGCAATATCTAGGCATGGACAAAGACTTCATGATGAAAACACCGAAAGCAATGGCAACAAAAGCCAAAATTGAGAAATGGGATCTAATTAAACTAAAAAGCTTCGGCATAGCAAAAGAAACCATCCTCAGAGTGAACCGGCAACCTACAGAATGGGAGAAAATTTTTGCGATCCATCCATCTGACAAAGATCTAATATCCAGAATTTACAAAGAATGTAAACAAATTTACAAGAAAAAAATAACCCCATCAAAAAGTGGGCAAAGGATCTGAACAGACACTTCTCTAAAGAAGACATTCATGCAGCCAACAAAAATATGAAAAGAAGCTCAACATCACTGGTCATTAGAGAAATGCAAATCAAAACCACAGTGAGATTCCATCTCATGCCATTCAGAATGGCAATTATTAAAAAGTTAAGAAACAATAGAGACTGGCGACGCAATGGAGAAATAGGAATGCATTTACACTGTTGATGGGAATTTAAATTAGTTCAGCCATTGTGGAAGACAGTGTGGCGATTCCTCAAGGATCTAGAATCAGAAATACCATTTGATCAAGCAATCCCATTACAGGGTATACACTCAAAGGAATATAAATCATGCTACTATAAAGACACATGCACATGTATGTTTATTGAAGTACTATTTCCAATAACAGTCATGGAGCCAATACAAATGTCCATCAATGATAGACTAGATAAAGAAAATGTGGTACATATACACCATGGAATACTCTGCAGCCATGAAAAGAATGAGATCATGTCCTTTGCAAGGACATGGATGAAGCTGGAAGCCATCATCTTCCACAAACTAACTCAGGAACAGAAAACCAAACACCACATGTTCTCACTCATAAGGGGGAGTTGAACATTGAGAACACATGGACACAGGGAGGGGGAACACCACACACCAGGGCCTGTTGGTGGGTGGGTGTTGAGGGGAGGAAACTTAGAGGATGGGTCAAGAGGTGCAGCAAACCACCATGGCACACGTATACCTGTGTAACAAACTTGCACATTCTGCACATGTATCCCAGAATTTAAAGTAAAATTTTTAAAAAATTGTAAAAAAAAGCATACACTGGGAAGGCTTATATGTCAACCCATGATCACCCATTGGCAATGAATTCTGGGTATTTTGTCAGATATGACACCAGTGCAGAGGAGTTTGGTAGGATTATGAAAAAACAAATCTCCACTGGTTTTGGAGCTGAGAACTATGGAATGATTGGAATAGATTTTCAGGTAGATGGCTTTAGCAATTATAAGGTAGTAATAATAATAGTAGCTAACATAGGCCAAGCACAGTGGCTCAGACCTGTAATGCCAACACTACATTGATACAGGAGGATTGCTTGAAGCCAGGAGTTCAAGACCAGCCTGGGCAACAAAGCGAGACCTTGTCTTTACATAACATTTTTTAAATAATTAGTTGGGCATAGCAGTGTGTACCTTTAGACCCGGCTACTAGGAAAGCTGAAGCAGGAAGATAGCTTGAGTCCAGGAGTTCAAGGTTGCAGTGAGCCATGAACACACCACTTCACCCCAGCCTGAGATCCTATCTCTAAAGATAATAATATTAATAATAATAATTAGCATATATTGAGCTCTTTCTCTGTGCTACAACTCATAAATACTTTAGCAGAGAAAAGAATTGAAACTATTAAGTTACACATATAATAAATACATAGCACAAAAAGAACTAGCAAATATAAAACTCATAAGGTTCTATTTGACTTTACAGTGTTCCTGAAATTGAAAGTAGGGACCATCCCAAACTAGTCCACTGCTCCATAAGAATTGATCGAGTAAAATCATTGACATATCCATAGAAAGGAAAATCCAGAGTAAAAAACTAAGGTAGTTTGGGATGAGACAGCCCTCAAATATCCCTTCCTTTATCCATTAATTGCTTAAAATGCCTACCATATGTTATTCTTCTGAATGTTGGCCTGGAAATTCTCAAAAAAATACTGATCCATTATATGAGTTAAGATAATATACAAACAAACAGGCCGGATGCAGTGGCTCACGCCTGTAATCCCAGCACTTTGGGAGGCCGAGGCAGGCGGATCAGGAAGTCAGGAGTTCGAGACCAGCCTGGCGAAACCCCGTGTCTACTAAAAATACAAAAAAAAAATTAGCCAGGTGTGGTGTTGGGCACCTGTAATCCCAGCTACTCGGGAGGCTGAGGCAGGAGAATACTTGAACCTAGGAGGCGGAGGTTGCAGTGAGCCAAGATCGCGCCACTGCACTCCAGCCCAGGAGACAGTGTAAGACTCCATCTGAGAAAAGAGGAAAAAAAAAAAAAAGATAGTGTACAAAGAAATGATCTGCTAAACAACTTCTGAACACGGCGCCTGAAAAGCATAAAATACAGCAGATATATTTGGGGAGAGTTGCGGGATTGAGGGCAACTCTCCAGCATGGCTTACTGACCTGGGAAGGAAGTCTGCTTTTCTGTGGGCAAAGCAGATTCCAGAGACTGTGAGGAAAACTTCACCTGATTCATAGCTGAAGAGGCTATAATTCCTTTTGTTAATATCCAGCAATATGTTTTGGTCTTGAACATGTGAGGCTTCACATGTGCATATGTGTGCATATTCATACATGGAAAATGTATGGGGAGAAACAAATGTGGAGGCAGACGCAGATGCCAGATTCCTAGCCCTCATCAAATGGGGCTTCTTCAGCCACACAGTCGTCATTTCTACCACTGGCTACACACTGAGGATTTCTGAATATCCGTGATCATCTGTGGCTATTCATTTTCCATGACCCATTTAATTGAAAGGTGGTGTGGTTACTGTTTTTCTTTTAGGAAAGCAGAGATTATTGCCCTGAAGTCTCTGGAAATTAGCCACAGCTTGCAAATTTGGAACACCCAAAGCAAGCTTGATGAATTATCCCCAGTGTAATATCCCCAGCGCTTCTGCCAGAAGAAAGGTTTGGCAGTGTGAGAGAATTGATGCAGCTCTAGTTTCTGTTGTACCAGCTGTAAAGTGGACTTCGCCCCTTCTACCAAAACAGAGTAAAATGATCACTTTTGAAAAAATATTTGAGATGACGGGGGAAAAATGTGCTTGGGATTGTTTGTCAGATGCTGGGCTGGTTGGTGTTAAGCATAATTGTGAAAGAAATGAAGGGACTTTGGTTAAGTACCCCAAGTTTCCTCAGTATCTTAGTACTTTGCTACTGCTGGTGCCCCTTTTGGTTATTCATTCATCCATGAGTAACTGTCACACATGACATTCACCTGCCGAAGATGCACCTTAAGCTCAAGATTTAGTTGTTGGTGATGGCATTGTCCCTTTTTGATAGAATATTGAAAGACAACAGCATTGATCAGCAGGTTCTGGGTGGTTAGTTGGTGGTTCTGGGATCCACTTACTCCATCTACTGGTCAAATATATCCAGTCTAGAAAAGGCTATTTCCCTTGGCTGTGGACAGTGGATACAGCTCTAAATAAACATCTTCAATGGTAGGTTTCATTCCTGGGTCACTTGGTGATCTTACCAGTGAATTATCTGTGGGTACTCACATCACTGGGAACAGGAATTTGAGGCCTGGAAATTTGACATGAAATGTGTGATCATTTCTGAAGTCATCTAACTGAAAGTAGAGACCTACAGACAGAAGACAACTTAGTCATCTTTAAATTATGAAGACTTAAAGCTATGGCGTAGTACCTTAAATTCTGGTCAGTATTGATCTGCAGCTAATGATGATGTCACCTCCACAAATCAGACATGGGTGCTTTACAGAGCTACTTATAGGCAACTTCTGGCCCTGACTTAGCCTTAGCTCTCTTGCCCAACCCCCCTACACACACACATGCTTTGTTGCCCTAAATTTATGAATCTACACATAGGACTCTTCAACTAAGTCTACATGTGGCTGATAGCAGAAGGCAGCACTGTTGCATACAGAGGAACTCTGAGTTCAAGCAATACTCTGCCCAAGAATTTGAAATTTTTGATGCAGAAAGAGAAACGAGCAAGCAAGAAGAAAGAAAAGAAAAGAAGAAGAGTCTTCACTTGTTAATGCTCCATCTTGCTTTCTTTGAGGTGCTCCTAATGCCTTCAGAAGGCAGAAGATTTATAGATCTGAAAAGAAACAACAGGATCCCTGATGCCTTCAAGATACTGCATCTCGGCCAGGCATGGTGGCTCACATCTGTAATCCCAGGAGTTTGGGAGGACCACACAGACACATTGCAAGGTCAGGAGATACAGACCATCCTGGCCAACATGGCGAAGCCCCGTCTCTACTAAAAAATACAAAAATTAGCTGGGTATGGTGGCATACACCTGTAGTCCCAGCTACATGGGAGGCTGAGGCAGGAGAATCGCTTGAACCCGGGAGGCAGAGGTTGCAGTGAGCCAAGATCGCACCACTGCATTCCAGCCTGTCGACAAAGCGAGACTTGTCTCAGGAAAAAAAAAAAAAAAAAGATATTGCATCTCTTCTGTTTAGCACCTGGCAATAAGTAACAGATAAGTCGCCAGAATGAGGAACTATGACTTAAAAGTCTTTCCTTAGATTAACTGGGATTTATGTCTCTTTCTCTGTCTCTCTCTCTGGGCCATATTAAAATCCTTTTCCTCCTCTTCCTCTCTTCATTGCTTATTTAAATTACATAAAATCTTTATGGGTTTTTCAAACCAAGACAAATACAGTGCATTGGAGAATATATTATGAAAAATTGAAAATGTTTTATTTATGCTCTAAATATATTTTGTTCATCAAATTTGGATTAGGTATAGAATTATGATATTATGTGGGCATTAACTAGTGATGCTGTTCCCTATTTTATTCATGCATCATCTTCTATGTTTTTAGTGTGTGACACATCACTTCACTGTTCACATCTTCAGAAAAATTATTTTGCTTTATTTCTAAAGTGATCCAGATTCTGTATCACTCCCATGAAATAAAAGAGGACCCTAGAACCTGGGTTTTTCACCTACCTCTTTGCTGAATCCAGCCCCTTAAGGATGACTGATTTTGTCCAAGTCAAGATTTCCAGAAGTTCTTTTTTGACCCTGATAGTCCAAACTATTTGAAATACCTTCAGGATCCATTCATTCCACTTCCATATCTTTACAGGGTCTGCTGCTCAGCTTTTCTCATTGCCCCTGAGGGATTCTTTTCTGGCTTGTGTTTCTCTTCCCACCACCTAAACATGAAAATCTTCCAAGATGCCTTTTTCAACCACTTAGTATGCCTCCAAGTATCTTTCCTTTGCTAAATTTCCACATAATGACTATCACTTCAGCATTGATGACTTTCCCATCTATACCTTTAGCTCTAATCATTTTTGTAAACTTCAGGTCTACATTTTTAGCTGTCTTTTGGAAAAGCCCAACATTTTGAAGTCCTACTGGCTTCTCAAAAAGACAAATAAAATGTCAAAAACTAAACTGAATTTAAAAGTTCCACTATCATTAGAAAACTTTATAGGAAGAACTAGTGTAGTTATGTTAAAGGTGCCAGCGTACATGAGTTTCAGATCTCATGAGTATGCACAGTAAAATAATTAAAAGGAAGAGATGAGCAAGGTTGTTGTGAGATGACTGGAGAGATGCCCACTAGCTCCATGCCCCACAGTGGGTCCTCAGCCAATGGCAGCCATTCATTTTATCATTGAACTCGACATAACAATTATTTCCAGACTGGAAAGACAAAGACCTACTTCAGAATGGCCTGGCTTTTCCAAAGGTGATATACCACTAGAAAATGAGGGTCTTGATAAAATCTAGCAAGGACTATGTCCTGTGTAAGTTATTCCTCATCTTCCTTTATAATTGCATGTAGCCTTATGATGTTAATAATACCTTATATACATAACCATTCTGTATTCTGTACATGACAAAAAGGTAAAGGTCAACAGGCCTTCCAAGAAGTAAACTGAGTGGGAGTGAGAATAAAGAGAGAGCTGATGAGAAGCAATTCAGAAGAGTAGGGAATCTAAAGGTCAAAAACCATTTCCCAGTGTGGGTACAGAAATGACAATAAGTGCTTCGATTACTCAGCATTCATTAGATAATACTGAATTTCTGGTGAAACAGGAAATTCATTTGCATTTCAGATTTACCCCTTCTCCACCTTTCATTTTACAGCAAGAGCCCTTTTAAGATGACTTAATGGGCCTTTTTCCCCCCTTAAAATTCCGAAGAAAGCATATACACTACATTCAGTAGTGACTAACACTTTCTGAATTATCCCTTCAATTTCTTGAAATCAAATGTGATTTGGTTGGGTCCTGTTTAAAAGTCATGCCAGTCTATTCAAAAGACAAGCACTGGATGATCTCCTTGAAACCTTTAGAAACTGAAGTCACTACTTGTAGAAGATTAAGACCTTGAGCCCAAATGCAAAGAGCTATGAGTTCAGTGAAAATCCAGCCAGCAGGTATCTTCTTCCTGCTGTGTTAATAAAGCTCTTGTTTCAGGCACTCATCTGCAGCTCTTCATACCCTTCTCTTATAGCATAAACTCCCAAGAGCATTAGTTATCAGGCCCTCTTGGTACATGATATTTAAATAGGTACTGTATATGTTTTCCTTACTGGAGCCATAGCTGATTGGTAATTCATAATTTAAACCCTCCCCAAAGATAGATAGATGTTTAAAAGGCACTTCTAGGCCTCAGTTTACTAAAGCAGAATTAGATTAGATTAGAACTAGCAAATATACATTCTCTCACCTGCCAACTCATCTGCCAACTCAGATCAATCAATAGAGGCTGCCTGGAGATTTGAGAGCTGTGGATACAGAGGCAATATTAAGTAGTAGGCACTTGATGATGTCATAAGTCAATCTGTATTTCCCTAGTCCATTTCCTCTGCCACTGTCTTAGCTATTTCAGTCAAGCCTTCTTCTCCCCATTCAGATGTCCAGTGCCTCCCCTCCTGCGTCTTACTGTCAGCTGATGATCTTGCTTTGCTTCCTGTCTCCCTGAGAAAATAGAAGCAATCAGAAGAGACTTTCCGCAGACTCCCATGACCACATCTACCCATGGGCCAGCGTCTATCACTCTACACTCTGTCTTCCTAAGTGTTACTATCCTGTCCTGAGGCACCATCATCCTTTGTCTGGAACCACAGTAGCCTCCCTGGTAGCACCCTTATCTCTACAATCTGTTCTCCACAGAGTAGCTAGAGTGATCCTGTAAAGCATAAGTCAAGTTATATCCCTTCTCTGCTCAAAATCCTCCAGTGGCTCCCTATTTCCCTCAGAAGTCCTTTCAAGAGTCTACATGGCCCACGTGATCTGGACCCACCAACCACTTCCCCTCACTCTACTCTTACCTCTCACCCTTCCTCCAGGATCATTTTTCTCCAGCCATAGAAATGTCCTTAAACCTTACACAGGTGAGGCGCTCCTGTCTTAGCACATATGTGTACTGTCTGGACTGTCTTTGCCCCTGCCTCCTCTTCAAATAATCCAGATAGCTAACTTGCTCATTTCCTTGCACTCTTTTCTCAAATGTCACATTCTCAGAAAGGCCTACCTTGATGATCCTATTTCAGATTTCAACTGCCATCTCTCACCTCATTACTCCTCATCTCCCTAGCTTTCCTGTACTCTTTCCATAGCACATCTAGCATACTAAATACTTTAATTATTATATATTACATGCACCTGTCTCATCTCAAGGACAGGACAAGGATTTTTTTTTCTTCTTTTGTTTCACTGATCTGTAGCTAGTTCTCAGAACAGTGTCTGGCATATAATTGGTATTTGTAAATAATTACTGAATTTGTAAATAATTACTAAATGAATGATGTCTGACATCTGGACTAAACCATCTCAAAGGCCTCCGAATTTGACATTCTTGGATTCTTTTCCCTTGAAAAGTAAGCATTTACTGGTGCTCAGTGTTCTGAATTCTTCAAAGTGCATTAAAGCCTAAATGGATACACGAGAGGAGAAGGAAAAAAAGGACACTAATTGCCCTCTGGTTTCTCATTTCAACTCTTGTTTGCTTTGCATTGTGGTAAGAAGAGGAGACTGCTGAGAGCCCCAAGGATTCCTCTGGTGCCCAAATTTGTCAACTCTTTCCTGTTTATAGGATCATAGAGCAGAGCTGATTGATGTGCCAAAAAGAAAACCATTACCCTCTATATAATTTTACCTCCAAGTATTGTAACCAAAATCTCTGGACGATGCCTAGAAAAAAAGGAGTTCCTGTTGGATTCTCAGACAAGCTGCCCTCCCTCTTACACAGATGGCCCAGAATCTCTCTCCATTCCCTCCCCTTCCTGCCCAGTGATACCTGAAAGACTAATATTCAGGGAGTATGCATTTGACTTCATATTGACTCTCCAGTGATTTACAAGTACCTAGTGATTCCTAAGAGAAATTCAAGCAGTTATCTGTCACGTGTATATCTGAGATTTTAGATCTGTTTTTGCAAAAAGGATTTGATGAGGAGAGGAGGTGGGCCTTTGGAATCTTGACTATGGAAAGAGAGCTGGAACTAGAAAGCAAGAGGCCCAGAGAGAAACTTGAGGAATTTTCTTCAGTGCTCACTGGACTGAGGCATACATAATTTGAGTTCTTTCTACAAGCTGGACACTACTAACACCCTTTATTTTTCCTGCGCCTAACTTCTTCCTTCATGTTCTCATCTCATTCCTTGGCTGTAGGTGTCAGAGGTGAATATACATGTATGTAACAGTTATCTTTGATAGCTTGGTTTACAAGAAGAGAGGAAGCTCTTGCAGTGCTGTGGCTGTGAAGGAGGTCTGGTTCATGGACCCTAAGGTTACTTCAATCTGCCCAACTTCCCAGAGCTGCAGCATACTTTGCATATGTGCAGCCCTAGCACATATTTTGGTGCCTTATTTTAGAAAACACTCTAAGTAAAACAGGTTCCAAACTGGTGGGAGTCCCAAAGGGTAACACTCTAGAAATACTAAAAAAAGGGAAAGGGTAGTTGTTTCACCAGCTTAACACATTTTCTAGCCCTGGCACTACACACCGTTAAACCAAATATTCCAGAAGACATGATTCCCATTATATGACTTAGAAACTTGGAGCCAGAATCTGTAATATGGGGACATTATGCCCATATTTTTTGAGCAATCATTTTATATTATTTTCATCTTCTTAATGTGGATTTGTTTAATATAAAAATATATTTTGTGTAGCATTTAAAGTCATTTCGAGTAGTTATATTGAAAACCCAAGGTTAAAAAAACATTTTGTTATACCTTGGATCACTTTTTTTAATGAAACTGTAATCATGACTTCTGTAGAACTTATTCAAGAAATAGAACCCAACATTTGTATAGGAAAAATGAGAAAGTTATAGATAAGACCATCCAATATATTGCCATTCAGAAAGCCAGTATCTTTGTCATTCTCCCTAAGGGCATTGTTCATGTAAAAGGATAACATCACACTGCTTCGGGGATAATGGGAAGGTGTCTGGCCAGCTGAAAATTGCTCCCAGTGGATGGAACATATCACTTGGGAAAAAAGGCCCTAGGAAATAAAGTAGATGTAGGAGTCACATCATCTTTAATTGAACCTAAGACAGCATTGATTGTATATACCATTATTTTACGTATCACTAACCAAGAAAAAATGCCCATAAGTAACCTTGACACAATGCTTTCTTACCACGTACAAATTTTATTTTAAACCTACAGAGATGTTTTTGGTCTTAATTAAATAGATTTTTATCTTATCATTCTTTTTCGTACATCATAAGGAAAATACTTTGAAGTAAATTAGTTAAGACTTCTTCCCTTCAGAATCCAGCTCTTCTGTATTACTTTGCAATTCAGAATCATTAATGCCTGTTTTTTTCCACATGAATTCACATTTTGTGCCATTATGATCATTTACAATGTGGCACCTCTTAAAAGAATCTAAGAAAAAAATGAAAACCATTGTCGCCGAGCTCTTAAGAAGATATTGCAATTATAAAACTTGTTTTTGAGTCCTGGTTCAGAAACATATCTGATTCTTCACTTCCTTCAAACCCCCTCAACCATGTAGATCGTAGGGGTGAAAATAGTATACCAATTTTATCTCTGACATTTTGTTCCCAGGCCTAAAACTCATCCTGCTGGTTCTGATTCTTGTGTTTTAAGATAAGCAAAGGAAGTGTTTGGATCATTTGATGAGTCTTGTTTTTAACTTTTATTAAAACCCTCAGGCCTTCCCTGAATTTCTGCAGCCTAGATATGTTGTTATGATAAACTACAGTATACAATTCCTAAAATTAAAAAGAAGGAAGAATCCTTAAGGTTATCCTTCATTTTGGCTGCCTGAAAACTTTCATTTAATAAGCACTGAAATCAAGAAATGAGTAAGGAGTGAATAATGCAATCACTCTTTGAGTTAATAGGATTTTGTGACAATAGCTTGATCAAATAATTATATTCAGGACAGATTAAAATAAATGTTCCAAGATGATGAAGTGACATCTTTTGATTCTAGAAGTTGAGGAAAGTACCCTGATTTTAAGACTAAAATTCAATAATTGTCCACAGTTCTGATAATTGTCATGGCACAGGCTTATTCACACTAGCATTCCAGAAATTAGGTAAGGACACAACCTAATTGGTTCTTCATAGCTTCTATCCATTTGTTGATTCAATTATAATTGTGAAGTAGAACTTTAGTGTTTATTCACCCTAAGTTTGTTGAATTCTCTGAAAACGACCTAGTTTTCTGTAACTTTATTTTTTCCAATCAAATCTTCTCATTAAATATATTTTATTTTCATGCCTCAATGAGAATTTTTGTGTCACCAAATCATACAAGGACAAATAATTCCTTTGTAAGATCATGTTTCCCTTTCTAGGTAGGAAAACGTGATCACTGCACCCATGGGCCAGTTATACACAGCTCAACTGAAATAGAATGTTGCCTAAATTTAGGAAAAGACTTTTTCTTTTTTTTTTTTCAAGATATTTTTTCAACTTTTAAGTTCAGATGTACAAGCGCAGGTTTGTTACATAGGTAAACTTGTGTCATGGAGATTTGTTGTACAGATTATCTCATCATCCAGGTATTAAGCCTAGTACCCATTAGTTATTTTTCCTCATCCTCTCTCTCCTCCCACCTTCCACCATTTGAAAGGCCCCAGTGTGTGTTGTTCGCCTCTGTGTGTCCATGTGTTCTCATCAATTAGCTCCCTCTTATAAGTGAGAACCTGCGGTGTTTGGCTTTCTGTTCCTTTGTTAGTCTGCTACGGATAATGGCCTCCAACTCCATCCATGTCCCTGCAAAGTCAGTGATAGACTGGATAAAGAAAATGTGGTACATATACACCATGGAATAATATGCAGTCATAAAAAAGAACGAGAGAAGACTTTCAAACTCAAGCTGTCACATCATACCTTAAGTTCCTTGAAGCATTCCACAGCTGTAATCATTTACTTCAAAATGGGTCAATAGGCTAGAGAGAGGGCCTTATTTTGTCCCTAGCACTTTTTAGACTTATAAATGATGTTTTTATTTATTTTTAAGTTATTTTTAAATTGATGAAAACTATATATTTATGATGTACAACATGTTTTCAAATAGGTATACCTTATGGAAAGGCTAAATTGAGCTACTAATAATTATACATTACCTCACATACTTATGCATGTTGTATTTTTCACTAGAGAGAGTTTTTCTTAAAAGGAAATAAGTTGGCCACTGTTCTTTCATCTTCAGGTTAATTCAAAATTTAAAATGACTATATGCCCAGCTGATATGCACGTATGAAAAGTGAAGCACTGAACTCCTGAAATAGATTATGAGTGTGAACAATGGAAAGAAGATGGAATGGCACATCTCACCACTCAATCCTGTACCATTCAATATGGTAGCCACTAGTCATACGTAGCTATTAAATCACTGACATGTGGCTAACCCACATTAAGAAGTGCAGTAACCATAAATACCAGATTTCAAAGATTTAGTATGAAAAAAAGAATATAAAAATCTTAAAATTTATATTAATTATATGTTAAGATTATGATATGTTGGATATATTGAGTAAATAAAAGTTATTATTAAATTTTCACCTTTATCTTTTTGCATATATATGTGACTTGCATTGTATTTCTGTTGGACTAACCTGTCTGACCTATTCAAAGTAAGTCAAGTTTCTCTAGTGTGCTCTGGAACAAGACAACATTAGCTCCGCCAAAGGGATAGAGTCATTAGAATGGGGCTAATCCATGGTCTCTTACTGGTTGGGCTTTGTAAATTTAATTAGCTAATGGAGCGCTGGCTAAGAACAAGGTCCATATGGTTGTTTTTCTTTCAGCTAAGGGCAGAAATGTGTAGTCATTTCTGCTGCAAATTGCAGTACATAGTTGTCATTGTGGTTACTCTCAACTGGGGTGGAAACATAATCTGAAAACCCATAGTTGATTTTCTTAAAGGATCATAGGAAACATGCTACAATTAAAATGCTCTTAAGGGGCTTATAGGAATTTTCTGACCTTTGAATTTTTTATAAACATACACCTAGAGTAATCTCACAATTCTTATAAAGTAAGTAGCAGACTAAAGCAATCTTAAAAGACAGAACAATGTATCCCAAATTTAAGAAGTTTTCTGAACAGACATTTAAGCATACCTCCTGAAGAGTAACTGCAACAAATGGCTTTTAAAAGCATGTGTGCATTTTTCAAATGTCATCTAAAGAACACACGGATCTTTCTACGTGTTTTTCTTCCTCCCTTAAATGTGGTTTGTAAAATTGTTTTCAACCTTCACCAGCTGGGCACGGTGGCTCACACCTATAATCCCAGCACTTTGGGAGGCCAAGGCTAGAGGATCACTTGAGCCCAAGAGTTTGAGACCAGCTTGAGTAACATAGTGAAACCTCATCTCTACAAAAAAAAATTTTTTAATTAAAAAATTAGCCAGGTGTGGTAGTTCATGCCTGTAGTCCCAGCTACTCCAGAGGATGAGGTGAGAGGATCATTTGAGCCCAGAAGGTTAAGGCTGCAGTGAGCCATGGTCATGCCACTGCACTCTAGCATGGGTGACAAAACAAGACCCTGTCTCAAAATAAAATAACCCTCACCATATTAGAATGCAGGCATTTGATTAAAGTAATCCCCCCAACCTTTAGCAGCACTTTAACAGTTAATCTTTTGTAAATTATTGCAAAATAATTGGTTTTCTCCATATGTCAGAATTATATATTTTTGGCTAAGACTCCTCTAAGCTATTCTTGCATTTCTCTTGGGCAACTAATGGAAGTGTCAGCAGTAGGCATATTACAGAATGGCATTTTTCAGACCAATGATTTGGGAGTAGTTTATGGATGTAAAACATTTCTGTTTAGGTTTTGCTGGCAATCAAATCCAGTAAATGGAAAGCACCAGTATTAGCACAATGTTATTGGGGAACAGAATGCCTGCTTTCTAAATATACCACAACAAAGTTCTTTAGCTGTTTGCTCCAATCTTCCATGCTCTTTAATTTGTTTGTCTCTGGATATACTCTGAGTCACTACCCATTAGCTGATGAAAGCTGTGTCTCCAGGATTATTACCTCCAGAATCAGGAATGCAGTTTCTAGTAAGTGACATTTGGAAGGAATTGCAAGTGAACATGCTTAAGGAGGCCTGAGCAAAGCAGCACTAGCATTAGCCAGTTGGTGAAAATAGGGAAAATCTGTCAAAAGTTTAATCCTTTTGTTTTATCGACTGTGAGCAATTGGCTTAAAAACAACAATCCCATGTTGTTGTCTGAGTGGGCTCCAAGCCTAGCATGGCTGTAGAGTCACTGAGTTCCTCAACATAGTCTGTCATTTCTTGTGGCTTATCACAGGGACACTTTTTAAAGCATGCCTCAAGTTGCTTATGTAGGTGCCATTCTATTTGGCATTAGTTTCCCCTGGAAAAGCCAGCAATATATTCTACCTGGGCCTAGAGAAAATTTCTTAGCTATGAACACATGCTTGCAGGCCAGAGGGTAATTGCAATTCATGAACAGTGACTTTTAAATTAAATGACATATTGGCTCTTTAGAGCTGTAACTTCATTGACACCAGGAAGTAGGTCTCTCCCTGTTTGTGTGGGTATCCACAGTTTAGCTCTTGTGTACTTTTAAACTTTGCTAATGTTATGCTGTCACATCACCCTTGGTGATTTCTGCATATGCCTTTTAAGAGTGGGAGAAATGCTATTAGCTTAGAAAAAAAAAGGATAAAATATATGGCCACCATTATATATTTTGATTCAGTAAATATTTCTTGATTGTTTCCCCTTCTATTCAGAAATGCAAAGTTGAAGCAGACAGGGATTTTGTTCTGAAGATGTTTATAGTTCACTATTAACAATCAGGTAGAAACATAATCACCATACAAGTCAGGAAGTGATCTATACCATGTGAATTTACAGAAAAAAATCTGATGGTAAATTCAGAAAAGAGGTAATTCTGAGTGATAAATCACAGATAGCTTTGTGAAGGGGTGTCCTAACAGCTATATCTAAAAGGATTGAGCAAGATTTGGACGTGCAAGGATGTGGAAGTAGGACATTTGAGGTGGAGAGGATAGCATAAAAAATTGTTCATAGATCCCAATGAGAATTTTAAACATTTTGACCTACTCTTCTTACTGTATAAAGCTGTTAACACTGGATTAATTTTCATTCCTTGCACTTTGCTCCATGGTGCTGATCTAATCTTTGGAAACACATCCTCTAAGGATAGTATAGCAGAAAAGGTCTAGGGTGCACACACCTGCATGTGTACACACACCAGCATGTGTACACACACCAGCATGCATGCATATACACATGCTTTTATATATCTAATGTTCAAATGTTCAGTGTTGAAATCCTCCATGTGCTGCAAAGAGGCACGTAGATATGTAGGTTGTAAGCCAGCTAGAGAATGCTCTGAGAAAATCTTAACTCCTCCAATAGTTTGTGTTATGACCTCCTGACCCCCTTATCATTGCTGCTTTCCCATTGACTTTATTACCTCTGTGGCCTTGATGGTAAGTTTGGGGACCAAGAACTCATGCAAATGCTAACAAGAAGTCTTCTTCAGGGTACTCTACTGGTAAGTTGTTTCTCTTACCATACGGCCTTCCATGTTTCCAGTTTTGTGACTCTCTGCCATGGTTTACATGACTCATTTCAGCATAAGTTCTTCAAGCCAGAATAGTCAAGAACCCTTCTGTGTGTACTTACAAAGGCAAAGCTTAGTAAAATACCATGTAGTCATTCAGGGAAAGTGGAAACATACTATACCTTCAATCTAGACTGCTGTTTCCTAACTGGAGATAATTTTGCTGTGGTTTATCATCAAGATCAAGCTTAATTCTCATTTCTCCCCAAAATAAACATTAGCATTAAAATCTCTGGTTTGGAGTAATAGACAATCTAAAATTTACCACAAAAATAATATATTTGTAAATTGAATTTTGTTTTGGTTTTAGAGCCAAATAGTGTTGAATGAGTAGGAAAATATTGATTAGACCCCAACCAGTCATACCTTTGACAAGTCACAAGAAATTGAAAACATAAGAAATTGAAAAACAGAAAATCATAAGACTTCTTAGATTAAGTAGCATGAGGAGAAAATGGTGGCATTTATCTTACATAACCTAGTAATCTTGAAGGAGAAGTACATTATTTATGGATAACTTTTTTCTTTTTTTTTTCTTTTTTTTGAGGGAGTGGGGGTCTCCGTTCAAGATTTGAATGATATTCCTGAGTATTTTGGCATTATAATTCTCGCCCTTACTTTGAGTCTTTTTTATTTTGCTTAAAGGCAAAAAGAGAAGCGAATAAAAGAAGAGAAGAGAGTGTTGTGTGGAAATAAAGAAATGTTAGCCTTCTTTGTAATATTAAATATATTAACTTGTTTTATAATCTCACTCATACTCACCAGTTTTATCATATATAAATATTTAAGTGGGTTGTTTTCTACAATATAAACCGACTATATAAAAATGAATATTGTGAGTAATAAGAAGCATGAAGTCAATTAAGGACAAAGTCTCTAAAGCTAAAAGAAAAAAAATTCCTTCTTCTGGCTCACGGCAATAGTTTAAGAGTTATGGTGACTTGGTCAGCAAGGAATGTCTTCATTTGGCATTTTACTATTAGAATCCCCTGAAGATGACTTCTTGTTGGCATTTTCAGGAGTTCTCAGTTCCCAAACTTGCCATCAAGGCCACAGAGGTGATATAGTAAGTGGGAATGCAGCAATGATAAGGGGGCTAAGAGGGACTAAGCTTCCAAAATTATGGTTTACATGTGCTGAGCCCATATGGATTCTGGCCCTTGATTTGGAATTTTTACCTTCCAAGTTCCAGATGTTACATGGGAAAAATAGCACACATAAAACTCTTAAGCATTGGAATCATAATTTAAGGTCACCATGACCTGAGAAGAAAGGACAAAGAAAATACGCAACAAAAAAGCTCTAGCCAATGAAATCGCTAGCTCTCAACCTACCTGAAGAACAAGTACCTGTAATTTCTTCCAAGTATCAGAAATTACTAAAAGAGGTTATATATATATATATATCTCAATGACTTGAAATCCTCTATGTGCTGCAGAGACACATAGATATGTAGGTTGTAAGCCAGCTAGTGAATGCCTTGAGAAAATCTTAACTCTTCCTATAGTTTGTGCTTGGCAAGTCCTCTGGAAAGATCTAACTCACCCTCCTCATAACAGTATACAAAGGAGCATTAGTGTGATCTCTTGAAGAGTAACATAAGCTGACTTTGTTATGAAAACAATGTAATTTTAACATTGGAATAACATCTGGTCTGTGTCAATCTCTATCAGGATGAATGAATGGGGGGAAGAGAGTCTTGCCTTTGCCAAATATGGCCACTGATGAGCAATCTTTCTTTCTTTCCTGGTTCCCCTGTTAAAACTAAAACTAAGAACAAGAGCCTAATGTAAGTCCTGTCAGTTTTGAAGTGATCAATTATCATGTAGAATCAGCAACATGTCAAACTGCAAACTCTGTGGCTGAGTTTTTGTAATTGTGTTTTTCTAAATGAGGAGAGGAATTTTGAGGACATACATTCCTGGCAAATAGTATAGCAGAACTTGTTCTGCTTGCTTCCGAGTCTTAATACCTATAGTCCTACACACACATAGAGGGATCTTTGCCACAAACACTTCTGTGTAATTTTTAAAGCCTTCCTTTTTGATCTAGTATTGTTTTGGAGTAGTATCTATCCTCTAGAAAATAAATCCTATTGGTTGCCAGAGTTTTGATCACCTGCAGTACAGTACAGACAAACAATATTTATGGTCCTTATGGGGGTCTATTCTCTGTAGTATGATTATGATGGAATAAGAGTATCATGTGTTGGTCTAGAGGAGTGCCACTTCAGGAAGACCACGCCTGCCAAGCTTCATCCATTGCAAGCCAATGATCCAACACTGATTCATTCAAGGCTCACAAGGTGAGCAGTGTCCATTTCCACCACTACGATAGATCTGAGTAATGCAAATTTTATTATTTAATTCCTCTGTCTACTAGGATTCCAAGTAGGCCCCATCACATACTCTAAATTCCACAACTAAAAACGTGGACATCTTTTTAGCTTCACTTTGAAATGGTTTCAGATTAATTTTTGGAGTCTTGAACTTGAACAATTTTCTATTATATCAGCTGGCATTTTCTGTATTTATTAATTGTATTACCATAGGATTTAAAAATATAATGTCTTCCATCAAGAAACTTACAATAGAACATTCATGTCATGGTCCCTAGAGCAAATCCTAGTTCAACTTCTTTTTTTTTTTCCTTAAATTAGCTTTCCATTAAGTTGCAAAATCTCTCTGAAAGCTCAAAGAATTGATCACCAAGCCAACCCTTCAACCCTGTATCAGCAGGGAAAGGGTCTGACAATTGAGTTAATGTGAAATTTGTCATAGTAATGAGGAGTGGGAAACCACATTTTGGAGTCACTCTCCAGAGTAGTTAGTGCCTTAAAGAGGGAACCTAGCCAGTATCATGCCAGTGTTCTCATGAGCATGCTCAAACCATGCATTCCAAACAACTGAAGATAATCAAATATCAAGGTCTCTGACTGGGTTTTATTCTCCTTGTTATCTGTATTACTGTGGAGTTCACTTCTCACTGCAGGTTTCATTCTGTATTTATACTCTGGGTCAGTTTTACCAACTGCAGTCTTTCTTAAAAAAGAAATCAATAAATATTTTTCTTATAGCAACTGAAATTAAATACCTGAAATATTTTATAGAAGCGATATGAATTAATTAAATATGTCACCAAGTGTTTTGGGCATCTCAGAGAGCACACTAAATAAATATATAATGGTGATAATTATATATCATCTTTCTAGGCTTGGGAAATGCAAACAAGAACTCTGGTTAGTAGCATTCCATGTAAGAATGTCCAGTCAATTAGGCCAGTGTGTATGTGATTTCAAACACAATTGTTTTGAGGTTTTTTGCTACCGTTATCTTCCAAAACACTAATCCCTCCTTTACTTCTAATCCCTATATTTTACCCATGTTCACATGTTCCCTTCCTATATCTTTCATTTAATCTAACACACATTCATTTTAGAAAAATAAGATATTCATATAATGACTTTTTCAACTGACCAGAGTTGGCAAGTCCTTCTAGAAGTTTGGAGCTGCCCTGAATCTTATGTTCCTCTGCTGTTCCTCATCTGGTCCATTCTGATATGCACTCCTGTCCTTCTGATCTATATTCACTTTGTCACTATAGGGAGCTGCCAGAACTAAAGATGTGGGGTGGAGGCACTGCTTTCTTTCCACAAAAGCTATTCCCAAGGAGCATTTTTGGACAGTCATTCTTCCCTGGAGCTTTGTCAATAGATCCTGTCTTGAACCTCACAGATACTACTACTCTCTTGGTTCCATAGAAAGTGGAGAAAAGGTATGGCAAGCTGGGGAAAATTTCAACAGGAAAATGTCTTGGAGACAAGCAGTTTCACTTGGAATAACGAGTCAGTTTCCTCTCATTCTAAGAATACTGAATTTCCTTTAGAGTCCTTATAAAAGTTTGGAAAATGGAAGCAGACCTACCAGAGAGTGAGGATGCAAGCCAGAAGTGGGTATGAAAGAGAGATCTTTTGCTAAAGGGGGAAAGCACCTAATTTTATCGTAACTGTCAGCTTAATTAAATGAATTTCCTAGGCTGTTTTATTCATACAAGTCAGTGTATATGTTAGGGACTAATTAATTGCTCAGAAATTGGCAAGTACTTCCTAAGGAACATTTTCCTTTATGATGTGTTTGGCGTTTGTGGTTTGCTAGTTGCATTTCCAGCCGTAGACACTGCACCATAAAATTATAGCTCCATCCTGAGGCACCAGCTGTCACTTCTGCCAATGATCTCTGAGCTCAGGGAAAATAGCAGTTACATGCATGCATAGAAAGTGGATCCCTCAGTAAATGCTAAATTTATCAGGAGGGATATCACTATTGAAATGCACTCAAAATAATTTCATCTGGCCCCCAAATGGGAACTGGGGCAAATGGCTTGGCATGGAATAGTATCAGACAAACCTGGTCCAATTCTACAGTAAGAAGTGACAGGCTTCATTTGATTTGCAGCCACTGATGTGTGGGATATGAACAGGAGCATTTCCATGACATCTTCTAATGGAAAATTATACAAGTTACAGAACAAATCGATCTACCATAAAGAACACCCCCTCTGCAGAATATGCTACAGACTTAGTAATTCTGTGAGATAATAAATGGACTTTTACCACTAATCAATGCAGTGAGAGTAGACTTGATAGAAAATTTCTCTCTTAAAATACAGTGTGAAGAATCCACAAGAGCCACAAAGAACTACCTTTTGCTTTCATCCCCTGAATATGACACCTGATCAATCTAAGAAAGCGTCATGGAAAAGTGTAAATTTCATGAGCAGTTTAAATGTGGGGAGTGAGACAGATAATGAAAGAAAAGGGTTATTTTTTTAAGGCCCTTAATGATATTTGCTGTTAAGCCTCTTAACCTGGGAGTAGGTGCAGGTCTAGTAGAATATTTCCCTAACACCAATTGATGGATCATTGCATTAGATATATTAGGGGAGCTTTTCAGCACTATAGATTCCCCCTGCTCACCTTTCATCTACACATGCAGAGGCTCTGATTTGTTGGTAAGGACAAGGAATCTTCGTTTCTAAAGCTTCACAGGAAATTGAAGTAGCCAGCTGGATCTCAGGACCCACTGGTCTAATATTATGTTCCTTCCATAAAACTGAGGACCTCACAAGGTCAGAGGCTCATTTCTCAAGGTGAAATGAGCCTTGTATTTACTGAGAATTCACTTCTTACGTTTTAATGCATGCTTGAGTTTTCTCAGGACACCTTCTCTGGAAAGTCACCACTCACTACAACTGCCCCCACCATGTGTCATTTCATTCAACTCCTCTTTTGTATTAAAACTCTTTGAGTGTACCACCACCAACGTTACAACTTGAAAATTTTTCCTTGTCCTTCCTCAAATCACAACACAAGTCAGCTATTTGGTTTTATTTTTAATAGCCTCCTCTCAGCCCAAACTGTGACCCTTCCCCCCACCCCCATAAAGTTGTTAGTCTCCTGATTTTTAAATATTAACACTTCCTCCTTCAAGTTGAAAGACATCCTACCCTAAGCTTCAAGGACCCTAGCATTTCTCAGCCTTCCTGTAACTCACCCCTCTCGGTCTCCCTTTCTCCCTGCCTCCCTTTACTCTTTTACACTCTTAACAGTGATATTATTACAGTATTGGATTTCACATTTCTTTGATTTTTCTTTTAAGGTCACTCCTTTGGAAAAAAGTCTATTAGCTCACATCAATGCCTTCAATTACCACTTCAGAATGCATGACAAATATACAGAGAGTCTTGCCATCCAGATACTTCGTCTTCACTCCAGATCTGTTATGTACAAGTATGCTATTAATATACATTCTATAAGACATTTCCCATCATGACTTGGATTAAATATACCAAGATAAGAATTTATTATCTTCTCCCCACAAGATTCCTTAACCTCCCATATTATTATCTTTCTCCCATGTTCGGACCCTTGCAAACACTATTTACTTAAATAATTAATAGAAGTTATAGATAATCATAAAGATATAGTCATACAGAAGAGATTTGAGAGGAAGCAGGTAGAAAGTTTCAATTTTTCTCCAAATTCTTTCTCAGCTTCATTCCTTTCCTCCAGTTCTCCACAAGTCTGGACTGATCCCAACCAATTTTCTCAGCCCCACTCCACCGTGACCTTAAGCAGGAGGAACTTCACAAGCCTGAGCCTAGCTCTCCTCTGAGCCTCAGCAACCCAATAAGCTTGTTGATCATCGGTCTCTGAACTATTCTCCAGTTCCAAAAGTCAAGTCTTTCATTTACCAGATACTTTACTATCAAATTTCTGCATATCACACGTGTTCTTCCAGATACTCAGAAACAAAAGCAGTAAACTACTAGATTCCTGAAATCTGCCTGAAAGTCATATTCGACTTTCTAACTGGTTTTTGCTTCCCTGTGTTGATTTCAAGACTTCAGTTCATCCTAAATGAAGGCACATTCTTCTTGTGATCAGTCCCTTTGGAGAACAGATAATGACAGAACTCTGCTACATGATGCTATGAGCAGCCATCTGTCCTGTTTTATCCTCCATTCTACATCACTCAGCTCCATGCTTTCTTGCCCATCTCACCCAGTGGTTTACCTGGCTTCTATATAATCTAGATTTCCATATTTTCTGGGTTCTGTGTTTTGTTTCTTCGGAATGGACCTTCCGTCTTTGGTGGCTTTGTACAGACTCCCTGATATCTTACTCCCTGCACTACTCCAGCGGGCGGGTTGAGTTCCAGTCTTGGCCTCTTCCAGTCTGTCTCATCCCATTGTGTGGTCCTAGGCCTGGCCCTAGGATATGACATAATTGCTGCTACCAAACCCTTGCTATCACCTTGGCCTTCAACCTCTCACTGCTCCTATCTACTTAACACAAAGAAGGGCGAGGAACTGGTGTTATTAATTTTATTAATGTCTCCAATCTTTTTAGACCACATTTGCCTCCAATATTAAGTGGCTATTTCTTATCATAAAACTCAAGACATTTTATTCTATCTCTATCTTTCAATTTCTCTTTCCTTCTCCCTCTCGTTTTCTTTGCGCGCACACACACACATTGCTTACCGAGTAACCTGAGTCATTTTTCGCTCAGTGTTATCCTTTTACCCTTTCCCACGCCTCAACTTGTAAATTTTCATTTCATTATATCATCGTGGTTGTAATTCTCTCACCACTTCTCCTGCCAATACTGTAGAAGATAATGTAATGCGATAGCAATTTTCCATGTAAATCATTAACCTGAGACCTTAGTTTTTGATAATTTCCTTTAAAAACTTAACATATATACCCAGATATCATTTTGTCATAAGGCTTGCCAAACCTACTCACGGTTGATAAAAATAAAATGAAATATGTGCTCAGATCTGAATTTATGGTAGATAGATTTTCTTTTCATGAAAATCAGGTCAGTTTTACAATCTCATGATGTTTTCTCTAGCAGAATTCGTATTTTACTACCTCCATCGTGCTACAAGAAATTGATCTTGGCAGAGGAACTCAGAGAAAGCATTTCATGCAATTTCAACTTGTTTTCTCTAACCCACAGACAAGTTTTCAGGAAGGAGAAATTTCAGAAAAGAAATTAAAGCAACTTTTCTTTATTTATTCAGCTTTGACAGATCTAGACTGGAGATAGGGGGCAAGACACTTCTTTAAAGTATGCTGCTGGAGGGGTACCTGGCTAATTATTCAGGCAGGGACTTTAGGCTCTGCCAGTCCAGGAGATAATATCTTCTCCACATCTGCTTCCCTGCCCCCTCTCCTTCACTACAATACAAGCTTTACTCTAGACTTAGTGATTGTACTAAAAGTTAAATTGGATAATAGCAGTCCATAATCAAAAAGGCCCATTGGCTCCTTCTTACAAAATTATGCCCACATGATTTAGCATTTCTCCTGTCTCCAAGCTCTCTTTCTTGACTCATCTCCCATCAACCCTCTACCACTTACATGTGCACACCATAAACATAAGTCAGATAGAACCTGATGCTTCTTAAACATGCCATGCCTTTCCAAGTCTCTGTTTATTTCCCCACCCACTGTGCTCACACAGCACAGAGCCCATACTTACAATTAACACACATGGAGGTGCATAATCTTTGGTTTACATGCCTATCCCTTTTCTAAGCTGTGAATTCGTACTCCTCTTTTTATCCCCAACGCCTAATGCGGGCCTGTCACAAAAACTGGATACTCAGTAAAGGTTTGTGGAATGGCTGAATGGAATAACATATTGCAGGAATCTAAAACGTGGCTGATAAATTCATCTTGCCCTTCCTCATGATGTCCAAGTCATGAGCTTGAATCACCTACACACCATTCATTTTGCTTACTGTCATGGTGAGGTCAACATTAAGAACCCTATCTTTTTATCTAAAACATATGTAAGCTGCCTTTTACTAAGAAATGTAAGATACCTTGATTGATTGGCACAAACTCAAGTACAGACAGTGAGTCAACCAAAACCATTTATTACGCAAACACTATGTGCCAGCACTGTGCTCACTGTCACAGGGAATGCACACATACTTAATGCTGTCCTATCCCGTGGCGGATGGTTACTGTTGAATACAGACAGTACTGCCTGAAGAGCTGACATTCTTAGGGGGTCTGAAGACCCAGGATTGTATTTCCATGGATTCTCTTCTGTTCCATTACCAGTCTCACCAACCTTTGAATCTCTATCTCAGGAAGTCTAACTTTGTGAAAGCAATTTAATTAAATCTATTAAGAGGATTTTGATGATTCTACAAACTCAAAGATAACTCAATAAAAAAAATATTCAGGACCGACAAATATTACACCAAGACAGCAAGTTAATATGTAGGGGAAAATCCATAATAATCTTCTAAGAGTTTCCTGGTCTAAATAATACAAAAACTAAAACTGTATATTTTATTGAATAGGATTTATTCATTATACATAGACCCACCTTTGAGATGCCCTGCAAAGCTTTCCCGTATTTCTCCATTTGCTTTAGTATTCTATATAAGTTAAACTTAATTGTACCATGATTAAAGTTAATATAAATGTTAAAATTCAATAAGAAATTATCATAAATATTTAATAAAGTATTTGCTCATGTTCTAGCAGTCAATTCTATCTGCTGCTACAATTTTGAAAGGCTTTAGTTATATAAATGTAAAAAAACCTCTAAAATGAGATCCATGGATAGGTGTCAGAAATCATTGCTTTTTCATTCACACAGAAAACTCTTATTTTCCAAAATGAATATTATAATATTCATATTAATGCCCCATATATATTTTTGAATTACAGCTGAGGAAGCTTTAGCTTACTAGAAAGATTGTTGGAATCAAGAAATCTAAGTTTGCTCAGTTGCAAGAATGCGATTAAATTAGATAATAATAATGAAAGCACATGTGAAAATGCTTAAAGTGTGAAAAAAATCTCTTATATAAATTATTTTATTTGTTTTCCATATTAACCTTGTGGGTTACATATAATTTATCTTATTGTATATTTAAATTGAAATATGAAGTGACTAAATAATGCTGCTAAAAGCTGTAACTCTATTGCAAATGCAAATCTAGATCCCGTAGGTCCTCTCTACCTACATGATTCTCTGAACAAAAGCACAGACTTCCTACAAAATTTACAAACTAACAAAAATCCTCAAAACAACAACGTTTCCCTATAAGATTATGTCTGGGTCAAAAGCTGAAATAGGGGTGGAGATTCGCCTTTTTGAGCCCTAACTGAACTACACATGATCCATAATAAAATTTAAAAAAATTTTCAAAGCTTACTTACAGATTTTTCTCTACAATCAATGTGCACATTAAATGTAGCTCATCAGAAGCCTGTAATTAACCCAGGAATTGCTCAGCAAGTGCTTTCTCACTATTTGGTCCAGTGGTTCAATTTTGTTGAACAGTGTCATTATTTACATTTTGCAAACCTGCTCTGGTTCTATAAAGTCTAACTGGGGAAACTTCCATCACAAACAAGTAACAAAAAAGGGAAAGAAAGCAAAACACATTTTTAGTTTAAACCCAATAAAGTCTGTTCTGGTTTTGGTTGATTTTGATTTTAAGCTTTAAATTGCAAGTACCAGTAAATAGCTAAATTGTCTTGCTGATTTTATCGTGTGATGCTTACCTATAAAGTGTTTGGATCCCTTCTATCAAGAATATGAACTCCAAAATGATAATTGATGTGTTTTTAAGCCAAATGGAATACCCAGAAAAGATTTAAACATTCAAATAAATGCTACAGTGAAAAGTTCGGTGAGAGTCCACAGTTAGTGGGTACATCACTGGACCTTGCAAGGAGTAGAAAGTAGCAGCAGAAAGCAGAAAACAGGAGGCATATTGATGCCCTTGATATTTTGTTGGTAGTGACTTTTACTTTGTAGTTTATACTATATTTAATTTTTACTTGTTCGGGATTAGACATTCAAGGAGTATTTCACCATATAGAGGCACACTACTCACTATGCCTACAAGCTTACCACATTGTTGTAAAGCCAGTTCTTTTCACAATTACCCCCTTTTGAATTAGAAAATGAATATTCCTTTAAAAGTGCAAATAGATTTTCTAAGGGGAAAACACACACACACACCCACACACACAGTTATTGACCATGTCTAGTGGTAGAGAGGGGCTGCATACCATGACTATGTTTGAAGAAGGAAGAAAAGTGGAGAGACAGGCAACTGCTAAGTGTGATGCCCAGAAGACTTGAGAATAATAATAAGACTAGGGGTTGATTTTGATTGACTGACTATTATTTTACCCATACACTTTATGTAGTGTTTGTTTCTGTGGATGTTGTAGTTTTGTTTCAGGTCAAAGATCTTTCAGGCCAAGATTCAACACAGCCATCCTTACTAAAGGAAGTATTTGTTTCCATTGCATGAGCCATTGAATTTATAAGGCATCCCTCAGCGTGACGGACAATGATGAAATGGTACTGAGTTACCAAAGAAAATCATGCATTTCTTTCTGTTATCAGCATCGGTTTTTACTTAATTAAAAAGAGAGGAGAAAAAGAAAAGTTTTCTATGAAGAGTGGTAAATTAGATTTTAGCAGCATCGAGAAGAAAAACACTAGGATAATGGCAGAATAAACAAATAACAGATGTGGATTCAGAGTCTGAAGATGAGTTTTAATCCTAATTCTGGCATCCACTAGCTTTGAGGCATTGGTTAATTTCACTGAGTCTCAGTTTGCCTATGTGTATAATGAGAAGTGAACAGGGAGATTTCTGTGATTAAGGATTGAGAGATTGTGCTTCTAGATTGAAAAGTGGAGGGCTTGGGAAGATGAGGGCTGAAGTTGAGTGGAAAACAACTAATGCTGTTTTGATGACAAACTTGGGAATGGGAGATTAGCAGAAGGGTGCTAAGCAGCATGGCATTTGCGAGTGATTTAGCATGAAGAATTTTTTGTTACAGAACAAATAAGATGCTTAGCGAGGTAGCCAGGATGGCCTTCTAGGGAAACAACATTGGCAGATGAATCCTGAAAACTTTTCCAGCAAAACCAGCCAAAAGGTTAGTAATGACCGAGGAGAGAATTTCTCCTTTTAAAAATGTATGTGAAAATTTTCCATATGGCAGAATTCAGACAAGAACTTCCATACAAGCCAATAGAAAGAGAAGATGGGGAACGTTACCTTCTACATTAAGAGTCCAGGGTGGGGCCCAAGCATGTGAGGAGGATTGTAGGGAAAATAAACTTTGGCCTCTAAAAGAGCTAAGCCCAAGTAGCTCATCCATAGAAAAACATCAAAAATTCATAATATTCTTGGCAACTTCATTAAAAGCTAAAACCAAACATTTTAAAATGTTAATTTCTAGTGATAGGATTATGGGTGACTTTTTCTTCATTTCTGCATTTCTCAAATTTGCAATAATTAGCAAGTATTACTTTAATATGCAGGAAAATGGGCCAGGCACAGGGGCTCATGCCTGTAATCCCAGCACTTTGGGAGGCTGAGGTGAGTGGGATTACCTGAGTTCAAGACCAGCCTGGCCAACACGGTGAAACCCTGTCTCTACTAAAAATACAAAAATTATTCGGGCGCGGTGGCATGCTTCTGTAGTCCCAGCTACTCAGGAGGGTGAGGCAGGAGAATCACTTGAACCTGAGAGGCAGAGGTTACAGTGAGCCGAGATTGCACCACTGCACTACAGACTGGGCGACAGAGCGAGACTCCGTCTCGATAATAAACATAATAATATGCAGGAAAATGCTTTAAAAGAATATACATTATCCTAAAGCAATCCACATTGTATTTAGTGAGAAAGAACCCATGGAATATAAACTTGCTAATATGGACTATTATTCCTTCTGGCAATTTATGATGTTTCATATAGACAAGGACAGAACTCTGTTTAGAATCAAGTTTAGTTTTATCCAGGTTATCAGGAAAAGCAACAGCCAAAGGGATACACCAAAAATTTTATTTAAAAAAAGAAATCTGGTATTGATTTCTACTAGTCTACCCCTTGATATTAGTAAATTAGCTTTACTAATACCTAAGGTCCTATTATCTTGTCTCCTAATCTAATGTGAAATACCAATAAAATATTAGACATAAAATTAAAATGTGAAATTTAAAAATCAGCACCAATTCACTAATTATTGGTTTCTTTTAGCCATGTTCAAGAGAATATCTGGCATCCATCTTTAAGAATGTTTTACAAGAGTACATGCAGACAGAGATTGATTTGCCACTGTGCATTTTGTGGCCAGGGACACAGAGAGGGAAGGAGGGAAAACAGAGAAAGAGAATGTGAATTTTAAAACTTAAGAAAGCCCAGCTCATTTCCTGGTGTTCTTATTTTAAAGCTGACCTCTTTCTGACAGAGATGCTTTCAGCGTATTCTAGCTGCTGTCCTATAACATTCCAGGAGTGAAGTCCTTCCAGAGTTTTCCTTGACACTTTTTACTTTGAAAAAGGAAACGTAACATGGGAAGAAAGACCAAAGGTAGAAATAATCTCTGGAAAGAGTCTGATGACCTTCCAGGAAAGTTTAAAATGTTCAGGATGAAGACAGCTTTTGAAAAGGATGGGCAACCAGCAATCTGAAATCCAGCAGCATCAATTTCATTGTCATTCTAAATTCTTGTAATAGGCAGTGGCAAATGGAGAACTGATCTTTCTAAAACTGAACCAGACAAAGATGTTGATGTGTTTCATTTCTAGAAAAGATGCTCTTTGCCACAAATCATTTTGAACGTTACCTTAAACTTTGAACATTTTGTTAAAATATTATTTTCTAGAGAATCTGCATTTAAGGAGTACAGTTAAGATCTCACATTACAGAAAAATAGGTAGTCTTATAAGAATGTTAACTAATAAGTTTTACGATGCCAAGAATCTGCCATCATTTTGTTAAATGTGACCCTCTCATAGAATTTGCACAATGCCAATATTTTTAAACAATAAAAAAATCAATTTGCATCTATTTTGCCATATTTCAACATGGTACCCTATGCTTGATCCACTTTAATTTTCACTGAGCAGAGAAATGGTCTCAGCAGGCATGTGTAGGTAACAGACCCCAGGTCCTTATTGCTTTACCCTCCTTAAGGCTGAAGTTTATCAACTGCAGAAGAGTGAGGCAATGGTAAGGTATACATTTTATATGTCACAAAATTATGGTCAATTTTTAATACACCCATGTAATATTGTCTTAGCAAACTTACTCACCTGATCTTCTCTGAAACCTACCATAATAGCATAGAACATTGTGGGGATATTAGACTGACTAGCCTATTATTTATTAAAAACAATAACTATGGATCCCTGTAGTATCTCTTTCAAGTAGTCAACCAGAATGTCTTCTAGGGACAGAAAAGTAGCTCATATATTTGTTTTTTGGACACTGACACTGACAATTGATTGCTAAAAACACAGACTAAAGAACTAAATTTATTCTTATTTTGCATTTGACAAAATGAATTGGTTGCCATTAAGTTTCCATAGTTGGCAGAGGAAAGTAAAATAGGGCAAGGTTATGTTAGAAAACCCCAACTCCAGAGCTCTCTAAAGCTCCCTTGGTCTCCCTGGGAACAGGAGGATTTTAGCTGTCGCTGTCTCTTGCTCTGCTTGAAGCAATGATTTCAATAACCATTTGACAATACCAAAAGATCAGGGCACGGACAACAAGGCCTCCTGGAGAATTACTTTGGTTTAGCTACTTTAGCAACTCTTGTCCTTGGAGTCTATTTAAATTACAGAACAGCACCACCACCGTTTGTCAGGCTAGGCTTGATAGCAGGAGCTCCAGGAAAAGCATGACTTCAGATCCCTGTGCGTATCCTGCTAGTGGTGAGTGAGAACCTGGCAGAGCTGTGCTCCCTGCGTTCTTGAGTTTCGGATTCTGGACTTGGATGCCCCATTATATGGGATTTGATCCAAAGTTATATATGAGAGTGGATTTGAGGGTATTCCTTATTACTCCATTGAATATTTCCTGACCCACAACTCTACCATCTGCCAATTGCTCCTTTTAGTAACTGGGTAAACAGGCAGGCAAGAACTGCAAAACGAGCCACTCGTTTTCAATTAATAAGAATAACAGTACCTAACATTTCATTAGCTCTTTACAAAATAATTTTTGCATGCAATATATTATTTAATCTTTGCAATAACCTGTGAATTTCATTATCCATATTTGATAAATGATGATAACCATTATTTGATCATCACAACACTGTGAACATCATAATCACTGTGAAGTAAGTTCTATTATCTTCATTTGATAGATTTACAACATTGATGTTTAGAAAGATGCCAGAAGTGACCCAAATACCTTGGCTAGAAAGTAGCAGGGTCAAGTTACAAACCTGGGTAATGTTGAGTTCTGGATTAATTCTCTCAAGATTTCGAGAAAGGAAACAATAGATTTAAGTCATGATGCAGTCCTGTTTTTATGACTATGCCCCCAAATGAATCCATGCCCAAAATATCTCACCAGTAATCTAAAAATGATGTAAAAATATTAGTAGAAATAATATGAATAGCAACCTGTCCTTATTCCATTTGAAATGTTTACTAGATGGAGGAGTTGGTTTGGGTCACTTACAGAAAATGATAATATATGCATGGATCTTCTCTGACTGCTCCTCCCTTTCCCTAACCCCAAATCACTAAGCAACTCACCCATCAACTTTTGAAAGGAAAAAAGGCTTAAAAATGCACCAGGAATTTAAACCAAGTGATACAAAGGCAACCCATGGCAAGCTCATCATCTCCTGTAGGTAGTAAGAAATAAATGCCAACAAAAGAACTAGAGAATGCCCAAGGTGATATGAACAGAGCTATTGACTTTGCAAAGGCAGCAGGCCTCCTTATGATTATAATCATTTCCTTTGCTTTTACAGTAAACACAATGCAAGAAAAGCTGCTTCTGACATTTTCATAATACCTTATATTTTGGGGAAAAGAAAGGAGCCAAGGAAGCCAGCCTGAGGTAACAGCCACCAGGACTGCTTAGTGTGTCAAAGTACAACTTAGTCCTTGATCCTGGAGGGGGCAACCAGCATTCTGTGCAAAATCCTGAGGAAAGGAATAGGATACAGACAGACACAGCAGTGGCGCTTAGCTTTCATGTAAATGAAAACTGTGTAAACCACAGTTTTCTATTTGGCTGTACTAGCAAAATTTGAAACTCCTTACTGAAAACTCCAAACATTCTGACAACCTTTTCTCACCCAAGGAAACAGCCTTTTCTAAAGACTAGAATTTAGCCTAAAGCTTATTTGTTTAAATGCTAGCTTTATTAAGACATAATTTACATAACATAGGATTCAACCATTTAAAATATACAATTAATTGGGTTTTTATATGTCCTCAGAATTGTGCAGCCATCACTACAATCAATTTTAGAACATTTTCATTATTCCAAATACCCATCAGCAGTCACCAACTCCCTCCACCCCACCCGGCCTTTTATCTCCAAGTCCCCAGCTTGAGGCAATCACTAATCTGCTTTCTGTCTCTGGATTTGCCTATTCTGGACTTTTCCTATAAATGTAATCACACAACATGTAGCCATTTGTGTCTGGGTTCTTTCACTTAGAATGATGTTCTCAGGGTTGATCCATGTTGTAGCATGTATCACTACATCATTCCTTTTTATTGCAAAATAATATTCCCCTGTGTGGATACACCACATATTATTTATCCATTTATCAGCTGATGAACGTAAGTTGTTTCCACTTCTTGGCTATTATGAATAATGCTGCGATGAAAATTCGTGCACAAGTTTTTGTGTGAATACATGTTTTTAATTCTCTTTGGCATATAGTGGAATTGCTGGTTCACATGGTAATTCTATTTTTAAACTTTTGAGGGCTTCTCCAAAGTGGCTGCATTATTTTTCATTCCTATTAGCAGTGTATGAGGGTTCCAATTTCTCTACATTGTCACCAAGACTTGTTATTGTCTGTCTTTTTTATCGTAGTCATCCTAGTGGGTGTGACATGGTATCTCCCAGATGCTTTGATTTGCATTTCCCTGATAGCTAATTGTGTGGACCATGTTTTTATGTACTTATTGGCCATTTGTTTATCTTCTGTGGAGAAATGCCATTCAGATCCTTTGCCCATCTTTTTTTCTTTCTTTTCCTTTTTTTTTTTTTTTTTTTTTTTTTTGGTTAGTTTGTCTTTGTAAGCTGTAAGAGGAGTTTATCCTGAAGCTTTTAACATCAAGTGTACTGTGGATTAAATTTCAAACTCCTTGTGGTCAGAGAAGTTGCCAGGTTCATGCGTGGTCAGTCCTGGGTCAGGTCTTTCTGGAGTCTGGGAGTGTGATGGCTTACATGTGGGAAAGTTCCAGTTCCCGACATGGCCCTTCATTGACATGGCTCAGAGGCTCTGTGGCAGGGACATGAGGCATTACTGTCTTCTGTGGCAATTGAAATGCTTAGTTTGTCTACTTTCCAGATATAATCACTGTTGCGTAAAAACATATCGCCAGAGCTCCCATCACTTTCTTGAGAAGGAAATCACTGTGCATGAGTGTAAACGCTGATGCCTGAATACTAAAGGTGTTTTCTCACCTATACTATTAAGGTTGCCTGCAGAGACCGTCATTTCTTGAGAGGGGAAAACAACTTTAAGTACATTTTATAATCCAGAAAAGAGCAGGAGTAAAGGACAAAACAAAATGATTTTCCCATGTTTCCACCTACCTTGCTAATTAGATCTAAAATTTAGTTTGGACTATTACTGTCTCACAATTCTATATATTCTTTATTTTATGTATATTATTATTTAATGTATTCTTTTAAAGCAAGCCCTGGCTGCATATTAGAAGCACCTAAAAAACTTTTAATGTTTAAACGTTTTTATTGATTGATTGATTGATTGATTGAGACAGTGTCTCACTCTGTCTCACAGTTCTGGAGTGCAGTGGCATGATCACATCTCACTGCAGCCTCAACTTCCTGGGCTCAAGCCATCCTCCCACCTCAGCCTCGCATGTAGCTGGGGTGCAGGCAAGCACTACCACACCCATCTGGTTTTTTTTGCATGTGTGTTGTTTTTTCGATTTTTCATAGAAACAGGATCTCACTTTGTTGCCCAGGCTGCTCTAAAACTCCTGGACTCAAGCTATCCTCCCACCTCGATCTCTCAAAGTGCTAGGATTACAGGCATGAGCCACTGCACTTATCCAGAAACTTTTTAAATCTATATTCATGCTGGGCTCCCACAAGCAGAATTTGATTTAACTGATCTGGAGTGGGTTTAGGTATTTCTAGTTTGCAAAATCCCACAGGTGATTCTAATATGCAGCTGGGTCCAAAACACAAGCCCGACTACTACCAGCCTATTGGTTTATCATCCAACTTAATAACAAGAACCCATTGTCCACTCTAGACTGGTGCCTCTCAGACTTCAGCATACATAAGAGTCATCTGGGGATCTTGTTAAAATGCAGATTCTGTGGGCCTGGATGGAGCCTATGATTCTGCAATTCTAACAAGTCCCCCACTTTAGGTGAGGCTGATGCTGAGACAGCTGGTTGACTATTCAGAGTCCTCAGAGTTGGTGAGCCATTGCATGCTCATCGCTCTTTTTAATTAAACCTTTATCTCCTCAATGATTTAACTTTTTAAAGCAGCCGTCATGGAATATAACGTGTGCTGCAGTCCTTTTAAAAACAGAATTGAAATTCTATCATTGTTCATACAGTCATTCTTTGTTAATGTAAATATGAAACAATAAAACTCGTTATTAAAGTAATGATCCAGATCCTTTAAAGTGGCCATAAAAATACTGCACAGTTGAATGAATAAGGGACCTAGTGGCTAATTTTGAGTCATATGATTGAAAGGTTTTGGTTCCTGAAGCCAGTCACAGGAGACTCACTTTGTGACCTTGGAAGTTACCAACTTCTCTGAGAGTCATTGTTTTCCCTGTCAATCGCAGGTAGTAGGAATTACTTCTAGGGCTGTTATGAAGATCTGTGAATTAAGAAATGCAAAGAGCCTATCATTCCACTGGCCTCTGAGAATGTCTAAGGAGAGGGTAAACCTTAAAAGACAAAAAGCAACTGTAAGCATCTAAATATGTGAAATCCTCACTAAAATCTTTTGTGTAAGGATCTAAAATGGAGGAGTCTCTTCTCTTTAGTCCTCCATTTCATCCTTTCCTGATCTTCTCCCAACATCAAGGGCAGACTTAAAGAAAAGAAACCACAGAAGGACAAATTGAGGCTTAAATTGAAAAAGAGACTGTGGTACCACTTTGGCTTAACAATGAGAAACTAAAATATATTTTGAAGAGACTTTCTTTTTCAACCCTCATTAATAAAGCCACATCTTTCTTTCTTTTCTGACTGTCTGCCTGAGTCAAAACCAGATATAAGAACTCCTTGGTAGTCTGTTTGAAGATGTTCAGGTCCTTTGAGACACATAAGATAAGAGAGAGACTGGGAAGTAAAGTATAGATGTTGGTTTGGTATCATCAAATAAAAGGCACTGCAAACTTCAAAAGGAATGATCTGTATTTTTCCACTGAATAAATTGATCTTTCTAAACCGAATGTTTTTTTCTTTTTCTTTTTTTTAGAAATAGAACCAAAATGTACTTCCATAAAAATTTTGGCCATATTAAGAAATATTTTAATGCTATCGTAAGATTTGTAACTGCTTTGCTAGTTTCCAGAAACCACAGTTTTTATAGTATACTGCTCAAATTAGAAAAGCTGTCAAAAAGAAGTGAGTTTTCCTGTCTTTATAATAATTATAATAGTTGAAAGTTGCATGATACCAGTTTTTCTACTTGTTCTTTATCAGTGCAGTAAAAATGCAAGAATTATATTTGGATGAAGGACTGTGTCTACCCAACAGTTCCAGTCTTGATTTTGTTAACCTGTCTATTTAAAGAAAAGAAGTAGCAACAGCTATGTTTCCCGTTGTTAAACAGAACAGAACAGCCAAAATGGATGTATGTTCTCAGGGAGCTGGAGTCCTTGTGACAGTGCAAAAGTCCTGTGGACATGGGATTGGTGTGGCAATGGGGCCAACTGGAGGACACTCAAGGTTCCGTCAGTCCTTGAGATTCTTTCTACTGCAGAACTGGGAGGAACATGCTTCTGCTGATTATCAAGCCAAAATAACTGACATCTTCACCAAACCAACCCCATACTATCCCCTGTGAAAGAAGAAGTGGTAGCGATATCTTTCATGCATTAGGCTCTGGAAAGTGAAAAGGAGACATCCCAAGGATGTGTTCCTTTAAAAATTACATTGGTTTATTTCACCTCAGCTACCTTTGCTAAGGGGAGAAATTGTTCTGTTCTGAAGCAAAAGGTGAACATTACCAGTGCCTTCTGATTTTTGCCTCTGTTGATTTAAAGGGCTAATTCATAAGGACTGACTTCATCCTGCCACTTTAGATCCACTGAAATGTCCTTTAATAATCAAGTTTCCTATTAATAGCTTTACTGTGCAAGAGGAGTGAAATCAATATATAATTTAGTGGCTCTTCCTGTCAGGAGCATTATTGATTCTATTATTAATGATTTTGAAATGATATGCCATTATGCAAATTCCATCTGTTTTAGATGTCTTTGCCAGGCAGCTACAAAAGTACTTTTTTCTTTTTCTTCATCTTTGATTTTTCCAGTATCATAGTTATCAAGTACTTCAAAATTTTCTAAGAATTGTGATCCTGTGAATAGGGATATGCTAGTGATAAATCATAAATGCTTATTTTATATGCAAACAAATTGTGTGGAGCTATATAACTGTGTTTCCCACACTCATCAGCTACTTAGAGTATAGAAAATAGGCCAGGTGTGGTGGCTCACCCCTGTAATCCCAGCACTTTGGGAGGCCAAGGCGGGTGGATCGCCTGAGGTCAGGAGTTCCAGACCAGCCTGGCCAACATGGTGAAACCCTGTCTCTACTAAAAATACAAAAATTAGCTGGGCGTGGTGGTGGGCATCTGTAATCCCAGCTACTCAGGAGGCTGAGGCAGGGGAATCGCTTGAACCTGGGAGGCGGAGGTTGCAGTAAGCCGAGATCACACCACTGCACTCCAGCCTGGGCAATAAGAGTGAGACTCCATCTCAACAAAAAAAAGAAAGAAAATAAAGCTATTAGAGGATTTAAATATTTATGATATTCACCAAGGATTAGAAACAATATGTTGTTTGGTGATTTATTTATTTGTGAATAAGTTGCTTTGTGAACATGAAACAGGTACCTTTTCTACACAAACATTCACCCTATTAGCAAGGCTACTTCTACCATCCCCACTGTGCTTTACTTCTATAATCCAATAAAATATGTGATGAGATGCAGGGTGGGTTGCAAATACAAGATGGAGAAATATAACGTCAGATGTTTTTAAGTAATGGTAACAAGAATATTGCAACGTGACTCTCACAATGAGGGGTTTCAGTTTGATGTACCCTACAGTGAAGCATCTTGATAATGGATGTTGGGCCATCAAGTGCAGAGAACAGTAGCGTGGCCCTATTATTGTCCATCAACACTTTCCTACCCTTGGTCTCACCATGCTGTTTGTTTTTGTAGAAATGTACGACTAAAGTTTAAGATTGCAAGACTGTGAGATGGAAATTAATACCCAAAATGCATAAGTTTTGTTGACAAAGAGGACAGACATTTGGCAGTTTTGTGTAGAGCAAATTTGATCTATTTTACAACATCAAATTCAGTTCTAATTATCAAATAATCATTCCTTACATCCATCCTCCTGTGCCTTCTCTAATATTTTATATTTTTTGGATATTAGGGAAAAATTAAATATTCTAGTTTAGTCACAGCAGAATAATTTTTTATACTAAATAAAGATGCAAATTTAAAAAATAATTCTAAAAGTCAGGAAGGAGCTGTTTACAGTATACATGTAACTGGACATTATCATACCGTTGGTAGTTTTGTAAATATCTAACCACTCTTTAAAAGATGATTGTGGCTTTAGTCACTTATAGCTGTTCATCTAGTGTATTCATATTTCAGTATTTGAGGACAGAAATGAGATAGAAAGGAGTTTCATGAGCTGCAGCTTTTTAGGAGTGAGAAATTGGAATGTGAGTATCATTCAAGAATGTTCTTTAGCTGAGGAACAGAGAGTACGTTATTGGGTTTCAGGGAAACAGAACCAATCATTTGGTCTCAGGTCTACAATGCTAAGCCAAAAAGCAAGACTTAAGCATTTGGCATTAGGCGCTGGGAAATTCAGAGAATTAAAAGTATCTTCTACCTATGACTCCTTCATATTAGGAAAGAAGACTGATATTCTTTAGTATGCATAGATCTAATGAAACTTAATGGCTCAGATAAATAAAATAAAAACAAGATCATAAACCAATTTCCTTCCAGAAGACCTAAAAAACTCCACCAAAATTAAAGAATGGCCATGCTGTTAAAATTCTGTGTCTACAAACTCTCATCGTTTCAAAAACATTGATCAGAATTGTTCTTGGCCAATGTTACTGGAAACACTTTTTCAAGACAAATCAGTGTTTAAGAGGCTTCTAATAAGTTGTAGTATATGAATTGTTTAAGCCCTTATTAATTAAAAGGTAACATTAGGTTGGTTTATTTTCAGAGTCATCAAGAATGCTTATGGAAAGTCGAGATTTTCATAATATTTGCATTTGTCCTACCTGCCTGTCAGTCACTCGTAGCCATAGCACCATAAGGCAAGAACTGTTAAAGGTTGGATTACAGGAAGAATTCTAATCAAAACACCTTGGTGTATTGGTGATGTTTGAAAGTAGTGTAAATGGCATGTTTCATAGAAAGTTAAAACTCAACTTTGGAAGAATGAAAATAACTACAACATCATGACTCGCACCTGCTGCCACCCCACTTTCAAAACAGCTGTTGTGAGGCCACAGCTTCCATCTTTAGAAAGACAGACAAAACGTGAACAACTTCCTGCTGTGGTCTAGCTGGAGAATCTGACTAACCTGAATAAGAGTTTGATTCTAAGACATTGGGTGGGGTGAAATAACTTGACTATATTTTCTTTGTGATATTTTTATTCATTTATTATTTTAATAACAATTTATGATAAAAATACTATATTTGGAACTATAATAAAGCACAATGAAGGAAAAAAATGACCTGTAAGCCTATTGCTCAGAGATAACCTCTATTAATATCTTGATGGGATTTTTTGACTTGTTCTAAAGGAGTGAGTTCCAGGGCATAGCTTAGACAATCCAATGGTTAAGGCATTTACTAAATTAATGTGTTTTGCTTTTCTTATTACTGTGATCTGTGTTTTTCTGCTTTTCCTCCTTATGATGATGACAAACCTATTAATACTGAATGCTATATTTTGCCTAAAATAATTCTGTGGCCCTGGGCAGGGGAGCTATGCATTGGGTGAAATCTCTGATCTTTCATACCTATCTGATACCCATTCTTGAAGAAAAAACTCACAGTACAGAAGTTTCTCGATTACTGTTTGTCTGAAAGTGCAGCTGGTTAACCTTGCTTTCCTCTTCTCTATGTTCCTTCTCTTCTCTTTCCTCTTCCCCTTGTTCGTCAATTTCTATTCTCTGTTTCAGCAAAACAATATCAGTCAAGGTAATTGATGATGAGGAGTATGAGAAAAACAAGACCTTCTTCCTTGAGATTGGAGAGCCCCGCCTGGTGGAGATGAGTGAGAAGAAAGGTGGGGGAGCTGCTCCAGGGCTGAGCCCAACAGCTTCTGCTGGCCTGTGCCACCCCTGGATGCCTGCACTCTTCAGAACATGACTTACAATGCACACATCCCTCCACCTATGTAACAGGGCACAGATCTCATGCTGAGCCACAGTAGGCAGGCCTGTAGCTACATCAGCCAGCGTTAGCTGCGCTGCACATTAACGTCTGAGAGATTAATTTTCAGGGCAGTCAATCAAGCATCCATTTCTGGGAAAGTTGCTGCAGATGCCATGCAATGCCATGCCAAAATACCCCAAAATGGGGTACCTACTGACTGCTAACTGAAGCGGGAATATTTCGTGAAAGTGATAAATTAGCAAAGAAAACTTAATGGGGGCCAGCCAAGAGTACCCAAGATGCCCTTTTACATACTTCAGGAGGCCCATGTGCTGCCAGTTCTCCCTCCATAACATCACAGTAACATTCAGCTTGGTGGACACCAAGAGCATGAGCGTGTGACTCCAACCATTTGTTTTGCCTTTGTCTTGTGTTCCCACAGGAAGATCATTACCATTAGAATATTTGACCGTGAGGAATATGAGAAAGAGTGCAGTTTCTCCCTTGTGCTTGAGGAACCAAAATGGATAAGAAGAGGAATGAAAGGTGTGAGAGTAAACAAAGACATACCAGCGAGAAATTGTACTCTTCTCTCTCCGTGTCTCCCTACTCTCACACTTAACTCTCTCCTCTTCCTCGGCTTCCAAGTACTATACTTCATTGCCTTTGAAGCTTTAGCAATTTCATTTCCCTTCCCTAATTCACAAGTGCAACAGGCAACGCCCACTTTCTTCAGGAAATGTCAACTAACCTTGATTGCAACCAGATTTAATAACACTGAAAGGGATTTCTGTAATTCAGAAATGATTACGTAAAAGAATGTGTTTAGTTTTCCACTACTCACGGTTTATTCTAAAATGTCACTCCAATTATTAAATCTCCCCTAAAATTTTAGTGATAAAGACTACTTAATACCTCATCAATCATACCTCAATAAAGCTGGAAAAAAGAAACTGCTTAATACCTATTAGTATTAGTAGATGACCCTAACGGCAACTAACAGGAAACTTCAGAATTCAAATAATTAGGCTTCTTTGGAGAACACAGTTTAAAAATATTTAATAAGAACAAAGATCCTTAAAGAGTAGTATTTTCAATATTCTAGTGCTCATTTTAGCATATTTTTATATCATCAAATACAACATTTAAAAGGCACCATATCTATGAAACCAAAGCTCACCTAGCTTTATGCTCCAAAATCTCTTGATAATTACAGAATTAGTAAATTATTAACATATATAATAAAAAGAAAAAATAAAAGTAGTGTCCTTTATAACTAGATTTTGCCGATTTTGCTGATTATTAATATATGGCATATATTTCATAGGAAAGACAGCAATCTTGTATCAGCTTTACAGAGGATTTTTTATTCTGAATTGTTCATAGGGCTTCATATAATTATCCTCTAATGGTGGCCATTTTAAAAGGAATTCTGGTGATTTACTTGTTGTGTAAAATGAGCAGACCACATATTAATAGCTCTTATTAGTTGCATACAAAGAATTGGTGAGAGCAGTATGATATAATGAGATGGGCCACTTTGTAAGAAATTTATGCTTTTACAAGTAGAGGGAAAAATAAAATATATAGGACTAATTGCTATGTAGACACATAGGAAAATTTATCCCACGTTCGTCCCATGTTTGTGGCCTCACAGTCCGCTGGTGGGAAAAAACACATATGTTTCTGTGTTAATCAAGTTCAAGATGGCAACAGGAGTATTTCGAGTGATGGGAAAAGGAGCACTCAAGGCCTGTTTTAATGAAGCCTATTTAATATGCTCCATAGATGGTAGACAGAAGAAAAAGAGACCAGAAAATTATGCTGATTTCTTAAAAGCTGGGATCCAAAATGCCTCACTAACATACAGGAGAAAGCACTTTCTTCTCAATGTATTCCTCCAAAGAACTTTATCTCAAGGAGGAGCATCTTGGATTCTGCTCTTTCAATTGCCATTTTAGTAAAATATGCTCTCATGTAACAGCAAATTAAAATTCCCTAATAGCACTATCCAGTTTCACACCCGCCAAGTGGATTCTTGTCACTATTAATAAATTACTGACTTTTTTTAGAAAGTATCCTCTAATGCCACCATCATTAGAGAGAAAACTGGGCCCAAAAAAGTAACTGTAACATTCCCGTCTTCAACTCAGGAAATAATTTGATATATTTAGCAAGGTTGCTTTTACTAAAATAAAGTGCTACAGTACATTCTGGGCTTAAAGCACATAACCTGAAAGACAAATTATACGTCCGCCTCCCCCCAACCCAATGCCCTGTCAGTTTCCTGGGATGATATGTCCACTAGAAGGATTCTGGTTATCTAATAATGTACAGAAGTCACAGATAAGGACACAAATAGGTGTTAATTCCTGGGACTATTAAGCTTTAAGGATTTTAAAACATAAGCAATTCTTGGTGGACAAAATATCATCCAAATAGAACATCCCAAGATAGTGCTTTACCTTGGGCTAAACTTTCTTTCCAGGCAGGGAACCCAAAATGGAATTTCCCAGGATGTTTCACCTGTACTTACTGAATAAAAGGTGTGATACCTGAGTTCCTGGGTGATTTAAGACTTCCATATGTTGGATTGACCAAATCCCAGGCAATATTTAATGAGGAAGCCTCACTCATATCAAGTTAAGAATGAATTTCATACAATGTTTCTACTGTATTTGGTAAACTAGATTTACAAACTAGGTATAAACATATATACTAGAAATGTCTTATTAAACGTAAAGAAATTATATATAAGGTGAAATACATATATACACACACACACATATACGTATGTATTCAATCACACACATTTTCAGAAATTTCAGTTGGGATTGTTTATTCAGAAATATTCCCATCACTATATTTCTTTGGGGTACACCCATTTTTAGCAGTGGCTCCCTACCACTGCAATCAGATCTGCCTGGATTTCTTTCTGCTGATATTCCTCTTACTTTCATTATTCATCTGGTCTCTTATTCTGTGTTTGTCTTTGTCTGTTTCCTTCACAGCCCTGTTATTGAATGAGCTTGGTAAGCATTTCATTTCTTGCATTTCCTTTCCATTTTTCTAGATTATTTTCCATTTCTGTCAGGTGATATAGTAGCTCTGTGACTTTTATTTCTCTTGACTTGCTAGCAAGATTGTTGTTTAGGGCCATTGACCTCATTTTGTCAAGGTCAAATAGTTTATATTGCATTTTTAATTTAGTACAACCTTTTGAAAAATCGGTGATTTCTTAGGTATGCACAAGAATTAAATTTGTGCATTAAATCTCATAATCTTAAAAGAATGATTAGTGATTCAGTCATGAACGTTTTCCTAGTCTTCTTAATTGTAAATATAATTTGGCAAGTACCTTGGGTGGGTTGTCAGGCAGTCTGATGTCACTGGTATTTGTTATGTAGAGTGTCAAATTATAACATTTGTTGTTTTTTTTTTTCTTTTTTAGGTGGCTTCACAATAACAGGTATGAATTTTTCAAGTCTAATGCTATCTAACTTTTACTGTCTGTTCTCACCAGATGTTATTACATTAAAAAAATTTTCTCATTTTTATTTGCTTTTAATGAAGGAAAATACCTGTTTGGTAAGACTTATTTTTTTAATGTTCCTTATTTTTCCCCAAATACCCTTAACCATCAATCCAAACCTACATCTTATGTAACTTGCATTAATATTTAACTGTGGCACATGGTGTGCTCTTGCTGGTTTTACACATTTAACGTTTTACAAATTAATAATGTGTGTGTGTTGTGTTTATAAGCTGTTCATATGGAAAAACTGTAACTGTTCATATTTTGACACTGACCAATTTACAAATGTTCACATAGTGCTAATGATGTACAGTTCCCTGATAGAGGCTCCAAAGAGCTCTAGAATAAGGTGACACAATTGCTAGCCTCAGAGAAACATAGAAGCTGACATCCAAGATAGATCCGTGGTCCACGCTCAGGATCCTAATAACACATAAATGCCATATTGAGAAAATACATAAAAATACATGTTGAGAAAATACGTAAAAATACATCATTTTAACACATAAATTTTAATTCATAAATTATGTAAGTAAATATATAATTTATAATACATAATATAATATCATGTTGAGCAGAGCCTTCCCCTCATCCCACCACACCAGTCTGAGGGTTTCTCTGGGGACTTAGGTTTTAGTATTAATAACATGGTAATGAGTAATATTTCTGCCACTTGAAGCATATTACAAAGTATTCTATAAAAACTCAAAATGTCAAAATTAAAAAGTTTCAAACATTTAAATTTAGAATGGTACTCAGCCTGTGTTGATTGCATTATTTAGCACAACTCTAAAACTATATTCTTGTGTACAAAACAAAGATATTTCCTTACAGCATCCTCTGTTGTCTCTAAATATCTTCTCACCCTTTTAGAGTCATCTGTGCACATTTAGAGAGAGAGAGAAATATTTAAACAGTAGGTCTGTCTGAAGCTGTAGGTTGAAGATATCTTTAATGGCCTACATTCTATATCAGTATGTGACGTCTTCCAATATATTGTGCCAATATCAAAATGTCCCAATATATTGTGCAGATATCAAAATTTTGAAATCAGAGATCTGAACAAAAATATTTAGAAGAAAATATACTTCAGATTTCTGATCATGAAAGTACTATGTTGGGAATTGAGATGAACTTAATCCACTGTTAGTGCAAACTCATGAACAAGCAATTCCAATGTGATTCTGTCCGAAGTAGAATTTTCTAAATGTGTGCAGTTTCATGTGGGCCATTTCACATGGGCTGTTGCTCTCCACTGCTTCTCTCTAGACATGGCATTTAATGACAAAATGATTCATAGACTCTGAGAGACACAGAAGTTGAAAGGGATAAGAATGTTAAACAGCACAAGTCTTTGTGTTGGATTTCTTAAATCTGATTCATCTGAAGCTCTTCTGGGTCAGATGTCCCCAGTTGTGCACTACTAAAGGTTATTTTTTAAATCAAGTGCAGGAATTTATACTCCTTTTTTTAAACTTTTATCTCCTTTTTCTCATTCCATCATTTTAACTGCTTGAAGTCCCCTTGTAAACACTCTAATTCTGTCACCCAAGGATAAATGAGTTATCCCTGGGAGATTTGAAGAAGGTATAAATTTGGCAAGCCAGTCTTCATGACTGAATTGAAGTAATAATGTTTTTAAGTCAACCATTATAGAAATAGTGTACTATCCAACAGCACCTTCCATCCTGTGAAATCTGATAAAGAGACCCTAACTAAAAACCTGTGGCTACTAGGATGCTCTGTTAAAACGCATTGACGTGTTTGAATATCTTTCTGTTTTATTATTGAACGTGTCAGGATTTTTTTTTGAGATGGAGTCTCACTCTGTTGCCAGGCTGGAGTACAGTGGCGCGATCTCGGCTCACTGCAACCTCCACCTCCAGGGTTCAAGCGATTCTCCTGCCTCAGCCTCCCGAGTGTCTGGGACTACAGGCACGTGCCACCACGCCTAGCTAATTTTTTGTATTTTTAGTAGAGACAAGGTTTCACCATGTTGGCCCGGATAGTCTCAATCTCCTGACCTCGTGATCCACCCACCTCGGCCTCCCGAAGTGCTGGGATTACAGGCGTGAGCCACCGCACCTGGCCCAAATTTTGTTTTAAGGGCCTTCCTTCTATGTCATTTGAACTATCCTCCCTTTTAATATCTCAGGTAATGGGATCCTAGTTTTCTTTTCTCAGAACTTCTTTGCATCAAATTCTATAATATCTGTCTGATAATATCCAACTTTTCCTGCCTCGGCCACAGCTGGCATCCAAGATGACAGAATCACCTCCTACAAAGGTTTCTATCATTTCATGTAGTTAGTTCATTATGTTCTTCCTATGGCTGAAACTGTAATCTGAAATGGCAGTTTCCTATTACCATCACCTCTTCCCAAGACTTGAAATTAATGCAGTTAGAACAAGAGAATGTTCCAAAACTTGGGAATTTCTACACTGGCCTGTCCATTCCTACTTTCTAAGAAATCGTCTCACTTTACATGACCCTTCTTTTCCTAAATCAAACCAGAATGCCTAGGATCCACTCTCTACTGATGCCCCTGAGGACAGTTCTAAAACTTAGGTCTACAGCGAAAAGCAGCTTCAAGCCCTAAAGAACTTTTCTTTGAAGTCAGTTGGAGGCTTTGAAGTCAAGGCTTTGAGATGCAGGGGCAGTAAGAAGAATTAATCTAGCCCTGGGACTTTGCCTGCAGCTTTTACATGGACTTGCGCAGCTGAGTGTGAAAATCTAAATTTGAAGCAGAATATATGGAAATTGAAAAAAATCGTCTGATCCACAGCCTAATACCAATATTTCAGAGATCTCATTAGTGATGGACATTAAGTGTTGGAGGTGCTTTTGGAATCTGCAGATCTTTACCTATTGTTCCCAGACCTTGCCTCATTGAAAGGCCCTTGTTTGGGCCTATGATCTCATTCCCCCTTGACCTTCCAGTCATACGACAAGGTAACACTCTAAATATTATAACTCATTAGAGTTTGTAAATATTTCTTTTTCATCATATCACTTTATCACCAATCTTATAGAGTGAGACATTGTTCTCACACTTAGGGGAGGAAATGAAGGTTTGAAGAAATTAATGATGACTGTTCTAATACCAGCACTGTCCTGTTTCCTCTCCTCTAGCTTATTTCTACCTGCATCTTGAAATTATACATTGAACCCCTTTTCTACTCAAAACCCACATATATCTAATAAATTCCATCATTATGACTTCCAGTTAAGTGAAAAATGAGAAGTACCCCAGAATGGGGAAACTGGACCATATAAACATGAATAATTTAATAAATTAAGTATTCTGGCTCACTATAGAGAGAAGAATGTATGTTTGATCCCCCAAAACTTCTAAGATATAGAGTTCTCTAATTAAAAATCAGTCAGTATACCTATTTAATATTACTCCTCTAATCCTATTATGCTCAGCACATAATAGACTTAATAAGACACAAGACTTTTTAAGGAAGCCAAACTATGAAAATTCTGACAGTTGAAAATGTTTTCATCAATTCAGTATGTAGGCTGGAGGAACAAAGCCTGTTCAAATTCAGCTTCACTTTATAACTGAGAAGCCTGAGAGTCAGAGAGGAGAAAGACCTTGCCCAAGTTTAGATGACAAGCATATGGCAGAGGTGGCACTGAATCCCAAATCTCATGACTCCCAGGTCAGTTATGGGTAGCTCTTGGTAGAGGCAAATAGCAAGTGAATCTGGAAGTCAGCTGAACCAGGAGTTCAATGAGAACCCCCTAGGCCTAGGTTAACCCTAGGTTATCCAAACAGTTGCTGTGACGATGGCCTACCTTTGCAAAACCTACAGGCGTACATAACATTCTGCCTGTCTTAGACAGAGCAGGTACTATTATTACCGTTTTACATGGGGAGAAACTGGAGAAATGTCCTACACAAGGCTATACTGTTGGCACTAATAGGCTTCCCAACCACTAGTACACTATTTCTATAATGGTTGACTTAAAAACATTATTACTTCAATTCAGTCATGAAGACTGGCTTGCCAACCACGACATCTGCCACTATACCTTTTGTTGTTCCATGATGCTTCTGCAAGCAGTACCTTGAAGGACCTTGACACATCATTTAAGATACCTGTAGGAATCTGGCTGTACTCACTACCATGGGGCTTGTGGTTTGTTGACACAGTCTTGTTTGGCTCATGAAATACTCGCTCATCTCTGAGCAGTGATCTCCATCAGTAACCTCCACCAGAGCTCCCTTCTGTGACCTACCTAGGGGTGACCTATGATCATTTAATCCCCAAACTAACGTTGCTTGTGATGTGTGCATCTGGGTGTGATGTTTAGCTTACTAATTCCACAAAGCTCTGATAGCAAATCAATGCAATCCATTCTGCTGATTTTTCTGCCTGTCCTTTTGCTAGGCCAACCTGTCTTCAGGAAGGTTCATGCTAGAGAACATCCGATTCTCTCTACTGTAATCACCATTGCAGGTACTCATTTCATCATGATCCTTGAAAACCACAGCCTCCCAGAGTTCTTTAATGTTAGAGACATTACAGTCATGCATTTTAGCCCCTCTCCTCTCTAAAACATTGCTAAATAATGCTGCAGCTTCTCTGGCAGCCAGTGGTACGGTGGATTACAACAAAACACAAGCACGTGAGGACAGAAAAGGAGCACTGAGGAGGGACCAGCCCAGCCTGCAGAGAAGACTGATCCCATGGCCTCTCTCTCCTGAATTTTAATGTATTCCAGATTTCTTGGAAATATTTCTTCTCATACATCAGTTTTTATCCCAAGTATAATGAAGTTTCTTTATTTTATTTGAGATGGGGATTCTCTCTGTCACTCAAGCTGGAGTGCAGTGGTGGAATCAATCACAGCTCACTGCAGCTTCAACCTCCTGAGCCCAAGGGATCCTCACACCTCAGCCTCCTGAGTAGCTAGGACTATAGGTGTGTACCACCATGCCCAGCTACTTTTTGTAGAGACGGGGTCTCACCATGTGGCCCAGGCTATTCTGGAACTCCTGGGCTCAAGCAGTCCACCCGCCTCTGCCTCACCAAGTGTTAGGATTACCAGAATGAGTCATTCTGCCCAACCATGAAGTTTCTTTTAAAGCTGAGCTGTATTTCTTCCCAGAGCCTGCCCTTGCTGCCCCCAGACAACATGATGTTAGCCAGATATGCACAGATGATAGTACATCTGTGGGGTTTCTCCACAGGGGAAATAAATGACATTGACAGGGTGACTAGAGGATTACACAGCTATCCCAGATCTAATATAGGTTTAGAGCCCAAATATCATCTCTAATGATATTTGGGTCTGTATCAGTCACTTTAGCCTCCAATCAAAGAGGCCAGCCACATGCTAAAAATTGTCAGGAGAGACCTCTGCTTTCTGACTTGTCAGCATAGTTCTGAGTGGAGGATCAAAATGATCTGGAGCAAATTGTCCCACCACTGGCCTTGTCCGCCTCTCCAAATTCTACGTTGTTTGTACAGTTTTAAAATGTGACTACATTGAAGACTCTCAACAGTGTCCCCTGAGGTAGAGATCTTGATAATGAGATGGACCTTATGGGTTGTGTTGTTTTCCCACTCTCAGCACTTCACCTCTTACACTGACTCTGCTTCAAAATACAGCTTGAACCAGAGAGCATTAGAAACAGCTTTCTCAAAATGCTGCTTTCCCCAGATGCCAGGTACCTATTAGCTTTTATTATTTGCTGTTGCTTGCAAAATCAATTACTCAGGAGAAGGGAGATTCCCCACTGGTGATTCTATTCCAGGATTGTTTTATGTCCTGTCAGTATTGATTTTAACAGTGGCTGTTAGTTATGCATCTGATCTTTAAGTTGTTCGGATTGGTTAAGACTATGATGTTATGTAATTTATTCCCAACTTCTCAATAAAATATGGTGAATTTTAAAAGTGTGCATGTGCACTCAGGAGGAGAAAGAGTATATTTTCCATCTGAGAAAACTAAAACCACAGCATGTTATCTCACTCTGCAGAAGTAAAGAAATGAAACTGACCTCAACCATAGTAAAATGATCTCCTTTTGATCCAATGCTCCAAGAGAAAAGGAAACAAAATAGATGATTAAAATTTTAAAAATGCTGTTAAACCATTTCCGTATTCAACAGAAAGTATCTAAAGACAGAAAACAGTTTTGTTAAAAATTAGACTTGGCTCTCATTTTTGCCAGTCAAAAAATCTAGACCATAAATGTGAATTTATCAGTATAACTGTAGAGCAATAATAGAATCTATACAGCTGCCATTTCTCAGTTACATATAAATAAAAGTTTATGATACTTAAGTCAAAACGGCCCTGACCCTTCCATGACCCTGTACCATTGTACTTTGATTTCTCTCTGCCTGGAATGAACTTCCGCATTCTACCACCTCCTATCTATCCTTACCATCACCTTCACCAGGCGGCAATCTTCTATATGTGCTTCAAGGTCAACTTCAAATAGCTCCTCTTTCCTGAAGCTTCCTTCAGGAAAGGAAGGCTTCCTTCCCTGACTCCCTTTAGGCCAACTGAGTTGTTCCCCAACCCTGGTCCCCTAGTCCTTATCATGCCTAGAAGTTGCCCATTGTCTATTCCTGTCCCCATTATATCATAAGTTCCTGGAAAGTAGAGGAGGAAGTGCTGACATGGTATGGAGTACAATGACATGTGCTCAGTGAAAAAATGATCCGTTTTTTATGGGTTGAGCAACTAAGAGGCTTTATTAACAGTGAGTTGGAGAGTCACACAGCAAATACTTATTGAGCACCTACTATATTCCATATATTGTAATAGGTGCCAGAGGATACAAGGATGGTTCAAAGCACAATGAAACTTATTGTTCTATCTCAGTGAGTTTATGTGCCGGATATTTATATGTAAAGATAATTAAAAAATTTAAAAACAGTCTATGAAAATGTCCATGGTCTATACACACAACGAATATTAAGGAATTAATATAAGGTTAGAGTGGTAGTTCATAAACCTTCTCACTCATCAATAGGGAGTTATTTCCTGCCAGAAGAGGTGGGGTTTTGAAAGATAAGATTTAACAAAATGAAAATTGTGAAGCTTGTCCAGGTGAATACATAAAGGGATAAAAGTGTGGAATTAAGAAATCTAAGTCCCTTTGAAGCAAGAGTGTAGCAAATGATATAAACAGTGTGCCTTACTGTTTTTTAGGTTAGTACGAAATAGGTTAACACTATATTTCTTAATTTTTGTCATTCCCACACTGCTTTGGTTGCATACCAACTATACTATTTACTTAATGTAATTTTTAAAATTGCCTCATGTTTATACTTTCTTAAGTTTGTTTTTAAAAGAAAACTTTAAGTCACTAACACAGGAAAACTAGTATCATTTGCCACAAATAGAAAGTAAAATTTAAAAATTTTTACAATGGAAAAAAGTTATTAAATTCTAGCTAGATGATGGCAAGTGCTCTACACCTGAGAACTATTTTGACTACCTATCTTAAAAGGTACAAGTCGAGATATTAGGAACTAGTTACAGACCTAACAGCACCGAATTAAGCATTTCTTCCTGATCAGAAGGACTGAAGGATTTTTGGAAAAGAAAGAACCTTTTCACTCATTGTATGATTTGACTTCATTTGCTTATTCCATGTCCAGTTATTTAATACCATGATCAAAACCAGTTTAATTTCATGAAATGCTGCACTTAACAATGCTACCACATCAGCTTTGTTTTGTAATTTCTCTATTTTTTCTAGGTAGATTGCCTTGAGTCCCATTAAAAGCAGCTTGTCATTTATAAGTAAACTACAAAAAGAAGGCCATAATAAATATTCTCCCCCAATAGCTTCACAGTTTAAATAGATGTCCAAGTTGTAATATTCCTTCTTCTGAGAAAACCATTCTTGTTCTGTGTAAGTCTTCAACTCATCCATGTTCAGCCAAAGTTTCAAACAAAGATGCTAGCATAAACTACTGCTATGAAAACTACTAATAACATTATCCTGGGTTCAAGGATCACAAAGCAGTGGTAATCAAAATTATTAATTTCAGTGCTGAATAAATTGCACTTCATGTATCTCAGCCACCTCTCTTGACTAGACACACATAATTTTGCAAGGACAAATCTTGGAGAACCAGAACTCTTTGCCTTCCCTTGGGTCATAACTTCCCCATCCTACTATAAAAAATATTGCCACTTTTATAGTTAAAATTAATCTCCTTGCCCCTCTCCTTTGCCTCTGCTAACATTCAGCAGCTTCTGGCCAGTCCAAAATCATTTATTTTTAGTCTGCAACTAATTTATTTGGTGCCCTGTAATCTCTGAGGCTAGGAAAGCAGATTTTAAAATGGGCTTTTAGGATGACACTATAAAATGTATACTAAAGAATTAATCAATCAATATGCTACATTCTGCTTTTGCCTTTTGTTGGTTTTGACCCTTGAAATATTAAATGCTGGCAGTGCCTCTAGCTCATTCACTCCCTGCCCTCACAACGAGCAGCTAGCCTAGGAACCATTCATTCCCTGCAACAGTTGCCAAAGCAACAATGGAGCCACCATAGCATGGTCCCTCAGCAGCGGGGAGGCCATGGGTCTTTGGAGGTAATGGGAGGTATGGACTTCTACAGAAGCTAATATTTAAATGCACCAGGCAGGAAGCCAGGACCAAACATCCCTTTTATTGGATGTCTTTTTAGTCAACAGCCCCCTGTTGGAGGCACTTTGTCCAGGGGTCCTAGAAATGAGGCCATCAGGGCTGAGGTCTTTCCATATCAGTAATGTTTCATTGGAGACAATGTTCATTCCACTTAAATCTGAGAAGAAGTAGCTTGTCTTGTTTCAGCATTCTGGGCCTAAAGGATAAGGGTAATTATAGGACCAGTGTTTGCCCTTCTTATATGCATGGCCTTTTCAGTCTGGGATTTATCCTAATGACCTTCACAAAGAGAGAGCCAACTGTGAGCTTCCCCTCATTAATGGGCTCTTCGATCCATTAACATTTCCTCAGCACCCACCGTCCTCTCCTGGACTGTAAGCTAGGTGGTGGTTCTGGAAATAATTGTGCTCACATGGTGAGTGAGTATTTTAACTCCCGAAAGGCCTCACCCTCGCCCTCCCTGTTTACTTTAAGATTAACATGGCCAAGGTTTTCCTAACAAATTTTGGCTTTGCACCAGACTGAAGCAGCACTGGAGCCCAAGCATCTCACAGAAATATGGAATGGATGTTTTGCTGTTTAACTTGCAATAGGGTCTCTTGGCAAGAGAGAGGCTAAAGTCAGAATTTCCTGTTCCCCATCTCTTTGGGCCTCAGGCATTTTCTGTTGCCCCTAGAAAGTGGAGAGGAAGAGGCCAGACTCCGCCATCTCTGAGGGTCACTCTAGCACTTTCAATTGTGTTTCCCTTTGGTCACGTGCTGAAAGAATGTGTACAAACAGCCAACTGAGCCAGTGTCACAGGGAATAGCTGCGTGACTCCCTTAACATAGACAATGTACAGGCAGAGTCTTTTCTCAGTGATATGCCCCATACATTACTTTTCCTCAACTGAACTTTTGCATGAGCTTAAATTGTGAGATGTTATAATCACTTGCTGTCACAGTGATATGCTGCCTTACATGCCAAGTGTCTGTCTGGCTCTTCCCTCCAGCATCGTGATCTCACCCAGGGGGCTTTAGTAGGTCATTAGGGCTTCCTTCCTCCTTGGCTTTCTTATGGCAGAATCCAGGGATTTCCAAATTAAACAGAACACAGTGCTCACTCTCTGATACTTCCGTTTCACAGATGAATATGATGACAAGCAGCCACTGACCAGCAAAGAGGAAGAGGAGAGGCGCATTGCAGAAATGGGGCGCCCCATCCTGGGAGAGCACACCAAGTTGGAAGTGATCATTGAAGAATCCTATGAATTCAAGGTATGCTCACCAACACTGCCCACCAGGAGCCAGTCTCACCTTGGGACAGAAACTGTTCATAGGGTTGGCCAAAGCTTAAGATCCACCTGGAAAGAGTAGTAGATGTAATTTCAGGAACTGGCTTGTGAATTGAGAGCCTTTGGGGCCAAATTGGAATTATAGAGTTAATCAGGAACCAAGGAGCCCTGTAAACCAAACAGCATCAGAACCAGGGCCCAGCAGGAGACATCTATGACTGCACAAGGTCAGAGGTGCCCCAAAGGGAAGGTTTAATCTGAGGGGCAGCAAGGAACATGCAAAGGTGAATCCTAAGAGATTGTTATGTGTGGAAGAAACCAAGTTCTATTTGAAAATGCTAATAAATCTGTCAGAGCAAGGCATTCACACTGCTGAAAATTAGGAGGCTTTTGTTTTGGAGGGGGATAGTAATATCTCCCTATGGAACATCCCATTGACAAGCTCTCATTTATATTTAATCATCCTCTTCAGATCCAAGGACATTTTAGTACAGTCAATATACCGAACGTAGAGTGCCTGCAACCGGAGTTTACAGTTGAGCTGATAAAATTGGATTCCCAGTTCTCTAGATGATAAAAGTCATTTTTGCAGAAGTTGAATGTGTGGGCCTCGGGATGGAGCTTAAGACTTTGAAGTGAAATTTCCTGTTGATCCTTAGCTGCTCCCTCTGTCCCTATGTCCCCTCCCATCCCTTCTACCCTACATGGTTCTAGCATCTGGGAAGACCACAGGGGAAGAAACAGTTCAGTTCTGCAGTGGGATATGAAAGGTGCATCCCCTCTCTTGCTTTCCAGAATTACAAACCCAGAGCACAGCAGTATTTTACCTGCTTACTTTTCAAAAGCAGACACTGTTCCTGTTTGAAACACCAGAATGAAGGTTTCAAAAGAGAGAATCAGAACACCAATTTAGAAGTTTCAGATTTTATCTGGACTTCTCATAATAGTCCCCTCTTTTCCTTTAGCTGGATCCATTAATTATTTTTTAATTTACTTCACAAATGGAGGTGCCTGATAGGAGACAGGTGGAAAACAGAATGTCTTTGAAATTAAAGTGGAATATTTTAAGATAAAAATGCAATTAAACTTTTTCCTTTAGGCCACTGAGAATCTGTCTGTTAACTCTTCTTTCACACATTTCCATAGGAGGAGGGGGTCAGGGGGTAAACAGTGGAACCAATGCTTTCTAGGCAGACCCCGATCATTAGACCCCCATTGTATGACACAGAACTTGGCTTGTTGCACAACCATGCCTGGAATGTGCACAAGTTCCCTGAAATTCCAGAAGTCAGGGAATCTCAGACTGTCCATTTCTGGTGACCCATCTACTCATCTTTTCTCCATGTGTGTTCAACCTCACTCTTCCTCATTCACCCTCTTTTCATTTGGAATCAGAGAGCTGAGTGCCATTTTCTGTAGCAGAGAGTCTATGGGTTGGTATTCCTGAAGCAAGCTTGCCCCTGCCCTTTGCCTGGGTTCTCCTGGGGAATTGTGTGTTCTCTCCCTTATGGGATAATCTCAGACCTTCCCCTTCCATGCACCCATGACAGGAAGAGCAATCATAGTAACTTCCCATAAGAAGCATTAAGTTAAGCAAGGCCGGGCACAGTCTTCCAGGCAGCAAAGCCTTCTTGGGTCCAAAGCCCTTTCTGGTAACCACTATAATGATCTGACCATTTGAAAGTGCCCCAAGTCTCTACATGAAACCAGTTGTTTGGGGTACTTATCTTTGTAGGATAGCTTCCATAGATTATTTCCAGTCATCTCTTCAAAGTTCATCAGTATAGTTACCATTAATACCTACAAGGCACGTTAGGGGCATGTTTTAGAACTGCCCTTACGTATCAGCCTAGATTTTATATTATTTAAGAAATCTCTTTTACTAGAACATAGGTATTTTAAAGAACTTACTCAGAGCTCCCAGAACTGTACCAGAGACCCAAATCTGGGTGGTACTTTTCAATGGCCCACTCTGCTTTACCCACTGAGTTCTTATTTACTATGGTGTGACTGAGGGCCTGGTTTTACTAACACCCATTGCTGAGGGTGAGGTTTTCACAAGCCTTTGAAAATCTAGTGCAGTGAAAAACTGATCACAAGCATTTAGGAACCTCCTAGGTAAATACAGACAACAGTGTCCAAGTTCAGGTGTCTGAACTATATCTTTATTCATTCCCATTTTTCCCATAGGTCAAGGAAGGATACATATGAAAATTAAGTCCTAGGAAGAACCCTGGCTATACTATAATCCCCCAGGATTAACATGAACTACAGTTTAAAATCTACCCTGAGTTTTACACACAGGAGTTTAGTTTATCTTAAACATTTGTTCTTTAGCAGCTATTTCTTGAGGAAAGTCTGTGCTCAATGTTAGAGAAGTTTATCTGTTCAATTGTTTATTTCCCAGGTGATGGGATACTCTGTCATGGATTCAGCACAGAGTGCCTCTTTGGAGAGAACTGTCCCAAGTTTCCACTACATAGGAAAAATCGAGGTCATTTCTTATTACATTCTAGAAGGCACTTTGAATTTGTAGCAGTGAGGATGCTCAGAGTACTTGATGAGATGTGGCTGAGTTGAGAAAAGAAAGATGGATGCTGGTCACGTGCTTCAAGTTATGGTGGCCAAGAGCAGTGATGGTTACAGCTGTTATCAGGGGCACCAGCAGTTCTAGACAGAAAGCTGGAAGCTGAAAGGTCATCACCCTAAGGACATACAATTCTTTCAAGAATAATGTCACGAATACAGAGTGAGCCAGTTGGAGATGGGCCCTTTCATGCTTATTATCTTCTCAATGTTTCAAGTCTGTTCCAATGACTCTTCTTGAGCAAACATGCTTGACATTATGATTTGGTTTTGGCCTTTAATACAAGGCTTTAGATAGCATTTTGCTTACTCCCAGTTAGTTGGAAATGTGCTCTCTTAAACCATAGTCGACTCAAGTACATTGCATAAAACATATACAGATTTCGACCTATGACAAATAATGTGTTTTCTGCCTCTTTGCAATTAGTGGAAATTCAAGGATGCTCTGACAGTAAGTGTGGATGTTTCGTAGACTAGTCACTGTGGTAGTTTCTTGGGATGAGCAGCCTTGGTGTCTTGGAAATGACTTTTCTCCCTGTAGTTGCCATGACTTGCAGTAGTGCTTTCAGTCCATCTGCTTACTTAGTTTTCTCGTGAATGTTTAGCTGCTCCTGTTGTTACATTAACTGAATTTAGAAAGCTAGAGAGTACTGATTGTACAAAACAAGGTGCTTAAAAAGTTCCAAAGAAAAATAAGGGGTATGCAGCACAGTGCCAGTAAAGCAGGGGATATTTAGGGCAAGGTAAACTGCAGTGTGCCCTAAACCATAAGAACTGAACTTTTCTTATATTTTTGCGTATTCTTGTTTGCAATAGGAATAGGGTGAGCATGAGATTCTCTAAGAGGCAAGAGGCTGACAAAATAGTACCCAGAGACAAATCCATTTATTGATGACCATGCAGCAGGCAACCTGGAGACTCCATTATCTGGCTACATTTCATTGATAAACAAAATACAATAGCAATATTTTTTGGTTCCATAATCTGTCACTTCCGGCTATTCGCAGATATGTAGTGCTGAATAGGGCATATGTTAATTCACTTGCAGACGAAACACTACAGATGAAACCAGCAGAGAAGCAAGTTGGCAAAGCATTCAGGGGGACGGATGGGCTTTTGCAGCATCTGCTATTCTAAACACTGAGGCTATTCTTCATTAGTCAGTGAAGGAGACTTGTATTTGCTACAAAGAAGTTTCCATTTCAGAATGTTTCCAACTAAGGACCATGCTTGTTTGCATAATCATAACAGTGTTTGATGTCAATACTGTTGTTTTGAGCCTAACATCTGCTACCCTTTATATAACTCTGGAGTTTCAAAATCAACAAGGTCTTGGATTTCCTGAGGCCTTAGCAAACCCAGCATTTATATTTTTCTTTTCAACCTTTCTAGAGTACTGTGGACAAACTCATTAAGAAGACAAACCTGGCCCTTGTGGTTGGGACTAACAGCTGGAGAGAACAGTTCATTGAAGCTATCACTGTCAGTGCTGGTGAGTGCCTTTCTCTGCATATTATAAATTAAAATTGCCCAATCTGAGCTGAGTTTTCCTACTGTGGCTACTTGGTCTATGGCAAAGCACCAAAGGGCTTCCATGGCAAAATTAAGGGAGAAATAAGTTTATTTGTTAATGTATGCACATTTTAAAGACCAAATTGACTATCTAGATGAAGCAAATGTCTTCACACATGACATTTTCCTCCATCTATATTGCATCTTTCTGGAAATAGACAAGATAAATTTAAAGCGTTTTGTGTCTCTAATTCACGAATAGCCAATCACTAGGCTTTGTCTGGAAAATTCCCTGTAAGCAGCACAAAGGTGGCCAAGTCAAGGTCAAGAAAAAAAGCAGCAAAATCCTAGATGGAAAGGGAAGACACTAAGACACTTGACCACAACCATCTGCATCATTTTACACTCTCTTCAACAACATTCAACAAATACGTGTTTGCACTGGCTCTAGAGATAGAAATAGAATTACATTCTGTTTCTTCTTGCACAAGCAAAGTACAGAGTTTTATTTAGGAAGTTCCTACAAAATGAAGTGTTTTTCAAACTCACGGAGTCAGAAACATGAGGGAATTAAATAGAGAGAGAGGTGTCCTCTTCCTGTATTGTCAAACCCTGCCCATTCTTTGTGTGATTGTATAACGATAGAGGAAAGTCCCTCTTAAAGATTCATGAAAGCAACCCCGTCCTTGGATTTTTTTTCCTGTTCTTCTGCTCCATCTACACTGGCTATCTTTAAAGATCCCTGCAGGCTCATCTTCTACAGTTGCAACGAATTAACAAAGGTAGAGTTTCCTAAATACGTAGTGATTCCCAAGCTGTAAAATTTGGAAACTGTGTCACTAGCAGTTGGGCCATGATTTCTACCCCAAATCCCTTTTTCCAGTCTGCCACAGGGTAATTTGACACATCTCCCAAGTGCTGTGAGAAGAGAGGGTAGTAAAAATTTTATGCCTGTTTATTATTAGTGTGTTTATAATCTTGCTTTGGTTTTTTGCAATTGAATATATAGTGGGAATTTATGAACATTAAATGGTGGGTAACTGCTCAGGAGAGTGGATTTGGAATTTGCATATAAGCTCTAATAGAAGGAGGGGTAAACTCTCTTTTATTTCTTATGTTTTTCTATAAATCTAAGCTTAATATATGAGGCATGAGCTATACTCCCTCTTCACAGACACAACTAAGCAGACAAAAATTTCTAGAATAAGAAACTACTGACGAAGCCAATAGTAGAAAATATTAAAAATTAACAAACTCTTTTATGGGCCTTGACATATTAGAATTGAAACATTAAAAGCATCCTAAGCCTTATACTGAACCATTTCTAATCATTTCTGTTTTCTTAGCTGCAGGTATATGAGCATTTGTATAACAACCATAAGCTGGCCATCATTCCTTCGTTTTTCTATGTCAATTATTGTTCTTGGTGCAAGGCACATGACAGCGAATGCAACAAATACCCCTGCCCAAGTGGAGCTTACAGTCTAATGGAGGATACAGTAAATCAGACAGATACATTAAAATAAAGTATATTTATGATGATAAGTTTGTCATAGAGGAAAGCAAAGCTGTGGAAGGGAACAGGAAATACGTATAGAGTCTGCAATTTCAGAGAGATGGCCGAGATGACCCCATCAATAGACCTATTAAGGCCAAATTTGCTTTTCTAGCAGAGGAGTGGTTTACGTTGGTTCATTCACATAGTTTTATGACTCTCAAGAACAAGGAAACATTTTATGACCAGTCTATGGCAATAGAAAAGGGCAGCTTTAAACAGTGAATGGGATTATGCTGCCAACAAGGCCAGTGTCATGTATTTGATTCTGGTGAGAATAGGTATACAGAGAAACAACTATAAAGCTGTTAATACTGCCTTACTTAAAAGAGGTGTATTTTGACTTGCAAACACTTTCATATGTTGTGTTTAATATTATAATTATCGTTTTCTTACGATAATTAAGGAAGAATCTGAGTCTGAGAGAGGCAACATGTCTTTAGAACAGACCTTAGATCCTATATCTAATGAAGACTGTTCCAGTGTGCTATCTACTGCCCTTTAGAAGAAGGAAATTTCAAAATGAGGAAAATTGCTCCCTACTCTCACAGAGAGACTGGCCGCGTCACATTACCTGCGGCCATGGTGTCATCATTTCATGATGGAACTTACTCCTGCCTAGAGCTTTTGAAGAATTGTTAATAACTGAGATATGAAACTTCTCAAGTCTTCTTGTCGTACAATATATTGTGCTTTATGTTTCTAAATGACTGCTTGGAAATAAGGCACAATTGCTTAGAAATTCACAGGCTGCTGGGTAAATCGACCTTATTTACAATTTTGAGAAACAACATATCAGAAAATCAAACCCATGTTTGTTTTAAAAGCACCAAATTATACGCAATTACATGAAGGGCAGTTTCAAAAGTTGAGTATTTGTCTTTATGATTAAATTTAACTGTCTAAAGAATGTCAGTATTCCTAGGCTGTTACACAGGCAATAAAATTTGTAAAGCAGCATTTATTGAAGTCAGACTTTCATTGGATTTTAAAATTTCATGGCTAAATAGTTGAGAGTCAGTAGAATTTGCCTTATTACAAATATTAAATTGCTTTTAAAGGGCTCTACTGAGAGGTTTCTTTGCTATGCAATTTTCTGTGCAAAATTAACTCGATATATCTCGCTAAACAAAAATAATAATTTTGTAAATAGGGATTTGCTTTTCTTTCTCAGTAACTGTATTCAAACTGGTTTCAAAGTCAACCCTGTGGCAATCTTCTTGTCCCTCTGCTTTTTCTGAATTTCATAGCTCAGTACTTGGGCCTCCTGTGACCATAATGATTCTGCAAACCCAGTTCTTTTAATTCCATATTTGAAGAGTTAAAGGATTTATGAGAATCCAGAGATTAGGAAGGGATTAAGCAGTTACATCCTGGCAGTTCTCCTTCTGTTTCTTCCTGGGTTGAACACTAGGAACAGTGGGTTCTGCAGTTCAATGGCTGTCAAAACTTGCAAGGCAAGTCCAGTACCACGAGGTGCTGTTAAGGTGTGCCAGCATATGCCCTTCTCCATGAAGCCAGCATTCACTGTCCAGTTTGAGTTTTTCCCAAATCTCTCTCCTTCTACCAGGGCAGAATGGTGAGTCGACTCTAAAAAATCGTGTGCCAGCTGAGGTATCAAGGGAAACAAGTGTGTCAGAGAAGAGGGCAAACATTAGCTGGATAAAGGGAACCAGGATGCCAGTGCCAGTTCCACAACCACCATATTGTTCTTCACAACAGCTTTGGGCAGAGGTGAGGCAAAGGAGAGAATGATTGCAAGACTGGCTTTAGAGACAGATGTGGGTTTGTGTCCCTGCCTTCCAAAACCTCCCTGGGTGACTCCAGGAAGATTACTACACCTCAAGATCTCAGTTTGCTCACACCTCAGAATCTCAGTTTGCTCATATGTAGAGTAGAGATAACTGCTTTATTCATAGAGCTGCCATAAGAATTAATTTAAACCGTGTGCATTTTCACAAAGGCCATCTGTACATGAAAATACCAAAGTTGGTTGTTTGGGAGGCAATTCTGTTATAGAACCTATAATAAAATATGATCAAATTTTGTGCAAATGCAGTTAATTCAATTTAATTAATAAAATAGCTATGGGACTAAAAACACACTGGTTAACTTCTTTCTTTCATGGTATCATGCATACCATTTTATAAATAAGAACACTGAGGTTTGGAAAAACAATGTAACTACTTGCTCAAGAAGCAAAACTGTTAAGGGGCAGTACCAGGCAACAAATCAGCCCAACAGTCTCTCCAGCATGAAGGGTGCACTTGCTTGCTGTGCATGAGGCCTGAGTGAACACACATGTAGAACACACGTATACACAGGTACGCAGAGACATGCATGCATTGTGCGAACACAGACACACACATACAAATCAGGTATGCACGTACACAGAGGCATACACACATACAAAGACAGAGATACACAAAACATGCATACATAGACATGCACATTATATAGTAGATATTTGTTTGGATATTGGAGCTGCAGCTTGAAATAGAAATGTTTTTTTTTCCTTAACGTTTGTTAGGTCTCCTTATAGTCCGGTGCACAAGTTCCTTGGGGAGGATGCCAGTCAATTCCCTGAAGAACAAAGGGAAGAATTTGTTTTCCTAGGTGCACCCATAGGCTTCTCCTGCCTAGTAATTTGTGACATTCTTTGAAGTCAACACACTCCTCCCTCTTTTACCTAATGTTAAATATCCAGCATTAAAGAGTTTCCTGAAATTGTTTTACTTTTGACATATCCATTTGCATATCAGACATAGTATGTATTGGCATCTTTATAATGAAAGAATAGTCAAAAGTGGCTCAAAAAAAAAAAAAAAACTCCAGCAGTTTTGGTTCTGTCTCTTACCAACTGTATAATCTTGGCAAAGAATTTAACACTTCTGATTTTTGGTTTCATCATCAGGAAAAGGAGAGAGTTGGACTAGGCTAGCTCTAAGATACCATCCAATACTGAAACATGGGAGCTCTGTCGATGGCCATTATAGTCCTACAGTAGCCCTGATGGGGATTTTGCTTCATGGCCCGTTGGATTTTGACAATGGAAAAGCATATCTTGCCCATCCTCTGGCTTGCCTAAACTAAATATTCAGCACAATAGCAGCATACACTTCACTTCTGTTCTTCTAGAAGGAAGGGGATTAGAGGAGAGTTGAAGTTTAGCCTCAAAGAAAGCCAAGTGAGATGATAATTCAGAAGTGCCTATCTTCCTGTTACATAATTGGATCTCGGGAATGCCAGTGGAATCTTCTACAGTATAAGGGAAGACATTCTACATGAGGCCCAGCTGGTGCATGCTGCTGACCTGTCCACACTTACTACATTTCACAGCAAATTAAAGTGACCCAGTTCCAGCTAAATAAATAAGTAGAGGGCATGTCACCTTAGCCCACCAGTCCAATATGGATACTAGTTCAGTTTAAAGGATGCTTCTGTCATCAGTCCATCCATGCATGCTTTGTGGATTAATATCCTCAATTATTTAATATAAAATACTGTCAACTCAGTGGTCCCCTGGACAATAATTCACTTGACTATCAGCCTGAAGGCTAATCTACTCTAAAAGTCTTAATAAAAATGGTACCTCAAATGAGTTTCAAGGGATTGCCATGAAATCTGGTCTAAGCAGGAGACTTTGCAGCATCTCGTCTGTTATTGAACATCATTACTATGGGGAAATTGTCATTACTTAACCCTTGTGATAGCCTTAGGTCATCTGAAAATCCAATTTAAGCAGTTAAAAATTCTGCTAGGGCCAGGCACGGTGGCTCAGCACTTTGGGAGGCCAAGGCAGGTGGAGCACGAGGTCAGGAGATGGAGACCATCCTGGCTAACACGGTGAAACCACCTCTCTACTTAAAATACAAAAAACTAGCCAGGCGTGGTGGCGGGCGCCTGTAGTCCCAGCTACTACGAAGGCTGAGGCAGGAGAATGGCATGAACCCGGGAGGCAGAGCTTGCAGTGAGCAGAGATCTTACCACTGCACTCCAGCCTGGGTGACAGAGCGAGACTCCATCTCAAAAAAAAAAAAAAATAATAATAATAATAATAATAATAATTCTGCTGTGTCAGATTTGACATAGCCTCAGTGTGTCTAGAAGACAACCAAAAAAAGGAGGAGGGTGTTACCAATGGGATTTCTCATTTTGCCCTTTTTCTTATGTGATATCAACATTCATAATTTTCCTTTGTCTAAAATCATATGTTGACTGAGGTTCATGAAGAAGGATGCTAGTCTCATGAGCAAAAGTAGGTAGAACTGTCCTAAGAAAGTTTCTCACTTGAGCCAAGGAGTTCAAAACCAGCCTATGCAACATAGTGAAACCCCATCTCTACAAAAAAATAAAAAATTAGCCAGGTGTGATAGTGCATGCCTGTAGTCTCAGCTACTCAGGAGGCTGAGGCAGTAGGATCACCTGAACCCAGGAGTTCAAGGCTGCAGTGAGCTGTGATTGCACCACTAGACTGCCTAGGCTACAGATTAAGACCCTAACTCCAAAAACAAAAAAGAAAACTTTGTCAAAGACATATGAGTGTGAAATTGTGGCCCACTTTGGCTGGGCGCAGTGGCTCACGCCTGTAATCCCAACACTTTGGGAGTCTGAGGCAGGCGGATCATGAGGTCAGAAGATCGAGACCATCCTGGCTAACACGGTGAAACCCCATCTCTACTAAAAATACAAAAAAAAAAAAAAGAAAAAAAATTAGCCGGGCGTGGTGGCAGGTGCCTGTAATCCCAGCTACTCGGGAAGCTGAGGCGGGAGAATGCCAAGAACCCGGGAGGCAGAGCTTGCAGTGAGCCGAGATCTCACCACTGCACTCCAGCCTGGGTGACAGAGCGAGCCTCCGTCTCAAAAAAAAAAAAAAAAAAAAAAAAAAGAATAAATAAAAATAAATTAAAAATTGTGGCCCACTTTTTTTTTAATGTTACCATTTGGCTTCTATGACATGGCTGGTACTTTGTAGGCATTATTTCTGTTCTTCACCTATATTCTGAGCTATGTCATTTTTCCCAAAGTTAACAACTATGGATCCTGAGGCCCAGAGTGGTTACGTAACTTGTGTAGGGTCACACAACTAGCAAGTGATTAGCTGGAATATGAAACCCCATCATTGTGAGTCTAATTCCAGTAGGCTTTCAGCTCAATCCTAGGTGTTCCTCCTACAACTTTAGTTTAGGTTTCAAGAGCTCACATTTCAGATGAGTTAATTCAGGACAAAAGGGATGAAGTTAACAAGTCTTTTAATCTCAGTTACACATGGGGAAGGTAAGGGTTTGGAAATGAGTGTGCAAGCCTGGGACAGACGTGCAGAAGGACCAGGAAGAATAGAATCAGTCCTAGAAAGTAGGCAGGATCAGTTACTGGATTTCCTAGAAAGTCCAGACTAAGTCCCATCATAAGGAATGTTTTTGTGGTGTAGGAATTGTATTTATATCTGGAGTAGCAATTGTGTCAGGTCTTATGAAACAAAATGGAATCAATGCCCAGCCTTTTCTCCAAGCTCCTGCTCTTTCTCTGTGATATTATTAGTTATCTAGGTAGGTAGGTTGTTTCAGGCTTGGAATCACTGGCATGCTTGAAAAAGATAGGAACAAAGGTCAAATAGTAATTATTTGAAACCAACAGGAGATATGAGCAACACTGCTGCCATCCAACTTAGCTCTTATTCCTTGTTTCAGTGTAGAGTTAAAAGATTCCCATTCTCTGTGATAGAGAGTACATATAACATGGATGACAAATAAAGTGTTTAAATTCTTTATTTGTTGGAATCTTTGGCTTCTCTAGATACTTGAGTTCAATGATCAAAAAGCCACCAATTAGTTATGGGGCTCTGGACAAGACCTCTAACCTCCCCTGTGAGTTAATAGGATTAGAAGAGATGACCTTGTGAGTTGTCTTTAGGACATGGAAATACTAAAGGGTCTCTTAAAGACCCTTCATTCTCATAAATAAAATGCCAACTTGCTTTCCATGTAACTGCTATTTGAAATTTAGAGTTCTAAATCATCACACAAATTACTACCAATTTTACTTCACAGGTATCTTTAAATTATCCAATCCATCCTTGTAAGTGATAATTTTTTTTAAATGTAAGCTAGTTCATTACATTTAGGACATTTTCTCGGTTTGAAATGTACTGACAAAATTGAATTTGGAAATTTGAAATCTCAGTTATAGTCTCTCTTCTATTTTTTAAAAAAAGATGGGGTCTCCTCCATTGCCCAGGCTGGACTGCAGTGGCACATCATAGTGGCATGTCATAGCTCACTGTACCCTTGAACTCCTGGGCTCAAGTGATCCTCCAGTGTCACCCTCCTGAGTAGCTGGGACTACAGGCAGGCACCACCATGCCTGGCTTCTATTTAATTATTACACATCCAGGTCTTGCTGAGTGTCCCACCCAAGCTGCCACCCTGCTCTTCTTGGCAGACCCATCTTATTCAAAACTGCAGAGGAGGTCAGGTGCAGTGGCTCACACTTGTAATCCCAGCACTTTGGGAGGCTGAGGCTGGTGGATCACTTGAGGCCAGGAGTTCGAGACCAGCCTGGTCAACACGGCAAAACCCTGTCTCTACTAAAAATACAAAAAAAAAAAAAAAAATTAGCTAGGCGTAGTGGTGCACACCTGAAATCCCAGCTGCTAGGGAGGCTGAAGCACAAGAATCACTTGAACCTGGAAGGCAGAGGCTGCAGTGAGCCGAAATCATGCCACTGCACTCCAGCCTGGGCAACGGAGCAAGACTCTGTCTCAAAACACAGAAACTGCAGAGGTAGTATCCAAACTACAAGTCTCATGCCTGTTCTTCTGCCTCACATTAACTCTATTTATCTGTTGTTTTACTATGTTGGAGGTTTTTCTAACCTGTATTCATTGCACATAAACAACTATATATTGGAAGGTTGTTTGCTGCACCAGAATTTATGTAAGAGAGTGATACAAAAGATTCAAGTACCTTTCAAGAAATACATGCTTTCTGTGCATGTCATGGCCCCAATAAAGAATTTCCTTTTTATTAATAAAAAGAAAGAAATTTAGGGCTCTAACTTTAATCAAGATGCAATACCTACCTTCGAATACATGTTAAAGTGTGTAATTACACCGACTTCACAATATGTCACTTAAGACATTTGGTGCTTAAAATACACTGTTTAATGGTCACATTAAGTGAATTCAATAGCCATTCATCCTTGATGAGAATTGGATATCACAAAGTAAATCTTAAAGTTCTTATCAGAGCCTCTTTTAAAACTGCCCTCATTGGAGTTTAACTTATCTGTAATTTTAATTTTTATCTTTAATGTATGACATTTGAAAACTAGTACTTTATCTTTTATAAAACCTCACAATGCCACTCACTAAACTTTAAAGAAAACATGATAAATTCCTAAAGAGAAGCTTTTTTCCCTAGAAAATTAATTTTTGTCACCTTGCAACTGGAAGATCATAACTATATAATTCAATGGTTTCTAAATTGCTTTGGCCATTGGAAAGCACAGTCTTTTTTTAATCTATGTGTTCAAAATTCAGTCAACTCAGGTGACTAAAAGCATCCTTTATTTCTGCTTCAGACATTTTTTGTCCTATTTTTGTCTTAAAATATCTTATGCTCTATTAATAGGAACAGATCTGCTCAAGTCCTCTTAGAAGTAGGAAGAATCTAAATTAAAAAAAACAACAACAACCGCAAATCTGCCCTGTTCCTCGCTATTTCTCTAACACCTAAGACAGTGCTTGGCACTAAGACAGCGCTTGGCAATGCTAAGTCTTTGTTTTATAAAGAATGAATACATTTATTTGTGAATTAAAGTTTTCCAATCCGTATATAACTGGATTAAAAGACATCATCATACTGTGTCTGATCTAGAAAACAATCTATATAAATACATACACACACACACACACACACACGCCATACACATGCCATGTTTCAAAAGGAGTTTGAGACATTTGTTTTCTCTATGTCAAACTTCGTATCACTTGACATGGAGATGTGAACTTTCACGTATTTGTACACATGAGATATATTTATCTGTGTATTTGCAAATTGGACATGCAAATATAAAATGACATTTTCTGTCAATGTTCTTAAGTATTCTTAGTAAAATTTCACTGTTATGTAGCTGATAATTATGATCCTAAGAGGAAAAGCAGAGGACATGACTAAGAAGAAAGATAGAGTAAGTTCCAGATATAAATTATTTATGGGAGATATTCTAGGGACATACTAGTAGGTGAGCAAAGCAAATTTAGGATATCTGTCGATCTAAAAATGCAGCAGTAGCAGGAGAAAATGTTGAATCAGGTAGCTACAGTTTCCACTTCCAGAACAAGGCAGGCCAGAAACAAAGGTGGAAGTATAAGAGGGTGGGAGAAAAAAAAGCAATTATTTTCTGGCCTCTGGATATGCTTTAGCTGATGTTTCTGAAAAGAATATTGGCTCATTGGTCTGTTCTTCTCTTAAATTGCGTATTATAAAATCTTGAGGAAAACACCGTATTGAAGGGCTCTAGAATGATTCAGCACTCTTATTTGTAAGCCCGAAGTCGTGTCTCTAACGCAGTTTTGTCTGGGGTGGCAGCAGCTCCGCTCTGCAAACAATGTGCCATCACTGGGTCCAAGAGCTCTTTTGTTGGCATGGGCTGCTGCAATGTGAATACAGTTTTAGTTGTTGCTTGCAAATCAATGTGAGAGGCATGAGGGGACTTTTCATCCCCAGTCGGGAGCCTTCGTATGCTGTTTTCAGTAGGGGAAACATTGCAGCCTAACCCAAAGAAGTGGAAGGAAGAGAAACCATAGCCACCCTCCACCACACACAAACACTCTCCATAGGCAGAGAGGAGCCACATAAAAGTGACTGGCAGCATTACTTCTTGCTGTTCACAGCCTGCTCTCTTGATAAAGACCTTGTCTTTCCAACTCCTGCAATGAAAAGCCACTCGCATGAACCAACCTTGGCACATACATCCCACCGCATGCTTCTCCCTTGCCTTGCCTTTGCCTGGTCAGGTCTGGCTGGGTGTTGTGTCTTATGGCCTGTTAGATAGAGCATCTTAGAATCCTGGCCCCGAGCTGGAAAGGAGCAGTGATTCTAACCTCCCCTTGCCTTTTTTTTTTTTTTTTTTTTTTTTTTTTTTTTTTTTTAACAAATAAGAACCTGAGAACAGAGAGAGGGAGTCTCCTCCAAGATCACAGAGAGACTGTTTTAGAACCCAAGGCTCCTGCTGCACCATAAAGCATTGCTCATTTTTCTTCTGGAGTTGTAGAACCAATGCCTTAACCATCAGATACTCCATGTCTGCCCTCTGATGTTACCTACTGACCAATGGGCTTCTTGGTGATGTGATGCCTTAGGATTAGACAAAGCAAAGATTGAAGCTTTCCTGACCAACACCTTAGCAGCACTGAGTGACCAAATGGTCTCCCAATTGGTGAATAGTTGTTTTATATCCACATAAGCCCCACAGCAGCCTCGTGCAGTAGCTACTCATGAACCCATTTACAAGAAATGGAGAAATTGAAGTTGGGATTCCCACCCTGACCCACAAGTTCTGATTCCCAAGTCAATCCTCTTTCCATCTTGTCACACTTGCCTCCCAAAGCTTAATGCCAGTAGGACACAGGCATATTTCTGTTCTCCACACAGTTGTGCATGAGATATTTTCTCTGCATGGAATACTTTCCCTCCATATCCGATTATTTCTCCTCACTAAAGTCTTAGCTCACATGTCAACTGCTCAGAGGGGTTTCTCGGCCTCCCAGTCACCAGACTTCATTATATTCATAACTCATATCAGTATCTGAAATTATTATATATTATATTTGTTATTTGTTTACTTTGATTACTATCTCCCCTTGCCAGAATGGAAATTCTATGGGATCGGGGATCTTATTTTTCTGCATTTGCAATGCCTAGAACTGTGCCTGACACATAAGTTAACAATAAATACTTACTAAAGAAATGAGTGGCACTAATAAAGTCAGTCTTCCAACCATCCCATTCCCTTTGAAGATTTCCTAGAGGTCCAGGTTAGGGGTACAGCCTGGGCTTGAGGTGCAAAACAGTGACCCAAAATATTTTAGAGTTCAAACCTACAGACTTAATAGAATATGCACCAGGCCTTGACCAAATAAAAAAGATAGGCCACTGACTTATTGACAATAGGAGGGAAAGAGAGATTTTCCAGATGGTTGATATTGAAGAAAAACATCACAACATCATGATGCATGGTTACTATTTATGAGAGACAAGAAAGCCATGGCAGACAGACAAACAAGATTGTCAGCACCCACCTTAGCCTACTTACCCTCTAATAGAAGTGTTCAGGAGCAGTGAGGGAAGGAGATGCTCCATCTGAATTCCACCAATCAGCTAATTTCCCTCAAGCCAAAACTAAGTTTACTATATGTAAGCATATAACTTCTCTTAAAAATCTTGTTTATACCTTTCCAATAGCACAAAAGAGAAAGTTGGTTTTGACTATGCCCATTTTCCAGAAGGAGAAACTGAGGCACACAGGATCTGTGAGGTGGCCAAGAGCAAGTAAATCATGGGACCTTATGGTCAGTGGAGGGCCCTGTTTACTGAGATCTCATTAAAAAATCACAACAGAAAGAAGGAAAGAGGAACAGGCAGATGAGGGGTGCCTTGAGCAACTGCCATCACTTTGTATTGTGCAAACCGAGGCCATCATTAGACTGTTACTCAATTTGCATCACCACTTTGCTCAAACGTCAACCTTCAAACCCTATGTTCAGAACAGAGTCCATTCAGGAGATCCTGAGATCAGGAAAAGAGTTATGAGAGTGTTATTGTCATTGCTGTAGAGCCAGCGCCCTTTCCATTTGCTGCCCAGAGAGACAGATGTTTGCCACCAGAATGAGGAGAATCCCACTTCCCAATGAGGCTGAAATAAATCACGAATAGAGGATTTGCATAAAGATGCATTTTTTTAAATAAAATTCCAGGAAGAATAAAATTGAGCCAGCCATTCATTCTCTGAAAGAGCAATATAATATTTTGTGTATTATATCATATCCAGAGAGTTAATTTAAGGAGGAGAGATATTTCCCAATTACATTTTTCATAAAACAATGCTAAATCAGCTTACATTTTATCAGAATGAATTTTTGCTGTACAAACCACAGAGATTTTTCTCTATGGAAACCATGGGTCATGTAATTGTAGCGAGGTGATAGAGTTTTAGATCTCATAAGCAAGTCATTTAAATTGTGTGAGCCTCAGATTCTTCATCTCTAAAACAGAGAAAATAATACCTACTGCAGCAGGCTCCTGGGAGGTTGAAGACTAAGTGGGATGTACACTTTTACCTACATGCATAAAAGTAACACTCAGTAAGTGAACCTGCATTCATAGATGAATCACAGCAGCATCTTAAGAGGCTCTGGGCAACGTTTATGCCCCTCTGCATGTGGAGCAGCCTTGGGTTTACATTTACCCTTTATATACATGTTAACATTCTCTAGGACATAACATTGATATGTTTGTTAAAAATTATAGGGTTATCACTGCCCAAAGAGTTGCTTCACGACTCAGCTTCCCACACTACAGGAGGCTAATTTACACACAGCTGGTGATATTTACAAAGTGTTATCAGAGTCCTCAGGCCAGTCTTAGAACCTGGTGTGCCCACATACTTCCCACTGTAACTAAACCATCTACACTAGCAGGAGGTATCTACACTTGCTGAGTACCAATTCTACTTGACAAAGCCTTATTTCTTAGGTATTCAAGTCTACAGGGAATGTTTCCCTATTTCAGGAGCTTGGAATTCTGTCAGTCCTACAATTAGTTAAGGGTAAGAGAACACTCTGAATTTCAAGATTCTTACCCTAACTTGGAGTTATTTTATAAACAACCAAGCTTGGGGCAAAAACACACATGACTAATTACATTAAACTGTAATTTAGGAACACCCAATTCATATAGCGGATTTTTTTTAGGAACAAGAGACACTAAAGCCATCAATTTTCAGCTTTAAACAGATTTGTTTTGGTAATAATCGAACTTGCATGGAGCTAGAACTCCTTAGTGAATCCGTTTTTCATTTTGACAGTGGCTACATTTGCTGAGAAATATTTCTGTCACGTTAAATATTTCTTGTGCTATGTTAACCACCCCAACAAAGACCATAATGGCTTAAGCTGGTAAGCATTCTGTTTTTTGTGGATGATTTCATGTAGATGTTCATTCATTTCAGCCAGGTTTGAAAGTTATTAACAGAGAGTGAGTTGCCTTCTTGACGCCCTTTACAATACTGTCACGCATCACCTGGCCCAAACCCCTTAAGAAGTAGCACTAGTCCCGTGGGACAGGATGGCCCACAGATTAGCTGTGGCTTGGAAGAAGCAGGTAGGGATGGCTAGTGGGGCCTGTATAGTGTCTTCTCCAACCAAGAACAGTCCAGTAGTCCAAGTTACAAATATATAGCAAACTTGAACTCAAATTTTATGTATAATAGTATTAATATCCAATGTGAGGGATCTAGGTTGTGCATTCCTTATGAGACTCTAATGCCTGATGATCTTTCACTGCCTCCCATCCCCCAAAGATGGGACCATCTAGTTGCAAGAAAATAAGCTCAGGGTTCCCACTGATTCCACATTATGGTGAGTACATAACAATAATAGAAATAAAGCGCAAAATACATGTAATGTGCTTGAATCATCCCAAAACCATCAGAATTGTCTTCCAGAAAACCAGTCACTGGTGCCAAAAATTTGGAGACCACTGGCCTAGGGGATGGGACCTGGACAAATAAGTAGAACCTAACAGCCTGAGCTGACTGCCAGAGACTCTAAACCTGGATTGTGAGATTGATTATGAGTTCCCCAATAGCTGAAACTCTCAGAAGTGGCACAAGTAATCATTCGGCAGAGAAATTTTAAAGAAATTCACATTAAGCCAGGGTTGAACTTGGCACACTCCAAAACCCTCCTAAAGCTTTAAGCTCAGGTATTTTCTAAGACCCACGTTTCAGTTGGTAGAAGAAAATGCCTACATTTTCTTCTGTGCACTGGCAACTCATAGATCTAGGAATTCAAACCTATTGTTTTCTGAGCTATCGTTGATAGGAAGTGTCTTTCAATATGCTTAGAAGAAAAGTTGTTGACATCATCTACTTTGCATCAGAGAATATGTTAAGTACTTCCCACCAATTAAGGTATAGAGAAATGTTTATTGCACATCTCCAAAATACAAAAAAAGAGAGATCAACTCTTGTTTGGGAATAAATCTTTGGGTTACTGAATTTAGTGGCAGAGGCCATTAAGAGTGGGAAGAGATAAGGTGTCACTAGACATAAGGTAAAAGCATGTAAAAGGGAAAAGAAAGAAAAGAAGTTTCAGATCATTTTATGAGCAAGACAGTAAAAACCGCTGGCCCTTATGGCGTCACATACACATGCATACACACTTTCTCACACATACACAAACAGATATATACAGATGCAAACTAGGGAACAAAAATGTATCAATCGAATCACCATTCTGTTTTATTTTTCTTAGCTGATCGCTAAGGTCTTTCATCTTTTATTCTTTATGATTCCCTCAGAACCTTTAAAGAAAAGAGAAACAGAAATATGTAACAGGAGAGTAGAATTTGATTTGTAATTACTGTATGTCAGGTTGCAAAAACGTCATAATTCTGGAGGAGAAAGCCTATTGAGTGCCTGGAAAGAATCGAAAGTCAGACACATCCGCAGATGAACAGCAGCATACATTTTCCAGACCGCTTTACATACAGACTTGTGATGATTCAGGCCACTTTCCCAAATTCAAGGGTGATGAGCTAGAGGCAAACCAGGATGTTTGATTCAGAACTGGATGGTTGACCTTTGGCAACCAGAAATGGAAATAAGAACTTGTCACACTCTAAAGGAGAGATTCCTTATGATTCAACCTTAAGAAAGGAGATTCTGTCACTTGCCACAACATGGATGGGCCTGGAAGACATTATGCTAAGTGAAAGAAGCCAGACAGAGAAAGAAAAATATTGCATGGTCTCACTTATATGTGGAAAATATATATGTTTGAAAAGAGCTCAAATACACCGAGATAGGAATGAAGCAGTGGTTACCATCTTACTATGGGCAGGGGTTGGGGCAGGCAATGAGAGACATAGGTCGAAGGATACAAAATAGCAGATAGGAAGGATGAACATGTTTAGAGATCGAATGGGCCACATGGGGACTAAAGCTAATGAAATTGTATTAGAAATGTTTGTTAAATAAGTAGACTTCAACTGCTCTTGTCACAGGAAAAAGTAACTAGATGAGATGATAGATGTTAATTTGCCTCCCTATAATAATTTTACTATCTAAATATATCCTATAACATGACATTGCTAATCTCAAATGTATATGATAAAATTTTAAACAAATGTTTAAATCGAAAAAATAGAGGTTCCAAAACAGTCACACCATGATCCCCTGCTTTTACCTGATTGTTTTATTTCCCATGTTTTCTTGGTCCCCACGGGTCTGAGAAAGAGCTTATGGCTGGCTCTGCCAAAGAAATAAACAACCAAAAATCGTATCTAGAAAGTATTAGAATACAAATATTAATTATGGCACCTCAATATTTTCACATTCCTAAAAAAAAAAAGGTACCACTGTATCTATATAACACTAGGCATTAAAAAAATTCTGACTCAAACTTTGAATCAATATGTGATACTGAACTCCTCTACTTTCTTCCATAAGGCATTTTCTATAGTAAAATGTTCCCTGGACTGTTAGATCAAATCCCAACTCAGTCACTTAAATTCTGTGTGAGATTATTTTAGCAAGTCACTTAAATTCTCTGAACTTCAGGATCTTCATATGTATAATGGGATTAATAATGCCCACTTTGCAGTGTTATTTTAAGGATGAAATAAGATCAGGTATGTGAAAGAATTTAGCTTAGTGCCTGTCACTTAAGAGACACCCCACCAGGCTCCCTTCCTGTTTCTTTCTTTTCTTAAAAGCAAGCACCTTGGGGAAATGAATGATAATGGCTCATTCAAACAGAATATATACTCAGTGAAATCAGGATACTCACATTGTATTGATATACTGCCTTCCTTCAGACAAGTAACAATAATGGAATATGGCACATTTGTCTATAAAGATGCATACAGTTTTATAAAGGACTTGAGCATTTCTTCTTCCAATCCCCACAAGAGCTCTGAGAGATGGGAGTTAGGAAACTCATTTGACAGGTGAGCAACTGAGGCTTGGGAAATTTAAGTGTCTTGCCCCAAAACAAGCTGTGAGAACTATAAAGTGGCTTAAGTCTTCTGACCCACGTGTCCATTACCTTCCAGCAGTCTCTTTTTCTGGTTATCAGAGCTCTCCCTGAATTCAAGCCCTGAGCAGGTAGAGAGACATGTAAAGAAACACCTGTTTACTTTAAAAGATATGTTAACTACTTTAAAAGATATATGCAAAGCCCAGGGGGTTGTCTTTCACGGTCAGTCATGCTGATGATGCTCTTGCTCTCATGCTTCCGAGCAGGAACGGTCCAAGTACTGTTACATCAATAGCTGAACTGACACCCTGTGCACTATCTGCATTTTTAATGATTTGGTTACTTTTGTAGTTACATTTAAGAAGTCCAGTGTGTATCAGGGAAGCCATTTAAAAGGCAAAAGGAAGGGTTAATCAAATACAGGTTATTTTCCATTAGCTGAAAAGAATGATTCTGAGATAACAGGAATTTACTTGGGATTCTATAAAAGCAAACCCACCAACCTGTCTTTCTTTTCTAACACAGAGAAGGGACTTGAAAGAATTATGTAGCCTCCAGGAACCCTAGGCTGGTGAACATACAGAACCACAGAACAGGCATCCTACCATCATTTTTGCTGTCACATAAAAGATGCTCCTAGGATTTTTTAATGTTTCACTACTCTTCACAAAGAAAGAACAGACTTTTAAGTGTAGTCCAGATGGTGATGGATGAACATGATATTTCTTTGTCCTTTCCCAAGAGAGGGTAATTGTGCATCATGCATGGCAGTCCGTGGTCATTTTTAATATTTAAGTGATGTCTGAGTTGGAGATTAAAATTTATAAAGAGCAGTGAGATCCCAGAGAAAAGGATGGGAGGCCACTTTCCTTTCAAATGTTATAAAAGCAGATGGGCCTCCCATTCCAGACTTATGCATTAAAACATTTAAGATTCTTTGTGATATTGGAAGCCTACAGAAAGAACACACGTTCTCTCTCTCTCTCTCTCTCGCTCACACACACACACACACACTCACACACACATTTTGCATTAATTGATCATGAAGGTAATTTCAGAGGGCAAAATTAATTTTTGTTTTTAAAAACCTATAATGTAACCTTAGGACCTAGCATGTTGACTAAACAAATAATGATGGAGAAACACAGTAACAATCTTAAATGGAGGGAAATAATGATAACTACCATGATAATCATTACCTTGAAATATTCTCAGACACTTTACAAACATGATCTAATTATTCCTGTGTACATCTCTCACAGGAAAGGTGTTATTTCCATCTTGAAGACAAATATAATGTCTACTCTCAGTTTATAAGTGGCATTTCTTCTGAGAAGCTTCATTATTTGTTCTCTTGTTCGTCTTCAAAATAAGAGATTTAGATGCCCCAAATTAAGTAATTTTGTAGAGAAAAGGCAGCATAGTTCATGTTTCTGTGAATGATTGATTAAAATGCTTTCCAAAGCATTTTATTCATATGCCCTGTGAAATTATAAAATGTTCACAAATATAGAAATTAAAAAGGATAGGATCCAAAATAAATAGAACTAGAAAACCTAGTGCTTTTTCTCAACTTTTCTGAGTATATGCACCATTCTCAGCCCCGGCTGGAATGGGGAGTGGGTAAGAGGAGAGCCTGGGAATGGGAATGTATTAATGTGACTTTCTTCTTCCTTCCTCCTTCAAATAAACCCTGAGAATTGCATCTCTAACATGGAGTTCTACCTGGAGCTAAAGTGTAGGGTAAAAGAGAAGTGGGAAGAAAAGTAAAAGAAAGAAAAAAGAAGAAATGTATAAGGAAACAAACAAAAAAGAGTAGGTAATAGAAACACTGAGTAATTGTTCCTACATTTCCACGTCATGATATAGAGGGGCTTCTGAAGGGCTGCTGTAGTTTGCTAGGGCTGCTGTAGTAAATACCACAGACTGGGTGGTTTGAATAACAGAAATTTCTTTTCTGGCAGTTCTGGGAACTGAAAATCTGAGATCAAGGTGTTGGTAGGTTCGATTTCTCCTGAGGCCAATCTCCTTGGCTTGTAAACGTCTGTCTTCTCACTGGACACTCACATGGTCTTTCCTCTGTGCACGCACATCCCTGGTATCTCCTTGTGCATCCCAATTTCCTATTATAAGGACACCAGTCATATTGGATTAGAACTCACCCTAATGGCTCTGTTTTCACTTAATTACATTTTTAAAGGCCCTATTTCCAAATAAGGTCACACTCTGAGGTGATGACAGAGCTTTAACATATGAATTTTGGGGAGACACAGTGCAGCCCATACCAGGTGTTTTTATTAAAAAGTATCTTCTGCTTCCAGGTAAAGTTGATATAATAAATACTGCATGAACAGCAGAGCAAATGGTCAGCAATGCTTTTTCACTCACAAACATTCTGATGAGCTGACCTGACTCAAGCTCCTCACTGGGGAGTTCTCCAAAGGCAATTCCACTCATCTGCAATGGCTTCTCCCAGCAGTTTATCCAAAGCCTCAAAGATGAGGCTGCTTTCTTCACAGACGCCCAAAGTGTATTCATATAATTCCAACCATGTGCTCATGAAAGAGCAGGCCATTGCCTCTTCTCTTTTCCTGTAAAATGACAGAGGACAAATCCAGACATTCCTCTTTAGATGTTTTCTGAGAGGGGTTTTTCCCTCAAATCTCTTGTGCTTTCAGAGGGTTTTCTCAATCATCATGTGCACCCAATGGCTTGCCTACCACAGAGTGTCTCACGAAGACCATACATGTGTGCTCCATGCTGGCCATCTCAGGTCATGTGGTTCAGCTGGAAAATTGCAGCCCCACCTACTGCCGGCTGCACTAGTGGGACCAAGTAAAGTAGCACCCTGATGACAAGGTTGGAACGGGTCAACAAAGACTTCAAGGAGATGTTCTTCTTTCCAAAATGGCCACATAACACATGTATTTGCCACCACTTCAAGAAAAGTTGACATTCAATATCCTCATTTAAAAACATGTCAATGGGCATTATTTTCACATAAGTGAAATCTCCATTTTAGATTACTATTATTGATTTCCTGGTTCCTTTAAATAGCATGCTTTGTGCATTTCTTTGTACACTGATAATATGACTTAATTGGCAAAATTGTGATATATATATATTAGGTAATTGCATAGTTATATAAAGTCAATAGAAATTTCTGCATGCACTCCTTCATTTAATACATACTTAACTACCTTAGTTCACATGCTGGAGATGGTATCAAACAGCAGGGACACAAAGATGCATGAATTCCTGCCCTGGAAGGGTTCTCAGTCAACTGGAGAAGAGAACATGAACATGTACAGTTTAGAAAAGCAGTTCTCAAACTTGACCATGCATCAGTATTACATGGAGGGCTTGTTCAAGCCCAGCTTGCTGTCCACCCCCTCCCCAATTTCTGATTCAGTGGGACTGATCATTTGAATTTCTAATAAGTTCTCTGTGCCACCTGCTCAGGAAGCACATTCTGAGAACCACTGATCCAGAGTTACAAGTGTTGGGAAGCTCCTCTGAGAAGGAGTTCCCAGCATGGGTTTGGGGGGAGGTCAGAGAGTGCATCACAGAGGAAGCGAGTCTTAAAGGATGGGTGAGGAAGGATAAGGGTGGAGCGATTAGGATATGCCAAGCACATTTAGTTCTAAAGAACAAAAGTAGGAGAAAGTGTATCTGGTTTGGAAAAATGCAAATAAATTTCATTTTTTGGCATATAATTATTTGGCAAGTAATTCCAAGGCTTGAGTTTGAAATAGTTGCAGGAGATGACGCTGGAGAAATATGCAAGGCTCAGAGCCATGATTAACGGCCCTGTGTGAACATTATCCTGTAGGTGATTATATAACCCAGAGTTGGACTTCAAGTTGCAAGAAAATGAACCCTAGTAGAACTCCATCTATAGTTTTCTTTCTTCAAAAGAGGGTTCTTTCTCAGGCTGACACAGGGCTTGCCAGCCTTTTGGAATAAATCATTTTCATTTCTCTGAAGTGACAAGTCTCACCAGATGTGAAAGTAGAAAGGGTGTGTTGATTGCATGGACGCAGAACTGGGTAGGGGTTAAGTTTTTGCCATTGACCAATGAGCCACAGGTAAGAGGCATTTCAGTGTCTTGATAACTAATTCATTAGTTATGATTAACTCTTGGAAAACCCTAAACTTCACCCACCTCTCATGGCCTCCTGTCACAGAGTGGAGGGATGACCGACCTAGATAGGAGAGATTGAGAGAGAGGAAGACCCGGCAACACAGGTTGTGATGAAATGTGCTTCCTTCCATTCTCTCTAGGGGAAGATGATGACGACGATGAATGTGGGGAAGAGAAGCTGCCCTCCTGTTTCGATTACGTGATGCACTTTCTGACTGTGTTCTGGAAGGTCTTGTTTGCCTTCGTCCCCCCTACTGAATACTGGAATGGCTGGGCGTGTTTCATTGTCTCCATCCTCATGATTGGCCTACTGACAGCTTTCATTGGAGACCTGGCTTCCCACTTTGGCTGCACCATTGGCCTGAAAGATTCTGTGACTGCAGTCGTGTTCGTCGCACTTGGAACATCAGTGCCAGGTAGAAATTACATTCATGTATAATTCCCCCAGTAGCAGAAGTTCATTTGCCTTCTTGACACTTTCTTTCCTACAATTTCAAGGGCTGTGATAACAAGCCAAGACCTATGAAAGACGAGAGCCCAGAGGTATAAATAATGTTACTGCCGGAACATTGTCATGGCCCTTCTCAAGGTTCAAAAGCCGGTCAGTGTCATTGCAATGACAGGAAAGCATCCCAGATCCCCAGAGGGTCTCCATGGCCTGTAAGAGACCAGATTGGTTTGATGGATAGATTTTCAGATCAGCTTCCCATTGCAATGAGCACTTTTGCAAAGACAAAACAAAAATATAGAGTCAGCTTTAAGAACCAAATTTCTGTCTTTTATATACTTGGTACATTTTAATGATCTCTATGAAACCGTATTCATTTAGGTAACTAGGAAAATGTACTTACTGGAGACCTGATAAAATATTCGCTTGACCCAAATATTAATGAGACGAAAGAGAAAGTAGACATTGATCAAGACAGGAAAAAAGTAATCCTGACAAAAGTGGACAGGCCAAATGTATATTTCATGAACATCCCTTCATGCATTCCTTACAAGCTGAATTTTTTGTCTGACCTGCAACTATACTTTATTATGTTTACTCATATTTCTGAGTAAGACATCATCTTCCCAAACAACATTGATAGCAATAATTTTCAAACTTTGGTGGGGATCAGAATTACCTGAGAGCTTGTTAAGAAATACAAATCCCTAAGAACCATCAACAACCTCTGGAAGATCTAGGAGTGACAGGGCCCAGGAATGTGGGTTGTAAAGCTCACAAGTGACTCTGGTACACACCAGAGCTTAGTGTAACTGAAACTCTGGATCTACTCTCCAGCACTAATTAGCATCTTGACAGATATATAGCCTTTACTTTGAGCAACAATACCCACGTTCTTAACCAAATACCAAGCCAAGGACAAGCATTACAGTAGACTTGGAAAAAGGCAGGACTAGAAGCAAATACAGCTGTGCTAATGGTGCTATTCACTGTCCACTTTCCATATTTCCCACAGTCCTGAGATAGTCACTTTGTTTTCTACTAAAGTTTGCCATAGTTGTCAAGCCTGACTTTTGGTTTGAGTCTGAAAACAACTACAGTTTAAATCATGTATTTCTTTCTACTCAAATTCACCAGTTATTCTTCTTCAGGAAGCTATTTATCATCCAGTGACTGTGGCCAACTTACTTAACCTCTCTGAGCCTCAGTTTCTCCATTTAAAAAATAGGGATAATCATACTTAACATGCAGAATTATGGTCAAGATTGGAAAAAAAATACCTGCAAATTATGCGTCTAGTCAAGCACCTGGGACATAGAAAAAATTTAATAAAATTGTATTTCTGGTGATTTTTATATTGAATAATTTAGGATGATCTGAACAGTATAAATCTGGACACTTCATTCATTAACCATGGATGAAGTATCCAGATTTATACTGGTCAGCCATAAGGCATGGTGTTATGCAACTGACTGCCTGCCTGGGGGTTCTGATTAAAGACTCCACATGCTTCTGGTAACCAATTACGGGAATGGAGGAGCTAGAAGACCTAGAGGGTTCTCTTACTTTCACCTTAGCAAGCAGGGCTGTTTGAAGTCGTTCAGTTGACCATTGATCCTTAGAGAAGAGCAGACTCCCTCTCAATCCCAACTACGTTCCAGCAGTTCCATATTGGTCCTTTTCTTTGCATCTTTTTCCAGAGTTACCAGAAATTTACCAAGCAGAAGGAAAAACTTAAAATATTCTTAAGGTGTTTTGATTAGAGACTATATGTAAAACCAAAGGAATCAACATTGTGGTTGTCCGTTGCTTCTATCTGAGGTAATTATAGGAAAATATGTTGGAGTCCACTTTTCTTATGGTTTAAGTCACTGAATCACATTGTGTCCAAGTTAGCACACGCTGTTGGTCATGGGTTTAGTCTCTGAGGAGAATATGTGCAAATAATGATCACAAAGGCAAAAATTAGGTCTCTTATAACAATTGTCCAAAATCAGCAGTTTATCCAACCAGATACATCTCTTGTTTTCAAAAGGATTTAAAAAATGCTTTTCCTATCTGAAATCCTTGTTCCTGAAAGTGTTTTTACTCCCCAGTACCTCTTATCCAATATACCCTCAAGCTGGCTTTTTCTAAATGTCAGTCTTTCAAAAGGCCTCTGTGTGTCTCTTGTTTTAAGAAACTCCTGAAAATTGTGGCAGCCTTATAATTAAAATTTTTCCCTATAACATGAATTATGGATTACAGCAAACCTTCATGTTTAGAGGAGTCACTTGTTCTGCCACTTAAAACTAACTCAGAACCCAGGTGGAGACATCAAGAGGTAAGAAAATCTGTTTGGGGAAAATACAACAGAATCATTTGTTGTTGAAACAGTTTCCCTACACTGCCATAAATGCTTTCCATCGGGACACAGATTTCTTTGCGCTGTTATTGAGAGAATTCCATAATTTGCTGCAATATTAACTGTGCAGCAAGCTCCCCAAACAATATATTCAGAGGTAATCTCAGATAATCATATCTATATAAAGACATTTTTTCCAAAAACTGTGAAAATTGAACAGGCTGTTGGATGAACATCACATTTCTGACTTTATTTTTTGACCCTGCTGATTCAGAGCAATGTTTTATTATACATCCTGACTCCTAAGAAAAATGATGCTATTGTTTCTAGGTGACAAAGCCCAGTTGCTACAGGCAGAAGAATAAAGAAAAATAATTCCCTTCATTTATAGCCTACTATTTAGTCAGCAGCAGTCCTGGGGCCCAGCGTTTTCTCTAGGCCCATGTTTTGGCACTTTTCCTGAAACAGAAGGGCCCCTTCCTAGTGTCTGATATTCTGCTGCTTCTTTCTAGGTTAGACTTTTGGATTCTTAGATTCTAAAGGCCAGACGGACATTGAAAACTTTCCCGTTAGTCCTCCTGCCTCAAGGAAGGAATTAATATCTATATATCTCATCAAAAGTGTTTTTACCATACTCTTCAAAATGTATGGGGAAAAGCTTATACATTTTCAAGTGAGACAAAGCTTCTTCCTTGCACCAGCTGGTAGCAAATGCTCATACTCTCTACTGGCAGAGAAGGATTCATAAAGGTCTTCACTTACCCTCAATGTTAGGTGTTTTGGCAAGAGCTTGAAGACCCGTGCCTGTGAATAGAGAAAGGGCCTCCTCTTCCCAAATCACCATTTTTCAGACTTACTTCTCTGGAGAAAGAGGCTTCCCAAGTAGCCTCTTCCCACCTTTAAATGTTGGAGTAAGCCCAAGACTGGTCTCCATCCTTCTTCTCATCTTGGTCCATGCTTACTTCCTGGACATCAGTCTCCGTGGTGTAAATGACATCTATATGCCAATGACTGCTAAATGTATATCCCCAGCCTCAATTTTCCTCTAAGTGCTAGATTCATGTACTAGCTGTCTTCCCTATATTGATGCCAGACATGTAATTTGCAGCTCAGAATTACTATATCTAAAACAGAACTGTTGATTTCTACTGCCCAATGGCCTTATCCTTTAACCAAACCTACTCTTTCCACATCTTGCCTTTCTCAGGAGAACAAGTCATCATCCGTCCAGGTATCCTTGATTCCTTTTTCTCCTCCCCATGGTCAAAGGTCCTACAGATGTTTATTTTTTAATTGTATTTATGTTTTTTTAAGATGGAGACTCGCTCTGTCGCCCAGGCTGGAGTGCAGTGGCACGATCTTGGCTCACTGCAACCTCCGCCTCTCGGGTTCAAGCAAGTCTCCTGCCTCAGCCTCCCGAGTAGCTGGGACTACAGGCACATGCCACCATGCCTAGCTAATTTTTGTATTTTTAGTAGAGAGAGGATTTCACCGTATTGGTCAGGCTGGTCTCAAGCTCTTGACCTTAGGTGATCCCCCTGCCACCCCCAAAGTGCTGGAATTATAGGAGTGAGCCACCGCACCTGGCTGACCTTTCCTATAAACTGTGTCTTGTTTGAGCCCATCTAGCTATCTCTCCACCACCACCATCCTAGTCTACACAGCTGTCCTCTCTCACCCATATCTCTGCAGTAGCCTCCTATCTGTCTCCCTGCTTCTGCTAGAGATCATCTTAAGCGGTAAATCAGGCCAGACTACAGCTTATAGTCTTCCAGTAACTTCTTATTTAACTTAGGATAAACTCTGAAAAGCATCACTCTGTCTTACCAAGACCAACGTGATTTGGCCCCTGCCTATCTTTCCAGTCTGTTCTCTTCCTTGCCTGCTGTTCTTTGGGCCCATGGGCCTTTTTTTCTATCCACACACCAAGCTCATTCCTTTCTTTGGATTGCACTAGCTGTCTCATATCCCCTTCATTTACACAAGACTGGCTGTTTGTCTTCAATTACATCTCATCTTAAATGATATCTTTAAAGAGTCCTTTCATAATCACCAACTGTGAAGTAGTCAACCAGTTCTTATGTATTATTTCCCTCTATTTTCTATATTTATTACATTCTGGATTTTTTTAGTTTACTTATTTTTGAATGTTATTATTTTCTAACTCTGTCCACTAAAATGTAAGCTTCATTGGAAGAGAAACCTTTTTCTTTTCTCTAGTGCCTAGAATGGTGCCTAGCTAACACAGAAGTAATGCAATTGTGTATCTGTGTGTTTGTCTTTGGGTTGTATATGTAAATACATGTACAAATCAGTCATTTACACATTAGTACAAGTTGGTTCAATCAGATTGCTTTCTTCCTAATAACTTCTAGCGACAGTTAAGAATTGAAATTATTGAGGGAGGTAAGTAGATGATTTTTAGTGTTGCTTATTCTTGAATAGGACATATCTGAGACGGTTATTGTAGTAAGAAGGGACAAAAGTTAAAAGCACTGAGGACCTCAGAACAAACATTTTTCCTCTTTCATAATTTTGGCTATGGTGGGAACTGTGATGAGGAGCAAGGTATTTTTTTGGTATTTTCTTCATTCTTTTCTCTTCTATGATCCCTTCTCGCAAGACCCAGACCTCAGGCCAGTACTTTTAAAACTTTAGGTAGACCAGGTGCGGTAGCTCACACCTGTAATCCCAGCACTTTGGGAGGCTGAGGCAGGCAGATCACTTGAGGTCAGGAGTTCAAGACCAACCTGGCCAACATGGTGAAACCCTGTCTCTACTAAAAATACAAAAATTAGCTGGGCGTGGTGGTGGGCACCTGTAATCCCAGCTGTTCGGGAGGCTGAGACAGGAGAATGGCTTGAACCCGGGAGGCGGAGGTTGCAGTGAGCCGAGATTGCACCACTGCACTCCAGCCTGGGCAACAGTGCAAGATTCCATCTCAAAAAAAAAAACACAAACAAACAAACAAACAAAAAACTTCAGGTATACTCTGGAGTGCTGAATTTTGCAGTAGCCTAACACAAGTGTATCACTATGTTATGTATTACATTATTTCTATGGAAAAATAGGTTCAAAATAAAGGGAAAAAATTAAGAAGGAGCATTTGGAGCCCAGCCTTTTTTTGGACTAAGGGCCACCTAGTCATTGGACATTCTTTTAGCTTACAGTTATTTACTTGGATAAGCCTTGGGTATATTGGGCCAGGACATTCCAGCTTATATCCCAGATTCAAAATATGGACTTTCCTTTCATCTCTTGTTCCTATTGGATTCAAATAAATAGAAGTAAGCATCCTCCTTTAACTGCAGGGAGAACTCTGAGATACTGATGAGTGGGGGGGGGGGGTGGATTTTTGCCCCCTTAAGTCTTGCCTTCATCTTTCTCTGCGCGTCTTGGTGGGGGTTGTGCCTGATGCTTGCTGACTTCTCCCACTAGTTCCTGTTACCAGCTGGTTGCTACCGGGCCAGAAAAGCTTAAAAATTGGGTATGATAGGCTGTCCTTTAGTTTCTGGCATTGTATGATTTTCTGTGTCCTTCCTATGTTTCGAATATTCTTTTATCCCTTGGATTCTGTCAAATATGAATTATTTCCCTCTAAGGATTTTAAGGCCGAAGGAGAAGGAAATAGATGGTTTTGGTTTCCACCCCCCCCCCCCCCAAATTTTGTATATAGAACCTTTTTAATAAAATAAAACCTTATGTTGGGGAAAATTTCTGTCATTTTTAAATTACAACACTTTTAGACTTCTGAATTCCATAGAAAGAACTTGATATATAAAACTGGTTACCCTGGTTGTTCACCATGTTCTCTTAGCGTGGTGTTAACGACTGTGCACCAAGAGGGTAGAGGGACAAGAGCTTTAGAGCTGAATTCAGGAACCTGGACTTCTAACCCTTACTTACTGCATGGCTTTAACCAATTTCTTGACTCTCTGGGCCTGTAAAATCAGCCTAATGATACATGGCAATTCAAACAAACTTTTCAAGAAGATTAAGTAACAGCATGGATCTCAGAGAATGTATCAACTGAAAATTGGTATAAAATACAGGAAACTATTATCATTATTTACACTGAGATCAACTCTAAAAAAATGTCAAAAGGAATAGAAAACACCAGAAAATGAGAATAAATGGGAAAAGTTTTGAGCAGAGAAGGAACATTTTTAAAATTTACCACAAAGCTCCACTATATCTAGGCATAAGCACTGTGTATACTTTATCTATTATCTTACTTGGGTTATGTCATTAAGTGATGTGAACTGATTTTGCCTCCTTTCAACCTTTATTTTTTTTGACGCTTAGATCCTTCCCCTGAAAATGATATTTTTTTCTGTTTGTTCAGCACTGTGCTACAAAACATTATATTATTTTTAGTAATTGAGAAAAACAGTTAGCTATTGATAGCTTATGTTTTTCAGTTTTTAATTTTCTGGCTTCTAATAACTCTCAAAACTAAGATATTCTGTAGAATACTTAAACAGCAAGTACTTTACAATTTACTGGGTCCTGTTGCTTTACTTCTCGGTGGACCATCAAGTAACTTGTATGGTTGTGCAGGTTGTATGCTACATACTCCAAGAGGCCCCATAATCTGAGTGACCCTCCTGGAGCTGTATAGGGTACAATATGCCTGGATGTAACTCCAGTGGCCCTGTCTAAAATCACTTAATAGCTTATAGGAGAGTGAATACAAGTATCCTCATGTTACATGAAGAAACTAAAACTCATAGAGAATAAATGACTTGTCCATATTTAGCCAAAGTTTGTATGGATGGTAAACTGTGGAATCCATGTTATCTCTCGTTTTTATAATCTGGTACTTAGCTACTCTATCGTGCCATCTTGGACTTATTTTTAAAGTATTGCATATGCTCTTTTCCATATGCCTTACAAACGTTTTAAGAAATTTTTAAATTTCTCTCTTTACCTCAATTTTATTATTTTTTACTTTTAAGGCATGCAACAGTAAGATTACATTTAAACACTTCAAGGTCAGGAACTATTATTCTGTTTGGCATGAAAAACACCTAATGGAGTCCATGCTTTCAAAAAAATTCAGAAATGAATCAAGATCCAGTTCTATACCTGTAAACTATTAGCATTTCCTGTATGTAAAAATTTAATCACTAACACAACTGAAAGATGTTCAGTTCTGACCCAGCTGGCAAAAAAAAAAAAAAAATAGAATACCAAGATAATCCTCTTCAGCACAGCCATGTGCCGCTAATGAATCTGAACACAAAGAGAGATTTGGTCTTCCCAAGCTAGACCAAACACAGCTGTGATACACAGCTACCCAGGTGCCGGTCAGTGGGGCCCAGGAAGGGCATGTTGAGGACACCCTCCTAGCAGTCATGTTCTGCCCAGGCTTACTGGCAGCTTTGGAAATTACGTTCCAGTGTTCTAGATCTCTGAGCAGATAGTAGGAGTGGGAACCATAGAGGTTAATATTCCAAGGTCTCACCAGTAAACACACTCAGTCTACTCTTAACAGCAGAGAGGTGGTCAGGAGTGAACACAAAAATGCCCACTCATCACAAACATGTTCCCCTTGGGAAACTGTATCCAGTCATTCTGAATTCTGAGCTCCCTTGAAGGACAGCAGGGAATCAGATTAATTCCATCATTTCTTCTCATCCCATCCTACTTCAAATAGATGTGTTGTTCTCAGTGCAAAGCTCACAGATAGATTGACAGTTAACAGCCTCTGTCTCGGAGAAGTTATGCAAAGTCTTAGCACAATGACTACATGCTGAGGGGTTATAAAAGAACATGAGCTTTAGAGAGGCAGGTAGACCTGTGTTCAAACCCAACCCTCCCTCCTCTACTTACTAGATGTATGACATCCCCAGAGGCAAATTGCTTAACTCCTCTAAGCCAGAATAATAGGAACATGAAAATCCATCTCACAGAGTTGTAGTGAGGATTACATGAGAGTGAATTTATAAAGTACCCAACACAGAGCCTCGCATATAGTAGACCCTTAAAAATGTTGGATCTCCTTTACTTTCTATTTCAATGCACTGATAAACAAGTTAGGCCTCCTGGGTTATTTACCTTAGCTACATTGCAGCAATTGAAAACTGAAAAACTAAGTAAATTTTCAGCCTATCTTCATTTTTCCCTATGGTAGGAATTCTAGTGAGGTGGACATGTCCAAATGTGCTTCTGTTTCCTGCAATTTCACTGACCATGAGCTTTCTCCTCTCAACATTGACATTTCAAGTCAGACAGCCAGTGTCAAGAGGTGCCATTGTGACAGTGTGCATACATATTTAACTGGATGGCTACATTTCACATCAGCTTAAATGGAAATGAAAACAGAGTTACTTTACCCTAAGCCAGTATTTCCCAGTGGCTATGGTGTCAGTTTCCCCAAGAGGCTACTAAAGGGCAAGTATGTTTTGTTTTCACATACTCTAATAAGCAACACGTTTCTTTACTACCAAAAAAGTTCAGTACTGCTGAATGGACCCTCAGATCTGCAGTCAGGCCAAGAGGCAAAGCCAACCAGGGACACTGCCAGAGGGGCAGCACGGGACAGCCCTAATCACTCAAATGGCTTTCCACGGGACCTTATCTTAACCTCGCTCTAGCAAGCAGCAGTCTGGAGTTTAAATGCTTTGTACTTTCCAGCACACTTTCCCATGAATAGATGATGTCATTAGAGTTAAAGGAAGCCTGCAAAGGCAAACATTTCTGAGTAGAGAATGAAACAAAAGAAGGCTAGAAACCAGAATTTACAAGATTTTCTCTATAAATGGCACCATAACTGCCTGTTATCGTATACTAAGAAACAGTGGGGAATAGGCTGCATGCAGCCGACCCAAAGCATCTGTAAAAACCTGGGAAAGATCCATTTCAAAGCTCTTTGCATCTTTTATTCTTTCTCCTCAAAGAGAGAGTTTTTTTATTAAATACTTTTAAGAGTTTTTTGTTGGTAGTCATACTCCTTATTTCTCTCAAAGGGCAGTACTGCATGGGCACCTGGCATTGAGTACAAAGCTGGAGGGGAATCAGGATGATAACAATGATGTCATTTACCAGGAGGTGGTCCAGGGAGCAGGGATGCTCAGCATGTGTCCTGCCCAATCTGAAGTCCTGCAGAGCCTTTGGATTAGTGCCCCAACCCCATACCAGCCAACTTTACTCAGTCCCATAAAAGTCACAGTGTAAGAGAAGAGAGCTAAAAATATTTTATTCTATTCTATCTAGGCCTTCTTACATACTCTAGGTTGGCCAGAGCAAGGGCACTTGGTAGAAACATCATGCTGTACAGGTGTGCGTTCATGTGTTTTGTGTTTGGAGGGTTGGTGTTATGCATGTGTTATGTGAATGAGTGTAAATTTCCCTTTCTTTTCAGGCTCAGGGTGTATTGCAAAGGGAATGAGCATCGAGTGTAGCAGAAGCATTCACAAGAGTGTCAGTCTCTAAGGAATGATTTGTAAATAATGTTGAGTTGATGACTTTTATTTCTCCCTTTTCACATTTGAAATGAAGGTGGCCAGGTGTGCTGGCTCACGTCTGTAATCCCCGCACTTTGGGAGGCCAAGGCAGGAGGATCGCTTGAGTCCAGGAGTTCGAGATGAGCCTGGGCAACATAGAGAGACCCTGTGTCTACAAAAAAAAAGTTTTACATTAGCTGGGCATGGTGGTATGCGCCTTTTGTCCCAGCTACTCAGGAGGCTGAGATGGGAGGATCACTTGAGCCCAGGAAGCCAAGGCTGCAGTGAGCCATGATCATGCCATCACACTCAGCCTCAGTGACAGAGTGTGACACTGTCTCAAAAAAAAAAAATGAAACATCTCAAGGACCACTGTTTTCTGGTGGGTTGTTTTTATTTTAATGCTGTCTCAGTCTGCATCTTTTAACAGCTTTATGGTGGTATCACTTACATACCATAAAATGCATCCATTTGTAGTACATACAATTTCATGATTTTTAGTAAATTCACTGAGTCTTGCTACCATTACCCTAATCCAGTTTTAGAACATTTCATCACCCCAGTAAGATGCCTCACGGCCATTTACAGATAATCCTCATCTCCACCCTCTGCCCCAGGCAACCACTGATGTACTTTCTGACTCAATAGGTTTGTCTTTTCTCTATTTGTCACAAGGACTAATTCTAATATAAAAATGTCACGGATTCTCTACATGATAGTGTCAGAATTTACCATGGATTCTGTAAGATTTTGAAATTATTTTGTTTTATTCATCACAGAATCTCTCTCTATATATTTGTAAATTACATGAGATATTTTTTGTTCTTCATTGTTTTGTGTATATATGGATTTGTCCACCTTTTTAAAACAATTCCACTACCCTGCCCCCAACAGTAATCTTGGTTCATACACTGCAAATTGCTGGGGGTGGGGATCACACAATGGCGCTTAGAATTAGCACTGTGACTCTTAGGGCAGTACCTGATGTTTAATGATACATAAATGCCAAATGTCGGTGACCAGTTCAGTCAGTTGATCACAACACAGTGCTAAGGAGGCAACTCTCACAAATGCAGCTTCTTACTCTCATTCATGGCCCCAGCACGTCATACTGTAGGTGCTGACTGCTGGCTCCTAAATCAATTCAAATCCATTACAACCATTAGGAAGACAGTACAGAGACCAAGGCCTATTGGTAAGAGGCTCTGTGCATGATCTCCCTGCACAAAGAATGACACATTGTTGCTAAATGCAAGAGAAGAAAACAGGGGCTATAAGAAAGCAAAACTTCATTGCCATGTCTGGTCCCTGCATGAGAAACAAATGAATTTAAGCCCACCGGTATTTTTAGAAAAGAGAACAAATAAAATGCTAACTCAATTTAAAAGGCAAAGCTTACATGTGGCCATAAAAAATTTTAATATCTGTTTGGGGTAGTGCGTATTATAGATATGAAATCATGGTGCTTGGCATTTATGCACAGCGCCAGCTGGAATCCCATCACTGCTCCTCGGCACACAGACCTCACATCCTGCCTTTTCTCAGGAATGAAACATAAGCTGTGTATTACTTGTTTATACTCTGATTCATTCCAGAAAAGGATTTCAATCCATCAGATGCTTTGCATTGTTCACCCATCTTTTCTAGCACCTGATCTAAAAACACTAACTCCGTTAGTGCCCATATTTTATAATCTTTGTTCAGCTCAGCATCTCTAAATCCTGTATTTTGTACTCAAGGAGAAAACAGCTTATTTTGGTTGTATTAGTTACAATCAAGAAATTATGTGTTGTATTTGTTTTCTCTCCCTCGATTGCTCCCCACCCCATCCTGCCTCTCTGGAGCCCAGGGGACTTTTTAGCATAGTCCTCCATAAATTATAAGCTATTATTAGGTCATCATTGTAAAAAATCCTGGGTCAAGATAACAAGAAAGGCTTGCTGTAGCTCCAGACTAAAATGATCCCCATTGGGGTCCACAGATGGGCCCACCAGAGGATTAATCATAGCCTGTGATTCCTGAGTTATAGTCGCAAAAAAACAGGTAACCACAACTATGCCAAGTGATCATGAAAATGTCCTTCTGTGAAGGATTCTGTGTATGATGAGCCTTCAGATGGTTGAAATATGGCAAATCAGAACCCCAAAACTAACCCACTTGGCACATTAGAAGACTGCAGTTCTGGTTGCTCAAGGGGAACCAGCACTTGGTATGAGGCTGCGCTGGAAGTGGTTGGATGTGCTTCCTGCCCTTTAGTCTGTGCTTTGGGGAGAAATGGGGCAAACCACATAGAAGAACCTGACAATAACTTTCTGCTATGTCAAGTATTCTTATCCTGAGAGTAAAGATTAAGCTCTCTCATCTATAGCTTCTATAACTGAACTGAGTCTACAGTGGAATACTAATGACAAGAAATATTCACAATGAAACACTGTATTTTGACAATGCCAATAGCTAACTAGGAAGCCCAAACTGAGTCTCTGAAGCAATGTGGCATTCTTGATCATCAAATTTTCAAGTGGTTTTTCCTCCACGCCGTTCATAAAGTCATCAAAAGAGAGATAAATACCATTTAAAAAATTAAAACAAAGGAAGCAATATGACCCAGTGGCAAAGCATAGGCTTTCAAGCCATTCGGCATTTCTTTTCATTCATTCTCAGATACTTAAGGAGCCCCCACTATGTACTGGCCAGTGTTGGGCATGGCGGAGGTGGGGGATAAACAAGACAGATGATATGTCTACTCCCGTGGAGTAAGACTGGTACTTATAAACAGATGATAAACTTTCAGGTAGCACAGAAGATGAACATTGCTGAGAAGAAAATTAAATGAGATCATGGAGCCATAGAATGGAGAGTGTTTATGTGGGGGAGGGGGTATTTTAATAGGAAACTTTGACTTTGTACACTACTAATCTCTAACAAATCACACTTCAAACCTCTAATCCGTGTCCCCCCCCCACCCCACCCCCACCCCTAGATTTACTCAGGCAGGTCTAGTCTCAGAAACTGAAAAGTTATTTTCTTTCCACTTCAAATAATGGCTTTGAATTATTTTTCCTTCTCACTCCAGCACTTGATACCCTCATATGAGCTCCCCTACCACCTCTGTTCTCAGCAGATGGTACCCCACTGCCCTGGATTCTTCTCCCACAGACCCTCCATTCTAAATATTCTGGATTAGTTATGACTTTGGAATATCCAACAAATGATCACAGTAAGATCCCAATGGTTAATGATGGTTTCAGGAAGGCAGACCCCTTGCATTTAACACACACACATAAAAAATGCTTTCATAGTAACTACATTTATATAGCTTCATCATTTTAAAAGTATGTTTTTATAATTCATCTCTTTGATACCCACAGCAGCCCTGAGAGTTAGTCAGCGTAGATGTGTTATCATGTTCAGAGCATGGAGTTGTTATCTGGCAGACTGATGAAGGATCCTGGAAATGGACTGGCAGCATGAGGACCTGAACACCAGAAATTACAGGATGTGGGTTCTAATCCCACCTCGTGCCCTCACATTCATCTGACCCCTAAGGAGCTTCCGTTTCCTCACCCTGACAAAATGAAACTAAGGGTAACTGCTCCCACCCATCTTCCTCCTCAGAATTGTCAGGCACAGCAGATAGTAGAACATTCATGGATGTGCTCTGAAAATTACAAGAATCTATAAAAATAAGAGATATTTAACAAAAGCTGTTTGTTAAGTATCCACAAGAAACTGTCCTACGTCCCGGGAGAGAATAAAAGGAGAACATTTTGAGAGATCAGGCTCATGGCATATTCTTAGCAGCTTAGGTAGAGCTCTATGCCTTTTTTCTTTTCTTTTCTTTTCTTTTTTCATTATAAGTTACGTATCTACTAAGAGCCCAAGTACAAATGATGAAAGATGGGCATTACAACCCCTTCCCAAACATCTCAAGGACATGAATCTCTTAACAAGCTTGTAAAAAGTATTTGTCAGGTTAAGTGAATATGCAAAGCAATTCTGTGGGTTGAAGTCACTAAAACATACTGTTAGTAAATAAAATAGAAGGTATTTGTAGCACAAAATATAAAATTAAGAGAGAAGATTTTGGTGCTGCTCTGCAGTTCTTCAATGCTTAACACGAGTAGGTGGGGGAAAATGAAGACACAAACACATCTTCCCTTCACAGCTGGTGCTGGGCAAACTTTCATAGTGGGTGAAGTTGCTTTTTAGGATTCTTGTTCCATATTGTGGACTGTCCTAGGCACCCTCCTGACACTGGATCCCAGGCCAGATCCTGATGTCAAGGCTCTCTCCTCTTCTTCTATTCCACTCCTTCCTCCTCCCCGCTACACCCTTCGAGATGCACCTGCTCTGTGTGTAGTATGTAGGATGCTTTTCATCCAAGGATTTGTCTAACATAATTATGAATTCTGAATTAACCAAAAGGACCAGGAAAAAGCTGAAATTCAGTCGTTCACTCCTTCCCAGAGAGACTCTGTATTTAAACGTCTATTTTTAACCTATATTTATTAGTTTTTAGTAGCACAAGCAATAAACAATACATGCTCTTTGTAAATAGAAAATGTTAATAAGCAAGCAACAAAAAGAAATCCTGCCATCTCACCACCATCTACATTCAGCCATTTGCACCTTTAAAATTGTGAAATCCTGGGACATTTAAATAAATTGCACAAAAAATGTGTATACAGATATACAGCAAATATTTACCCATACTTTTTTATGGACTGATAGTAGGCATAGTTACATAACCTGCTTTCTCACTTAGCAGTGTGTCATGAATGTTTTTCTTAGTGTACTTTAACAGTTGCACAGTATCATGTTATATGAAGTTGCAATTTATTTTTTCTAAAATGATAGACAATTGTTTCTAATTTTTCTCTAACATAGAAACTCTGCTCCAATCCCTGATATAAATTTGTGTGTTTGTAAAATTGCTTCTAGAGCCTCAGAAGTAGGGAATTGCTGGGCCAAATAGTTTGTAGACTTTTCAGGCTTTTGATAGGCACATGTGCTTTTTTGTATCCTATGACTAATCTGTAGGAATGAGTTAATGGAGGAGATTTTACACCAAATCACAGCAAGGTGGAAGGCAAAATAGGTGAATTATTGGAAACTTTCAGAACCCATTCAAGTCTCACCTGTCCTCAAGTGTCACGTGCTGCCTCCTGTGCTGGATTGAGGTTGCATGCAGTGGCCTACTTTTAATAGTGTTCATATTTTTGTGAACTGATAATACACAAAGCAGCCCCTTCAAAAAAGTGTCTCTGGAATGAGTAACTGGGTAGATATCCACTGGGGAAAGGCACATTTTGGGCATCTTCGGTGTATTGTCTAGATCCATACACTTAGAATCACACCAGTATAATCCAGCTGACAACGAAGTTTCCTTATAACCCATTAAGGCTACCTGCAGGTGAGAATGAAGGTTTCTGTTTTCTTTATATTTCTCTTCAAGTTAGAGTACAGTTTCTCTATCTGATCCTTCTCAGCTAGCTCTAGCAAGACAGGCGAACCTATGTCTTTACTATCTCTAAAATAGGAGAGAAGAAAATTTGAGGAGATTTGGATAGGAGATGGATGTTCCAGAAATAGAACAAAGCATAGAAGAAAGAACTAGGCTTCAAATGCAAAGAGGATTAACTGAAAGAGGGAGATTATTGGGAAGGAAGGAGAAGCGAGTCAGAGGACACCGATCTGTGCAGGGCAGCCCTAGATTGTGTTTAAGCAGGAAGTTAGTTTCAGTTATATCTATATAATAACAAACCATCTGGCTTGGGAAAATGACAATTAATTCAGCTATTTGTTTTTAGCTTCAAATTTGCCCTTGCTTTTCTCCTTTTCAAAATTAGCCAAATGTTGCTTAACTAAATCTTATGATTCTTTTTGCCCTCATGGACTTTGCATTATTAAAATAAGAGTTATTATGAAAGTAACAGAATCATGGCTTAAAACTGAAAATATCAAAAACTTGATGCTATTTTAAAAGCAAGTTCATTCCAGCCCATTTTAAAGTACTATAAAGACAGCCTAAATGTAATGCCAGGAGAAGCCAAGAATTTAAGGAATCAAAAAAAATTATTCATCATTTGGAAGCCAAATGAGGATTCTTTTTACATGAACCAGTGAAGTGAGTGTGTGTATGTGAGTGGCAGAGTGTAATTTTCCTTATCAGAGAATTATCTCCATTAATGGTATTAAAGAATAAGGAGTCTTTCATAAAAATAGCTCCTTCTTAATCTGTTTCTTATCCATGTTTGCTAAAGGAGTCAGCCTGATGTTTCTATATGGAATAATTGTATTTATTTTCTTTCAAACGATCAGCCGCTTTACCATTGTGTAGTCACAGTCGGAGTTGAACATGATGAAGCTTCCTGATATTTTCCTTGGACTCTCTGTCCGTTGTCAAATGTATCAGTTATCTAGACCTTGTCAGCACCCCTTGGATTCTCTCTTGGACACCTGTGAACATCACACTGAAAAATAATCCTATTCTAGGTGTGTGTAGTGGAGTCTTATCATTTCCTTTTGAGAACATGACTTGAATTACAGTTTGGAAAGCAGATCAAATAGTGCTGCACTGCTGGTTTGTATCCTTGCACTTCACTGTTTTGTGTTCCCTGAAAAATAAACCTCCATTTTTTTCTCTCCTTTAATTAGAATAAATTTCTTTCTTTGAGCTTAAAATACAGCAGGATATCAGATACAAAGTAGGAAAACTAAGCCCGGGGCACCTCCATAAAGTGCAAACATCCAAGTTAACATGCAAAAATGAAAAATAGCTAATTTTTCAATAACAAAAATGGTTACTCTAAAAACAAATCTATGTGTCACTCATTCCATACATCATTACCTCAGTTAATCCAAGGGAGGCATCATTGTCCTCCTTACAGGGACAAAGAAACCAGGGCTGTGAGTGGTCAGTTAGTGGAGCTCAATCTGCTTGGGGAAGCTTTGATAAATACCAATGCTCCAGCCACATCTCAGGCTGATGAAGCAGAAACTCAAGGTGGGGCTAGCAAGTTCATGTTTTCAAAAGTTGTCCTGCTGACTCTCATTTGTAGCTGGGGACAAAAGTGACTAGAAGCAGGTGCCCTGATCCTGCCAATATAGGTCCTCTTGAACTTTTTACTTATCGCTGCTTCCTTCTCTTCTAAAAGTAGGTCATGTCACTGTCTCCATTTCTTCTTTACCCTCTTCAGGGACAACTTTTATGGGCAGAAATTTTCAGTGTGTTTCCTTTTTTCAACTCCTCATCTACCTGGTTATTAATCAATCAAACATCAGCAATTCTGTTACCTCTTGAACTTCACTTGGAAGCCAAATGATGATTCTTTTCACATGAACCAGTGAAGTGTGTGTGTGTGTGTGTGTGTGTGTGTGTGTGTGCGCGCGCGCACGCGCGCGCGCGTGCGCTTGTGAGAGAGAGAGAGGTTTTCTATTTACTTGGGTAAATAAATATCACAACCAAAGACAAATGCTTGTTTAAGGTCTTCAGTGACAGCAGAAGAACAAGTACATAAGTAAACACTATTTCTCTTTTAATTCTAAAAGAGCAAGACAGATGAGGGTATAGAAGGCAAGAAAGAAAAAAGAGAGGAATATATACACTGTTTAAGTAAAGACATCTACCTTACAGCCATTAGTAAGATTTGGGCTCTAAACCAAAAGAGCTCTAATGTCTTTTAATGACTTTGGTTGTATGAAATTTTCAAAGTAAAATAATTAAGAATTTTAAGCTCTATCACACTTTTAAATGCAAAGGACCGTCAAGTTAATAATTTTTAAAGGGTGTTATAACTCCTTAAAAGTATAGAATCATTCGCAATAGTCAGAATTCCCTACCATGTATGGATTCTCTGGGGATCTGGCTCTGTTGTATTATAAAAATAGCTAATAATACTGAACACCCATTAAGTGCCAGGCCCTATTCTATTCATATTAACTCATTTCCTTCAAAACCCTATGAAGTAGGTAAGCTTCCAACCTGGCAAACAGAGCAGCAGAATTCAATCAATTTAGGTAATTCCCCCTCATTTGGCCTTTTAGGGTAGCTGGAATAGGGTTTAAAAAAATAGGAGAATAACCATATTGTGAGTGGAAGAAGTTACAATTAAGCAGCCCCCAGCATCTCCGTGACGCCCACCCACATTTTATCAGCAAAATAACCACTATAGCTAAGGGCATCCATGTTTCTAAGAGAAACCAGCTTCTTACTTCTTTCTGATTAGCTGCTTCCCTGAAACTCAAACATCTGTTACTTGCAGGAAGGCCCCCAAAACTGTGGGCACTTGGAGTAGTATCTCCCCTTCCCATGTCTTACATCTGTGGTTCTCAAGCCTTGGTATAAATAAGAACAACCTAGGCCGCTTGTTAAAAGGTGTATTTCTGTATCCCCTCCTCAGAGAGTCTGATTAAGTGGATCTAGCAGGGATGTCCAAGAGAGAGAATACAGTCATGGCTTCTTAGTTTCTGTTTCTGTCTGGGCCAGTAAAGCCCCTTCGACATCCCTCTTGTCTGCTTATCACTAGAGACAGAAACTAAAAACCATGGCTTCAGGCTGCCAAAAGCCTAAAACAAAATAAAACAGAACAACAACAACAAAATAAGGCAGGCTGGACAAGCTTGGGGGTGAAGCCCCAAAGCTACATTTTTTAAGCAAAGCTCTCCAGGCACTTCTAACTTTATTAACACTAGACACAGCCTTTGAAACATGGTCATCTGTCTGCCACCTTGGCTTCACTCGTATCAATGAATGGCCAGTCAGAGTGATTTGAAGTTGATAATTTTGCCAACATTTCTTACCTAATTTTAAAAGGTAAATGACTGTGCCATGTAGTTTAATTCCATAAATATTGTCACAGTTTGATCAAAGGTAGTATCTTCAGGTCTTGAGATCTTCCTAGGATTTTCAAATATTTAAGTCATTTCTTCTTCACAATGATAAAATAGTTATAATCATCAGTTAATTATTGTGAAGAGTGGTTATGTACAAACTCCTATCAAAAAACCAGCAAAATCATACATTGCATATAAATTTAGTATTTTAATGTATTCTGTGCACCACCCAAACAGTAAAGTTAGAAAGAGTCTTAGAGATACTCTAATTAAATGAGGAAACTGCAATCTAAAAAAGTGAAGTGACTTGCCGAGAGCATACAGACAGTTGGAAGAGCTGAGAGTCTCTTTGATGAGGCTTCTTCCACTACTACACCATGAAGATCTGTACACCTTGGCTGCCTCTTTCATTGTCAGTGAACGAATACGTCAACGTCTCGTTGCTGGGAGAAGCAAGCAGACCTTCATAACCAGGATGGACTCCAATTAAAACCACTGCCAGTGTCAGTTCCTGGGCATGAAGCACTGGAGAGCTGAACAGCTGGTCCCCAAAGAACACTAAGAGCCAAGAATAAGATGAACCATCTGGGGCGAAACCCTTGCTCCAGATAATACATTATCCCTGCGTCCATCCTGCAAGACTGTGAGAATGACCTTTTTTTACAAAAGAGATGTTTAAGGCTTAGCCTATAAGTAGCAATAAAGTTTGAGAAATTTAGGTAAAGAATAATTGCTGAAGGAAAGGGAGAGTATTGGCCTATTTTTGCATGTTGACCAGATGACTTGGGCAAGGTAACATACCATGAACTTGAGGCAGGTCTGCAAAGAACAATTACGTCCTGACTTTGTGATGTGTAGTTTAATTCCAGCCATGCTGTCTCCTCAACAGTCTTCCTTCTTATTGATTTATAGTCATATGTATCAAGGAGACAGGACTAAAAGTCTAAAACTGTATGACTGATCTAAAATTAATTAGAATTCAAGGTAGGAGTTAATAGCAAAAACTATTAAAAACCTAGCCAGGGACATAGATGAAGGAAAAAATGCATGTTATTATCAACATATTTTGTGTCAGTCGCATTGGAAATCTGATCCATATATAAAAGTTTTTATCTAATGGGCCAACCTCTGAATATTATTATATCCCCTTCAAGCCCAAGGCAGTAGTTATTTCTTGGATTGTATTTTAGGATATGGCATTTGCCTGGTTTAACCATAGGCAGGTTACAGGCTTAGTGTTCAAAGTACGGCTTGGCAGCACCTAACATATGGTATGTGATGTATTGCCCTATGTGCTGAGCAGCAAAGCGGCAATAAAAGGTAATTTGGGGAGAATCCATCGCACTTCATTTGGAAAACAGAGTTCTCTCTGTTGGAGCTAAGGTTAGTGGTTTGGATTTGCATGTGTTCCTGCAATTTTTTTTTTAAATTGCTTTTGAATTGAAAATAAAAACAGACAAAAGGCCTGATGTCTAACCCAAGTAAATAAAACCTATGAGACACAAAGTAGCCAAAAACATGTTTTACTTATGTGACAAGCTAGTCACTTTGGCTATTAACTTTTAGCAAATTCAAAGAAAGACATTTGAAAATAGGAACCTATTATTATTACAAGTAAGAATCCTTACGCAACATTCACATTAATAGGCTACTGATACATGGCTTGAGGGAGAGGAAATCACTGCATACCCAGGTGTGCCCTCCATGTCAGCCTAAAGGACTAGTTTGGGTGCTTTGAGTCCCCAGACCCAGGAGTCTTTGATTTTAAACTTCCTTTCCTTCTGGTGCAGCAGCAAAGGTGCCATCTAGAAAGCCCAGAGTTTCTGAGTACCCATGGGATACCCAGGAAGTCCAGTGTGCAATGTACCAGGTGCCAGGGGAGGTAAGCAGGTGTGTGCTATGGAACAGCACCAGGTCACCTGTCCCTGTAGCATACAGAGGGAATTACCACCCCCGCAACTGCCCCACCTAACATGGCCATCTGTTCACCACCAGCCAGTGCTACCAGCCATTTCAGCTTAGAATAACATCTCAGGTGTTTCTCAGCTGTAGCTGAGCTGGAAGCTGCTTTCTCCTGCCTCAGACTTTTGTTCCTTTACTTTCCATGTTCCACTGCCTGACCTTAAAAAAAAAAAAAAAACAAAACTTCCTTTTCTTTCTTTTTGAGGCTGCTGCTGCCCTGTTTCTATTAACTTTTAATAATGAAGTACAAGAAACCATTAAGATTTGTCTCGCTTTGCTTTTACTCACCAGTCTCTCTGATAGTTGATTGGGCTGCGTGAATGTGTGATCGTGAATGCACAAAGCAGCACAAATCCAGGAGTCTGGATTCACAAACTGCCCATACCTTCTTCAGTCTTTGTTCTCCTGATACAGTAAAGAGCATTTGGTAAGAACCTGCTTCAAAGTTTCTGAGTGAAAGGAACAGGGCCACCTGAAATTAACTAAGAGGAAAGACAAACTTCAGGCTTCCTGGAAGGGGCAATGTGGTGTGGACTGAGACTGGGCTCTGAAATCAGACTTTGTTTTAAAAATTCACATTTGCTAAGACCCTATCCAAGAGGCATAATATCACAATGTCACAGTTTCTCATATCATGAAAGAGGAGTAATGACATCTAGCCCATAATGCTTGTGAGAGGGGTGAATGAGAATATACACGTTGCCTGTGTAGCATAGTGCCTAGCATGGAATAAGCAGTGTTTGTCTACTTCTTTAATTATGAAATAATAATCAGATCTGCTTTTCATCACAGGCAGAGGGCAGAATTGATGATAGGCCTTCAGAATTGACCAACTCCCTTTCAGGAAGAATGTGATACTGCAGACGCAGTAGCCTTTGAGTAGCCTAAAAAACCTTCTTATCCATTGTAAAGCAGGAGAATCCATGGGCAGATCTAAATTTACATGCTGTACATATCTTCCCCACTGGAAGTTTACTGAGGAAGGATGGTGGCAATAGCATAACAACAGAGGGGAGAGACTAGTCCAGGTATCGTACAACTACATACATGCTCAGAGCATGCCCAGGACCTCAGGAGGACCAGAGCAGATAACACAACACCTTGCAGTCATTTAATGCTTGCTGTTACTGGCTTTGGAAATAAGTTCAATTTGACAGTTATTAATATCTGCTATAAACCTACTGTGCAAAGTAGCTGAAAGGACTTTATTTGATTTTTTTTTTTTTTGAGATGGAGTCTCACTCTGTTGCCCAGGCTGGAGTGCAGTGGCATGATCACGGGTCACTGCAACCTCCACCTCCCGGGTTCAAGCAATTCTCATGCTTCAGCCTCCCAAGTAGCTGGGATTACAGGTGTGTACCACCATGCCTGGCTTTTTTTTTTTTTTTTTTTTTTTTTTTGTATTTTTAGTATATGGACAGGGTTTCACCATGTTGGCCAAACTGGTCTCGAACTCCTAACCTCAAGTGATCCGCCCATCTCGGCCTCCCAAAGTACTGGGATTATAGGCATGAGCTACCGTGCCCAGCCAGGACTTTGATGTAAGTAGGCATAATATGGACAAGAAATTTAGTATCTTGCAAGTTCTGTTCACATGCTTAATACAGGAAGCTATTTCAGATCCTACCTCAACTTTTAAACCGATCTAGCCTGCTCAGTTTATATTGTGTTTCCAAAACAACAAAAACAGCCTCTCCTACTACTTTGTGCCAAAAAGCATCAAAAGCATTTTATTTACATGTAATATTTCACCTTACCAACAGCACTCTGAAGTGAGCAGTACCATCCCCATTTAATAGATTAGGAAATTGAGGCCCACAGGAGTTAAGTAATCTTCCGGAGTCACACAGTCAGCTGCGAAGGCAGGATTTGAAGTTCCCCCAGCTCAAATGTGCTCTAAACCCCTGTGTTCTACCCATCAAGAAGTTAAAGTCACTGTTGTTCAACCTTCTGTAGTGGACCAAGATTTTCCTATCATCACAAAAAGATACACTCAGGATTATGAGTAAATAAAGGGCTTTGAAAATGATCATTGGTGCCCACAGCACAGTGAAACGTAGAAAAGCACCATGAGAAAGCATTCGCCTTGAAGACATGAGGCAGGAGCTGTAGCCCTAACATGTTTTTTTCCTAGTTGTGATATTGCATCCACTACTTGTCATCTCTAAGCCTCATTCCCTCACGTCATAAAAGTACCATCACAATCAATGCAGTAATATAGCTGAATCTGCTTTTTTATTCTTAAGGCTCTAAGCAAATGTCAGCTACACTATTACAGTTCAATTGTTTTCAATTCCACTATTGGCTTGTTCTTGAATCTTGAAAAATCTCTCCCGACATCTTAACTTTCTCATCTATAAACTAGAGCTGCTGATACAGTATCTTTTAGTAATATTCTCCAGCAGCTGTTCCCAAACTTTAGTGACCTAGAATCTTTTAGGATACTGTTAAAATAGATTCCTGGGCCGCTGTCATTATGACCAGCACAGCCGCATGGCACCTTGCAATACTCACTCTTTGAAAGGACCCCACTTGATTCTGATGTAGGTGAGCTGTGACTACTTTCTGAAAAAATGCTGCCCTGCAAGCTCAAAATTACAAAGAACTGCAGTATCTGTGGATACAAAACTTGACCAAGATCACTTGCTCAGTCCATTACACAGCCAGCACTGAACGCTTAACTCCCAATATCTAGATCCTGTTCTTTTCACCCCATGAGTCTGACTCAAAGGAACATCAAAGCCATTTCTTGGTCACTGGGTTTATATTAAGGGTTGGGTCCTAGAGTACACAGCTGAAGCTTGCAGCACTCCAAAGACATCTCTAAAAGATTGAGTGTCATTGACTTTCTCTTCTTCCTCTGCAGACACATTTGCCAGCAAAGTGGCAGCCACCCAGGACCAGTATGCAGACGCCTCCATAGGTAACGTCACGGGCAGCAACGCGGTGAACGTCTTCCTGGGAATCGGTGTGGCCTGGTCCATCGCTGCCATCTACCACGCAGCCAACGGGGAACAGTTCAAAGTGTCCCCTGGCACACTAGCTTTCTCTGTCACTCTCTTCACCATTTTTGCTTTCATCAATGTGGGGGTGCTGCTGTATCGGCGGAGGCCAGAAATCGGAGGTGAGCTGGGTGGGCCCCGGACTGCCAAGCTCCTCACATCCTGCCTCTTTGTGCTCCTATGGCTCTTGTACATTTTCTTCTCCTCCCTGGAGGCCTACTGCCACATAAAAGGCTTCTAAAGGAACTATCAGATATAGTAAATTTATATATATACATATATATACATAAAAATTATGTATAACGGACAGAGGAAACTGACATTTGTCATGTTCACTTACCTGCTGATGGAATCCAGCTTCAAGAGCATACTCTGTACTAGGGCCGAAGTAAAAAACCATCACCTCCCATTCCCAGGGGCATCATCATGTTCAACAAGGCATGGAGGCAGGGCCATCTTTGCAGCTCAGTCTAGAAGGGCTGCACTCTCTCCTGGTTCATAAATCCTTAAGGCTTTGATTTGTTTTGTTTTTGGTTTTGTTTTCAGTGGAGCTGGGGAGGTAGTTAATGTTTGGCTTTATTTTTGTTATTTTGTTTTGTTTTGTTTTTTTGGGAGAGTCAGGGTTGTTGCTTTTCTTTGTGGAAAGTGAAACCATCCAAATGTAAATGGGTTTTGGTAAAAATTTAAATCATTAATATTCCCCCTCACCTCCCCCAATCACTTTAAAACTTATTTTGGATTAAGAAAAAATCTGGGCATGGAAGAAGAAAGAAGCATGTCTTCATCGTATTACCAAAGTTCATGCTTATCTCCGGAATGTGAGTGGAGGTGAAGCTGCCTCCAAGAAGAAGCATAAGAGTGGAATGGAGCCAGGAAATCCGATGGTTCTAGAAATAGTCTGATATTTAAACATGTGATACCTGGCAGTCTCGTTTAACAGGTACAAGGAAAACGTGCCTAGATTCCCAGGAACATGCAAAATCCTTTCTTTCTTATCTCTTTAGCTCTGGACTGTGATTGGCAAGGTCCTTCTTCCAGCATTCAGCCCAGCTAAGCCCCCAGGTGCCCCATCCCAACCCTGTTCCTCCTGTCCACCTGCCATCCCCTATGCAAACAGTAAGAATAACCCCATTCAAAAAGCACATCATTGTTTTCCATTTGCATTAACATGTGTCTCAGTCCCATGTTGCCGTTGCTTGGGATTGTCTGTCAGTTTTATTTTCAAAGGCATCCATGGCTTGCACAATCCTGTTCCAGTCATGACTGAACATTTGCTCCTTCTTCATGTGCCGTTTGGAAATGTTGTTGTGATACCTGTTACACAGTGCATGGTGAAAAACAAATAAAACAAAACAAAGAGTATCTGTATATAGTAGAGTATAGTACATACTGTTCTCCCATTTGGCAATGTTGATTGGACATTGAAGACATAAGTGAGTTTTATTTTCACCTGAGTTGTTACTTTTGTGCTGTTATTGAGTTTGATTAATTACTAGGGATAAAAGGAGAAAATGGCTTATTGTTCATGGTTCTGCACATTCATTTCTAAGAAGCAATAACTGTCATGTGGGGAGAAGTTAAAGCTATTGAGAGGATAGCAGGCAAACTACAAAGATCTTCATGGAAAATTAGCCATGTGGAACACATCAGAGGCCTCTAAAAATCACCCATTAATTCAGGAAGGCCAAGGAGAAAGGCCTTATAGAGACGTTGATATGTTGGATGTGCCTAGGCTTTCAGAGCCACCCTTTCCACAACACCCCTCCCTGCAAAGTATTTATTTCACATCTGCACTGTCTGGCACAGATGGTAGATAGTGCTGGTTTGTTCATTTTATTTTTTTACATAAAAGGCTATTTTGAGCCCTGTTTCTTTCACTGTCCAGTCTAGTCCTCTTTGATTATATCAGTAGTTCCTGAGTAAGAAAGAAGCCAGGGTGACCAACGGGCCTTTAAAAGTGTGTCTCCTCTACTTACGCTGAAAGAGAAGGCAATTAAATAAGACTAGTACCTCCCAGGAGGATTGGACTGGGACATTTTTAACCCTTTAAAAAGAATAGCTGTTTCTATGTTAAAATACCAAAGAACATGGATAAACCCAACATTCCAAAGTAGTGAGTCCACTAATGAGAAAAATAATAGAATGACTTTGGTCACCTCTTGGAGACTTCTGTGTCTATAAGGAATCCCAGGCTGGAGACATCCCTAGCCCTCTGTATTGATTCAAAAATACTTAATACATTAAAGCTGTTGAGACTCATTTTTTCTTCTGTCACTCAGTAACCATGATCCTTCCCTCATTTAATAAACATTTGGTGACTGAATGAGTAATTAAATGCTGGTTACCCACTTAACGTGCCAGGTAGTATGATACTTTCTGGGGACTAAGCCATGAACAAAACAGTCTAGATCCCTGCCCTCAGAAGGGTTACAGTTTATGTGATTACTATTTTCATGAGTAAAAGTGAAGAAAGCCATATGGAAAGATTTTTATCTTGCAAGAAAAAACAATTATGAAACTCTTTTAACATAAACACACTGAAACTGTATCAAAGCAATTGTCCAAATTGTGTTTATACCCAAGAATTTCTTTAACTAAGAGAGCATAAGGCATATGTTTGGAAAACCACCCTCTTTATCTTTGACCAACTTGCAGATAAATATATCTCTCCATTTTAAACCAAGAAGGGCAATCATGTTGGTGATCCAGATCACTGAGAAAGCCCAGTGTATCCCATCTTTTATCTTTGTTGGCAATGGAACTTTTCTATGGCCCACACTTTACAATTCTTTGTCATTCTAACCCATCCTTCCCATCCTTTTTTTTTTTTTTTTTGAGAATTGCTAAATGGAAAGCTAGCCTAGAAGCACCAAGTAAATATATTCAAGGAATGTAAGTTGTTTAAACATTAGAAAAATTTTTGCACTCATTTTTTAGCTGTATTAGGAATGTCAATAATCCTGTAGCAAATTTTCACAGAGAACTTTAAGAAATTCTTGCATTGGTCGATTTCAATTTGAAAGCTTTTTGGTTTGTTTGCTTTTTAAATTTTCATGTTCTAGGAAACTATGATTCTGGTTGTTCAGGATTGTTATTATTATAGTTGTGTAAAATTATTTTATTTTGCGTGTATTGTGCACAGCTTGGGGGGGCGGGAAATGCACTAATTGTGCTCTTCCTTATAAATGGTACATATTACTGACACAGACAAATAAAGTTTCTAATTGTTTCTGATTTAATCACTAGTGATACAGCATATTCTGTATGAAATGTTTTCTCTTTTCTCATTGTCATCTACTTCATTTTTTGTTTTCATGTTTTGAAGAAATAAAAACCAAAATGGTATTATTGTGCAACTGGTATCATCATCCAAAGAAAAAAACAGACACCAAGTATTCAAACTCTTGCAAACGTCAACCCTTCGGTCATGCAATGTTCTCTTTTTAATGTCCCAGGAGAACACAGTGTCAGAATATTTGTCTGTCCTACAGTGCTGAGATATATGTTGGACATTCCTCCATTTCACTGATTTTTTTTACATTGCTTAGTATGACTCTGTCTACATCCTTTCCTGCATCCAGGATCATGAGCCCATAAACAGTTACATGTCAGACAACTTTTTAGCATGCAGAGTATTACATCAAATCAGTCGATCCCAAAAAATTCCAATCCCAAAATTGATGGTAGTACAGTTTCTTCCCAAGGGGATGCTTAAGTAAATTGCTCTTTTAGTTTCATATGTTATATTCCTCTTGCAGAACTTCTGCCTTGCATTAATGATTTCTGTCTATATGTTATTGACTTCATATATCATATAGTCAAAAGAGTATAGAAGAAAGTGATGTCAGAAATGGAATAAGCATTTGTGGGGAAAAAATGTGACCTCTAAGGTTTGTGTACTTATTTGAAGTTGACATATTAGTGGACTTAGTTCTTACTATAATAGAATCTGTCCACATGTACAAGTAAATGCTACTTTATTGATCTGATCATCTTTAAAATTTTCTTTAGTATTCCTCATTATATTCTTTATATGGTCATATGTGGTATACTTTCATGTATGAATGAAGGAATTATTTAAATATTTTATTGTATCAAACTGTCAATATGTCTCTTGAGTACCAGCCTTTGGTTTAACACAAAATGAGCAGCCAACCTCTATTTCTTTATATAGCACAAAGATTAATTCAATGACCAGAGCTCCTTGACCGTCTAATAACCTTTCAGAAAAATTCTGTGACCTGATAATTATCAATTTCTTACAAGCAAATTTTAATGGGTTCAAATTTTCTGATTCCATCCTTCAACCAGTGAGCATTTTATAAAATTTTGCTTTTTGTAGTTCATAGCTTAATAGCACTAATTTTTTGTTGCTTTTCAAACATAAAATTTTTACAAAATATTGTTTTAGAAACCCTGCAAAAATTCTGATGCAGGCCTTTCCCCTGTGGCCTCACTATTAATGAAAGCTCACCACTCACATTGCATTTTCCACAGGAGTCTTGATTCATTGGTGATTCCACAGCAAAAGGTCCCTGATCCTAAACTGTCAAAATAAAGTAGTGAGACTGATGTACATCTGATAACTTTGTGGAAGCAATTAGAAAATTTCCTCTGGTAGATGATGATGCCCTCCATCCTCTAATAGTGGCAGAACTTTGCCTTCTCCAGAGTATAAATCAGCCCCTTTAAGACTTCTTTTAATATTTTTGGGCTCGGGATATGGAGTCTCTCTGTTGATTCTGACTTTCTGACTATGATTTTGGGCAGTTGCATCCAGAGCAAGTTCTGAGTGTAGTTTCATAACTTCAAGAATGTTTGGCCATTTTATGATTGACAACATGTACTATTGGATCTCACCTGACCTACAACTGGCATTCAGCTTTTATCATTGTAATCACTTCACTTGGCCAAGGCAGTTGGTAAAACTGAGCAAAGTTAAATATAAATTCCAATCGTTAAATTGGTGAGTGCATTATGCAGAAGATACAGAATCCTATTTCAGAAAAAGAAACATGCTATTATAAGTGGATTCCTTAGATTTTGTTCAGATCTACCTACGGAGTTTTGCTAATAGAATGTAGTTCTGCTATTCCTTTTTACCATTATGTACTTACCACTTCTAACCATCTTGTTGTCTTCCCATCACGCAGTACGTTTCAAAATGCTGGGCGGTCCCGATGGTATTACACCCACAAGGACAGCATGGGAAGGGTAAACAATTGAAATAGATATTTCATGTTGGGAGCTTAATTAGGCCATGATTAATCGTCTCTCAAAGCAGAGACTGTCTTATCTATAAAAGGAGCAACCACTGAGAGGTGGAACTCCCAAGGGAAAGCACTGCAGGTTTCCAGCCCACAAGAAATGGTACGTATTTCACTTTCTTTGACTTTTTCCCTGCCTGTCAAGGTGTCCAGATGTACTCAGAGGCTGTCCACATTTTCAGTTTTGTCAAAGGTTCTCTGATTCAATTTTGTAAGAAACATTTAAATCAGTGGTTATGTAAATTATTGTTTATTTTATTTTTAGGAAAGAGCCTTACTGTATAACTTCAAAAAGCAATATGACTTAGTAGTTAAAATTATGACCCATATTTTTTCAGGAAGACTTGCTTGCCCCAAATTGTCTTGTCTATCTGTTATCAATGCAGTCATTCATAGCTGCCTCAGTGATTCACATTTTTTAGAATCATGCTTCCCTAGCATTTTTTCAAAGAGTTGGAGAGTTTTCCCCATGGGAATAAACAGTCTTAATATTTCCTTTCCCTAATTTCAGCCTTTGCAGTTCTTCGGTGACTACTCCCGTTATATCCAACTACCCTTAGTGATGCTCACTATTACCTCTCGGCAATAGGGAAAGAGCTTATGCTATAAAGTGATTGCTCAAGACATGTTTTTCTGAAAGTGAACTTATCATAGGAGAAATCAAATATAATGACATTCCACCTAGATAAGAGTCACTAGGACATAGTATGGAATCTTTATAAATGAGCGGGACAGATTATACCTACAGTTACACATGTAATAGTGTTGTTTATTTTATACCTCTTGAATCATATTTATTATGCTTCAGTGCCCATCGACCTAGCCTTTTATTCTATCAATATGTAGGTGTGGATTGGGAATGAGAACCAACATTCACATCCCTGATGCTCATGAGAGTTTCTACAAAGGTGGAGTATGTAAACATAGAAACACATAATAGATAGCTTCCATGCCTCTAAGAAATATGAGTGGGTCAAATGCTTCTCTGTGGGTACTATTTTTCTGCTATGCAAATGGTAGAAAAGTTCACATTAATAGCCAAACAGACCAAGAGAGAAATTAGCTAACTTCACTGTTAATCTGTCTACTTTGACAGTTAATATAGAGCCCAGCCCTCCTAATTTGTTGACTGCAAAGACAGATATACCTAGTTAAATCCAAGAATGTACTGGGGGACAGGGGGGATAAATTTACTAGAATAATTATACAACCCTCCGTACTAAGATTGCTTATTCGCCGAGAAGAATCCTGCCCAGAGATTTTCAGAGACAATTCCTTACATTCCCAACCTTCTTTTAATTTACACAACTTTTTAATTAGATCCCTTGAAGCCACATAGTAAAACAAGAGATGAATTATCTAAGGAGAACTTTTGGCCCTCCCTCTAATGTGAAGATCAGATACTTGACTCTATTTCCCATTCTTTCCAAATGGAAAGAACAGTTCAATTAAGTAACCAACTATGTAACCACTTTTTGACATAATTCCACCTAAAAAACAAAGAGTGAACTAAATTGTACAAACATTAAACCTAACAGTGATATGAACAGATGGCTAGTTTTGAGAAAAATAATATTTTCTGTAGATACCTTGCTCTCCCTTCCTGTACTCATCCTAATGCTCAAGATTGAGAAATACTCCAAGGAAGAAATCTTGAAAGATTGTGCATTCAAATAATGCTCATGTAATTGAGTAATATGGCATTTGGGATGAGAATAAGAGCATATTTAAAAATAAGAGGATTGGCACAAAACTGTGTTAACTAGGATTTTATTACAAATTGCCCTAAGATATTTGGAAGTTATTATATTTAAGTGAAATAAATCCCAGTTTCCAGAAACAACAGTACCATTTATATTTGCAGGTTTTATATGAAAATCAAAGTTGGGCATACATACTTTTTGGCTTTGGCAACCAAAGAAAAGCATGTTTTTGGCACACGTTTCCAAATTATGGAGTTATTTGTAGAATACATTGGACCTGTACAGGTATCTCATTAAAATTACCTTCAATAATTTCCCTTTCTTCCTTTAAGCCATAAAGTTTCTAAATTTTACAACTTGACAGTTTAGCAATTTCATTTATGAAAGGCTGATTCCATTTTGATGTTGATTTTTACATTTCAGAATTTTTCATATATAAATATTTGATGCATTAGATGGGATACTGAGCTTGAGTCTGGCCCAAATGAACCACAAGGCCCAGACTGATCTATCAGTAGTTAGAAGGCTTCTGATACACTGGCTTTCTAATGTACAGTAAATACTAGCGTTGTTTTCAATATTCTTTCTTTTGACTAAAAGTTTCCATTCCAACTGGTGAAAAATTTTAAAAAAATATTTATAATGATAGTTAGAGAACTGTTTATATGAGGATCAGACATTGTTTCAGCACTGGATCTCCTCTATCCCCTCTCTTGCTACAGCATACAGCCCAGAGACACACATGTAAAAGTAGGTGATCTCTGTAAACTTCAGCTGCATTTCTGTATGTCTAGGATTGTCCTAGTATCAGATATCCTTTGAGAAAGAGTTGGAGAGGCATGGAAGGAAGCGTATTCCTGATTTCCCCCCTTTTTAGGTAAAGATACAAATTCAGAGCTGTTTGAAAAGGGCTTAGAATAATATTAATTAAACATATTCTATAATACAAAGAGAAGTACTTTTTTAAAATACATTTATTTTTCTTTCTTTTTTAGCAAGCATTTCTGACAGAAAATCTTTAGGGCCAATTAGAGTTTCTTTCTGACTTTTAATTGCCCTCTGCCTTTTGGGAAAGTGTTGAAAAAAGCTCTGGAAAAAAATATGCTGGTCAAGGTCAAACCCTGGGGAATTAAAAACATGAGATTTTTATATTTTCCCTCCAAACACAGCACTGAGCAGGCAGGTTCCCATGCCTGTTGTTAATCGGCATTTTCTAAACACGTGTTTTGGTGTGCTGGGAGCAGAGGAGTAGGAGGCCCACCCAGTCCCACCACACATACCGGGACAGCTTTGACCACATGGGTCCTCTGCCGTTCGTATTTTAGCTTAGATGTTCTTAACTGAACTAACTTCCAATTTTCATATACACTGATCATCTTGTCCCTAGCATTTTCCCTCCAAGATCCTGCTAACAGGAAAACTAGCCCTTTCAAACAGTTGGTACCTGAGATTTCTCAGAGCGCTCTTATCAGAGTAAGGAGTGAGATTGCAGAAGGGGCAGTGATGTCAATACCAAGTTATTGGAAACTACTTAACCAGCCACTGCATTACATACTGGAGCCCGTCTAGGACACTTACCCTTGGAAATGGTGGAAAGACTTTGTTTTATTTCTATTTCATCAACAGAACTTTTGTAGCATTGAATCTAAGCAAAGGATAACATAATATTATAATGGAAAGTTATTTTTAACTACAACTGTTATTGTTAAATTTAGAAGAAAATATTGTCTTTGAAGTTTCAGTCCAAAACTCTAAGGAGAACAAGGTTTTTACTGCCATCGGTAATCCTGTGAGAAATTTGACACTCCAGATCTTATTTGAGACAGATAAGTCTATGATAAATATATGTATGAGACTTAAAATATTCTTGATATTCTCAGGTTGTTCTCACAAATTCTGCATAGATTTAGTTGTTTTTTTTTTTTTTATGAGAACCTTTCTTATCAAAAAGGATTGAAAATTTTTCCAATAACTGGTTGTTAAATGAGTCTAGCACCCAAAGAAGCTGTGAGCAGTTGGTTCTACCAGTGACTCTTCTAGGAGCTCTTTCCAGGTTGGTCTCGAACTCCTGACCTCAGGTGATCCACCTGCCCTGGCTTCCCAAAGTGCTGGTATTACAGGCATGAGCCACTTTGCCCAGCCTGATAGTTCTGACTCAATCCCTAGACACGTTCTTCAGAAACAACTGTACATGGTGAGAGAAAAGTGAAAAGGAAAAAAGTTTTCCTTCCTTCAAAATACACTAAATTTGCTTATCACCTTTAAAATTTGGACTGAATGTTTAAACTTTAAACACAAAGCAAAGGGAGATGCTCTTAAATGTGAAATCTGAAGCAAAGATTGCATTTTTGCAAAGCTATCCAGAAGATGTGTTAATTATTGAGACATGGGATTCATTAACACATCAGTGCCCAACCACTGCCTCTCCTGCCCCCATTCACACATTATCCACAATCAAATAAGCAGCTAAGCAGGGGAAACCTATCACTGTTAATGTCATAACCACATCACCACTGAATTACCAGATGTGGTCAGGAACTAGGCAAAGTAGGTGGGACCAATCCTAGGACTGGGGCCATACCACAACCTCAGCTCAGCCCCTTGTCGGATATGGTTTCTGAATTTAGTACAATGCCAGAAGTATTTTTTTTCTTTCAGCTGTGAACCAGCCCGTTTTGTTTGACAAGCCTTTCCAGATTCATGCAGCTCAATCACGTGCTTGTTGCCAGTTTGAGAGTGAACCTATTATTTCAAACTTGTTGCCGTGACCAATTTTTACAAAACTGAAAGTAGCACTGTGAGGTGGATTGGACCTAGTGATGAGGTGTCTACACTTGCATCCTTTTCTTCCAAGAGAATATTCTGACACTCCAACTCTAGAAGTCATGTCATTAGTAAAATGAAAATAATAATTGCTTAATCACTGTTTAGAATTAGTTCATACTTCTTCAGAGCTTGAAGCCTCCACGACTCAACATCAGATCCATGGATAGTATTACTATACCTTAACCCAAAGACTGGATTTATTTTGTAAAACTATCAGAATGGGTCTGGGTCCCTTTAAAGCAACTGACAAGGTATTTAACAACATTTTAAAACAATGAAGAAAGAATGATTCTGCAGAGGCTTGTGGGTTACAGAGGAGGGCAGAGCTTTTGTCAGACTCTCTTGATGTTTTGCTCTTCCTGGTAAGTTTTTATCTATCATGGTTCCCAGTGGAATATTCTCCATACACATTCTGTGGGAGGATATTGACATGGCTCTAGACTCTGCCTTTTATTTTCTAATTCTCCTTGGAGAATTAGAACAGGCATTCCAGAATTTGTAATATAGAGGGGAAAAAAGAAAAAATGGCAGATGCCTCATTGATGGATCCACAAGTTTTGTACAAAAGCACACACCATTCTGATTGTCTCTATATTAACATTGTACTCACCAAACAGCTTTCTTAAGGTGACTGGAACAAGATAAATATCAACTGGATAATTACCTAAGGAAAAAGAATAAAAAAGAAATCAAACCAAAAAAAAAGCAAAAAATTGGTCAGTTTAGCAAGTGTGTTTTCCAGGATCATAGGCTCATAAAGTATACAGTCAAGAGAGTGAAACAATTTTAAAATCAAAAGTTAGAGCCTTTTATATTTCTTCAGATATACAATTTCATAAATCAAGCATTTATTTTGTGCAAAGTATTATATTAGGTACCCTAAGATGGTATATAAAGAATTCAAAACAGAGTAATTTAAGAAAATTAACACTAGTCTTTGATTTAGTCAGGAAGAGTCCACTTATGGCATTCTAATTAAATTAACCTTCCATTTTGGTCTACATTTTATCAATTTGAGATTGCTTAATGGGGCCATTTTGAAACCTATCAAGAAACTTTCCTCTAACAGAAATAGAAATATTAATTTTCTTAATTTCACATTCTGTCTTCCACTAATAAGATAAATGGATTCAGACCCAACACACACATCCAGAGATTACCATGAGCCAAGACCTGTGTAAGTTTGATATACGGTCTTTTATTCAACATTTCAAGTTGGGAAAATCTTATTACAAAGATCATTTGCCTCACCATTGCTGAATTCTTTTACTAGGTGTTGATGCTAATTCATCACTGGATTTTCTTAACTCTGCCTGTTGCTCTTTTGGACTTTGAGGCATGTGGTTCTATTTCAGTGAGTTACAACTCCAGCTCTCATCTTTTAACAGCAAACTAGAGAACATCTCACTCTTCATCTCTGAGGACACAGTGTTCTCTTCATTTTAACGTCAAAAAGTCACCAGAGAGAAGACCCAAAGGCTTTTCTCTTTGGAAAAGGAATCTTTAATTGTTTCAGAGGGTGAGGAATCTTCGGCTCTCTCTGGACTTGATTGTCCTCATCATTAAATGGGAAGACTTTACCTTTAGCTTGATTTTCCAGAACACATCAAGCCCTGTATGGTCAGTGTTTCCCTGTTATCATCCACTTATGTGTATGGGTTGAAGGTACTTTAAGTTGTGAGCCAGCTGCTGCCCATATTGGGTCACCAATGCACTTGTCAAGCCCATGTAACCACATGAAGTCTGATAGAAATATAAACATTTATTTTGAAATAATTCCATGTGCATGGTTGGAAAAACAGTCTCCCTTCCCTGAGAGGAATGAGTAATTTCTCCCTTTTCAAGAAGTGTACAGTAGAAAATGTAATGAGATTGGAATGGATTCCAAATCAGTGACCTTTTTAAGGCTGAAACCACTATTTTAAATGAAAACTTTAAGTTCATACAGTTTCTTATAGTAATTCTACTTTTATTTTTTAGTCATTGTGCTTAATCTTTTAGGAAAAAAAACTAACCAGTTATTTTTTACTAAAGTATGTGAATTACAAACAGGATGTGCAATGACCAGGCAGAAAGATATTTAAAGGTGTAATTATTCTAAAGGAAGATGAGAAAAAATTCATCTGCTACAGATTCAACTGTCTTTTAAATGCCTCCCTTGTCATGGAGTAAATGACTACTCAAAAGGATTTCACAAAAGACTTAAATCTCAACCTTAGCAATCAACCGGTCGGCCACAGCTCAAATGCCTCATTAGCAAAATGAAATTGCACAACAGACGAAACATAGCAAAAGAATGTAGACATTTCCATGGGGTGGAAGAAAAGAAGAAAGAAAAAGCAACCATAGTGAACTCTGCTTGCATAAACAAAGGATGTTTTAGTGGAATAAATGTAAGCTTTCTCTTGAAGGAATCCCAGTTAGAATGTCATTGGAAACAGCAAAACTATTTCAGCTTCATAGCAGTAATATATTCCAACTTTATTACCACTGAGGCACAAAGCTAAATTTGTCAGGGGGAAAGGTAAGCAAAAATTACTGACATTGCAACCGATAAAATGATCTTGTGAGACTCAATATTGAGAAAGAAAATTAAAATAGCTAATATTTCTGTTATAATTCCAGTGATTACTAAGACTTCTGCCAAGGGATAAAATTACTTTTCCTTCTCTCATTATAAATTTCTATATAGAGCTATTTCAATGCAGTAAGGACTGTATTTTCATATTTTAATAAATCCCTCACGTTGAATTTGCCCCCCATTTCAGATTTGATTAGGAAATACTAAATTGAGAAGGCAGGTTTTTCCATCTTTTTAAAAACAAGTATGCACCATAAGCATTTTCAGCTGATGTCTGCCTTAAGCAATCTTGGTAGAGCTGTCAATCAGTGGCAGGTGCTTGTTTAAGGAAGAGAACCTGTGAATAGATTTAGCCTTTCTTCCTCACAGACAGCTGCTCATTCACACACGCTCATCTCGTCTTCCTCAACTTCTTGCACCAATCCCGCCTCTTGGATTGATCCACATCCACCTAGCAGTTGAACAAACTGCAGATTCTAATTACATGTCCCGACAGTTGCTCAACTTAATTTTTCACCAACTGAATTTCATGCATTGCCCCTTGATGTTCCTTCCCTCTGTTCACTCTTTTCTATAAGTCCTTGCATTTGATATACTTTAAAATGGATTTGACTAGGAAAAAAAAAAAAACCAAGTCAGCAAACCCTTGTGTTCATTCAAGAAATTGTGAACAAATTTAGCTGTTATGGTAATAATCCTGAGGTGAGAGAGAAAATATCACCTATGTGACAAGAGATCATTTTAACGCTATTACTAAAATAGTATTCTATGAATAGAGGCCATAGAATTTTCTACAAATAGACTTGTAGGGACTCACATTTTGAATCATATTTTACTTATAGGTTTGCTCTATATACTGATAAACTTCTGAACCTAAAGATTCTCCATAATTAAACTAGCACAAATATAATCTGTCCCTTACCCACATTGTAAGAATGTCTGGTGGGGGAAATCCAATACTGACCTTCACATTCCACATGGAAAATCTTTGTCCCCAGAGTGCAATTAGGGTGATTAAAAATAAGCAGCTTTTGTGAGTCTCAAGTTTGTTCCCCAAACAAGCAGCATCAGCAACTGGAAATTTGTTAGACATGCAAATTATCCAGTCCCACCTGAGACTTCAGCCCAGATCTATGAATCAAAAATTTTGGAGTGACCCTGGCAATATGGACTTTAATAAGCCCCTAGGATGGTTCTGATGCATGCTCAAATTTGAGAATCATTGATCTATGACACAGCATTCTGAGTGGCCAAGAATGAACAATGTCACCTACTGCTTAATTATGCTTTCCCTTAAGAAAAGGTTTAAATGCTTAAAAGGTAGGTTCTTTATAGAGATAATGCATTCAGATATATGGGAGATATGTCCACCATTCAGACTTAAAATATAATTTTAAGGGACATTAATCCTTATGTCTTTTTCTGGCATAACTGAGTCTGAGGCAGCCTCTCCAGTCAGAGAGATTTCTAATCAGCTTATCTAGTTCTTTTAAAACCCCACAGCTGATCTACTTTGCCTGACTTCCCCGGGGCCTAGAAAATGACCCTGGACACCTTTCTCTAATTGATTAGCTCTGGCTGATTTGTCTTAATGCTAAACCACTGTGTAACAGTACTAAATTATACTTAATGACACAGTCTACTGTTTTGAAGAGTGCTGTGTATGACTGACTGAGCTAAAAGGATTGCTGGCTATGAGTGAGTTTTAGTTTTAGAATTCATTTTCAAAGACTCACAAGGCTCAAGAAGTTTGAAAACCACAGATGATGTATACAGTAGCTGGAGTTCCCTGGAGGCTCCTTTCTAGGGTCTATCATTTGAATTGGTGCAGAACTGAAGCAGAGAGTCAGAAAGTAACTCTGCTTGTAAAAATGGCTTAGGAAAAGGAACTTAAGATTGTGGGTTATATGTGTGTATGTGTGCACACACATGTATGTTTCCTGAATTCTAACCTGAAAATATCACATTTGTGGATACTTAAAATACTCATATGCATTTTGATACACAAAAGCAATTCAAAGTATGTAAAAGGAGGCTGGAAATGTAAGCTTAACAGTGATATTCTGGAGAAAAATGTTGTAACTGTCACTCCAGGCCTCCCTTAGGAGAAACCAAACTTGTCAGATATTTTGGAATGGTTGCTCTTTTTCAGGAATTAGAATAACCGAAGTATGATACTGTGTTCCGTGTGCTTTAAAATCTGTGACCCTCCCCTGTTGCTGGTCATAGCTTCAGCATTTGAGTGTCCATTGTCTGTCGCTGAGGACATTTTCTCATTGGCTCTTTTCCCCATTGTCCCATTCCTCTCACTGACACCTGATTACCAAATAGCTCTAACAAAATCACAGTCACTCCTTCCTGTGTTTCCACCATTGTGTACATCTTCATTTGCACACCCTATTTTTTAATCAAAGTTAAAGCCTCACCAACAAGGTACTTAGAACAATCACCCACTTCTGGCCACTTCGTGATGGGAAATACATCTTTGCAGGGGAAGGAGCTGGATCAGACTGACAGGGTTTCACTCAGACTATTTCAAACAATGAGGAGCCTTGACCTCATTCCCGACTTTTGCTGTCCATCGTGGTTGATTTCTTGTTTTCTCTTTCTCTCTTTTTTTAACAGAAACTCTTAAGCTCAAGGCTAAATTACAGTGGGGACTTGCCTTTGTCTACAGTCCATGGTTTCTGTATTGGCTCAAGTCTTGAAATCTTGAAACAAGCCTAAATTAAAATTTTCTCTTAGCTTAAGAAAAAAAGTTACATATTGTCAAGACCCTTATGTGTGTGGTCCATTGAAAAGGTCTTGATATTAGAAGGTAACAGCAAATTGTTTCTTATCCCACAACAGCTTTGCCTTTCAGTGTCCTTTGTGGTGGTTTTCGTAGGTCAGTGGTACAATTCAACACTCTTCCAATAAGCCATAATAATAATTGTTGGCACAACTGTTATTACAACAGGACTTGCCTGGGTTCCATCTATTAATTTTTACAGACAGTAGGAAGCTCACACCGAGGAGACATTGGTAACTTCCTGGACAAGGGCAAAGGAAGGAACTAGCATATTGTACATACTGTGTACGTGCACAGAACACTGGTCTGTGCCTTTGGAGTGTTCTCAGAGGGGCAGGCCAGAAGGGAGGATTCAGGTAGGAAATGAATCTAGGACTTCTCTTGCCTTTGATGGTTACTGATGGCAATTGTGTTTCCCACTGAATAACTTGGTGGACAATTTTGATAGTAAACTGAACTCATACCGAGCAAGCACAATAGTCAATCCATAAAGAAAAGGGTGGCATATCATAATGCCAGAAACCTTCTCTCCCTAAGAGGTGATCATGAATTTCCTATACAGGGCAACAAAGGGAAGAATAGCCTATTCATATTCTGTATTCACAGTTTGAAGGACCCATCACAAATGACCTTCAAAGACTGACAGGGGGCAGGTAGAAGGGAGGCAAAAATGCAGAGAAAAAGATGTTACCTTGAAAAATGAAGTAAGAAATCCTAATATTCCCGTAGTTGATCCTAAAGTTTGTTCCCATGTCTACGGTTATTTCTAAATAACTTCACTACACTTTGAAATTCCTTAGTGGTGGTTTATGAGTAATACTTAACTGAATTTTTCCGTTTCTATTCTTTGCTGCCAATGAATGTAATCTCCACGACTTGCCGTTCGAGTGCACGCACAGACACACACACATAATGGTATATGCATCATATATTACTCATTTTGTGGGAAACACAATGTATTATAATGAAAAAGATTCCAGCACATTCTTTCAGTGTGTTTCAGTGATAAAATTTTGTGGGGGAATAGAGGTACACATACTCTCTTTGCTGACCATATTGTTGAAATTATGATCTTAAGCAACACTGTTAGAAATGCTTGCATAAAGTATCTTCTCTAGTATTAATGAACTGATTCACTCTGAATTGAAGGTTCAAAAAAATGCACTAAACAAATATTTTTATATCTGTGGTATTTTCCTATTAACTTCTCTTAGTGAACACGTGACCATATACCTGATATCATTAAAAAGGAAAATGGCCTAAACGAAACGTTAAAAGTGGAGGTATTTATAAAGTCTTCTGCCAAAGACCATTGTTTAATGATCTGTAAAATGTAGATTATCTTCTTTTATTATGAATGTGATTGTAAGAAACACTCACCCTAACATTCTCTATCTTTTGAAAATGAATATTTTGTATTTCTAAGGACCAAGGAAAATATTTTTTAAGCCAACGTAGTACACAGAAGCCTTGTAAATGAGAGGTACAATGACTTGGATCAACTGCATAATGCTAGATTAGAATTCCAACATTTGATGATAAATTTATCGATCTTTCCTATAATTCTTATACTGCACTAAATTACATTTTGGAAATTTTAGCTAATCTTTTCAAATTAAAGGCACCAACATTAATGACAGATCTTGTCTAATATGAAAAGCATCAAAACATTCCCTTTCAAGCACTTTGAATGGATGAAAATTGCCATATAATTTTCCCACCTACCTAACCATTCCATGTAAGTTAACTCAGCGGTCTAACAATGTTGTACAGAAGGTTGACAGACTATGTGCACCAAGAATATTTAAGTTGTGCAGTTAGCAAGAACTAGCCATTTCAAAATATACTCAAATGTTTTGTAAATAAAAATTGACTCCTATAATTTTGTTCAAACTGCTGTCTTTTAAAATAATTAGATTTTATTTGAATTTTAAAAGTAATCTGTTGTAAATTAGATGTTACTTTGTTGACTCTGTGATTCAATGTACACTCAGCCATATTCCTGTGGGGAAATATCAATCTTACTGACTTTCATGGCATGAGCCAGAGATTCATAGTTTCCTTTAGGACTATAAGTATGAAGACAAAACACACCAAAATGAAATGCTAGTGAAGAAATTAGAAACCTATTGTATAAAATGTATTTTTAAAATCTTAAGATATATGTGATTTACACTGCCTGTTAATCTAGTCTCTTTGTGATAAAAAAAAAACATAATATTTGTTAAGACTCAAACACCAAATATTTGTGATGTTTGTATAGCACCATCGTTATATGTGATTTCAAAGGGTAAGCATCTCTGTTGTAATCATGTGAGCCCACAGAAGAATAAATTCCTGCTGTTATGTACAACCAACTCTCAGAATTCAGACTTCCTGCAGCTGCCGTATCACCAATAAATGAGAATTGTGAAAAACAATTTTTAAAGAATTGAGTTTATGATCACTGTGTATTTTGTTAATGAATGATTTCAGAGTTTTATTTTTACCAGAAATGCTCTCAGCCAGTAAACACAACTGCTGATTTCAACCATACTATCATTTCAATGGTTTCTATATTCTTGATCTAACTACCAAAAACTGGAAGCTTGTTGCAAGGTGTGTCCTAACAAACATACAATAAATGACTCTTCCTGCATGCTGCCTGAGATATGTTGTAATTTGAAATGTCTTATCAAAAAATTATACATGTTATAACCCAAAGTTGAACTGGCAATATTTTTCATGTGTAAAATTGATGGTATGTTAATATCAAAAGCAGAAGCATTGTTTGTCATACATGTATGTTATATGTGATGTTTAATCGTGTTAAACTGTAATCTGTGAAGTTTTCATTGCCTGAACTAGTCAATTCTGTATAAATCATTGTCTTAATTGTTTTCCTAATCTTACCATATTTCCTAACACTGAAATATACATGTTTGTCAATTAGCCATACATATTGTATCGATCTTTATAAACTTTAGTGTGACTCCATTAAACTAACCTAAACAAAGGAAAATCAAAGCTTTCCCTGTCATAGGCTCAGGGACATTTTACTTACAGCCAAAATCATTTATTCATTGAAACAACAAGTATTTATTGAGTATCTACTGTGAATCAGGCTCTATACCAAATTTTGGGAGAATGCTTAAGAACGAGAGAAATCAAAACCCTATATTCCCCAGTGAGAATTTTTGAACTCTACCTAAAGTATTCTTCTGTAACTTCCACTGAGTTAAGAAATTATTTTGTTTCTCCTATGTTATAACAAAGATTAAAGTTACCCACAAAAGAGTCTTAAATTAAAATATGGCACATTCAGTCCAGGGAAATGCCACTATCACTCACCAAAGCGTTGAGTCTCAAAGTCCAGCTTTAAAATAAGTTAAAATAAAACTCAATTTAAGAGATTTGACCGTAACTCTGGAAATAATACTTCAAAGTCCCTCTCTTGAAAATTGCACATTGTGTCTATTTTAAATCATTATTCTAAGGTTCTTTGCTGCACATAAAATGCAGCACCAGACCACACTTTTTCAAATGGTGCCCCAGGAGGTGATCAAGGATATCTGTAAAAGAAGAGGAAAATGGCTGAAAGGATAAATATGTATCCACAGAATACCATAGAGGGAAGAGGGAAAAACATCCAGGATGTTTTCTCAATGACTCATATACTTACATGTGCCAAACCTGTTATCACTGTTTAAAAGTGCTTGTGCACACACACTCACAGCCAGACTCACATCTCCAAGCACATTTCCATTTCTTTTATTCAAGGAGATGCCCCCATTGTCTTTCAAGGTGAATTGTGGCCATAACAAAGATAAATGAGTCTCAGATTCATACAAGACAAAAGCAGATGACCAGCACCTGGAAATACTAAAGCCCTGAGCTCCAAGGCAATTCGATAATTTGAAAGAAGCATGAAACCTTGTAGTTTCTGCCATTATGGTACTCGGGGTAATGAGATTGAAAAGTGGTCTATGCCTTGATTTTGGTATTGTAAGTTAATTTTTGCAGCACTTCAATATTCCTCTGAACCTATTGAAAGCTATTGTAACTTGCCATTCTTACAAGTATTCATTAATTCATTCACTGTAAATATTTGCTAAACATTGAAGGTGAGATTACACCTATCCATACAACCACATGTGTGCAAGACAGAACAGTGTACATCAATGCTGGTTAATAAAATCAGAAAACTCTGGATTTAAATTCTAGCTTTGTCAGTCTACCTGGGTAGTCTATCTGGGTAGCTCTTTCACCATTCTGAACCTCAATTTCCCTGTTTGTAAAATAAGACTGATAGTACCTGCTCTTTAGTGTTGTTGAAAGCATGGAATAAAACAATTAACATTTGCTAAGTGTTTGATACAGTGCCTGATATTCATAACGTACTCAATAAATGTTAGTCGGTGTTTATGTCCTATATGGTATATATGTCCCTTATGCCAGTGACAAAGACTCTCTACTTGACCAAACTTGAGTCAGGCTCCTCTGAGCCCTCTTCTCTCTACCAGGCCTTGAACTTGGGCTCCTTGTCAACTTAGCCTAGTTTTAGCAAGAATCCTTCTGGGTCAGTTTAGCAAAAATCTCCCATTCTTGATAGCTAATCAAATTCTTCATTCCCCACCTTTTCTATCTTATCACCCTGGCCTTTATTCAGCAAGAATACAGTTGAGTCAGTCTAGCAAGAATCCCCGTATAGACTTGCTGTTTCCTCTTAATAATTTTCTATCCACTGATCCCCACTCTCCTCCTTGGTGATAAATTTCCACTTGTCCTTTCTCTATTCAGAGTTGAGCTGAGTATCTTCTCCCTACTGCAAAATCCCACTGCAGTCAGTAATCCCCTTGTTGAATAAAATCTTCATACTGTCTTTAGCAAATGTCTTTAGCAAACGAATAAATTTTTCATTAACACCAGCACCGTCTTTCATGCTGAAAGATGAAAAGACCAGATGAGCTTAGTTCTAACTCTCTTCATTATAGTCACTTCAGCCAACATTTATTGAATCCTTGCCAACAAACAGGAAATGACTAAGCCCTTTACTTGGGTTAGATCCTCCATCCTAATAAAACCCTTCTAAAAGAAGTATAATTTCTACTTCATTTTACATGTAAGAACTTGAATCTTAGAGAACTTAAGTACTTGGCCAAAAATCACACTAAGAGGCAGAACCAGAATTTGAATTCAAGTCTATCTGACTCCAAAGCTCAAGCTTATAATCATTTTGCAATTCTGTCTTCATAAAACTTGAAAACATCTGCTTGGTTTAAGTAAACTCCCAAAGTGACATGAAGTGATAAAATGATAGCAAATATTCTCCAATAGACACAACCTAGACAATCACCATGTACATCAGGTCAGTAAAAAAAATTCCATTTAGATTTGATGTACCACTCCACAGTAACAATCACCCTATATATCATCATAGAACTTATTATTTGTGATAATAGATTATGCAGAATATCATATCAGTAGAGAGACTTTAAATAGTATCCCCCAGTTCAAGGAAAGCTCTCCAAAAACTGTTTCATGCTTCATCAAGTCACCTTGGAAACAGTTCATCCAACGTCACTTTCAATATTTTCAGATAACCATGGAGAATGGATATATTTATTTCTTGCTGTTTTGGTCTGTCTCATCTATAGACATCTGATTTGCGAACAAAAATAAACCTGATTTCACTCACAAATTTACAATATAATTCTTTTCTTTTAACAAAGCAAGTTACAAGATTATCCAGAACAACAGCAACAACAAAAAGGACGTTGGCTGTGGTAGATAATCTAAGAGTGGCAACAATTACCAGTCCAAAAATGGGATTGGGCACACAAGGAATTTTCTCTTATTCCAAATGACCATTCTGTTTTAAGATTTCCCATGACATTAGCTATGTTGCAGCACTATTTTTATCATCTGTCAACAGCGGTGATTCTCCAATCATGCCTAGTCTCCATGCTTAATGGCTACAGGAAAAGATAATGCAATAAAATTGAGAGATTCCCAGTAAATTCTTGATTTTTATTTAGATACTAATAATGAACATATTTAAATGTAGGCTCCCAGGATCCAACAACTTTACATGCTTATTCATGTGGAACCATAATGAGCTCTTCCTAGAATTTATGCCCAGCCATTCAGTGGCAGGTGAAACTTCATTTCAAGGAATAATGGTGAACACACTGCAAATATACAACTAGTAAAATTTTACATTTGACCACTAGTACCTAAGCCAGATCCTTTTTAAGTGACTGACTCCATATCTCATCTGACTGAAAATATAATGCAACTAAATATTTTCAGAAACTGAAATGATAAATCTGTAGCATGTGAAGGTAGCCTAAATGGTCCCAGGCATGTTTTATCTATGTGAGCCATATATAACATTGGCTTTCACTACCAGGAATCTTATATTGTAGGAATATCTTTATTATCTGATAGCAATGCCACATTACTAAATAGGCTACATGCAAAAAAAATGCCCTTTAGGTTCTTTTTCTTACTACATGTCACTAAAAACAAGGTTCAATGTAATAAGAGCTCATCAACAGAAAACAGAAAAATACAGCAAAAGGTCAAGCCTTTATCAAACAGCTGCAACTGTCTGACAGCTCTGCTGATTTTACTTGGTGAGAAAAAAGTGTTAACAACCTTCTTTGGTTACCATGAGAACTAGAAGACAAACAATCAAGCAAGTTTCTAAGAGAAAGAAAAAAAAAAAAAAGCATGTGACCATCTGTTTTAAAACTCTAGCCAACAAATTCCAAGTGTATATAAGCCCCAGACCAAAAGAAGCCAGGACCTAAAGATGCAAATGAAAAAATCTTGTTCTTAATTAATGAGGGCACTGTGTTTGGGTACAATGTGAAAAGAAATTAGGCAAAAATCATGCTTCCTGCTGTTAGTGATTACAGAAAATCGGTATGTTCGTGAATGAGGCTACCACATGCTTCATTCCTTACACTTTGGTGGGGGTTCCACTAAGCCAGGGTTCCATAAGTTCCAGAAGAATGAACTCAAAATTCCTAACTCATCTCCTGTGGACAAACCAGAACATAGACATTTCTCACAAACATCCTTTCCCAAAGGTTTTTCAATTCAATAAGAGCAGATTACCAGAGTGCCTGTGTCTTTCTAAAGATGATTTAAAGCCAAGTACAGACATTGGTCCTGTTCATCAAGAAACTCACCAGCATCAAAATGATTTTTTAAAAACTACACACACACAACATGGCTAAAAAGAACAAAGACAATATGAGGGCCTTCTAGAATTGATGAAGGATGCAACAGAACAAAACCATAGGCAAAATGTCAGACCCTTTCAGGTCAGTTGACCAGGGCTCTCCATTTTACTGGAGACAAACGAAACCTGGGATAGAGAAACTTTTTTTTTTTAAGTTCAGGGGTACGTGTGCAAGTTTAAGTTCAGGTAAACTTGTATCATGGGGGTTTGTTGTACAAAATATTTCATCACCCAAATATTAAACCTAATACTCATTTGTTATTTTTCCTGATTCTCTCTCTCCTCCCACCCTCCAGCCTCTGAAAGGGCCCAGTGCGTGTTGTTCCCCTCTATGTGACCATGTGTCCTCATCATTTAACTCTCACTTATAAGTGAGAATATGCAGTGTTTTTCTGTTCCTGTGTTAGTTTGCTAAGGATAATGGCCTCCAGCTCCATCCATGTTCCTGCAACATGTTTTATAGTCATAGGAAGCACTGATGCTCAACCTGCTATGACCTTCAAAAAATCATGATGCCTGAGTTTTCACTCTGTAGGGTGAATCCTATGAGTCTAAGCATCACTGTATTGCAGTTTTCTAACTCCTAATATTTCTCCAAAGGGGCAGTATACAGTAATGGTTAAGGTCATATATTCTGGAGCCAGACTACTTTAGTTCACATCCTGCCTCTGCTATGCTGTGTGATCATGATCAAATTATTTACTTTCTCTTTGCCTCAGTTTTCTAATCAGTAAAATGGGGAGAATTATAGCACCTATCTCATGGTGTTCTTGCAAAGATGAAAAGGGTTAATATGCCCAGATCCCTTAGGAAAGTGCCTGGCAGGTAGTGAACGTTATATAAGTGCTGCATACTATCAACGCTGACTGGAAGATCAGAGCTGTGATGGTGAAGTACGACTTATTACTGTATGTTTAAGAAAACAGAGAAAAACCACGATAAACAGAAGCCACTGAGATGCAACTGGGAGGATACAAAAGTAAAACAAAGTGGTGACATGGAAATGGTCACTGAAGGGGTTCAGTTCATTTTTATATAGAAAAAGAAAAGAATTAAGACTTTTCTTAAGGGAGGGAGTATATAAGGAAATTTGATGGGTTAAATTACTGATATAAACAATTAGTAATTTATGCTAAGGTACTCCAGTAACTTTTGCTTTATTACTGTATCATAAACAATACTGATATCAATAGTTCACCTTAATTCAGTACTAGCCACTGCTAGACACGTGACACGCATTAACTCCTTCAACTCTCATTAAAAAGAAATAAAAATTAAAAATAAAATTAAAAAAAACCATGGCCGGGCACGGTGGCTCATGCCTATAATCGCAGCACTTTGGGAGACCGAGGCAGGCAGATCACAAGGTCAGGAGTTCAAGACCAGCCTGACCAACATAGTGAAACCCCATCTCTACTAAAAATACAAAAATTAGCCTGGTGTGGTGGTGGTCGTCTGTAGTCCCAGCTACTCAGGAGGCTGAGGCGGGAGAATTGCTTGAACCCAGGAGGCGGAGGTTGCAGTGAGCCGAGACCATGCCATTGCACTCCAACCTGGGTGACAAAGTGAGACTCCGTCTCAAAAACAAACAAACAAACAACAACAACAACAACAAAAAACCACCATGAGTCAGATATTATTATCCCTATATTTCAAATGGAAAAACTTGAGAAATAAAGAGGGTCCCTACTTTGTGAGGCTTATGTGGCCAGTCAATGCAGAGCCAGTGGGAGGACCTAACTGACCCTAGAGGCTGCACACCACCCACTGAGCTCAACCACTCCCATGCAGGTATCAGGACACAGGTGCAATTCTGAAAACATCCAAGAGTTGAACTGACGAAAATAGTAACAGCTATAAAGAGAACTGCTCCTGAAATTTTCTCTTGTGTTCTTCTCCTTGCAGATTTTTGTGTGTGTTACAGTGATAATTTTATATTGTATAACTCCACCACTAGCAACAACCTCTAACTCTATGATAGTCTTAATGAATGTCTGGATTTGTTATTATTGCTATTGCATTTATGCAAAAAACTAGTATACTATTTCAGAAAGCTGCATAATTGCAGGACTAGTGTTCTGGCATAAATAGAATAAAAGTCATCCTCACATTATGGTTCTATTTTTTTTTAAAAGTTCCACCTGTCAAAATATTATAAATCAAGTCTAATTTTCCCAAATGGGGGAATATGTGAAAAATGAAAGATTAGGTTCATAACCACAAACTTTTTAAATTTTTAGTTTTTGTGAGTACACAGTAGGTGTGCATATATTTATAAACTCATGTGATAAACTATTATGTTCTGAAATGTATCAAGTTTTCTAAGCTGAAATGCATAAAGTCTTCTAAAATGCATATAAATCTTTTCCAAACAGCGACCAACTAATTGCAGGAAATTATATTGAAGTTGACTTTGCGTTTCTTAAGAACTTGACAAAGTTCTTAAGAATTCTTTTACAGTCCCTTCAGTATTTTTACTGCAACAGATTAGAAAGTGAAAGAACACGCTTATTGTGATCATAAAATTTACAAATTATTGTTTTTGGGGAAAATTTTACATAAACCTGAGAAGAGTCCCTCGGAAAGATGCAGAGTTGCTTAATCAACCAAGCAAAATTGTAAGTTGTCACCTTCATTCCATTGTCATAACACTGTAGCACTATATCTATGGTAGGCACAAGAGAGCCAGTCACTATTCAAGGTTGCGATTTAATTTCTTCCCACTGGCAAGATGACAAATGACCACTTACACACTGCATAGGAGAATCTCTTATAAATAACATGTGTCTAATTGGCAAAGTGCTTTAAGGGTAATTACTTTGCATCAAAGACTGCCCATAGGAATTTAAGACTAAATCTACTATGACCAAGATAGAGCATTTCCATCTGATTTACTTATAATTGGAAACATTTAATAAGCTATTGTCTTTAAGTAATTAATTAAATGGAATTAAAAATGAGTTGGAAGGTTGTAGAACCTATAGAAGTCATGATTGTTTTTTTCTCCTCTGCCAAAATGCAGAAGTTTTTCTTGACTTCTGTGGAGGGTTAATTTTACTAAACTGCTATATTATTTCATATGGAATATGTGCAGGAAATTAACCCAAAGCCTCAAAAGCCATATACCTGACTTAGGCTTGGCACTAATGTATTGAATGAATGGATGGATGAATAGATAAATAAATAGCCAGGGATAGTCAGGATCTAGAGTGGATGGGACCACTGTGGTGAATCTGGTATGTGGGATATATTTCAGTCCAATTAGAGCAATTAGAGCAGTGGTTTAAATCCTGGCCACACATTAATAGTACGTAGGGAGTGTTTAATATAAATTCTTCGCTCAGGATCCACCATAGGCAAATCAAATAAAAATCTTTGCACATGACAGTAGGTGGTGGAGCTTAAGAATGGGTCTTTTTCAAATGTTTCCCAGGTAGAGCTGTTAGATTCTATAAAGAAAAATACAAAATGTCCTATTAAATCTGAATTTCAGATAAACAACAAATTTTTTAGTATGTCCCAAATATTGCATGAGACATACTAAAAAAATTATTTGTTGCTTTTCTGAAATTTAAACTTAACTGGGAGATCTTACTCTATCTGGAAACTCTGCCTCTCCAGTTATTTTACTGTATAGTATTGAGAACCATTGCATTTCACTAAGATGAGATAAGTGTGTGAGGCATGACATTAAGAAAATATAGTAGCAGCAAACTAGGATCTCAAAGACACCCAGCATGTGGCAACCAATGGTGGAGACATAGATTCAGAAACAGTAATGGATTCTGGAAAAACTAATGGACTTAAAGTGAACCCCCAGTTTTAGAGAAACTGGGCCACGAAATAACAGCCTGGGCAGAAACTCAACTTTAAGGAAACAAAGTCAGAGACTTAATGGTTTAATACGATATACTATGGGTTTTGATGGACAGAGCACTGTTCTGTGGACTGAGTTAAAAGGTGAGAATGGAATTAACAAATAGGCAAGATTCTCCACTCTGGCACCAAATTATGCATCCAGAAGGCCTTAATACTATCTTCACTAAGGAAAGAACTCATTCCAGGACAGAGGCTATATAATTTCAAGAGAGTTCTGAAATGGCCTTAGTTTTGTGATTAGAAGCCTTTTGAGGTAAAGAGCCAGACATTTCATTACAGCATAATCAGCTAACAAGCCAACATTGACATTGATAACTCTTAAAAGTATCTCTATTGACCAGCACTTATGTCAAGGTAACAGCCCAAAAGAGAACAGTGTTAAGAGGTTAATCCTTAAACAAGATAAATGTCAGTCACTACCTGTAAGAGTTTTCTTTTGTGAACTGAAAATGGCAAAATAAAAGTAGATTTTGACATTAATGGAAAAATCAAAGAAAGAAAGATTTGAAGAGTTTTTATCTTCCTGTAAAAATCCAAAGGTATCCTAGTAAAAACCATTAGAAAATATAATGGTAGACTATATCTCACTTGAAATGGCAATGAAAAAATATAGGAGCTTCCTCATTCGAAGGGAGGCAGGGCAAGATAGCAGAATAGAAAGCTCCACCAATCGTCCTCCCTGAAGTAACCAAATTAAACAACAATTAAACAAAGAACTAAAAATCAGATGAGAGATCACAGTACCTGGTTTTAACTTCTTATCACTGAAAGAGACACTAAAGAGAGTAGGAAAGAGTCTTGAATTGCCAACACCACTCCTCCCTCATCCCCCCAGCAGTGGAACCGTGGCATGGGAAGAGAATCTATGTACTTGCGGGAAGCAAAGTGCAGTGACTGTGGGACTTTGCATTGGAACTCAGTGCTGCCCTATCACAGCAGAAAGCAACACTGGGCAGAGCTCGGCTGATGCACATGGAGGAAGCTTTTAGACCATTCCCAGCCACAGAGGAATTGCCCTTCCCAGTCTGGCAAGGCTCATCTTGTGGGCTAACATGCCCGGGGTTCTAAATAAACTTGAAAGGCAACCTAGGCCACAAGGATTTCAACTACTGGGCAAGTCCCGGCGCTGAGCTGGACTCAAAGCCAGTGGAATTGAGAGGCACACAACCTACTGAGACACCAGCCAGGGCAGCCAAGGGAATGCTTGCACCAGCCCTCCCCTCAATCCCAGGCAGCACAGCTCACAGCTCGAGGACAGATTTTTCCCTCTGCTTGAGGAGAAGAGATGAAAGGCTAATGAAGAGTTGGTTACCAGCTCAGCCACAGTAGGATAGGGCACCCGGCAGAGTCCTAAGTCCTCTATTTCAGCCTCTGGTAGCCAGATGACATTGCTAGACAACACCCTTGGCCAGAGGAAAGCTGCTGACTTGAATGGAAAGACCCAGTCTTGGCAGAATTTATCACCTGCTGACTAAAGAGCCCTTGGGCCCTGAATAAACAGCAGTAGTAGCCAGGCCGCTCACTGTGGGCCTTAGATGAGACTCAGAGCTGTGCTGACTTCAGGTATGATCCAGCACACTCCCAGCTGTCGTGGCTGTGGGGTGAGAACCCTCCTGCTTGAGGAAAGGAGAGGAAAGAGTAAAGGGAACTTTGTCTTTCACCTTTAAGCACTACCTTGGTAACAGTGGAGTAGAGCACCAAGTGGGCTTTTAGGGTCACCAATTTCAGGCATTGGCTCTTGGACAGCATTTCTGGACCTGCCCTGGACCATAGGTGAGCCCCCTACCCTGAAGGGAGGGTCCTAGGTCTGGCAACATTCACAACAAGCTGAAAGAGCCCTTGGGCCTTGAGTGAACATTGTCAGTACCCAGACAGTATTCCTGCAGGTCTGAGACAGTGGTGGTCACAAGGAGAGACTGCCTCTGCTTGTGGAAAGGGGAAGGGAGGAAAGGACTTTGTCTTGTGGGTTGGATGCCAGCTAAGCCAGAGTAAAACAGAGCACCAGGTAGATTCCTAACGTTGCTGACTCCAGGCACTGGCGATCAGACAGCATCTCTAGATGCACCTGGGGTGGTGGGAACTAACTCACCACCATGAAGGGAAGGACACAAGTCAGGCTGGCTTCACCACCTGATGATTCTAGAACCCTAGAGCTTTGAGCAAATATAGGCAGTAGCCAGGCTATGGTTACCACAGGCCTTGGGTAAGACCCAGTACCATGCTGACTTCAGGTCTGACCAAGCACAGCCCCATTGCTGGTGGCCACAGGGGTGTTTGTTTCATCCCCCCACTCCCCGCCACCCCCACCCAGATCCAGGCAGCTTAGCACAGAGAAAAACTCTGTTTGGGAGAAAGTAAGGGAAGAGAACAAGAATCTCTGCCTGGTAACCCAGAGAATTTATCCAGATCTTATCCAAGACCACCAAGTTCGTACCTCTATGAGTCTGCAAGAGCCACAGTGTACCACAGTATTACTGGGCTTGAGGTGTCCCCTAATGCAGATACAGTTTCAGTGACCAAATCTTAGATCACAACACCCAAGTCCCTTTGAAAGCCTTCATAAGAAGGATGGGTACAAAAAAGTCCAGATGGCAAAGACTACAATATATACTTAACTCTTCAATACCCAAACACTAATGAACATTAAGACAATCCGGGAAAGCATGATCTCACCAAATGAGCTAAATAAGGCACCAGGGACCAATCCTGGGGAGAGAGAGAAATGACCTTTGAGGCAGAGAATTCAAAATAGCTATTTTTAGGAAACTCAGTGAAGTTCAAGATGACACAGAGAAGGGATTCAGAATCCTATCAGATAAATTTAACAGTGAGATTAAAATAATTTTAAAAAATCAAGCAGAAATTCTGGAGTTGAAAAATGCAACTGACACACTGAAGAATGCAGCAGAGTCTCCTACCAGTAGAATTAATGAAGTAGAAGAAAGAATTAGTGAGCTTAAAGACAGGCTGTTTGGAAATACACAGAAGAAACAAACAAATAAAAGAATAAAAAAGGGTGGGGGCAGTGGCTCATGCCTATAATCCAGCACTTTGGGAGGCCAATCTTGAGTCCAAGAGTTCAAGACCAGCCTGGGTGGCATGGGGAAACCCTATCTCTACAGAAAGTATAAATATTAGCCTGGCATGGTGGTGCATGCCAATAGTCCTAGCTACTTGGGAGGCTGAGGTGAGAAGTTCAAGTGAGCCTGGGAGGCAGAGGTTGCAGTGAGCCAAGATTGTGCCACTGCATTCCAGCCTAAGTGACAGTGAGACACCATCTAAAACATAAAATAAAAGAATAAAAAAGAATGAAGCTCACATATAAGATCTAGAAAATAGCCTTAAGAAGGGAAACCTAAGAGTTTAATCCAAGGCCTTAAAGAGATGGGAGAGAGAGATATAGGGTAGAAAAGTTTATTCAAAGGGATAATAAAAGGGAATTCCCCAAACCTAGAGAAAGTATCAATATTAAAGTACAGGAAGGTTATAGAATGCCAAGCAGATTTAACTCAAATAAGACTACCTCAAGACATTTAAGAACCAAACTCCCAAAGGTCAAAGATAAAGGACCCTAAAAGTAGCAAGAGAAAATAAACAAAATATAATAGAGCTCCACTATGCCTGGCAGCCAACATTTGAGTGGAAACCTTACAAGCCAGGAAAAAGTGAAATGACACATTTACAGTGCTGAAGGAAAAAAAATTCTAGAACAGTATATCCAGTGAAAACATCATTCAGACATCAAGGAGAAATAAAGACTTCTCCAGACAAACAAAAGATGAGGGATTTCAACACTAAGCTTATCCTAGAAGAAATGCTAAAGGGAATTCTTCAGTCTTAAAAGAGGACTAAGATCATCTGACAATACAAAACTCATCAGTAATAGTAAATACACACACACAAAAATGCACAGAATATTATAACACTGAAATTGTGGTGTGTAAACTACTCATATCTTGAGGAGAAAGACTAAGAGATGATCCAATCAAAAATAATAACTACAACAACTTTTCAAGACATACACAGTACAATAAGTTATAGAGACAATAAAAAGTTAAAAAGCTCAGGCATGAAATTAAAGCATAGAATTTTATTAGTTTTTTCTTCGTTGTTTATTAGTTTGTTTATGCAATCACTTTTAAGTAGTCATCAGCATAAAATATATTATTTGCAAGCCTCATGGTAACCATAAATCAAAAAACATACAACAGATACACAATAAATAAAAAGTAAGAAACTAAAACATACCACCAGAGAAAATCACCTTCACTAAAAGGAAGACAGAAAGAAAGGAAAACACGACCACAAAACAACCGGTAAACAAATAACAAAATGACAGGAGTAAGTTCCTACTTATCAATAATAATGTTGAATGTAAATGGACTAAACTCTCCAACCAAAAGATGCAGAGTGGCTGAATGGATTGAAAAAAAAAAAAAAACACCCAGTAATCTGTTGCCTACAGGAAACACATTTCATTTATAAAGGCACACACAGACTGTAAATAAAGGGGTGGGAAAAGATATTCCATGCAAACAAAAACCAAAAAATAACAGGAGTAATTATATCAGACAAAATAGATTTCAGGATGACAAAAACTACAAAAGGGACAAAGAAGGTCATTATATAATGACAAAAGGGTCAATTCAGCAAAAGAATATAACAATTGTAAATATATATACAGCCAATACTGTAGCACTCAGATATATAAATCAAATGTTATTAGAGCTAAAGAGAGAGGTAGACCCCAATACAGTAACAGCTGAAAACATCAACATCTCATTTTCAGCATTGGACAGATCATCCAAGTGGAAAAATCAACAAAGAAACATCAGAATTAATCTGCACTACAGATTAAATGGATCTATTAGATATTTACAGAACATTTCATCCAATGTCTGAAGAATACACATTCTTTTCCTCAGCATATGGATCATTCTCATAGGTAGACCATATGTTAGGCCAAAAAATAAGTCTTAAAATTTTTTTAAATTGAAATTATATCAATATCTTCTCTGACCACAATGGAATAAAACTAGAAATCAATAACAGGAATTTTAGAAACTATACAAACACATGGAAATACAAACAATATGCTCCTGAATGATGAGTGGGTCAATAAGGAAATTAGGAAGGAAATTGAAAAGTGTCTTGAAACATGATAATGGGAATGCAACATGCCAAAACCAATGGGATACAGTGAATGCAGTACTAAGAGGGAAGTTCATAGCTTTAAGTGCCTATAGCAGAAAATAAAAATTTCAAACAACAAACCAAACAGTAAAATCCTTAAAGAATTAGAAAAGCAAGAGCAAACCAAATTCAAAATTAGAAGAAAAGAAATAATAAAAATCAGAGCAGAAATAAATGAAAAGGAAGAAAGCAGTACAAAAGATCAACAAAATGAAAAGTTGGCTTTTTGAAAAGATAAAATCAAAGAACCTTAGCCAGACAAAAAAAAAAAAAAAAAAAAAAAGACAGAGGGGAACCAAATAAGTAAAATCAGAGATGAAAAAGAAGGCATTACAAGTGATACTGCAGAAATTAAAAGGATCATTGAAGGCTACTATGGGGAAGTATATACCAATAAATTGGAAGATCCAGAAGAAATGGATAAATTCCTAGACACATACTACCTATCAAGATTAAACTGTGAAGAAATCTAAAACTGAAACAAACTAATAGTAAGTAAAAGATTGAAGTGATAAAAAAAAGTCTTCCAGAAAAAAAAAAAAAAAAAAAAAAAGCCAGGGACCTGATGGCTTCATTGCTGAATTTTGTCAAAAATTTAAAGAATTAATGCCAATCCCACTCAAACTATTCCAAAAAATAGAGGAGGGGAAAATACTTTCAAACTATTTTTATGAGGCCAGCATTATCCTGATAACAAAATCAGACAAAGACACATCAAAAAGGGAAATACAGACCAATATCTCTGATGAGCATTGAAGCAAAAATCCTCAACAAAATACTAGTGGATCAAATTCAACAACACATTAAGATCATTCATCACAGCCAAGTGGGAATTATCCTTGGGATGCATAAATGGTCCAACATATGCAAATCAATCATAGTGATAAATCATATCAACAGAATGAAGGAAAAAAAAACCTATATGATCATTTCAATTGATGCTAAAAAAGCATTTGATAAAATTTAACATCCTTTCATGATAAATACCCTCAAAAAACTGGGGATAGGAGGAACATACTTCCACAGAATAAGAGACATGTATGACAGATGCACAGCTAGTATACTACCATAAGAAAAATTGAAAGCCTTTCATCTAAGATATGAAACACAACAAGGATGCCCATTTTCACCACTGTTATTCAACATAATACTGATATCCTAGCTGGAGCAATCAGTCATGAGAAAGAAATAAAGGGCATTCAAATCGGAAAGGAAAAAGTCAACTTATTGTTATCTACAGATGATATGATCTTATATTTAGGAAAAAACCTAAACACTCCACCATAAAACTATTTGAACTAATAAATAAATTCAGCAAAGTTTCAGGATACAAATCAACATACAAAAATAGTAGCATTTTTATATGCCAACAGTGAACAATCTGAAAAAAGAAATCAGGAAAGTAATTCCATTTACAATAGCTACGAATAAAATGAAATACCTAGGAATTATCTTAACCATAGAGGTGAAAGACCTCTACAATGAAAACTATAAAATATTGATGAAAGAAACTGAAGAGGACACAAAAAATGAAAAGATATTCCATGTTCATGGATTGGTAGAATCAATCTTTCTTTAATGTCCATACAACCCAAAGCAATATACATATTTAACGCAATCACTATCAAAATACCAATGACATTATCCACAGAAGTATAAAAAAATCCTAAAGTTTATGTGAAAAAAAGACCCAGCATAGCCAAAGCTATCCTAAGCAAAAGAAACAAACCTGGAAGAACCACATTACCTAACTTCAGATTACACTACAAAACTATAATAACCAAAACATCATGATACTGGCATGAAAAAAGACATATAACCAATGACATAGAATAAAGAACCCAGAAACAATTCCATACATCTACAGTGAATGCATTTTCAACAACAGTGACAATAACATACATTGGGAAAAGGAGTCTCTTCAATAAATAGTGCTGGTAAAACTAGATATCCCTATGTGGAAGGATGAAACTAGACTCCTATCTCTCATCAAATACAAAAATCAAATCAAAATGGAATAAAGACTTCAATCTGAAACCTCAAACTATGAAACTACTACAAGAAAACTTTGAGGAAACTCTGCAGGACATTGCACTTGGTAAAGATTTCTTGAGTAACACCCCATAATCACAGGCAACCGAATTAAAAATGGACAAATGGGATCACATCAATCAATTTAAAAACCTCTGCACCGCAAAGTGAATCCACATAGTGAAAACACAGCTTACAGAATGGAAGAAAGTATTTGCAAACTATCCAGCTGACAAGGGTTTAATAACCAGAATACATAAAGAGCTCACACACCTCTATAAGAAACAATGTAATATCTGATGAAAAAGTGGGCAAAAGATCTAAAAAGACATTTCTTAAGACATACAAATGGCAAACAAGTATCTGTATAAGGGTGTTTAACATCATTGATCATCAGAGAAATACAAATCAAAACTACAATGAGATATTATCTCACCCCAGTTAAAATGGCTTTTATTCAAAAGACAGGCAAGAACAAATGCTGGGGAGAATGTGGAGACTGGTGGGAATGTAAATTAGTACAACCACTATGGAAAACAGCTTGGAGGTTCCCCGAAAAAAACTAAAAATAGAGCCACCATATGATCTAACAATCCCGCTGCTAGGTATATACCCAAAAGAAAGGAAATTAGTATATTGAAGAGATAATCTGCACTGTCGTGTTTATTGCAGCACTATTCATAATAGCAAAGGTTTAGAAGCAACCTAAGCGTCCATCAATGAATGAATTGTTAAAGAAAATGGGGCGCATATATACAACAGAGTACTGTTCAGCCATAAAAAAGAATGAAATTCTGTCACTTGCTGCAACATGGAAGGAAGTGGAGTCATTATGTTCAGTGAAATAAGCCAGGTATACAAAGATGAACATCGCCTAAAATGAGTAATTTTTTTTTTATTATTGGGACAGAGACTCACTCTGTTGCCCAGGCTGGAGTGCAGTGGTGTAATCTCAGCTCACTGCAACTCTACCTCCTGGGTTCAAGTGATTCTCCTGCCTCAGCCTTCCTAGTAGCTGGGATTACAGGCACCCACCACCACACCTGGCTAATTATTGTAGATTTAGTAGAGACAGCGTTTCACCATGTTGGCCAGGCTGGTCTCAAACTCCTGACTGCAAGTGATTTACCCGCCTCGGCCTCCCAAAGTGCTAGGATTACAGGCGTGAGCCACTACACCGGCCAGAACTGACTTTTTGATAGAGCATTTATATTGCTAGATTTTTTTTTCTGCAAGAGGCATGTCCACTTATTCACATAGACTTATAAAACATATTTCATTCAGCATTGTTATGGAATAAAAGTTCATCAATAATTATGTCAGATCTACTTAATGAAAGACTACATATCCTCTAAAAAGAAAAAATTGTGAAAAATATATATAGGCAGGAGGAATAAACAACAATGTGCATGGATATATACAGAGTTTCTTCAGAAGCATTCACAAGAAAGTGTTTTGAGAATTACCTTCTGGGACTGGAACGGAAAGATAAATGGTCAGGAGCACGTAAAACAAAACTATATTTTTAACTATAACATTTGTACCATTTGAAATTTGTTCCACATTTATATCTGACTAAACCAACAACAGCAACATAATGCATTGACTTTAAATGCATTGACTTTTTGATACAGCATTTACACTGCTAGATAATAACCCTCTTGCATGCAAAACAATCCCCTTGTTTCTGAATCTCGTTGAGTTTTACAATGTCGCCATTTTCTCACAAAGCAGAATACAAATTCTTCCTAGCAGCTAGACTACCTTGACTCTGCTAAGCAAAACGGTAAGAAAAATGACGTGGTTCTTATTTGGATGCCATGTCATGTAATTGTATTAGAACCCTCAGCTTCAGAGGGAGTATCATTAGGGAAGTCAAGCATCCTTTGAGCTCTTTTCACTGAGGTAGATTCAAGCACTTAACCACTCCATACCTCTGTTCTGTGTTCATCTGAAAAAATAAGAATTATGGTAATGCCTGCCTACTTCACAGGTTTGTATTATCAAATGAAATCATGTTCGTGAAAGTGTTTCATCAATAAATATTATTATCAGGCATATTATTCATTTTGGTCCGTGGAAACCACTTGTCAAAAACATTAGTTCAGTTTTACATATTAGTAATAATGTTTTCTGATAGAGGAGTCACTGAACTATTTTCTTTTCTTGTGGAAATAAACCAAGAAAAGTACAGCTCATCACTCTCTTATTTTATGTTAAATATGACATGAGTTTTAACAGTCTTAACTTTCAGACATAGCAGGCATTTGAGGATGATTATATCTCACCCCGTCTCTGCACACTGAGCAATTTTATATAGCCTCTCAGAAAATAAAGTTGATTATTCAACATATTACTTATATTCACTATTCATCTGCCTCTGAGTTTTTCCCCGTGACAGTTATAACCGTTTTTAGATCATTTCAGATTTGAAATATGACAGTTTATGAACAGCAAGGTGTCCTAGAGAAAGGACTTGTAACATGTTAGTACTGAAGCTAACTGAGGTGCAACAGGTGATTTGTTTATCGTTTTGCTTTCACTCTAAGCAGAGATATCCTTCTAAAACACACCCTGCCTTCCTTTTCCTTTAATTCATGCCCAGAACTATCTTTTCCACATGCCAGTGGTCCCTCCTAGGCTTCTTCTGGCTCAATATAAACCATGCCCGCTTTTGTACTAGAGCCTCAGGCAGGACACCCATGGCTAATTCTCTACTGTAATTACCACCACCACCCCCACCACATCTCTGCCTCTCCTCTACTGTGTGTAGTTTAAAAAGTTGGCTTTAATCAGCTGTTCCTCTTGCCTCTCTAGCCATCATAAATATTAAGGTGAAGGTTTTACCCCCAAAATTATCCCTCAGTAAAGAAGGAATCACATTTATCCACATCCTTACAAAACCTTTTTAAAGAAATGAGTGCAATCTATACAACTATATTTGGAACAAGAAAGTATCTTTTGAGTTAGACCCCTTAGCCTGAAATGCCCACAGTCAATGTTCATTTGGATGTTTATATAGGTCACATGATGAATTAGTCTGTGGACTACAAGAAAACAAGAAATCTAATAAAGGTGTAGTAGTTATTCTTAGGGTATGACCTCATCGCAGTGAGTGCCGGATATCATCATAGAGAAGCCTTTGAAAGATCATTTGAAAAATAAACATAATAAGTTATGTTGTGGTTATCACAAACACACACTCCCAAAATGAATAAAAATCAAGCATACTAATGTTTCTTAAGGATATTTGTGACTAGGGATAATAAATGCCAGTAAAGGCATCTGTATCATATACAGATTCCTAAGGACTATCGCTCAAAAAACCTTAGATGGAAATGAAAATGACATTCTCTGGAAAACTGTTAGATGATTCAAAAGCAGCTTTATTACTGAGGATGTTAATGCAGAATATTTATGTGTTTAAAACATTATGAAATATGAGAGTAGAAAACACTATATTACTAATTCTTTCTGAAATATGCTATTTTAATATGTCTGTATAAATAAAAAATGAATATATTTTTTATCTTTTTGGATGCTTAAAAGTTAACATATTATATCAAGTGAATCTGTTTTGTGTGTCTGTTTACTTTCTATTGGGGAAAATGGAAGATACCTTATGTGGAGTCTCCTTGCTCAGGTCTTGTGTATTAGTCACTGGAGTCCTTTCTGATCTTATGTATTTATACAATAAAGATAACAGAAATCCAGAAATAATGTTACATTTACAACTCATACAAAGTGGTTAATGGCAGAGAGTGGACTAGAACCCAGCTGTGTACTTAGGTCCATGTTCAGAAAGGAGGAAGCCATTTCAACCAGAGAGGGAATCCCAACAACACTACAGAGTCAGGAGTAAGTGTTGTGGGAGTAGAAAGTAATGAGGATAGTAAAGTGAGAGGCTCTATGAGTTGGTGAGAACAGAAGACTATTTTCTTCCTAAAATAACTATATTCTATTCTACTGCAAAAATAATAAATGTCATGGTAGAAACGTGGTTTGGTTTCCTTTCTTCTGTGGACTAATTCTTCCTCCACTCCACAAAGTATTCCCAGGGGTGTCGAACGTAGAGTTATGTGTGGTTGCATCTGTGAGGGTCCCTCTCTCCCGAACAAAGTTATGCATCTACATGGGTCATGTGATTCAAAGGAGCCAATTAGATTCATACTGGAGAAATTCTTTCTCCTGGGGTTATGAAGTAAAAATGACAACTAGTGTCATTGGCCATGTTTTCTGGCCACATGAAAGAAAATCATCATCTGTGAGGGAGAATGAAGCCAACATTCAGAGAAATGCAGTCAAGAAACCTAATGAAGAAGAGCATCCTGCTTTGAGCCTGCTGCTCTGGCTGTTCCTGAACACTTTCCCTAGACTTCCCAGTCATACACCACCAAACTTCCCTTTTTATTCAAATCAACCAACAACGTTCTAAGCATATTGAGGAAAATATAGACAATCAGAAAGAAGAAAATAGAAATCAACCACAGTCACCACTCAAGAATAAACACACACACACAATTGTATGTGTAAATATGCTGCTTAATAAAATCATCTTTACTAACAATATAATGCAAATATATTTTCACAGATTTTACTGCCTATGTCGACTCTAATATTAACCAGCTATGTGAGAGTAACTCATCTTTTAAAATCTCTGTTTATCAGTTTTTATACCTGTCAAGCAAAGTTTGAAATTTGATCATTAGGATACCACAGCCAACATCATACTGAATGGTCAAAAGTTGGAAGCATTTCCCTTGAGAAATGAAATAAGACAAGGCCTTCTCATCACTCCTATACAAGATAGTACTAAAAGTCCTAGTCAGAGCAACCAGGCAAGAAAAATAAAAGACATCCAGATAGAAAAAGAAGAATTGCTGGAAAACCCTAAAGGCTCTCTCAAAGGTTTCCCAGATCTGACAAACAACTTCAGTAAAGTTACAGAATACAAAATCAATGTACAAAAGTCAGTAGCATTTCTAGCACTAATAACATCTAAGTTGAGAGCCAAATCAAGAACACAATCCCATTTACAATAGCCACCCCCCACCAAAAAAAAAAAAAAAAAAAAAAACCTAGGAATACATCTAACCAAGATCGAACTCTACAAGGAGAGCTACAAAACACTGCTAGAAGAAATAATCCATGTGAATATCCTCAATATAATACTGGCAAACCGAATCCAGCAGCACATCAAAAAGCTTATCCACCACAATCAAGTCGGCTTCATCACTGAGATGCAAGCCTTGTTCAACATATGCAAATCAATAAACGTAATCCAACACATAAACAGAACCAATGACAAAAACCACATGACTATCTCAATAGATGCAGAAAAGGCCTTCAATAAAATTCAACACCCCTTCATGCTAAAAACTCTCAATAAACTAGGTATTGATGGAATGTATCTCAAAATAATAAGAGTTATTTATGATAAACCCACAGCCAGTATCACACTGAAGGCACAAAAGCTGGAAGCATTCCCTTTGAAAACCGGCACAAGACAAGGATGCCCTCTCTCACCACTCCTATTCAACATAGTATTGGAAGCTCTGGCCAGGGCAATCAGGCAAGAGAAAGAAATAAAAGGGTATTCAAATGGAAAAGAGGAAGTCTCTCTGTTTGCAGATGACATGATTGTATATTTAGAAAACCCCACCATTTCAGTCTTAAATCTCCTTAAGCTGATAAGCAACTTCAGCAAAGTCTCAGGATACAAAATCAATGTGCAAAAATCACAAACATTCCTATACACCAATAATAGACAAACAGAGAGCCAAATCATGAGTGAACTCCCATTTACAATTGCTACAAAGAGAATAAAATACCTAGGAATACAACTTACAAGGGATGTGAAGGACCACTTCAAGGAGAACTACAAACCACTGCTCAAGGAAATAAGACAGGACAAAAACAAGTGGGAAAACATTCCATGCTCATGGATAAGAAGAATCAATATTATGAAAATGGCCATACTGCCCAAGGTAATTTAAAGATTCAGTGCTATCCTTATCAAGCGTCCACTGACTTTATCCACAGAATTAGAAAAAACTACTTTAAATTTCATATGGAACCAAAAAAGAGCCCATATAGCCAAGACAATCCTAAGCAAAAAGAACGAAGCTGGAGTCATCATGCTGACTTCAAACTATACTACAAGGCTACAGTAACCATAACAGCATGAACCTGGTACCAAAACAGATATATAGACCAATGGAACAGAACAGGGGCCTCAGAAATAACACCACACATCTGCAACCGTCTGATCTTTGACAAACCTGACACAAACAAGCAATGGGGAAAGGATTCCCTATTTAATAAATGGAGTTGGGAAAACTGGCTAGCCATATGCAGAAAACTGAAACTGCACCCCTTCCTTACACCTTATACAAATATTAACTCAAGATGGATTAAAGACTTTAAAGTAAGACCTAAAACCATAAAATCCCTAGAAGAAAACCTAGGCAATAACATTCAGGACACAGGCATGGGCAAAGACTTCATGACGAAAACACCAAAAGCAATGGCAACAAAAGGCAAAACTGACAAACGGGATCTAATTAAAATAAAGAGCTTCTGCACAACAAAAGAAACTATCATCAGAGTGAACAGGCAACCTACAGAATGGGAGAAATTTTTTGCCATCTATCCATCTGACAAAAGGCTAATATCCAGCACGTATAAGGAACTTGAATTTACAAGAAAAAAACAAACAACCCCAACAAAAAGTGGGCAAAGGATATGAAAAGACACTTCTCAAAAGAAGACACTTATGTGGCCAAAAAACACATGAAGAAAAGCTTATCATCACCAATCATTAGAGAAATGCAAATCAAAATCACAATGAGATACCATCTCATGCCAGTTAGAATGGCGGTCATTAAAACGTCAGGAAACAAGAGATTCTGGAGAGAATAGGAATACCTGTAGGTATAGGTATATGGACCTAACACAGGAACGGAAAACCAAATACGACACGTTCTCACTCATAAGTGGGAGTTGAACAATGAGAACACATGGACACAGGAAGGGGAACATCACACACCAGGGCCTATGGGGGGTGTGGGGCTAGGGGAGGGATAGCATTAGGAGAAATACCTAATGTAGATGACAGGTTGATGGGTGCAGCAAACCACCATGGCACGTGTATACCTAGGTAACAAACCTGCACATTCTGCACATGTACCCCAGAACTTAAAGTATAAAAAAAAAAGATATAGTAAAAAAATTAAAAAATAAATAAATAAATAAATAAATAAAAAATTTATCCTCTGAACCAGGACAAGCATGCTATGGAAGAGCTCATCCTTTATGTTATTGTTGTAATTATTTCCATCTGTAACATAATAAAAAATTTATAGCATTCTAAAAAAAAAAAAGAAAGAAAAAGAGAAAAAAATCATAGATGGCACAAACAAATGGACAAACATTCCATGCTCATAAATTGGAAGAATCAATATTGTTAAAATGGCCATTCTGCCCAAAGCAATCTACAGATTCAACACTATTTCTACCAAGCTATCAATGTCACTTTTCACAGAATTAGAAAAAACTGTTCTAAAATTCTTATGGCATTATAAAAGAGTTCGAATAGCTAAAACAATCTTAAGCACAAGAAACAAAGCCAGAGACATCACATTACCCAACTTCAAACTATATTACAAGGCTACAGTAACCAAAACTGCATGATACTGGCATGAAAACAGATACATAGATCAACTGAAAATAATAGAGATCCCAGAAATAAAGTGGCACAGCTACAGCCATCTGATCTTTGACAAAGTTGACAAAAATAAACAATAGGGAAAGGTCTCTGTCTTCAATAAATGGTGCAGATAGTTAGCTAGCTATATGCAGAAGTATGAAGCTGGACCCTTACCTTTCATTATATACAGAAATTAACTCATGATGGATTCAAGATTTAAATGTAGGACCTGAAAACTATAAACATCTTAGGGGAAAAAAAAAAAAAAACTAGGAGATACCCTTCTGGGTATTAGCCTTGGCAAAGAATTTGTGATTAAGTTCTCAAAAACAATTGCAACAAAAATAAAAAAGTAAACAGACAACCTAAAGGATGGCAGAAAATATTCACAAACTATGCATCAGACAAAGGTCTAATGTTCAGAATCTATAAGAAACTTAATTCAAAAAACAAAAAACAAATAACCCTATTAAAAAGTGGACAAAGGACATGAACAGACACTTCTCAAAAGAAAACATACAAGTGGCCAATAAACATATGAAAAAATGCCCAGTGTCACCAATCATCAGAGAAATGCATGTTAAAACCACAATGAGATTCCATTCTACACTAGTCTGAATGAATATTATTAAAAAGTCAAAATATAACATACTGATGAGGCTATGGAGAAAAGGGAATGCTTATACACTGTTGGTGGGAATGTTAATTAGTTCAGCCACTGTAGAAAGCAGGTTGGAGATTTTTCAGAGAACTAAAAATAGAACTACCATTCTTCCCATCAATACCATTACTGGGTATATACCCATAGGAAAAAAAAACCATTCTACCAAAAAGACACATGTGCCCATATGTTTATCACAGCACTGTTTACAATAGCAAAGACATGGAATCAACCTAGGTACCCATCAGTGGTTTACTGGATAAATAAAATATGATACATACACACATGGAATACTATGTTGCCATAAAAAAGAATGAAATCATGTCAGAGGGGCCAAGATAGCTGACTAGAAGCAACTACAGTGTGTGGCTATCCTGGAGAGAAATTAAAGGGGTGAGTAAACACAGCACCTTCAACTGAAACATCCAAGTACTCGCATTGGGGCTGATCAGGGAAACAGCTCCACCCACAGAGAATGGAGAAAAGCAGATCAGGGCGACGACTCACTCAGGAGAAACACAGAGCTAACGGAACCTCCTCTACCAAGGAAAGCAGTGAGTGAATGTGTGACTCCAGGAAGCCATGCTTCTCCCGTGGATCTTTGCAATCCTCTGGTCAGGAGATCCCCTCAGGAATACACTACACCAGCGCCTTCAGTCTGACAAACAGAGCTGCATGGAATCTTGGCAGAGTAGCCACTCGGGCATGTGCAGAGACCCAGGAGCTTTATGCTCTGGGCTTCATGGCAAAAGTGACTGTAACTCTGGCAAGGCAGGAGGTTGGACCTCCATACATACCCTTAGGAAGGGGGCTGAATCCAGGGCGCTGAGCAGTGACGGTCTGTGGGCCCCACTTCTACAGCACCTCACAGGATAAGACCCACTGGCTTGGAATTCCGGCCAGCCACCAGCAACAGTGTTGAACCTACCTAGGGTGGAGTTCCTGCCGGGACGGTTGGGCTGCCATCTTTGCTGTTCGCTTGATTCAGCCACTCCAGTCTGTGGGCTTTAGAGAGTCCAAACTGACTGCGGGCAGAAGGGATCCACCAGCACAGTATAGCTGCTCTATGAAAGCATAGCCAGACTGCTTTTTTAAGCATGTCCCTGATTCTGTTCCTCTTGACTGGGTGAGAGCTCCCAGCTAGGGTCTCCAGCCATCTCCTACAGGTGTGTTCAAATCAGCAACAGGTATCTGCCTCCCTGGGATAGAGCTCCCAGAGAAAGGGGCAGGCTGCCATCTTTGCTGTTTCACAACCTTCACTGGTGATACCTCCAAGTACTGGGAAATCCGAGGCAACTAGAGACTGGAGTGGACCCCCAGCAAATCCCAACAGCCCTACAGAAAAGTGGTCAGACTATTAAAAGGAGAAAGAAAAAAAAATCTAAAGGTCAGCAACCTCAAAGATTAAAGGTAGATAAACCCACAAACATAACAAAGAATCCATGCAAGAATGCTATAAACTCAAAAAGCCAAAGTGCCCTCTTTCCTCCAAATCACCACATCAGCTCTCCAGGAAGGGTTCAGAACTGGGCTGAGTCTGGTATCACCGAGATGACAGAAGGAGAATTCAGAATGTGGATAAAAACGACCTTCGCCGAGCTAAAGGGGCATATTGTAACCCAATGAAAGGAAGATAAAAATCATAATAAAACACTGTAGGAGCTGACAGACAAAATAGCCAGTATAGTGAAGAACGTAACTGATCTGATAGAGCTGGAAAACACACTATAAAAATTTCATAATGCTATCACAAGTATTAATAGCAGAATAGACTAAGTGAAGAAAAGAACCTCAGAGCTTGAAGACTTTCTCAAATAAGATAGGCATAAAGAATAGAGAATAAAGAATGAAAAGAAATGAACAAAACCTCCAAGAAATATGGAAGTATGTAAAGAGACTGAATCTATTATTGATTGGTGTACCTGAAAAAGATAGGTGAATGGAACCAATTTGTAAAATATATTTTAGGATATCATCCATGAGAACTTCCCCAACCTAGCTAGATAGGCCAACATTCAAATTCACAAAATGCAGAGAACACCAGTAAGATACTCCACAAGAAGATCATGCCCAAGATACGTAATCATTAAATTCTCCAAAGTCAGAATGAAAGAAAAAATGTTAAGGACAGCTGGAGAGAAAGGCCAGGTTACTTACAAAGGGAAGTCCATGAAACTAACAGCAGACCTCTCTGTGGAAACCCTACAAGAGGTTGGGGGCCAATATTAAACATTCTTTTTGGGCTTTTTTTGATACAGAGTCTCACTTTTTTGTTCTGTTGTCCAGGCTGGAGTGCAGTGGCATGATCTCACCTCACTGCAACCTCTGCCTCCTGGGTTCAAGTGATTCTCCTGCCTCAGCCTTCCTAGTAGCTGGGATTACAGGTGCCCAACACCATGTCCTGCTAATTTTTATATTTTTAGTAGAGATGGGGTTTTGCCATGTTGGCCAGGCTGGTCTTGAATTCCTGACTTCAGGTGATCCACCTGCCTCAGCCTCCCAAAGTGTTGTGATTACAGGTGTGAGCCACCGCACCCAGCCCAATATTCAACCTTCTTAAAGAAAAGAATTTCCAACCCAGAATTTCATATCTGGCCAAACTAAGCTTCATAAGCAAAGGAGAAATAAAAGCTTTTTCAGACAAGCAAATGCTGAGGGAATTCATTACCACCAGACCTGCCTTACAAAAGCTTCTGAAGGAAGCACTAAATATGCCAGTGAAAAACCATTAACAGCCACTAAAAAAACACACTGAAGTACACAAACCAGTGACACTATAAAGCAATCACACAAACAAGTCTATAAAATAACCAGCTAACATCATGATGACAGGATCAAATCCATACACATCAATACTAACCTTAATTAGTAAATCATCTAAATGCCTCTACTAAAAGACACAGAGTGGCAAGCTGGATAAAAAACCAAGACCCATTGGTATACTGTCTTCAAAATGTCCCCCATCCCACATGCAATGACACACGTGGTCTCAAAATAAAGGGATAGAGGAAAATCTACCAAGCAAATAGAAAACAGAAAAAAGGAGAGGTTGAAATCCTAGTTTCTGGCAAACAGACTTTAAACCAACCAAGATCAAAGGAGACAAATATGGGCAGTACATAATGGTGAAGGGTTCAATTCAACGAGAAGAGCTAACTATCCTCAATATATATGCACCCAACACAGGGGGACCCAGTTTCATAAAGCAAGTTCTTAGAAACCTTTAAAGAGACTTAGACACCCACAGAATAATAGTGGGAGACTTTAATACCCCACTAACAACATTAGACAGATCATTGAGACAGAAAATTAACAAAGTTATTCAGGATCTGAATTCAGCTCTGGATTAAATAGACCTGATAGATATCTGCAGACCTCTCCACACAAACACAACAGAATATACATTCTTCTCATTGCCACATGGCACTTACTCTAAAATTCATCACATAATCAGAAGTAAAGCACTCCTCAACAAATGCAAAAGAACTGAAATCATAACAAACAGTCTCTTAGACCACAGAACAATCAAATTAGAACTCAAGACTAAGAAATTCACCCAAAACCATACAATTACATGGAAATCAAATAACCTGCTCCTGAATGACTTCTGGCTAAATAATAAAATTAAGGCAGAAATCAAGAAGTTCTTTGAAACTAATGAGAACAAAGATACAACACACCGGAATCTAGGGCACAGCTAAGGCAGTGTTAAGAGGGAAATTTATAGCACTAAATGTCTACATCAAAAAGTTAGAAAGATCTCAAGTTAACAACCTAACATCACAACTATAAGAACTAAAGAACCAAGGACAAACAAATCTCAAAGCTAGCAGAAGACAAGAAATAACCCAAATTAGAGCTGAACTGATGGAGGTAGAGACACAATAACCATTTCAAAAGATCAACGAATCCAGGAACTGTTTTTTTGAAAAAATAAAATAAAATAGATCACCAGCTAGACGAACAAAGAAGAAAAAAGATTCTAATACACGCATTTAGAATAAGGGGGGATATTACCACTGACCCCACAGAAATATGAACAACCATCAGAAAATATTATAAACACCTCTATGCACATAAGCTAGAAAATGTAAAAGAAATGAATAAATTCATGGACACATACACCCTCCCAAGACTGAACCAGGAAGAAACTGAATCCCTGAACAGACCAATAACAAGTTCTGAAATTGAGACAGTAATAAATAGCCTACCAACCAAAATGGGCCCAGAACCAGATGGATTCACAGCTGAATTCTACCAGATGTACAAAGAAGAGCCGGTACCATTCCTACTGAAAACATTCTAAGAAATTGAAAAGGAGGGAATCCTCCCTAACTCATTCTATGATGCCAGCATCATCCTGATACTAAAATCTGGCAGAGATTTTAAAAAAAAAAAAAAAAAAAGAAGAGAAAGAAAAAAAGAAAAGAAAAAAATATCTTTCATGAACATCAATGCAAAAATCCTTAACAAAATACTGGCAAACTGAATCCAGCAGCACATCAGAATGCTTATCCACCAAAATCAAGTAGGCTTCACCTCCGGGATGCAAGGTTAGTTCAACATATGCAAATCAATAAATGTGACTCATCACATAAACAGAACCAAAGGCAAAAACCACATAATAATCTCAACAGATGCAGAAAAGGCTTTCAATAAAATTCAACATCCCTTCACGTTGAAAACTCTCAATAAACTAGGTATTGAAGGAACATATCTCAAAATAATAGGAGCCATCTATGACAAACCCACAGCCAACATCATACTGAATGGGCAAAAGCTGAAGGCATTCCTTTTGAAAACTGTCCCAATGAAAGGATGTCCTCTCTCACCACTCCTTTTCAACATAATATTGGAAGTTCTGACCAGGGAAATCAGACAAGAGAAATAAATAAAGGCATTCAAATAGGAAGAGAGGAAGTCAAACTATCCTTGTTTGTAGATGACATAATTTTATATTGAGAAAACCCCATTTTCTCAGCCCAAAAGCTTCTTCAGCTGATAAGCAATTTCAGCAAAGTTTCAGGATACAAAATCAATGTGCAAAAATTGTTAGCATTCCTATACACCAACAATAGTTAAGCCAAGAGCCAAATCACGAACAAACTCCCTTTCAAAATTGCCACAATAAAGAATAAAATACCTAGGAATACAGCTAACTAGGGAGGTGAAAGATCTCTACAAGGAGAACTACAAAACGTTGCTCAAAGAAACCAGAGAGGAAGAAATGGAAAAACATTTCATGTTCATGGATAGGAAAAATCAGTATCATGAAAATGGCCATGCTGCCCAAAGCAATTTATTGATTCAATGCTCTTCCTATTAAACTACCACTGACATTCATCACAGAACTAGGAAAAAAAACTATTTTAAAATTCACATGGAACCAAAAAGGAGCCTGAATAGTCAAGACAATCCTAACCAAAAAGAACAAAGCTGGAAGCATCACGCTACCCAATTTCAAACTATACTACAGGGCTGCAGTAGCCAAAACAGCAAGATACTGGTTCAAAAATGCACACATAGACAAACGGGACAGAATAGGGAACCCAGAAATAAGACTGCATACCTGCAACTATCTGATCTTTGACAAACCTGACAAAAATGAGCAAGGAGAAAAGAATTCCATATTCAGTAATTGGTGCTGCGATAACTGGCTAGCCATATGCAGAAGATTGAAACTTGACCCCTTCCTTACAACTTATACAAAAATTAACTCAAGATAGATTAAAGAGTTAAATGTAAAACTCAAAACTATAAAAACCCTGGAAGACAATCTGGGCAAAACAATTCAAAACATAGGCATGGGCAAAGATTTCATGATGAAGACATGAAAAGCAATTGCAACAAAAGCAAAAATTAACAAATGGGATCTAATTAAACTAAAGAGCTTCTGCACAGCAAAAGAAATTATCAACAAAATAAACAGACAACCAACAGAATGGGAGAAAACTTTTGGGAACTATGCATCTGACAAAGTTCTAATATCTAGCATCTATAAGGAACTTAAATAAGTTTGCAAGAATCAAACAAGCAATCCCATTAAAAAGTGGTCAAATAACATGAATAGTCGCTTCTCAAAAGAAGGCATACATGTGGTCAGCAATCATCTGAAAAAAAGCTCAACGCTACTGATTATTAGAGAAATGCAAATAAAAACCACAATGAAATACCATTTCACACCACTCACAATGGCTATATTAACAAGTCAAAAATAACAGATACAGTTGAGTTTGTTAAGAAAAAGAAATGCTATACACTGTCGATTGGAGTGTAAATTAGTTCAACCATTATGAAAGACAGTGTGGCAATTCATCAAAGACCTAAAGACAGACATACCTTTCAACCCAGCTATCCCATTACTGGCTATATACCCAAAGGAATATAAATTATTCTATTATAAAGACACATGCACATGTATGTTCATTGCAGCACTAATCACAATAGCAACGACATGGAAGCAACCAAAATGCCCATTAATGATAGACTGGATAAAGAAAATGTGGTACACAAATGCCATGAAATATTATGCAGTCATAAAAAAGAACAAGATCATGTCCTTTGCAGGGGCACAGATGGTGTTGGAGGCCATTATCCTTAGAAAATTAATGCAGTAACAGAAAACCAAATACCACATATTCTCATTTATAAGTGGGAGCTAAAAGGTTAGAATATGTGGACACACAGAGGGGAACAACACACACCAGGGCCAATCAGAAGGTGAAGGGTGGGAGTTGGGAGAGGACCAGGAAAAATAATAAATGGGTCCTAGGCTTATGACATGGTTTAGCTGTGTCCCCACCCAAATCTTATCTTGAACTGTAGTTCCCATAAACCCCACATTCGGTGGGAGGGACCCAGTGGGAGGTAATTGAATCATGGGGGTAGTTACCTCCATGCTGTTCTCATGATAGTGAGTTCTCACAAGATCTGATGGTTTCATAAGGGGCTTTGCCCCCACTTCACTCCACACTTCTTGCTGCCACCATGTGAAGGACATGTTTGCTTCCCCTTCTGCCATGATTGTAAATTTCCTGAGGCCTCCCCACCCATGCTGAACTGTGAGTCAATTAAACCCCTTTCCTTTACAAATTGCTCATTCTCGGATATGTCTTTATTAGCAGCATGAGAACAGACTAATACAGCGTAATACCTGGGTGATGAAATAATCTGTACAACAAATCCTCATGACAAAAATTTGCCTATGTAACAAACCTGCACATGTACCCTGAACTTAAAAGTTTAAAAAAATAAATAAATCATACTTTTTGCGGCAACATGGATGCAGCTAGAAGCTATTATTTTAAGCAAATTAACATAGAAAACCAAATACAACATGTTCTCACTTATGATGAATGGGAGCTAAACATTGCATACACGTGGACATAAAGATCCAAACAATAGACACTGGGGAACCCTGGAGGGAGAAGGGAGGGAGAAGGGAGGGAGGGGGGAAAGGGCTGAAAAACTACCTATTGGGCACTATGCTTACTACCTGGATAACGGGTTCTATTGTACCCTAAACCTCAGCATCACACAATATACCCATGTAACGAACCTGCACACGTACTCCTTGAATCTAAAATAAAAGTTAGAATAAAATTAAAAATCCAGCAAAGTTAGATAGGTAAAACGGGACCTGCGAATGGAAGATTTTAAATGCCTGGTAGAGAAGTTTGGGCAGCAGTAAACGATGGATGCCTCCTAAGCCAGAGAGTCTTCACAATTTCATTATTCCATGTGCTTCTATTTTTTTCCTCTTATGGCACTATTGAAACTTTAAGATACTCCCTCAAACACAATTAACCTTATTTTTTTCTTAGTTTCCTAAACTTTCCTGAAAATAAATTTTTATTTCTCTTATTATGTAAAATCAGCTTTGTTATACATAAGCCATGGTTGAGGCCTTGGCCTCTGAAAATTAGAAGTTTTGAAAGCTCGTTATTCCTCCCACTCTCATGGCCTTAGGTTCATGCTCTTATTTAAAATCCTCTCCTTAATCTAAGTATAATTGGTAGTACCTCAGCAGCTGATATAGCCTAGCTTCACCTCTCGTCTATTAATAGCCTATATCTGGATTTCCTTTCAGATATTTCCAAATTTGATTCTCCTTCCTTTCAGCCAGCAAGCAACCCCAGAGTGAAGTCAAAGTAGGATATAGACTTTCATGACTCCCGGGAATTCTAGAAGCCCGAGAAGGGATTCTCTCCAGAAAGGACCCTTCAGTACAAAAGATCTCGCTGCAGGGAGATGAGTAGAACCATTCATCTGCTGTGTGACCTGTGCCCCTTCTTACGGTAAATTCCTGTAGGGACAGGATTTCTAACAGCTCTTCCTGGAATTGTTGGACGCTGTAATGTATAATACACAACCTGAGAAGAATGATGCCAGACACAAAGCCCATGTCTGCAGACAGAGGAAACCTCGTATTCCTCTGTCACCATCTCCCCTCCCACGCTGTGTGGCATCGTTTTACTTTGTCAAACACCCCATTTCCCAACACAAGGGGTTTCAACTGAGTTAACCTTTAATGTTTCACCCCCTTCAGTGATAGCTGGTCATTACCCTCAGACTAGTGGCTTTTAAACATGATTTCTTAGTACTGGCACCCTCTTTGAAAATGAAATCTGCAGGAGCAGAGGACTGTGAGAGAAGGTGAGAAGGGTGAGAGTTCCCCATGCTTTAGTGCACCTGGTCTCCTGGTCATCACCAGCACTGAGATGTGAGGTACTCCTGAACACTAACTGGCTGTCGCTTAGGAAAAGCGAGAAAAGGGCCAGTATCTTGAGTTCCTTCTGAGTGCACAACCAATCTGCTTGGCATTTGTCTCTATTATGTTATTATATTATTATTATTATTATTATTATTATAACCACCCACCACACAAATATTATCCCTTTATTTATTTATTTTTTTTAACAAATAAATGATGTTTCAGACAGGTTATCTTTTGCTTACATATTACCATGCAACACAGTAAATAAAAGAGCTAGAATTGAAGTCCTTCCTAGATTAGATCAAATTATTTAAACCTTGAATTTGGAGAAATTCCTAGAGGTGAAAGGAGAACAGAGACTAGGATTGTTATTTTTTCAGAGTGGGTCGGTCACAGTTGATGATAATTCACAGTTTTTTCTTGACTAATTGTTGACCTGCTAGAGGCCCATTGTGAAGGATGAGATAAATTGAGGTAGGGGTGAAGGACTAGCAGGGAATTTGGGAGCCACATTTGAGCTTCTTCTCAACAGTGGTAAATTCTTCTGACTTGTAACATACAATCTGGAGACCACTACTAGGGTAGTGGTCTTTTTCTTTATTTCTTCTCCTAATATATTTAAAGACAGGGCTACTTACCTGAGCCAAACAGCTCTTGCAAGGAAAGGAGAGCCGTGGTTTCATAAAAATGCCACATGGGTGACAAAGAGAGAAAAGAAGGAAGATAACAGCAAGGTTATTCAGTGGAGGTTGCCAGTTATTCACAGTCCAAATGTGAGCTTGCCCATGTTAGCTCTGTGGGGTGGGTGGCCACATCAAGATGCCAGGCAGAGGTGTGGCCAGATGAAGGCCATTATTTATGGGGGCAAGAAAGCAAAAGATTAGTTTCAAATTCTTGCCATTATTCTTCAATCTCCCACCTCCACCACATACACAAGCATCATACACACACACACACACACACACACACACACACTCACACAAGCTCAATATTTTGCCTTTGGAATTCACAGAATTCCATGTCGACCTTGCCCTGTGTGCTCATAAAAACAGCTCCGTAAGTGGAAAAAGGTCCTGGTTTTTAGGCTTCAAGAAAGACTGGGGAGGTTATCTAGCAGACAGTAATTCTATATGGTGTTTCCCTGCCTTCAGCTCCTTGGATGATGTAGGTCATCTTCATTTCATACTATTTCCCTGTCCGCTCATGATACCCAGTGAGACTGTAATGGTGGGAGCCAGCCACACCCAGTCCCTGCTGCCTAAATGGAGACTTGAGCTGCAGTACTGCTCCCCGTCTCATTTATTGGGATTAATAGAGAAATCGTGTCACACAATAATATCAGTGAAAAAGATTGATCTGAAGGGTGATCTATGATACAAACATAGATAATCAAATTTATCTAGTGGGAATTGAGTGAATTAGTAAAGTCAAAATAAAATGTATAAAAAATCTTGAGAAGGGAAGTAAAAACAAAGACACTTACAGAATTATAAACCAGTTTAATCACAACAGTGAGGATAAACAAGAATGCTGAGTGAATCAAACCAAGTAGACTTAAGACCCAGTTAAGGCTGCACTGTGTGCATACTGCTCTGCCAGTCATAACTTCACCTCATCCTAGCTGGATTTCAATGAGAAAAAAACTGCATGCAAATAAAAGAAATTGTAATGAGGGAGCAGAATAGCATGTATTCTGATTTGCTTCATCTCAAAGGGAATTCTGGAGAAGCAGTTCTTGGAGAAGTTTACAATGCAAACCAAGATTATAAAAAGGGGTTAACTCACACTCCAGAAGGAAATAAAGAGAGGCAGATCCCTCAATACTAGAGATCTGTTGCTCCCGCTGTTCTGATAGAAGGCATGTAATAATGTCGGTTTTCTCCATCTTGCCTAGCTTAAACAGCCTAATACTGCCTTGTAGCTGGTGACCAGCACTGGGAGAATGCAGCTGCTCACCCTATCTTGTCACTCAAATTCCTTGTCCTGCCCTTTTCCTTGCCATCTTGCAGACAAGGAGTCAACAGCTAGAACTGACCAATGATCGTATGGCCAAAAGCAGCTTCAAGGTCTGCAGATCTTTGAAAATCACCCTTACAAGCAGACTGGTTGCATTTCCAGGGGACAGTGACGCCTCTCAAGAAAAACAGCAGCCTGAGCTTTTGTTCTGGCTGGTGCAGGGCTGGGGAGAAAAGCCATTTTAGCAGCTGGGGCCTTAACTGTGGGCTGATGATTATAATAGTCCTACAGCACATAACAAGGTAAGAACCAGACCTCAACAACTGAGATAATTGCACCAGCTGTGGCCAAGGCTGACTTTAAATAGTTATCACCAAATTACTATAAAACACCATGTGAGTCATTTTACATGTACATTTTAATCCTCAAAATTACTCCATAAAGTAGACACTATTGTCATTTTAAAGATTAGGAATTTCAGATTGCTTTCTCAGACAGCTTAAGTAATTTATGTAAAGTCACACCGCTACCAATTAAGAGTCAAGATTTAAACTCAGGATTCCAAAGTCAGATGCTATTCCCCTGCCACGTCTCCTACTAAAAAACAGCTACTCCCTCACTCACTCCAGCCTGCATGACCCCAGAGGTCAGTATAAGGTTCACCTTACAAATGGAAAACTAGCTGCGAACAAGATGGAAGAAAAATGGCGCAGGGTGGCAGCAGTAGGGAAGGTAATGGGTAGTGGAAAGAGAGGGGCAAATATTAGCTTAACAGGCCTCGCTGATCTCTGGTGTGGCCTCAGGCAGGCTGGCTGGCTGGCCAGTACTGAGAAGTGACTGCCCCGGTCAAATGGGCCTGGAATTTTAAAGGCAGTAAAATCATGCCACTGTCAAGAGGTAAAAGGGTTCAGTGCCTGAAGGCTGCTGCAATAAAATCTAAGTCCCTGGGGAAAATGTAATAGCTAAATCCTGCAAAAAGAAAGGCATCAAGGAGGTTTGAATTTTATATATAAAAGAGGCAGTTCACTGTGAAAGCTGATTTTCTCTCCATAAAGGACAAAGTGAAACAAGGGTCTAGATCAGGGATGTCCAATCTTTTGGCTTCCCTAGTCCACATTACAGGAAGAAGAATTGTCTCGGGCGGCACATAAAATACGCTAACACTAATGATAGCTGTTGAGCTTTTAAAAAATTGCAAAAAAAACTCATGTTTTAAGAAAGTTTACAAATTTGTACTGGGTTGCTCTAAAACTGTCCTGAGCCTCATGTAGCCCGTGGGCCATGGGTTAGACAAGCTTGGTCTAGATGCATCTAGAAAGGTCTAGAAGGCAAGGGAAAAGGAAACATTGGTGATTCAGCAAATTTTATTCTTCTAGCCTCTCTATAATTTGGTTAACTCTCCATGGCTTCTCAAGAATTCTAGAAGCAGCTGGAAGTCACTGTGGTGCAGCCATCCTGCTCCACCTATGTATATGTGCACTATATAGTATGCTTTAATATAAGGCCTCAATATCCCTTAAAATCCCCCATGGCATGTGAGGAGGAGGATTGAGGACGGACAAAGAGCTTGTTTCACCTGTTATCAGTCTTTGACCCTTCTGTGTGACGCAATTCCTTATGGAGTTTACCAGGAGCAAAACTCACAATTCAACAGATGGTTTCCATAATATCTTAAAAGGTAGGGTAGGTATTATTCTCTTTCTATGGAAAAGATAACTGAGACTTAGAGAGTAATATGTCCACTTGATATGTAAAAGTAATTATATTATTTATAAATTAAATTAAAATATATGTAAATTATTATATTTGTTCCTAATGCAGTGTTCTCTGTACTCCATGGAAGGTGGAATATGGTACCTGGCGTGGACTGATCTAGAATGTGTAGCATCTAAATGTGGCAGGAAAAGTACAGAAAGGGTCACCTTTCTGCTCATTTGGGAGCTATTAACTAACAGCTGGAGGAAGGTAACTTTGCCTCATATTTGGAGTCAGATGAGGAGGATCAATCATCTCACTCTGGTTTCCTGAGCTATGTTCACCAAGGACCACTCGACCCCTTGCCTTCTGTCTCAAACCCATGCTCTCCGCATACAGGCACTGTTATGGGTTAAACTGTGTTTCCCTCCCCCAACTCCGCCAAAAAGAAGATATGTTTAAGTCCTTACCTCCAGTACCTCAGAATGTGACTTTATTTGGAAAATGAGTCTTCAGGGGTATTCAAATTAAAATGAGCTCATGAGGATGGCTCTTAATTCAATGTGACCGGTGTCCTCATAAAGAGGGGAAATTTGGACTCAGAGGCTGATGCACACAGAGGGAAGATGACGTGCAGACACATGGGGAGAATGCCATGTAAAAATGGAGGATTGGAAAGATGCACCCAGAAGTCAAGGAACTCCTAAGACTACCAGAAGCAAAAAGAGACGCATGGGGCAGTTCCTTCCCTAGAGGCTTCCGAGGGAGTATAAACATGCTGACACCTTGATTTGAGATTTCTGGCCTCCAGAATGGTGAGACATAAATCTATGTTGTTTAAGACAGCCAATTTGTGGTACGTTATTATGAGAGAAAACTAATAAAGCTATCTTTTCCTACCATATGCTCCCTCCCTTCCCCAAACTTGGGTAACTCGGGTGAGGTGTCAGACTTGTCCTTTTCCATGAGGATACCACAGAGAGGTCAATCTTTTGTATTTTACTACTAAGGCTTTTTCTACCTCCTAACTTCGACTTCTAATGTCTCCTCCTGGACTTTTACATCTAATGTTTTGCATTTCAAAATATGTTTCCTGCCAGTTGATCCAGGCCTAGCTGTGTTCTGGTTGATCCACCCTTCTCAGCACAGTGTGTAGTTAATCAGAGGACACGTTCCACTTCATTGACTCCATCCACAGAGATAGTCATTTGAAAACTTAAATGTAGGTCAGAATTACCTGGAGGGCAGATGTATGTGTATAGATTGCTGGGCTCTAGCCCCAAAGTTTCTGATTTAGTAGACCTGGGACAGACCCCAAGAATGTTCATTTTTAACAAGGTTCCAGGTGCTGCTGGTCTGGACACCTTGCTTTGAAAATCGTAACACTGAGATACTCATGTTTGGTGGGGGGTGAGGGGAGAGCACAGTTAACATGTGCAGGAGAGGTTAGAAGGGAAAGAAAATTCAGGCTGCAGAATTTCAAACTGCCTGGAATATCTAGGGCCCATTTTTAATATGTTTGCCGTACAACATTGAAAGAACCATGACAGATTCTTTTTTTAATTTGACTTTTAAGTTCACGGGTATGTGGGCAGGCCTTTGTTATATAGGTAAATTTGTGTCATGAGAATTTGTTGTTCAGATTATTTCGTCATCCAGGTATTAAGCCTAGTACTCATTTGTTATTTTTCCTGATCGTCTCCCTCCTTTCACCCTCCACCCTCCGATAGGCCCCAGTGTGTGTATGTTATTCCTCTCTTTGTGACCATGTGTTCTCATCATTTAGCTCCCATTTCTAAGTAAGAACATACAGTATTTGGCTTTCTGTTCCTGCATTAGTTTGCTAAGTATAATGGCCTCCAGCTCCATCCATGTTCCTAAAAAGGACATGATCTTGTTAGTTTTTATGGCTTCATAGTATTCCATAGTGTACATGTACCACATTTTCTTTTTCCAGCCTACCATCAATGGGCATTTTGGTTGATTCCATGTCTTTGCTATTGTGAGTAGTGCTACAATGAACTTATGCGTCCATGTGTCTTTATGATAGTATGATATACATTTTTTGGGGTATATACCCAGTAATCAGTATATAATATACCAAATATTCTATCATAAATGGTATTCTTGAAACAAGTAGATTTGTGTCTGGACATTTAAAAGGGAAAAAATGTGTGTATCTTTTTATCTTATGAATCGATCCCACATGAAAGTGGAGTAATTCTCCCACCTACTCACCCACCAGATTTTATAGTTCAAGAGCCCTGAAGGGTTGTTTTGCAGCTCCCAATTTTCTGCAATAACTGCATGACCATCTGTAATGGTTGTTTCTCTTCCTTCCCATGAGAGTCATTCTTTAAGATTAAGCTATCCTAGGAAGTAACACTTAAATGCAAACACTTTGAGAGGGTGGTAAGTCATTAAGAGGCAATAAGCATGGTGGTTAAGAGTGTAGCCTTTAGAGTTAGATGGTCTCAATTGCAATTTCTATTCTGCAATGTACAAGCCCTACGACCAAGTCACTCCACCTCTCTGTACCTAAGTTCCATCTTTCAAATGAGGAAAATAATACTATATCCTTCCAGGGTGGTTATGAGAACATAAGAAGTGAATCCAGTTTATGACATGTAGTAATCTCTCAATAAAGTCTTGTTATTGTTAGTTTCACCCCAATATTTTCCATGAACATCTTAGCATAAATTCCTTTGTTAGATAAACAGTCTGCCAATAAGTAAAGCAAAGTTTACCTCCTCGTATAGGAACTGTATTCAAGGTCATGAGGTTGGAACACTACTTTAGGACAGCAGGGCATGCAAGAGGTATGCGTGCGTGCACACACACATGCACGCACACACACACGCACCCAAAAAGCATAAATGATAATGAAGTAGGAGATGCAGGGATAAAGTTTAGTTCCTTGTGTCGCCATGTTGCCTATGGCTGGACGAGAGGGCTCCTATGTTACAAATTAGCCTAATGGTCCTGGTATTTATTTGTTTATGCTTTTTCTTTCTGGAATTGAAGATTAATCTGTATTAACTAAATCCACAGGAAAGAGTCCTTGGATTTCTTTCTCTCCGAATAACATTTAGATGAGTTCAGTATAAATGAATATAAAACAGATGGATTACATTGTCACTTAAGTACACACGAGGTTGAGGAGCAAATGGAAAAGGCAGCTAACAAAATACATTCAGTTCACTGAACTTCAAACACTTGAAAAGGTATCTGAAGGTGGAGTGCATCCAGAATGCAGCACTCCAGACCATGAGCCCTCTGTCTCCTCCATCTGGGACTTCCCAGAGTTCCTGTCTTATACCCATCTCCCTCTGCTTTCACTAGATGCTGCATAAACAAGCAGCAAAGCTTCATTTTATTATTATTATATTTTAAGTTCTAGGGTACATGTGCACAATGTGCAGGTTTGTTACATATATATACATGTGCCATGCTGGTGTGCTGCACCCATTAACTTGTCATTTACATTAGGTATATCTCCTAATATTATCCCTCTGCCCTCCCCCCACCCCACAACAGGCACCGGTGTGTGATGTTCCCCTTCCTGTGTCCAAGTGTTCTCATTGTTCAATTCCCACCTATGAGTGAGAACACACGGTGTTTGGTTTTTTGTCCTTGTGATAGTTTGCTTAGAATGATGGTTTCCAGCTTCATCCATGTCCCTAGAAAGGACATGAACTCATCCTTTTTTTTGGCTGCATAGTATTCCATGGTGGATATGTGCCACATTTTCTTAATCCAGTCTATCATTGATGGACATGTGGGCTGGTTCCAATTCTTTACTATTATGAATAGTGCCACAATAAACATATGTGTGCATGTGTCTTTATGGCAGCATGATTTATAATCCTTTGGGTATATACCCAGTAATGGGATGGCTGGGTCAAATGGTATTTCTAGTTCTAGATCCTTGAGGAATCGCCACACTGTCTTCCACACTGGTTGAACTAGTTTACAGTCCCACCAACAGTATAAAAGTGTTCCTATTTCTCCACATCCTCTCCAGCACCTGTTGTTTCCTGACTTTTTAATGATCACCATTCTAACTCGTGTGAGATGGTATCTCATTGTGGCTTTGATTTGCATTTCTCTGATGTCCAGTGATGATGAGCATTTTTCCACGTGTCTGTTGGCTGCGTAAATGTCTTCTTTTGAGAAGTGTCTGTTCATATCCTTTGCCCACTTTTTGACGGGGTTGTTTTTTTCTTGTAAGTTTGTTTGAGTTCCTTGTAGATTCTGGATATTAGCCCTTTGTCAGATGGTAGATTGCAAAAATTTTCTCCCATTCTGTAGGTTGCCTGTTCACTCTGATGGTAGTTTCTTTTGTTGTGCAGAAGCTCTTTAGTTTAATTAGATCAGTTAGCGTGCGGTACTTATACAGCAAAGCTTCATTTTTATCATGAAAACACATTCCAATGATAATATTATACTTTAACAGTGAAACTGCTCTAAAAATGCTCTACTTTTGAAACTTGCCTTCAAGACTAACTTGTATTTGTTGCCCCAAAAAGGTTAAATAATAGGAGATGAAAGTTAATGACCACATCATCTTAAATCTATCACTACTATATTTACTCATGTTACTGGCAGGAATATATCTAGCAACCACAATGTGTGTTAAATGAATAAATGAATGTGCAAGTATTGTGTCTTAACTCGAGCAATAGTGGACACTAGGATGAGTGATGTGCCTTCAAAGACATTACCCTTCAAAGAGGGAAATAAAACACATACACAAAAATCAGGATAAAAAGAATGAGATGGTTCCACATTTGTGGGCAGAGTTATACATGTTTAGCAAGCAGAGTCCCCAAGAGAAGCAAAGAGGAAATTATGAAAGAGATTTAAATTCTTACCCTGTCTTTACCACTCACTGGTTATTCCCCCCGGCAAGTCATTCTGGGCTGCAGCTGACCTATCTATGGATGGGTAGACTAAGTTAGTTTCCTAGCACAACATCTTTTTTATATTTTGTAAATAAAATCTCAGATTTCAATAGACATTTCTCTAAGGAAGATATCCAAATAGCCAACAGATATATGAAAAGATGCTCAATCAATCTCACTAAGCATATGGAAAATGTAAATCAAAGCCACGATGAGATATCACTTCACAACTATTAGGATGGTTACTATCGAAAAGTCAAGAGTTACCCAGTGTTGGTGAGGATGTGGAGAAAGTGGAATCCTTATATAATGTTGGTGAGAATGCAAAACAGTGCAGCTGCTATAGAAAACAGTAAGGATATTCCTCAAAAAATTAAAAGTAGAATTACCATATGATACAGCAATCTTATTTCTGGGTATTTATCCAAAGAAATGAAATCAGGATCCCAAAGAGATATTAGTACAACTCCAATATTCATTACAGCACTATAAACGAGATGTAGAAACAATCTAAATGTCCACTGAAGGATAAATGGATAAAGGAAATATGGCATATACATACAATGGAATGCTATTCAGCTAAAGAAGAAGAACAAGACGACGAAGACGAAAAAGAGGAAGAAGAGGAAGAAGAAGCTGCTGCTGCTATATGACTACATGGGATGGGCCTTCAATAATTAAACTAAGTGAAATAAGCCAGTCACAGAAGGACAAATACTGTGTGATTCCACTTATATGACATATCTAAAAAAGTCAAACTCATAAAATAAGGGAATAGAATGGTGATTGCCAGAAGGTATAAGAAGGGAGAAATGGGGGGGTGCCAATAAATGAGCATATAGTCTCAATTATGCAAGATGCATAAGTTCTAGAAATCTGCTGTGCAGTATGGTTCCTATAATTAACAATACTATACACTTAAAAATCTGCTAAGAGGATAGATCTCATATTAAATATTCTTACAATAAAATAAATGTTCTCTTTAGGAAAGAAATCCTAACACAAAATTCCAATACATTAAATAGGTAAAAACAGAGCTTTTCCAGGAGACATTAGGTAGAGACCCCCTAAATACCATGTTACCCAAATCACACAAGAGAGGTGGAAAACTCTGGACTAGATGCTTAAAAGTATCATCAGGTCTGAAACTCATAAGCCTAAAAAATCACTCCTAGATAAAATGAGCAAAAAATAGTTTCAAAGGAGAAGCAAAAAAAAAAAAAAAAAAAAAATAGGATAAATACAAAGGAATTTAAGGAAAGGATACTTCCTCATGGTCTAGGGATCTTTAAGCAGCCACAAGCATCCTGCAATGATGAACTTGTCCACTCTCCTGGAGCAAGATGAACAGAAGGGTCATTGACTTTGGAGTCCGATAGCTGCATTTAAATCTTAATTCTTCTGTGAACATAGCTGGGTAACTTTGAACAAAGCCCTTTATTTCTCTGAACCTCATTTCTACTTCTTCTCCCCGCTCCCCAGGCTGGAGTGCAGTGTCATGATCTCAGCTCACTGCAACCTCCACTTCCCAGATTCAAGCAATTCTCCTGCCTCTGCCACCCCCACTCCCGAGTAGCTGGGATTACCAGCACCCACCACCACACCTGACTAATTTTTGTATTTTTAGTAGAGACGGGGTTTCACCATGTTGGCCAGCCTGGTCTCAAACTCCTGACCTCAGGTGATCCACCCACTTCGGCCTTTCAAAGTGCTGGGATTACAGGTGTGAGCCACCACTCCTGGCCCATTTCTATACTTTTAACATGATTTAAATAATGTCCATCCCACAGAGTTGTACATTTTAAGTAAATAATGTGTACGTGTATTCATTTTTAATTGCGGTTAAAAAACACACAACATAAAAAAATTATCATTTTAACTGTTTTAAGTGTACCATTTAGTAATGTTAAGTGTGTTCATATTGTTGTAAAACAGCTCCAGAACTTTTTTATCTTCAAATCTGAAACTCTATGCCCATTAAACAACAGCTCCCCTTTTCTCCCTCCCTGTACTCCTTGGTAACTAACATTCTACTTTCTGTTTTATGAGTTTTACTACTTTAGTTACCTCATATAAGTAAAATCATATGGTAGTTGACTTTTTGTGACTTATTTCACTAGGATAATGTCCTCAAGTTGTAGCATGTAATAGGATTTCCTTCCTTTTTGAGGCTAATGTTTCACTGTAAACATATATCACATTTTATTTATCCATTATCCATTGATGGACAATGGGTTCCTTCTACCTGTTAGCTATAGTGGATAGTGCTGGTAAGTGAATAGTATATTTTGACAAGCCTGATTCTCCCCAAATATTATCTTTGTCATTTGATGTGGTTTTTGCTTTTTAGAAAAAAAAAAAAAGATTACATGCCTTGTCATTTGTATTTAACTAAATTTTCTGTTCTATCAACACTATAATATCCATTTTTCTTGTAATCAATAACACTCATTTATGACTAACAGGCCAGGGCAAATATGTGATGAATGGGCTCATAATAAAGCATAAAAATCTAAAGTGTCTCGTTAGGTATTGTCTTAGGGTTTTTTGTGCTGCTACAGTAGAATGCCACAGATGGGTAATTAATGAAGAACATAAATGTATTTTCTCACAATTCTGGAGGCTGGAAGTCCAAGATTAAAGTACTAGCATTAAGCATCTGATGAAGATCTTGATGCAGCCTCACATGGCAGAAGGTGAAATGGCAAGCTAGCCAAATGATACATGAAGCCTCTTTTTAACAGGTCTTAATCCCATTAATGAGAAAGCAGCCCTTGTGGCCTAATCACTTCTTAAAGGCCCAACCTCCTAACACGATCACACTTGCAACACCTGAACTTTGGAGGAGACACATTCAACCCATAGCAGGTATTGAACCCACAACAATGACATCATGATACGATGATTCAATTGAAATCAGCAGATATTGTCTTCTACCACAATATTGCCTTCTCCTGACCTAAAGCAGCAAATCAAAACTGAACAGATCATCGTGAATTTTCATTAAAATGCTCTGGTATTTTGTATTTTCTCCATCTTTTTTGTATTCATGTTTTCAAGGAAAGTCCCAACTAGCTAGCATGCATCTTGGTACTGGACAGATCTTGTCCCTGAACTCTTATCTCCTTTTCTAATCCGTTGGCTGGATCAAACAATCCACAAATAAACCTAAAATTACCTTCACTGCTTTGTTGTGAGTTAAAACATTCCAAGCAAATTGTGCTCTTACATGAAAAATGCTCATCCACCAATGACACTACTATCAGTATCAGCCAAGATAGAATTACTTTAGTGATCATCTGTAAGATTATCAGCCTAGCACTCCTTTTCTGCCCCTTTCAATGTAGTTTTCCTCCCCACTTCTACATAATCTGCAATGGTATTTTTCATATCAGGACATTATTTTTGACCACAATTTCTTCAAACATTTTGTTGCCTCATTTCTAAGAATCCAATTTTAATGTATGTTTGATCACAAAACATTATGCCACAGTCAAGGACTCTGTTCATATTTATAATAGCTCTTTTAAAATTCTTGTTTGCTAATTCTATAGATATATAAAATAATTCTATCATATCTAATTTCTGAGTCTGTTTCTAGAGATTGATTTATTTCCTTGTTATTGGTCATATTTTCCTGTTTCTTCACCTAATGATTTATTATTGGATGCTGGACAATGTCAATATATTTTGAGTATCCAGATTTTGTTGTTTTTCTTTAAATACTATTAGTCTTTGTTCTATCTGGCAATAAGTTTGCTTGTGGATCATCAAGCCCTTTAAGACCATTTATAAAACTTTGTTAGGATGACTCTGGGAATTATTCAGTTTATCAGCTCTTTGATAATTTGTTCTTTCCCCAGAAGTTGTTTGTTGCCTAGGTGGTCTTGTGGATTTCACCTTTAGATGTGCAGATGTGTATTTGTCCAAGGAACTGAGGAGACCCCTGTGCAGATTCCATAGCTCTTTCTCTGGATAGCCTTCTCCTCTCTAACATCCTGCACCACAAATTGTAGACACCCTAGTCCCACCAAATTCTGATCTCTGTAGTCTCAGCTCAGCAAGACCACTTTTCCCTGTTTGGGTTCCCTCTCTCTGTGCATAGCCCAGAAACTGCCTCCAGGCTGCAAGCTGGGATTGTCACACTGCTTGCCTTGTTGTTTGGCTTCTGTCAGGATCCACAGTCGTATGTCCTGCCAATGGTAAATGATGGCAACAGTTGTTTCCTGTGTTTGGTACACTTTGCAGGTTTTTTATACTGGGTGGGCTATCCAGGTATCAGCGACGCTGTCATGGCCAGAAGAAGACCAACAGTCATTGTTTTTGATATCCTATTATACACCATTGGTTTTATGTTCATTATCTCGATTCCTTACAACCACTGCTGAATAGTTGGTGTTTTCATTTTACATACGAAAGACCGTAAATTCGGAGAGGTAATATCATTTGCTCAAGATTACATTGCCACTAAATTAGGTCTATCTTATTTCAAAGACAACTCGAAGCAATTAGTAGATCATTTCCTTTTTAATGCCTATTATAGCTTTTCTTGTTTTATAATTCTATTTTTTCTCCTTTCAGAATATTTATTCACTGATATTTTAAGATGATATCCTTTCAAACAGACAAAACAGTAGCCATTCAGTTATGACAAAAGAAAAATAGGTACAAAATCCTGAAACTTAAATTTTATAGTAAGTGCTTTAAAACATTATTTTAAACATATATTTGTGTGTATGTGTGTGTGTGTGTATATATATACACACATATATACATGTATACATACACATACACGTGTGTATATACACATATGTATATATACACGTATACGTGTATGTATACACGTGTATGTGTATATACACACGTGTATGTGTATGTATACACGTATATATGTATATACATATATATACATGTGCATACACACACACATTCTACCCATATATGAGTAGAATTCATAATCAACAAGAATATTTAAGATACAATTGAAGACTTTACAGAAATTTTTTTGCCATGAGGCTGCTTTGGCCTATAACCCCAAAATCCCAGAAGTATAACTCCACTTTCCTTTATTAGGGGCACTCATGGAAAATGTCATGAAGCACATAGGCCTAAGGATATGTACAGAGCCTTAGAGTTGAAGGAAGGATAAGAATGCAGGTAAGAAGGGTTGGGAATAAAAAGTTATCTCTCTTCTATCAGAGGATAGAATACAGTTTCACCTCTCAATATATTCTGGTCTCTAATGGTTTTATTTATTTTGAATGAATGCTTCTTGCATTTATAAAGGAACACTTCATCTCATCATCCCTCCCTCCCTCTACTAGAGTGGCATTTAAACTTAGGTGTCTGTAAGACTCACTGATGGAACTTTTTGAACATCCAGACTCCTGAGCCCTACTTCCAAAGAGTTGGATTCTGTAGTCTTAAGTAGGGCCAAGCAATCTGCATTCCCATCAATCCCCCAGGTAATTCTGATTGTCTTCTGACCACAGAGAACCACCATTCTATTGCATATCACCTGTGCTTCCTAAGCATGGAGAGAATATGAACCCTACCAATATTTCTTAGTGTTTAATTAACTACAGGAAAATAGTAACAACTGTTTAATACAAACTTAGTTCAATCATATTTCTAACCCTAGTTTTTTTAGTGAACCAAGCAAAAATCAGTTCATTAATGCTACAAACTTTCACTGAATGGCTCATAAACTGGGAGCTTAGGCTTCAAAATAAGGACCACATATTCTCTAAATTCAAGCAGCTCACTGTTAGTTGAAAAGACAGATGTGTGAGCAGTTAAATTACAGCATAAATCTGATAAGTACTGTTCCAGAGATTGGAAGTGGGAAAATGGAGTATAAAACAGCTAACTACTCAGGGGCAGTCCATAAAAGCCACGTTAAGTCAGTGACATTTAGGCCAGGAGCTGAAGGATAAGTACACATTTTCAGAAAAACAATGGGTAAGGACCATGTGCAAAGTGCCCTATCTGACCCTTCTATCCTGACCATTGAATGGCCAGAAATTCAGCATAACAGAAGACTGGGTGATGAGATGTAGGGAGAAAAACCCATCACTTCAAACCAGAACAGGTGGGCCTGACCAGGAGTTGAAGGAAGGGCATTATGTGGCAAGGTGTGGAAAGGGGTAAGGATAAAGAGCAAGGAGCTTGATTAAATTCAGCCAAGATGCAGCCTGGGGCACACTCTATGCATCTCCAGAGCCAGAGAGTTGTTTAAATGCCCAGAAAATTGGACCCAGATGTTTTGACATGAGGACCTTATTTCCCATGAAGTCAATTAAAGGCATTTATTGCTTATACATAGGGCTCTAGTCTCTGCCAGATTATTATGCACCCCAAGGGGCTGTGTTGTTCAACCCTGTTGTGTCTCTGCTGTTTAATTGTCATGTATGTGTCTGGAGCTAATTGATGCTTGCTTGCTATTTAATAATTAGTCAGGTGGTGATAATAAACTCTGAACAGAAAAAAGAACTGGGCTGAGTTTCATCTAATGACTCTTTGGATAATGAAAATTAATAGCAGAAGAGTGCAAGCACAACCTGCTTTGACCTTGTGTGCTGCAGTGGAGGAGGGCTGAGGCAGTTCTGCCCACAATTCTCTCAGCGGTGTCTCCCACCAGTTATGGGGAGAGAGAAATGATGCTGGGTGTAGTTTGACATTGTTTCAGCTCCCAAGAGAAAGATGGTAAGTAATTATCAATGAAGCAAACAAAATCTTACTTTAGAACATGCCTTTTCCCACTCCCAACACTTCTTCCCTCAAAGTACTTCCATGTTGTCCCATTTTGCCAACTTCCCTATTGCAGAACTGCACAAGTCCTATCCAGCCAGAAGGATACTCCAACTACCACCTTGATTTACTACGGCCAATAGGAAATGTTAATGGTGATTTCAGTAAATGTACTATAGACAGTTCTACCAAAGGCACAGAAACCTCTGAAATAAAGGTGTAGATTGTCTTATCAGACATAGAAATCCAATCAGTTGAAGCTTTGACTAGAGACAAAAAAGAACATAGAATGAAAGTCAGAGGAAATTCATTAATATCAGTGACAGCCTTAGAAGTAGTTGGGGATTATTTTATCTTCTACATATATTTTTCTCACTTGCTGTTTCATATTTACCACTCAAACATAGACCTTTCTAGTGCACACCAGACTCCTATACCCAGCTGATTTCTTGACAACTGCCCTTAGATATTTAATAGACATCTTAAACTTCACACATGTACAAATGGACTGTTTATTGGCCCCAGTCTTCTCCATTTCAATAAGTGGAAACTTCCAACTTTCCATTTGCTCTGGTTTGAAACTGGCATCATCCTTTATTCTTTTCTCAAGCTTCACATAATCCATTAGCAAATACAGTTGGCATTCTACCTTCTATGTAAGTCCAGAGCCTGATTGTTTCTCATCACCTCCACCACTAGGTCCCTGGCCCAAGTCACCATTGTCTTTCCATTGGCCAGAGTTTTCCCACTGGCAGCTCCTGAAAGCTTTCTACATTCAAGCTGAGGGATTGCTTTCATTGTGTTATAAATAGCTCTTGCTATGTGCCATCCACTGTACTAAGCATTTCATGAGTATTAACTCATTTGATCCTCACCACAACTTCATAAAGTCAGCACTATATCTCCAAGTCTCCAAATAAGGAAACTGAGGAATAGGGAGGTAATCATCTTGCCTAAGTTTCCAGACTTGCCCTAGTTTCTATCCTTAAGGCCTGACTGGTTACCTCTTCCTCTGATGGTGGGTGCCATCGATCTCCTTCCAATAATTTATTATTAACAAAAATGACTTGATTTTGCTTACATCCAAAGAACTGTTGTATGCTGGTCTCACCAATCAGAATGCCCCTTCCTGCATTTCTTTCCCTTAAGGATAAGTATTTGGTTAACTAGTGTTAATATCTGGTAAGTGGTATACATGTATTTGTGTCTGAGAGACAGAGAGACCTTATACAAGAAAACTGCATTTTCAGAGACTTCTAGATATATAATCCCTTAAGCCCAGAAATAAATAATTACTTGCAAAATTTCCGACACTGTGACAGGTTCATGATGGAGCTATTTGGGGAGAAATCTTCTCACGGATGATGCTCTTAAAGTCACATCACATAATTTATCCCGAACCTTGGCAGTAGCCTCCCCAACTTCTCTGTTTAGCCTCAATCCTCAGAGCGTCAAGGAAAGTCTCTCCCAAACACAAAGTTTTTAAAAACCCACCTACTGGTAAAGTTCCATAATAGTTTGAAAGTGGATTTAAAGCGTCAGTTAACATATGTGCAAACTAATAAAAATATAAGGAAAAAGAATCTTTCTCCTCCCTCCCTACTTTCTTTTCCTTTCTTATTGCTCTCTTTCCAATCTTTCTATCTCTAATTTCCAAGAGGCCAAAAGGAGCTCTGTACAACAATAATCAAGAGATTTTTCTGTTTTTTATTGTTCAAAATGCTCTAAAGGCAACATTGAAGATGTAGATTACATTTGAGATGTTGATTTGTTAAATGTGGCAAATAATTTCCTCTCAAAAGAAAAATATTTAATGGCCTTTTGAGTCAATTCCCTTAGAACTTCTTTTATATAGTTTAATGTAAGGACACATTAGCCAATTGCCAATAAAACTAGTAAAAATGAAACCCTTAGGAAATGATTTAATCTAAACCACATTTAAAATGTATGCACTTATCAAGCATATTTTTCAAAACTAACCCTTAATTTGCCACCACCACGTAAAAAGATAGAAGGTACTTTGCGTTAGAAATCACTGCACAGACTTAAAGGTTTTCCAGATTTGATTATGTCTAAGGTCAGAAGAACCTGGAAGAGGGCTTACAAGGAATCAAAACCATCTTGCTTCCGAACAGGAAAACAGACACCACATCTCCAACTCCTGTGTCCATCCCTGCTTGTATCATACTCCAGAGTTTTTCAAATGGAAAAAAAAATTGAAAATGTCTCCAAATACTGGAAAAATGACAATTCAGAAATAGAATATACAGAAGGAGGAACAACAAAAGGAATGTACAGTCAACTGTATTGATGGGGTAGGAGAATGTAAATTATTCATGTTGATGAATACATGGTTCATTTGTTCATTCATTTATTCGGCAATTATTCCTATTGGATGTGCTGGGAAAATGGGGATGAACAAGAATCCTGGTTTTGGTGCTAGTGTGGAATATACTGGCACTACATAAATTTTCAAAGGTGTGAGAAGTGTTATGAAATGTGAAGCAGAGTATAATGGGAAAAGCAACGTGGAGCTCAGATTAGGCATGTCTGAAGGAGGAATAGCTGGTATGAAAGATGAAGAATAAACAAGAGTTAGCAAAGTACAAGAATCTAGTGAAGAGCTTTGTAGGAAAGAGCATGACTGAAGGCCTGCAAGTGAGAGAGGAATTGAAGGTTGCCCAGTGAGGGATAATCAAGTGGCTGAAGGAGAGCAGGGAATGATGGGGTTGGAAAGGTGGACAGAGGCAAAGGGCTGCTTAACCGAGTTTTAGACTTAATTTGGGAAGCAAATATACCCATTGAAGGTGTTTAAGCTATAAAAACAGTACTGGTGATTTGATCAGACTTATGATTTTCAATGAATATTTTGCCTGTAAACCAGACTTTTTGAAAAAGACAAAAATGAATAACCTCACTCATTCATATTGTACACCTAGTGGTGACCAAGTCTTTTCTGGGCATTAAAGATAGAACAGTAAAAACAAAAATAAAAACCATAAACAGCAAGAAGATTAAAAACAGGGTTAATATCATAGTCCAGATAAGAAATAAAAGTGGAGAGACTAGCATTCTAGCCTTTAGAAACAGACATGGACAGATTTGAGAGATTTACAAAAGACCCTCCGTAAGATAGTGTGGGACTAGGGAGAGCCAGGATGAAACAGGAATAAATGCCAAGTCTGAGTATTTACAGAAATTAATCTGAGCTATTTACAGATATTAAAAATTTTTTAAAACCTGGAGGATAAGCAGGTTTGTGGGAGATGTTGATAAGTTCACTTTTGGACATGTTTCTAAAATATTTTAAGGTGTGTTAAAACATCTAAATGGGAAAATCAAACAAGAAGCTGTATACAAGTGGCTGGGACTTGGCTGGGGTCAGAGATGGGTTTGCTTAGTCAGTGAAACCATGAATCAAATGAGATGGACCAGGAGAGGTGCACAAAGTAAAAATGGAGCCCTGAAGAACTCCAACTTTTTCAGGCTACAGCTGATAGCTACTTAAAGCTGATAAAAGAAACTGAGACAGAACAACCAGAGAGACTGTAGAGAATAGAGTTTTTAGGAAGAGGAATCGTCAATAACAAATATTTCCACGAGGTCCATCACATTTAACAACATGAAGGACCCTAGCAGAAGCAGTTACAATGCAGAGGTGGGAGTGAAACCACATTATGGTGGACGGAGGAGTAAGATTAAAAATAGAGATGGTTGGTGACAACAACTCCTTCATGAAGTAGCTGGAGGGAGAAATGGAGGGTAAAGCAGGACTGCCAAGAAGTGATTTGGTCCAGGTGAAAAAAGTTGTGGGCTGTTACTCCCAGCAAAAGAGGACCAGGTCGGGGGCCATGGCTCACACTTGTAATCCCAGCACTTTCGGAGGCTGAGACAGGTCAATCACCTGAGAACAGGAGTTCGAGACCAGCCTGACCAACATGGAGAAACCCCATCTCTACTAAAAATACAAAACTAGCTGGGTGTGGTGATGTATACCTGTAATCCCAGCTACCAGCTACTCAGGAGGCTGAGGCAGGAGAATCTCTTGAACCCGGGAGGTGGAAGTTGTGGTGAGCCAAGATATTGCACCATTGCACTCCAGCCTGGGCAACAAGAGTGAAACTCTGCCTCAAAAAAAAAAAAAAAAAAAAAAAAAAAGACCAACAGCTAAAAGCTGTGATCTGAAATTAGCCCCAGGCCCCCTTCAAAGTTTACCCTACCCTCACTTCCACCTTCACCCTCCATCCTAATCCCCACCCTAGCAATTTTGTTAATCATACTGACTTCTCACCCTCATCCCTACTCCACCCATTTCATTTTCTGGGGTTTTTTCAAATGGAAAAAATTTGAGAATGTTAACAAACTGATTACAGTAAGGCAATAGAGTTGGAGAAATTACAGCCCCTGGAATTAGGAGGAATTTAACAAAAGTATGAGGTCTGGAAAATAAGTAGGGTGTGATATGGAGAATAGCATATAGGAATTGGGCTATTAGAACAGGAGAGATACCTCCTTCATTGCAGCAGGACAGGAGGTGGTAAACAGGATTAAAATGCAGGGCGATTTGTGAACTTTGTAGCATAAAATTGAGGCTGTTCCTCTGATCCACGAGTTTAATGGAAGGTGGAGATATTTGGCTTGGAAGTTTGAGGGCAGTGAGACAGTTTGCAATAGGAGAACGAACTGAGTGAAAGACTTGATCCCTCAGATGGAGATGATGACCACAAATTTATAATGTCTCAATCTGTAAAAAGTAGAACTTTCTCAGTAATACCCTTCCTCTATTCTCTCCTTCTCTTCACCAGTTTAGGCAGGTAGCTGATATTAGAGGAGGACTCTCTACTGCCCTGACCTCATTTCTCCTTATGGAGGAAATTCTCCTGGAATAACACTGTTGCTGCTGGTGGAACAGTTCAGGTTCTTGACTTTGCCACACAAAAGAATTTGAGAGCCAGTCCAAAGTAAGAGTAGGCAAAGGGGCCAGGCGTGGCAGCTCACACCTGTAATCCCACCATTTTGGGAGGCCAAGGCAGGCAGATCACGAGGTCAAGAGATTGAGACCATCCTGGCCAACATGCTGAAACCCCATCTCTACTAAAAATACAAAAATTAGCTGGGCGTGGTGGCACACGCCTGTAATCCCAGCTACTCGGGAGGCTGAGGCAGGAGAATCGCTTGAACCAGGAGGTGGAGGCTGCAGTGAGCCGAGATAGGGCCACTGCACTCCAGCCTGGTGACAGAGCGAGACTCCGTCTCAAAAAATAAATTAATAAAAAATAAAAAGAGTAGGCAAAGGAGTTTATTGCGAAGCAGAAGTACACTCTGAGAGGCAGAATAGGCTGCTCAAAGGGAGAGACAGCAGCTAACGCCTTAACAGAAATTCCCTTTATGGGAGCTGTACATGCATATTCATAAAATACTGGTCAAGTATGCAAAGGCAGACCTGCAGTTGGAGCATGTGCTCAGTACCTACATCCTCCAACATACATTGCATATATCATTAGCATATAAAATCTCCACTTAGAGATGTGTTTTTTACTATTAACATGAGGAAACAGTTACTGTAAGGTAAATCTTGAGCCTAGCTGCACATGCAGGACCATGGAGAAGTCCCTGCCCTGCCCCCAAGGCAGGAATTTGTAGCTAATAGCTTCTTGGGCTTTCAGTGCTGATTGGCTGAAGATTGCAGAAGCTACATCAGGATAAAAAGCCTTTTGTTCCCTTTCCTGGGCCATCCTAGGTATCAGATACTTCTAATCACCTGATGGTCAGCTGGGATCCTGTAGGACTGCTTATCTTGCAAAAGAATTAGCTGCTGACACACAAGGGTACAAGGGATGCAGAACCTGCTGGGCTTCACACAAGGAGAAAAGTCAATATGACCTCTTAGTCTTACTTATCCTGCCTCAGTATGTCCAGCATCCCTAGCTCCATCACTCTCCCTTTCTAAGACAGTGACATACCTGATCGGTGAACCTGTAAGAAGTCAGCAAGTGCTTAGCTGAGTGTCTTCTAAGTTTGCCTGCTCTTGGTTCTGCCTGCTCTCAGGATGCACACATTATCTGCTCCCAGCCAAGTGGAACGCTCCCTGGGGAAGATTCATGGAGAATGAGTTAGCAGAGCTCTAGCAGTGGCTGGGTGCATGAGACTTTCTGATTCAGGAGGAAAGTATCTGGAAGTCCACAGAGAGCAGAAATAAAAAGCCACTTTCTCAAATCACCTCCCTCAGTCGTAATGCTAACATTTTTTATCTTCATCTTTCTGCCTCCTGTGTCTCCATTCCTCAGATGGCTTTGAACCCAGGAAGAAAATATATGGATTGTATATTGTTTTTCTATTACTGCCAAAACAGGTAACCACAGCCTTAGTGACTTAAAACAATACATTGTTTCATTTTATAGTTCTGTAGGTCACAGCTTCCGGGAATTATGACATGGACATCTTAAGGGGCTGTTATTCCACCTAACACAGTTTATAGGCTGTCTGATACCCCCTGAAGGCTCAGTGCTTCCTACCTTGGGAGGAACTGGCAGGAAGCAGTGAGCTGCACAAACCCAATCCGTCCTGATTTTGTTCCAAAAGCCTAAATCCACTGTGGAGATTAGCTAGGTGACTTGGGAGATTTAAAGAGAAGGAGTGCAGGAAGAAAAACATGAAGAAAAAGGGATTTCCTCCATATTAGCAGGAGGTTTTCAGAGCGTGGGAGGTGGAATGAAAGGTCTATGAGTCCTTAAGTCAGCAAGGAACTTTTCACTCCACTGTGAACATGGACAAAGCAACGGCTTGTATGCCCCAGGGAGGCAGGTTTTCAGCACCAGGGTTCCCAGACCTAGAAAAGATCCCCATTCTCAGTGGAAATGGCATGAAAACAGAGAACCAGCTAGGCACAGTGGCTCACGCCTGTAATCTCAGCACTTTGGGAGGCCGAGGCAGGCGGATCACGAGGTCAAGAGATTGAGACCACCCTGGCCAACATGCTGAAAGCCCGTCTCCAGTAAAAATACAAAAACTAGCTGGGGTGGTGACACACACCTGTAATCCCAACTACTCGGGAGGCTGAGGCAGGAGAATTGCTTGAACCCACAAGGTGGAGGTTGCAGTGAGCCGAGATCCCGCCACTGCACTCCAGCCTGGCAGCAAGAGCAAGACTCCAAAGAAAGGGAAGGGAAGGGGAAGGGGAAGGGGAAGGGGAAGGGAAAGGAGAAAAAAATAAAGAAAAGAAAGAAAGCAAGCAGAGAACCACCAGATGTCATGGAATTGCTGAGGCTTGGACAATACCACAGGGGTCAGGAAAAGACGGAAGATCAAGAGCCCCTCTCCCGTTTTCTGAGTCATCATCAGAAAGAGTTGCTCAACAACATTTTTTTGCCTTCTTTTCATGTCAGAAAAGTTTTCCATGTCAGAAAAGTTCCCCATTTTTCTCCTCCTCCACTTCCTTCTTCAGTTTTTATGATTTTCTAAACCAGACAATTTCTTGGAAAGCATGTTAAAATACTTGAATTTTAAATAATAAATCGCTCATTTTTAGTAAATGGAACAATGCCATGTATTGTTCAGTTTTTCTAGCCAAGTGGGATGCAAGGTGCCAGCTGGCTGATCATAAGGCTGATGGATGCAATGTGTAGGCACAGAGATGAAATTGGTAGAGATGATACACATTTTACTTTTACTGGAGGTTGTAATCTGGGGGCACTAGCTGAAGTGGGGTAAATTTACATTTCCTATAAGGAAATCTGTGTTAACTATAGCCCCACATTCCCAACATTTATAAGAAGTCTAGCACGCCCTTTAATCTGGTTCTGTTTGTTGGAAAGCATAGAGTCCAGAGGGGATCATCTTTTGGAGGATGTCAGGGATAAATAGTGATATGGAGCAAGCCAGCTGGGTTGGTGGGAGCTCAGATCTCACAGCAGCTGCAGCTGGATCTGGAGGCCTGGGGCTTCAAAATGGAGCAAGGGGCTCCGTTGCCTCTTGATCCAATCTAAAGAGCCATGGGGTGGGTGGTTCCAAGGGTTGACATCCTGTATGTACAGGTGGATGAGGTTCCTCTCCCCCTCCCTTGATTACCGTTTGGGCTCAGTCCTGCATTTGGGTCAGCCTCGAATGAGCAATCTCTTTACTGGGCTTCGGTCTACAAAGCTCTCTGAATGCAGAGTTTAGATTTTTTCCTCAAATACTATTTACTAGACTTTGCTTCTGAAGATAATTCTATATTTTTATTTGATACAGCAATTATTTTTCAGATGTTTGTTTATTTACTTATTTGTGGCTGTCTTAACATCCTACCTATGTCTCTTCCAATCAGCACTGGCTATTTCTTAGAGAGAGAGGCCAGTTAGCACAGGTTTATGGGAGGGTAATTTCTAATACTCTTTCCTGCTCCATACGCACCCTCCCCCGGCAGGGTCCTTCCTGTGGAAATTCATAGGATCTATGAGTTAATCAGGTGCTTGTTCCTGGACACAAAACCTTTAGCAAGTGAAACAAAGGCAGAAGGAAACTCAGAGGTCAAATTAATCAGAAGTGTTGGGAGGGGGATGAGGGACGAGAAATTACTTTATGGGTACAGCATTCATGATTCGTGTGATGAGTACACTAAAAGCCCAGACTTCACCACTATGTAATATATCCATGTACCAAAATTGCACTTCTGTTCCTTATATTTATGCAAATAAAAATTTTAGAAAATAGCAGCTCTGCAGCATGGCCCTGGGTGGGCACCTGGCTTCTCCCTCTGAAGACTCCCTTAGTTTCCCAACCCTTTGCTACCTTGGATCCAGCTTGCATCTCCTACCTACTCAGGGACTTTCTCCTAATATCCTGCCACCAAGTATCCTTTTTGTTTAAGATGGTTTTCTTAAATCAGGAAGCTGATTGTTACATTTTCTATAAAACTTTCAGCCCATCTGTCAAAGTATTTAAGAAACAATATTTAATATTCTCCCCCATTCCAGTAAAAAAAAAAAAGTTGCATTGGGATGGGGATTTAGACAGAAAGAAGATGAGGGTAGATCAGTTAGAACTTGGACTGGTTTTAGCTGCATTTCTGAGAAGAGTACAACCTACTCCTAGCACAAATAAGAAAGAACAGAAGTATTGAGGAGAAATAGTAAGATAGGTGTACCAGGCTGTTTCCTATCATTCTCCTGTGTTGGTGACATCATTATTTGGGAGGAAATACTGAGAGTGACCAGGACTACAGACATGGAAATTCAAATTTAATCACAAAATTGCATTCTAATGCAAAATATAGTCTTTCTATAATATTAACAATTTGTATTATCTCAGATAGTCATACACAATCAACTCCACTGTACCGGGATTCAGAGGTTAATGTGGTACAGAATAATTTAAAGTGTAATGGAAGAAAGAAAACCCAGAAGAAACCCTGGAAGATATAACTAAAAGGTGTTGATAACTGACTCAAATTCCTTGGAATCCCAAAACCATCCAAGGCACCACAGAGAGAGTCCAGCTCATCTTTCTCTTCCTCTTTCAGTTTAACAAATAAGGCTGCATTTATCAATAATAAATTTAGAATGAAAAGATTTTTCTTTTAATAAAATAATTTTATGTAAGTAAAATTATTCTTAAAGCTTAAAAAAATGTAAACCCAACACAAAGTGTCAGATGAGATGTCAGTCAACAACAGGTCCACTGAAAAGAAGTCAGAAAAAAACATTCAGTTGAAATGTTCTAGAGAAGACACACTTCCTGTGAAGGGTATTAAGTGAGTCATTTGTGAAATTAAGTAACATGGCTGCTACATGCTTTTAATTAGGCCACTGCAACCAGCCACAATAGATTAAAAGTGAAACAGCACATCCAACAAGGTAATGGAATAGGTTTATTAGTTCCAAAAGTACTATGTGAAAGCTAGGCAGCTATTGAAATACAGAAACATGAAATAAATATGTAAATGATTACCAACACCAGGAATTGTCATAAATTAAATAGTAACAGGGACTACTCAGTTATCACATTCAGAGCCCTGTTCCTTAAGAACTCTGAGAACTCCGGGTTAGATACTTAAGTTACACAATATTTACTTGCATTTGGAGATTTATTTATATCATTTATATAATTGCATATACATATACATACACACACACACACACGTTTACACAAGTCTAGTGGTAACTGGAGCTGAAATAAGAGTCATACGCCAATTGTGTGCTATAAATGAAATCTCAAACACAGGAAGGTCCCAAATAAACAAGACCTCAGGAATCCAAGTTTGTGAAATTTGAATGATTTGACATGCAATAATTCAAGTTTCTTTCATTTTAGGCACTTTTCCTACACAGTATCAGTTTTTCTTCCCCTAAATGAGGGGGAAATGAAATGTGAATATGCATATCTTGAGGACGTGCAAAATACTTTTAATTTCACCTTACCTCCTTTACCTACTCAGTCCGATCTGTTTGCTTTAGCATGTGACCCATATTTTGAGGTAGAAACATTAATTTAAGCCAATAGCTGTCAACAGCACTGTGGAAACACAAAATGGTATAATATGGAGTATTTGCTGTCCAAGGAAAATGCACTGTTTAGTTTTATCTCTCTAGCTCATCTTTCTGCTGTTTATATCAGAGATAAACATTAAGAGTCAAGCCAATGGAATGGCTTCTTGCTTAGCGGTTCATGGGTGTGGCTGAAACTGTCACCAAATAGATCCTCTCCACAGATAGTCCCACTCTTCTCCTTCTCTGTTCCCATGCTCACTACCAATTCACTCCACTTCTGTGTCTGGCTGCCAAAAGAACAGACAGGCTTCAGAAAGAGTAATTGGCTCCTGGCTGCAAAATGCACGGCACCCCTAGCTAGAGATAGATGGCTAAAGGCTGGCAGCCCGGGAGAGAGCCACCACCTGTGTGCAGCAGCACATGGACATGGCTAAGCCCTGCAGGCTTTGTTGAAGGCAAGGTCCTCGATGTTCAGTTGAAGGAAAATCAGGAGAGACAGCTTGTAGAGTGGAGAGTAAGGAAAGATTGGGATCGACAGTGCCAAAACCAAAAGCCAAAATTCCAACTTCTTCTATATCTAGGAAGGAAAATTGTCAAGGAATTAATAAGCAGTCACATCTCCTTGGTTCCCTCAGAAATGTTCTATATAAAGATTTATAACTGCATGTATATGTAATATGTATACATATATGCATACTTACAAGTCACCACTATTATCATTTGTTATCTAATCTTTTCTTAACATGGCATTACATATAGGCCCTTACGTGCCTGTATTTTACTATTCATTGGGGTAGAAATTACATGGAAATATTTTACGACTGAAAATCTATTGTTATAATGATGATGCCATCTAGAAGAATCAGGGGTAAAGTCCTTATGGCAATGTGCTTACTCAGAGCCTAATAATAAAGTTCTTTGGGGCAGAAATCTCCTGGTGCAATGAGAAGAGAAAATATATTCACTCCTTAGTTTTTAAAATCATGCTAATTTATAGTCACCTTGAAAAAAACACTTTTGTTTCTGAATATTTTATTTTGTTCCAAAATGAGTTTAGCCAGCAAGGTAAAATAAAACTGAGGTGGGGGAGTGGATACTAAACAAAACAAGAAATAAGATTAACAAATAATACAAAAAAGATGAGAAATAGAGTCAGGAATGAGTCTGCATTCTCCTTGAATGGCCTGTACTATTTAGCATAGTCCAATGCCCTTCCATTCATTCATTTAATAATTACTTAGTGTCTATTATGTGCCAGCTACTCTCTATGCAACTGTTACTTTTTGACTTGCAGAGCAATGTCTTCTTTCCACGGTCCTCCTCTCTATCCTCTTAACTGCTTCCCATTCCTTCCTCCATACCTTAAGTGAAGGAGTCTTTTTTGTTGTGCCTCAATCCCTTTGCTTGTAACTTCTCTTCTAAACTAATTACCAAATATAGGCTGAAACTCTTTCTAAAATTCAACTTCTGTATTTCTAAAAAGCCACAGGATGTCTCCATCTTAATGTCCTGCCAGCACCACAAATGCACGTGACAAATGCTGCTTTGTGCTGACCCTGAAATCTCACTCTCCATACTGCACACCCACACGCTGCAGGCACAAAACTAGCTCGGGGTTCCTTCGCATTGGTGAGGTCACACCCAAACTTCCAGCCACCTAGGCATTAAGCCATGAAAGGATCTTGTCCCTTTCCTCCCTCAACCTCTCGTCTACCCTCCCCACCACCTTTACAACAGCATAAGCAAAGGTAGGTGAGCACAATCAGGGATGTCTGGGAGTCACTGCCACATGTACTGACAAGAAGAAGGCATGACGGCCATCTACTTATAGAAAGATGAGTTGATGACAAGACAAATCAGACTATGAGAGAAAAAAGGGTAAAAATAACCTGGTTTAGGAATGAAAGAGATGTAATCATGATTGCAAAAGATTAAAATATTTATAAAACAGTACTATATGCAATTATGTGATAACATATGTGAGAAACTAATGCTCATACATCTGATTACTGCCCCTCAGTAAAATAAACATATTGACTGAACAATAACTTTCCTAATGCTATTGCTTTAGAAGAATAATTAGTTCTATATACAAACAAAAATATGGACATTGAAATTGTTTAGGAGTATTTATATGCTTACACCAATAGCTTTGTTTTAGAATTTAGTCATCATAATGCATCATAATTATCATCAAAAAGCTAATGCTTTTTGAACACTTATCTTGTACCAGATATTATTTTAAGCACCTCATATTTCTTGTCTCCTCATCACTCTGTGAGTAAGGTACTATTGTAAGGACGAGGAAACTGAGCCTTAAGAAGATTTAGTAATTTTTCTAAGATCAGCTAGAAAGAGGTAGGGCATGCAATGGAACCCAGTAAGTCTGATTTGAGAGTTGGTCATATTAATCAGGATAAAGCTTAACCATCAATTTGGCTATGCAGAAGTTATTTGATAACTTCCTATAACACCCAACCCTTAGTGCCCTAAAATAACAGTGGTTTATTTCTCTGCCAATAGGACCACAAAGTTAAATTCAGTCAGGGAACTCTCTAGAGAAACTGCTCTGTGGTCCAGGTTGCTTCCATTTTGTAACACAAATATCTCAACACATAGCTTCTGCAGTTGCGGCGGTACACAGAGAATGCTGGAGAGCTGCACACTGGTTTTCAAATCCTTCAGCCTAAAAATGACACTTTTTCATTTCTGCTCGTGGCTCATTGCAGACCAGTCACATGGCCACAACCTAACCGCAAGGAACGCTAGAGGATGTTGTCTTCCAAAAACCCAAGAAGAGAAAAATGAAATGGGATTTGGTGTTTCTGACATAATTCTCTCAATCACGTAACTTGAAAACTTTTGAAGAGGCTGTTTTATATATCATATATAACTTTATTCTACAGAATGCCTTTTAGAAAGGGAACTATACATATCTAGAACTATTTCCTTAAGGAAGCTGTGGGAGAGCAGGAGACCTTCAAGGGTATTATCAAGCTCCAAAAGATCATTACTAACTTGTTATAAAATGAAAAGGAGAGAAATTTGTTTTGCTTCTTCTTAGAAGGATGATCACGAACCGAGAATATACTAAAAAATTTAACAATTTATGAAAACAGACCAATGAGGCCGGGAGCACTGGCTCACTCCTGTAATCCCAGCATTTTGGGAGGCTGTGGTGAGCAGATTACCTGAGGTCAGGAGTTTGAGACTAGTGTGGCCAACATGGTGAAACCCCATCTCTACTAAAAATATAAAAATTAGTAAGGCATGGTGGCAGACACCTGTAGTCCCAGCTACTCGGGAGGCTGAGGCAGGAAAATCACTTGAACCCAGGAGGTGGAGGTTCCAGTGAGCCGAGATTGCACCCCTGTACTCCAGCCTGGACAACAGAGTAAGACTCTGTCAAGAAAGAAAAGAAAAGAAAGAAAAAGAAAGAAAGAAAGAAAAGAAAAGAAAAGAAAGAAAAGAAAAGAAAGGAAGGAAAGAAAAGAAAGGAAGGAAAAGAAAGAAAAAAGGAAACAGACCATTGAGAACAATACTAGCCTAAAGAGCCAGTGAAGACATAGGAGCCCATTCTTGATACAAAAGGAAAGGGGAGATGTAGAAGGAGAAGAAATAGCAAAATGGTATAAGACTGCAGAGTAACATGGTCTCTCCCCATGACCCCAAGTTGACCAAATATTTAGAGTGGGTTTTATTTTTTATGGAAAACAATGAAAGAGTTGCATATCTGTACTGATGTGACCCACATCCCAGTGGTAATAGGTTGGACTTAGGCACCAGGATCCAAGGAGGCTATGAGAAAGCAATCCCCTAGGAAACAGAAATCTAGAATTTAAATCCTCACTTTCCTTTATTTATTTCTAATCAAGTAAAATGAAATTTTAGGACACATCCACAGAAATATAAAATCACATCTGTCATTTCTGGGGGTCCCCCTCCTTAGGAAAAGCCCTAGCACATTATGCAAAGCCAAGCACCAGGGAACCTTCTTACAACATCAGTCATCATTGATCTGCATTAGTCACCCCCATTCCAAGATGCTGCTGCCCCAGCAGGCTCCAGACTTTTGGAAGGACAGGTCTGCTTCTTTTGTGCCTCCTATGAGGTTATGTGGAAGCACTGACTAGGCTGAGAGCCAGTGTGCCTCAGGTCCAGTCTTTCTGGAGCACCAAGAAGTTGCCCTTCCAAGCTCTGGTCATCTCCCCAGGGCACAGCCATAGAATGAAAGGGTTCCTGACACATCTCAGAATCTCACACCTCTAGCAGCCCTCCACTCTTGGGTTATATGTTTTTCTCTCTTACTACTATCAGAGATTCTTGATTTCCCTTTTCCCTCCAGAGAATCTGGAATAATTTCTGCAACTTTCTTAGGTCTTTACAAAAGACAGGAAGATGCACTGACCTCAAGTACTGCCTACTGTGAGTTCTTCAAAACTCCCTGAGACAAGAAAAGACTAAGGATCAAGCCACTTTGAATAGTGGAGAAACAACAAGAAAAACACAGTAAAATTTCGTTTTTTAAAGAGGTGTTCCCAGAATTTATTATACGAAAATTGAATCCTATCAGCTCAAAGGGGTGGACTGTAGTGGGTGCTGTGTGCCCTGCCCACTCCTCCCCTCTTTAGGACTGAGACATCCATTTCCTGAGTTGCTGGGATTATGGACAGCTCACAGCTCTCAACTGAGTCACTGTCCAGCTGTTGCCCTGAGATGAATAGAGGCGTCTCTCCCAAGCTCACACTCCCTCCCTGTTAGAATCAGCTGAAGACTTTGTGGTGACTGTTTAACAGTTAAATTCCTCCATTTTCATGATTCTATTTTTTACAAAGTAAAATTTCAAACAATATAACCCTGCCAACATGCATGTATAGAACACACACACACAGTGGAAAAAGAAGTTTTGGTAGGAAACACACCAGAGTGATAACCGTGGTTATCTCTAAAATGTGATTATGGAATTTTGTTTACCAAATTTTCTGTGGCAAGCACGTGCAACTGTTATAATAAGTGAACAACAACCCCATAGGCTGAAATGAGCTCATCAGCAACCGGGATAGACCATTTCCAGCCTGCTCACAGTTTCTGACTTCAAGCTCCTGCTGCTTCCTCCTCTGCTGGAAGACTTTCTCAAGCACTCAGAGAGCCTGCTCAGCCTGGAGGCACCAGGAAATACTGTGGAGTTGACAACCCCAGGGCCAGTCCTCAACTGATAGGGGCTAGGAGTCAATAGTTAAGTGTCTCGCCTCCCATTCTCTGGTAGGGCATTTCTGAAGTGTACCACAAAGAATCTGAGAGTCCTAGCAGGATTCACCTTCAATTGCCCAGAGTAGGATGTCAGCACACTTTGCAGTGACTTTTCTCCCTTTTCTCCCTGTCTCACCTTTCCCAGTTCCTCAGATTCACTGAACCAAGTTAAGAGAATTTCTGTAGCTGGTAACCCCTGGATTACCAAGCACTGATCTTTGTCTTTTATCTCTGTACCTCTACCATCCCCTGGCAAAGAGCTTTGCCCGCATTAGACATGCTATTAAATGCCTATAGAATTCAATTAGATTTTAGTTTGCCATAGCTATAATGGAAACCTGAATGCTCTCTTAAATGAGGCAGACCAGCATAGATTCAAAACCAGGCCCGTGAATTACTATTTGCACCACAAGCAGAGTGTGCACCTTAAAAGGCATTGCATAGTGATCTACTTTATAACTTACCACGAAACCCAGGAGTACAGATGGTCAAAGTCAGTGTTACAAGTTTACAAATCAGTTCAAGTGGGCACCATTTTAGTGCTGGTAGATGGCACACATTAAGAGACACTTTGCTTCACTTGTCCATTCCCTCTAGAATAGTCATATCCTTTGCCACCAGCATTATCTCCACAATGGTTAGTCAACCTCAGAGAGTATGTAGTGGCTCATTAACATTCTCTCAATATGAGCTGTCTATGAGCTATCGCTTCCACAATTTCCTGGTACAAAGAGAATTTATGTTCATAATGATGAAGCTGAAGCTGTGATTGCATGATCCCCAAGGTACTTTGTGCTTTTATCAAAGAAAAATTGTTTGTTCATTGTAGTGTCTATCTGTGGACAAATACCTTTCAGTTAACCAGAATACTTTTATTAACAGTGAACCCCAAATGTGTCACACAGTCTGAAATACATAGGACTTTATCTCTGATGTTACTAAAGACATGGACTACCACACCTGGCACTGGTAGCAGCACCATCCCTTTGCCCCATGCCTAGTGTGTAGCTCAAGTCTTTGGGCTTGACATCCTGACAGCAAGGAAAGAGGCTGAGTGGAGGAGAGTGGAGTTCATCATAGCTTAGACTGTAAAGTCAGACACAAGTCTGAAACGTTGGTTTTCACATTTCAACTAGCTCATTACAACCTAGTAGGTACTTGACCAATAAAAATGAGGATGATTTCCACAGCCTTTTTAAATACTCAGAAAAGAGTCTTAAGCACTTGATGGCATTTAAAAATCCCAGAAAGTGATTCTTATCCCTCACAGAATATGAAGTATGGGTTTAATTTAGGACTGGTCCCACCAAAGTTAAAAATCAGCAAAGTTCTCCTCTCTTCTGGTGCTGTCAGTTTCCCCACTCAGCCACCTTCTCAATTTTCTCTAAAGTGTTCAGGATCCAAACAAGGCAAGAAATATAAATATGAGATTCTGTTCCACAAACCCTTCCTTCGTCTCCCACCTAATGGGTTCATATATCTTTGGACGTATGTTCTGGTTTCTTTTCCTTCCTCTTCCTCCTCCTGCCTCTACCTTCTCTTAGTATTACTCTCTGTCTCTACTCCTAGGATATAGATGCAAAAGAAAAGAGATTTAAGGTGATTGTTTTTTTGAGAGAGAATCTTGCTCTGTCACCCACACTGGAGTACAGTGGCACAAAACACAGCTCACTTCAGCCTTGACCTTCTAGGCTCAAATAATCCTCCCACCTCAGCCTCCCAAGTAAGTAGATGGGACCATAAACATAAGTTACCACACCTGACCATTTTTTTTGGGTGGGGAGATAGATATTGCCATGTTGCCCAGGGTGATCTCAAATCCCTGGGTTCCAAAGTGCTGGGATTACAGATGTGAGCCACTGTGCCTCTCCAAGGTGGGTTTTTTTTTGTGTGTGTGTTTTTAACTTACACTTAATGATGAACCTACTTATTATGTGCTAGGCACCATTTAAGATATTTTCATATGTAATGCCTTAGTGTCTCTATTTACAGTGAAATTCATTTCTCCTTCCTACAAACTTTGTGCTATTTTCTCTAACCAAAATTATTAAGAGGAAGGTAGTCAACTAGTAAGATTCCCCTGTACAAGTAGCTGGTTTTAAGTCAAATGCAAAAGCAAGTCTGAACTCAAAAGAACGACAAATGTATACAAGTACAACATCCTTCATTAGGGACAAGAAATGGTTAAGAGAAAAGTACTACTGTAGATACAATTTGCACCCAGATAGAGATGAGGCAGAGTGGCTAAAATTTTTGGATTTGGAGTTAGGTTGCCTGGGTCCTTGACTCATTGCTTAAACTTTCTAAGCCTTGGTTTCTTATCGATTAAAGGAACACACAATAATCTTAAGCCATAGGATTGGCGTAAGTATTAAATGAGAAATGCATGTAAAACACTTAGCACAGTCCTAAGACATAATAAATGACTCATAAAATAAGCTGATTCTGAGCACAGATTTCTTTCTCCTAAAACTCATTCTCTTCTTAATTTTTTATTTTGTTTTTAAACATAATAATTGTACATAGGTGTGGGGAACAGTGGGATGTTTCGATAAATGTATACATTGTGTAAAATATCAAAGCAGGGTATTTAGCATACCCATCCACTCGTACGATTCTTTTCTTGTATTCATTTATTTGTGGTAAGAACATTCAAAATACTCTCATCTAGCTATTTTGAAATATACAATATTGTTAACCATAGTCACTGTATTGTGCAATAAAACACCAGAACTTATTTTTCTTTTCTAACTTTACTTTGTACCTGTTGACTGGTCTCACCTTATATTCCTCATCCCCCTATTCTCCCCACCCGTCTCTGGTAACAACTATTCTATTCTCTACTTCCATGAGATCAACTTCTTTAGATTCCACATATGAATGAGATCATGTGGTATTCATCTTTTTGTGCCTGGTTTATTCCACTTAACATAATGTCCTCAAGTTCATCCATGTTGCTGCAAATGACGATGCTTTATTCTTTTTAGTGGTTGAATAGTATTCCACTGTGTACATATACCACATTTTCTTTACCCACTCATCTGTTGAACACTTAGGTTGATTCCTTATCTTGGCTATTATGAATAGAGCTGCAATAATCATAGGAATGCAAATAGCTCTTCAACATGCTAATTTCATTTTCTTTGGATATGTGCCCAGTAGTAGGATTGCTGGATCATGAGGTAGTTCTACTTTTAATTTTTGAGGGCCCTCCATGCTATTTACAAGATGTACAAATTTATATTTCTAACAGTGTATGAGTTTTCCTTTCTACACATCTATACCAGCATTTGTAATTTTTTCTCTTTTTAATAACATTCTAAACAAGGTGACATTGACAGCTTATTGTGATTTCAATTTGCATTTTCCTGATGCTTAGTGGTGTTGAGACTTTTTTCATATACCCATTAATCATTTGTGTCTTCTTTGGGGATATGTCTAGTCAAATTTTTTGCTTTTTTTATTGGATACTTTTTCTATTGGGCTGTTATACATTCTGGATATTAGCTCCTTGTCCGATGTATAGTTAACAGATATTTTGGCCTATTCTTTATGTTGTCTTTTCACTCTGTTTATTGTTTCCTTTGCTGTGCTGAAGATTTTCAGTCTGATATAATCTTATTTGTCTATTTTTGCTTTTGTTGCTTGTGCTTTGGGGTCTTATCCAAAATATTCTTGCCCAGACTAATCTCATAAATTTTTGTTCAATGCAGTTTATATTTAAAATTAATAGCCTTCCTCGTTTCTTTCTGATTTGCTTATGTTCTCTGTGTTTTATCAATTAGAATCCCAGTTATTCTGGGAAACAAGAACTGATTCACCATGGGTGATAACACTTTCACTGATGGAAATTACACTAACAGCAGTAGCCACTCTCAAACTTTAACTAGAACGGTCTACAAAAACACTAACTGGCTAGTTTTCTCCAGTTAGTAGCACCTTGATTATACACCGCCTGCCTTGCTCACCCTCGCTCTCAACATGGTATTTAGGAATCAATACTCTCTAGCTGCCTAGTTCAGTTAAGCCAGACTGAAATGCTGTCCAGCTTAAGCAGAGTCTGAGAAATTACAGGGTAATGAAGATTTGGGGAATTGCTAAAGCAACCAAGGACAATGAGAAGTCTGACATGATTCACACATAAAGATCAATGGTGAATGGAAAAAAAATAGATGTAGCTGGAGACAGGGAAGAAGAGCAAATTTCTGTGTTATTTTATATTTTGAGAACTATCTTCACAATCCCAAAGGAAGGAAGTGAAAGTTGCCAATGAGCATAAGATCAAATTTGAAGTTTATTTATTTGTTACTGATTCACTCAACAAATATTTATTGAGTGCCTACTGTATAACAGGTACTCTTTGAGAGTTGCAATATATTGCTGAACAAAACAAACAAACAAACAGAAACCTTTATAAATCTCTATCACCCAAGATTTGAAGTGGGCTGCCTGCTAGCATTTGACCAACTTAGCTTTTCTGTTCCAGACCTGTGGTTCTGAAAATAGCAAGTTTCATGAGTTTAAAAGAAGCCAAAGGATTTTCAATTCCTCTTTTGCTCATTTCTTAACAGGAGACTCTTGAAGGAGCCACATTTGTGCATAAAAAGACATTACAAGCACCAGGGGAAGGAAACATGTAGAGAAGTGGGATAAAGAACTTTTATAAATTAGAAGGTACACAAAGCCAAGCCATCAAAACCAGAAAATGTGCTGATAATATCAAGTGAAAGAATCAGAGAACCAAGCCCTTTGAAACAATTTCTACTTGCTTAACATCTGTACTAGAGTTACTAAAGCTGAAGAAATGAGGGTTAATTTACCGCTTTTTCCAAGCTAACTCAGTTAAACCAGTAAGCATCATGGAGCCAATGTGATACACCTGTTCAGATTTCCCTTAATGGCACTTGAAGGTATGCAAACAGCAGCCTCTCAGTCCATAGTTCTTACACATTTTTAAGTTAGAACCTAGAAACAGAAGGAGTACAAGTCTATCCTCTGAGTCTCCGCAGAATTGAAGACAAAGATACATGTTGATAGTGGACTAATGACTAATTCTGAACATTTACAGGTTTTATTCAGAAAAGTCTACTAAAGAATTGAAAGATGACAGCACAAGCAGTTGTCAGAAGAATGAGGATTAGTGAATATAGTTTACTTTTTCTTCTATTCATTACCATACAAAATAGTAACTGACATCAGAAATTCTACTGCAACCAAATAATTTGAAAAATACCCAGTAACTTTTAACTTCCTCGTCTCTAGAGCATAGCTGTTATCTGCAGACTATACTAAATTTCATTAGCAATATTTAGCTCTTTAAAACAATGATTATGGTTATATCCTTATGTTTACCCAGATCATTATTTGACTTGTCTGTTTCCCGCCACTAGACTGTAAGTACCACAAAAGCAAAGTCATGTTTTTTGCTTATCACAGAATCACCAACATCTAGCACGTAGTAGGGCCTCAATAAATATTTAAGTGAATGAGCCTTCAACCTTTAAGAACATGGAATTGGTTCTAGTCCAAACATAATACTATAGTATGCAATGCTTCTGTGAATAAAATCATGAGGAATTGGGCAGTAAGATTTGTGGTAATTCAAATTCCAGAAAAGGGCACACATAGATCCATGGAACCAGATGTACTGATGTCGGCTTCCTCAGCAGCTGTCAGGCTGATATTATCATTAGTCATAATCACCCTCCTCATCATTATTATTTGGATCTATTTCTGTGCTAAATGCTTTAAATACATTATTCTGAATCTTCAGTAATCCTTTTAGGTATGCATTATTACCCTCATTTTACACCTGAGGAGATTAAGGCTTCCAGAGTTCTTTTTATATATACTTTAAGTTCTAGGGTACATGTGCACAAAGTGCAGGTTTGTTACATATGTATACATGTACCATGTTGGTGTGCTGCACCCATTAACTCGTCATTTACGTTAGGTGTATCTCCTAATGCTACCCCTCCCCCCTCCCCCCACCCCAGGACAGGCCCCAGTGTGTGATGTTCCCCTGTGTCCAAGTGTTCTCATTGTTCAGCTCCCACCTATGAGTGAGAACATGCGGTGTTTGGTTTTTTGTCCTTGCCATAGTTTGCTCAGAATGATGGTATCCATGTCCCTACAAAGGACATGAACTCATCCTTTTTTATGGATGCATAGTATTCCATGGTGTATATGTGTCACATTTTTTAATCCAGTCTATCATTGATGGACATTTGGGGTGGTTCCAAGTCTTTGCTATTGTGAATAGTGCCACAATAAACATGTGTGCATGTGTCTTTATGGCAGCATGATTTATAATCCTTTGGGTATATACCCAGTAATGGGATGGCTGGGTCAAATGATATTTCTACTTCTAGATCCTTGAAAAATCGCCACACTGTCTTCCACACTGGTTGAACTAGTTTACAGTCCCACCAACAGTGTAAAAGTGTTCCTATTTCTCCACATCCTCTCCAGCACCTGTTGTTTCCTGACTTTTTAATGATCACCAATCTAACTGGTGTGAGATGGTATCTCATTGTGGTTTTGATTTGCATTTCTCTGATGTCCAGTGATGATGAGCATTTTTCCACGTGTCTGTTGGCTGCATAAATGTCTTCTTTTGAGAAGTGTCTGTTCATATCCTTCACCCACTTTGTGATGGGGTTGTTTGTTTTTTTCTTGTAAATTTGTTTGAGTTCTTTGTAGATTCTGGATATTAGCCCTTTGTCAGAAGAGTAGATTGCAAAAATTTTCTCCCATTTTGTAGGTTGCCTGTTCACTCTGATGGTAGTTTCTTTTGCTGTGCAGAAGCTCTTTAGTTTAAGTAGATCCCATTTGTCAATTTTGGCTTTTGCTGCCATTGCTTTTTGTGTTTTAGACATGAAGTCCTTGCCCATGCCTATGTCCTGAATGGTATTGCCTAGGTTTTCTTCTAGGGTTTTTCTGGTTTTAGGTCTAACATTTAAGTCTTTAATCCATCTTGAATTAATTTTTGTATAAGGTATAAGGAAGGGATCCAGTTTCAGCTTTCTACATATGGCTAGTCAGTTTTCCCAGCACCAGTTATGAAATAGGGAATCTTTTCCCCATTTCTTGTTTGTGTCAGGTTTGTCAAAGATCAGATGGTTGTAGATGTGTGGTATTATTTCGGAGGGCTCTGTTCCATTGGTCTATATCCCTGTTTTGGTACCAGTACCATGCTGTTTTGGTTACTGTAGCCTTGCAGTATAGTTTGAAGTCAGGTAGCATGATGCCTCCAGCTTTGTTCTTTTGGCTTAGGATTGACTTGGCAATGCGGGCTCTTTTTTGGTTCCATATGAACTTTAAAGTAGGTTTTCCAATTCTGTGAAGAAAGTCTTTGGTAACTTGATGGGGATGGCATTGTATCTATAAATTACCTTGGGCAGTATGGCCATTTTCATGATATTGATTCTTCCTATCCATGAGCATGGAATGTTCTTCCATTTGTTTGTATCCTCTTTTATTTCGTTGAGCAGTGGTTTGTAGTTCTCCTTGAAGAGGTCCTTGACGTCCCTTGTAAGATGGATTCCTAGGTATTTTATTCTCTTTGAAGCAACTGTGAATGGGAGTTCACTCATGATTTGGCTCTCTGTTTGTCTGTTATTGGTGTATAAGAATGCTTGTGATTTTTGTACATTGATTTTGTATTCTGAGACTTTGCTGAAGTTGTTTATCAGCTTAAGGAGATTTTGGGCTGAGATGATGGGGTTTTCTAAATATACAATCACATAATCTGCAAACAGGGACAATTTGACTTCCTCTTTTCCTAATTGAATACGTTTTATTTCTTTCTCCTACCTTATTGCCCTGGCCAGAACTTCCAACACTATGTTGAATAGGAACGGTGAGAGAGGGCATCCCTGTCTTGTGCCAGTTTTCAAAGGGAATGCTTCCAGTTTTTGCCCATTCAGTATGATATTGGCTGTGGGTTTGTCATAGATAGCTCTTATTATTTTGAGATATGTCCCATCAATACCTAATTTATTGAGAGTTTTTAGCATGAAGGGCCGTTGAATTTTGTCAAAGGACTTTTCTGCATCTATTGAGATAATCATGTGGTTTTGGTCTTTGGTTCTGTTTATATGCTGGATTACGTTTATTGATTTGCATATGTTGAACCAGCCTTGCATCCCAGGGATGAAGCCCACTTGATGATGGTGGATAAGCTTTTTAATGTGCTGCTGGATTCGGTTTCCCAGCATTTTATGGAGGATTTTTGCATCAATGTTCATCAAGGATATTGGTCTAAAATTCTCTTTTTTGGTTGTGTCTCTGCCAGGTTTTGGTATCAGGATGATGCTGGCCTCATAAAATGAGTTAGGGAGGATTCCCTCTTTTTCTATTGATTGGAATAGTTTCAGAAGGAATGGTACCAGCTCCTCCAGGTACCTCTGGTAGAATTCGGCTGTGAATCCATCTTGTCCTGCACTTTTTTTGGTTGGTAGGCTATTAGTTATTGCCTCAATTTCAGAGCCTGTTATTGGTCTATTCAGGGATTCGACTTCTTCCAGTTTTAATCTTGAGAGGGTGTATGTGTCCAGGAATTTATCCATTTCTTCTAGATTTTCTAGTTTATTTGCATAGAGGTGTTTATAGTATTCTCTGATGGTAGTTTGTATTTCTGTGGGATCGGTGGAGATATCCCCTTCAACATTGTTTATTGCATCTATTTGATTCTTCTCTCTTATTAGTCTTGCTAGTGGTCTATCAATTTTGGTCTTTTCAAAAAACCAGCTCCTGGATTTATTGATTTTTTGAAGGGTTTTTTATGTCTCTAACTCCTTTAGTTCTGCTCTGATCTTAGTTAGCTTTTGAATGTGTTTGCTAGCTTTTGAATGTGTTTGCTCTTGCTTTTCTAGTTCTTTTAATTCTGATGTTAAGGTGTCAGTTTTAGATCTTTCCTGCTTTCTCTTGTGGGCATTTAGTGCTATAAATTTCCCTCTACACACTGCTTTAAATGTGTCCCAGAGATTCTGGTATGTTGTGTCTTTGTTCTCATTGGTTTCAAAGAACATCTTTATTTCTGCCTTCATTTCGTTATGTACTCAGTAGTCATTCAGGAGCAGGTTGTTCAGTTTCCATGTAGTTGAGCGGTTTTGAGTGGGTTTCTTAATCCTGAGTTCTAGTTTGATTGCACTGTGGTCTGAGAGACAGTTTGTTATAATTTCTGTTCTTTTCCATTTGCTGAGAAGTGCTTTACTTCCAACTATGTGATCAGTTTTGGAATAAGTGTAATGTGGTGCTCAGAAGAATTTATATTCTGTTGATTTGGGGCAGAGAGTTCTGTAGATGTCTATTAGGTCCGCTTGGTGCAGAGCTGAGTTCACTTCCTGGACATCCTTTTTAACTTTCTGTCTAGTTGATATGTCTAATGTTGACCAACTCCTCGCCAGCAATGGAACAAAGCTAGATGGAGAATGACTTTGACAAGTTGAGAGAAAAAGCCTTCAGATGATCAAACTTCTCCGAGCTAAAGGAGGAATTTCGAACCCATCGCAAGGCTTCCAGAGTTCTTAAGCAGCAGAGAAAATTGAGCTCCACCTCTCCTCCAAGTATATAGTCCACCTCTTCCCCTAAAACTGGTTCAGAAATCACAATTTCTTTGATATAAGACATCTGCTCAGAAATGTACCATCTTAGACTTCATGGCGCCAGAGTTTTGCCTCTCTGACTTGGTTTAACCCCACTGATAGCCATTGGATGCATTTTATTTTTTCAAAGAAAATGTTTCTTGCTGTGCTATACAGTATCAGTTTCTTGTAGAGTGCTGTTCTGACAGCTCTGACTACTCTAGGGAAAGAGTAGATGTGACAGATGGCCTTGGCAGGAATACCCGAAGGCAAAATGTTAAAATAATTCCTTTCTTGACTTGAAGGATTGTTTTGAGAGCCCCCAGCAAAATTGGAGTTCCAGAACCCAAGTGACCAACAACCCTGCCCTAATAGGGATTTAAAGCAAGGGGGACATGGGTGCTTACCATGTGCCTTTCACGGGATATTTCTTTTACCTGGTGGATGGCCTAATGCCTGGTTGTTCAATCTGTGACCCGGGGATCCCTCACATGGGAAACTTATTTATACAGGCAGATGCTCTCATGGCTCTTCTCTGACCCATGTCCAGTTTATGCCTGCCTGACCATCACTCTGTCACTGGGAGCCTGACCTTGTATTTTCCCCAGCTTTGGAGAAAACCCATCCTGGGGCAGCTCCTAGTTCATTAGATGGAAGGTGCAAATTCAATACTCCACCACAGTAGAAAACATATTTAAATAATTTTTACTTACAGATCCTACGCATACCTCTGTCCCCAGGTCACATAAGTCAGTAATGACAAATAAAGCCAAGAAAGAGAGCACGAGCATGCGTGGCAACTAGCAGTATATAAAAGGGAATAAAGTGTGGGTCAGTTTAAGTTCTCAGGCAAATGACTAAATGATCTGTGTAAAGGAACCAAAGGGAGAAAGCAGGAGCCTAGTTAGCGAGGCAGGTGAAAGAGTCTCTAAGTTCTTATCTCTGACCATCTAAACCATTTAGGTGTGGTGCAAAACTGGAAACTGTTCAGGATGATTAGGCCCTGCTTCTGATATGAGAAAATTAAACTTGTATTCAAAATGGATGCCAAGGCAACATAAAATTATAACAATTCACTACAAGCATAGATCCAGCTTGAGAATATCATTCTTTTCACATTGGAAACCCACGGAGGATAAAAGGATGGGTCATTTTGATAAAGGGTCATTTAAAAGCATAAGTCTTGTTTTCCTGTATTAAGAGTTCAATGGTTTAATAACGGAAAGTGCCATGTCTTAATCATATTTATGATGCAGTTTTTCATCTCTAGGCACAATTATCTGCATAGAACCCCATATATGGTTTACTGAGTCTAACTGGTATATGATTATTGAATGTTTATTGAATCTGTTTTTTAATAGATCATATACTCTAGGAAGAAATGAAGATCCAGTTTGCAGATGAAAATAAAGACAATGAATAATCCTTCTTGGATTTCATGGCAAGTAACTAGTGGAATTAAATGGAATTATATGAAGATGCATGGCTCTACCGAGCCTATGCCATTGTATGTCGGGACAACAACCCACAATGCCAAAACTTGAAGGACAATCAGACCAGACTGAAATTAAATTTAAGATGGTTTGTCTTTATGCTCATTAACAGAGCTAGCTTTGGTACATTGGATAACATTTTTTATTAACCCTGTATACATGAAACTTTAGCTGTCACGTGGGTGGATAGAATAGAAAAATTGTGAAATCATGGTGGATTCAATGCAAATAGCATAGGTGTATCAGTTCATTTAAGCTGATAAAGACACACCCAAAACTGGGGAATTTTTACAGGAAAAAGTGTTTAATGGACTTGCAGTTCCACATAGCTGAGAAAGCCTCACAGTCATGGCAGAAGGCAAGGAGGAGTAAATCACATATTACATGGATAGCAGCAGGCAAAGAGAGAGAACGTGTGCAGGGGAATTCCTCTGTATAAAACCATCAGGATCTCATGAGACTTATTCACTATCATGAGAAAAGCATGGGAAAGACCCATCCCTATGTTTCAATTACCTACCACTGGGTCCCTCCCATGACACATGGGAATTGTGGGAGCTAAAATTTAAGATGAGATTAGGGTGGGGACACAGCCAAACCATATCATTCTACCCCTGGACCCTCCCAAATCTCATGTCCTCACCCTTCAAAACCAATCATGCCTTCCCAACAGTCCGCCAAAACCTTAACTCATTTCAGCATTAACTCACAAGTCCACAATCCTAAGTTTCATCTGAGACAAGGCAAGTCCCTTCTGCCTATGATCTTGTAAAATCAAAACCAAATTAGTTACTTCCTAGATACAGTGGGGATACAGGCATTGAGTAAATACAGCCATTCCAAATGGGAGACATTAGCCGAAACAAAGGGGTTGAGGCCCTATGCAAATCCAGCAGGGCAGTCAAATCTTAAAGCTCCAAAATGATCTTTGAGTCCATTTCTCTAATTTGGGTCATGCTGATACAAGAGGTGGGTTCCCATGATCTTGGGCAGCTCTGTCCCTATGGCTTCACAGGGTATAGCCTCCCTCCCAGCTGCTTTTACAGGCTGCTGTTGAGTGCCTGCAGCTTTTCCAAGCACATGGTGCAAGCTGTTGGTGTAGCTACCATTCTGGGGTCTGGAGGACAGTGGCCCTCTTTTCACAGCTCCACTAGGCAGTGCCCTAGTAGGAACTCTGCGTGGGTTTCCGACCCCACATTTCCCTTCCACACTGCTGTAGCACAGATTCTCCATGAGGCCACTGCCCCTGCCACAAACTTCTACCTGGGCATCCAGGCATTTTCATACATCCTCTGAAATCTAGGTGGAGGTTTCCAAACCTCAATTATTGACTTTCACGGACCCACAGGCTCAACACCACATGGAAGCTGCCAAGGCTTGGGGCTTTCACCCTCTGAAGCAACAGCCCAAGATGTACCTTGGCCCCATTAGCCACAGCTGGAGTGGTTGGAATGCAGGGCACCAAGTCCCTAGGCTGCACAGAGCAGGGGGTCCTTGAGGGTGGCCCACAAAACCATTTTTTCCTCCTAGGCCCCTGGGCCTGTGATGTGAGGGGCTGCCGCAAAGTCTCTGACATGCCCTGGAGACATTTTCTCCATTGTCTTGGTGATTAACATTTGGCTCCTGGTTAATTATGCAAATTTCTCAGCTGGCTTGAATTTCTCCCAAGAAAATGTTTTTTGTTGTTTTTTTTTTAATCACATCTTCAGGCTGTAGATTTTCTGAACTTTCATACTCTGTTTCCCTTTTAAAACTGAATGATTTTAACAGCACCCAAGTCACTTCTGAATGCTTTGCTGCTTAGAAATTTCTTCCACCAGATACCCCAAGTCATATCCCTCAAATTCAAAATTCTACAAATCTCTAAGGGAGGGGCAAAATGCCACCAATATCTTTACAAAAACATACCAAGAGTCACCTTTACTCCAGTTCCCAACAAGTTCCTCATCTCCAAGACAACCTCAGCCTGGATTTTACTGTGCATATCATTATCAGCATTTTTGTCAAAGCCATTCAACAAGTATCTACGAGGTTCCAGACTTTTCTACATTTTTCCTGTCTTCTTCTGAGCCCTCCAAACTGTTCGAACCTCTGCCTGTTACCCAGTTCTAATTGCTTTCACATTTTTCGGTATCTTTGCGCAATGCCCTATTCTACTGGTACCAATTTACTGTGTTAGTCCATTTTCACACTGCTGATAAAGACATACCTGAGACTGGGTAACTTATACAGGAAAGAGAGTTTAATGAGCTTACAGTTCCATGTTGCTGGGGAGGCCTCACAATCGTGGTGGAAGGCAAGGAGGAGTAAGTTGCATCTTACATGGATGGCAGCAGGCAAAGAGAGCTTGTGCAGGGGAACTCCTCTTTATAAAACCATTAGCGCTCATGAGACTTATTCGCTATTGCAAGAATAGCATGGTAAAGACCCACCCCCATGATTCAATTACCTCCCACTGGGTCCCTCCCATGACACACGGGAATTGTGGGAGCTACAATTCAAGATGAGATTTGGGTGGGGACACAGCCAAACTATATCAATAGGTCAACAAATTTACCTTCACTCAGGGTCAATAATCCTTCCTTCCTCTCTGCATTGGATCTTAGTACCTAGCATGTAAAAATTACTAGCTATGTACCTTCCATTTTCCAACTTCAAAAAGTATGCTCCTTTGCCAAAATATTGATAAATGTACTAAGTAAATGACCTGAAGAAGAAAATCATCTCTTGGATGCTATTTCCAGATAAAAGCTTTCCACATTTTACAGAAATCCAATTTATAAGATTCTAAGATTTTAGTTCAAAATCTACATGTAAATTATGGATTAAAGGAAGGAGTGGAGGGTTTATTTAACTTACTAAAATTATCTGTTCTATTACACAAGATTCTCTGAAGTTTTCCTTTAAATGGTGCATCAGTACATTAAAAATATGGCAGGATTTAATGGCATGGATGAAATTACTATAGTGTCCCAAGTCTCCTTATTTTAGATAGTGAACCTTTGGATATAATTCAGTAAGTTTACCAACAGTGTTTGACTCTGGTAAATATTGGAAGTGTGAGCAGACAGCACAGAACCAGTGAGTCGTGTCACCTCCCAGGGACACAAAAATGTTTTCCTTTTGTTCTAAATGGTCTTGGATTGTAAGATCAGCAAGCATAATTTAAAAGAATACCCAAATGAATAAACTTTATTGTTTTAATAAACTCGACAAAGCAATCACTGACATGAAAGTGGAACTTAATTAAAGTTGAAGCATAGATAGATGAGCTGGAACTGGAGAGGAAGCACCATTAAAACCAAAGCTCTTTTCTTTCATGCCTTCTAGCCCCAAACACACAAAACAGGCCATAGTGTGCAGAGAGATGTCAGTCCCCTATTAGGATAACAATAATCATATTAATAATACCATAGCCCATTATTATGATTATAAAGAATTAATTATATTGAACTGTGTTGCTGATATAATAATGACCACTTTACTGAAGTAATTCTCAAGGGCCAGTTTTAATTATTAGAAATCACAATGCTATTGAAATTGCTTTCTGTGTCCTGAAATAACCATATTCTCTCAATGCCAAGGATTAAGAAGACACATATTTAAAAGTCTGGAGAAAGACTTCTCATGAAAAGATAAAGTGACCCCTTTTGTACCTCAAGTGGCATTATCAGTTCACTTCTCCTGAGACTTGGCTGTTGAGATGATTTCCTGTGTTTTCTCACATCCTCACCTGTCCCTTCAATAAACGCTCATCACCAAAAGGTAGCCAAACATTTCACTGTCTCTCTTGCTACCTGAAAAAGCATAGCCAATTCCCCTGGCTAATTCCAAGTTTGCCTTACTACTTACAGCTCTCTCCACTGCTTTAAAAATTGTGAGAAGAGAACTTCTCCCTAACATTTTGGTACATCATCCAATAATATAAGACTTCAGAGAAATTTGGGGAAAAAAAAACCCAAAACACTGTATCTCATTATTAAAAGATTATAAATCCTTAGTTTATATGTAGTCCTTGCTAAATTCATAAAATGGCTTGGGCTAAAAATGTCTGACTGGGAAGGTGTGGGGGCTCAGGCCTATAATCGCAGCATTTTGAGACGCTGAGGCAGGTGAATCACTTGAGTCCAGGAGTTTGAGGCCAGCCTGGGCAACATGGTGAATCCCTATCTGTACAAAAAAAATATTAAAAACTAGCTGGGCATGGTGGCACATGCCTATAGTCCCAGCTACTTAGGAGGCTGAGGTGGGAGGATCACTTGGACCCAGGAGGCAGAGGTTGCAGGGAGCCAAGATGGCACCACTGCACTCCAGCCTGAGTGACAGAGAGAAAAAAAAAATGTCAACTTAGTCAGTGTTATTCAATGTCCTAACATACCACATTCTAGCTGCTGACTTAGTCCAGCAGATAGATGAGGTAACTCTGTATTGCAATAACTTCAGGCAGACTTAATAATGTTTCATAGTCCCAAATCCTTACTTGGTTCTCTAGTGCCTAAAATTCTGTACCTTTATATTTAAGATATATCACTTGTAAGCAACATATAGTCGGGTTTAAATTTTTTATTCTCAATCCAGTCTGACAATCTTTTTACTTCAAATGTTTTTTAGCATGTTTACTTCAAATGTGGTTACTGATGTGTTTGAGTTTAAAATACTATATTACTGTCTACTTTCTACTGGGTCCCTTCTGTCTGTTTTCTGTCTCCCTAGCCCCCTTCTCTCTCGTACCTTGGCTTTTTTTTTAATTTACAGAATTTATGTTTTTAATCTATGTTTCTCTTGATTACCTTGGTTTTTTTGCATGAGTCCTACTTGAGGTGTGTACCTTTGGCTTGAAATTTTTTGTGACTTTCACACTGTTATATCTTCAAATACTGTTTCTGCCATATTCTGTTAGTCTCACCTGTTATTTTCCATGAGCACATTAAGCATAATTATTTTAAATTCCAGGTTTACTATTTTCTGGATCCCCTATGAGTCTTGTTCTTTTGTCTCATGTTTCTCCTGGTTTGTGTTTACAAATTTGTGTTTTCTCACATTATATGAAAGACTGAGAAAAATTGGTTTCTGCAATATGAGGATATCTTCCCCCTAAAGAGTTTTACATTTGCTCTGGACGTAGGCTAAGAATACTAGTAATTCCAGATCACCTCAATTCAATCAGAGATTGACATAATTAAAAATCTATTTCCAACTTACTCTTAGTCCCAGAGAGTACACCTTTGGGGTCTCAACACAAAAGCTAGGTTTGGCAGGGCTTTCCTCCTTGGTGAGCCCTTAATTCCAATGTTTGTCTCACCAACCATATAAGTATTTCACAGCTCTGCTTAGGTTCTCAGACTTTGAGTCTCCTCTTGGAGAAATGGTAGAAATCTATAAGGAAAAGTAGACCCAAGGGCCAGCCTCACCTCTTTGGGTTTCCTCCTTCTCTCAATTCTTTTGATCTGTAAGCTGTCACTGTCTTAGTGATTTCTTAAGCTGTAAGACAGATGTTTTTCCTATTTGATCCAGCTTTTCCACTATTACTAGTGGGAAGATTGGCCTGAATTACCTAAGTTTGCTATTACCAGAAGTAGAATTCTCACTACCTAAAATGTAACTGTTGGGGAGTTTGTTGGCTGAAGGCTTTGTTCCCACTTAATATTGGAACATCAATAGGGACCATATTAAGCCATTTTACTCGTTTATGTTTTTGAAGAAATACATACACTTTCTTAGATAGTGAGGTTAGGAGCTTTAAGTTATAGTTTAGCTCATGTGAAGAATTTCCAAGAGCCTCTTGGTTATAGATAACAGGGATAGATCAGTATACACATTAACCTACACATAACATATTTCTTGATCCTGGAGTTTTGCAGATACTGCTGTCTAGATGGATCTTTGCTCACTGGAAATATCAGTATAAGGACAACAATCCATCCATCTGTGACTGCTAATGGCAAAGTCAATCATCATTTGTTGTTTGCCCTTAGCTTGAGAACTCTGCTCAACCTTAGTCTGATGAGCAACTCTGATGCCTTTTCTCAAGGAAGCTCTGGCTGCTAATTGTGAAACCTTTCTCTTGGTATTTCATAAAGTTTATGCTCCCAGCCAACAGTGGTCATAGATGTTTATTTAATATTTAGATTTAAGTCTTTTTTTAAAATGTGAAAAGCACTACACCAGGTGATATAGAAGGTTAAAAAAGATGAATCTTATTTTTACCCTCTCATTAACATGACTAATTATGTTACCATGGTTTTAAGACTTTTATTGTACACATCTTCATTGTAAGTCATTTCAAGTCTTTTGAAAGCAGTCAAGGCATAAATAATTAATGAATCTATGAACAAATCTCTATCCTGTTCTCAAGGAGTTTATGATCCAGAACTGACTCAGCTTACTGTGGAGTTAATCAGATTGAGATGCCCTTGAATGGAAGGTCATTAAGCTACTTCAGAGCACACAGTGATGCTTTTATGAGGTAGACACTGAATTGCCTGCCCAACAACCAGTCCTCCTCCTTTGATTTTCCAACTTTTATTTTAGATTCAGGGCTTACATGTGCAGGTTTTTTACCTGGGTATCTTGAATTATGCTGAATTTTGGAGTACAACTGTCCCATCACCCAGGTAGAAAGCATAGTATCTGATAGGTAATTTCTTAACTCCCTCCCTCCTTCCCCCTCTAGTAGTCCCCAGTGTCTATTGTTGCCATCTTTATGTCCATGAGTACCCAATGCTTAGCTCCCGCTTGTAAGTGACAACATTCAGTATTTGGTTTTCTGTTCTTGCATTAATTTGCTTAGAATTATGACCTCTAGCTGCATCTATGTTGCTGCAAAGGATGTGATCTAATTCTTTTTCATATCCGCATAGCATCCGATGGTGTATATGTACCCCCCCACCTTTTTTTTTTTTTTTTGAGACAGAGTCTCACTCTGTCACCCAGGCTGGAGTGCAGTAGCGTGATCTCGGCTCACTGCAAGCTCCGCCTCCCGGGTTCATGCCATTCTCCTGCCTCAGTCTCCCGAGCAGCTGGGACTACAGGTGCCTGCCACCATGCCCGGGTAATTTTTCTGTATTTTTAGTAGAGACGGGATTTCACCGTGTTAGCCAGGATGGTCTCGATTTCCTGACCTTGTGATCCGCCCACCTCGGCCTCCCAAAGTGCTGGGATTACAGGCATGAGTCACCTCACCTGGCTATGTATCACTTTTTTCAATCCAATTTCCCATGGATGGGTATCTAGGTTGATTCCATGTCCTTGCTATTGTGAATTGTGTTGTGATAAACATGCAAGTGTATATGTCTTTTTGGTACAACAATTTGTTTTCTTTTGGGTACATACCCAATAATTGGATTGCTGGCTCAAATGGTAGTCATTTTTTAAGTTCTCTGAGAAATCTCCAAACTATTTTCTACAGTGGCTGAACTAAATTATACTACACAACAGTGTAAAAGCATTCCCTTTTCTCCATAACCTCACCAACACATGCTGTTTTTTGACTTTTTAATAATGGCCATTCTGAGATGGTATTTCACTGTGGTTCTGATTTCCATTTCTCTGATGATTATTAACGTGGAACATTTTTTCATGTTTCTTGGCCACTTGCATGTCTTCTTTTGAGAAGTGTCTGTTCACGTCTTTTGCTATTTTTAAGTGCTCCTCCTCCTTCCCTAACAGAACCCAAATTCTGTTCATCTATCTACCTGCCTCAGCCATAGTTATCAGCCTTAGGGGATCTTCTTCCCCTAGCCAGTAATTAGGGCTGTGCTAGGCCCATGGCCCACTTCTGGTCATTGAGATGTGAGAGCAAGTCTCCTAAAAAACTTTTAAAGCAACAGAAAAAGGCTTTCTCTCTTCTTCCTCTAGATGCTTCTACATTTATGGCAACTGCAACTATGGCAGCCATTTTGCAGTATGGCTGAGGATGAAGCCAACATGGAAAATGGCAGACTCAGAGATGGGAAGAACATGGCATTTTCATGACATCATCAAGTCAGGGGGCTGACAGCATAAGTAATGCATTGCAACCATTATTTTCAAGAAGGAAAGAAGGTAAAGAATAGAAACTTTTTAAAATGAAAGAAAACTTGGAGGAGGAGCCAAGATGGCCGAATAGGAACAGCTCGGGTTTATAGCTCCCAGCATGAGCGACGCAGAAGACTGGTGATTTCTGCATTTCCATCTGAGGTACCGGGTTCATCTCACTAGGGAATGCCAGACAGTGGGCGCAGGTCAGTGGGTGCACACACCATGCGCGAGCCGAAGCAGGGCGAGGCATTGCCTCACTTGGGAAGCGCAAGGGGTCAGGGAGTTCCCTTTCCGAGTCAAAGAAAGGGGTGACGGACGCACCTGGAAAATCGGGTCACTCCCACCCAAATACTGCACTTTTCCGACCGGCTTAAAAAAACGGCGCACCACGAGATTATATCTCACACCTGGCTCGGAGGGTCCTACGCCCACGGAGTCTTGCTGATTGCTAGCACAGCAGTCTGAGATCAAACTGCAAGGCGGCAGCGAGACTGAGGGAGGGGCGCCTGCCATTGCCCAGGCTTGCTTAGGTAAACAAAGCAGCCTGGAAGCTCGAACTGGGTGGAGCCCACCACAGCTCAAGGAGGCCTGCCTGCCTCTGTAGGCTCCACCTATGGGGGCAGGGCACAGACAAACAAAAAGACAGCAGTAACCGCTACAGACTTAAATGTCCCTGTCTGACAGCTTTGAAGAGAGCAGTGGTTCTCCCAGCATGCAGCTGGAGATCTGAGAACGGGCAGACTGCCTCCTCAAGTGGTTCCCTGACACCTGACCCCCTAGCAGCCTAACTGGGAGGCACCCCCCAGCAGGGGCACACTGACACCTCACACGGCAGGGTATTCCAACAGACCTGCAGCTGAGGGTCCTGTCTGTTAGAAGGAAAACTAACAAACAGAAAGGACATCCACACCGAAAACCCATCTGTACATCACCATCATCAAAGACCAAAAGTAGATAAAACCACAAAGATGGGGAAAAAACAGAACAGAAAAACTGGAAACTCTAAAAAGCAGAGCGCCTCTCCTCCTCCAAAGGAACGCAGTTCCTCACCAGCAACGGAACAAAGCTGGACAGAGAATGACTTTGATGAGCTGAGAGAAGAAGGCTTCAGACGATCAAATTACTCCGAGCTACGGGAGGACATTCAAACCAAAGGCAAAGAAGTTGAAGACTTTGAAAAAAATTTAGAAGAATGTATAACTAGAATAACCAATACAGAGAAGTGCTTAAAGGAGCTGATGGAGCTGAAAACCAAGGCTCAAGAACTACGTGAAGAATGCAGAAGCCTGAGGAGCCGATGCGATCACCTGGAAGAAAGGGTATCAGCAATGGAAGATGAAATGAATGAAATGAAGCGAGAAGGGAAGTTTAGAGAAAAAAGAATAAAAAGAAATGAGCAAAGCCTCCAAGAAATATGGGACTATGTGAAAAGACCAAATCTACGTCTGATTGGTGTACCTGAAAGTGATGGGGAGAATGGAACCAAGTTGGAAAACACTCTGCAGGATATTATCCAGGAGAACTTCCCCAATCTAGCAAGGCAGGCCAACGTTCAGATTCAGGAAATACAGAGAATGCCACAAAGATACTCCTCGAGAAGAGCAACTCCAAGACACATAATTGTCAGATTCACCAAAGTTGAAATGCAGGAAAAAATGTTAAGGGCAGCCAGAGAGAAAGGTCGGGTTACCCTCAAAGGGAAGCCCATCAGACTAACAGCGGATCCCTCGGCAGAAACCCTACAAGCCAGAAGAGAGTGGGGGCCAATATTCAACATTCTTAAAGAAAAGAATTTTCAACCCAGAATTTCATATCCAGCCAAACTAAGCTTCATACGTGAAGGAGAAATAAAATACTTTACAGACAAGCAAATGCTGAAAGATTCTGTCACCACCAGGCCTGCCCTAAAAGAGCTCCTGAAGGAAACGCTAAACATGGAAAGGAACAACCAGTACCAGCCGCTGCAAAATCATGCCAAAACGTAAAGACCATCGAGACTAGGAAGAAACTGCATCAACTAACGAGCAAAATAACCAGCTAACATCATAATGACAGGATCAAATTCACACATAACAATATTAACTTTAAATGTAAATGGACTAAATGCTCCAATTAAAAGACACAGACTGGCAAATTGGATAAAGAGTCAAGACCCATCAATGTGCTGTATTCAGGAAACCCATCTCACGTGCAGAGACACACATAGGCTCAAAATAAAAGGATGGAGGAAGATCTACCAAGCAAATGGAAAACAAAAAAAGGCAGGGGTTGCAATCCTACTCTCTGATAAAACAGACTTTAAACCAACAAAGATCAAAAGAGACAAAGAAGGCCATTACATAATGGTAAAGGGATCAATTCAACAAGAAGAGCTAACTATCCTAAATGTATATGCACCCAATACAGGAGCACCCAGATTCATAAAGCAAGTCCTGAGTGACCTACAAAGAGACTTAGACTCCCACACATTAATAATGGGAGACTTTAACACCCCACTGTCAACATTAGACAGATCAATGAGACAGAAAGTCAACAAGGACACCCAGGAATTGAACTCAGCTCTGCACCAAGCAGACCTAATAGATATCTACAGAACTCTTCACCTCAAATCAACAGAATATACATTTTTTTCAGCACCACACCACACCTATTCCAAAATTGACCACATACTTGGAAGTAAAGCTCTCCTCAGCAAATGTAAAAGAACAGAGATTATAACAAACTATCTCTCAGACCACAGGGCAATCAAACTAGAACTCAGGATTAAGAATCTCACTCAAAACTGCTCAACTACATGGAAACTGAACAACCTGCTCCTGAATGACTACTGGGTACATAACGAAATGAAGGCAGAAATAAAGATGTTCTTTGAAACCAACGAGAACAAAGACACAACATACCAGAATCTCTGGGACACATTCAAAGCAGCGTGTAGAGGCAAATTTATAGCACTAAATGCCCACAAGAGAAAGCAGGAAAGATCCAAAATTGACACCCTAACATCACAATTAAAAGAACTAGAAAAGCAAGAGCAAACACATTGAAAAGCTAGCAGAAGGGAAGAAATAACTAAAATCAGAGCAGAACTGAAGGAAATAGAGACACCAAAAACCCTTCAAAAAATTAATGAATCCAGGAGCTAGTTTTTTGAAAGGATCAACAAAATTGATAGACCGCTAGCAAGACTAATAAAGAAAAAAAGAGAGAAGAATCAAAGAGACGCAATAAAAAATGATAAAGGGGATATCACCACCGATCCCACAGAAATACAAACTATCATCAGAGAATACTACAAACACCTCTATGCAAATAAACTAGAAAATCTAGAAGAAATGGATAAATTCCTGGACACATACACTCTCCCAAGACTAAACCAGGAAGAAGTTGAATCTCTGAATAGACCAATAACAGGATCTGAAATTGTAGCAATAATCAATAGCTTACCAACCAAAAAGAGTCCAGGACCAGATGGATTCACAGCCGAATTCTACCAGAGGTACAAGGAGGAACTGCTACCATTCCTTCTGAAACTATTCCAATCAATAGAAAAAGAGGGAATCCTCCCTAACTCATTTTATGAGGCCAGCATCATTCTGATACCAAAGCCCAAGAAATATCCCAAATATCCCAAATATCCCAAAATATCCCAAGAAAAAGACAATAGGATAAGGATCATGGTCTCTCATGAATATATCTTTCAGTTTCAAATGTAACACTCTCTGAAAATTTTAAAGGTAATTTTTTCAAGCAAGCACTGCATCACAACCAGTACTTGCAACTTTGGCACTATGGACATTTGAGCTTGTTAATTTTGTTGTAGGGGCCTGTCCTATGTAAGATATTTACCAGTGTCCCACTAGCACCCCTTGCCCTTGGTTTTGACAACTAAGAATGCCTCCAGACATTGACATTGCCAAATGTCCCCTAGGGGGCAAAGTCACCTCCAGCTGAGAACCATGACTTAGATAAAGTCATTTTTTTTTACAGGCCTTTGTCCTGTATGAAGAAAAATATACATTCCTTTTAAACAGATACCTTATTTCCTTTTTTAATAAAACATTGTGAACACCGCAGAAACACATAAAAGGAGAAAATTTTCCAGAACCCATTGTCTCTCAAATATTAACAATTTAGTGTATAAACCTTAATATTTTTTCTATTCATGCATTTGCATATGGATAAAGTTTTATAATAGAAATAAGATTAAATTTTTCATTTTCTGCTTAATGTATAGTACTTTTCACATTTATGTGCATATATTATATTTACATAACATATGTGAGTATATTTCCCATCCTCATTCTTTACAATGGCTCAATCACCTTATACTGTATGGATGTTCTATAATTTATTTACCACCTAAAGATGAGCATTAGAGTTATTTCTAGTATTTGCCATTGCAAACAACACTGCAATGAGCACATCTATATATAAGTCTTTGCATACTCATGTGAGTACTGCTTTAGGATAAATTACTTGAAGTTGAAGGACCAGATCAAAGGCTATAAAATCAGCCCATTTTGAAAGTCTAAGTGTACCTCCAAATCTGGAATAATAGAAATAACAATCAGGAGGAATGTATTGCATAACAACTGAACTGTGCTAATGTATGTATAAGAAAAATTAAATCTACGAGGTTTGAGGATAGGTTACCCAGGTTAACTTTTTATGGAAGAGTAATAAAATAGGATTTAGATTATAACTGGGGCTTTTTGAACCCTATGCAGGTGTACTAAATAACAAGTGAAAAGAATGCCAATTTACATTGCTCTAAGTCTCCTAAATCTTGAAAAAAAGCTCTTCTCCATTTCATTGGCTTACAAAAATAAGAAATAAGTGTTGGGTTTTTATAGGGAGAAGTGATTCTAAACTGGGAGTGACTTTGCCCCTAAGGGGACACTTGGCAATGTCTGGAGGCATTCTTGGTTGTCACACTGGGTGGGTGATGCTGGCATCCAGTAAACGGAGGCCCAAGGTGCTGCTAACTTCCTACAATGAAGAAGACAGCCCCTAAAACAAAGAATTATCAGTCTCAAAATGTCAATAATGTTGAGACTGAAAAACCCTGATATAGAGAGAAGATTTTCAGTTATAAACTATGTAGGTTATTTTCCAATATTTGGTCCAGAAAAAAAGCAAGGAAAATGCCACTTTCCCAACCGTAGCCTTCCCTTCTCTCCTTACCCTACATATATTCATACAGGTAGGTACCACATAGAAGTCACTGGAGTTTAGGGGTAATCATTAACTTCATTCCTCTCTCCATTATGATTTTGGACCTATCTGGTAAGACATGGAGTTGAAGTCAGGCATGATGGCTCATGTCTATAATCCCAGTGGTTTGGGAGGTGGAGGTGGGAGGATCACTTGAAACCAGGATTTCAAGACCATCCTGGGCAACACAGTGAGATCCTGTATCTATAAAAATAAGTCAGCCAGGCATGGTGGCACATGCCTGTCATCCCAGCTACTTGGGAGGCTGATGTGAGAGGATTACTTGAACCTGGGAAGTTGAGGCTGCTGTGAGTGATAATCATACCAGTGTATTCCAACCAGAGTGACAAACTAAGACCTTATCTCAAAAAGAAAAAAGATAGGAATTGGACAAATGTTAATGAAAATGACAGCATAATTCCTGATAAGGCTAAAGAGTTTGGCTTGGCCTTTGGCCATAGTTGAGCTTCTTAATCTATCTCTAAGGTGTACTTTTCCTACCAAATAGAGCCTTTCTCACCAAATGGAGCTTTCCCATACTCCTTTCAAAGACAGACCTACCTAGAAAGCACATTACAGTAATGAACAAAGAAGTGCTTCTGAGAACATTCCAAAAGACACACAGGCAAGGCTTAGACCTCCATGCCCAAAGGTTTTGCCATCCACACTTACTGATCGTAAGTCCCCCAGTTCCCCCATGAAGGTACAATTAGGGGTTAAGAGATGGCATGCGTGTTTTCCCCATTCTTTTCCATGTTGAGGCGTTAGGGTAGTCATTATTCCTTGTCTATGAAAATGGAAAAGATAGGGCTATCTCTTTCACTGTAACCAGGTCATAAGGTTTGGATTTGTTTCCCTGCCGAAATCTCACGTCAGATTGGAGGAGGAGCCTGATGTGAGGTGATTGGATCATGGGGGTGGATTCCCCCCTTGCTACTCAGTGAGTTCTCACAAGATCTAATGGTTTAAATGTGTGTGGCACCTTCCCCCTTAGCTCTCTCTCTCCTGCCACCATGTGAAGGCCCTTGCTTCCCTTTCGCCTTCTGCCATGAATACAAGTTCCCTGAGGCCTCCCAGTCATACTTCCTGTTATTAAGCCTGTGGAAATGTGAGTCAATTAAACTACTTTTCTTCATAAATTATCCAGTCTCAGGTAATTCTTTACAGAAGGGTGAAAATGGACTAATACACCAGGGCAGAAGTTTTAGATGACAGACTACCACTTTTTACCTGGTTAAAATACCAATCTATGTAGCATATAAAACAAGTTGTTTAGAATTTTAAAAGGACACAGTAGAGATACATAAACATACAAATACATATACATACACACATACGTATGTGTGTGATTTATAAGGAAATCAAACTTTTCTCAGTTAATATAATATTTCATTGTTGGAGATGAATATTTTTATTAAATTAAATACTGGGCGGGTGTGGTGGCTCACACCTGTAATCCCAACACTTTGGGAGGCTGAGGCAGGCGGATCACGAGGTCAGGAGTTTGAGACCAGCCTGGCCATCATGGTGAAACCCCGTCTCTACTAACGATACAAAAAATTAACAGGGCATGGTGGTGCATGCCTGTAGTCCCAGCTACTCAGGAGGCTGAGGCAGGAGAATAGCTTGAACATGGCAGGTGGAGGTTGCAGTAAGCTGAGACCGACCCATTGCACTCCAGCCTGGGCGACAGAGCAAGACTCCTCTCAAAAACCAAAACAAAAAAAATCTGAGGTCACTTGTAAAGTGATATACATTACCTGTGCGCCATGCCCAGTGTTGTGGCCTATGAAGTTTGCATCATCACTCCTTACCTTTCTTAGTTCATTTTTTAGAGTTTGTCCCTTTATACATTCAACTATACCATCCTCAGACAACTTCTCCACTTCTTAAATATTTATCATAATGTAGATAGTTTCCCTACAATTTTACTTGCTTCTCAAGATTGGACCTGCTTCTCATAACTAGTAAAAGCCTAGAAAGACTCACAATGACTTGAACTGTGCTTTCAAGCCAAATGGAGAAAAACAGACTTTCAAAACCTTGGTTGTTCACATATCCTTGAGCGAAAATACTCAGAAACTGCTCCAAATGACAATCTCAGTTTAAAAGATGTCAGCTGCACTCTTCAATCTACAGGGCACCAGCTCAGGGTCTTCTCATATTTGATTTATAACTGTAGTGTACCAGCAAAGGAAGGACTCACTGAGCCAAGGGGTGGGCTTAGCAGCTCAAAGTTCTATTGGTAAAAAATGCTTTTGAGTTCTATTACAGCTTCCCAGACAAAGTAAATCCCATTGGGAGGGTGGATGTAAAATTAATACTGAAGAGAGCAGCCAACATAGACAGGGAGCAGCCATCCAGAAATTGTTCAGAAGGAACATTTACATGGCCAGCCACTCTGAGTCTGAGGCTGACACGAAGCTGACAAACCGTCCAGAGATGAGAGGTCTTAGAGTCACACAAACCAGCTTGATATTCTCTCACATGAACCTCTAGTCAAGATGAAGAAATATAAAATACCACAGACTTAAGCAAAGACTGAATACATGCATTAAAATAACAGATTCTCTAATTCTCATTCTTATATTTAAATGAAACTTTCAAAAAAAGTAGTTTACAAAAAGAAAAGTTAGAAGAATATAATGGACCATCTGTACACTCACCAACAAGAAATAAAATAAACACATACGAAGGTTTCCTCATTTGCATTGCCCTTCTGCTTAAGAAATAAAGGACTATTAACACATATAAAGCCTTTCTCATTTGTATCACCCTCCCTTTTTACTCCCATAGCCGAAAACTATTCTAAATTTAGTGTTTATCATTCTCATGCATGACCCTTTTACTATATATATGCAACCCATAAATGACATGTAGCATTGTTTTAATGGCTTTAAAATTGTACAAATAGCACCTTACTGTGAACATTACTTCTGCAACTTGCATTTTTCCCTCAACATTATGTTTCCCAGAATTAGCAGAAAAGGATTTGAGATATAAGATTTTTGAGCAGAGGAATGACAAGACTTTTTGTTTTGACTTAAACCATCATAGTCTTGGGAACAATCAGGTAGATTAGTAAAACTGAAGTAATAATGACTCCAAGACCCAACCAAAGTTGTTATTGATCTATTTTTAAAGAGTTAGACTCAATATCCTTCAAATTATTTTAAAAATTTTCTTATTTTACACATTATTTCTCTTTTCATAATTGTCACCCCACCATTCACACCACTCCATCCTTTCTAAATATCACCATTCCTCTAAGACAAGGAGAAATATTTAGATACCAATATATCTTACAGTAGAAAGAAAGTAAGCAAGATACTTTCTTTCTACTATAACCTAAAACTTAAAGTATAATAAAAAGAAAAAAAAAGTAAACAAGATAGATTCATCATGCTTTATCCCAGAAAAAGAAAGTCATATTTGAAGAGTGAATATAGAGTGGGTATAAAAGACTGAATGCTCAAGACATGAGAAAAGGAGTCGCAGTGTGTTACAATCACAATGGGTAGGGCCTATGTCCCTGAAGTGTAAGCTACATGAAGGCAGGGGTATGTTTCTACTTCTCTGTACCCATGTCTAGCATAGTGCTTAGCACAAAGCAAGTTCAAAATAAATATTTCTTGGTGAATCTGATAGTGATGATGATGAATGAGACCCAAAAATGCAACATGAACAAAATATAAGGGTTCAATTATCAAGACCTGTTGTATTTTTATGTAAGCCCTTCAAATTCTTTCTAATTTTCTCATGACAAACATCCTTTCTAGTGTTCTTTCGGCTTCACTAGGGAAAACTTGCCATCTTTGAATACTAATTATCCCAACATTTTCATACGTGAGGCTAAATGTTTGTCAACGAGCCTTAACCTTATCTATTACAGCCCTGTACCACTGCACTAATAGGAGGGCCAGCCAGTTCCCAGGGGGCATTCCGCCATGGCTACAAATCAAAATCTTCAAGTCCTGCTTCATCCAGGCCCTGGAAGGAAAATGAAACCTATGTGTCAGAAAGCCAATGCATTACTTTACAGGAAGAACTATAACTACTGAGAACTGAATATGCCCATTATCAGGCTTAGGCATCCTCTCCCTCACACAGTGCCAGAGACTTGTTGATGACATTGATTTCTGGAAGGTCACCTGTGCATTGATTTCTGGAAAGTCACCAGACTTGCAAGAGTTCCTGTTATTCGCAGCCAGTGGGAGTGTCCTGCTTGACTTTGACCAATCTTACCTTTCTCAGAGGTCTATTTTATGTTTAGTGGGCTTCTAAGTAAAAGTGTAAATGTCTGCTTCTAGCTCTTAAAGTTTGTCATTCCATTCGTTCTTCTTATTCATACAAACTAATATAATTAAGCCATGACCCGCAAAGGAAATCTCATAAAGGTACTGAGTAATGTGTGTGTAAGAGCTGAGCTTAGTGCCGTAAAACCCAAGGAGACAATTTCTATATGAAAATAGTCTGGACTGGATGTCCTGGATTCAATCTGCACTTAACAAACATCTAAAGATTAAATATTACTGTCTCATGAAAGAAGCACATATCTTCAAGAAAGTTCCTATACGGTAGTTCATCAGAAAAACTCAATTCTAACAATGCTATGTTAATTCAAAATCTCAACTGGTAAAGATACAAAGAAATGGGTAAATAATACATACACTGAAAAAAAGAGAACTCTAACGAGATAATCCTCTATGACATTTTTACTGACGTTTTACTATATCAGAATGTGTAAGTTGAAAAAATTAAATCATAGATTTTAAAAACAAACCTCTCAATGGTGTTTAAGTTGACTTTGCAGGGCCAAAATAACCAAACTGTCACTTTGAACACCTTATCAGGACATTATAACATTTGAAAAAATTATTTTAAAAATAACCAATAATATGGTTAAAATTTAAGTCAAAAGTTTTCATATGGGGGCCAAACATGCTCCAACTTCAAATAGCAACTTCACATCAAAACTAGGACAGAAGGTTCCCCATAACGCCCAGTTATTAAATATTTATGGACTTTATCTCAAAACCCACAAGGGGAAACTGGAGTCCAGTCAGATCATTTTTTAGGAGGCCCATTTTATATTGATTCAAAAGGCATTTATATAACTTGAGAAATGTCAAGGAAATTCTTAGAAAAGGTATAAGAGCAATTTTAAGTTAGGGCTGATGTTAAAGGCCAATGTTTCAATAATTCCCCTGAGGACTGATAAAACCTGAGCTAATATAAACCAAATTTCCCTGATGCAAAGTCCAGAGGCTTAAGATAAGGTGTCCTGCCGGGCACGGTGGCTCACGCCTGTAATCCCAGCACTTTGGGAGGCTGAGGCGGGTGGATCACGAGGTCAGGAGATCCAGACCATCCTGGCTAACACGGTGAAACCCCGTCTCTACTAAACATACAAAAAATTAGCCGGGCGTGGTGGCGGGCGCCTGTAGTCCCAGCTACTTGAGAGGCTGAGGCAGAACGGTGTCAACCCAGGAGGCGGAGATCACGCCACTGCACTCCAGCCTGGGTGACAGAGCAAGACTCCGTCTCAAAAAAAACAAAAAAACAAAAAAAAACAACAACAAAAAAACAAAGGTAAGGTGTCTAGTTTTTATCTAGTAAAATTAGGTGAGTTTGTGTTCTAGAACAATACACCATTTTATTATTTGAGATCTCCTTTAACTTCAAATATAGAATATTATTTTGCATATTAACATTAAAGGACAGGAGTCTAGTGGCCATCCTCATGTTGAAAGCCTGAGAGCCTCACTACTGCAGTGTTCAAAGGGAGATACCAAAATAGATTCAAACATTGCCTCTGCCTTGTCTAGTGAGTATAAAAGAGGGAAAAAGAGTGGCTAAATTGATACTTATTGTCATAAGCCAGCATGAAAAATACTCCACATTAAGATATATAAAAGAAACTTTGAGTAATTTATCTAACATTCTTTACCTAACTAGCCTCTAATTATAAACCAGCATTTGAGCCACGAACACCCAGCTCTTAGCAGCTGCAACGAAAAGCACCAAAGCCTTCCCTAAACCACAAGGAAAAGGATGTAGAATGCCACTCCAGGTTGATTCTGGATGTTCCGCCACTTATAAGTCTTCTGTTTATGAAAAAATTATCTTCTCTGAACTAGTTTCTTCTTGATAAGACACTGACCAAGAGCTCAAGAGAAGATGAGCTAATGTCATTTCATTGACTATTCTTGGCCTTTCTTGTCAGAAAGCATAATGCAGTGGGAAGAGCACGAGCTTAGAGTAAGAGAGCTATGGATTTGAATCCCAAGTCTTCCATCTTGTAATATATTGTTTAGGAACAACCATTAACATCTCTAGGTTTTACTTTCCTCATCTGTAAAACAGGGATGGTGTTACCTACCTTGCTTTTTAAGAGATTTTGTGAGTGTTGCAAGGGTGGGACTGGCACATAGTAGGCACTCAGTAAGGGTGGTGGGAGTACTGGCTGTCAGTGGATCTGGGGGAGGCTGCAGATCTGACTGAATAAGATAAAGGAGGAAGGGAGATCAGAAGTGCAGCTGCCTTGACAGAAAAAGAAAGAAGTAGTGGGGTGGGGAGATGAGGGATAGGCCAAGAAAAGTAGCAGATAAATCTTTAAAAAGCCAGGCTGAGAAATCCCTTAAGGAATAAATAACCAGGTAAATATCCAAGTAAAATCAGAGTGGGGAATGAGAAAACAGAATTCACAGGGATGCCACAGGGGAAGGGAAGGATGAGAATTCTAGCAAAACCAACAAGCAAATGCATGAGAACAAAATGCTTCCCTGGTAAATGGGACCACAGGTGGGCACCGTGATAAGTATGATTTACAGAGATCCCTTGGATAGAAGCATGTCATCACTACAGCCAATTTGAAGCTCCAGGAAAAGCGTGATTGCTGTTTTGTGGGTGTCTAAGGAAAATCACTTTATGATTACACTGAGATGACAGGACAAATACATACAAATTCTTCCAGAGCATATACTCCTGCTGCCTCCTAGTTTAAGATAAGGGAAAGAGGGGTAACACAGAAAAAATCACATCAATTTCAGTAGGTTCCTGTGCAGGACAAATACAGACAAATTCTACCAGGACGTTCACTTCTGCTGCCTCCTAATTTAAGAGAAAAGAAATGAGGTAACCAGGGGAAAAAGGTGTGTCAATTTCAGTAGATTCCTATGCAGTAGTGAACAGGAGAAACATCGGGGAGAGGGGGCATGAAGATTCTATTCACTTTCAGGACTCTAAATATCAAAACATTAGGCCCTTCTAGTCCAGAGAACACAATGCATGTTCATTGGGGAGATTTCCGGATGAAATTTGCTGCTAACACAAATCAACCTTGCCAAACCAGAACTGATCAGGTTTAATCAAAACATCAAGGAGCTCTTGGGAAGCAGCACATTGGGATTTCCACTTTCCAGCACACCACGGAAAGACCTGCCTAGTGCCGAGTCGCAAAGAAATGGCTGAAGGGCCTGCCTCACCTTCAATAATATTGATTCTTTACCTGATCTCTTCCCTTACCCAACATATTCACCTGCTCAGATACAGAAACTCTTCAACAGCCAGGAAGCTGATGCTTGCTCACGACAGAATGGAGGGAAACTTGATGAGCTTGACTTCCAAAGACTCAGGACATCCCTATACTAAAAGGGCTTCCTGCTTCTCCTGGCCTCAATCACAAAAGGAAAAAATTGATGATTTCTTAAAACACTGAGAACTATATCAGGCTATGCTAATATCATAGGTATGCTTTCCTAGCAAAGATAGTTTGGTCCTGAACAAGAAGAGCAGAACAAATCCCAAGATGGACATGCAAGAGTGAAGACCCAGCTCGAATAAGGGCAGAAGCAGTGAGTGAAGGGTCTAGCTAGAAGAGCAATGAGAAATGGCAAATGGGTAACATGAGCAATAGAGGGTAGGGGGGCAGTGGGGCTGGCAAAGCTATACCTGTCCATGGAGCTCATGATGGGAGCAGGCTAAGAGAGGAGGCATCCATGTGGGAATAGGCGTGGGACTGGCAGCAGAGGACAGAATGTGTGAAGGAGAGAAAAACAAACTGTGCCTCTGCAGTCCTAGCTTGTAGCTTAAATATGGCTGCTTGTGTGATAGGGCACAATAAAACTGTCTTCTTTACTTGACTCTGTGTGAAACATCACAAAGAGCTGCAGCCTGGCTATATTTTATTTAAAAGAAAAAAAGTTTTGGAGGCACAAGCCTTGGTTCGGGGTAAGAAAACGTGTTCTGAAGATGCGAGTGGCTTCTGTCAGCCAAAGGGTAACAGATGTAGAATTTATTCCTACATGCCAGCTTTCTAACTGTCTTCATCAATAATCCTACATATTCCTCAAATGCCCACACAGAGCAGAGTTCAGTGAGAAGACAATACATACCTTTCTTATACTCAATTAGATCTCAAAATATTAAAATTATATTAAATGGCAAATCTCTTTAAATCTTGCTGAAAGATAAATGCTCACAAGAATAAAAAGATGAAAGCAAACCCAAAAAGTCTTTTGCTTTATCTTGAGCTGCTTGGTTACTAGCATTTTAAATCCTCATCACTGAGTATTTTAAGTATTATAGAATTGAGCAGCCTAAAATCTTTTATTGAATTATCACTCTTTAACAAAACACAAATCTTCAGGCACGTTTTCCCATACTTAAGAAAATGCATTTGGCAACAAAAATTAAATGTAACAAATGTTTACAATGCCATGTAATTTAGCATTTGAGCCAGGAAGGAAGGGTGGCTCAAATGATCATATTTCTCCAAACCCATGGCTGCTCCTGTGCCCAGACAAGCTTAGAAATGCCCAAAGTGTCTGTATCCAGTTCTGACAAACCAGCAGGAAGAGCCCCAAGTACTACAAGTAAAGAATAGGGGGAAATAGACGCCATAGAGTTCAGGATATGTCTCTCTCCTACTCCATCCCCTCCCCTTCTTAATCCACAAACCGAAGATGAAAATGAGTAAGGAGAGTGAAGAGAATAAAAGGACAACCACAGTGAACCTAGGAAAAGACAGAAAGGCCAGGTCCCTACAGTGATAGAAAAAGTTCTGCTGAAACACCTGAACACTCCACCCATTTCCAGGTGTCACTGAAATGACAGAGACTTTGCCTAGAGAGGCAAAGAAATTGTTCCCACATCTCTTTCACTGTGGAAAGATAAGTCACAATGTGTGATACTTGGTGTTACAGTTCACGACTGCCAGGCCACTCTGGAAGGAGGTCTAATGGTATCAGTCAAGCAGCTATTGAGTAAATATTCCTGATGTCTGATTCCTTGCAAGACATTTTAAATAAAAATACAAATTATTTTCTTGTTGCAAACAAAACATGGCAAATCAAACCACCCAAATGTTTTTTTCTAGGCTAATATGGTCATAACCATATTTTAGAAGAAAAACTAGCACATACCCATCATGATTGGGTTTCAACAATAAAAAGATTCAGAGATATATTTTGCTTTGCTTTTTATAACTCTCATTTAATGGTTGTCAACTTTTGAAGCTTGAATGAGACAGTAGTCCTTGGAGGGAAGATGTGCAGAGTATTTATTTGGCACCCATTGTATAAATAGTCCTATACAGTAATTCCCCCTTATCCTTGGACAGTACCTTCCAAAACCCTCAGTGGATGCCCAAAACCTTACATAGTACCAAACTGTATAGGTCCTATGCTTTTCCTGTACATACATACCTATGATAAAAGTTTAATTTTAGGTACGGCATAAGAGATTAATAACAATAACCAATAACAAAATAAAACAATTATAACAATATGCCAGAATCACTCCTCTTGTACTTTGGAGCCGTTAATAAAATAAGGATTACTTGAACACAAGCACTGCATTCTCCCAACAGTTGATCTTATCAAGATGGCTACTAAGTGACTAAGGGGGAGGTAGTACATAGAAGTACACTAGACAAAGGGATGATTCACATCCTGGGGGGAAGGGAGTGGAATTGTAAGACATTTCATCATGCTACTCAGTCAGGTGCACAACTTACAACTTATGAATTGTTTCTTTCTGGAACTTTCCATTTAATATTTTCAGACTGTGGTTGACTGCAAGTAGCTAAAACCATGGAAAGGGTAAACCACTGTGCTAAGTGTTCTACCTCTGTTACATCATTTAATCTTCACAACTATCCTCCAAATAAATGATTATTGTGACTCACCTTTTGGAGCTGAAGAAGCAGGGCTCAGAAGGACTAAATAATATGCCTAAAGACACAGAGCTAGTAAGTACCATCTGTGAGGTTTAAATGTTCTCTACTGCTTCTAAGTGTAGCTTGGGAAAAACTGGTCTCCCGTGAGTGTCCTCCAGCAAACCTACCAGCTAGCAACTATCTGTCATGTCTATTATTAAAAATGAAATATATTTGCTAATTTTTGGCAGAATTTGATTGATTACTTATATATAACCAGATGGGAATCATTAAGACCAGGATAATTTTTCCATTAGTTCTGGTAAGACATTTTTTGGAAGAAAGCAGGAGAGGAGCAAGTAGATCTGGAGTGGGAGGAGTGAGGAATCCAGTTACACCCATCCCCTGTGTAAATTATCCCTCAATACCAGAGCCAGAAACAATCACAAACTATGATGCTATTCTGGGGAAAACACCAATGAGATTATTTTAATAATTTTTAAATTACAGCAGAAATATAGTCTGTGATGTATAACAATGCAAATGTTACAATACCCTGAAACTATATGACTTCAACAATCATTGAATCTTCTATTTTAGTGGCAACAAGAACACCCTTGCTTGGTTGCCCCTCTTTAGGCTTCACTAAAGAATCCTTTGATCATGTTTCTTGTCAAAAAAAAGTAATACAGCCATTAATCAGGATCCCTCAGTTGCCACATTTGACCTTTCTAAGTACTAAGAGTTCCTTTCCAGCACATTGGCAATATACATGTGATTTGCCAAGGGCTGTATTTATCCATTCCCTTTGAACATCAACATAACATCTCCCTTCACCTTTACCCAGGACTATGGACCTTAGGGTATGGAGGTTTTCTGTTTTCTGTTTGTTTTGTTTTGTTTGTATTTTGGGGTAACTTAGATTTTTCCAAAAGGACGCAAAGGCTAAAATCAAACTGGTGGTTTCCCAGGCAAGCTAACTCACATAAGAGTGGACGTTTGATGTAACTGGACTTTAAATTTCAGCTCTTTGGCCTCCCAGCAGCTAGATAGTAGACAGACACTCTGGTCAATATGATACCTCAGTTATATACAGAAATTATGGGGCTCGCCCTGCTGTTTTTCAAGATGCTGCTGTTATAATTTGCCATGTTCATAATCGGATGCTCCCTAGGCATGTAACTGACAACCATTAAGCCTGAGACAGACCTGCCTCAGGGTTTTAAATGCAGCTGCTAGTCAGTAAAACAATAGTTACTTCACTTTATTATACCTAGAGCTCGTGTGTCCTCACTCCCTCCTTCCCACCATTTCTGGTATTTATTCCATCAACTGTAAAACTTGAAAGCCCCACTAATACCACCACGATGTCCGAATGTAAGACTTCCATACTTAGAGCCAAGGAGTCAACTTAGTAGTCTACAGTAAATATTGGTTCCCAGGATTTAGAGATAGAGTCATTCCTAGAGAAGGAAACTATTAAGATTCAATACCATTGATTCAGAAGTGGTTTGAAAACAAAAGTCAGTATACCAAAGAGATATCTGTGCTCCACTTGTATACTTGTATCAAAATAACACAAAAGTACCCCATAAATGTGTACGACTATTATGTAGCAAGAAAATTTTTAATTTTTTAAAAGTGGTTTGTGAACATGCTGTTGAATTTAGGAAGCCCTTAAGGTAAGCATAGGGCTGCCAGTAATTAACTAAGCTATAAAGGAATTCTTTTTCATATAACTTATACAAAACAAGACTGTGTTAAAGAAGTTGAGTGGTCTGTGTGGAGCCTTCCTGAATACGTCCCTGAGCAGACAGTTTCCAGTCTGTAAGAAGACCTTACCTGTTATAGAGCAGGCATGGCTCACCATTCATTAGGCTGATGTACAACTTGGACATACTTTTCAAGACAATTTGCTTTTGTTTTGACTCCATGACTTCAAAGCAACTTTATGATCATGAATTTGGTGTACCAAATACTATGACATCAAGGAGAAGATGTTCTGGAGACTGAATAAGTTACTCTAATCACTGGAAAGGCATTCACTCCACTGTAAATCAGCATATCAACTTCCTGGTTTATCATGTATTTCTTAGGGGTTTGGTAAGTGTGTCAATACCCAAGAATCTCAAACTCTTGGCAAACCAAATCTAGAAAGCTCTCTCCTGCCCTTATATCATAGTACCCTCACCAAGGACTATCCAGTGAGACTTTTGCTGAGCCATAGCTGGCTTCATTCAGTAGCATTTTCATTTTAAAAGCAGAACAGACGAAATGTACCCCTTGGCTAAGTACTCTTCAATTTTCAGACTTCCTCCGGCAACACTGTGTGCTCTCAAGAGATCATTCAAATGCATCCCCCACTATCACAATTATGTTTTGTTCTGGAGAACCGTAGTTCTAAAGGCAGATGTTGGAAAAACAAGGAGTCATTTTTACCGTGAAGTGTTGGTAAGTGTGCTTCAAAGTTGTAAATTTGATAACTTTTCATTCTAGCACCCAAGGGAAATCTCTCTAGTCTACTGCATTGCAATCAAATGCCGTACTGAACACCCATTTAGAAAGTAGCCCAAATACTTGCAACACTGAGGTCAAAAATCCTCTCCAGGCACATATGTGAAAGAAGTCTTTGTCCCTGCATTTCCTTCACTGGGATGTTCCAAAGTACAATCAATGCTGGCCACTTTTCCCTTCGTCTTTGGAGCCTAGGCCCTTCATAAAATACATCATTTCAAGATTATGTATCTAAAATACCTATCTGAATGAGTACGTAGATGGGTCAAAGCTGATTTGTTTGTCAGTGTGGATGAGGCTTAAAGTCTGGCTTAGACTGAGACTTGGAGGCAAGTAATTTAGAAAGTAGAGTTGAAAAGACTGTTGAGCTGAAAAAGCAATATAAATTATAGCTAGTACTTACAGTCCTACCTGGCTGCTTTTGACATATTTATAATTTTCCTCAGGTATTCTACAAGACAGTTATTACCCAGAATTTACAAATGAAGAAACTGAGGTTTATAAAATTCAGATAACATTCCCAGGGTCACACATCCAGAGAGTAAGACAGTCATGCCAATCTGATATCTAAAGACTTTTTCCTTCAGATATATTAGAGGGTCTCTCACAACATCTTTGCTCAGTTCTGAAACAATGAACAACTTTAAGCCAATAGCCTCTCTTTTCCTCACTTTGTTCATTTATAAAATAAAGGTAGTGCACTAAGTAATTTTTCAGTTTCCTCTCTGCTTCAAATCTTCATGACACCATATGAATTCCACAAAGACCACACTATCAAATATACCATGCAATAGTGGCTCCCTAAGATTTATAGAAGACTTTGAAACCCTAAACCATGAAACCCCATTTAAAATTCCATTGATTAAACATTGTTAGCAATCACCCTTAATGGGCAATTACAAAAACTGAATCTGGAGGGCAACAAATTGTCATGGCCCTTTCTAAGTTTGGGTGTAGTAAACAGAAAAAAACAGATGTTCCTCAAAGAATCTAAGTACAGTCATGTAATCACAGAGTAATCTTTGAGGGTGGTACCTGCAAAGAACTATAGCTGTCACAGTTCTGATGCTATCTTAGCTACGCTTTGGGTTAAGTTTTCCTTTCGATGATACTTCTTCCTTATGTAGACATGAGTATCTGAAAGCCGAAACAATACAGCTGGGATTCTCAACAAAATTCCAGGTTCCAATAATCTAGTCCATGATTATTTGGGCTAGATACCATGTTAGTGGTTTTGGTTTTAAAAGAGGCAAAATAGTTTTGCTGTAAGCATGAAATATTTCTAGGAATATAAATAGTCAAACAGAGGTTTAAGTCAAACAGGTTTCAGTCCTACTCCACCACAAACAGGATATGTGACAGTGAGTTAGATAGAGAGCCTACTGACCCCACAGGAGCCTCAAGTCTTCATTGGTAAAATGGGTATATATTTACCTTACAGGCTGATGTGAGAAACAAGTGAGATAAAATATGGCTAAGCCACCATCATATCATACCTGGATTCCTAACTGGTGTCTCTGCTTCAACTCTAAGTCCTACAGACTTTTCTCAGCAGCCCAAGAGATGCTGATAGAAATCGTCATTTCACTTGCAAGGCCCTCCATGATCTGCAGACCCGCATTCTCTCTCTACTCTTTCTATCTCCTACTTCTCTAACGGGGTCTTTGGTCACTCTCCTTATCTTTCTTATTTTTCTATTTTTTAAAGATAAAAGTTATGTATTTATTGTGCACGACATTATATTTTGAAGTATATATATACTGTGGAATGGTTAAGTCTGGATAATTAACATATGCTTTATCTCACAGTTATTTTTGTGGCGAGAGCACGTAACATCCACTCTGTTCGCGTTTTTCAAGAATACAGTCATGCGTTGCTTAATGACGGGAATACATTCTGAGAAATGCATCCTTAGGTGATTTTTGTTCTTGTATAAACATTATAGAGTAGACATACATAGACCTGATGGTATAGCCTGCTACACACCTAGGCCATACAGTAGAGGCTATTGCTCCTAGGCTACCTCTACAGCATGTTACTCTACAGAATACTGCAGGCAATTGGAACACAATAGTAAGTATTTGTGAATCTAAGGATATCTAAACATAGAAAACGTACAGTAAAAATAGGGTATAAAAGATAAAAAGTGGTACACCTATACATTGCACTTACCATGAATGGAGCTTGCAGGACTAAAAGTTGCTCTGGGTGAGTCAGTGAGTGAGTAATGTATGAATGTGAAGGCCTGGCACATTCCCATTCAGTACTGTAGACGTTATAAACACTGTACACTTAGGCTACACTGGATTCATTTAAAACATTTCTTCAATAATACATTAACCATAGCTTACTCTAATTTCTTTATAAACTTTTTAAATTTTAAAAAAAGTTTTCATTTTTCCATAACACAGCTCAAAACAAACACATTAGCTGTACAAAAATATTTTCTTTATATTCTTATTCTATAATAATTTTTTCTATGAATTTTTCTTTTTTACTTTTTCAACTTGTTGTTAAAAACACACGAGCATACACATTAGCCTAAGCCTACATGGGGTCAGGATTATTATCATCACTGTCTTCTACCTCCACATCTTGCCCTACTGGAAAAGGACGATAGGAATTTTTTAGCTCTATTATAATCTTATTGGATCATCATTCTATATTCAATCTATCATTGACTAAAATGTCATTATGCAGGACAGTACAATATATTGTCATTAGCTGTAGTCACCATGCTATAAAGTAGGTCTCTAATTTATTCCTCCTATCTAACTGTAATTTTATATCCTTTGACCAACATCTCCACATCCCTGTCTCCCCAACCACTCCAGCCTGTGGTGACCACCATTCTATTTTCTACTTCTCTGTGATCAACTTTTTTAGATTCCACATTCGAATGACATCATATGGTATTTGCCCTTCTATGCCTGGCTTACTTAACATAATGTCTTACAGGTTCATCCATGTTGTCACAAATGACAGGACTTCCTTCTTTTTTATATGTATCTTGGCTATTGTGAATAGTGCTGCAATAAACATGGGAGGGCAGGATATCTCTTCAACATACTGATTTCATCTCTTTTGGATATATACCCAGTAGTAGGATTGCTGGATCCACTCTCCATCTTGAACATTTTCAGCCATGCTGGCCTCCCCGCAGGCTCTTTTGAGCATACCAGGCATGCTCCTACCTTAAGATCCTTGAACTTGCTCCTCTCTGCTTGGAATTCTCCTTTCCCTTAGTATTTATCTCCATGTAACAGACTACATATTTTATTCAAATGCTTGTTTATTAGCTATTTTACCCTCTAGAATCTAGACTTCAAAGACAAAGATCTTTGGGTTTTCTACTACTATATTCTCACATTTTAGAATAGGGCCTGGCATGTTAGTATTCAATAAGTACTCTTTAATAAAGAAAAGGAAGCAAGGAAAGAAAGGTGTCTAATATCAAGAAGCTGGAAAAATACACACAAAAATATTATTCAGTAGTGAAACATGAATATAACTATGTGAAAAACATATGCAATTCTTAGAAATATAATTTGAGTGACACAAGCAAGTTGCAGAAGACTATATACAGCATAATACCCAATTATAAGGAAAGCTAAATAGTATATTGTTAAGAATACATTCATATGTGATAAAAATAAAATACTATTTTTTTAAAAAGGGATTAATTTGGTTCCCAGGAAATCCTCGCCTCTAGCTCTCACATATGGCTCACCCCACAACATAATAGTGTATGTTATTTAAAGATGCATATATAAATATACAGTGGAGCTATGAAAATAATACAGGAATGTAGTGTACACTTGCTTCAGGATGGGATTATCTCAGGAAAAAAGATTAAAATAGAATGTAAAGGGGTATCTCCAGCTGTATCTGTAATATTTTCTTCCTTCCTTCCTTTCCTCTCCTTTTTCTTCCTTTCCTCCTCTCACCCTTTTTTCCTTCCTTTCTTCCTTTCTCTCTCCCTCATTCCCTCTCTCCCTTCATCTTCCTTTCTCTGAGAGTGAGTAAAAAATCTGAAGCAAATACGGCAAATATTTGCTAACCTGTTTAATTTGGTGGAATTATATGACAGTTATATCATTTTTCTATATTCTTCAACAGGTTAAAAATTTTTGCAATGTTAAAGTAAAATTTATGTAATATGAAAAAATCACATTAATAAACATGAACACAGAACAAATGGACACTTTGCTAAAGAACATGTAATTTATCAAAATGAAATATACATAAACAAGACTAGACCAAAACTGTCTAAGAAATAAACCGATAATTTAAAGTTTACCTACTGGGGGAGTGAAAAAAGGCCCAGATGCCTTTACGAACAAGTTCTACCAAATATTTAAGGAACAGATAATCCTAATATTATGCAAAATATCAAAGAGAATACGTATTTAAAAGAAGGAAATGCTCCCCAATCATTTTAGGAGGCACGTAAAGCCTGGATTTCAGTATCAGACAAGGACCATAAAAAGAAGTAAGGAATCCTAAGAAAATTAAATGAAGGTGTAAGTCTTGGAAAAGACGACTTCACTGAAATTATAATTATAGGTTTTAGAAAATCCAAATGATTTATATTCAAATTATTAAAACTAATGAGAAACACAGGAAATTTTCTGGACTTGAAGCTAGTTTGGCCACTTACTATTTATATGAGTTAGGCTGAGTTCTTTCAAATGATTCTTATGAAGATTCAGTGACTAAATATGAACAGCCATTAGACACATGTAGTAAGTGCTTTGTGTCAGATGTTATTCTGATAATTAAAAATTAGCAAATGGTATAGACAGGCAATTCACTGAAGAAGAAATATCAATGTCTAATAAAACACGGAAAATTTTCACAACTTCACTGGCAATTAGGGAATTGCAAGTTAATGCAAAAAATCACAGGGAAAAGTTAAGTGTCTGACAATACCAAATGTTGAGGAATGTGTAAAAAAAGAATTATTAAAATTATACCTTCAAATAGCAGTATTTGTTAAAGCTGAATAGCACATAAACTACAATCCACAATCCAGAAATTTCACAATCCAGAAATTCCACACATGGGTGAGTACTCTGAAGAAACTCAAGTCTTACACAAAACAATATGCATAAGAATGATCGTTACAATTTTCTTTGTCAGAGCCAGTATTGGAGATGATTAACATTCCCCAGTGGAAGAATGTCTAGGTAATTTGTGGTATGTTCACATAACAGAAGACCATACAGCAAAAAAATAAATGAGGTTGTGTTTATCCATATGAATAAACATAAGGATGAGTGGAAAAAACAAGTTTCAAAAAGATATGTACAAGTTGCAAAAAGATATATATATGTATATAATTTGAACTTTATTCTAAACAATGCTGAATTATTTATGTTTAAAAACATGACACTATCTCTGGAATAAGGAATGAAAATGGGGAAGGAGAAAAGAGAAAGACTTCCATGTTTTTCTCCATATACTTCTGTATTATCTGAATCTTTTATTTGAGAATATATTACTTACGTAGTAAAAGACATAAGCAAGATAAAATATAATGTGGCCAAGCCCAGAGGGACACTCACAGGCAAAATCCAAAGAACATGGAATTTAGGCCTCAGCTATGTAGAAAAATTAGATTCATTCTTGAGAGAAATGTCTCCCCTTTTCAGTAGCAGTGAATTGTTTTCAGAGCACTGAGAGTGTGAAGTATATGAGGCCTTACTAGGTAAGGAGGTGGGTGTTATTACCAGTGTTATCCTGAAGCTATATTCTCTTCAGCAGCAGGAGACTGGGTCTTACAATGACCTAAGGATTATCTACCTCTTTATCCATGCAGGACAGTTGTTTCACAAGCCACAGGGTATTGATGAAATGGAACCAACTTGAGTCCTATAGATTAATGGCAAGACAATGCTGGGAGTGGGAGGGCTGTAAGATGCTGTTCTTATCTCCAAAGATGGGAAAGCACATTCTTATTAATTATAGTGAAATCAGAGTTCAGCAATAAAAGCAGCTGGCTTTAGAATGAGCTGTTCTCCCGGAGTCATTTATCTGATGCTATGTCACTGATAAACTGCACCAACTATGACTCTGTGTGATTAAACTTAGTTTGTTCAGACACACATCACTGCCTCCTGGAACGGCTAAGGCCAGAGCCCTTAATCTTTGTCACGGACTCCAAACTATTTGGGCAACTTCACAACAGGTCTCTGGTGGTAGCCACCAGAGCTTGAGCTGTCAATTATGCTCATCAAGGTATCCGAAATGAAGGGGAAAAAGTGTGAGGTGGCATGAAGGAAGGAGAGCCTTTGCAGAAAGAATCATGTTAGAGAATCTCATCAAACTCAGGAGGGTTGTCCTTCAATGTTTCCTGAAATTTGAATAATTGGAGTAACATATAATAACAATAACATCCACCATTTCTTGTGGATCAATCATGTGGGAGCAGAATGCTATCTGTATCCTGCTTCCTTTAACCCCTACAATCCTATGCATGCAACTCTTTCACCAGGCCACACTCTCTGAAAGCTCATCTTGCAGCAGGGCTCTTAAGTATTGGGAGGTTGATAATGGGATTTACTGGGGTAGAGCTCCAGTTCTGTTCTGTCACTTGCATATCCTTTAGTAAATCGTTTAATTTCTCTGGTCTCTAGATTCTTCTCCATATAATTGTGTACATTAATCTGTAAGACTGCTACAAGGATAAAGTGAAATAACGAATACAGAAGGTTTTTAAAAATTATCTATTAATTGCTGTAGAGCCTAAATGAACTATAATGGAGAGTACGATATTCCTTCAACATCCAAGAAACACATATCACACACAGACACACCCCACAACCATGCTTGTCCTCAATTTCATAGGCACAAAGTCATCTTTCCTTTTTATCAAAATAAGTACATTGTCAGTCTCTTTCCTCAAAGCAATATAGCTTTCCTTAAAGTCCAAGTATCTGGAGATACTGAAGTATTCACTTCATTGTTACTTATTTAGGTTATCATACCTAGAGAATTCACTAGCATTTGGAAGTCATTGTAGAGAGTTAAGAAATAGCCACAGCTCTCAGGGGAAAGACAGTGGAGTAAGGCTTCCCTCACCTGACAGAGTTGAGACAGCTTTAGCAAGTTGCTGGGAAGTGCAGCCAAGGCCCACATTCCAAAATAACCTGCACCAAATACCTTAGAAGACAAACCAAGAAACAGCAAAAAACAAGGCCAGTACTCAAATGCCTGAAATACAGCAACCACTCTTCTGTATCACACTGCCCATCTTATAACTCACTTCTAACACCCAACACCCTTCCCACCATACAAGCACCAACCAGATCTCTTCTTATAGCTGACTGATTTCTTCTGGTCCATTCTTAAAGACATGATCATTAGTTTCAATAATAGTAACAACAGCAAATACTGTACTACCAAAAAAAAAAAAAACTGTTTTTTATTGCTTTTAAATGTCAAAATAGAAAATAGTGTATCTTCCTGTAAAAAAAAAGTGTTATAAATAAGCCTTTGACCTCTAATCATTTTTTTTGCATTTTTGTGTACATACACCCATACATATACATGCCCATACAATTGTTACGTGCATTCTATAAATGCCATTACATTGTATATATCCTGTAACGTGGTTTTCTGCAACAATATGCTTGGGAACTTTATCCAAGTTAGCTATGATATTCAGTTTACATAGAATCTGCTCATGGAACTTAAAATCAAGCATATTATATTTGTCACTTAGAAAAAGCGAAGACATTTTCTAATTGAGAAGAGAGAGGAACAGAAAGAAACTACTGCTGGGCTGGTTTCTGGAACATCAGGTGTCCTGATCCTTGGTTGATTGATTTAATTCATACTTGATCCCTTATTCACAAGTGACAGTCTCAGGAATCAGATAAATCAGTGTAGAAGAAATAGTAATTGTTCTCAGGGCTTTAAAACATAGGATCGGAGTGGTGAGAGAGGGCATCCCTGTCTTGTGCCAGTTTTCAAAGGGAATGCTTCCAGTTTTTGCCCATTCAGTATGTTATTGGCTGTGGGTTTGTCATAGATAGCTCTTATTATTTTGAGATATGTCCCATCAATACCTAATTTATTGAGAGTTTTTAGCATGAAGGGCCATTGAATTTTGTCAAAGGACTTTTCTGCATCTACTGAGATAATCATGTGGTTTTGTCTTTGGTTCTGTTTATATGCTGGATTACATTTATTGATTTGCGTATATTGAACCAGCCTTGCATCCCAGGGATGAAGCCCACTTGATGATGGTAGATAAGCTTTTTGATGTGCTGCTGGATTCAGTTTGCCAGTATTTTATTGAGGATTTTTGCATCAATGTTCATCAAGGATATTGGTCTAAAATTCTCTTTTTTGGTTGTGTCTCTGCCAGGCTTTGGTATCAGGATGATGCCGGCCTCATAAAATGAGTTAGGGAGGATTCCCTCTTTTTCTATTGATTGGAATAGTTTCAGAAGGAATGGTAGCAGTTCCTCCTTATACCTCTGGTAGAATTCGGCTGTGAATCCTTCTGGTCCTGGACTCTTTTTGGTTGGTAAGTTATTGATTATTGCCACAATTTCAGAGCCTGTTATTGGTCTATTCAGAGATTCAGCTTCTTCCTGGTTTAGTCTTGGGAGGGTGTATGTGTTGAGGAATTTATCCATTTCTTTTAGATTTTCTAGTTTATTTGCATAGAGGTGTTTATAGTATTCTCTGATGGTAGCTTGTATTTCTGTGGGATCGGTGGTGATATCCCCTTTATCATTTTTTATTGCGTCTATTTGATTCTTCTCTCTTTTTTTCTTTATTAGTCTTGCTAGCGGTCTATCAATTTTGTTGATCCTTTCAAAAAACCAGCTCCTGGATTCATTAATTTTTTGAAGGGTTTTTTGTTTCTCTATTTCCTTCAGTTCTGCTCTGATTTTAGTTATTTCTTGCCTTCTGCTAGCTTTTGAATGTGTTTGCTCTTGCTTTTCTAGTTCTGTTAATTGTGATGTTAGAGTGTCAATTTTGGATCTTTCCTGCTTTCTCTTGTGGGCATTTAGTGCTATAAATTTGCCTCTACACGCTGCTTTGAATGTGTCCCAGAGATTCTGGTATGTTGTGTCTTTGTTCTCGTTGGTTTCAAAGAACATCTTTATTTCTGCCTTCATTTCGTTATGTACCCAGTAGTTATTCAGGAGCAGGTTGTTCAGTTTCCATGTAGTTGAGGGGTTTTGAGTGGGTTTCTTAATCCTGAGTTCTAGTTTGATTGCACTGTGGACTGAGAGACAGTTTGTTATAACTTGTTCTTTCACATTTGCTGGGGAGAGCTTTACTTCCAAGTATGTGGTCAATTTTGGAATAGGTGTGGTGTGGTGCTGAAAAAAATGTATATTCTGCTGATTTGGGGCAGAGAGTTCTGTAGATGTCTATTAGGTCTGCTTGGTGCAGAGCTGAGTTCAATTCCTGGCCATCCTTGTTAACTTTCTGTCTCGTTGATCTGTCTAATGTTGACAGTGGGGTGTTAAAGTCTCCCATTATTATTGTGTGGGAGTCTAAGTCTCTTTGTAGGTCACTCAGGACTTGCTTTATGAATCTAGGTGCTCCTGTATTGGGTACATATATATTTAGGATAGTTAGCTCTTCTTGTTGAATTGATCCCTTTACCATTATGTAATGGCCGTCTTTGTCTCTTTTGATCTTTGTTGGTTTAAAGTCTGTTTTATCAGAGAGTAGGATTGCAACCCCTGCCTTTTTTTGTTTTCCATTTGCTTGGTAGATCTTCCTCCATCCCTTTATTTTGAGCCTATGTGTGTCTCTGCACGTGAGATGGGTTTCCTGAATACAGCACTCTGATGGGTCTTGACTCTTTATCCAATTTGCCAGTCTGTGTCTTTTAATTGGAACATTTAGTCCATTTACATTTAAAGTTAATATTGTTATGTGTTAATTTGATCCTGTCATTATGATGTTAGCTGGTTATTTTGCTGGTTATTTGATGCAGTTACTTCCTAGCCTCGATGGTCTTTACAATTTGGCATGATTTTGCAGTGGCTGATATCGGTTGTTCCTTCCCATGTTTAGTGCTTCCTTCAGGAGCTCTTTTAGGGCAGGCCTGGTGGTGACAAAATTTCTCAGCATTTGCTTGTCTGTAAAGTATTTTATTTCTTCTTCACTTATGAAGCTAAGTTTGGCTGGATATGAAATTCTGGGTTGAAAATTCTTTTCTTTAAGAATGTTGAATATTGGCCCCCACTCTCTTCTGGCTTGTAGAGTTTCTGCCAAGAGATCCGCTGTTAGTCTGATGGGCTTCCCTTTGAGGGTAACCCGACCTTTCTCTCTGGCTGCCCTTAACATTTTTTCCTTCATTTCATCTTTGGTGAATATGACAATTATGTGTCTTGGAGTTGCTCTTCTCGAGGAGTATCTTTGTGACGTTCTCTGTATTTCCTGAATTGGAATGTTGGCCTGCCTTGCTAGATTTGGGAAGTTCTCCCGGATAATATCCTGGAGAGTGTTTTCCAACTTGGTTCCATTCTCCCTGTCACTTTCAGGTACACCAATCAGACGTAGATTTAGTCTTTTCACATAGTCCCATATTTCTTGGAGGCTTTGTTCGTTTCTTTTTATTCTTTTTTTTCTAAACTTCCCTTCTCACTTCATTTCATTCATTTCATCTTCCATCACTGATACCCTTTCTTCCAGTTGATCGCATCAGCTCCTGAGGCTTCTGCCTTCTTCACGTAGTTCTCGAGCCTTGGCTTTCAGCTCCATCAGCTCCTTTAAGCACTTTTCTGTATTGGTTATTCTAGTTATACATTCGTCTAAATTTTTTTCAAAGTTTTTAACTTCTTTGCCTTTGGTTTGAATTCCCTCCTGTAGCTCTGAGTAGTTTGATCGTCTGAAGCCTTCTTCTCTCAACTCGTCAAAGTCATTCTCCATCCAGCTTTGTTCCATTGCTGGTGAGGAACTGTGTTCCTTTGGAGGAGGAGAGGCGCTGTGCTTTTTAGAGTTTCCAGTTTTTCTGCTCTGTTTTTTCCCCATCTTTGTGGTTTTATCTGCTTTTGGTCTTTGATGATGGTGATGTACAGATGGGTTTTTGGTGTGGATGTCCTTTCTGTTTGTTTTTCTTCTAACAGACAGGACCCTCAGCTGCAGGTCTGTTGGAGTTTGCTAGAGGTCCACTCCAGACTCTGTTTGCCTGGGTATCAGCAGCGGCGGTGGCTGCAGAACAGTGGATTTTGGTGAACCACAAGTGCTACTGTCTGATCGTTCCTCTGGAAGTTTTGTCTCAGAGGAGTACCCGGCCGTGTGAGGTGTCAGTCTGCCCCTACTAGGGGGTGCCTCCCAGTTAGGCTGCTCGGGGATTGGGGATCAGGGGTCAGGAACCCACTTGAGGAGGCAGTCTGCCCGTTCTCAGATCTCTAGCTGCGTGCCAGGAGAACCACTGCTCTCTTCAAAGGTGTCAACATAGTGTTGGAAGTTCAGGCCAGGGCAATTAGGCAGGAGAAGGAAATAAAGGGCATTCAATTAGGAAAAGAGGAAGTCAAATTGTCCCTGTTTGCAGATGACACGATAGTATATCTAGAAAACCCCATCGTCTCAGCCCAGAATCTCCTCAAGCTGATAAGCAACTTCAGCAAAGTCTCAGGATACAAAATCAATGTACAAAAATCACAAGCATTCTTATACACCAATAACAGACAGACAGCCAAATCATGAGTGAACTCCCATTCACAATTGCTTCAAAGAGAATAAAATACCTAGGAATCCAACTTACAAGGGATGTGAAGGACCTCTTCAAGGAGAACTACAAACAACTGCTCAAGGAAATAAAAGAGGATACAAACAAATGGAAGAACATTCCATGATCATGGGTAGGAAGAATCAATATCGTGAAAATGGCCATACTGCCCAAGGTAATTTACAGATTCAATGCCATCCCCATCAAGCTACCAATGACTTTCTTCACAGAATTGGAAAAAACTACTTTAAAGTTCATATGGAACCAAAAAAGAGCCCGCATCACCAAGTTAATCCTAAGCCAAAAGAACAAAGCTGGAGGCATCACACTACCTGACTTCAAACTATACTACAAGGCTACAGTAACCAAAACAGCATGGTACTGGTACCAAAACAGAGATATAGATCAATGGAACAGAACAGAGCCCTCAAAAATAATGCCGCATAGCTACAACTACCTGATCTTTGACAAACCTGAGAAAAATAAGCAATGGGGGAAGGATTCCCTATTTCATAAATGGTGCTGGGAAAACTGGCTAGCCATATGTAGAGAGCTGAAACTGGATCCCTTCCTTACACCTTATACAAAAATTAATTCAAGATGGATTAAAGACTTAAATGTTAGACCTAAAACCATAAAAACCCTAGAAGAAAACCTAGGCATTACCATTCAGGACATAGGCATGGGCAAGGACTTCATGTCTAAAACACCAAAAGCAATGGCAACAAAAGCCAAAATTGACAAATGGGATCTCATTAAACTAAAGAGCTTCTGCACAGCAAAAGAAACTACCATTAGAGTGAACAGGCAACCTACAGAATGGGAGAAAATTTTCGCAACCTACTCATCTGACAAAGGGCTAATATCCAGAATCTACAAAGAACTCAAACAAATTTACAAGAAAAAAACAAACAACCCCATCAAAAAGTGGGTGAAGGATATGAACAGACACTTCTCAAAAGAAGACATTTATGCCGCCAACAGACACATGGAAAAATGTTAATCATCACTGGCAATCAGAGAAATGCAAATCAAAACCACAATGAGATACCATCTCACACCAGTTAGAATGGCGATCATTAAAAAGTCAGGAAACAACAGGTGCTGGAGAGGATGTGGAGAAATAGGAACACTTTTACACTGTTGGTGCGATTGTAAACTAGTTCAACCATTGTGGAAGTCAGTGTGGCGATTCCTCAGGGATCTAGAACTAGAAATACCGTTGGAGCCAGCCATCCCATTACTCGTTATATACCCAAAGGACTATAAATCATGCTGCTATAAAGACACATGCGCACGTATGTTTATTGCGGCACTATTCACAATAGCAAAGACTAGGAACCAACCCAAATGTCCAACAATGACAGACTGGATTAAGAAAATGTGGCACATATACGCCATGGAATTCTATGCAGCCATAAAAAATGATGAGTTCATGTCCTTTGTAGGGACATGGATGAAATTGGAAATCATCATTCTCAGTAAACTATTGCAAGGACAAAAAATCGAACACCGCATGTTCTCACTCATAGGTGGGAATTGAACAATGAGAACACATGGACACAGCAAGGGGAACATCACACTCTGGGGACTGTTGTGGAGTCGGGGGAGCGGGGAGGGATAGCATTAGGAGATATACCTAATGCTAAATGACGAGTTAATGGGTGCAGCACAGCAGCATGGCACATGTATACATATGTAACTAACCTGCACATTGTGCACATGTACCCTAAAACTTAAAGTATAATAATAATTTTTTAAAAAATTAAATACATTTTCAGTCAAAAAAAAAATAGGATCATAGATTTTCAGCTAGAGGGGCCAGAAAAGATCTCAGATTCCAAATCCCATATTTTATAGATAAAAAATTTAAGACTCAGGAATGTTATTAGTTTATCCAAAGTTACATAGCCCAAGTTTCCTGGCTGTGCCCCAATATTGGGGTTTTTCCTACCTCTCTAGTTTTGTCTCAAGGGCATCAGAAGTAATCAATAAAGAAGTCCGTATTTAAAAAAAATCTGATACCTCACCAGCTATAAAATGTGTGATATTTGTTCTTTGAGCTGGGACACTGCAGTAAAAAATGACATTGATATTTAATCAATCAACAGTGATGATGACAGATTGCTTTTAGTCAATCCCAAAGGCCCAAGTCAAGATTCGCTCAAGTTGGGGAAAACCACAGGACTTCTCCTAGCCATGAATAATATCTGTGTTGAGAATTAAATTTAATTACATGATGCATGTGATCCATGTTCTTAGCACAGCACCTAGTACATAAATGGACTAATGTACCTAATGGTAGACATTTTTATTTAATGATACCCTCTTTGCTAGAAATTTTCTCATTGCTCTGAAGTAGAAGATATTTGGGGCCACTGAGTCCTACTTGCCAGCACTCTAACCCAAATCAGCTTTCCAGCAGTTATTTTACTCAGAGAAAGGGTGATGGTGGTTGTACTGAGTACAGAGCCATTTGGGTCAACTCCAGAAAAAAAAAAAGATCCTATTTTATTTCATTAGGAGAAGTGTCTTCCCATTGTAGAAGTCAGCACTTTTCCTACCTGGCACCCCTGTTCAGTTATGAATGGAAATGGTTGCTAATCTTCCTTCCAGGCCAGCCTTTCTCTGAGTCTTCAGGCAACTGCCATGTGCCAGCTGGCAATGAGCTCTGGAGTTAAGAGGCTCTTCTCAGGTTTTTCACATTTGCTGTATTAACAAGTTCATCCATTTAATTTTTTCCAAGGCCTTCTTTCTAAATGAACAGTAAACATGCCATTGTCCTTGGATAAGAGCCTCTTTGACCTTCTCTCTGAGCCGCTTATGAAAAGCAGATGCTATGTTATTGTTTAGGGAAACCCAGGAGTGCTCTGATTACATATGTGTAAACCAGATGCTGACCAGAGTACCCTGGCCCCTAGAAATGTAGATAAAATCAGCTGCAATCCCTGTCCCAAGCCCAGGGTAGGTCTAAAACATCTGTACATACTCCCATCCTCTCCCCCAAAATTTCCTGCAATTCTTGAGCAAACTCATCCTTGTGGTCACCTCTGTTTCTAGGCTCCTGGTTGTCATGTGCTTGCTTTCTCAACTCAGCACTGAATTTCCTCAAATGTCAAACTTAGCCTTATCAGAAATTTCTAATTGATCATTCAATCAATCAACCAATTAAACATATCCCCAAAGGATATATGATTATAATTCAATGAATTTGAGTTTTGTGTGGAGACAGGACAATGTTAACATGACAACTTTTATGCATCTCTAGTCTTCAATGTGTTTTGTTCACTCCACCTTGGGGAATTTCTCTTAGCTGCACCTGACCATAAGACCAGCTTCACTGCAAACTACTGGCTTCCTTTTTCTTGTCCAACCTCCTACCCCTTCTTCTCATCCTCTCCTCTGTCCAAATTCCTCTGTCAATTATGCTGTGTCATTCAACACTCCCCAGTTAAGGAAACAAAACCCTTCCCCAGCTCACCTTTGTTCGATGAAACCCAACAAAGTCTTCAGCAAGGCCATGCAGTTGCTTCCCTCCTTGGAGGGCAATTGCCTTAGCTAATGTAAGTTTGTTCATCTGTTTTTCATTTTGTTACACACAAACCAAGTATCTTGGTTTGGTATAGGACCAAAGGGCTGCACTGGTCATATTGAGGTTTTGTGAAAGGCACTCCCTGGAGTGGGGCCGGGCTGAGTTCTATGGGCATTTGCAGCCACCTTGAAGGGAACTAAGGAGCAAGAAGAAAACTAGTTGCTACTGTAGTTGAAAACCGTGGGGAGAAACATTTAAGGCATAGGACACAATTTTGCTTAGGTGAAATTGTGGGAAGAGAAAGGAATCCAAGAAAGGGTGAAGAAATAAAACAAGAAAAAAAGAGAAGCAAATGCAGCAGCTGGAAAGAGAAGAGGGGCATTTTATTACAAAAGAAAAGGAAAGAACTATGTGAATAAAGGGAATGCTGAGGGGGCAGTGAAATAACAGAGGTGGCATAGAATAGAGGCCACCCTGCCCCCATTTTCTCCCATCTCCACCATCCATTTGACTTGACATCAGCCTGTATGTCATTGGCAATGTGGTCTAACAAAGCAGGGCACTAGGCTTGAGCTCTGTCCAAACTCTGCTCAGTGTCCATGGGCAAGTCCTTTTTAATCTCTCTTATCTGTTTGGTTCGTATCTGTGATGGTTAATACTGAGTGTCAACTTGATTGGATTGAAGGATGCAAAGTATTGATCCTGGGTGTGTCTGTGAGGGTGTTGCCAAAAGAGATTAATATTTGAGTCAGTGGGCTGGGAAAGGCAGACCCACTCTTAATCAGGGTGGGCACCATATAATCAGCTGCCAGCATGGCCAGAATATAAAAAAGCAGGCAGAAAAACGTGAAAAGACTAGACTGGCATAGCCTCCCAGCCTATATCTTTCTCCAGTGCTAGATGCTTCCTGCCCTTGTGTCCTGCCATCGGACTCCAAGTTCTTCAGCTTTGGAACTAAGATGGGCTTCCTTGCTCCTCAGCTTGCAGACAGCATATTGTGGGACCTTGTGATCATGTGAGTTAATACTAAATACAATCATTCATTCATACATATATATATATAGCTCCATCCTATTCGTTCTGTCCCTCTAGAGAACCCTAATACAATCTCTAAAAGACAGCAATGGAAATTCAATGTAACAGTCCCTTCCATGATTCAGCATCACAGAGAGTCAGCATTGCCATGAGATAGGATAGCTAATTCTTCGCTCTTCCCCCACCACATGCTTATTTGCTCCTTTCTTTTCCCTCCTCCTTTCTCTGGGTGTAGTGGAGCCAGAAGCCAGGAAGTTCACAGTGGCTAAAGGGTCCATATAGTTCTCTGCTACATAAGAGCATTCCAACCACCAGGAACAGGTATAATGTCCAAATGCATCTTTTTAACCATCACTCCAGCCACCTTAGAGTAGGGTGAGAAATCAAGTTGTGTTCAAATTGATTTTGCTGTCTTACCATTCAAGTTGGGTAAAAGGATCAAAACATGATGTGCATTTACATGCAGTTGTTTCTGCCTTGTTCAACACTCTCATCAAGTACCAGAGTGTGCAGGCCTCTGCTGTATGCTATAGGGTTTTCCAGAATACAGTAATGTGCATCAGGGTATCAAGGATATCCATATCAAAGAAGGGTATGGCTGGCAAGTAGAAAATTTGACTGGGGAAGTTCCAGAAAGAGAATGCAGCAGCCTTCAGCAGCCCTCATCAAAATCTCTGCCTTCTCAAAAGAATATCTCTAAAATCTTTAGAGGAAAACAGAATTAGAGAATTGAATTCACCAGACGTTGACAATGGCTAGTAGATATTCTTGTTAAGCAACACTAATGAAGCTATGTAAATGAATCTCCAAGTACATAATTTAAGTCTTGTGATGGACTAAAGGGAAACGTGGATACCTTCGAATAGTTTCTGAAACTATAACACAGAGACTATATATTTCTCTACCTCCATATCAATCTGTATTTTTTGTTTATTTTTTTCCATGTACTGACACTACAAAACAAATACAAATTGAAAAGAAAAAGACCTGGAGATAAGGAAAGGCTAAGAAACTTATTAAGAGCACCAAGGATGGAGAATCTCACTGCTAAACCAGGAGCAAGTTTTGTTGATATAGAGTAAGACTAGCTGAAGCAGATTAAGTGCCTAAAACTTATGTCAGAGATTGAATAGCCAGTTACAGCTCTGAGTCTTAGTGGAAACCCTGAGAAAAGGTTTCTATGGTCAAATATAATTGGGAAATGTAACATAGTATACACTGCTCTTTGATATTCACAATACATATTAAAGATTCTGAAGTTTCCTACAGTTCTATGTGTATATATATATATATATACACACACACACATAGAACTGTATATATTCTATATATATAGACCGTATATATTCTATATATATATAGACTTTACATATTCTATATATAGAACTGTATATATTCTATACTATATATGAATATATATATGAATGTATATATATGTCTATATATATACATATATGTATATATACATGTATAGACATTCATATATATGTATGAATGTCTATATACGTACATATATACACATATATGTATATATATTTGTGTGTGTATATATATATATGAATGACTCAATGAGCTCAGTTTTGCCCAAACCCTTTTCTCCATGGGACCCTTTTTCCCACGTAACACTTATTAGCTTATTACAGATCGGTTATTCCAGGGACACTCAGAACGACTGGCCCTGCATCATTTCAACACCCACGATGAAACCCTCCTCTGCCATAGGAAGATGAGGCCTAGGAGCTACACAGCATTAAAAATAAAGTTATTTCTCATTCGTGTTGATAGAAGAAAAAACAAGTGAATAGGGAAAGGGATATTTTATTCCAACAGGTGTTTTCTTGCTGGAAAAAGATGCAGATTAATCAAAAGTATTGAGCTATTCCTTACTGTGGGATTCTTTTCACGTTTTGACTGTTATTCTGGACAAAACAAAGCCCACATAATTTTGATCCACCTTGCATTGTATACCCTCTGACGTCCCTCTCACAGTCATTGTTCCTTGTTAATTATATAGTGAAATTCTCCTTTAGTGAATTGCTCCTTTCTTTCGTAAATATTCACTAGTGAATTGACCCTTCATTGTTCCTTCTTAATTATTTAGTGAAAAACCATTAATGCAAGAGTGGACTGTTTTGCTTATAAGTGTCACAAAACCAAAAATTCTTATTACAAAATGTGAGCAACTAGCATCAGTTTATGGAATACCAGGGCACATGCAGTACAATACTGTCAGTGAGAACTAATGACTACAGAGTCCCTCTCTCGGACCATGCCACCAACTTGCTGCTATGTGACCTTGCCAAGACCACCTGACACTTGGCCATGACTGCCTCACTTCTTAAATGAGATTATAATATTAAATATGGCTCAACAGTCTCAGCCTACTCTAACAGAACAGGAGGCGAGATAAAATGTGGTTAAATATTTTGGGTTTAGAGTCAGACCAACCTGAATTAGAATCCCAGCTCCACTGCTTACCGTCTGCATGCCTGAGCAAATTACAGAACTTCTCTTTACTTGGAGGTAGTCATAATCCCAATTATCCATTAAAATTTAGTTGGACTACTATGTAAGGATTAAATAAGTTATATTAAAACATTTATATCCTGGCACATAAAACGTGATCTATAAATATCCCCATTATTGTTATTCACTTCCTGTGCTTCTGAATTCTGTGTATTTAATAGGTGGGCAGGGCTCAAAGAAAGCCAGATTGGGCCATGTAAAGTCAGCAAATACATGAAGCACAATAGCTTGATCCTGCTAGCCTCCACCAAGTTCTAGAAATTTCTCTAGCTAGATCTTTCATAGAGGGCTTGAAATGAATTCATTTAACTTTACTTAAATCAGATAGTGCTGCCATTCTGTTTAAAACTCATTAATGGCTTCTGATTACATCTAGAGTAAAATATCAAATGCCTATAGGTCTCATTATCATCTGTCCTGGATTTCCGCTTGGCCTCTCTTCCCACCAGTCTCCTCTTCACTCTATCCTCCAGGTTCCTGGCTCTACCTTCAGAACAGTGCATGAGCCACTGCCTACATTGCTCTTGCCTTCATTTCTTACATGATCAATTCTTTCCCTTCTTTCAGGTCCCAACTTCCTCAGAGAGACCTTTTCTAACTATACTATCTAACGTGGCTTCCAATTTCCCTCACTCTCCCCAAAAAATCCTATATTAATTATTTAGACCCCTGTGATCAATTATTTTCTCATTTTATTTGGATACCCAACTACAATATCCCAAGGACCATCCTGAGAATAACAATTTATACAAACGAGGAAGAAAGTTAGCTTGAAATTATTTCGGTCCTGATATTTTGGCCCCAGAGCCCACTATCCCCCAATGATAGTCCCAATGTCAATTACTTAAAAGCCTCTAAAGAAGATAGAAAATCTTATTCATGCAGCTGAGGTAGAGCCTCACACCTAGTCCAATCGACTACAATGAGGAGCCCCGCCATACACATATGACGCCCTGTGTAGCTATAGGCTGGGCGGATCCTCCACAACATGTGTGAGCAGGATTCAAGACCTCTGGAGCACAGTAGGAGGATCAAGCTCTGAGCAAAAGCTAGAAAACTTCTGCTCTCTCAAGACATTTAGCATCTCCCCATTCTCCTCTTCCATGTAACTCCTAAGCAACAATGACAACTTTCTCCTTTCTGAGAGCACCCATATTGAAGCAAGTATCTCCTAGCACTGTGATTCTTTCTGTATAACCGTATCTTCCTCTACTAGACACTGTACTAGGTGTTCATAGTCTAGTTCCTATTAGATGCAGAACAATTTTATAAATGAATGAATGAATGCCTGAGTGAATGCATGGATCAATTAAAAATTAACTGATGACTATAACTGAGGGTCAATAGGAGAAAAGCAAAGAATTATCCTGAGCAATGCTGGGTCAGACATTGGAGGTGCCGATCTATAATCGTGGATAGAGACATAATACAATCTGTGTATCCCAGTGACTGATACATGGCAAACCTTTGTAACTGGTAGTTGCTCATTGTAATGATGGTGATGTGAAAAAGATGATATTGATTCCACACTTAGCAATGAGGTACATAAAACATTTTTGCAATTCTGATAGAGGAAAATTGTCCAGTGCTTTCATCTTCTCCTCTCCACACACTTTTAAAGGTCAATTTTCAAAAAGACCATCTCGTCTTGGTTCTGTGGGAGGATGATGAAAGTTAAAATGTCTGATTTTCAGAGGATGCTTTAAGCTAAACTAAAATTCAAATCAAAGAAATAATTCCATTTCTGTCCCAAACATCTTGAAGCTCTTTTGGTCTTCAGCAGGGGAGGGTAATCCAGTTTTTATCATTTACTTTGCTCGAATACAGCTGCTTCCTTTTGCTGAAGCAGCTGGAATTTATCTCATTTCTTAAGTTTTGCTTCAGAATTTGGCTTTTTCCCTTTTTTCCAGGCCTGGTGTAAATAAGGACATGAGCTAAAAGAATGAAAACATAAACCAAGCGCAGCCAGCTAAGGAGCTCTAAAATTTGTTTTCATTATGAGCATTGCTGGGACTCCAATCTGTCACCCATTTACCAGGAATGTTTAGATGTTGGGTGGGAGAACATTTACATAGTCTGCAGAACGTAACCTGTATTGAAAAGGATGGAGATCTGGGGAAACACGGGCAGTTCTCTGAGAAACATTAAATATTAAACTAATCAGATATGTTCTTGGAATTATGAAATTGCCTGAATAGAAAGGAAAAGTCATAATAATTTGGCTAACGTGTATAAAGCCCTTTGGAGCATGACCTATGCCCAATAATCCTGAAAATAGATTAAGTGTTATTATACATTGCTACTGAAAAATTGACTTGATATCTCTATATTGACCTCAGATATTATTTAAATTGACAAATAAGAATTGTATGTTAATTGTGGACAACATGTTGTTTCAAAATATGTATACATTGTAGCATGGCTAACTCAAGCTAAATAACATATGCATTACCTCACATACTTTTTTTTCCAGTGAGAACAGTTAAAAATCTACTTTCAACACTATGTTGAATAGGAGTGGTGAGAGAGGGCATCCCTGTCTTATGCCAGTTTTCAAAGGGAATGCTTCCAGTTTTTGCCCATTCAGTATGATATTGGCTGTGGGTTTGTCATAGATAGCTATTATTTTGAGATATGTCCCATCAATACCTGATTTATTGAGAGTTTTTAGCATGAAGGGCTGTTGAATTTTGTCAAAGGACTTTTCTGCATCTATTGAGACAATCATGTGGTTTTTGTCTTTGGTTCTGTTTATATGCTGGATTACGTTTATTGATTTGCATATGTTGAACCAGCCTTGCATCCCAGGGATGAAGCCCACTTGATCATGGTGGATAAGCTTTTTAATGTGCTGCTGGATTCAGTTTGCCAGTATTTTATTGAGGATTTTTGCGTCGATGTTCATCAAGGATATTGGTCTAAAATTCTCTTTTTTTGTTATGTCTCTGCCAGGCTTTGGTATCAGGATGATGCTGGCCTCATAAAATGAGTTAGGGAAGATTCCCTCTTTTTCTATTGATTGGAATAGTTTCAGAAGGAATGGTACCATCTCCTCTTTGCACCTCTCATAGAATTCGGCTGTGAATCCATCTGGTCCTGGACTTTTTTTGGTTGGTAAGCTATTGATTATTGCCTCAATTTCAGAGCCTGTTATTGGTCTATTCAGAGATTCAACTTCTTCCTGGTTTAGTCTTGGGAGGATGCATGTGTTGAGGAATTTATCCATTTATTCTAGATTTTCTAGTTTATTTGTGTAGAGGTGTTTATAGTATTCTCTGATGGTAGTTTGTATTTCTGTGGGATCGGTGGTGATATCCCCTTTATCATTTTTTATTGCATCTATTTGATTCTTCTCTCTTTTCTTCTTTATTAGTCTTGCTAGCGGTCTATCAATTTTGTCCAGGGCAATCAGGCAGGAGAAAGAAATAAAAGGTATTCAATTAGGAAAAGAGGAAGTCAAATTGTCCCTGTTTGCAGATGACATGATTGTGTATCTAAAATCCCTATCATCTCAGCCCAAAATCTCCTCGAGCTGATAAGCAACTTCAGCAAAGTCTCAGGATACAAAATCAATGTACAAAAATCACAAGCATTCTTATACACCAATAACAGACAAACAGAGAGCCAAATCATGAGTGAACTCCCATTCACAATTGCTTCAAAGAGAATAAAATACCTAGGAATCCAACTTACAAGGGATGTGAAGGACCTCTTCAAGGAGAACTACAAACAACTGCTCAAGGAAATAAAAGAGGATACAAACAAATGGAAGAACATTCCATGCTCATGGATAGGAAGAATCAATATCATGAAAATGGCCATACTGCCCAAGGTAATGTATAGATTCAATGCCATCCCCATCAAGCTACCAATGACTTTCTTCACAGAATTGGAAAAAACTACTTTAAAGTTCATATGGAACCAAAAAAGAGCCCGCATCACCAAGTCAATCCTAAGCCAAAAGAACAAAGCTGGAGGCATCACGCTACCTGACTTCAAAATATACTACAAGGCTACAGTAACCAAAACAGCATGGTACTGGTACCAAAACAAAGATATAGATCAATGGAACAGAACAGAGCCCTCAAAATAACGCCGCATATCTACAACTATCTGATCTTTGACAAATCTGACAAAAACAAGAAATGGGGAAAAGATTCCCTATTTCATAAATGGTGCTGGGAAAACTGGCTAGCCATATGTAGAGAGCTGAAACTGGATCTCTTCCTTACACCTTATACAAAAATTAATTCAAGATGGATTAAAGACTTAAACGTTAGACCTAAAACCAGAAAAACCCTAGAAGAAAACCTAGGCATTATCATTCAGGACATAGGCATGGGCAAGGACTTCATGTCTGAAACACCAAAAGCAATGGCAACAAAAGCCAAAATTGACAAATGGGATCTCATTAAACTAAAGAGCTTCTGCACAGCAAAAGAAACTATCATCAGAGTGAACAGGCAACCTACAAAATGGGAGAAAATTTTTGCAACCTACTCATCTGACAAAAGGCTAATATCCAGAATCTACAATGAACTCAAACAAATTTACAAGAAAAAAACAACCCCATCAAAAAGTGGGTGAAGGATATGAACAGACATTTCTCAAAAGAAGACATTTATGCCACCAACAGACACATGGAAAAATGCTAATCATCACTGGCAATCAGAGAAATGCAAATCAAAACCACAATGAGATAACATCTCACACCAATTAGAATGGCAATCATTAAAAAGTCAGGAAACAACAGGTGCTGGAGAGGATGTGGAGAAATATGAACACTTTTACAGTGTTGGTGGGACTGTAAACTAGTTCAACCATTGTGGAAGTCAGTGTGGCCATTCCTCAGGGATCTAGAACTAGAAATACCATTTGACCCAGCCATCCCATTACTGGGTATATACCCAAAGGATTATAAATCATACTGCCATAAAGACACATGCACACATATGTTTATAGCAGCACTATTCACAATAGCAAAGACTTGGAACCAACCTAAATGTCCAACAACGATAGACTGGATTAAGAAAATGTGGGACATATACACCATGGAGTACTATGCAGCCTTAAAAAATGATGAGTTCATGTCCTTTGTAGAGACATGGATAAAACTGGAAACCATCATTCTCAGCAACTATCACAAGGACAAAAAACCAAACACCGCATGTTCTCACTCATAGGTGGGAAGTGAACAATGAGAACACATGGACACAGGAAGGGGAACATCACACACTGGGGACTGTTGTGGGGTGGGGGGTGGGGGGAGGGATAGCATTAGGAGATATACCTAATGCTAAATGATGAGTTAATGGGTGCAGCACACCAACATGGCACATGTATACATATGTAACAAACCTGCACGTTGTGCACATGTACCCTAAAACTTAAAGTATAATATTAAAAAAAAATTTTTTTTAATCTACTTTCTTGGTCATTTTCAAGAATACTATATATTATTGACTATAGTTACTAGGTTGTGCAATAGAATTTTTGAACTTATTTCTTTTATCTAACTGAAGTTTTGTACCCTTTGACCAACATCTCCCCAACCATTGTGCCCCAGCTTCTGGTAACCACTCCTCTCTCTACTTCTATGATGGATCTCAGTCATTGACTTTCCAAATCAAGAATATTTCTGAGAAACACTAGGTGATGTTTGGTAAAAGAAAAAGATAGGTGCTTTCCATATTAATAATGACAGCAATACTGTATTAATAACAAGCATAATTATCAATATTATATTTGGCAGCTTACAAGGATGGACAACTGGGTTTGAATCTCAACTCTATCATTTACTAGTTATGGGACCTATAAATTACTTAATCTCTCTGTACCTCAGTATCCTCATCAGTAGTGTGGGTTAATAATATTTATAGTATCTACCTCCTGGGACTGTTTGACATATGAGGATTGAATCAACAGTGCCTGGTATAGAATAAGTGCTATATAAACATCAGCTCAATTATCATTGTATTCTTGCCATGTATCTGGCAGAATAAAAGATTAAATTTTACATTTTCTCTGTCAGTTCAGTGAGCCATGTTCTGTAATTATCTTTGTTTTCTTGACATAGAGTCTGAGACTTGAGCAATGTGCTCGAGATCACACTTTCCGTAAGTGGCAGGGCATGGACGTGAACTAAGGTTAGTCTGGCACTGAAGTCTCTGCTCTTAGTCATTGTATCTTGCATCCTGACTGATGGACGGTAGATGGGAGGAATTAGGACATATGAGCACGGGCAGATGGAAGAAAGAATCAAAGAGACTCAATTAAACCCTCAAACAGTTTACCTTGTGATCCGGATCATAAATTCAGAGCGAAAGATATTTATAAACCATATTCTATTTAAAGGGAACCCTGGAATAAACCTCATTGTATTCTCTATATTTCTTCCAGATCATAATATTTTTAAACTAAAACAAACTTATTAAAATTAAAACCTGTTAAACAAAGATTTGTTGAACTACAATTGAGTGAGCAAAGGCTAGGCCTTGGATAATGAAAAGGTGAGAGGGTTGCAGAAGGTAATGAGCAGCTGTGTGGCATGGCAGGGGCAGGCTGGTGGTGGTTGGGGTAGGAGGAGGTGGATCAACAAGTTTGCAAATAGAGTGAAGGGTATGTATCTCTTCAGCCCTCTCTCCTTCTTTCCTCTTCTGTTGATTCATAAGACAGCAGAGCCTTAGTGAGCACCAGTTTACAGTCAAGTTTTCTGGGAAGCCAACTCTGAGATGGAATTTAACAAGAGATTTATTAGAAAGTTCCTTGGGATCAACTCTGATGGAAGGTGGGAAAAGGAGGCCAGATTGAAAGGACGAAGAAATTGAATGGGAAGCAAGACCCATAGCCTCAGCTGCTCCATGGGTGCTCTGGAGCTAAAATAGCACAAATTTGACATACCTTGGACTTGAGATTGGCCAGACCTTTGTACTCTCACCTGGATCAGTCAACTCTATGTGGGATGGGGGTGAGGCAGATTTGTGCAGTTGAGGTGGTCCCTGCGGGGACTGAAAGCTGCAGGCTGTGTGCTGACAGTGCTCTCAGATGTTGGGACATTGATTCCTAGAAGGAAGATTTGGGCATGCACCCCACTGTCCCTCACAGCCCCCAGACAACCACTTGCATCAGTATCACCGAAAAGAAGCAGATTCCTGGGCCCCAACTTCTACCACTGAATCAGAACCTCTAGGGGTAAGGCCCAGAAATATGCATTTTACTAAGCTCTGCAGGTGATTCAGGCTCACAGGAAAGGCTTACAGTAGCGGTACATATGAGAAAAAATATATATATACTTGCCAAACAAAGCAGGAACTTGAAAATAATAATGTCCAAATTCCATTACTATTCCCACAACGGTCGATGTAATTTACAAAGTAAATTCCTGCCTAAAACAAATTTCCTCCAGCACCCTCAGCAATGCCTGTAAGAGGCTTTTACTCAATGAACATGGAGGCATTATCTTCAGCTGTTCATCTATCCTGAATGTCAGCCCATAGGCGCCCAGAGCGACATGGAGCCTCCAATACATCAGCATGAGGCTGGCAGGTCTGGTGTTGCAAGGGTCAATTCATTCTGCCAGAAAGGTCCACAGGCTTATTTGTACCCCAAGAAGCTTTGGGAGGTCATTAAATAAGCTCCCAGCTCCACACACCCTGAGTGGCCCAGATTCGAAGAGCAATTTAAATCTCTGTCTCAACACTTCCACATTTCTACACTTAAACTGCTCATGTGAAACCCATCCTCTGGGCCACTGCTATACTTATTCACTCCCTGCCTTCCTTCTGATAAGGTCTTGGGCTAGCAATGACATATCAACCAACCTAAAGCCCTTAAGCCTAAACAGAAATCAAACGAGCCAGACAAGTGAACATACAAAAAACAGCATATCTTTCTTTCCGGGAAAGTAAATATTTTTATTTCTCAATATCCATTATAAGACTTAAGGAAGTCCATATGCTTTAACCCCACAAATTCACCTCTTGGAATTAACCTAAGGAATAATAGATACGGAAAAAGCGCAAGCATATTTATTACAGAATTACCTGTTACGGTGACAAAAATTGAGAAAAACTAAATATGCTACCAAAAGAGCAATTGAGTACACAATTTCACATTACACAGTTATCAAAATGTTTATGAATAGTCTTGAAGAACAAAGAGAAACGCTTTCATAAAATATTAAAAGTACAGGATATGTGCTTATTAAAAAATTCAAATGTGTTTAAAAATGCATAGAAAAAAAGACCAAAAGTAAATTTACCAAACTGTTTAATAGCATCGTTTCTGGGTGATGGAAATGAATAATCTTTTCTTCTTTGGAAATTTTAACTTTACACTATAAGCTTATTTTTCAGAAACCTACACAATTTAAATTGATGCTTAAGTTCATCAACTCTCATTCTATATTAGAGAAGCCCATTACAATGCAGATTCCTAAATATATTGTTTGCTTTATAGAGATACCTCATACAGAGAGATGTATTACAGAAGGGATAACCTGTTGTTAGAGGTATAGTCAATCCATAAATTTGAACAAGGTTGGTTTTTTTCATCTGTGTTTTCAGAAATGTTTCATTTGTTGATAATCCCCAAAGAAACTTGCACTTCCCTAGTGACAAAATCACAGCCACAGGCAGCTGCCTCTGGAAAGCAGTTCACAGTTTCCTGCCTCTATATACCTGATATCTACAGATTGCTTTGTTTTGTGAATCTAGGTGTCTCTGCAGTAGCCACAGATACTATTTCTAGTCATTCTGTATGAATTACCCTTCTCTGCTTATTCTTCCATGAAGGAAAATGATAAGCTTGATTATACAATAAATTTCTTTACATAAAAATCATGAGCCGAATTAAAAGGACTAAAGCTTTAAAAGCAAATAATCTGGATGGGGAGGAAGGGCCACAAACATAATAAGAGAATAATGTCCTTTTATTAAAGAGTTTGTGAAAATCTAAAAGAAAAATATTTACAAGAATAAGTAAATAGCTTCTATAATTATACTGAGTAAATAAGCTAACATTCAAAAAAGAAAATTAAATGTATTTTAACATAATATTCAGTGCTGGTGAGCATACAGTGAAACAGACTCGTATGATGATTTAAGTGAAATAGACACAACTCTTCTAGAAGTCTGCAAGGCAATACGTGTCAAGAGCCTTTAAAGTATCTGTACTCTTACACAGGCTTTCCTTTTCTAGGAGTCTATTCTAAAACAACAATCAGAGATTGTTCTGGTTATTTATTGCTATGTAATGAATCCTCCAAAACTTCATTGGTTAATAAAAATAGCAATCAAATATTTAGCCCACAAATGTGTAGTTTGTGCAGGGCTCTGCAAGGAAGGCTCATCTGTATTCCAGTAGCATTAGCTGGGGCAGTTTTAGTGAGAAGATCCCCTTCCAAGATAGTTCAGTCATAGCTGTTAAGTTTGAGCCAGATGTCAATTGGAGTTTGAGCCAGATGTCAATTGGGAGATCAACTGAGGCTGAGGCTGAAGTCCTCACAGTTCCCTCCATATGTGTCTCTCCAAATGGGCCTCTCCACAGGCTGCTTGTGCTTCCTCAGAGCATGGGGGTTGGGTTCCAAGAGTGAGAATTCCAAGAGACAGGAAGTAGAAGCTGCCATTTTCTTAAGGAATAAGCTCTGAAACTGACACAGTGTCCCTTCAGCCCACATTAGACCCCACCTCTGCATAGAAGGATTGTGAAATAATTAGGGGCTGTGTTTTAAAACAGCCATAGATATATAAATACAAACATATAAGATATTTATTGAAGTCATATGCACGCTAGTCAGTAAAAATATAAAATCAACTGAACAGCTGACATCAGGGGAGTAGTTAGTTATGATAAATCTCAGCAGTGGAGTATTATACAATCATTAAAAATGTTTATAAATAATTTTAAACATTAAAAATGCTTACGTGTTTTTAAATTATGAACAAAACCTGCTTAAAATCATTGATCATTTCAGATAGGCCACTAGATTTGCCAGACCATAAATAATTTTATCAGTTGAGAGGTCTCATTAATATCTTGAATTCAATGTTTGTTTTTATTTAGAAGGAAAAAACATTCCAAAATAAACAAATTGAATGCCCCTTTGCACCATGCATGCCATGGTTTTTCCTACCTTTGTGCCTGCATTTGTGCTAATCCCTGCCAACTTCCATCTGGAATTCCCACCCAGCCAGCTCCTCTTCTGTAAACTCTACCCAGTTAAACAAGAAGTTCGTGAAGCTACCAAAGAGTCTTTTTCAAATCTTAGGAGCAAAAGTCCCATAAAGTGTTTTTCTGAGTCATCATGGTTAATATGATTCTGTGATTTCCTTATTGGTCAAATGCTGTGTGAGTTGTTTGAATATAATTCCCTAAAGAAAAGAGAATAAAATTCTTACAATTCCCAGCTGCATCATAACAATTTATTTTACCGCACTCGTCCACATGTATAGTTCAGCATTCTTAGAACCGTTACACTTAAGTGAACACAGTTTAGCATTTAATTTTCATCTAATTCTAATTGTTTTGAATGTTATTTTTGCATCCACATCTTTAAAAAAAAAAAAAGCATATGTATTTATTAAGCACCTACAATGTAAGGCTCTGCTCTCCAAATAGAGAACTGACCTTTGGTGTACCAGAAAGAGCTGTGCCTATTTTTTTTTTTTTTTTTTAATGGAGTCTCGCTCCATCACACAGGCTGGAGTATAGGGATGCGATCTCAGCTCACTGCAACCCCCACCTCCAGAGTTCAAGCAATTCTCCTGCCTCGGCCTCCTAAGTAGCTGGGATTACAGGGCATGCACCACCCCTCCCCGCTAATTTTTGTGTTTTTAGTAGAGACAGGGTTTCACCATGTTGGCCAGGCTGGTCTCGAATTCCTGACCTCAAGTGACCCACCCGCCTCGGCCTCCCAAAGTGCTAGGATTAGAGGTATGAGCCACTTCACCCGGCCCTATTTCTTCACCATGTTTCCTTTACCTTTCAATACCTTACTCTATACTCCCAACCCTTAAAAACATTCTTCCCCCATCATATTTACCCATTGACAATCTGATCAATTTTCAAGTAAAATGACAAAATTATCCAGGAGTCTTTACCTGAGCTCTTTTCCCTCTGAATGTTAACAGCTCCATAACTATGGTATTTAATACTTTTATCTACATGTCACTTTTCTCTTCTCTTTGACAACTCAAATTAGATGCTCTGAGCAAGCTTCCTGACATCCCCAAAAGCTTAACTCCCACATAAGGCTATGCTATATCCTTTTTTTTTTTTTTTTTTTTTTTGCTCCTATAGAACTCTAAACTGGCCCCTTTTATGGTACATCATATTTGTAGGGTTACCTGTTTATTGTTCATCTTTCCCACCAAACTATTAGCTCCCCAAGGATAGGAACTATCCTGACCTCTGTATTTGTGGTAGACATTTGCTACCCCCAAAGCCATTTGCAATCCTTTCTCCCTTGCCACATCACATAACAAAGATTGAAAAGTCAAATGTTTGTGTTACCAGACTTCCTTGTAGCTAGGAGTTATGGCCCATGAGACATGGAAGTCTGCTATGAAGACTTTTATTAAAACTAATATTCTTCACTAGCCTAGATCTTTTCCTTTCCCTGTTATTTCTACCTTCAATGCCATCATAATAGCTGGAAGACAGCATTCATCTGCAATCATAAGGGAAAAGTAAAGAAAATTTCAGGGACGGGTTCACGAACATCACTGAGCCTCTAACCAAATAGCAGATGTCTTTGGCATCTTCTTATATGAGAACAAAATCCTATCTGTTTAAGGTAGCAAACTATGCTCTTGGGCCAGATCTGGCCCACTTCCTATTTTTGTAAATAAAGGCTTATTGGGATATAGCCACGCTCATTCATTTACATATTGTCTATGGCTGCTTTTACATTACAACAGCAGAGTAGAGTAGCTGTTGTACATGGAAAAGCCTCAAGTATTTACCATCTATCCCTTGAGAGAAACATTTGCTCATTTAAGCTCCTGTTGGTTAGCTTTCCTGTTAATTGCAGCAAAGTAACTTTTTTATTAATATAACATTCCCAATAACTAACCATGATGGTTAATATTGAGTGTCAACTGGATTGGATTGAGTGATGCAAAGTATTGTTCCTGGGTGTGTCTGTGAGGGTGCTGCCAAAGGAGATTAACATTTTAGTCAGTGGACTGGGAAAGGCAGACCCACCCTTAACCTGGGTGGGCACAATCTCATCAGCTGGTAGCACGGCCAAAATAAAAGCAGGCAGAAGAATGTGGAAAGACTAGACTGCCTGAGTCTTCCAGCCTCCATCTTTCTCCCATGCTGGATGCTTCCTGCCCTCTAACATTGGACTCCAAGTTCTTCAGCTTTGGGACTCTTGGACCTTTGACCACAGACTGAAGGCTTCACTGTCAACTTCCCTTTTGAGATTTTTGGACTCGGACTGGCTTCCTTGCTTCTTAGCTTGCAGACAGACTATTGTGGGACCTCACCTTTTGATCGTGTGAGTCAATAATACTCCTTGATAAACTCCTTTTTATATATAAATCTATCCTATTAGTTCTGTCCCTCTAGATGCTATAGGAGTTAAGAAATTATTTAGGCAGATAGTGAGGGTATGGGAGACCTCAGTAAGGTTTTCCTTTTAATGAAAAGTAGCCCCCAAATCATTTTCTGTTCTAACCAAAAGCAGCCTTTAAAATCAAACTGCAGACATAGACAAGCAAGCTGGAACCTTACACGGCTAAATGCTGGCAGTTGTGCCAATAGGAAAAAGCTACCTGGGACTGGGCATGTTCAAAATGGTGGTTTCATCCTCCCTTCTCTTTGCCAAGTCATGTGTACAGCAAGGAGAAGACAATATGGCACTGGCCAAAGATCCCATTTGCATACTAAGGTTAGGGTGGGGTGGCCAGCCTTCATCAGGTACTATGTAAATGTCACACTTGGACATCCATGGGTCCTACATAAATCAGACACCACCTCCTCAGGGCTGTGTATAAAACCCGGTGCTCTCTGCTACAGGTGGGATTTTCCTATCAGAAGTCCCTCTCTCTCTCACACAAGGGAGAGAGCTGTTCTCCTTTCTCTTTCCTTTTGCCTACTAAACCTCTGCTCCTGAACTCACTCCTCATGTGTATCTGTGTCCTTAATCTTTTTGACACTAGACGATGAACCCTGGGTATTTACTGGAGATGATGCTGCTTCATAGAAAACCCTGACTAATACAGATTTTGCTAACAGGACTGGTTCTATAGGAACAGAATATTAAGGTTGGAGCTCTTTCATTGGTTTTGGGGTTTCTCGAGTTGGCTGCTTAATATGATTAGACCCAAAAATGCAAAGGAATATATTTCTAATTTAGCCTGATCCAACTCCATGTTCCTTCCATGATTAACCCACACCCTTAATTTAATGTCCATTTCCATGCCTGCTCTCCAGATTTCTGCTTATATAAATTAGAAAACTCAAGCAGTTCTTTTGGATTGTGGTGCACCTCCTTGTGGGACACATTCTGAATCTCACCTCTAGGGGCCCACTGGGATTTTAGTCCAGTTATAGGTCTAGAAGCAAACAGGGGTGTTGGAGATGGGTCCTGAGGAGACTCTACATTATCTTTCCTGGAAACTGCCTCAGGGGAGGCCTCTAAAGTACGGAGAACACTTACAGTCCACGGAGTAAACTGTTTAGAGAATTATGCAAAATAAATGCATTTGATAGCGATTCACCTCTCACGAGAGGTAAGGAGTTTAGTGACCCTATACATAATACCTTTGACCATATGTGGAGAACTAAGGAATATAATGAAGTTAGTTGATTGCTCCTAAGTTCAGTGGACAAAGTGATGAAAGAAAATGATGAACTCAGGGATTCTAACAATCAGCTTCAGAAGCAGATATTGTGCCTCAAATCTTGTATTACCCTGAGTGAGAATCTTATCTCCTGTGAAGAAAGCTAAAATTGTGGAAAATCAGACACAAGCTCTTATCATATGAGTGGCTGAGCTGCAATGCAAGGCATGTGCACAGCCTCACCAAGTATCTACTGTTAAAGTGAGGGTATTGACTGGAAAAGAATAGGACCTTGCAACTTGGAATAGGGATGTGTGAGAGGAGCCTGATGAAAATAGGGACACTTAGCTTATAAACTCTGATGCATCTTTTTTGCAAGAAACAGCTTCCCCATCCTGAGTAGTGGCAACATCCCCTTCCGGACCCATGCTGCCATCAGCCTTTTGACCTTTGTCTTAGAAGATAAACCCTGCACTGCCTGAGGAAACAGTGATGGCCTCCCCTGAGGCAGTTGCCAGGAAAGATAATGTAGAGTCTCCTCAGGACCCATCTCCAACACCCCTGTTTGCTTCTAGACCTATAACTGGACTAAAGTCCCAGTGGGCCCCTAGAGGTGAGATTCAGAATGTGACCCACAAGGAGGTGCACCACACTCCAAAAGAACTGCTTGAGTTTTCTAATTTATATAAGCAGAAATCTGGAGAGCAGGCATGGAAATGGACATTAAATTAAGGGTGTGGGTTAATCATGGAAGGAACATGGAGTTGGATCAGGCTAAATTTATCAATTTAAACTGACCAAGCAGGGATTCTGCATCTAATGTTGCAGGTTGGGGAGCTAAAAAAGATTCTAATAGTTTGTTTAGTTAGCTGAAATATGGATTAAAAGATGGTCCACTGTGAGTGAGCTGGAAATGCCTCATCTCCCTTGGTTTAATGTAGACGAAGGGATCCAAAGGCTTAGGGAGATTTGGATGCTGGAGTGGATCAATCACTTTAGACCTACTCATCCCAACTGGGAGGGGGTCCAGAAGATATACCCTTGACCAATACTTTGTGAAATAGATTTGTGAAGGCAGCACCCTGCATCCTTGAAAAGCCCTGTGATTGTTCATCTCGGCATGCCACAGCTTACAGTAGGAATTGCAGTCACTCAACTACAACCTTTAAATGCAATGGGAGTAATTGGATCCTGAGGTGGCAGGGGCCAAGTGGCAGCACTCAACCATCAAAGGCAATGTGGGCATAGGTACCATAATGGACAGCAGAGGTAAAGCAGCAATCAGAAGAGCCTGACTTGTGCAGAGCTCTGGCATTTGCTAATTAATCACAGTGTTCCTAGAAGTAAAATTGATAGAAAGCGTACTGTATTCCTACTTAATTTACATAAGCAGAAAATTTCTAGGTCGAATGGACAAAAGATTAGTTTGAATTATAAAAACAGAATCATAGCCCCTCAATCTATTTCTAGACTTGAGCCAATCTGTAGACCCAGAACCCCTTGAATGAAAGGGAGGCCAGGTTCCCTTGAGGAAGGACCACACTATACCACTGACAATTTATGCTGTTAATCTTTCTCCCATCCTTTCCCAAGGAGAACTCTGGCCTTTTTACCAGGGTAACTGTGCATTGGGGAAAGGGATATGATAGACCTTTTGGGGACTACTGGACATTGGCTCTGAGCAGACATTAATTCCATGGAACCCAAAACATCAATGTGGTCCTCCAGTTAAAGTAGCGGCTTATGGAGATCAGGTCATTAATGCAGTTTTAGCAGAGGTCCGACTTAGAGGGTTCCAATAATGGGTCCCCGGACTCATCCTGTGGTCATTTCCCCAGTGCCAGAATGCATAATTAGCACAGACATACTTAGCAACTGGCAGAACCCCCACATTGGCTCCCCAACTGGTGGGGTGAGGGCTATTATGATGGGAAAGGCCAAATGGAAGCCATTAGAGGTGCCTCTACCTAGAAAAATAGTAAATCAAAAACAACGTCACATCCCTGGAGGGACTGTAGAGATTAGTGCTGCCATCAAGGCTTTAAAAGATGCAGGGGCAATGATTCCTACAATATCCCTGTTCGACTCTATTCAGCCTGTGCAGAAGACAGGTGGATTTTGGAGAATGACAGTGGATTATTGTAAGCTTAACCAAGTGGTGTCTCCAATTGCAGCTGCTGTACCAGATGTGGTTTCATTGCTTGAGCAAATTAACACACCTTCTGGTACCTGGTATGCAGCCATTGATTTGGCAAATGGCTTTTTCTCCATTCCTGTCCATAAGGCCCACCAAAATCAATTTGCCTTCAGCTGGCAAGGCCAGCAATGTACCTTTACTGTCCTCCCTCAGGAGTATATCAACTCTCCAGCTTGGTGTTTAATCTTCAGAGAGACCTTGATCGCTTTTCCCTTCCACAAGATATCACACTGGTCCATTACATTGATAACACTGTACTGATTGGATCCAGTGACAGAGAAGTAGCAAACACACTGGACTTATTGGTGAGACATTTGTGTGCCAGAGGATGGGAAATAAATCCAACCAAAATTCAGGCAACTTCTACCTCAGTAAAATTTCTAGGGGTTCATTGGTGTGGGGCCTGTTGAGATATTCCTTTTAAAGGCAAGGTTAAGTAGCTGCATTTGGCTCCTCCTACAACCAAGAAAAGAGGCACAATGCCTAGTTGTCCTATTTGGATTTTGGAGGCAACACGTTATTCATCTGAGTGTGTTACTCCAGCGCATTTATCGAGTGACTGGAAAGGCTGCCAGTTTTGAGTGGGGTCTAGAACAGGAGAAGGCTCTGCAGCAGGTCCAGGCTGCTCTGCCACTTGCGCCGTATGTTCCAGCAGATCCAATGGTGCTTGAGGTGTCAGTGGCAGACAGGGATGCTGTTTGGAGCCTTTGGCAGCCCGCCATAGGTGAATCACAGTGGAGGCCTCCAGGATTTGGGAGCAAGGCCCTATTTTCTGCAGATAACTGCTCTCCTTTTGAGAAACAGCTGTTGGCCTGTTACTGGGCTTTGGTAGAAACTGAACGTTTGATTATGGGTCAAGTCACAAGGGGACCAGAACTGCCTATCATGAACTGGGTGCTTTCTGACCCATTAGCCATAAAGTGGGTCATGAACAGCAATATTCCATCATCAAATGGAAATGGTATATATGTGGTCAGGCACCAGCAGGTCCTGAGGGCACAAGTAAGTTATATAAGGAAGTGGCTCAAATGCTCATGGTTCCCACTCCTGCCACCCTGCCTTCTCTCCCCCAACCTGCACCGATGGCCTCATGGGGAATTCCTATGAAAAGTTGACAGGGGAAGAGAAGACAAGGGCCTGGCTTACAGATGACTCTGCACAAGATGCAGGCACTATCTGAAAGTGGACAACTGCAGCACTACAGCCCCTTTCTAGGACATCCTTCAAGGACAGTGGTGAAGGGAAATCTTCCCAGTGGGCAGAACTTCAAGCAGTTCACCTAGCTGTGCACTTTGCAAGGAAGGAGAAATGGCCAGGTGTGCAATTATATACTAATTCATGGGCTGTAGCCAATGGTTTGGCTGGATGGTCAGGGATTTGGAAGAGGCATTATTGGAAAATTGGTGACAAAGTAATTTGGGGAAGAGATATGTGGATAGACCTCTCCGAGTGGTCAAAAACTGTGAAGATATTTGTGTGTCACGTGAGTGCTCACTAAGCAGTGACCTCAGCAAAGGAGAATTTTAATAACCAAGAGGATATGATGACTTATTCTGTGGACACCACTCAGCCTCTTTCCCCAGCCACCCCGTCATTGCCCAATGGGCCCATGAACAAAGTAGCCATGGTGGCAGCAATGGTTGTTATGCATGGGCTCAGCAACATGGACTTCTACTCACCAAGGCTGACCTGGCTACAGCCACTGCTGAGTGCTCCATTTGCCAGCAGCAGAGACCAACACTGAGCCCTCAGATATGGCACCATTTCTCAGGGTGATCAGCTAGCTACTTGGTGGCAGGTTGATTATATTGGATCTCTTCCATCAAGGAAAGGGCAGCAGCGTGCCCTCACTGGAATAGACACTTACTCCAGATATAGGTTTACCTATCCTGTATGCAATGCTTTTATAAAGACTACCATATGTGGACTCACAGAATGCTTTATCCACCATCATGGTATTCCCATAGCATTGCCTCTGACCAAGGCACTCACTTTATGGCTAAAGTAGTGTGGCAGTGGGCTCACACTCATGGAATTCCCTGGTCTTACCATGTTCCCCATCATCCTGAAGCCGCTAGATTGATAGAACAGTGGAATGGTCTCCTGAAGTCACAATTACAACGCCATCTAGGCGACAATACTCTGTAGGGCTGGCGCAAAGTTGTCCAGAAGGCTGTGTATACTCTGAATTGCTGTCCAATATATGGTACTATTTCTCCTATAGCCAGGATTCACAGGTCCAGGAATCGAGAGGTGGAAGTGGCACCACTCCCCATCACCCCTAGTGACCCACTAACAAAATTTTTGCTTCCCTTTCCTGTGACATTATGTTCTGCAGGCCTAGAGGTCTTAGTCCCAGAGGGACTAACACTGCCACCAGGAGACACAACAATGATTCCATTAAACTGGAAGTTAAAATTGCCACCTGGCCACTTTGGGCTCCTCCTACCTCTAAGTCAATAGGCTAAGGGAGTTAGTGTTGGCTGGGTGGACCCAGACTATCAAGATGAAATCAGTCTACTACTCCACAACAGAGATAAGGAAGAGTATGCATGGAATACAGAAGATCCCTTAGAGTGTCTCTTAAACTGCCATGCCCTGTGATTAAGGTCAATGGGAAACTACAACTGCCCAATTCCAGGCAGGACTACAAATGGCCCAGATCCTTCAGGAATGAAGGTTTGGGTCACTCCACCAGGTAAAAAACCAAGATCTGCTGAGGTGCTTGCTGAAGGCAAAGGGAATACAGAATGGGTAGAAGAAGAAGGTAGTCAACAATATCAGCTTCAACCACATGACCAGTTGCAGAAACTAGGACTGTAATTGTCATGAGTATCCCCTCCTTATTTTGTTAAGAACACGTTTGTGCATGTATACACTTATACTAAGAAAGTAACTTCATTTTATTTCCTTTTTCCTTCAACATGTGGCATAAGATTGACTTCATATCAGCATTCAAGTGTTGTTAAGTCTATGCAATAGCATTTGGGTTGGGGGTTGGTGCATTTCTGATAGTAGGAAGGATAGTTGTGTTATGTTAGGCGTGGTTATGACCTTATTGTCTTTATTTGAAGACTATGTATGATCTCAGGAGATGTATATGGGTTCAAGTTGACAGGGGGTGGACTTGTGATGGTTAATATTGAGTGTCAATTTGATTGGATTGAAGGATACAAAATAGTGTTCCTGGGTGTGTCTTTGACGATGTTGCCAAAGAAAATTAACATTTGATTCAGTCGACTGGGAAAGGCAAGCCCACCTCAATCTGGGTGGGCACCATCTAATCAGCTGCCAGCGTGGCCAGAATAAAAGCAGGCAGAAGAACGTGAAAAGACTAGACTGCTCAAGTCTTTTGGCCTCCATCTTTCTCCCTCTAGAGAACCCAGACTAATACACTAACACAGGGCCTATCACACAGAAAATGTTCAATAAATGGTTGTCTAATGAATGGTTGGGTCAATGATTTGAAGTCAGCGACAATTTCTCCATTTTAAAAAATCTCCCGAACTGCCAAATTGTGCTTTACATAGCAGGTGCTTAATAGATTTTCGTTAAATGTGGATCCAAAATAACATTCAAAACAATTAAAATTAGAGAAAAATTAAATACTAAACTGTGTGGACTTAAGTGTAATAATTCTAAGAATGTTGAACTATATGTGTGGACTAATGTAGTAAAATAAATTTTCATGGTGCAGCTGGGAATTGTAACAATTTTATTCTTTTCTTCAGGGAATTATATTCAAATAATTCACACAGCATTTGACCAGTAAAGGTATCTTAGAATCATATTAACCATGATGACTCAGAAGAACACCTTATAGGACTTCTGCTCCTAAGATTTGACAAAGACTCTCTGGCAGCTTCAGGAACGTCCTGTTTAACTGAGCAGAGTTTACAGAAGAGGAACTGGCTGGGTGGGAAATCCAGATGGAAGCTGGCAGAGATGAGCACAAATGCAGACAAAGGTAGGAAAGACCATAGCATGCATGGTGCAGAGGGGCGTTCAATTTCTGTTTATTTTGGAATATATTTTCCTTCTAAATAAAAACAAACATTGAATTTGGGATATTAATAGACCTCTCACCTGACAAATAAAATCATAGTGTGACATATGTTGTGGTCCATCTGAAATGATCAATTATTTTAAACTATAATGAACAAAATAACTATGCTTTTATCATAGGCCTATATGAATGTAGGAGGGTGTTTACTAAAGTCATTTCTTTAGAATATATGCCTTTAATCTAAAGACTCAGGTAAGTCTATCAAAAATACAAAACTTTTGCATTTTGAAATGGTGTCTCATAAATTGAATGTGTTCAAATAAAGATGCATATTTTTTAGACACCACTGTGTATTCCAAATATCTGGAAGCCCAGTGTTAAAGAGATCGTTTTCCTAGCTACTTGGGAGGCTGAGGAAGGAAAATCCTTTGAAGAACCCAGGAGGTGGAGTTTGCAGTGAGCTGAGATCATGCCATTACACTCCAGCCTTGGTGACAGAGCAAGACTCTGTCTCAAAAAAAAAAAAAGAGATTATTTAACCACTGTGCCATCTTTACCAAGTATTGCCTGAAAACTGCCAGAAACTTGAACTAAGAACCCACCTCTCAACAAAGGAAGTAAATGCACTGCAAAAGCAGTTTTATTGGGAATGGGGTGGTGGACATGGAGGTAAAGGAAACCTTATCTTTAAGCCAAATTCAAAACAAAGATCGTTGTGCAGCTCCCAAAAGTTGAAATGAGTGAACAAGTGAGCAGACCAAGGTTGGGATAACCCAGTGTATTAAGGATTGAAGTGAAAGCATGAAGAGCAGGAATGAAGAATTCACTCACTGCCTCCACAATTCTGAGCCTACCTTGAATTCTACCCTTACTTGGTCAGCTGGAGACCAAAGGAAAGATAAAATTAAGAATCAGTAAGTCTATTTCTCTAAAACTTGGAATCCCTCAACTTATTAGAAGACCCAGTTATAGGATTGCAGGCTCTCTAACTTTATTCTCTTTCCTTGAAGGAATTTCATGCAAGCAACATATAGAACATTGGCCAGTAAAGAGCTTTTAGAAGGATATTGACCCATGATGATTCAGATGAAAATCTCAAAGGATTTCTGATCCTAAGGACTTAATAAGGAATCAATTTCTTCTAAAGGCTCTGACACCTTGGGGTATTCAATAGCTCTTTGTTCTGTGGATCCTGTTTTTCATTTTTCCACCCTTTGTTCTAGCTCCTGAGGCTAGTAGAAAAGACGAAAACATCACTACACTAAAACCAAGACCGGAATTCTGGCCACGGCTCTGCCTCTAATTAGCCTATGGCTTCAGAGAAGTCGCTTAACCTATCTAAGTCTTAATTATGTCTTTTTCAAAATAACAGTTGAGAGCTCTGAAGTCCTTTCCAGCAATATGAGCCTTGATTACAACCCAGGACCATGTAGTGATTATAATTCTGGATTATAACTGCTCTAATATCATGCTGAGCTCCTGAAGAAATTTTAAAGAGGGTGTTTGGGAAGGTGGCAGGATGTAACAAAGCATTAAGGTTTCGAGCCAGATAGATCTAAGCTGATTGAGCTAAAAGAACTGATCTACATAAATACAATGCATGTAACATCTGGTTGGTTACTCAACACCTTTCAGCCTCATTTCATTATAAATATATGGTAAGAATTCCATGAAACAACATATATAAAGCATATGGCATACCAATACTAGGCAATTAATTAAGGTCAATTCCATAAACTATATTCACCGATTAAAGATGGGAAAGAGTGAAGAGAAAGGCAAGGGTTGAAACTACTAAGGCTTGACAAAAAGTAACTGAGTATATAATGAATACATAAAAATTAAAAATTTGCAGGATAAAATGATCTGAAGGTAGAGAAGGTTCAGTTTTAGGAATATCAGTTTGAGAAAAAGGCTAAACAACCTAGTGAATATGTCAGGTGGACAGTTGAGAATGTAGAAAAGTAAAGCTTATGAGAAATGTAAGGGAAGGAGATATTTGAGAATACAATTCATCAGTGACACTCTAGAACAAACTTTTTCAGATGCTGACTGACTGCAAGCCATTTTAAAAAACACATTTGCCACTTCTAACTCATCTTTATATGTGTATATATATGAGTATAGGCATAGAATAACATTTTTATTAATAAGTTAGTACTCTTACTATACAAGGTGGTTTGATATTTTATATTGTATTCTATTCTTTTTCTGATTCATCAATTAAAAAAATCCTGGTGCCAACTCTAAACTGATTCCATGACCCAGTAACAAGTTAAAACCTACAGTTTGAAAAACACTGTTTTGGCAACCAGAGAGAGCCTCTGTATAGGCTATATGGAGAGTTTATTTGAACCACACAAGTTAAGAACTCAATAATTCCCTTGTTTTCTTTGCAGAATGCTTTTTCATTCCATGGTAAACTATGTCATAGGCCAGGTAATTTATTGGTTGATTCACTAATGCTCCCTTGAATGGTAACTGACATGAAAGTCCTAAACAGTTTTAAGCCCTCTTTGTCTGTAGTTGTACTTTTGCTATCTTCACCAACCCTAGTTAGTATTAACATCAGTTCATTTTATTCATAAAGAAACTGAGGTTCCCAAAGATCAAGTCACACAGCTGTGAGTCTAGATTTCCTGACTCTGGAGACCACGTCCTTCATGCCACAAATAAAAACTGGATAACTATTCTGTTCAAAGCATCCTACACATTGATAAACTACAAAGTCTTCTTACACAAATCAACTGTGACCACTGATAATATGGCCACCATTTCACAAACTTCTCCCATAACACAGTGCAACCTGGACTTGCATCTCTGAATTGGTATACTACTTCCATCAGAGCCACATCAAATTACTAGACACAAGGCTCCTGTCTGCAGCTTGGTTTCAATGCTCTGCTATTTCTACATAACAAGATGGGAGATGAACTTAATTGACACTATTTCTCATCTCTCTAGTGAGTGGTTTCCATTAAACCAAGACCTTAGCTTCAATAAAAGAAGAGGTAATTTCCTGATTTTGGTTCTTTCTATGACTTGTGAATGACTCAGTGGGGGAAAAATGCCTTTTCTCACAACTCTGTCCTCTGTAACAATTTTCTGCCCAACATAAACATAAAAATGAGGAACATGTTAAAGCTTATTCACTTAGAGCCCTTTGATTTCTGCTCTCCCCCTTTCATGTGCTTTGAATAAAATTAAGCTGTAACACCAAATAATCAATTTCTCAAATAATTTTCCTCTTGAAATTTTTCTCCTTCAAGATCCACTTTGAATGCTTCTTTTTTAAAAAAGATTTCCCTGATCCTAATTAATGGCTCCATTTTCTAAGGCCCCATAACATGGTCAATGCATCTATATTTCGCCTGTATCATTCTGCTTTAATTATAAACTTTTTTACAACCAGAATTCTTCAAAAGACTAGTAGGTAGGTAATACCTTACACATAAGAGGCCTTTAAAGATAGTGAGATTAATGATCCATAGTTGGAAATCAAAGTAGTTTTGCAACATTCTTCTATGGTGTTAATATGAACAGTTCATAAATTGATAATGGTATTGTTTCCTCTCGGGGAAAGAAAATCGTAGTTAAAACCATGGTCAGAGAGACCTCTGTGGAAGAAACAAGCAAAAACACCAGTCAGCAGTCAACCCTGGGCAACTCTAATAATTAGAGAGCCAAGACAATGAATTAGATCTGAAACAAAAGAGAAAAACAATACAAAAATGAAAATAAACACGCAAAAATGAACACACAAAACTGTAAGTATCAGAGGGAGGAATGCACCACCTTTTATAAACCTAGTATATGCCAGATATACAGTTCCTTATCCAATTCTCGCGACAGCTCAAAAAAGGGATGATCTTATCCCTACCTTACAGAAAAGGAAACAGACTCTGAGAAGTTACACAGCTTACAAAAGTTACATCTAATAAGTATCTGAATCATGATTTAAATTTGGGTCTGAGGCATACCTCCTATTCTTTTCCCATACCTGGCTGCCTCTCTACAATGTTATTTTTTCCCTATTCCTATTTATAACATATAAGCACAGATGCAGCTACACCATATTAAAATTTCACCTCTCAGTTCTGTTATTTCTGCCTTTCTCTTACTGTTTTCCCTGGTAACATATAGCCCAAATTGTAATAATGAGACTGGTTTTATTTGCATTTCCACAGGCTCTTGATAATGATCCACAAAACACTGGAGATACTCCACTCTAACAAGGAGCTTTAAGCAACTGCTAACCTTCAAGCATAGTTTCCTCAGTACAGGGCTCCTTAGTACCTAATATTAAAAACAGCAGTTCTGAGGGTCCACACAGGGACAGGAACCCTTGTTTATAGGTAACTCAAACTACATATGCCATTGGTTTCAAGGGGGAGGTCATCAGCGTTTTGCATCAATCTACAATCTTTTTCCTCAGTTGCACTGATTGTGAGGGTTGGAAGCTCTATCAAATATTTAACAAAGGTAACAAATAAAACTAGCTACACAAAAGGCAGTTGAATGAATTATTCTATCTCTTACCCTTGGAAATTTAGCATCTGATTAAAAGCTAAAGCTGTCATTGGCCAGATACATCTTTATTAGAAATATATCTCACCCAGAGTTCATGAAATGAGTTTTAAATTGAGCCTGTCATAGTTTCTGATTCAACCTTCTCATATGCATTTTGTACAAATGAACAGATATATATGTATTTTCCTATATTCTATTCTTCCTCACATGAAGGATAGCTTATTACAGATGCTTTTTGTTTTTGCTTTATTCACCTAACCAACATATCCTGCAAAATTCTGTATCAGTTCATAGAGACCTTCCTCATTCTTTTTACAGATGCACAGAACTCCATTGCATGGAGGTGCTGTAGTTTCTTCAACCTTTCTGTCTTTGTTTTCTGTTGCTATACCTGAATACCACAGACTAATTTATTAAGAATAGAGGTTTACTTAGCTCATCGTTCTGGAGGCTGGAAAGTCCAAGAGTATGGCACCAGCATCTGCTCAGCATCTGGTGAGGGCCTTCTTGCTACATCATAACATGGCAGAGAGCGTCATATAACCAGAAGGCAAGAATGTGGTGTCAGCTCAGGTCTCTCTTCTTTTTCTTATAAAGTCATCAGTCCCATTATAAAGCCCTCAGCCTGATGACCTTACCTAATCTCAATTACTTCCCAAAGACCCCATGTCCAAATACCATAAACATATGAATTTGAAGATTAAGTTTCCAACAGATGAAATTTGGGAGGACACGTTCAAGCCATTAGCACCCTCTACCATGGATGAACATTTAGATTGTTGCTATTATTTTCATAGTGTTAAAAATGTGTTGGCTGGGCACGGTGGCTCACGACTGTAATCCCAGCACTTTGGGAGGCTGAGGTGGGAAGATCACAAGATCAGAAGATCGAGACCATCCTGGCTAACATGGTGAAACCCGGTCTCTACTCAAAATACAAAAAATTAGCCGGGCGTGGTGGCGGGTGCCTGTGGTCCCAGCTACTCGGGAGGCTGAGGCAGGAGAATGGCGTGGCGTGAACCTAGGAGGTGGAGCTTGCAGTGAGCCGAGACAGCGTGACTGCACTCCAGCCTGGGAGACAGAGTGAGACTCAGTCTCAAAAAAAAAAAGGACTAATTTATATTTCTTAATGTAAATATTTTTCATATGTTTAAAAGCTGATTTTACATCTTACTTTTTGAGTTGTCTGATTATGACTCTTTCTCAATTTATGCTGGGGTTTTGGCCCTTGGTTCCTCAAGATTTCTTTATATGTAAGAACTATTAGGCCTTACTCTATATGTTGCAAATATTTTCTCCCAGATTTTCAGTTATGATTTTTGATGTGCAAAAACATTTAATGTTATGTAGTCAAAATTATCGATCTTTTTTACTGCCTATAGATTTTGAAGCATAATTAGAAAGCCTTTTCCTACACCAAAATGAAAAAGAAATTTACTCTTTTTATTGTATCATACAGTTTCATTTGTACATTAAATCTGTGATATATTTTGAGTTAATTTTGTGTATATATAAGCTATGAATTAATTTCACCTTTTTCTAAATGGCTCCTGGGTTGTCCCAGCTTTAATTTTTAAAAAGTCTATCTTTGTCTTTTATTATATATCAAATTTCCATATGAACTTTAGTTCTATTATTGAGTCTTCTATTTCACTGGTTGATTTATCAATTTATGCTCTAATTGACCACTGAAGGATTTACATCAAAGAAATCAGTAAATGATATAAATCAGATCCCCCCACCCCAACCCAAACTACTTGTTTACCAGTATGCCACTAAACTTACTCTGTGTGTGTGTGTGTGTGTGTGTGTGTATAGTAATATATAATCAAATTATGTGGATGTTGCATGAGCTCTTGAGAAGATGTATTCTCTATTGACAGGGTGTAGAGTTTGACATACAGTATATCTATAAGATCCCCTGTAGTGATTATGTTGTTTAGGTTTTCAATCTCCTTATTTCTTGCCTACTTCATCTTTGCTGTATTAAGAAAGCTGTACGAATATCTCTGATTAATGTGATTTCTTTTTTCCCTCTCCCTCCCTGGATATGGAGTCTTGCTGTGTCACCCAGGCTGGAGTGCAGTGGCACAATCTCAACTCACTGAAACCTCCCCATCCCGAGTTCAAGCAATTCTCCTGCCTCAGCCTCCCAAGTAGCTGGGACTGCAGGCACCCACCACTACACCTGACTAATTTTTGTATTTTTAGTAGAGACAGGGTTTCACCATGTTGGCCAGGCTGGTCTCAAACTCCTGACCTCGTGATCCACCCGCCTCGGCCTCCCAAAGCACTGTGATTACAGTCATGAGCCATCAAGCCCAGCCAATGTGATTTCTTTTATGTCTCCTAGCATCTCCTGTAGTTTGGCTTTATAAAGATGATTACTATGTTATTTGACGTATAACTGTTCATAAAGATGTGTCTACATTGTGAAGTATGGTTTTCCTGTGTAAAAAGTGCCTGTCTTTATCATGTTTAAGATTTTTGGCTTGAATTTATTTTATCTGGTATCAGGATTGCTACCCTGACTTCCTTATTTTTCCATTTGCCTGATATATACCTTTTTTCATCCGTTTTTAGCTTTTTGGATCACTTTTAGGTCTAGGTCTATCTGTTGTATATGATGTGCATGTATGTGTCTGTGTGTATATATAGAGCATATAGTTTTATATATATACACACATATACATATACACATACATATATATTTAGATCATTCTTTATGAGCAAAATTGGAAGTCTTTTTGTAGATGGGTAAAACCCTGTTATGTTTGGGCTTAACTGTGGCAAAGTATTATATATTTTGTTATTTTCTGATACTTTTCTCCATATGTGTATTTTTTGTTCCTTAATTTTTTTTATATTTAGAAAAACTTCTATTTTGGTCTGGTAGCTACTATTGTACTTACACTTCTTGAACACCAGTAATCTCCTGGAGTTTTTGGTTTGCTCATTTCTATTTCTGCCTTTGACTACCTGCTTTATCAGTTTTTGCTGTCGTATTTTCCTTACCTACAAGGTACACAACAATCAATAGGCTTATTTTCTTCTTTCTCTCTCTCACTTGCACTTTTCAGTTGCATTGTTTCTACTTTGTCACAACATATAACATTTGTACTTTAGTCTTCCACCTTCGTCCCCACATTTTAAAAGTTTTACATCTATGTTTATTTACATATTGACAGTTTCACCTGATTTTTAGGAGCTTCAGAAAAATTATTTTACTGAAAATTTCCCAGTTCTCTCTACATTGGACAAATCCCATTCTCAAGAACTGACAAAATTAGCGAAATAATAAACATATGTTTATTTATATAATAAATGGATTATTTATATATTTTTTATTATATATAATATATATATTATATAATTATTTATATGATAAATGGATATAAAATAATAAAAATATCAGTTTATTATATAAATCTTATTCTAAAATTGTATTGCTGTTATTTATTTTTTCTTGAATCTAAATTAGTAGTGAAATACAAACTTTGTCTCTCCTTTCAACCCACCTCTGTCCAGAAAAAAAAAAAAAAGCTTAAATCTATGGTAATACCCTTTAGCATTGAGTCACCCATTTGAACATATTGTTTTTAAAAGCAACAAAAACATACCACATATCAAATTTTAAAAGTCTCTTCAAAGACCTTCTTACTGGAGTATTTAGATATAATCAGCATTTAATTCAATCTTTGCTAAAACCTATAACCTTAATAATGATATTCAGTGCTGGCATCATCCCCATTCAATTGCAGTTCTACTTATTCATTTGATGTCTTAACATTTAGTTGAATTATCTAACAAAAACACCCTGAGCTAAATAATGGAGTAATTATATAAACACTTGCAGCAGAACAATTATAAAGCAAGAGCTTTATAATTCCAGGTTAACATTTAGCCTGGTTAGAGACCTAATCTGCATATGCACATCCTGAGGTTCAGGCACTGGTGGTTTTTTGTTTTGTTACGTTCTTCTTTGATTTTTGCATGTTTATTAGTTTTCTGTAATTAGATGCCACAGAATATTTTTCTTATTTAGCTGTCAACCTTCATATACAAATATACACTAATTTCAATTTGTAGATATGTCCAGGAGCCTTGGAAACACAGGTGGAGTGTAATTATAGGACACTTTGAGAGGTCAACAAGGAAAAAATACATGGAGGAGTTTATCTGGAGTTAGATCTTTTGCATCTATCTAGGCACACAGCCTTAAATTTCTAACCAGGCCTTCAACGCCTTAGCTCCTCAGGAAAATCTCCAGCATTTAACTGTAAAGGAAAATGTCAGATAATTCTGGGAGACCTGTTTGCAGTTCTGGAACCATTTCTTTATCCCCAGTGGAAAACTTTACAAAAGAACAACTTCTCTGACCTTCCTCTCCCAATATCCTTTTATATCCTTCCATTTTTCCTTACCATTCTCACATGGAAACTATAAATTCATGTTAAACCCACTTGCTTAGGTACTTGACAGGTTGACTCAGTTCTCAAGGAAGATGTGGTTTTGATTCATATGTGCCTAAATCAGTTGCTGTAAAATATCACATTCTCAAGAATATGCTACTTGAGTCAAAGCGAAGGCACAGAACATTTAATGCAGTTTGATAAAACTAAAATTCTCTTTGGTAAAGAAAAACAAAAAAGTTTGACACTATGAACGCTGTTCTGTAATGTAAAGGACATACTAAGAATGCCAGAGACAAAACATGTTAGGATGTGAGATTCTGTGCAAAGGCAACAGAAACATCAAGATGTGTGTGACTCAAGCAGCTTCACCTTTAATCCCATTCACTCTGTGCCCCAGAGAAAGGAAGGAAAATGAAAACTTTAAAGGCAGAGATGCTCTCCTTTGACTTTATGTCCCCCAAATTTCAAGGAATATGTGTGTGAACTTAGGTGTTTGATGAAGTGGTTAGTGCACAGACGGAACAAAAATTACTCAATGATTCATTCTCATTCTCTCTTATTTTTTTTAAACACCATGCAATTTCCAAAGTTCAAATTATGTGACCAATTTTTCCATGACATGTGTTAAGAAATTTTTCAGTAATTAAACATTTCCTGGGAGGAAGAGTATGACAGTAATTTTCTAGTTTCCTTCTGATATTAATGTATATTTTCATAAAATCACTCAAATCCCTTTATGAATAATCATTCTCACAGTACTTTTAATTATACTATTTTTAGCCACCTTCTCCAGTCTAGATGAACAGAGGTCAACAAGTGTATCTGGAGTGAAAATGTTATCTGGATCAACAGGATAAAACAATACAGTAGAAAGGAATGAATTTAGGACCAAAAGAAAAAAAATAAGGCAGGCATATGACGCACAATGAGGCAGAGAGGTTTTTGCCATAAACAGGCAGGTTTAAAGGATGCTAAGTCCAAAACCCACTAGATATTAACTGAAAAAATCTGTCATGATATGGCTCTTATCTTCAACCTTACAGCCCTAGGTACTGGAAACTCAGAAATGAACAGATTCTTAGTGATAGGTACCTAATTAAGTTCACATGAAACTTGTATATAAATCAGAAGGCCAGATTATAAAATTTCCAAGTGGGGATGTGGTAGCCATGGAGATTCAAGAGAAGACTCACCACCAGGAGTGTGGTTAGACCTTTGAGATCTGCTGCAGCATTTGCGCTAAGGCTGTGCTTCTACCCAGCAGCCCCAGCTAATTACTGAGCACAGCACTCAGCAGGAATACTGTGACCTGGTCATTTCTGCCCAATGTGGACTCCTCTGTGGGCAACGCATTAGAGCTCCCCATTAGTTTGGCAAATATTTTCTCAAAGTTGCACCAGAATCTAAGACTCTTCCTACCCAATCTTCCTTTCTTCCCTTCTCATTTCACAAATGTGAGACCTGTATTGCAGACTGACAGCTCTGCCTACCTTCTCCTGCTCTCTCCCTACTTGGTATTTTATGGACATTGCTCCCAAGAAATCTCTTACACTTCTAATTCTTTCTTGACTTCTGCTCCCCAGAGGACTCAGGTAACCATATCTTTCCTATAACTAGAATGCTATATCTGTATCGCATTGTGTTTGTCTTCTTATTAAGGTATCAGAAGAGCTCAATCAGAAATCTGTTGTTGGGTCTACAGATAAGATGTGGTCAGTTCCTTGAACTCTACTCCAATAGCTCTGAAATGCTTGTAGTTCTCTCAAACTTACCATGCACTTTCCTGCCTTCTCTACTACCTTTACCTGATGTACTCCTATTTATATTTCAGGACCAGATTAAGGATCTCTTCTTCTAGGAAGCCTTCTCTGACCTGATCTCACCCATAAGCTTGAGTGGCCTCTATTTTGTTTTGAAAGTACTGTATATGTATCTTTTTTTGTACCCATTATGTTACCCAAAAATTACATGGCTACCTTCCCCACTAGACTATCATCTTGTGAGCAGAGAATATGTCTCACAGATCTTTGTGTCCCTACTACTAAGCTCAGTACCTGGCATTAATTAGTATTCAACAAATGCATGGCAGTCCAGAACTTCTGGTTGTAAAATGATAGCAGAATAAGAGAACTTGAAAACCTTCCTACTACAAACACCTAGATATGCTAGATGTAACATAAAAACACTCTAAGATGCATAGCTGAGCTGCCAAGAAAGATGGCAAATGCCCAAATGTCAGAAATGAAGGCAGCATTGAAAACCAAATACGTTTTGCTAATGCTATGGTATCCCTGGGAGAGTTAAGTGAGAGATGGAGGCAGCTAAAGGATAGAATTCCAAAGTCCATGCAGAAATAGAGAAGGCCATGGTCCAGTGTAAAGAGGTGGGGTTAGGTTAAGATCCAGGAAGGGCTACAATTTTAGTGTAAGTTTTGACTAGAAAATAAATTCCCACCAACAGGGGAAACATCTCTCTGCTAGATTCTGGATAAAAATAAACAAAATTATCTCTAAGAGTTTAAAGCCCAGGCCTGTACTTCCATTGGATTTGTAATTCAAATTTGCATTGCCCTAGAATCTCCAAATCAACAAACTCATAGAAATCAATCACACTCAAGAAGTCCCTACAATGGTTGTCAAGAATACAAGGAAAACCTGTTGTGAAAGGACCTGGTCTCAACCTAAGCTATGACTTCCCATCTGCAAATCTACACTGTGATTTAAAATTACAAAACACACAAAGAAACAATCTATTATGAGCTAGAGTTATAATATTCCCAAAACTATGGCTACTAGTATGACAATCTGAAAGAATAAAAAATACATATACAAAATTATTAAATACACTTAACGAAGAATCTAAATCCTAAGGAAAGAATAAAACCATAAAAGTAACGAACAATAAAATTCAGGAGCAGAAGTTCAGTTATTATGTAATCTGAAATATATAAAATATTATTAAATAAAAAGGTAAGTTGAAGACCTGAGAATGAGACATTCTATAACAAGAGAAAGAATTAAATCACCAATTATCAAAAAAAATTTATATAGGCATTGAAATTTAAAAACAGTGGATAGATTAATAGCAAATTAAACATACTTTAAGAAAGACAATGAACTAGAAGATAGATCTGAGAAAGTTTAAAATTAAACAAATAAGTCATTGGAGATATAAAAAAGAAAAAGCATGGAAGAGAAATGAATACTATATAGTTTGAATTTATGTCTAGGAGTTCCAGAAGGAGGGAATAGATGATGAGAGGCCGTTTCAAGGAAGTAACAGCTTACAATGGCCTAGTATAGAAAAAAAGACATGAATCCTAAAATTCAGAAATCACAGTGGATCCCAAGAAGAATACGTAACACTGAATCCACACCTCGACACAACATAGTGAAGTTGTAGAAAACAAATGCAAAAAGAAAATCTTCCAAGTAACCAGGAAAAAAAAGTTAGAATACCTTAAAACGAAACAATTAGACTAACAGCAGACTTTTGTTCAAGAATAGAAAGCAGAATAAAATATTTATGGAATGAATTAAAAAACAAGCAAGTTTAACTTAGGCCAAAGATGACAAGTAGGTTTTACTTTGTGTGCCATCTCCCATCACCTACTTATGTCTCACTGGGAGGATTTTAAAGTTCATTCAGCCTCAGAAAAAACAAACAAACAAACAAAAACCCTAATCGATTAGTGCTGTCTGCCACTGGCAGAAGAAGGGCCAGGAAAGTTCCAGAGTGTGTGTGTGTGTGTCTGTGTGTGTGGTATGTATGTGTCATCCATTCAAGATCTAGGCCATAGTGAGGCCCAATGAAATATTACTGTCTGTGGTAGAAAATACCCCTCTGTGACTGTAAAGCCAGAATAAAGGCCCTCTAATTTGTTTGATGAGGTCATTCAGAGAATCAAACTAATTCATCTACAACATATCATTGAAAAAAGTTGTATTAAATAAACAGAAGGCAATTCTGATAATACTGTTGAAAGGATCTTCATGAACAGCCTTTGAGCACTGGTACTTGACACCCAGACATGCCTCCCTCAACTTGGCAGGAGAACACTGAAAGGATTCCTCTGTAGTACAGAGACTGAAGATGCAACTCAAGGGAGCCAGGGTCAGACTGGTGCTACTTAATGCTACCTTTCTTGACAATAGCCTGGTATTCATGTGCATAGGTAGTACAGCGTAAGTATAATTTAAAAAAAAAACAAAAAAAGCAAACTACAAATTAAGGAAATGGATTTTGCTACTATAGTACTATAAAGTACCTAAAGTCCTTTGGAACTTTGGACAGATTTTCCCCACAGAAATAGTGTAACCAAATCCCAGCACTTTGGGAGGCCAAGGCGGGTGGATCACTTGAGGTCAGGAGTTCAAGATGAGCCTGGCCAACATGGTGAAACCCCATCTCTACTAGAAATACAGAAATTAGCCAGGCATGGTGGTGCATGCCTGTGGTCCCAGCTACTTCGGAGGCTGAGGCAGAAGCATCTCTTGAACCCAGGAGGCAGAGGTTGCAGTGAGCCGAGATTGTGCCACTGCATTCCAGCCTGGGCCAAACAGTGAGATTCTGTCTCAAAAGTAAAAGGAAAAAAAAAAAAAAGGAATAGTATCACGAGTAATCACTCTAAAAGCAATATAAAAGACAAAAACCTGCATCATTCATAGTGAACCTGAAAATAGAAGACATGTCACTGGGTACCACCTCACCGATGTGTCTTGTCCCTATGCGAATGTCCATATATAGTTTCAATATAAAATGGAAGACATAGGACCACATGACCAAAGTCTGTTCCTCCAGCCATGGCTTTCCTACTATACCATGTGTCTCACAACTCTCCTATTCCTGGACGCTGAACCCACCCAACCCCTAAACCCAGTGGAATCTATCAGGATAAAGGGCTTCAATAATACCTGTGTGGGCTTGGGAGTATTTGCAAAGAAGGTTTCTTCTCCTTGAAAAGATATGGACATACTTGCAAGATAAAAAGGTTTTGTTTTTGTTTTTCTTTTTCTTTTTGTTTTTTAAACAAAAAGGCTAGGTGGCAAAGCCAGAATACTTTTGTAAATTTTCTGATCTCAAGAAATTAGTCTTTTAAAGTCTATTAATTAAACTCTAATGCCAATTGTATCATTTGAGATTAAGTGTTTAAGTGAGACATTGTGTTAAGCACTTTGCAGGTATCATTTTATTTACATCTCCTGTTTCTTATAAGATAGGTATTGTTTTCTCCCATCTTATAGATGAGGAGACTAGGGCTCAGAAATGGTAAGTCATTGGTCCAAGGTTGAAGAGCTAGCAAGTGACAAGACAGGATTTTGACAAGATAAAGATGAAGTCTGACTCCAGCTACACCACTGTGCAATAAGACTTCCTCTCCAATCCTATTAAGCTGTCAGGAAGAGTGATTACTCACAGGAATGGCAAATAGGTTTTAACTCATGCCAACTCTATCAGTGGTTGTTTTGATAAAGTGTCCAATGTTTCATCGGGACTCAGTGAAGAGAATGCTGTGATCATCTAGCAATGTCTGCCATTGGTGAGAAAATGGTAGAGTGTCAATATTTGCTGCATGCTTGCCATTCCTGGAATAGTGAATTCTCAGAAGAGTTTCTATATTTAACTCTAGTTAGAATTATAAGAAAAATAACATTGACAATGCTGCCACTCCTGATTTATTTTTTAATGGAAAGACACCCATCTGTGATATAAAACTTAAAAATGGAATACAAGCTGCTAAATTGTTGTGAAGTCTGTATTAGTAAAATTTAACCTCAAATACCATCACTTTCAACATTTTATAATTTTTAAGTGATAAAGTGATAATACAGCAGCAAAGACAAAATAAAGTGGTATGCTTTAAAAAAAAATACAAACCCACTCATAACTGACAACCAACTGCCAGGAGTTCCTGGGTCAAGCACCCAGATTAATAAATCCTAGTTTCCCATCAACCCAGCAAGACACACAGGAAAATCACATCTGTCTAAAGATATCCGCCATCACCAGAGAAGTAACTACCATGGCCCAAGCCAGCCTCATCTCTCACCTAGCTGACAAATAGTCCTCTACCTGGTATCATTGCTTCCACTTTTATCTTCTATATTTTTTACCCAAGTGCTATAATTCTTTTAAAACGTACGTCAAAGCCTATCATTCTTTCCTCTCTGCTCAAAACAATCCAAGGATATTCCACACTATTCAGAGCAAACGTCAAAGTCCACACAATGGGCTAGGAGGCTATGTCTAAGCTGTCCTACTTTCTTCCCATCTTCATCTCATCCCTACCCCCACACCCCTTTGCTCTAACACCATCAGCCCTTTTGCTAGTCTAAACATGCTATGCATGTTCCCGTCTCAGGGGTTTTGTATCTGTGGTCCCCTCTGCCTGGAATGATCTTCCATCAGACAACCCCACAGTGTAATATCTCACACGTCCTTCTTGTCTTTGTTCCAATGTCATTTTCTCCATGAACCTTTCTACTTAAACTTAAAAATCCACATCCTATGCCAAATCTCCCTTCTCTCCTATCTCAAAAATATTTTTCTGCATATCACTCATTGCTATCTTATGCACTACACATTCACAATTTATCTGACTCAGCCCTACTTTCCATCGCACTAGACTGTAAACTTCATGAGGGCAAGGACATTTCCCACTTTCTTATTTGATCTATCTCCACCGTCAAAAATTGTGACTGCCACACAATAGGCATTCTATGAATGAATGCATGAAGCATCCAACTCATTAATTCTCCTTCCTACGAGTCAGGGAAAAATAAAGTAAAATCAAATTTTCTAAATGCTTTTAAAAATGTGGATCCAGAACTCAGATTTTTCTAAATATACTTAAATGTAGTTTTATGTGGAGACCTTGGCCTATTTCTAGTCAGATAAACATAGCAGTTTCTGAAAGCCTTAATCCCTAAGACATCACACTAAAGCAATCTTCAGTGATCACAAGAACATAGGCTGTCCTTACCACCTCCATGCTATGGTTTGAATGTTGGTGCCCCACTCTCAGATTCATATGTTGAAATTTAATCCCCAATGCAAGAATATTAAGAGCTGGGCCTTTGGGACGTGATTAGGTCATGAGGGTTCTGTCCTTGTAAATGAAATTTAATGCCCTTATGAAAGAGGTTGAAAGGTGCACCCTAACCCCTTCCACCCCTCCCACCAAGTGAAGATTCAGCAACAAAGTGGCATCTTAGAATGAGAGTGAGCCTTTATCAGACACTGAATGTGCTGCCACCTTGTTCTTGGACTTTCCAGCCTCCAGAACAGTGAGTAATAAGTTTATGTCATTTATAAACTACCCACTCTATGGTATTTTGTTATAGCAACCCAAATAGACTAAGAAATTGGAAATAAGAGTGGGGTGCTGCTGTAGCAAATACTTAAAAATGTGGAGGTGGTTTTGGAACTGGGTAATGAGTAGATGCTAGAAGAGTTTTGAAGTCCACTGCCAAGAATGTAGGACTAAGGACAATTCTTGAGGACTCACAAGAAGAGGAGAGCCGTAAAGAAATCCTCAATCTTCTTAGGGATTACTTAAGTGGCTGTGATAAGAATATTGCACAAATATGGATGGTAAAGGCCATTCTGATGAGGTCTCAGACAGAAATTGGGAACATGTTATTGGAAACTAGAAGAAAGGCAATCCTTGTAGAGTGGCAAAGAACTTGGTTGAATTGTATTCATGTACTAATGTTCTATAGAAGGCAGAACTTGCAAGTGATGAACTAGAATATTTGGTAGAAGACATTTCTAAGCAAAGTATTGAGGGTACGTCATGGCTTCTCTTGATCGCTTATAGCAAAAGGTGAGAAGGGAGAAACAAATCAGTTTATAATCAAAAGGGAAATAAAACTTAAAGATTTGGAAAATTCTCAGCTTGGCCATGTTGCAAACAAGGTAAAAGTGCATTCAGGAAAGATCATCAAGGGTGTGGCCATGCAGCTTTGTGATAAGGATATTACTATGGATGGGTGGAAGCCTGGTACTCTTCATCAAGACATGGTAAAATGGCCCACAAAGCATTTTGGAGATCTTTAGAGGCTGCTCTACCCATCTCAGGCCCAGAATTCCAGGGCCTTGGGAACAATAATTTCAAGGTTCCGCTCCCCAAATTCCAGTGCAGCACTCCTTGGCTGCCCAGGTTGTTGTGCCTCAAGTTGGCCCAGGTGCAGCTCAGGCCACCCCTTCTGGGGACAGTAAACCTTGGCAGCACCTATACAGTGCCATCTCCATCAGGGGCCAAAAGGCATCAGCTATGGGGGCTTGGCTCTCTCCACCTAGATTTCAAAATGATGCCCTGGAGAACACCTCAGGGCTCAAGCAGAGAGCTGCAACAGAGGCAGAGGCCCCACAGAAAGCACCTACTGGAGCAATGCCTAGTGGAACCATGGAGGCAAAAACCAACCTCCCCCAACCCTGGTGGCTGTTTTTGGGTGAAGGGGTCCCACACTGAAAGAGCTGCTGGTATGAAACTCCAGCCTGGGAGAGCCACAGTTAAGAGACTTCAACCTGTGAGAGCTGCAACTTGGACTGTGCCCAGAAAAACCAGGAGGTAGAGCCTTGGGGGCCCAATTCCCACACCAGTGTGTCTGAAAGGCAGAACTTCAAGTCAAAGAAGATCATTCTGTAGCCATGAGATCTAATGTTTTGCCCCATTGCGTTTTGGATTTGGTCAAGACTGAGTATCCCTTCCTTCTTTCCTATTTCTCCCTTTTGAAATAGGAATGTCTATTCTGTGCCTGTCCTACCATTATATTTTGTAAGCACATCACATGTTTAATTTTACAAGTTCACAGCTGGAGAGCTATTTGTCTCAGGATAAATTGTAACTTGAGTTTTATCCATGTCTGTTTATATGAGATTTAGATGAGACGCCAAATTTTAAATTTTTGAGCTGATGCTGGAACAAGTTAAGATTTAGGGGCTATTGTGATTAAATGAATGTATTTTGCATGTGACAAAGACAAATTTGGGAGGCCTAGGAACAGAGTGCTATAGTCTGAGCACTTGTGCCATGCCCCTATACCCACCAAATTCTTATGTTGAAACTTAACCCCAAATGCAGTAGTATTACGTGTAAAGGCCTTTGGGAGGTAATTAGATTATGGTATTAATGTACTTACAAAGGAGATTGAAGGGAATATTCCACCCTTTCCATCATGTAACAACCCACTACAAGGCACCATCTTGGAAGCAGATTCTAAGTAAGTAGTTCTAAGAAGTAGTTCTAAGTAAGAAGTTCTAAGAAGTAGTTTCTAAGAACTACTTAGAAAGTTCTCTGAAAAGAATACCAATGCTGCATCAACAAACCCTTACCAAACAATCTGCTGGCACTTTGTTCTTGGATTTCCCAGCCATCAGAACTATTAACAATTAATTTACATCACTTATAAATTACCCAGCCTAAGGTACTTTATAATAGCAGCCTGAACTAAGATGCTACTCCACATGTATTCTTCAAACCTGCAGCACTGGCATCACCCAAGAGCTTACTAGAAGTACAGTCTTCATCATCATGCCAGAGCTATGAATCATAATATACATTTTAACACCACCACCCCTCCAGATGATTCTTATGCACATGAAAGTTTCAGAAGCACTATTCTGTGTGATGGGTTTTCAGCAAGGGGCTCCGAGCTTTTATCAGTGGAAACACAACCAGTGTTAGGAATTGAGGAAATCCAGTTTTTGCTTGTTCCTAGAAAACAGAGCTCTAAAAAATAATCGAGCCCAGGTGTCAGCTTACCATTTAAGTCCTACACCAGTGATATAAAATCTCCTTTAAAAAAACAAAATCCTCAATATTCCATGCCTCCTTTAGTTAGCTTCCCACATCCAGCATACATCACAGCTTAAGCAGGAAAGCATTAAACCAGGAATGTGAGACCTGAGCTCACCAGTTTTGTGCCTGTCTTTAGATCATGTTTTCTTCTTTGAGGTTCAGCTGACTCATCTCTTAAGGAGGGTAGGAATAAAGGCCTTGCCTCCCTCTGATGTTTTGAGTTTCAGATAGGATCAGATTTGTGAAAGTTCTCTGAAAAGAATACCAATGCTGCATAAAATGAGATATTATTTAAGCATTAGTATTTTACTTGCCATTTCCTAACACATGCTTGGTTCATGCTTAGTAAGACAGATCCAGGCCATATCACGATTCACATTTTAGGACCAACTGTTGTTTGTTCTTAGACAAGAAGCCATAGCAGCGAAGGTAGGATATCTTCCAATTAAATGATTTTGGTTCTAATTATCTTGCACAGCACCCACACAGCAGTAAGTTTTCCCTTACCACTAACAGAATTCTAAGAAATAACCATCCTTCCTTCCTGAATCGCTAAAACCATTAGAACTGTGAGTTCTCCCCAGGGGCCCTTACCCTCTTTCTGTGCTTCAGCCACCAGGTCCCTGGTGATTCTTGCTTCACTTTGAGAAGTAAAACAGCCTTGTCCACACCAAGAAGGAAACTTTTTGCACCTACCTGGGCAGACAGCTGTTGTCCTTGGATCAACAGGCAAGCCACAGCATTTATCTTACATAGGGATGTGTTTTCCCTAACCCCCTGGTCTGAGCCCTGTCCACCACCTGTTTCCCTGGTACAGGAACTCCTGCCTGTGTGCAAATCTGTATTCCTATTGATGCCCTTTTACTTGCTTCATGTATTTGGATGTTGAACCCAGGTCTCCTACTCAGATTCTTTGCCTGCTTCCTTTGATTTATGCTAACTCATTCAGATCTCACTGTTGCTGTCGGTTTTCACAGGATTTACACACCTTCAGTTCCATAGCTCCCCAGGGATCCCCTGGCTGTGATATTTGCCAGCATGCAGCAGCATCAACCACAGCAAAAGTGCCTTGGCCGGGCTTTTCCTGGGTCACTTGAACTTAAGGCCTCTGAAGCCTTAGTACTGAACATCCACATGCTCTTCATTCTCGCGAAGCAGCATGCTCTATTTTTGCTGTATCTAGGTGCCACTGTTATCTACAACTCCATGGTGGTGCTATGGGAAGCTTTCTCACAACTCCCAGGTTAGATTACTTGAGAAATAAAATTTTTTATCTCAACTTTTTAGTTTCAAGGGGTATATGTGCAGGTTTGTTACCTGGGTATATTGTGTGATGCTAAGGTTTTGAGTATGGTTGCCCACACACAGCACCCAGTAGTTTCTCAACCCTTCCTCCACCAGTAGTCCCCAGTGTCTATTCTTGCCATCTTTATGTCCATGAATAACCATTGTTTACTCCCACTTATAGGTGAAAATAATGGGGTATTTGGTTTTCTGTTCCTATGTTTATTCACTTAGGATGTTGGTCTCTAGCTGCATTTAGTTCCAAAGGATAAGATTTAGTTGTTCTTTTATATGGCTGCATAATATTCCATGGTATATATGAACCACATTTTCTTTATCCAATCCAATGTTGATGGACACCTAGGTTGATTCCATGTCTTTGCTATTGTGAATAGTGCTGCAATGAACTTACCAGTGTGTGTGTTTTTGGTAGAACGATTTATTTTCTTTTGGATATATAACCAGTAGTGGGATTGCTGGGTCGAATGCTAACTGTTTTAAGTTCTTTGAGAAATCTCCAAACTGCTTTCCACAGTGGCTGAATTAATTTACATTCTCATCAACAGTGCATAAGTGTTTCCTTTTCTCCACAATCTCACAAGCTTCAGTTTGACTTTTTAATAATAGCCATTATGACTGGTGTGAGATGGTTTGACTGGCATTTCTAATGATTAGTGATGTTGGGCTTTTTTATATTTGAGTAAAAACATGCAGGCACAACAGAATGCATGGTTCATGATGCCACATGTAAAGTGCAGAAGCAAACAAATCTAATCTATGGTTTTAAACATCAGGGGAGTTGTTATTTTGGGGAGTAGGGTAATGGCTGAGAGGGCCAAGAAGACTTGCATGTCTTCTTTTGAGAATTGTTCATGTTTTTTGCTCATTTTATAATGGGGTTATTTGATTTTTTCATGTCCAATTGCTTAAGATCCTGATAAATTCTGTATGTTAGACCTTTGTAACATGAATAGTTTGCAAATATTTTCTCCCATTCTGTAGGTTGTCTTTATTCTGTTCATAATTTCTTTTGCTGTGCAGAAGCTCTTTAGTTAATTAGGTCCCACTTGTCAATTTTTTTGTTGCAACTGCTTTTGAGGACTTAGCCACAAATTCTGTCCCAAGGCCAATGTCCAGAATGGTGTTTCCTAGGTTTTCTTCTAGGATTTGTACTTTGAGGTCTTACATTTAAATCTTTAATCTATCTTAATTTTTATATATGATGAAAGGTCAGGGTAAAGTTTCATTCTTCTGCATATAGCTAACCAGCTATCCCAGCACTATTTATTGAATAGGGAGTTCTTTTCCTGTTGCTTATTTTTGTCAACATTGTCAAAGATCAGATGGCTGTAGGAATGTAGCTTTATTTCTGAGTTCTCTATTCTGTTCCATTTGTCTATGTGTCTGTTTTTTTACCAGTACCATGCTGTTTTGGTTACTGTAGCGTTGTATAATTTGAAGTCAGGTAATGTGATGCCTCCAGCTTTGTTCTTTTTGCTTAAGGTTGCTTTGGCTATTCGGGCTTTTTGGTTCCATATGAATTTTAGAATATGTTTTTCTAATTTTGTGAAAAAATGATGTTGGTAGCTTCATAGGAGTAGCACTGAATCTGTAGATTGCTTTGGGCAGTATGGCCATTTTAATGATACCAATTCTTCCAATCCATGAGCACGAAATATTTTTCTGTTTGCATCATCCATTATTTTTTTTTTTTAGCAGTGTTTTGCAGTTCTCGTTGTAGAGATCTTTCACCTTGGTTAGATGTAGTCCTAGGATTTTTGTTTGTTTCTTCTTGGTGGCTATTGCAAATGAGATTGTGTTCTTGATTTGGCTCTTAGCTTGAATGTTAATTGGTATATAGAAATACTACTAATTTTTGTACATTGATTTTTGTATCCTCAAACTTGACTGAAGTCATTTATCAGTTGCAGGAGCCTTTTGGCAGAGTGTTTAGAAAAAAATTATTGAAGCATAATAAAGTATACACATCACAAATAGCTCAAAAACTATTGAGTGAACACACCTGTATAATTCCCATTTAGAAAGGAAGAGAGAACATGAGATCTTAGCACTCTATTCATGCCATCTCCTAGTTATTAAAATTTCTAAGATAAATACTTGCCCCTCACAGCCATTACTCTCTTCCCCAAAATAACCATTCCAGTGACTTTTAACACCATCATTACGTTTGCTTGCTTTTGTACTTTATATATGGAATAATGAAGCATGTACTCTCTTGTGCATGGATGCTTTTACTTAACATGTTTGCAAGATTCATCCATGTTGTGTGTAGCTGTAGTCTATTCTCTTATTAGCATATAGTATTTCATTGTATGACTATGCTGCTCTTTACCTACTTGTGTTTCTTTCCAGTTATGTTCTATTTATTTCCAGTTGTGTTCTATTACAAATAGTATTACTAAAAATACCCTTATGTCTTTTGGTGAACATAAGGTACTCATTTCCTGTTGGGTATATAACTAAGAGTAGACTAGCTGGGTGAGAGGGTATGCACACCTTAACCTTTAGCAAGTGTAGCAGCTTTCCAAAGGTGGTGTACTAAGTTACACTTCCACCAACAGTGTATGACAGTTCCAGTTACCCTGTATCTTTGCAAACATCTGATATTGTCTTTTTTCATTTTAGCCATTCTGGTTATTGTGATTTAATATAATTTCCATGATAACTAATAAGTTCAAGTACCTTTTAAAAAATGTATGTTATTTAGGTATTCATTTTTATCAGTGCCTGATCAAGTCTTAGTTGCCCATTTTTCTATTCACATGTTTTTTTCTTTTGACTTGTGGAAGCTTTCTATGTGTTGTGAATACTAGTACCTGCAGGTAGTGCAAATTTTTTCTATGGTTGGCCTTATTAGTTGATTAATGGCGTCTGTTGATAAAGAAATTTTTAACTTCATAACCGAGTCCATAAATCAAATTTTTTCTTTATGGCTAGGTTTGTGTTCTGCAAGAAGCACAGTAACTGACAGGCTGCTTCTGGTGTAAAATTGCCCCTACTTTACCATCTGTTGATATGAAAGTCACTCAAAATAGTCAGTACTTTTACCATCTGTATGACTTTAATTTATTAGATTTTCCCTGAACATTTTGACTGTTCTCAAAACCCAGCCTGGAAATTGCCTTGACCTTCCATTTATCCATATACTACTGATCTACTATTTATCTTTATGTCTTCCCTTAAATAGATTATAATTCTTATTGGCATGAGCTTAAGAAATTCTGTCCTGAAAGATCCCCAATGCAACAAGGATCTCTTGGAGAAAAAAAATTCTTCATAATTACATAGCAATCAATTTGCTAGATGAAAACAAAATAAGTATTCTGATTAATTGCATTGCCTTATAAAGGAAAAATCATTAGTCTTAGACTGTTAGGGTTGTTAAACCCCAGAGACTAATTAGAGCAATCTGAAGCCTCACAACAAAGAATGCACTATTATTATACTTTTACAGATAGAAGTCAAAGCACAACTGTAAGAAATAAGATATGTGGAAGTCCATAAAGCAGTGCCTGTCACATAATAAACAGTCAATAAATCTTAGCTATTGTTGTTATTACAAGTTCTTTATATTGCAGTTGTGCAAACTGAAATCCAGAGAAATAAAATACCTTGTCTCCACTCACATGGATTTCTGGTTGCAGAATTAAAACTAAACCCTCCATAGTCATATTCTCATCCAAGGGATCCTTTCTACTAAACTACAGTCTCTCAGAATTCCTCATCTATAACAATTCTAGAAGGTATTTACAGGAAATATCAATTCATAAATTTAATAACCAATAGAACTCAAGACGTATTTTCATTTTTATCACTTTATAAATTATAATACTATGCTTCTAATGATTTGAACTTTGTTATTGAAACATTCTTCCTGTTTTTAATTAAGAAAATCTTTCAGTAAGTATGAATGTATCTTCTCCACCTAAATAGGTATTGTGAGTATTTCTGTTCGTTTTTGTTGGATAATAAACGGTCTTAAAATTTACTTAAAATCATCACTTATTTTTCTCATGAATCTACAGTCACCAATTTACGCTGTGTTTACATGAGTGGCTCTTCTGATCTCAGCTGGGCTCACTCACATATTTGTGAGCTTGGATATTTTAATTGAAAAATCTTATCAGCTATGTAACTCTGCTTCTGGGAGTTGAATGGATAACAGCTGGGTGATAGAATACTTGGGCCATGCATCTCTCACCATCCCCTAGGCAGTCCAGATTTATTTATACAGTACGATCATGAGGTTCCAAGAAAGCAAACAGAGCCTAGCTCAGACACAGTAAACCATTTTTTTGTTATTGTTTGCTGTATTCCACAGGTCAAAGCAAGTCACAGGTCTAGCCTCACGTATTGAGGAAATAGACTTCACCCCTTGATGGAGGATACTGCAAAATCACACTACAAAAATGTTGGATATAGGGAAGAAAAAAATAATTGTGGCCATTTTTCAAATGTACTGCAATGAGTATGCATAAGAGCCAGGTAAACATGTTAACTTTATCCTTACTTGGATAGGAGTCTTAGTAAAAGAAAGCTTTTCCTGTACTCAAAAATGAGGGTTTATACTTTTCTCCCATCAGATGAGCAAATATTTTGAAGTTATAATAGGCAGGGTTCAAAATGGAAAAAAATAAGCAGTCTCACATGCTGATATGCATATGCATCAGGAATTCATGATGAAGTTATTACAAACAAATAATCATGTATTTCACAAAGATGGAGCTCTATGGCTACTTCATAAAGCATCATTTTTAACACTGAAAAACTGGGAAAATCAGTGTCCAAAAATAACTGGTTAAATACATTATGTTATAACCACATAATGGAATACTACATATTGAAATGAAGATGTAGAAGAATATTAAATGGTGTACGAAGGTAGTCATGACATATTAAGGTTAAAAAAAGATTACATACTATGTTATTTATTTGCATGTTTTGGTATAACTATTTTCTAAAGATATCACAATTGGTCATTTTGCTTTTTAATTAGAGGGATCAACATTCTTTGACAATAAATTTGTCATTCCTTTTACATGCTGCAAGTTTAACAAAAAGCCCCATCCCAGGTGTATCTTCAATTATACAGTGTTATCACAGAAGAATTTACGAATCACTACCGACTATATGGCATTGTTTAAATTTGAAACTCTGGTGACTCATGACTAGGTATGCCAGTCATTTGCTGTTTTAATACTTCAATAATTAGTAAAAACAGTAGAGTTTGTTTAGAATAGAAACTAGGAATTTTTGTTGATAGGTTCAGCTTTGCCATGTTTTAGTTGAATGGCTCAGAGAAAATTACCATTTCTTTTCATTTCATTTTCCTATCTGTCAAGTGAGGATATGTCTGAATTCAAACTCCTTGAGGGAAAAACCTACCGTGTATAATTCAACTTTGTGTCCTCAACTTCCTTACCTACTCAATAGCTTACCTGTCTACTTCATAGAAGTACGTCAGAGAATATTGATAAGCATACCATCACTCTGCAAGCAAGGTTTCCATAGGGAGGGAAGATGAATCAGATACTTCTTATATGCCAAGTCAGATTCTCTTATATTCACCCATCCCCAGGGCTTTTACCATCAGTGGCTACCAACTCTGTGGGAAGTCTGACCAACTTCATATGAGCACAACCCAATAGGATCTCACCATACACCCACATCACACCTCCTCCTGCCTCCTGCCCCAAGGTTTCCCTGTTGATGCACAAGAGTGAGAGCACATAAGTGTTCTAGTCAATTCCATGCTGTAACACCAAAGATCACTTGGCTGCTTCATGCTACAGAACAAAGAAAAGAGTCACTCTATTGGCGATGGTGATCCATCCTGACTGTCATGAGGAACTAGGGTTGCTGATACACAATGGATGAAGGGAGGAGAAAGTCTAGAAATAAAGGTTCCCTAGAACACCCATTGGTGCTTCTCTGCTCAGTAATAGTAAACAGATAATTGAAGCAAGAACAACCTGACATAAACAAGGCATTTAGAACCCTTAGGGACAAAGGTTTAAGTCATTGTACTGGGCAGGCAAGCATTCCAGGTCAACTGAAATGTTGGTCATACGTTGGGGAAATCTAGAAGAGATTCAAGGCAATGTGGTCATTGCCTTGAAGTGTTCTGATTGGATTTGTACCTCTTCTCCTGCAGAAGATGCCATGTTGTAGCATAGGAGCCAAATGCCAAGTATAATGCCTCACCTCACACTGAGTACTTCCTACCTCTTGCCCAGGGTTTCCTGTTGACACTAAGGTAGAACACACTGCAGAGTCCGTATGTGCTTATCCAAGAATTTCAGAGGAATTAACACCCATGGGGTTAACTTTTGACCAATGGGAGACAGAAGCCAGTAGATAAATTCTTCTCCCTTCCTCTCTTCACACAGACCTTCCTTGCAAACTGGTCATTTACACAACCTCTTAGAAGATGATCCTGTAAGACTGAGCCATTAGTTGCTCTTGACATCAAGTGGTGACTGGCTTAACAATGTACCTTTGTATTGGCTTTTTCTTTCTTGACTCATTCCCCTTTTTCCTACCCTCCTAATTCCCTGAGATTGCACTCTGTGAACTAGGACATAAGCCTCAGCCTCAGGCTCTGATTTCTGCAGAAACCAGTACAAAACAAAATAATTGGCAGGCCCAGCTGTGGTATTCATACCAAGGCAGAGTGATTTGTAGGGTAGGCATCAAGGCTCCTAGAGGTGGGAAGACACAGGAAGAAAGTCTTAAAGATTTTCCCATACTTGCTATACTTTCTCTCCACTGTGGATTCTCTGATGCCGATATTATATGGATTTAACAGCTAAAACTCTTCCACACTCATTACCCTCATGAGTCTTCTCCCCATTGTGGATTCTCTGATGTATAGCCTCTCTTCCCCAGAAGCAAATGAGTCTTTGTGAATTTCCCAAAAACCTTGCCCAATGCCCATGATTAAGGCAAGGAATAGCCCTACAGTGAACAATGGGCAGATTTTCCCATAATCCTTTTCTTCATAAGTCTTTCTGTTCTGATGGTGCTGACCCCATCACTCCAAGGATGAGCGTGAGATCAGGCCTGCCCCATCAGAGGCTCCCTTTATCCTATTGCTATGGTTTGAATGTTTCCCTTCCAAATTTATGGTGAAACAATACCCACTGTGATGTTATTATGCAGTGGTGCCTTTAGCAGGTGATTAGACCACAAGGGCTCCCCCTCATGTATGAATTAGTGCCTTATAGAAGGGCTTAAGGGAATTAGCTTAGGCCCCTTTTTGTCCTCTGCCATATGAGAATGCCACCATGAGAAGATGCCGCCACTGATAAAGCAGCCCTCACCGGACACCAAACCTGCTGGTGCTTGATCTTGGACTTCTCAGCCTCCAGAACTGTAAGAATACATTTGTGTTGTTATAAATTACTCAATCTGTGGTATTTTGTTAGAGAGGCACAAGTGAACTAAGAAACCTACATACCATGATTGCTTCAGGGATTGGTCTCTGATTGGAGCCAAGCCAATCTTGGAATCTTTATACCAGTGCTTTAAGAAAAAAATGCTTTCTTTCTGCTGGGGCACTGAAGCTGGAAAAATGTCAGTCTTGAGCCTCTTAGTGTCCAATAACTAAGCCAACAGAACAAAAGTAGAGCTTAGAGGTGAAAACAGATTTTCACCTCTACCATGCAACCTAGTTGGGACTAGCAAGAGATAAGCATTCAACTTCTAGGAAGAGTCAGGGTTTTTTTGTTTTTTTGTTTTTTTTATGACCACAGCATGAGATAATGTGTTGGCACCTTCATTAGTTGAGATTTGAGGGTAGTAAAAAGGCCATTCAAGCAAGCGTGAGCATAACAGACTAATAGGTAGGGTTTGCTTCAGATACGACTGGCTCTGGGGGTCCAAATAATATAATCATAACTGTCTATTTTCAGCTGAGCACTGTTTTTTTTTCCTCCTTCTTCCTGCAGGCTTATTGGGCAGATTCTATGTGGAGAGCAGCCGTGGCCTTGAGGCTGTGTGTGGTGGTTATACTGACTGTAGTCCCGGGCAGTTGCAGCAGGCAGGAAGCAGAGAGAAATGTGATGAGGCAGCTCTGGAGAGGGGGAGCCACAGGTGCACCCCTGCATTGGGAAGACGCCATCAACTGCAGTAAAGAGAATAGATGCACCACACACTCCTGGATTTGCTGGGGAATTTAAGAAAAATGCAGTCAGAAATCAAAGGTGGAGTTCTAGGGGTCCTCCTGGAAAGAAGCTACGGAGAGAACTTCTGATTGGCATTTTTGTCCTCTGTAGCTCTACTTTTGTCCTGCTAAAAGCAGGAATCAGATCAGATGTTAAGCTGATGACATTTGACAGTCACAACGCAATACTTATTACCACATAACATTCCCCTACTACACCATTTAAATTTCTCACTCTCACCCAGAATATTCACAGATGAGTCATGAGAAGTGATAAATAAAAAATACTATTTTTTAAGTCAAACGTGAGTATCAAACTGTAAAGACCCAGTATGTATAAAATTTACTTTTGCAATTAAAACTCCCAATGTTTATCTCATACCATCCATTATGTGCACAGATCTTGTTGTGATGCTCAGAAATTAAAGCATGTAAGATGTGTGGTTCAAGGAAATTACTTTTTAAAGAAAGAACACCCACTGAAATTCATTGATTCATGTTACTGAAAAAGTCAGAAGTAGAAATAATTACCATGAAAAGGAGGTTAAAAATGCTGGGACCCCAGAAGAACTAAGATCTAGCCCAGGCTTCTCTTAGATGGTACAGATGGGAGAAAGTCCTAAAGATCTTCCCATACTGGCTACACTCAGGGTTTCTCTCCACTGTGGATCCTCTGATGCCGACATTATGTGGATTTAACAGCAAAATCTCTTCTATACTCATTACCTTCATCGGTCTTCTCCCCAGTATGGATTCTCTGATGTATAACCAATTTGGAACTACTGGGGAAGCCATTTCCACTCTTCTTGCAGAGTTAGGGTCTGTCCCTACTATGGATTCTCTGATGACTCATCAGATTGACAATTATTATCAGCTCACCCACACTCCTCACACTGATAAGATTTCTCTCCAGTATGGACTGATGACAAATCAATGAAGAATTGCCATTAAATGATTTCCCACACTCCTTACATGGATAGTGTGGATTCTCTGGTGTCTGACATACTAAGAGAAAAAGCTGATGCACCTTCCATACTCCTAACATCTGAAGGATTTCCTTGCATAGTGGCTTCTCTCATCTTTTTCCTTTAATATTTTTTTCTGTGGAGATTTTCTGGTGCTTCTCCATGTCACGTGTTTCTGGAAAGTCATCTTCCTAAGAAACATTCTTTAACAGCCCATGTGGCATCACCATGTCTGTTTCTTCAGAAATTCCCTGTGTTGATGTGGACTCATTGTCATTGTTGGTCTCAGCATCTTTACAGGCATCCCTGGTCCCCTCTGCAGGGGGATCATCCTGTGTGTCCAGGACCCAAGGCATATCCCCTCCTACAAGAAGTGAGACCCGGGCAAGTTTGCAAACTGGGTATCCTGGTGCCTGGCTTTCGGGGTTGATGGCCATCAGCTGGGCTCCTTCCTTCTGTGCTTCTGGGAAAAAGCGGGGGCTCCAGTGGCAGGTGGCCAGAAAATAACTCTTTATTGTTGTATTTTGTATGAAGTACAGCCAAACATTTCTGGGTCAGTTGTACAGAGGGGAAAAAGAAAACAAATGGCTCCCTGTATCCTCGCCTGAGAACCAATACGGGGAAGGGATAATCACTGTTCCAGGGTCCCAAAGTCCTTGGTCTGGAATTTACACTTTCTGATCCTGCCTCTAACATCCAGGGCTGAGATAACAATCAGCCGGTGGCTTCTAAAACAGCTGGAACCTCCATCTGGACACATACAGGGACTCAATGGTAGCTTCATTCTCCCCGTGATTAATCCACAGGATTCCAGGGTGGCTTCTTTTTCTTTTGGGGAACACATAACTTTCAACAAAGGGATTTTGAAGTTGACAAGCTTCCAAACTCTGTGATAAAGCAGTGAGTTTTGCAAACAGTTAGTTATGTTCCATCACTAATTCCATCTGCTTTCTAGAGGATTTTAGTGTACTTTGACCTCGAAGGAGAAGAAGGGTTCCAGAGTTGTTACCCTTCTAGAAAAGGAAAACAAAAACTCCAGCAAGATAAATCAAGCTAATACTAACAGTTAATTGAAAGGAAATGGTATGCTTTCCTCTGATAAAAAAGGGGGGGCATCAAAAATCCAAATCAAAATGCTTGCAGTTTCCCAAACACACCCTCCTCTTCCAGCCTCTCACCACCCCACTCACCATTGTCTCTGCTTGGAATGGTGCTATGCTGGCTGGGGTCATAAAATGATGAAAAAGAGAAAGTGGATCCCTGCCTGTCTGTAATCAGGAAAGCACAGGGTGTGCAGGAGTCTTGAGAAGTGCCCCCTCACCCAAACTCTGAGGATAAGAAAAGCTTCCTGTAGAAAACGCTATCTAAGCTGAAAACTAAAAACAATTTTGACAATGTAGAAGATAGTGTTCCAAGCAGAAGAATGGTGAGCACTAAACCTAGAGACCGGAATAACTGCAAGTAGTTCAGGAGAGGTCATTTATTTGGGCAGTGGGAGGTGAGTTGACCGTAGAGAATAAGAGACAAAATGAGAAATGGAGAAAGGAAATAGGGAATGAGACGAAATGAGAGAGGGGGCAGCAGCCACATCATTAAAAGTCATGTTTAGGTGTCTGCAATTTATCTTAAGAAAATGAAGAGACATTAAAGAAACTTAAACTGGGGAGGGACTTGTATACCCACGTTTGACAATCTTTGTAATCCCAGTGTCTAGCATAGTGTCAGGCTCTTAATAGCTGTCCAATAAATGCAATGGTGAGTGGTGTGGCAAGTGCAGAAGAAATGACAAACCAACATAACAGTCTATATAAAAGCCATCTTTTTAGTAAGAACTATTTATAAGCATAAATATTCATAAATGTGTACATAAATGTTTGTAAATGTACAGAATAGTAAGTTATGAGACCATAGTCACAAAACAAAAGGCATCACAATGGTTAGAATGCCAGCATCACATCCTCAATGCTGAAGACAATAAATTATTCGTAAGTATATTCTTACTGCATAAGCCAGATAGTTTTTCTAATGTTAACACTAAGGAAAGAGATGGCTTTCTGAAGAAGAGAGAAGAAATCAAGAATGTTCTGGAACCTAGGGCAGGGAGAGATGGCAGCATACCATGAGGGTATGGCTTTACTCTACCTACATTTAAATCCCAGATCCTAACAAGATTCCCAGATGTAGATTCTTGGCCAAAGCTTTACTCTTTCTGTACCCAAGTCTACTTTGTAAATCAGAATATCACCTCCTCATAAGTTTGTTGTGGGAATCTAGCTACATAGGACCTGCAAAGCACTCACACAGCTCCTGACATACAGTAGTGAATAGTTACTGGGAAATCACTCTAAGTGAAAGAGGCAGGCTTTGGAGAACAACATTCTGGACACACTGGAGACACATGGAGTTCCTGAGGGCAGGCAGCAGAATAAAACTTAACAGGAAGAGTTCCAGAATTCTGATCTGCTCTTAAATTTTTATCAAGTTAGATCTCCTTCTTTCTTTAGAAATTAAAATTGGGACTAAGATTCTGGTTCAGTTTAGGTTTATTTATTCATCCCATAAATATTTGTTAAGCACTTACTATATGCTAGGCACTGTTCCAGGAACCAAAGATTTGACGGCTAAAGAGAGAGAAATAGAGAAAGAGAAAAGGAAAACCAGGAGAATTACATGTGAAAAACTATTACAAAGGTTTATACCTACAAAAAGGAAATGGAGTGATTAGGCTGGGGTTCTCCAGACGTTTTATGAGATGAGTTTCTTTCTGCTTTCTTGAGCCTAGGGATGAAGTGCTGACAGTAAGATTCCAGAGCAGAAGAAAACACACTGGGAAGCATACAAGGGTAATAGCAACTGACCAGAGATCCAGCAGATACATTTGACAACAATCAGCAGGTCCTGATATTCTAATTAAACTCACAGGGTCAGTGGAGCTTCTGGGACTTCCTGAAGCATCAAGAAAACTCTTGAGAATTAGGGAAGAGTAGAGATAGCAAAAGAACTGTATTTTATATCATACAGTTTCGGTTAACTGTATGATATAAAACACCATTTCAGGAAAGGGAGGAATATGCTACCTGTTCAAGAGGAGAGGATTAGGATGAGAATGAAAGAGCAACAACAGCTACTTCAAAGGTGATGGGGAATTTGGAGCCATGTGTTGAGGATTTGTGACTGGTGAGAGGGTACACAAGTGCGATCAGACAAAAGACCAAGGATGACATTGTCAGAATCTCATTCAAAAAGGAAAGGAAATAAGTCATTAATCATGATTTGCATCTGTTAATAAGGATTTAAGAGTACACATCAAAAGAATATGGCATATTTTTAATTAAAAAGCAAAAGGGGATAGATAAAAATTACAAATGTGTTTCATCAATGTAACCAGCACGGTCCACACATTCCATGAATCAACTCTCAAATTATAATATCTCAGATTCTTATCCCATCTTACTGGTTAAGTTTAGTCCTTACCAGATTTCCATCCCCAAATATTCTGGACTCCCTGGGAAATGCTCTCGTGTTCTCCAAAGCCATCTTGATGGTCACCTCCCACCTCAGTGAGCCCCCTAGCTCCAGGCCTCTCTCTGTGGACCACCGCTCACCCCAGCATGTGTGACCCCCTGCCACCTCCACAGGTTTCCCTCAGGCAGCTCCTCTCATTGAGACTGCTTCACCTGAAGCCTGGGTACAGTCGTTCCTTCAAGTCCCAGTTAGAATAGAACAGGTCAGCAAGAGTCTATTGATGCTTTGGGGATAATCGGAGGATCAAAGAAAAGGAAATAGGGTAGTAAAATTAAAATTGCTTTTAGATATGGTGCACTCAAAACCTGCCAAGACCCAAGGGTCCATGACAGCACTCCTCCTGGCTAGTCCATGTGTTAGGAACCTGCTTCCGAACCACACATATACCCCAGTGAGTTCTTTAAAATATCCTGCTTTTCAATGAAACAAGTTCCTAATCCCAAGGCCTAGGAAAATAAGTTCATTCCTTCCATGACCTGAGACCTGCCTACCCCCTCCAGGGGGAAACCCCACCAGGTTGAGGTCTGCTCTGTGACCTTCTGTAGAGTGAGCCCTAAAATATACAAGAGTTCATGCAATGTATTTTCCAGTTCTGGCTTATTCACTCCTGAATTATGCGAGATTTGAGACATCAACAGTCCAGCCTGTGTTGGGCTGCATCAGACTCAGGCCACATAAGGTCAAGTGAGACCTGCACATGTTTCCAGCCATGACAGGTCTCAGCTTCCACTCTCATCAGCCACTGCTGAAACATACACATGGATTTATCCAGAGCAAGAGCATGAATACATGGCTATAAGGAAGTCCAAATCTATGCATAGGAAACAAGTCTGTTCTCAAAGAAACAATCCTCTGAGATGCAATTCTGTCTGCTCTAAAGACAACTTAAATTATAACATCAAACAGTTTTGCAATTTGGGATCAAGAAATCTCAACCCTTTTAAAGTCCCAACAGGGAACTCTGCTCTGGGTTCAACTAAAAGACCAAGGGATGGAGGATAACAGCCCCAGAATAAAGGATGATGACACTCTGTTTAAGGAGCTATTTTTCCAACTTCTACCTATTCTGTTGTTAGAGAGTATCTCATAAGACTGTGATGTGTAACCAATTTAATATTTGTGATTTTGAAAAATATTGTGGCAGTAACTATAAATATGTTACACATTTATCTTTTAGAAATAAAAAATCCTCAACATCTAACATGTGTGAAAGGGCTTTGACAAGCATTAAGTATTGCCTCCACTCCTCTAAGGAGGTCAGCCTTGGGAAAGCTAAAGACAAAATAATTTGGATACAATGCAACTTGAAATAAGCCTAAGACCTTACATGCCAGATACAGAGTAGGAAGGTGCTCAACTTCTTTCATGTCCCAAATTATATCCTTAGTCGAAAACTCATTGCCACATATCCCTGGCCAGAGGTCTTTGCAGCAATTCATCTTTCTGAGCCCTCTTAACTACTTTAAAGTTCTTTGGTGCTAGAAAGTCACTAGTAGATCAGTTGCTATTCAAACTGTTTATATCTAAACTGTATCTAAAGTCTTCTTACAGAAATTTTATTTAGAAAAAGTGAATTTTCCATATGTCTTAAAATCAACCTTGGACTTCCAATTAAACATCATAGCTTGAACATACATTTATCTTCACTTCTTCCCAGCCCCACTAAAATTTCAAAAGGCTTTATCTACAATGGCAGGCCAAATTCCTCAGGCTCACAAGTTCCTTGGAGGTATCAGACACCTTTAAGGGCATGGGAATTTAGTGAAAATCCACATGCTGAATATGCAGCCTCTAGTTCTTTTCCTCAAGTTAACTCACAGTAGGCAAAGCTGCCAGACATGTGCTCCACAGCCAGGAGCTTGGAGAATTCTAAGAAAAATTACAACTCAAGAGAAAAACCTAAATATATTGACATTTTGCATTCTCCCCTCTGCAATGAAATGTCCAGGTCACAATCACAAAAGTCAGCAAAATCTCACCCTCAGATGAGACTTTCCTAACAGTTTTTCAATGCTCTACTCTCAGAATGAATAGGCAAGGATCACCAGATGTTTGAGAAATGCTTCTAAAATGAAGACAGAGACCAAAACAGAGTGGGGATGGGGGCAGGATACAAAAAGAAGGCAGAGCTAATTGAGGGAAGAGAAGAATACTTGCAGAGATCTATTATTATGCTCCAAGAGATAAGAAAATATTTTTTAAAACAATAGAATGCTTTTGAAAAATAAAAAGGAACAGCATGGAACAAGAAACAGGTTGTGACAATTAAAAATGTATGTTAAAATTCATTATGCAAGAGAAGACAGAAGTTGAGCAGATCTCCCAAGGAGACAGGTAGCAGTGGTTGCCTTGGGGTGCAAGGCACTGAAATGCTGCCACACGAGCTGCTCCCACTAGAGCTGTGTCACAGCTGGCCCAGCCCCAGAATGGAGCTTCCTGAGCACCATACAAATTTAGCCCATCCTGAACAGTCTCAGGCAGACAAGGACTTTCGAGCTTTTGTTCCTACCTCCTTCCTCACACAGGACCAAAATATTCTAATCAATGTGGCAATTTATTTTATTAGACAGATGGTTGAAATGCAGCATGCCAGTATCTCAATATTCAATTCGGTGTGTATAGATACTTCCGTGAAGAAAGGGAAAGAGGCCCTTCAGAAATGCCCCATCTCCTGTGCCACATGTGCTACAAAGCAAAGGGGCAGGGGCATTTCTCCCCCACTTCCACCACCCCCCCCACATTTCCTGCTTCCACAGTCAGCTCCAAAAGAAGATTAAAACATAGGAAAATATGAGCCTTTGTCACCCATCACTGTTGAAAAATGACCACTTTAGTCATGAAGGAGTTTGCTCTGATAAGGAAATACACTGCCTGGAAAATGTAATGTTTCATATTCATGCATCTGTGCTCTTGCAAATGCTTTTTTGGCTCCATTAAATTTTGTATGATTAATTTTCCAGTAGACTTACAAAAGGAATAAAAATCCTTTAAAAAGTTTAACTTGTTTTTTCTGAATAACTTCTGACACCAAATGCTGAAGTTATACCTTAGTTTTCAGTAGGAAGAAAAATGTTATTTTCATTAGCTGGGCATTTTCAGTTGGACATGGTCTTTTTCAATATACCTATATACTTTTCAAATATATTTAGCAAAGCACATATTGAATATACATTACAATATGCTGAGTCGTCATTCCTCTTTTGTCTTCGTAAACTTCTGTGGAGAAAGAATACAGTAAAATTTAGGATCCTTGTTCTCCAGCCCATAGTGTACACAGCAGGATACTGGAGAGCCATCAGAGCACAATTTCGAAAGTGTAAGCAGGAAAGTTCTACAGAAGAATGTCATGACACTGAGCTGGGCTTGCTGTCCATTCTCAGAATACATTATCCCTCTTTTCAGAATTTAATTCAGGTTCATGGGAAGTGGTAGAAACCATAGAGTCCTATGTTGAATGAAGAACAAGGAAGATGTATGAATGAAGAACAAGGAAGGTGCCAATCCAAACATATAAGGGGGTACCATATTAGTTTTGCACAGTAAGTGTTAAAGAACAAAAAAAAACTAAAATATAGCTTATTCTCACACACCCTTGACCCACTCTTCCCCTACCCCCAAACACAAGCAAAATTTGATTATGTTAAGATGGAGCCTTAAAAAGCTCCCAGGTGATACCAATAATCAGCTAGGGGAACACTTCTCTCAGGGATCTTTTAAGTCCCTTCTAGGACTTCAGTAAGTAGAAGATATGGTCTGTGCCCTCCAGAAGCTTGAAATATAATTAGAAAGTTAAAACAGAACAGGGTAATAGAAGAAGGCCCTAAGATAAGTATTGCAGAATTTTCAGAATGTGAAGAAGCAGGAAAGATGGAAGAAGCCATTCTGGAAAAAGACAAGAGAAGAGCATGAGGGGGCAGGGTATGTGGGGGTGCAATGAGTGGACAAGCAGCAGGCCTAGCAAACATGCAAAAAAGATTGGCTACCAGCAATGCCAGCCTAGTCCTGACCCAATAATTCTCCCTTCTGGGGTGTTTTCATTCAGATTTCTCTATCTTAAAGTGTCCTGAAGGTGGAAGAAGAGAGTATCAATTAACAGTCATGTGAGGCCTGTCTTCAATTCAGCCTCTTCTATAAAGCCTTCCCAGACCAGACCAAACCAAACTTACCTCTTTCCTCCTCCGAAGTCATGTAGAGCTAAACTGAGTACTTAATCCAACTCCCTCATATTACAGAGCGTGATCCTGAGAGATTCATTTGTTTACCCAATGTCACAGAGGTAGGAGAAGAGCCAAGAGAAGTAGATCTCTGCTCTCCCACTGACAGCCCAATGTTCCCTGCATTATTTCACCTTTTCTTCTTGTGGAAAGCGCATGTCAGTTCTTAATATCTCAACCCATGATTTTAAATTTTCATCATCATCCGTAGTCTAGTACAGTGTCAAACATAAGAAGTGCCCAACAAATACTTGTGAAGTTGAAGCAATAGCCAATAACTCCACCAATTTAAGAAAAGATAAAAATTTACCAATTCAAAAAACTAGGTAAATTGCAACTTAAATCCAAGAGTCCAATACCAAGACACATCACACTTAAATTTCTGAAGTTAGAGACAAAAAAATCTTGAAAGCATCAAGAGAAAAATAACACCTTAATTCTAGGAAAAAGGAAATGTCAATGACAGCAGATTTTTCATCAGAAACCATGGAGGCTAAAAGAAAGTGATGAAAGAAAAGAATTTAACCCAGAATTCCATATCCAGAAAAAAGATTCTTTAAGAATGAAGGGGAACAAAATCAAGATACTCTCAGATGAAAACAAGTAAAGAAGTTTTGTTGTTTATACCAGCAGATATACTCTAAAATAATAGCAAAAGGAAGTTCTCTAAACAAAAAGGAAACAGAGACCCTTGGACGTTAGGAAATACAATGTAAAGGGAGGGGCTTCAAAAGATGGATTACTAGAGACATCTCACCTCCTCCACAAAAAACCAAAATGAGTAGATAAACACACTTTAAATGGATCATCTAAGAGAGGGCACTGGAATTTAATAGAGAAGTGACAGCAAACACCTAAAATAAGGAAGGAGAGAGAAGCCCAGAGAGGCTGCCCAGTGCAGGGAAAGGTAAGTGAAAGATCCCCAAAAGGTCTACATTCCCACCACAGACTCCTGCGATCTCAGTGACAGGAGAGCCCTTGACCTTCCAGGTCCTGAGATTAACTTAGGGAGCTCCAAGCAGACAGCACAAAGTTTTTCTCCAGAAACAAAGCTGAGGCTGGATCCCACACCTGCCCCAGACCTAAGGAGCTTAAGCAGAATACTATTTTGGGAGCCCAACCCCCACCCACCTGCATCCTGCCCTGGGGCTCAACAGCCCTTGCATCTCCACATCTCTGGGGCCCCCTGACATCCTCCACCCGCAGCCTTACTAGCTGCTGCCATCAGGCCTGAAGCATGAGCCACAGGCAGCAATCCATCACTCCTGGCAGTGGGGCTGACACACATTTGCACACACCCTGAGGACAGATTCTTACCTACAGCCACCACCGTTGCTGGCTGCTGCCACTGGGCTGAAAAGCAAGCCGTGGGCAACAACCCTGCCAGCCCCAGCAATGGTGCTGCTGTGCGTTTACACATGCACTGAGGACAAGCTCCCACACCCACAGCCCCACCTGTGGCCAAAACACAAGCTCCTCAACTGCCTGCCTACAGCTGCTGCCACTAACAGCAACCTCACTCTCCCCATCAGCAGGGCTGCAGCCACTTGCATGCACACTGGGACAGGCTTCCCCATCCACCACTGCCACTGCCACTATCACCTGAGCTCTCCACTGGGGGGTTGGCGATCACCCAGCTCTGCCCGCCACAGCCCTTGCCCATATGCCCCAAGGACAGACCCATGCAGCCTGGCTCCATGCCCCCTAGTGCTCAAGCATGCTGTTCAGTGGACTGGGGATTGCCCCACCCCATCCACTACTGTTGGCACCTGAGTACTCTTAACAAGGGCCTAAGGATAGACCCACCCAGCCTGCAGCTATCATCACAGCTGGAACCCACCTGCATGCACCACCTGTGGGCCTGGGGACTGGCCCACCCAGCACATCACAGCCCCCACCAACACCAGTACAGACACCTGGGGAGGCAGAGGGTTTTCCTGCCACTACTACTGCCATCACTCATACCATGCCTGCTGTCCAGGGGCCCAAGGGCCCACCAGCCTGCCTGGCCCCTTGCTGCTGCTGTCACCTGAGTAAGCCATCTGGAGGCCCAAGAATCAGCCTACCTGGAACCACTTGGTGCTGGCACGTGCACTGCCCTGTGGCCCAAGGACAGGCATGTTCCACCTACTACTGTCATCACTGCAGATGAGGACTGACACAGCTGGTGTCTTCATCCCCAGCAAATCTTCACCACAGCCTCTACTAATGACTGCACCCTAAACCACTAAGGAAATCAGACACCACTGACACTGTTTACAAGCAAAGAAATTTATACAGAGACTAGACCATTGCATGCACCCAGAATCAAAGCCAAAGTGCCCTAACCAACCAACACCATAGATACATCTTCAGGAGAAGTCCTCCCAAGAAAGCAAATCCAAAAAATTAAAAGAAGCCACTGTTACTCCAGATGCACCAGATATCAATCTGAGGACACAAAAATCATAAGAAAATATGACACCTCCAAAGAAATACAATAATTATCTAGCAACAGATTAAAATGAAAAAAACTTACAAAAATCCTGGAAAAATAATTCAAGATAATTAAAGAAGCTCAATGAGATACAAGAGAACACAGGTAAATAATACAAAGAAATCAGAAAAACAGTTTAGGATATGAATGAGAAATTTACCAAAGAGATATCATAAAAAATAATCAAACAAATTCTGGAAATGAATAATTCAATGACCTAACAGACATTTATAGAACATTTCATCCAACAGCTGCAGAATACACATTCTTCTTATCAACACATGGAACATTCTCCAGGATAGACCATATGTTAGGCCACAAAACAAGCCTCAACAAATTTTTAAAAATAGAAGTCACATCAAGTATCTTTTCAGACCACAATGGAATAAAGCGAAAAGCAATAATAATAGAAACTTTGGAAACTGCAAATACATGAAAATTAAACAACATGCTCCAGTATGACCACTGGATCAATGAAGAAATTGAGGAAATCAAAAAATATCTTGAAATACAATATACCAAGACCTATGGGATATAGATGGAAGTACACAGCACTAAATGCCTACATCAAAAAAGTAGAAAGATTTCAAATATGCCATCTAACAATGCACTTCAAGGAACAAAAAGAGAAAAAAAAACCAAACACAAAAGTAGAAGGAAATAAATTTTAAAATTAGAGCAGAACTAAACAAAAGAGACCAAAAACAATATAAAAAAATCAATAAAATGAAAAGTTGGTTTTTTGACAAGATAAACAAAATCAATAGCTAGACTAACCAAGGAAAAAACTAGAGAAAACCCAAACAATCAGAAATGAAAAAGGAAACATTACAATTGGTACTACAGAAACAACAAAGATCAGAGACAATTATAAACAACTATATGCCAACAAAGGTGGAAAACCTAGAGGAAATGAATAAATTTTTGGACACATACAACCTACCAAGGTTGAATCAGGAATAGAACACCTATACAGAATAAGGAGCAAAGAGTTTGAATCAGTAGCAAAGTCTCCCAACACAGAAAAGCCCAGGACTAGATGGCTTCACTGCCAAATTCTACCCAACTTGCAAAGAACACCAATTCTTCTCAAACTATCTTAAATTGAGAAGGAGGGAATTCTTCCCAACTCATTCTACAAGGCCAGCATTATCCTGATACCAAAACCAGACAAAGACACAACAACAACAAAGAAAACTACAGACCAATATCCCTGATAAGCATAGATGCAAAATTCCTCAAAAAAATACTAGCAAACCAAATCCAACAGCACATCAAAAAGATGAAACACCACTATCAGGTAAGATTTATCCCAGGGATGCAAAGATGGTTCAACATGCACAAATCAATAAATGTGATACATCACATCAACAGAATGAAGGACAAAAACCATATGCTCTTCTCAATAGATTTTTAAAAAGCATCTGATAAAATTCAGCATTTCCTCATGATAAAACCTCTCAACAAAGTAGGCACAGAAGAGAACTTACCTCAACATAACAAAGGCTATATATGACAAACCCACAGTAAACATGATATTGAGTGGGGAAAAGCTGACATTCTTTCCCCTAAGAACTAGAAAGAGTTCCTAGGGGAAAGAGTTTCACTTTCACCACTAGAATTTTACTTAATGTATTAGTGCATTCTCACACTGCTATAAAGAACTGCCTGAGACTGGGTAATTTATAAAGAAAAGAGGTTTAATTGACTCACAGTTCTGCATTGCTGGAGAGGCCTCAGGAAACGTACAATCATGGCATAAGGAAAAGGAGAAGCACACATCTTCATAGGGAGGCTGGTCAGAGTGAGCGCAAGCATGGGAAATGCCAGATGCTTATGAAACCATCAGATCTCATGAGAACTCACTATCATGAGAATAGCATGGAGGCGGCTGCCCCCAAGATCCCATTACCTCTACCTGGTCCTGCGCTTGACATGTAGGGATTATGGAGATTACAATTCCAGGTGAGATTTGGGTGGGAACATACAGCCAAACCATATCACATAATATTAGAAGTCCTAGCCAGACCAATCAGGTAAGAGAAATAAAAGGCATTCAAATTGGAACAGAAGAAGTCAAGTTGCTCTCTTTGCAAATAACTTCATCTTATATCTAGAAAAAACTAAAAACTCCATGAAAAACCCTCAATTTGATATATACATTCAGTGAAGTTGCAAGAAACAAAATCAACATTCAAAAATCATAGCATTTCTATACATGATTAGTGACCTAGCTGATGAAGCAATCAAGAAAACAATCCCATTTACAACAGCTATAGAAGCAAAATGTAATACCTACGAATCGATTTAACTAAAAAGGTGAAAGACTTCTATAAGGAAAAGTACAAAACACTGATGAAAAAAGTTGAACACAAATAAATGGAAAGACATCCCACGCTCATGCGTCAGAAGAATATTGTTAAAATAACCATACTACCAAAAGCAATCTACAGATCCAATGCAATCCCTATCAAAATACTAATGTCATTTTTCACAGAAATAGAAAAAACAATCCAAAAATTTATATGGAAGCTGAAAAGAGCCAGAATAGCCAAAGCAATCCTGAGTAGAAAGAACAAAGCTGGAGGCATCACACCACCTGACTTCAAAATATGTTACAAGACTCTAGTAATCAAAATTGCATGGTACTAGTATAAAAACAGACACATAGGCCAGTGGAAAGAAACAGAGGCCCCATACATAAATTCACATAGTTACAACCAACTGATTTTTTTTATAAAGGTGCCAAGAACATATTGGGAAAAGGACACTCTCTTCAATAAATACTGCTGGGAAAACTGAATATCAACATGCAGAAGAATGAAACTGGATCCCTATCTCACCATATGTAAAAATCAAATGAAGATGGATTAAAGGTAAATGTAAAACCCGAAACTATAAATCTATTAGAAGAAAACATAGTGGGACCAGGTGCAGTGGCTCATGCCTGTAATCCCAGTACTTTGGGAGGCCAAGGCAGGAGGATCACCTGAGTTCAGGAGTTCAAGACCAGCCTGGCCAACATGGTGAAACCATCTCTAGTAAAATTCAAAAAAAATTAGCCAGCCATGGTGGCATGCATCTGTAACCCCACCTACTCAGGAGGCTGAGGCAAGAGAATAGCTTGAACCCAGTAGGTGGAGGTTGCAGTGAGCGGAGATTCCATCACTGCCCTCCAGTCTGGGCTACGGAGTGAGACTCCAACTCAAAAAAAAAAAAAAAACAAAGCAAGAAAGCAACCAAGGAAGGAAGGAAGGAAGGAAGGAATTAAGGAAGGAAAACATGGTAACACTGGTCTAGGTGAAGATTTTATTATGGCTCAGACCTCAAAAGCACAGGGAACAGAAACAAAATAGACAAGTGGGACTTTATTAAATTGAAAAGCAGCTCAGCACTTTGGGAGGTTGAGGAGGGAGGATCACTTGAACCCAGGAGTTGGAGGCTGCAGTGAACTACATTCATGCGACTGCACTCCAGCCTGGGTAACAGAGCAAGACTGTCTCTAAAAAATAAATAAACTGGAAAACTTCTGCATACACTAGAAATCAATAGAGTGAACAGACATCTGTTGAATGGGAGAAAATATTTGCAAATTATTCATCTGACAAGGGACTTAATAATCAGTAGACATTAAAGTAAACTCAACAGCAAAACAAATAATCTCATAAAAAAGGGAGTAAATGTCATAGACATTTCTCAAAAGAAGACATACAACAGGTAAATGGGTCAACAGGTATATGAAAAAATACTCAACATCACCAATCATCAGGTAGATGAAATCAAAACCACAATGAAATATCATCTTACATCAGTTAGAATTACTATTAGAAACAAGGCAAAATAAATAGCAGTTGCCGATGAAGATGTGGAGAAAAGGGAACTCTTAGACACTATTAGTAGGAACATAAATTAGTACAGCCACTATAAAAAAAAAATGAAGATTTCTCCAAAAAAGTAAAAATGGAACTATCTTATGATCCAGCAATACCACTACTGGCTATTTAGCCAAAGGAAAGGAAATCATTATTTCAAAGGGATACCTGTGGCCCCCGTGTTTATTGCAGCACCGTTCACAATAGCAAAGCTATGAAATCAACTTAAGTATTGTCAGATGAATGGATAAAGAAAATGTGGTATATATACACAATGGAGTACCATTGGGCCATTAGAAAGAATGAAATCATGTCATTTGCAGCAACATGGATGGAAGTGGACATAATTACGTTAAGTGAAATAAGCCAGGCACAGAAAGACAAATATCCCATGTTCTCATGTAGGAGCTTTAAAAAGTTGATCTCATGGAGGTAGAGTACAATGATAGATAGCAGATCCTGGGAAGGATCTGTGTTGGGGATAGGGGAACGAAGAGAGGTTAGTTAATGGGTACAAACATACAGGTAGAAGGAAAAAGTTATATTCAACAGCAGAGTAGAGTGACTATAGTTAACAACATATGGTATATTTCAAAATAGCTAGAAGCGAGGACTTGAAATGTTCCCAACACATAGAAATGATAAATATTTGGGGTGATGGATATCCTAATACCCTGGTTTGATCATTACAACACTCTGCATGTAACAAAATATCACATGAATCTCAAAACATACAAATATTATCTATCAAAAAATTCTAAAAATGCAAAAAAGAACATAAAGCGATTAAGAACATACTATGTTTGTAGTACAGCTACCAGGCCAGGTGGAGAACTGTGAGTTCCAAGACAAGCTCATTGTTTGCTGCCTGCTGTGGTCTGAATGTTAGTGCCTCCCACAGATTAATCTTTTGAACAACAAAAATACTTCTTTCTTGGAAAAAACAACCTCTTTTAAGTATCTTGTTCTGTATACGGACCTACTACTGCAGTCTGGTGGTTTTGTAGTTACTGCTAGGAGCAATGTGGTGGATAAGGGGCTAAGTTAAAAAAAAAAAAAAGTGTCATACACCTAGGAAGTCCCTGCTAAGCACTGGAAACCACTCAGTCAATGTTGAGTTAGACAAAACACAACCAGAATCCAGCCCTGGCTCCACTACCAAGCAGAAGGGTGATGTGAAATGACATGAGGACTTTGTCTTTCTATGTTAAAAGGCATGAGGACGGCAGTCCTCAGGCCCCTCACAGCATTCTAGTGAGGATAAGCAGAAATGCCTGTCACAAGTGTTGAATTCCTCAAGAGACTCATTAAAAGAATCAACTTCTATGGTAAGTACAGTTTTAGGTTGAAGGAAAGGGAAGGTAATTCACACTGAGATTCTCCAGCATGCTGACAATTTGCAAATGGAGAAGTAAAGCAGGAATTGAGCTGGAAAGGTGAGAAAGAAAGGTCTTAGTCCCAAATGGCACATGGTTGGCTTGAGGCCCAAAGTAACCACCCCCACAAGACACAGGTAGTGGGCCTTAAGAATGTCCTTCAGGGTGTACATCGCCCAGTAATACAGAAGAATCCAATTACAATCATGCGGTGTTTTCTGTCATATCAAATTGTTTATCAAATCATTTAATATATTGTAGATTTGGCAATAGTCTGCATTTCACAGGCAGCTCTATCAATTTGAAAAACTGTAAATGTCTACGTGTCATTCCAATGCCAATGCTACCCTCTAGTGGATAAAACAAGTAGCTGGCTTGATGGAGAACTCTCCTGCTTGGTCAATTCTCCTTTTGTAATTTGATAGCACTTCCTCATCAACCACAACTTCACCAAAAAAAAAAAATCAAGAATCGTACTTTGTAATAAAAATTAACCCATCTTATGGTATCATGGACTAATATATTAGAATAACATTTGCTAGCAGTTTAATGATTATGACTACACCGAAGCCTCACTTTGAATAACATCTACATTTACCAAGAATTCAAAAAAGATTTAAGATTGAATTCCTTTTAAATATTAATATTCCTTGTAAACATGGTATGTGATTTGATTTATAAAAGCAATTTTTCTCACAACTCTTCAAGAACACACCCATTGTGTAAGATGCGTACATGCATTTCCATTGCCATTGAGGGATGAAAGGATTCTGCCTCCTCACAGGTGAGGATATTCAGGGAATTGTATGAAGTAAAGAATACGCTTTGGAGGAACTCAGATACACACTTAGAATCCAGCCCTGCCACTGGTTAAGGGTCTTAGGCCAGTCACTCAACTCTGTGGTTCCTTGGTTGCCTCTCTTAGGTCCTACTTATGACTTCTAAACCCCAATGTTTGGTGCCAATCCTGTTCTTTCCCCTACAAGGTCTCTGCATAGATCGAGTCTAGAAAATCTTGTTTCTAAGTGAAAAAATCTCAGAATCTACTTTCAACCATGCCAGCAGTTCAAACTTCAGTCTTAATTAGGGGGAAAGGGGAAACAAATCTAGGGTTGATCAGGCCATAGTGCCACACCCTCAAGGAGCCATTCATGTTTATAATCTTCACTTGAAACCACACTGATTACCTTTTATATTGAAGGGGGAAACCTTCTCTAAGATAAAATGAGCTGCCTATACCCCAGCTAGGATGGTGTCTTCTGGAGGCAAGCAGGAAGTTTCATGGCATTTTGGTGCAAGAGGCAGTCACTCTCAAGTATGTGGGGACAACCAAGATCACACTCTCCAAAGTTGTCTGGAAAATCACCTTGTTCTCTACTAGAAGAAAAACAAATCCCTACAGATGCATGCAGCTGCAAGCAATTACTCATCTTCATTAAACACTCACTTAAAAGACTAATTCAAACAATGCCGCTGCCTGCCTACACCTGTGTGAGAAAAGTAAACAAGCTATAAAGGGGAAAGGGTGACATCTACCCAAAAAAACAAAAAACAAAAAACACACATCTATAAACATATGTACATGGCCATTTCCAGAACACCAATATTAACTATCAAATCATCAAATAACTACTCTCATTACCAAGTGGCTTGGGTTACTCCCAGGATAAGCCATTGTTTCCATTGCTAAATATTGTGAACCACTTATAGAAATACACGTCCCAAATAAAAATGGCATAAAATTATGATTCAAAAGAGACTTAGGAGCCAATAGTAGCCTCTTGCTTTCACTCAGGGGCAGCAGATCACATGCTTAAAAGTTTCAAGAAGCAACCGAAAATCTGTGCAGAGAATGAGCTTGAGAAACAAAGTATTACTACCACCAGGCACTACTTGGTAGGTCCAGGCAGTGTGCTGGAACATTTCTTGGGTTATTTTATTTTACCCACAAATACACGTTTTCAGTATCGTTTGAGGTTTAGAGAAGGGCAGTAACCTGTCCGTAATCATACAACTCCTAAGCAGCCAAACAGGAGTTAGAACCATCTTACTCCCAAGCCCACAGTCATCACAAATCTCCTAGTCAGTCTCAGGGACTGACCTTAAAACACATGGAGTTTCAAACTTGGCTGCATGTTGGAATCACCTGAACAGCTTTTTGTTTTGCTTGTTTAAGGCTAATATCTGGATTCAACCCTCAAGGAATTTAATTGATTTCTGGTGTGCCCTGGATGCTGCAATGGTTTTTAAACGTTCAGGGTAATTCTCATATGCAACTAAGTCTGGTAATTACTGGTGCAATATAACAAAGTCTTGTACATTCCTTTTTCTCTTCACATTGTTGCCAGAAATGGAAGCAGTGTAACATAGGGCTTTTAAAACACTGGTTTGGGAGTCATTCAGATCTGGACCCCAACCTCAGCTCCATCATTTGCTAGTTTTATAACTCTGGCAAAATTAAACTCTCTAAACCTTAGTTTTCTCACCTATACAATGGAAACTTGTAGTGTTCATAATAACTAAATTTAAAATTATACAAGTACATTTCAATATAATTTATAAAGAGCTTATAATAAAAATTATAAAGAGCTTAGTAGGGTGCCTGGATTGGCAATAAGTATCCTGAAAATCTCACCCTTATTTTTTCTATCATATTTGATAGGAATATTTTATGAGCTTATAGTTTAATTAAATTTATATAAGAAATTATGCATAAAATGGCATTATTAATAACTATCTTGGGTATCACCCATTAAAGTTTGTGAGATATATTCACACATCCTCACTGAACACTCATCTCATCTCTATGACATATTTCCCACATTGTAAGAAAAAATGAAGCTCTGGGAAACCAAGTCTTTCCCAATGTCACACAGTTCCTAAGTGGCAGAACCAGAATTTGAATTGACTACCAAGATGCCTCAGGTTGAAATCAAGTAACACTTCATGCAAACTGTGAGACTCATTTTTTGTTTTAATTTGTAAGTTCAGTGGTACATATGCAGGTTTGTTTCATTGGTAAACTTGTGTCATGTAAGTTTGTGAGACTCATTTTTTAACATGACAAAAGACACAAAGCGTTTTTTATGTTGACTCCTCATTCTAAACAATTTAAGGAGTTCTCTTTTGAACCACCTTTGGAGCTAGTTCTCAATGTAAGAAAATCACTCATCTTGCTGTTGTTCCCTATTTTATACACAAAAAGTATTATCCAGTTTGATCTGCCCTTTAACCTACTGTTCTTACTTCTAAATGATTTTTGACTGCGGATTTGATTTCAGGAAATAAATAGTTTTCATCAGTGAGCATGTTCAAAAGCATATGCCTCAGATTCTACAGGTAGCTTCAGGAAAGGAATTTCAAAGACAATTAAGCAATAATAGCATCCTAAGAAAATTATTGTTTGGAAGAGATTGAACCTCTCTGGATGCACAAGATCTGGTTGGTTTTTTAATTCATTTGCTTATTTTATTCTAACAACTTGTAAATGTCTAGAGCTATTTCTAAGAAGGTATAACTGACACCTCAAGAAATGTCCAATGAGTTGAATCATTACAGAAAATAATCCGGTTTTTTTTTTTTTTTTTACTTTGAATTCTAGTCAACTCAAAAGTCCCAAAATATTTTTCCTCATTTGGGAGTATTTTTTTCACCTGATGCATACAAATAACATCACCCGACTTCATTTTCTGTGATTTTCTAAAAGTGGCCTTTGTAAGAATATCTTAGAGGTTTACTGATTATCACAATAATTTTTCTTTACATTGTCATAGTTCCTAAAATCATATAAACTATAATTGTATCCTATAATCTTTGTAAAATTGAGAATGTTCTAAAAATGCCTGAGGAAATTGTCCCAAATAACTACATATGGAACACATGGAAAGGAGAATTAAAAACCAATATATGCAGCAAACGGAAATTAGTTCCAAAGACTTTTAAGCTAGAAGGAATGCTATCTCATCCAGTCCAACTCACCCTCCGTGAATTATACAAACTGAGACGGGAGAGGTTAAAGAACTTGTTTCAACTGGCAGAGTGCGGACTAAAATTCATAAAACTTTGGTTCTCAGGGCAGGGTCCCTGCAACAGTTGATTTGTCCCAAACATTAATAGAATCTCTCCTTCAGAAACATCAGGGATTTTTTTCTATGTGATCCTAATGAGGTATTATAAGAGCGAGGGGGAAAAGCTAATGTGGGGTCCAAAAAAGGTTAGATTGTTGAAAATGAAGAAGTCTATGAGATTCCTAGGTCTACAAAATCAGTAAACTCCTTGGGCTTGCAAGGAAACTTAGAGATCATCCAATTCTCACTTTATGAAGAAAGAATCAACCTAAAAAGAGATGACATAGCTAAAAAATAACAGGTATAATAGCAAAGTATTATTGTACTGAATTTTGCTTTGTGTGTAGCACTTTGCTAATCACTAGCATATACATTCTTAGTATGTTTAGCACAGCAGCCCTAACAGGTGGGTTCTATTAGTATTCCTGTTTCACAGGTAAGGAAACCGAACAAAACAGCTTAAGCAAATTTTCAAGGTTACATGGCTATTGTGGTACGCAGCCTTCTAAAGTAGCCCCCAACAATCCCTGCCTCCTGGTATTCACATTTACTAATGTATTAGTCCATTTTCATACTGCTGCAAAGAACTGCCCAAGACTTTTATAAAGAAAAGAAGTTTCATTGACTCACAGTTCTGCAGGGCTCAGGAGACTTCAGGAAACTTAAAATCATGGCAAAACAGGCACACATTACATGGCAGTGGGCAACAGAGAGTGACGCACGAAGGAGGAAGAGCCCCTTTTAAAACCATAAGATCTCGTGAGAACTCACTCACTATCACAAGAACAGCACAGGGGAAACCACCCCCATGATTCAATTACCTCCACCTGGTCTCTCCCTTCACACGTGGAGATTATAGGGATTACAATTCAAGATGAGATTTTTGAATGGGGACACAGTCAAACCATATCATTCTAACTAGTGATTGACTTCTAACAAATAGAATACAACAAAAGTAGTGGGATGTCACTTCCGAGATTAGGTTACACAAGACTGACTTCCAACTTGTTCATAGTCTAGTTCTTCTAGCTTGATCAACTCAGTGAAGACAGCTGCCATAATGGGAACTGCTTTATGGATAGGTGCATGTGGCAGGGAATTGAAGGTGGCGTCTGGCCAAGAGCCAGCAAGAAAATGAAGCCCTCAATTCAACAGCTCACACACACACATAAAAGCTGAATCCTGTCAACAACCACAAGTGAGCTTGGAAACAAATCTACCTTCAGCTGAATCTTGAGATGAAGACAGTCCAGGCTAACACCTTGATTCCTGCCTATGAGAGAGCCTAAGACAGGATCCAATAAGCTGTACCAGGATTCTTGGTGCACAAAAAACTGTGGGATAAATAGGGTTTTAAGCCACTAAGATTTGGGGTAACTTGTTATGCAGCAATCGATGAGTAATACATCTAGTTAATCAAAATCCCAGGATTTAAACTCAAGGTATCTAACTTCAAAGTCTATTCTCTTACTTTGACAGCAATGTCACAATGATAGTCTATGGCAGGTCATAGTTAGCCATGATATTGTAAGTTAAACCCATGTCTTCATTCATTAATTCATCTTAAACATGGTACTGAACCTCTGATGCCCTAGGTGTCAGGAACTCTTTTAAAGTCTATGATATAAAGATGAAAAAGACAGTTTTTGACCACATACTATTCACCTCCTATTTGGAAAGAAAAGTGTACAAACAGGTAAACATGTCTTTAAATTACCACTCAAATTCAAACTGGGGATATTAATTTTAAAGACTCTATATGCAGTTCTGGTCTCTTCAGATTTTAATGTAGATATCCACTGAGCTTCTAATTCCTAATATTTTTAGTAGCACAGGAATCAACTCATTTTATTTACAAAAAAAAAAGTTATCTAATATTAAAACCATTATTTGCTTTTATCTCTTGTCTCAGTTTACACTAATATTTTAAATAATGCTTCCTAAAATTAACACAAAGTGGGTATATAGAAGATGCAGTATTAGAAGAGAACCCTGTAAGAAAAGAAAGAAAAGAATGTGAGATATTTAAAAATGAAGCATAAATTAGGAAAGAAAGAAAATTATAGGGAAAAAAAGGTGAAGGGCGACATTCAAATTGACAGAAAAGAGCTGATAGAATTATTGATCCCTTGCTGCAGCTAACCCATATGTTTTTCCCCCTGCTTTTTGATGTAATTGAAGAGAATTTGCACTAAACTATTAATCCACGGCTTGTTTGAAAATGTATCAGAATTAATTAGCAGAAGATGACAGAGAAGATAATGATGACACTGAACATTGATTTTGGGTTCATAATGGTTTTCTAGAGATTTTGTTTCAGTTTGGTTGATGAGATTGACAAACTGTGAGGCAAAAGCAGTGACAGACTTAAAATTTATGTATTTTTCCTCAAGCTATCTGATAAACAGCTGGAGATAGAGATCTAGATTTTTCATGAAATTGCATTTTAATATCCATAAGTATTTCAGCTTCAAATCATTTAAATAGCATTTTGTTCATTCATCTTATTGAAAATATTAGCTTTGTCTTACTTTTTGATTTTACAATTATTTTCCTTTATTATACTAATGCTGTATATTCCACCCTACAAACGACTCTTTCGTGGGAATTAGCAAAGCAATCATGTTCTAAATTTTTTTTCTAAATCAAAAGAACTTCACACTAAATTAGCCATACCCTGGTCATTTCTGACAGACCATGTGTCTAGCAGGTAAATGTGTTCTCAGTGGAACTATCTACCAAGAACAGGAGACTCCACTTGAATGTCTTAGTCCCTAATCTCCCATTCTGTGCACTGGGACCGATAAGCCCACAGTGGAGTGAGATTCTCAGCCTGTGGGGCCACGTCCTGAGCAGAAGGGGGCAAGACAATCAGGCCAAATCAGACTATTTATAAAGCACAAGCCAACTAATAGAACAAATCATATATAAAGAAAAATAATGCAACAGGAATTTAACACAAGTATAATAATATACACAACTGTCATAACATAAAACAAGCAAAATGTTGAACACATAAAGCAGGAACAAGATAAATGATAAAATAAAAACAATTTGAAAAATGCGATATGAAATATTGCATTGAAATAAAAACTCAGTAGAAGAAATTAACAGCACAGTGGACAAAGTTAAATGACAAATCAGTGAGCAGAATGATTGGGTTGAGGAACTCTCCCAGAAAACATCAGAAAAGACAAAGTTATTGAAAGAGAAAAAACAAGGATAAATGATATAAAGATCAGAAGTGTCCACAAAAGAGAAAACTAAGAGAAAGGAGAAATTATGTGAAGAAATGACTAATAAGACTTTCTCAGAACTAAACAAAGACCCAGGACTGCAGACTGAAAAAGTTTAGACAGCAAGGAGGCTTGAGGGAACAAAGTCATTTCTGAGACTTATTATGATTTAAAAAATGTATTAAAGACAAAAGCTTCTGAAGGGCACAAGGGAAGAAAATCCCCTTCAAGAAAATTCTGAAATTGGTGTGAGATTTCTCAGCTGCACCAGATAGATGAATACAATGTGCTACTATCTTCAAACTGCTGGAAAAAAAAAGTTCATTAACCCCAGAGTATTAGATCTTATAATGCTAGCATTTAACAGTGAAGATACAAAAAAAGCATTTTCAGATATGTAAGATGTCTGAAAATATATCAACATGGAAGCTATTTGAAAGATATTATACAGGAAGAAGGGAAATGAATACAGAAGGAAGCAAAGATATATGGTAAATAAGCAAAAATAAAGGAATCCATTAATTTTGTGGTTTTAATAAAAGAGGAGGAGGAGGCAGAGGCTGGCTTTATAAAGTGCGGAAACATTTCATGGCTGGCTTGTACCATTTTGTGGGCTAAATAAAAGGGATAATTTTCCTAATGACAGTCTTCTGACTTGGAAGGTTCATATAATTCCCCAACCTAAAAATTTTCCGACTTCTTCAAGGAAGGATCGGATTCTTTCCATCTGCCTATACATGGAGCAGAGTCAAAAAATTTTAATTCACACTATAACTCACATTTGCAAGGTAGACGAAATATTGTCTCTATAGTCTACGATTAACATAATATTTCTTGCAAGTCCCTAACTTCTACTCAATTCACTTTAGATATAATCTGATTCAGTAATTTTAGTGGCCACTGAAAACAGTGTTCAGTCCCTCTAAGAAAGGATGCTCAGTATCCCAGGTTGCCTCTGCCTCTCTCCCTAACTTGGCATAGAAGTGTATGAGAGTTCTCGGTGAGAACAAGGGATCCACTGGCCTTGTACTGGGATGCTGTGTGCACTGGCTGACACGGGCTTGTCTCTGGGACAATGGCCTGAGTCTTCCTGGGGTGCCTGAGCTCTGCTGGCCTTACACACCAAAGTGAATGTAACTCAGACTCATCCTCCTGGTCCCAACAGTGTTTCTCTTCTGACACCATCATTTGATTCCTACAGGCTGCAGACCCACAAGCCTCTTGCCACATCCTCAGTGGAGGGCCACCTTGCACTGCTATAGCAGCCCTCTTCCCAGGCCCACTGGCTCTCAATTCAGTGACTTCCTGACAAAGGAATTAGGGCATCTCAGAAAAGCTAAACCTCTGGCTTCTCTGTGCTGACAACTCAATATTATACCCTCTGGCTGTGTGGCAGGAAAACAAGGATCGATCAGACCCTACTCCTTCTGGTGTTATCCTCATTCACCCAACACGTCTGTTTCTCCCCAAGCCTAAACCCAGAGAAGAAAAAATGAGCAGCACAGATCTTAATGTCTCCATTCTCCCATACTATTACAGGACCAGCAAATGGAGGCAGTGGTCTCTTAATTCTCCGACACACTCTCTTCTCTCTCTCTCTCTCAGAGGGTCCAGGCTGGCGTGAGCGGACAGGGCATCCTTTTCACACCGGAGAGGATGCGTGATCCATCCAGTCTGATTTGAATGATGCTGATGTTCTCAATTGAGGGCATGAAGGAAATGGAAACATCCTTTCTCAGTACCGTATCTTGGTTTGCCAGCCTATTTATTGTCTCAATGAATAATCTGCTTTTGAATACCAAAATCTGAGTATGTCCTTGCTCTTTCCCTTAGCATTTTTCTTTTGTAAAATATCCTATTCCCCAGCCCTTCTCTCAATTCCCACAGATGCTGCCTAGCACAGGCTAAGCTTGAGAGCTATTGATAAAGAGAAAAGAAGAAAAACAGCAAACTGATACCGATTCCCCAGCCCTTCTCTGAATTCCCACAGATGCTGCCTAGCACAGGCTAAGCTTGAGAGCCATTGATAAAGAGAAAAGAAGAAAGATAGCAAACTGATACATTTTTAAATTATTACCCCTGTGACAGACAGGTAAATACCTTGGGGTAAGTTACAACCTTTTCATGGGATGATAAGGAATGGAATTCAGACATGGATCAACCTCCTCTGGAGGGTTGACCACTTGAAGCTTCTTTAGATCTTAGTACAAGGGATTCCATGGTGTTCATGAAGCCTGGAAGACATAGCCTAAAGAAGCTCCAGGTCTCCTGGAGTGGTCCATCATAGCATCAACCTATGGCCAGTATCCCAGATACTCCTGATGATGGAGAAGGGGTTGACTTGGGCTAACCTGAGTCTCTGTATTTGTATTCAGCAAAGGCCACAAACTCAGATGTTTCCAGGCAGCAGGCACAGAGCTTATATATCTGAAGCGGCAGAGAAATATTTTTTAATATCTTAAACACTGTCTCTTACCCCTTACAACTCCCCCCAACCCTAGCCACAACAAAGCATGTGTTAAGGCCAGATTTATCCTGTAACCTGAATTTTCCATCTTTGAGACTCACAGAGAATTAAAATGGTTCTAAATTATTAGTGTTGTCAGAGTGGGAAGGGAGTTGGCAGCATTTGGGAGGTAATAAAAAGCTTCTCAGAAGTATTTCAAGTGAAGAGTTACAAACTTGCTACATTTCACTTCACGTTAAACTAGAATGAATTTTTAGAGCAAACCTCTAATTTTGTCCATATTTATGGCGGGGGAAATAAGATTATACAGTAGGAAGTTTATATCTATCATGGTTGATCTTTAAAAAGTGTATGTAAGTCAAGCCTTGATAAATTCAAATGGCTTTAGTGTTTATGCAGATAAGACAACTGTGTGGGGCATGAAGTGGAACCAGGCTTGGTGGCCTGTTAGAAACTGGCAAGGCATGCCTACCTGCAGCATTTCAATGTAACATTACAGCTAACCCTGAGTCCTTTTGGTCAGCAGGACACCACTTGTGACCTCTGGTGTATGCAAACAATTTGTGTATCTTCTGAAGAAATGGAATTGATTTCCAGTTCATAAAACAAGTGAAGATTATGGTGTATGAATTAAGCATCTCCTCTTCATGTGTCCTAGTACACATGTGTGTCTGTGCCCCCAGACACAGAACGACACAAATCTTTGTCCATTAAAGCAGTCCTGTGTGGAACCAAGGAGATGGCAGATTAGAATACAAATGTCACAAGTCAAATCTTTTGCCTTAAAAAGGAGCCTGAGACCCTCATCCATCTATCTTCTCGTTATCTTAATAAAGGGCAACCTGAGTCAGAAGTTCAGGAAAACCATGGATTGGTGGGTAGGGGTATCAGGTGGAAGGAAGATAAAGAGAAAACCCCAGGCTTCCCCTATGTTAGTCCTGCACTCATAAAAGCCCTTCCTCACTTTAAAACATTGGGTGTCTTTATAATATTCCAAATCAGCATTAAATTCACCTACAAAGTTTTTTTTTAATTTTACTTGGCCAGTGTTTTTGTTTTTAATTTTTGAATTAGTTTCCATCCATTGAAACTTGGGAGATTGCAGGAGGTCCAGCAGCACTCCAGTCACCGTTCTGCCTGAACTGAGCAGAGGACGCCTCGCCTCCCTAGACAGGAATTGTACTGTCCAGTTCATCACAGTCCCCATCACTCCCTTTTGTTTCCCCTCCATGGAAGCTGCTTTTTACCATCATCTTGTGCTATTGTTGTTGTGCTTTATTTTTAGACACCCGATTACGGATGTATATTCCCTGCCTGGCACCATAGGCATTTACATCTACATTCCCTCTTTAGAGTCCCCTTTGCACGCCCTTCCCTTGCTTCCCCCAACCCTAGAACATGTTCAGAACTCCCCTGCACACTCAGCACTTTGCCTGTGTACTCTAGGGAAGGCTGTCAATGAGGGAAAAATGTAGTCTGGATGATCACATGGGTCTTGCCTACTAGGGGGTAACTTGTTTCAAAGGGGTAATCATGACTTGGCTGATTCTGAATTTGCTACCTGATCCAAAGCACAGCACATGAGCAGATTCGACTCTGGACTTCAACTACAGCACGAGACAGCAGCTGGCACAATTTTTGGAGAGATTCTTGCATGAATTCTGAAAGCGATTTGCTCAAATTTTACCCTATATGAATTTCCTCCTTCTGGAAAAAGAACACACAGACCTTAGTGAAACTTGCTTAATAGTAATAGTTTCTCCATTTTATCTTTTTCTCAGAAAAGAAGAGATAAACATCATTAAACCTGATGAGCATTAGGAGGGTAAGAACAAGCTGTGCTTGAGATAAAAATGGATTTTTTTTTCTCTTGTTTTTCTTACTAAGTTGGGTTATTTAGTTTTCTGCCTCAGTGTATGCAGTTACAGAACATATCAAAATCTTGTAATTAGACCTCCTCAAAAACCTACACTTCTAGCTTCACTGATTGCAGTGATTCATCCTACTCACAGAAACATCATCTTGGTTCCCAGTAAGCATCTGACTGTTCTAGACATTTAGCCTGTGACTCAGGGTGTAACATTGTCATGGAACCTCTGAAGATCTCATGGGCTGATGACTTCTGTTCATCCTCCAAAATAAGTGTCAGGCCTAGGAAGGTAAGAGAAATCATTTGTGAATAATAGGCACTATCTGTTCTGCTAAAGCAAGCATGGGGCTAGGGTGTGGCAGACAGAGAAAGACAGTTATGATCAAATGCCATTTGCATTTGTGTACGCAATGGGAATATCGTTTAAATACCTTCTAGCAGATTGGGCCTTCTTGGTAATTGTTTCTTTCCCTGTAGGCCTTCACCTTTTTTTTTTTTTAGTAGAGACAGGGTCTTGATCTGTGGTCCAGGCTGGTCTCAAACACCTGGCCTCAAGCAATCCTCCCGTCTCATCCTCCCAAAGTGCTGGAATTATAGGAATAAGCCACTGCACCCCACTGGACTGCTTCTTCTTTCTTTCTTTTTTGCTTTACAGAAGAAGAGGAGGATAAATATCACCAGGGCAGAAGGTTAACAAGTTATTGAGGCAGTTCCTGTCAGTTAAGAAGGCAAATAAGAAGCCCTTTCTGTAAGAGGAGAAATAGCTGCAAGAGAGAGAGAAGGGTAGTATGTGAGTAGTCAAATAAGTACAACTGAGGGAAGAGGGAAGAAATTAGGAAACCCAGTTGGTCACAAGTCAAGGCATGTTCTGAAGTCAACTTTTTCAGTAATAAAATAATATTTTATCTTCATTTTTTAACTCCTGTGTCTTTTTTTTCAATAGGTTATAAGTCAAAGACAGAAGAGGGGTAAAATTTATCAACTCCTCCTTAAACCCCAATAAAAACCAGTATGAGATTTTGCGAGCAGAATAATAACAATTCTACTGAAGTGCAGCTTTCATTAAATTTTAATGTCTTATTCAATGACAGGAATAAAATGGGCCATTTAATCTGGTTAAGGATCTTATCAGCCTTCCATAAGAAATAGAAAGAAATAAACTGTAATGTACATGGGAAGTAAAATTGAAAGGACTAGCAGAGATGAAGCAATAGAAGAAAATTTGACAGCATAGCTAAGACTTCCTTGAAAGAATCAGTGTCATTAAAACAAAATCAGACTCTTGTTCTTCCTTGCAAGCAAATATCAAGCCTAAGAGGGTAAAAGAGGTAATTTGTGAAAAAGAGTAGACATATATAAGCATCAAGAAATTATATAGCAGAAGAGTCAAAAATCACAAGGCGAGCCATAGACATTTACAATGTTTACATCATTGTAAAATTGATGGTTAATGGTTAATGGAGTTAAGGGTGAAACATTATTATTTCTACCCAAAAATGGCAGAACAGATATGCTGATATTCTGAAGCAGTTATTCTACTTCCAATGACAGAGACCCTGCAAATAACAAGGACAAAATATAAAGAAGAGAGTCAAAGTGAAAGGCACTGTTAAGAGCAAACTAAGAAAGTGAAAGGACATGAAGACACATCACCTTACACATCCTGTCCATTCCTTTTCCATAGTAGGATCCATAGGCCAAGCCTTGATCATTTCATCCATGCATCTCACATTCAATGAACTGCCCATGACTTTCTTCATCACTTCTCAACATTTGGACCAAAGGTGTTTTTTCCCTCCACCATTTCCTTAAGCCTGTACTAGTTTGTTTTCACACTGCTATAAAGAACTACCTGAGACTGGGTAATTTATAAAGAAAAGAGGTTTAATTGACTCTTAACAGGCTTAACAGGAAGCACGGCTAGGAGGCCTCAGAAAACATGGCTAGGAGGCCTCAGAAAACTAACAATCATGGTGGAAGGCGAAGGGGAAGCAAGCACATCTTCTTACATGGTGGCAGAAGAGAGAGAGAGCAGGGGGATGTGCCATACTTTTAAATCATCACATCTCCTGAGAACTTACCCACCATCACAAGAACAGCATGGGGGAAATCATCCCCATGATCCAGTCACCTCCCACCTGGTCCCTCCCTCCACAAATAGGGATTCCAATTCGAGATGAGATTTGGGTGGGGACACAGAGTCAAACCATATTGAGGCCTATAGTAGTTTCTCATTGAATTTGAGATAAAAACAGGGTTATGAGTTCCCAAAGCCCAGAGACACAAGGTAAAGAACTTATGACTTGAGTCTTCCTTTTTTTTCATTCAGCTCCTTGAACTAGCTCCTCTACACCTTCCAAGCAAATTTGCTGTTCTGCAACTATATTGTCATTTCATTCTTGCCTTCATTGATCTCCCAGGGCACAACCTATCCTGGAATAGCATCCTCGCCCATCCTATTCCAGCCATCCATTCCCTCTGCCCCACTCCATCCCACTCTACCCAACCCCATCAAGTCACTGGGCTTTCAACTGAGTATTTTTTTTAAAGGCTGCTACAATACTATTTTCTAACCCTGACCCATTAGAAAAGAAATGGCTATCTCTCCTAAAATTTATTCTGCCTAAACATGCAAATTCTAAGAGTTCCTTTTTATTTACACAATACAACTTTTATATGATGTGCAAGCAAAAAGGCAAGTGCAGTTCATGGAGGTAGTGAGATGTCTGGGGCATTCTTTTATTGCAATAGAGGCCCCTAGAGCAATGGTCCCCAACTTCTTGGCACCAGAGGCTGGTTTTGTGGAACACAATTTTCCCACGGATAAGGCGTGAATGGTTTCAGGATGAAACTTTTCCACCTCAGATCATCAGGCATTAGATTCTCATAAGGAATATACAACCTAGAACCCTCGCTTGTGCAGTTTACAATAGGGTTCAAGCTCCTATGAGAATCTAATGCTGCTGCTGATCTGATAGGAGGCGGAGCTCAGGTGGTAATGCTCTCTTGCAGCTGCTCACCTCCTGCTGTGCAGCCCAGTTCCTAACCGGCCACAAATCAGTACTGGTCTGTGGCCCAGGGACTGGTGACCCCTGCTTTAAAGGGTAAGAAGAGTTCTTACTTCTAATATGTTGCATATCTCCCTAAATAAATAGGTTATTGTGATATCGTGATTTATAATAAGAAATACTTCGATCTTTAGTCATTTCCTGGCACAGAACTTCTAAATCTCTTGTAATTTCCTGAACAACAGTGGTGCTGGGTGCATGTTTTGTTCTAATATTTGTTCTCTGACCCTGGTTTCCAACACAAAGCTCCTAATCTCCTGGAATTTCCTGGGTGATAGGAGTGTCTTTTGTTCTGATGAGGTGACTCTTGGTGAGCTCCTGGATGGACCCTGGTCACCAGAAAGACCAAAGCCATGATGAGAAGCTTGGTACTTTCAGCTCTACCCTCCCAACATCCTCCAGGAAGCAGGGAAGGGCTGGAAGTTGGGCTAACAATCAATCATACCTATACGATTAAGCCTTCATAAAAATTTCTGACCTATGGAATTTGGGAGCTTCTGAGCTAGTTGAGCACATCTATATGCCAGGAGAATGGTACGTAGCAACTACATGGGCACAGAATCTCCTGAACCTGGGACTCTTCCAAACCTAGCCCTGTGTAGTTCTTCATCTGGCTGTTTTATTTGCATCCTTTAAAATATCGTTTGTAATAAATTGGCAATAGTAAGTAACATTTTTCTGGATTCTGGGAGCTGTTCTAGCAAATCATTGAACCCAGGAAGTGGGTAGTGGGAACCTCCAATTTATAGCTAGTTGATCAGAAGCACAAGTGACACCTGAACTTGCAACGGGGCTCTGAAGTGAGATAGTCTTGTAAGACTGATTCTTTAACCTATGGGGCCTGAGCTAACTCCAGGTAGATAGTATCAGAATTGCACTGAATTGTAGACACCCAGCTGGTGAGAAAATTGGTTGGTGTGAGGGAAAAAAACACACACACACATTTGGTGTCAGAAGTAAAGTGTTCTGGAGTATTGACAGAGGTATGAGTATAAAGAGAAAAGCAATTTATTTCACCTATACAGTTATTAATGCTATTGATAATAAAAAATAATAATCTCCACAACTCCACCTCCATTATTCTCAAGACAGAGAGAAAGATAGATTACCTCACACCTATTACAATGAATACTGTCAAAACGGAAAAAAAAAAAAAAACAGAAAATAGCAAATGTTTGCAAGGATATAGAGAAATTAAAACCCTGTGCATTGTTAGTGGAATTGCAAAATAGTTCAACTGCAGTGGAAAATAATATGGAAGTTTCCAAAAAAATTACAAACAGAACTATCATATGATCCAGTAATCCCACTTCTGGGTATATATCCAAAAGAATTGAAAACAAGATCTCAAAGAGACATTTGCATACCCATGTTTATATAGCACACTATTCATAATAGCCAAGAGGTGGAAGCAGCCCAAATATTCATCCAAGATGAGTAGATAAACAAAATGTGGTACATACATACAATGGAATATCATTCAGCCTTAAAAAGAAAGAAAATCCTGTCATATGCTACAATATGGATGAACCTTGGTGACATTACGCTAAGTGAAAGAAGTCAGTCACAAAAAGACTAATACTGCATGATTTCACTTATAGGAGATATCTAAAATAGTCAAATTCATAGAAACAAAGTAGAAGGGTACTCATCAGAGGCTAGGGAAAGGAGCAAAGGGGAATTATTTAATGACTGTAGAGTTTCAGTTTGGAAAGATTAAAAGAAAAAGTTCTGGAGGTCTGTTTCAAAATAATGTAAATAGACTTAACACTAATGAACTGTACACTTAAAAATGATTAAGATCGTAAATCTTATATGTTTTTTACCACAAATTTTAAAAAAGAAAAAGAAATCAGTGCAACCAGCTTTGTGTTTAAATAATACTTGCTGGATTGTGATATTCTGTGTTTTCACAGACAAGAACTGCTGATTCAGTCCATTTGAAAAAAATCTTATTGAATCAATGTAAAATGAACAACTCATGCTAGTTTTTGCACTGCATTAACCAGTTAATTTAATCTGTTAAATGTGGTTAAGTGAACTGAGTCAGAATCTCCATGTAGCAAGGCCTCAGGCATGAGAAGGTGTTTTCATGGCTAATACAGTGTATGAAAATTAATAAAATATTAATAGCCTCAGGGGAAGGTGAAAAACTGATGGTGAGCACTTTCCATTAAATAGCTTTTTTTGGCCTAAGCCTAGGACTGCCTAAATTGTCAAACTTAAAAGTCAAGCCTGAAAAGTGTTATGAATAGAATAACTAAGAGACTTTGTTTCCTTTTCTAGCTCTGCCAGTGCCTTGGGTCATAAAGTACCTTAAAGATTATCTAATGCAACCTTCCAACCTTGAGACTTCAATCCCCTCCCACAAAGTTTGATTACCTGAGTCCTCAAATGCCAGTGAATTTTCTCTCATCATCGCAATTCCTCTCCTAATTGGTCAACAGACTTTCTACATAATTTATTACATATTACATAAATTATGTATACTCATTAAACATCCCTATGGTTAGACACTCTGCCAGATATAGTGATTAAAAAGTATTAGGGGGTTCAGTTTCTCCCCTAAGAAGAACCAACTGAAACCATCTTCCTATATGGTATTTGGGTCTGAGCTGGGAGTGGGGATAGGAACTGTTAGCTTTAGTGAATGAGGTGGATAGTGTGAGAAGCACTGTTCAGAAAAGAGAATCCTAAGCGAACATCCACTTGAAGAGGAAGGGCAGATTAAGAGAAGTGGATGGAACCAAAGGAACAGGAAATCCAAAGGTTTGAAGTCTCCCTTGACTTCCCTCACTGACACAAATGGTCATATTTTATAGTCTCCTGAAACCACAAACTCTTCTTCATACCATTTATCTCAGGAACAATTGATTATAATACCGTAAGTGTAAATACTCGACCCGAACTCAATTTTCTAATGATGATCTTACCAGAAGGGAGAAGAGACAGACCAACTTGTCAATTATATTACAGACAAGGAAACTTAAACCCAGAGAAGTTGTCCAGGGTCATCTAGCAAGGTTGGTAATCCTAAAACCGGTATATTCTGCCCAACCCACAGACCCCCAGTATAGCCATGGGTATGAATAAACCACTTGAAAGTCATTCAACCATTTGAGAGTCATTTAACCATTTGAGAGTCATTCAACCATTTGAGAGTCATTTAACCATTACAGAGTCATTTAAATTTCCATTTGGGAGACTGGGATACAGAGAGGGGTTAAAGTGGGATAGCAAGCAGAAATTGTTGATTTGCTATTTTGTCAAGGTTTCTTTTAATCATTTAATAACTGCCCTGGGAGAAACGATGAGAGAAAACAACCAAAAATTTCTCACATATTTGCAGAGACAAGAAATCAGGACAGGCTCCATTGGAAAAATTTTATTTTTTGCTTTGGTTTCCAAATCTTCACATCTTTCATAAAAACTTAAACACCGCTATAGATTCATGGATTGGGCTATTTTTATACTGTTTTAACTTTCCTGAATAGAATGTAGGAAATTCTACTTTAGAAACTAAAGGGGAACTAATTTTTCTACCACCATAGTAAGCAATGTGAGACCGCCCTCATAGAACCTCAACAAGAGTCAACATCTGTTTTCTTCCCTAGGAAGCCACTATAAGAAGTACCTATCCAGGTATAAAGAGTTTAATTAAAAATCCAAAATTATTTGCCTAAATTTGAATCCCAGCTTTCCTATTTTCTTGCTATATGATTCTGAGAAAATTAAGCTCTCTGCGCCTTCATTTTGTCACGCACGAAGTAGAGATAGGCTTCTGTCTACCTCATGGAACTTTTGTGAAGATTAAATGAGTCCATATATGTAAATGCCTAAACCAGTGCTTGGCATGGAAGAAGCGCTATCTATATGTATTAAACAATTTGGTAAATATGAGGAAACCAGGGTTAAGACTGGTTTGGCGTGAAACTTAGTACTCAACAACAGTGTGACTAACCTCCATAAAGTGAAGTCTACTCATCTGAACGCTTCAAAACCCATTGCACCTCTTCAATTTGGCAAGGATTAAATGAGATGATTCATGCAAAGTATTTTGCCAGGTGCCTGGCACATAGTACTTAAAGACTGCCCAGTTTTGAGGTTTTCATTTATTTCATTAACACATTTTTGAAGGCATTCTGAGGGCATCATGCAAAAGAGTACATGGCTCAGTCTCTGTTCTCAGAGGTCCTATTCCCATTTATGGAATTAAAATGCATTTATAATTATGGTGTGGGAGAAGCGTCCACGGAGTGGACTGGCACAAGGTACGTGGGCAGGGTGACCAGGAGGGAAAGTCAGGAAAAGGCTTCAGGGATCTCATCTGAATTTCAAAGAATGGGTAGGGCTTTAAGGGATGAAAATAGGGATTGGGGGCAGGAGTCAGCCTTAATTTAAAGGTGAAGAAATTGAGGCTTAGAGAAAGGAAGTTACTTGTCCAGGAGCCCCTGAATCCAGGCAATCTGTCTCAGAGCCTGCTCTCCTTTAGTTTCATACTGATTTCCTCTGGGAGTATTCTCTTCCCCCTCTTTTGGAATAAAATCTATAGCATAGACTTTTAAATATGAAATAACTCAGATTAAACTAGAGAAAAGTTCCTGGCCTAGTTAACATTTTCATTCCCATGGTTACATGCTGTCTAGCTGGTCTTATTCTTTTTTTATTTTTTTATTTTATTTTATTTTATTTTACATGACTAAGACATGGCTCTTCATTGAGCCCCAACACTGAGTAAACCCACAGGTTTACATTAAAAGACACACTGCCTTTGTGGGACAAGAAATCTGCTGCTTTAATCTCAGCACTGTCTCTCCACTCCAGATATTGATGGAGTTCGGCTTATGAAGAGGGTTGAGCCTCCCAGAAGGGGAGCAGGGATGACAGGCTTGCAATGGCCTCAGGCCCACTAACTTTGAGCAACCTCGGGAGATTTATTTTCACCGCCTTGAGTTTTTCCTCCCATAATGGGAATATATTCACCACATAGTCCTCACACATTGACCAAGGCTCAGGTTTATTAATGTTTATGTGTATCTCAGGGGTACACTGAGACCTTTAAAAAAAAACAATCCGGAGCTCTCTGATATTGGCTGACACTCATGATCCAGCCGGGACCTATTGGACGCTGATGGCAGAGACTATTTTCAGAAACTTGTTTGCTATAAACCACACTAACTACCCAGGGTAATAGCCTGTCGTCTTCTGTCGTCTAGGAGTCATATTAATCTATTTTCCATTGATTCCAGTTTGTTTTCAAGTAGTTTCCTTCTAATGGTCTGTTTCAAGTTATGTGTCATAAAAGACCTCGAATGACACCAGATGTAATTAAATTTGCCAAAAGGTAAGCATTCATCAGAAAGAGTTAAACAGATTATTCCAGAGCTGTAATTTACAGAGAAAATGGAAACCCGAAAGGGAGAAAGCAAAAGGAGCTGGAGCATCACTCTGGGGAGGGATGGGTAGCCAGAACAATATTTCTCCCACCCCATCTCTCTCCCCATCAGTAACTCTCACTGATGGGACGTTTCCTGGAGGCTGGGCACTGTGGTCGCTTGCTTTATGTAGTCCTGGAAACCTACACAACAATCCTGGAAGATAGAGATTGTGGCTTAAATTTTACGGTTAAAGAAACTGAAGCTGAGAGTAATTAAGAAACCAGCTCTGATTCCAAATCTCTTCCTGTCCCTCTCCTACATACCCTGATCCTAGGAGTGGCCCCTTGGAAAAATCTCTTCCTTTCTCTCTCTCATATACCCATATCCCAGGAGACCCTTAACTGTTCTGGAAGCAAGAAAGGGAGGGAATATAGAGAACTGATATAAATAAATGGGCATCTCTTGGGCATAAACTGTTATAATGCTTACAAGATAAAATGAATTATCAGGACACATCAACCTGAAGTTGGTGACTCAACCTCTTTCTTTACAAGAAAGAGAACAGGCTTTAGCATGAGACAGGTCCAGAGTCTATTCCAAGCTCTGTCACTAACAAACCACAGCTTACAAGATTCCTCTAAGCTTTTCTGAGATTTTTAATCTAAAATAGAGCTAAAACCACCTGGTTCAGAGAGTTGTTATGAGACCATAAATGATTTAACATACATTAAATCATCTAAAATACAGCAAATACTTAAGAAATGCTAATGCCTTCAACTCTCTTCCATAGACCCATGAATCCCCTCTTCCATCTCCCAGTTTCATGCCAGACGAACACATAACCCAAAAGAGTAATCCCAGTCTAACAAAATGTATAACCTTGCCATGGCCCAGATTTTTCTTTTCTCCTGCAATTTTATAATCCACTGAAAAAAAAAAATGTTCTTAATAGAAATCTACCCTCAGCCAATCCATTCCCTTTGGGTTATTCTTTTCTATACACACCTTACTTGCATGTGGGAGATGAAAATATACTTGATAATTGGCTTTCAAATATGATTTTCTTCCTTTCATCTCTCCTATGGGCATAGCTCCAGAAAAAGTCTTCATATCTCATTTAAAAAAATCATTGACTTTATTAGAGTTTAGTTCTGGCTAGTCTTTCTCTGTCCCAAAGGTCTGGCTTTTGGAGGTCCCTACCACCCTCAAATATTCCAAAGGAGACTGACAATGTAATAATAAATAAACCTCCACAGGTAGCCTACCAATCTAATTACACATGACTTGCCATACTTGATAAACACAGATGCAGCTTTTTAAAAATAGTACATGTAACTCAGCTGTTACAATCAAATGCTTTGAATGCTTTATCTGAAACAACAAAATCCATGTTATAATTTTATGGAACTATAATTTACTTCACTTTTCTTTTGTATTTTTCTATCATTTTGACATCCCTGAGTACTTTTACTACTCGCTAAATCCCTCTCACAGTCTCATGCACACCCTCCCATGCAGAAGGTACAATTTAATGGTACCCCATTGATATCTGGTGATGATTCTATTCCCTGGAGGGCAGATGCCAAATAATTCATTGCGGTTCCTGGCTCAGGGCCTTGCACATAATGGATGCTCGATTAATATTTAAAATCAATGAACCACATCTTATTCACCTCTTGAATATCAAATAGAGGCTGAAATATGACCAAGTGTCTCGGCCAGACATCAGATATCTTTGGTTATTTTATTGAGTTGGTAGATTATTAACTTCTTTAAGGCAAGGTTGGCACCTTACATGAGAGAACACATTATACAGTGAAACGTTCCCTGAATATTCAATAAGTGGGAATTAAATTGGACATTTGATATAACAAATAATTAATTGGTGAACTGTAGAAAGCAGCCTGTGGTCTACTTCACCATTCTTATGAAAAAGAGTAATTTATGTTAGGTCTTACAGAAAAAAGATCAAGGAAGAATTCACTTAAAGTCTGAAAGTATCACTTTCCTCACTTTGATAAGGAAAGTTTTCATTATACATAAGGTTTCTCCTAGTTGTAAAGGGCTCTAGTTTTGTGAATATTACACCAAATGCGACCAAGCAATGTGGAACTTCTCCAGCATTGTAGAAAATGCATTAGATTTAAAGTGGGAAATACCTGTATTCTAAAACAGTGGTTCCCAACTAGGGGAAACTTTGCCCCCAACTGACATGTGGCAATATCTGGACACATTTTTGATTGACACAGATTGAGGTAGAGGGCAGTTTACAACTGGTATCTACTGAGTAGAGACCAGGGTAAATTTTTCATGCTGCTAAATGTCCTACAATGCACAAGACAACCCACTACCACAAAGAATTCTCCAGCCCCAAAAGTCAATAGTGCTGAGGTTGGGAAACTCTGCTTCACACCAGATTCTGCCACTTTCTGCTTATGTGTGCTTGATCGAATGACTTTTCTTAATTGTGATGTGGATCATGAAATTCTTTTCTTATATACCTCCTAAGTGTTATAAAGACCCTATATGGTACCCCAAAAAATGTGTAAATACCATAAACTCTAAGTACCAATATAAATATATGTTGTTAGTATTAAAATACACTTAGGAAAGAACCAAAGTCAAGTAGTTAAGTTAAAGGTGACCTCAGCCAGACAGTGCATCTCAACATAAGCAGCTCCCAGAGGCCAGGCCAAGGTCATAGTTGCAAACATGGCACTCTAATAAATACCCCCAGAGAAGGACAGTTTTCCAAAAGGATCCCAGTTCCAGATCAGGCCTTAACTCCCAAGTTCTTTCTAGAACAAATTCAGTCCCTCAAAGAGCATCTAGCAGATACCTGGGAGAGCCTCTAAAGAAGGATACTTGTTCCCTCTACTGCTGGCCCCCCTTGGACACCAGGGCAATGGCCCAGCTAGCCTACCCCTAGGCAGACTTCCAACTGGAGCCTGCCAGTAAGGTCAAATTTCCTTCTATTCCAACAATAGTTCCTTAAATACAGACACATTGTTTATAGACTGAAAATAACACTGCAAAGCCATTCTACCACAACATGTTGATCCCAAATCCATATTGAGTGACTGTCTAGAATTTAGGAATTAGTGACAAGCCCAGGGCCAACTCTCTGAAAACAGTGGGCAAAGAAATTTAGAAAAGCAGTTAGTATTAGCTGAAGAAGACTCTAGTAGAAAATCAGTCCTGAAATATTTTTTTCTTTATGCATTGCATAGAGAAAAAGAGAGATTCATTTTCTAGAACTGTCTTCACAAATCATAAATTCACTTAATGAGGAAGAAACACCTGAAAGTTCAAATCATATGTTTAATTTATTGCAAACCCTTGAAATTTAGGACACTTAGTTGTATGCCACAAAGGCCAATAAACTGACCATAAAATTCTGAGATTTTTCTTTGAGGTTTGTCTTAATATTAGTTCACAGTCAACCTACATCAATAATCTCCTACAATTTAATAATATTCAGAGTAAAATCTTTACTGTCAGGATTGTAAAAACAGATGTTAAAATGAGGGTAAGAATTAAGAAGATATCAATGAATTCAAAGCTTAAAAGAACTTAACATGAGAATGAGCTGCAAAGGGAAGTAATAAATTATAGATGTGTCACTTTAAAAAGTCATGTTCAGTGCAGAATTAAGGCAACTTTTCCTACTATGTTTGGACATGAATTTTAAAGCATGAGAATGGCATCATTTTCCAAATCTCAAGAAACTAAGAAATGTTAGTGGTTGTAATATATAACTTTTGGGCTTACTTGTCTTTTTTTCTTTCAGAAAACTTTAATATTAAAACACCTAAGAATAAATATTTACTCTTCCTACATCTGTCCCTGAAAACACACTAAATATTAACTTTATTGAAATGGGCTTCTTTATTTGTCCTCAAATAATCCCCAGATTCGGGGCTGTAAAAAAGATCAACTGTTGATGCGTTCCTGTCACCCCAGTGCAAAACACTTTGTCAAGGGCTCTCAAAAACATATCAGATCCTATGAGGCTCCTGCCCTGATTTTCCAGAAAAACAGAATGTTTAAAATTTTCAGCTTTATTTCAAAATACTAGAGAAAGTAGAAAATATGATAATACAAGAGATTAATGAAGGTTCATTACACAATCACAAGGGATTTTATAAAGTAGAATTGATTAGTTGACCTATGTATAGGTCACACTAAGTGCTGTTAGAAAACAAAGCCAAAGGAATTACTGTGAACCGGAAAGACTTGGGAAGCCATCACAGAGAGAAGGATCAGAATCCGAATCAATCAGGTTTTCAAAGATGAATAGGATTATGACAGGCTGAATAAAAGAGAAAAGTCTTTCACTTTGCCAAACAAAATGTAAAGGTGAGAAAATCCAGAAGGCAGGAAGTTGAACAATTTGACTGAACTAGAGGGTAAAAGTGAACCACAGGAGAAAAGATTGAAAAAGAGCATATTGTGAAAGACCTTGAAGGTAAATTTAAATTTTGACTTTTCTGATAAAAGAAAGGAAGGAAAGGAGGCAGAGAGGGAGAAAGAAACACCTCCTTGATGCTCCAAACCTGACAGACCAATGACACAATCAAAACAATATTTTTTAACAAGATTAACTTAGCAGTAAAACATATAATGCACCAGATAAGGGAAAGCCAAGACTTAGATGGACCAAGGCCAATGAATAAAACTACTGGATACCTTCAAAGTTCAGGTTCTTTTGCTATCTAAAGCTATGTGGAAGGTTTGCTAAGACTGATATAACACTACTTTGACTTACCTACTAAAAGAGAGTTCATATAAGCATAGCTGCCAATTATTTAGGTATCTTTTATGCATACTAATAAATATTGTACAAATGAATTCTTCTTTGGTGGATTCTACATTCCAGAGTTAAAATGTTGCTCAGAAATAACCAATGTCATAGCATATTACAAAGGGACAATGAGATTATATAAGTTTATCATGTCTAAATATTGTTCAAATTATGGAACTCAACAATTTTACTGGTTCTACACATCTAGAACATTGTGATAAATTCTAGAGCACATATTTTTAAAGGATATTGGTTGATACACCAGAATTGCTCAGAATAAGGCAACAAGGTTGGCAAAGAATCTGGATAAAAAGCCAAACAAACAACAACTGAAGAAACAATTCATATTCCTTATCAGTCTTGTTGTCCCACTCTAGACTATTATATATTTCATATATATAAACTTATGTATTATATAGTATGTAATGGTTATAGTAGTTTCCACCAGGAGTTGAAGAGCCATCTAGAAGAAAATGCATTAGTATGCACTATTCTGAACGTCAGAACCATAAGCAGTAGGCATAAATGTAGGAGAATAATTTGGGGGTAAATGTAAGAAAGTTTAGACAACTAAAGATAATCATTTAATAATGGTGTAGATCTCAAGTCACAGTGAGCTATCCATCACTAAAAGTATTCCATCAGAAGCCAAATCACATCCGCCAAGAAGGTTATAAGATTGATTCTTAAATTGGATAGGAAACCTATGATTTCATAAGACTCCTATATCTACATCCAGGATTCTCTCCTCTTCTGAGAATCATTTGTTCACAAGAAATTAGAACCTAATCAAAGTAGCTTAAACAATGAGAAAGTTTTACTGGAAGGACCTAGGGGCATCTCATAGAATCCAAGGGTGAAATGAATGGTTGATCTTCAGGAGAGGCTGGAAGCAGGAAAAGATGATCAGGAACCATGAATCTATATTTCTGCTTCTCAGTCTCTTTTTCAATCTCCCTCTTATTCAATTTCTGTATAGTCTGTTAGCTCTACTTCTCTGTGTATCTATTTCTTCCTTATGGATCTACGCATTATCCCTTTATGCAGCCTCAACATCTAGGTCTACACCTCCTTAGAGCCTGCAGCTACATAATCAGTTTATCCCTCTATGTCTGATAGCCCATTTTCATTCACACATTTCTCCCTGAAGAAATCAGGGATTAAGGTTGCTATTTGCAAGACAGGGGTGTTAAATTACCTAAAAAAGACATTTTGAATACAAGGAGGAAATGATTGGCACTCCTAAAACATTAGGTAAAAATCTTTGCTACACTTGTCTGTCCAACATAAAATATCAAGTCAACACGAGGAGAGGGTTAGAAAAACCTTTAGGTTGGCATCTCAGGTGGCAGTATTGAGTAGGAATTACACACAAGGCCTCTGTACTTAACAGCTCAGCTTTGCCTCTTACTAGATGTGTGACTTCAGGTAAGTTGTTTAACCTCTCCATGCCTCCGTTTTCTCATTTATAAAATGAGGATAATAAAAGTTCCCAACTTATTGGATTATTATGTGAAAAAGTACAGGGACTAGTCCATAGATATCACTAAAAAGTGATAGGTATTATGTATTTAAAATCAATCAAACATTCATGTGGTATCAATAAGTCCCACATATATGGATGTCTCATTTTGATCCTCAGAACAACTATAAAAGTTGGCAAAGTAGATTGTCTTTATTTCATAGATTATAAAACTGATTCAAAATTACACAAAGTCTACTCTTCTCATAGCTAATGGCCTAACTGTGCCTGCATCTAGGATTTCATGGGTCCCTTCAACTCTTTCAACACAGCATGCTGCTTCTCTTGATCAACTTTATTTTTTAAGAAACTGATAGACTCAAGTACGAATCACTTCACAGCCTGATGAGCAATAGTCTACTGCCTCTTACATATCTTCTTTTCACAACATGGTGCCTTCAATAACTACATTAAATTGAACTTGGCCTTGAAAGTATTTTCAAAGAATATTTTGGACAAGAACAGATTTGCAACTCCTGTTTCCTCTGCCTGGGACAAGCTTTTCCCAAATACACATCTCTTCGTCTTTCCCACTACACTACTATATGCTTCATAAAGGAAGTGCCTAGAATGTAAATGCGTAATAAATAGCATACAACATAAGATGCACAATAAATATTTGTTGCATGAATAAATAAACCCATCTCTCCGCAATCACTTTGCTTAGTTTTGCTTAGAAGAAACTTGATCCACTACACAAAATTGAATACAACCTTGAACGAGAGGGATACAGGACACATTTCCAAGAATAGTTAGAGTCTCCTCTAAAACCTGCCTAATGCAAAAGAAAAAGAAGAGATGGAAAGAATAGACCCACATTAAGAACAGTGAATAGAGGCCTTCCAGTACTTCTGCTGAGATACTAAAAGGAGACAAAGTAGTGATGAGCAAAGATAGTCAGAGAAGGGATTGAGAGTATGAAGTACCAGCAGCAACAGCTGGTACTAAGGAGGATTGCAAAGGGACAATTAAGAAAAGATCATCAGCTATCTAACTGCCCCTAAAATCTGACTTGGAATTTATCTTGTAAGTGAAGAAAATCCAATCCAAGGCAATTGCAAAGTCCAGGGTACTGGTTTCAGGTCCAGCTTTCAGCAGGGTGCAAGTGATAAGATCAGGACCCAATTTATTTCCCCCATCTTTTGGTTCCATCTTTTTCTGCATTTGTTCTATCATCAAATAGGCTTTCACTCTGGACTGCAAAAGGCTACAACACTTCTACTCCAAATCTTTCCAATTTCAGGTCTTGCAGAAAAGAGTGAGTCTGTTTCAATGATGGCACAAACCAGTGTCCCAGAATTGAGTCTCATTAGTTCTGATTAGCCTAGCCTGGGTCAGATGCCCATCTTGGCTAGAGAGATGGGATGTTTTGATGAACCTACACCTGGGTTGCATGCTTCATCCCTAAAACCAGGTATGGAGTCAACTTCTCTTGAAACAATAGAGTCGGAAGAAAAGTGGTATCCTCAATGTACCATCAGGCTATATTTTTCATAAGAAGGGGAAGTAGATGCTAGAGGCAAAAATAAGTTACATGTACTCCATTTTCCAAATAAGCTTAAGTGTGGCTTTCATCCTAGCTGCCCAGAGAGAGCTTTGATTATGGATTCCCAGAATCCCTGAGGACATCAGAGGTGGTGTAAATTTGGGAAATAAACACAAATTAAAACCTGCCTCTGACTTTTACTTGCTATGTTATCTAAATCAAGTTATTTAACCTTCTGATCCTCAATTTTTTATTTATGATATAGTAATAATAATACCTGCCTTATAGAAGTATTTAAGGGCCTTAGTGTATGCAAATGGCTTCACTCAATGACTGAGTCTTAGTGAATCCCAACAAAGATGGCTGCAATGATGATGATATTTAGGGATGCAGGGCTGCCAGCAGAACCCTGGTTATTAAGCCATCTCTCCATTTCGCTATGCTTAGCAGACGCTTACTGAGGAATGGTTAGCCTGAAGAACATACAATGGCTTTTTTAAATCTACAACCTCCTTTATGCGGGTCTAAGATTAAACCTCCTTTATGCGGGTCTAAGATTAAATTATACTAGCCTTAACCTTTCTAAATATGTCTTAATATATGTTAAATAAATCCAAAAGAAAATTTCTCTCTCTTCTACAAAATTAAATATTTCAATAAATTTTACCCTAGAAAGTCAAAACTTTATTACTGTAAAAACAAAACAAATGCCAAATCCCTTTGGAAAGCTTGCCAAACACTGAAAAGTCCTATTTATTTGAAACAAGCACATCTTGCCAGTGTCACACTCTCAGCATCTAAAAATTTGGCCGTCTCCACAAAATTCCTTTTCTTGGACAATAGTAACAGTCACAGCTTATCACCTCCTGTTGGTGGGGCCTAAACAAGCTTCTATTGGTTTACCAATAAAAGCGGGCAACCCTTCTCAATGTCTCCCAACATCTTTCCAACGTCTAGGAAAGTAGAATGCCCACCTTCAATATGGAAAGCTCTCACTTCTTTCTTCCCAGAGAATGTGCTAGCTGAACTTCAGGCTCTCAATGGCACTGGGAAAGACTCGCTCAGACCATTAGCTGGAAGGCAGTATTTCTTTGCACATTTTAATAGTGTATATTTCTAATGTTACCCCTGTGTCCTTTCTCTGCCTTTCACTATCACTAGCAAATCCTCAGAAGGCTGCTTGGCACTGTCCATAATTCAGCTTGCTCTCATTCAATTTTATTTGACCCTAAAGAATAAATAATAGCTCATAACTGTCATTCTCATCACACTGTAAGCATCCTTTACATCAGAGAAGAAACTCAACGTTTTGTAATTTTATTCACAATCTGAAATACTCTAAGTGCATGATTTTTCAGTATTCAAAATGTCATAAAAGAACTGCTTAAAAAAACAAAAACAAAAATCTTTTGTTACACTCTTTTTAAAAAAACATGATTTCCAATATTTTCTACTAATAGGTACATGGGTCAACCAGTAGACCACTTAAATAACATTACCTGTAGTTACCTCCTGTTTTAGATGTACTTTAGGACATGTCAAATACTGTGATGAACTGTATATTTCAAAGTACGTGATCTCAGAGCAAAACTTCACATTTTTTACTTTTTGACAGCATTCAAGATACTTTTTCTTTATCATTGTGCTCAGCAGGTATGAGGGCTGCACGGGTGAAAGTTCAGAACACAAAAAATCTATTGAACTCAAATAGAAGCTCATCATGTATTATCAAGAGATAGCTAAACCAGCGCACCTTATTCTTTTCTAGTAAACTAAAGAATCTTTGCGTGAGACCTTCGTTTGCTAAATCTATCTCTGCAAAGATTGTAAAAATATAGCTTTCTCATATTATCTTCCAGAAAATAAACAATAGCAAATTCTCTTCCAGACTACTCTACTAGATTAATGAAGCCAGGAGAACAAAACATTTTCTTCAGTGAGTATCATAAAAATGAAATTTCTCAGGTTTAATCTTGCTAACCAATCGATCTGACAGCTGACACCCACCCCTTCCACAACAGCTTGTTTCCTTGGAAGATATTGACTTTTATCTTCAGATTCTAGTATTTTTAAATGTTCCCTTTAAAATCAAATCCTGTTTATAACGCTGTTTTATTTATTTCTCCCACTCCAATTTTACCTTCATGCTTTCAAAAGACAAATGTGCTTTGATTCCATCTTCCCTTCAGCCTCATAGTCACTATCCTTTTAGTAATTTTTTAACAAGGGTACCCACATTTATACTGCTCTGAGCCCTGCAAGCTATCAGCCAGTCTTGGCCACACTTGTCATCCAAAATCAGATGCAGGCCCTTCTTCCTCTGCATCTAAAACTCTACTTTCCTGAAGCAGGTTCTAGTGACTCAGCATGCTCCATTTCCTCCTTAGTGCCACCACTGCATTCTTTATTACTGGGACGTGCCACCGCCTAAATTGGCTGCAGGATGATGCTGAATACATTGGTTCTCTGCTTCTTAGCTGACATCAAAGATATCATTTTTCATTTTGCTGGTCTTATAGATAATCACTAGGGAGAGGTGATACTAATAAATATGGAGATGTTATAAAGTTACTAAGAAAGCAAATGGCAAACAACTTATACTCCATTCTACCTGTTTCATTACTAGGGGTGGAGCCAAAAAAGTTCATCTCCAATAGACCTTAACAGTGAAGTAGGAAAGAACAATAGGGCCTCCTTGAGCAAGTGGCCTTTCTGCAACCTGCTAGACTGGAAGATATCCAGTTCTCCAGGTCCCTAACTCTCAAGGAAGAGAACCCTTGAAGCAATATTTTTCAGAGGTTGTGACTCCACGAAGACCCAGTAGCAGCCAAGCTAGGTCCGGTCAGAAGATGGATCCCTCTGCTCGGTTGAGATCCAGGACACACTTAATTCTCGCAGTACCTCTACAAGATACATCCAATCATTATAGTCATTTTGAAGAAGAGAAAACTGGTCCTTAAAGGGGTGAATTTTGCTAAGGTCATACAACCAGTAAGTGAAGGACCTAAATCCAGACTGCTTGACCCCAGAACCTTTACTCTTGACCTCTATGCTATACCATCTTCCACGACCCCAGTCTTAGTGTAGTGCCTTCCCATGATCCCCCTAAAGAATCTTCATTGCTCTTTAAATAAGCAGATACAAATAAAAACAAGGAGTCCTAGCCCCCCAGCCCGACTCATCAGCAGTTTCAGGCCCCAAACCCAAATGTTCAACTGCCAGGGGACCCAGCATGCTGAGTCACTAGAAGCCTGGGAATAGGAAGGGAATGGGTTAGGGGACAGACCTGCACCAGGGAATGGGACAGGTAAAGACACACCCTTTCTCTTTCCAGGGAGCTGCACTCAAGGGAGGGCCATCTATAGAGAATAAAGGCTTTAGAGGAGAGGACAGAGGCATAAGGTCACAGCAGAGGAGAAGCCAAAGGAACGGGGGTCAGCGCAACAGTGAGAGATTGCCACAGGCAGCGAGGAGAGACTTTGAGCAGCTGCTATGAACTGGAAACTGTGAAGAAAGGAAGATTGCTAAGTTTGACTTTGGGGAAGGCTTCTGAGTGGAATACTGCAATAAGTACCTATACTGTCCTTCTAAAGAAAGTTAAGGCTTAAAAAAAAGACCCTTCAAGGGTCTTCAAGTCTTCTGTAGTTAGACTGCTGTTTCTTTGATGCAGTATCAACATACACTGGGCCACCTGAGACACTGGGATTTATTTAAGTTACAGAGAGAACAAATCAGCACTTTACCACCATTGCTACTGCTTTGGAAATAACTAGAAGCCTCTCCGGTATGATTCATCCTCCCCATGGGTTCTGCCACTAACTCTAACTCCAGTAAATATGGGACACTTTTTCTCTAGTAAAGAGAAATTTTTTTTTTAAGAAAAAAAGACCAGAAATTAGACAGAGCTTTTGAAAAGCCCTTCAAAAGAAAAGGAAAATTCCAGTAAAATATAATCAGCTATCAAGAGAGCAGAAAATTAGCCATATATACAATGACTAGATGTGTTCTTTTCAAAGTGTTAAAAATAAGGTTTCACAATAGAGAGCCAGCCAGGACTTGGTATTCTAGATTAATGTTTTTGGCCCTGGAAGACTCTGTGAGCCTGTGCATGTATTTTGAGATAATCAGTCATCATTTAGTGAACTGTTTTTCCATTATTTCACCTTAGCAAAGTCTTGGGTAGAGTCCATTAAATTATAGTCACACATTACATAATAGTCACACACTGCATAATGATGTTTGGTCAATGACAGACTACATATGTGACAGTGGTCCCATAAGATTATGATACTGTATTTTTACTGAACCTTTTCTATGTTTAGATACACAAATACTTAGCATTGTGTTACAATTGGCTACAGTATTCCCTACAATAACATGGTGTACAGGTTTGTGGCCTAGGAGCAAAAGGCTGTATCATACAGCCTAGATGTATAGTATAAGTTGGTGTGAGTGTGCTCTATTATGTTCACACAAGACTGAAATCACCTAACTACACATTTCTCAGAATGCATCACCATCACTAAGCAATGCATGACTGTATATTTACTCTTTGGGCACTGACTTCCTGACCTACAAAGCAGAGTAATGAAATAGCAACAGTCACATCACATCAGGAGATAAATTAAGGAGGCTATCTTTACCTTATCAGGAAATAATTCACCTAGTAAACAATCCAGAAACAAAGGCTAAACAGTCAAAAATAAAAATCTTGATGTCAAATTAACTCCCAAGCTGCTGCAAAGATAGTTGCCTTTGTTATAAGAACAGGTTTTCCAGATTCAGTAAAGAATGCCATTCATTCCCTGAAATAAATCTGGCTCCAGGAACAGCAGCGCAAGGCAAAGGGGAACATTTTATCTACAGACTATAACCCAAGCCACTCAAAGGAAACATAATTTTCAAGTACGGGAGGAACTCCTATAAGTTTTACCCAGGCCTTTCTTCATTAAAAGCAATAGTTATTCACTGTCATGGTATGTTCAAAATCCTAAAGAATGAATGCTCCGTGTGCTCTCATTCTTTTTCTTTTTTTTTTTTTGAGATAAAATTAAGTGGCAACTAGTACAATCGGTGGCAATTAGTACATTCACAATGTTGTGCACCCATTACCTGTAGCTCTAAGACATTTTCATCACTCTAAAAGGAAATCTTATACCCATTAAGCAGTTACTCCCTGCTTCCTCCTCCCCCCAGTTCCTGGAAACCATTAGTCTTCTGTCTCCACAGATGTACCTATTTTGAATGTTTCATATAAATGGAACTATATCATATTTGACCTTTCATAACATTTTTCAGGTGCATCCATGTTTTAGCATATATCAGTACTTTATTCTTTTTCATGGCCAAATAATATTCCATTGCATGGATATACTGTGTTGTACTTATCCATTCATCGGTTGATAGACATTTGGGTGGTTTCCACCTTTTGGTGATTGTGACTATTGCTGCTATGAACTGGGACTCTCATTACTGACATACATACCTTCTTCCTGTAATGTAGTTTATAATCCTCAGGGATTTGTATTCAACATTTCATTTGACACTCTAATAACACCTGTGCTACACATATCACAGGATTCTTAGAGACTCAAAAGATATAAGTTTCAAAAATATAATTCCAAGTCATCCATTTACTCAATGGTAGGTCTCAGGTTGATCTTTAGTAGAGATCTCTGTATCCCACACATAATGGCTTCTAGTCCTTCTAAACACTATCTATTTCTAAACGCTTCTATTTCATATGGGCCCAATTTTCCTTGGGGAAGTGAAGCCACACGAATCCATTTCATACTCCAAGCTCCATTTAAAACTGTGGCTAGACTTTAAGCTCCTGCAGAGTAGGATTATGCTTTGTTCATCATTAGAGTCTAGCAGCTACTATGGTGAGAGGGGAAAAGAGGGAAAGGGAAGGAGAGAAAACAAGTATGAGAAAGAAAAGAAGTGGGAAAAGGACACACACTAGACAGACTCATAGTGTTATGGTTAGGAAAATATTTTCTTTGCTCCTGTGACTTCCTGAGTACTTTGCCGCTTCACCACACAATGAATACATGAGTTGGGGAAGCCTTGGAGAAAGTCCAAATGGCAGGTAAAATCAGTGGTGAAAATGCTTGCTCAGATGGAAGTTTCTGCCATGACACTAGTTCTTTTTTCCTTCTGTTATGAAACAATTACACTATCAAAAACAAAGAACCTAATATGAAAACTAAAAACAAAAACAGCAATAGATACTTGAAAAAGGGCATGAGTTTCATTATACTACTGCCAAGGTTCTATCGCTCACCTCTTGCACTCTACCTCCCAGAGAAATTATGGCTCTGAGTACATCATTCTTATATCCAGATAAGCCCTGGATTTATGAGCCTATACAAAAAGTTTACAGTTTATAGGACACTGGACCAAATACCAAAAGATGGATTCTGATTCCAGATCCGTTCAGAATCATAAAATCTCAGAAGCCTGTCCAATTCAGATTCTCAATATTTTCCCTACCCCAATTCACATAGAAATCAATACTCCTACAGCACGTTGGACTAAGTGGACAGCTATTCACAGTTGGACGCAATGGGCCAAGGCCTGCTAGCTGAGAGGGATGGAATTTGTTCTTATTTTTATTTTTTAGTTGGAAACTATAACTCTTTATTTTATTTTTGTCCCTTCTTGTTTTATGTTTTTTTCTTTATTTCTTTAAAAAAAAAAAAAACAGGATACATGTGCAGAACGTGCAGGTTTGTTACATAGGTATACATGTGCCATGGTGGTTTGCTGTACCTATTGACCTATCCTCTAAGTTCCTCCCCCATCTCCCATCCCCCCAGTGGGCCCTGATGTGTGTTGTTTCCCCTCTCTGTGTCCATGTGTTCTCAATGTTCAGCTCCCACTTATGAATGAGAACATGTGGTGCTTGGTTTTCTGTTCCTGTGTTACTTTTTTTTTGCTGAGGATGATCGCTTCCAGCTTCATCCATGTTGCTGCAAAGGACATGACCTCTTTCCTTTTTATGGCTGCATAGTATTCCATGACATATATGTGCCACATTTTCTTTATCCAGTATATCATTGATGGGCATTTGAGTTGGTTCCGTCTTTGCTATTATAAATAGTGCTTCAATAAACATACATGCACATGTTTCTTTATAGTAGAATGATTTATATTCCTTTGGTTATATAGTCAGTAACGGGATTGCTGGGTCAAATGGTATTTCTGGTTTTAAATCCCTGAGGAATTGCCATACTGTCTTTCACAATGGTTAAACTAATTTACATTCCCACCAACAGTGTAAAAACATTTTCCTATTTTTCCATGGCCTTGCCAGCATCTATTGTTTCCTGACTTTTTAATAATCATCATTCTGACTGTCGTGAGATGGTATCTCACTGTGGTTTTGATTTTCATTTCTCTGATGATCAGTGATGTTGAGCTTTTTTTCGTATGTTTTTTGGCCACATAAGTGTTTTCTTTTGAGAAGTGTCTGTTCATATCCTTTGCCCACTTTTTTATGGGGTTGTTTGTTTTTTCTTGTAAATATGTTTAAGCTCCTTGTAAATTCCAGATATTACACCTTTGTCAGATGGGTAGATTGCAAAAATTTTCTCCCATTCTGTAGGTTGTCTGTTCACTCTGATGATAGTTTCTTTTGCTGTGCAGAAGCTCTTTAGTTTAATTAGATCCCATTTGTCAGTTTTGGCTTCTGTTGCAATTGCTTGGCGATTTTGTCATGAAGTCTTTGCCCATGCCTATGTCCTGAACAGCATTGCCTAGGTTTTCTTCTAGGGTTTTTATGGTTTGGGGTTTTACATTTAAGTCTTGAATCCATCTTGAGTTAATATTTGTATGAGGTGTTAGGAAGGGGTCCAGTTTCCATTTTCTGCATACGGTTACCAGTTTTCCCAGCACTATTTACTGAATAGGAGATCCTTTCCCCATTGCTTGTTTTTGTCAGGTTTTTCAAAGATCAGATGGTTGTAGATGTGTGGTGTTATTACTGAGGTCTCTGTTCTGAAGCCAGCATCATCCTGATTCCAAAACCAGGAAAAGACACAACAGAAAAAGAAGAACTTCAGGCCAATATCCCTGATGAACATCAATGTGAAAATCCTCAATAAAATACTGGCAAACAAAATCCACCACGATCAAGTCAGCTTCATCTCTGGGATGCAAAGCTGGTTCAACATACGCAAATCAAAAAGCATAATCCATCACATAAACAGAACCAAAGACAAAAACCACATGATTATCTCAATAGATACAGAAAAGGCCTTGGATAAAATTCAACATCCCTTCATGTTAAAAACTCTCAATAAACTAGGTATGGATGGAACATATCTCAAAATAATAAGAACTGTTTATGACAAACCCACAGCCAACATCACATTGAATGGGCCAAAGCTGGAAGCATTCCCTTTGAAAACCAATACAAGACAAGGTTGCCCTCTTTCACCACTCCTGTTCAACATAGTATTGGATGTTCCAGCCAGGGCAATCAGGCAACAGAAAGAAAAAAAGAGTATTCAAATAGGAAGAGAGGGAGTCAAGTTGTCTCTGTTTGTAGATGACATGATTTTATATTTAGAAAACCCCATCATCTCAGCCCAAAAACTTCTTGAAATGATAAGCTACTTTAACAAAGTCTCAGAATACAAAATCAATGTGCAAAAATCACAAGCATTCTTTTACACCAACAATAGGCAAGCAGAGAGCCAAATCATGAATGAACTCCCATTCACAATCACTACAAAGAGAATAAAATACCTAAGTATACAGCTAGCAAGGGATGTGAAGGGCTGCTTCAAGGAGAACTACAAACCACTGCTCAAGGAAATAAGACGAGGACTCAAACAAATGGAAAAACATTCCACCCTCATGGATAGGAAGAATCAATATTGTGAAAATGGCCATACTGCCCAAAGTAATTTATAGATTCAGTGCTATTCCCATCAAACTACCATTGACATTCTTCACAGAATTAGAAAAACTATTTTAAATTTCATATGGAATTAAACCCCATATAGCCAAGACAATCCTAAGCAAAAAGAACAAAGCTGGAGCCATCACGCTACCTGACTTTAAACTATACTACAAGGCCACCGTAACCAAAACAGCATGGTACTGGTACCAAAACAGACATATAGACCAATGAGAATTTATTTTTAAACAAAAGGAAACAGCCCAGTCTCTGTGGCTCACACCTGTAATCCCAACACTATGGGAGACCAAGGCGCATGGATGACTTGAGGTCAGGGGTTCAAGACCAGCCTGGCCAACATGGAGAAACCCCATCTCTACTAAAAATACAAAAAATTAGCTGGGCATGCTGATGTACCCCTGTAATCCCAGCTACTTGGGAGGCTGAGGCGGGAGAATCACTTGAACCCGGGAGGTGGAGGGGGCAGTGAGCCAAGATTGTGGCACTGCACTCCAGCCTGGGTGACAGAGCAAGATTCCATCTCAAAAAAAAAAAAAAGAAAGAAAAAGAAAAAGAAAAGAAAAGAAACAAAACCCAACCAACAAACTACAGCAACTGGTTGGAGATTATTACTCTATGATAATAAGTTAGTGCTTAAAATTTTCTTCCCTGTTTCCTGGTGGAACCTTTCATGTTAGCATCATATAATCCACACAATGCCTCTTTGAAGCAGGTAATAGTCCCATTTTATAGTTAAGGAAGCTGAAGCTAAATATAGTTACTTGACTTATCTAATTATCCAGCTAATAAGTAGCATATCTGCCACTCTAAAACAGGTATCCTGATTAAATCGATTGTTGTTTGCAGTATTTATTCTTAAACTTGGGTAAACATGAGAATCATCTGGAGAAGCTTGTTACAATGTAGATTCCCAGAGGTGGACTCTGTGTTTTTGGTGAGCCCCCAGATGCAGCCAGCCTCAGGACCTACATTCAGGAATGGCTGTGACAGACTTTCTATGACAGCTTCCCAGAGACCTCCAAGCTGACCACACAGTCTCAGTGGTCCACAGTCTTATCCACTGATTTGTCTTGACCAAACTTCAGTCAGTCTTCTCTTCTCCCCACAGACCCCTGAACTTTGGCTTCCCTCCAAGCCTGAGCTAGCACTAAAAGACACAACATCTGTACTTAATAGCCCATCCTGAGAATGGGCCGATGACAGCAGAAACCTGTCAAACCACCATCTTGCTGTCTGTTTACCTCCACCTAATTGCCCAATTTCCCCTCCTAAGTTCCTGCTATCCCTGCTTACCCCATCCCACAAATGTCTTTTTCTGTTTGGTTTTGAGATGTCTGTAGATCCTGAGATTAGGGAGCTTACTATTACAATAGCCTCTTTGAATAAAGTTTCTCCTTACCTAAGTCCAGATTTGTTTTTGTTTGACAAAGTCCTCAACCACTGACCAAGCTCAAGTTTCACTGAAGCTTCTTCACAGAGGAAGAGATTTGGCAACACCATTTGGGGTTCTTTTTGTGTCTGCAGCAAGCTGGCTGGGGACTTACCCCATCAACAGCCTTGGGATGGCATCACGGGCCAATACGTATTTAACTATAGCTCACCGTAGACCTTTTTGATCTTAGCTTCAGGACTTTATTCCTGGCATTTGAACATCATGTCTGTGGGGACCCTAAGATGAAAAGCTTTCTATGTCTCCAGTTTTTCTCAGAATTCAAAGAAGGTATTATACAAATGTCTGCTATGAAATATTTCTTTCCCAAGATGCACCAAGCATCCACACGTCCTTAAGAAATGTTTGGCCCAGTTGCCAAGGGACCTCCTGTCAAAGCAATCTTGAAAATTGACTTTTTTCTTCCAAGGAGCTACCTCCCTTGGCTTTTGCAACTATCCAAGGTTGAGACATGCACTTTTCATAAACTATGACTAAGCAAAGTCTAAACAGTCCTGGGCTGCCTCCTTAACTCTCCTTCTCCCAGCAGAACACTTGGCCTTTGCTTTGCAGAGCTCTTGCCAAGAAATCACCCAGGCACTTACGATGCAAATTTCATGGGAAGAGAAGAGCACCAAAGAACAAAAATAAAAGAACTTTCCTCTAAATGTAAAATCCCTTCTCAGAGTTAGAAAGCATTAGGCTGTTCCTAGTCTGGTGCTTAAAATGACTTCATTTCATAATTGTTTCTATTAATAATTATACAATAACGCCCTATAATAAAATTCTATGATAATGACAACTTCAAAAAATCCTTATTCTTTTTTTTTAAATTATGACTATCGGCCAGGCTCGGTGGCTCACCCCTGCAGTCCCAGCACTTTGGGAGGCCGAGGCGGGTGAATCACCTGAGGTTAGGAGTTCAAGACCAGCCTGGTCAACATGGTGAAACCCCGTCTCTACTAAAAATACAAAATTTAGCCAGGCATGGTAGCAGATGCCTGTAATCCCAGGTACTCAGGAGGCTGAGGCAGGAGAATCGCTTGAACCCAGGAGGCAGAGGTTGCAGTGAGCCAAGATTGCGCCATCACACTCCAGCCTGGGGACCAAGAGCAAGACTTCGTCTCCAAAAAAAAAAAAAAAAAAAAAAAAAAAAAAATATATATATATATATATATATATATGACTAACATAGAAAAAGATATGCAGTGCTACCAGCACAATTCTGAAGAAACTCTACAACACGGCTTTCTGAGTAGGTAATGGCTTTTTGTCTTTACTATTCCCGTAGGAGGCTCAAAAGGCTAAAAGAGTTGACCAGTTGGTTAACACAAAGCAGCATGTGTTGACAGGAGGAAAAACCCTTGAGTTACAATACCTGGGTTTAAGTCCCAGCTCACCACCATCCAAGGCAATAACGATCTTAGGCAAGTCACTAAACTACTGCAAGCCTCGATTTCTCAATCCATACAAGTAGGCACAAATAACATACAATCCAGCCTACCTCATTTGGTTGAGAAGAGGAGGGAACTATTGCTTTGTTTTAAAAAAGCAAAGCAATAGATAAATACAAATTATCATCATTCTGGCCTTCAAATCATCCCATTATGATTGGTATGTACCCTTCACTGTACATCTCCAAAGAAAAGAAAAGAATTCTTATCTTTGTAATATATCCCCAAGTCTTCATGAATGCTTTTGTCAAAAAAATGAAAAAATATGTGCAGGTGAATGTTGGTACATTACCAAATATCAAAGTACATTGTATATACAAATCTAAGACAGTGTATATCATAAATTTAAGTACAACAGCACTTCTTTGTCTAAATCTTCATTTAAACTCTTTTGGGTATTAAACAATACATTTACATAACTCAGTAGAACTGGTTATGCATAAAGGCACAGATTTTTTGCCTTTCTCGTAGACCAGAAACTTGCAATATTTTTCCAAATAAATCTTATCATAATGTCTTAAATATACTTGTATTCCTCATGTTGGACCTGCAATGAAGAATTATTGTATTATCAGCATTTCACAAAATGCTGATAATACAATAAAAATTAAATAAAAATCAGAGGCACAAAACAAATCAGTCCAAAAAAAGCTTTTAAGTCTGCTATATTTCTTCTGTCCTGGGCCTGGAAAAGAAGTCACAAGTCAAGTGTCTGTACTACATGAAGTTACCTGGAATGATAAGGGAAGATGTTGTGGAAGGCTGGTGATCAGAGCAGAGGCTTTAAAAACTGTGTCGCCACAAAACTTTGAAAACAGAGCTAAGACCCAGTGTACCAGCGTCTCCTTTCTACCAAATCATACTCAGCATCAGTGATGCTTAAAAAGTGGCCTTGGGGCCCGCAGGAGCAGCAGCAGCGGCAGCAAGGCCTTGTTAGAATTTTATGTCCTCCAGGTCCAGCCCAGACCTACTGAATCACAAACTCCAGGGCTGGGGCCCAATAATCGGTGTTTTAACAAGTCCTCCAGGTGATTCTGATGCATGCTCAAGTTTGAGAAGTGCTGCTTATTTCACCGTATAGGGAAGAAAGCATGACATTCCTAGTTTTATGATTCTGTGTCTAAAATGGTGCTGGGTTCAATGCAAACTCTCTTTGTTTGACACGTTTTATCATTTTTATCATAAGAAAAAATTAAAGTCATGTGTTTTGAAGAAAGAAAGAAAAGGAAGGAAGGAAGGGGAGAGAGAGGGAAGGAAGGAAGGGAGGAAGGGAGGGAGGGAGGGAGGGACGGGAGGGGAGGGGAGGGAGGAGGGGAGGCAAGAGGGGAGGGGAGGGGAAAGAAAAATAAAATAAGCAATCCAGGACAAGCAAATAGAAGGCATCTGTAATCCCACAACCTAGAATAACCCATTAGGACCACCACATTGCACAACCCTGGGGCTACGTTTCACACAAAATACTGTGTGAGTTGTACAATGTGACTTGACCACTATTCATATTTTTGTGAATATCTTCCAAATACAGCCTCCAAACAGAATTCAAAGTACATAATGTTTTAGAACCTACTTATTTTCATTGAAGGCTATAATCATGAATTTGTCCCTAAATATTTCTAATACATCATGTTTTTAATAATAGACTGGTGATCCTTTCAGCGGATTTACCGTAACTTAAGAAATCCCCGGCTGGGCACGGTTGCTCACGCCTGTAATCCCAGCACTTTGGGAGGCCAAGGCGGGTGGATCACCTGAGGTAGGGAGTTCGGGACCAGCCTGACCAACATGGAGAAACCCCATCTCTACTAAAAATACAAAAAAAATTAGCCGGGCGTGGTGGTGCATGCCTGTAATCCCAGCTACTCTGGAGGCTGAGGCAGGAGAATCACTTGAACTCGGAAGGGGGTTTGGTGAGCTGAGATCGCGCCATTGCACTGCAGCCTGAGCAACAAGAATGAAACTCCGCCTCAAAAAAAAAAGAAAGAAAGAAAGAAAGAAATTGCTTATTGTTTATATTTTGGTTATTTACAATTTGGAATTCTTATATTACAACGAACAAATTATAGCTGTTTCTTTGTGCACAACTGTGGTTATCCCTGTGAAGTAAATTATAAGCAGAAAAGAATAAGGTTTGCTCTTTATTTGCTCTTCGTGGTGTTATAATTTTATTCTTCCTGGTAGCAAAGACTAATCTCTACATTTTGGAATTTTTCTGAGATGCCTATTTATGTTTGTTCAAATAACGGTGGCAGGCATTTTCTGTCTTTACTAGTCACTGAAGCACCTAGCTCAAAAAAGAATCAATAAGAAAACACATGGATTTGTCCACATGCTGCCATGTTAAAGAGAACTGAGATTCTAGCACCCAGACGAAGTCTTCTTTCCAGAGAGAGAGAAGGCCTGACAATTCAGCATTAACAGCAATTACCAACATGCTTCCTGGAATTAGAACTGCTCTCTTACATCTTTGCAGAAAGCTAATTAGCCAAGTTGAGTTCTGTGAGCGGAATCACATAAAATTTTCCCTCATATTCCTGACGCCCTTTGGTCTTTGAATTTCAGCTGCTTTCCAGTATCTGGAATCCTTCAGTGGCCCTTTTTTCCTTCCACATGTGACTAAGTGGACCTTTAATCAATTTGCATTGTGTAGAAGCAAAGCCACTCTGGAACGCATGGCATTCTTGTGCTCTTACCACCAGTCGGGATATACTGCAGCCTATGATGCGTGTTCATAATGGAAGGCATGACAAGCACTTCATAACCCTGCAGCCCTGTGATTACAAGCTCCAGTGCCTGTGTTAGGCAGGCAGGGGAAAATCCTCACGTCGGTACAACACAGCGAGGCCCCTCATTGGAGCACTGCAGTCATTTGGCTGCAAGCTGCAGAGCCCTCTCCAATGCACCAGCTGGGGAGAGGAAATGAATCACACAATAAAACTGAACGTGCTCACCTCCCTGGCTGCCACATATCTGTGTGCAGGCTGGTTCCTGCATCCCCAGCATGTCTGCCTGGAGCCGTTAACTAGTTTGCGTGGGCTGGAGAGAATGTGGGTTTCTCATTCTTCCAGATTATCACTTGATGCGCTATGTTCCTATTTTCTCCAGTTTATGGCAGATGCTATAATATATAGAGGGAAGCAATGTGGTCTTGGAGAGAAGATGGTGGAGAAGCTGCATAGAGGTGAAAATCACTAAGGTCTTGGCTCCATTTCTTCCTTCTCCACTGATTCCTTGGCATCTTTACCTGTAAACTGGGGAGGCTGGCAACTGTTCACATCTCTCTCTCGCATATGCAGGCTGTTAGGCTGGACCAGCAATTCCTATCATTTATGAACTGCCTCTGTACTTCACTACCCGCCTTCAGTCTTTTGGGGTAAATCCTGAGTAACAGGGAGTTAATTATGTCAGAATTCAGAAATCTATGTGAGCCTTATTTTGCTCACTTGAAGTAATCTCTTCCCACCACTCCTCCTTCTCCACTTATTTGAATGCTATTTACCCTTCAGTCATCTTTCAAAGTCACAGCAAGTCCTGCATCCATTCCCATCACCAAGTTCTTTCTAACCACCCAGGCTGCAGTGAGCTCTCCCTTCCCTAGTCTTCTACAGCAGTTGTCATCCTTTCCTCTCCTTTGGGGCTTATACTTGTCTGTGTTATCAATGAATTTTTGGTGTATATGTCTCACCTCCACAACTAAATAGCAAACTCCTTAAAGTCAGAGATTATGAAGTATACATCTGTGCATGCCCAGCCATGATTTTCCATTACAGAATTTATCCTAAGAAAACAATCACAGGCACTCATAATTGATTAGAGGCAACTGATTTGTCAACAATAGTAACCAGTGCAAATGATTATTTTCTCCCAAAAGGGCCTGAAAGAGCAGCCATAGCCCATTCTTTCTTCATTTATCATCACTGTCACTGGCTTCCTAATTCCCCACATCCAAGGACCCAATTCCCTGTTAAAGGTATTTCTCTACTCCAATCTTCCAAAAGTCTTTGGAGATGGTTGCATTAGGGACGGGGTGGGAAGTTGCTAAAAATATCCCATAAGTGGTACGTGTTTGGCAAAATTCCAAATTTCTTCCAATTTCCCCAGAAACAATTAAAACATTCTCAGAAATCCCCAAAATTGACAAACACGTGTTCTAAAGGAAATCTGAACTGAAACAAATAAAGCTAATGGGAAATCACTGACCAGGAAGAAGGCCCCTTGGTGACAGCAAGGACACTGATATACATGGCACCAGGCTCAGTGGCAGGGCAGGGAAAGGAAGGGGATTCTGGATGGGGTGAGCTTTTCTCCACTGCTGTCTCCAGTGACCCACTGCTAGGCGCTCAGTCCCTACCGCCTCACTGATGTTTGATATTTATTTAAAAATAGAAGAAGCCTTTTGTTCTTCCATCAGAGATCATGTTTAAAATGCAAATACCCACAGTGTTTAAACTAACACTAAGACAAAAATGGTGTGTGTCAGATTCTTTACTTATTGCAGGCTTTGATAGCAGAACAATAAGAAGAGATGTCACTGAATGAAGAAAAGAATAGAAAAGGTGAGAAGATTCTCTTCTGAACCCAACATGAATTTTATTCATTTTCATTTAGCTCTGATTATATCTGTCCTAGAATGATAATAAAGCAATAGAATCAAAAAAAGTAACTTACTCTTGTAGAACGTGTTGTTTATGACCAAACACCTTCATGTCTGTTGCTTAAATGGTTTCCCAGAGCAATCCTGTGAAGAAGACATAATTCCCACTTGACTGGTGAAAAAAACAAGTCTCATGGAGACAACGTGAAGACCTCAAGACATCACAGGTAGCAACAGAATCAGGTCTCAAAACTTGACCATATGTTTCTTAATTCAACAAAAAATTATGAGGGACCTACTATAGGCCAGACTTGTGCTAGGTGCCAGGGATAAAATGATGTGTAAAACCCAAGACAGGCTCTGCCCATATGGACCTGGGAGTCCAACAAAGAGACAGGTGCTAAATAAATAAATGCAGCATCAATCCAAGAGTGACAGTGGTGATAACAAGGAAAGTCACTCTGCAAGGAGAGAGGCAGGACAACAGTTTTCCAGACAGAGGGAACCAGCACATGCAAAGACCCTATACAAGAGCTAGCCATGCATTCCAGAAACCCTAAGAAAGCCAGCACAGCAGAGAGCAAGGAAGTGGATGGTGTGGGCAGAGTCTGGTTTGCAAAGACAGGGACTTCCTCTTCCTGCCAAGAAAAATTGGTGTCCCTAAAATATTTTAAGCAAGGGAATAACTGAGAAATTTCCATAATTGAAAAGCACTGTCCTGGACAATGGCATCATGTTCCCACCCCATAAACATTTTAAATGGAACTGAACATCTACAGTAGGAGCCATAGCACTGCCACTTGCCCCGGCCGTCCAAATCCAAGGGCTCTGCACCTGATCCAACGCCATTATCCCTCGTTTTTCCAACCACTCAAAGTTCTCTAGAGAGGCGGCACATAAGCTTCCGTGCTGGGAACCGCTGCAGACAACGATGCCTTGGACTCAGACTCTCTCCCAGGAAGCCTGAAGCCTGGAAAAGGAGAGCAGCCATGCAGACAAGAACTCAAGAACAAGGTGGAGAGTACTAACTGCCTTCTGATAAAGGGAAAGGAAATCCCCACAGAATGACAGAGCTGCAGTCTTTCCTCAAGAATACGGACACAGTTTCCATTGTGTTGACACTTATTATCTCAGGGAAGTCAGAAACCATGCTCATTCATTCTTTGTACAGTCTCTCCTTTTACTCTTTGGACATATGCAAACTTATTTCTGTATCCTTGCAATTTAAAAATTTGACTCTGAGTCAAGTCTCTTTTCAGGTATTTTGCCTACAATATAGAGGGTGCTACCTATCAGCCTATTAAAATTATTTTTAACTCAGGAAAGTTTAAAGTTTAAACATATTGTTAGTTATCATATTTATTTGGAATGCTCTGGTACATCCTTGGGACAACATACAATGATTAACTTGGCTCTCTACTCTCTGCTTTATAAATAAGTGTTTGTATATATATAGATCTGTATGTACATATTCATATATGCACATATGTATTTATATGCACATGCATATAATATCATCTGATCTGCATATGTATAAAATATTATCTTTCATTTATGATCTCTTTGTCCTTTTTCTCTGAATTCTGAGAGAGCTCCTCTGTTTGCCTTCTACATCACTGATATGATGTTCAGTAATATCCATCCTTTTCATTACTCCCGCGATAAGAATTTTAAAATTCTACTTCATTTTTATTTTCATCCTTTTTTAATACACCAGTTGTCCATGTAGTAGAGTACATGTCTAGTATTCTCGCCTTAGAGTTTTCTGCTTTTGTTTCATAGCACCATATCTTCTAGCTTTTTATTGAGGCAGTTAAATAGTTATTAAATTTTCCCTATGGCACCCACAGTAAATTATAAGTCTGCTCTGCCTCTGAATTTTCAGGATGATGTATCTACTCACTTACTCTGTGGAAAGTTTCATCCCATAGGAAACATGGTGTTAATATTTTTTATTTTTATTAAAACTCAACTGAGGTGAGATCCATCCAGACCGGCATTTGCCGGGACAGGATGTTTGAAATGCCTTTGACTCAACTCTCTGTTTAATTTAGTCCTTATTGAAAATCTCCGCTCAAAACCACAGGTGGCTTTGGACAATTCAGACAATAGTTTTCAGTCTGGAGTGGACTTTCCCTGAGAGTAACTCTTCCAGGCTTCTGTGACATCTTCCCCAGCTCAGATGGGCTTCTTCCCTGGCAAGCTAAATAGACAGAGTAAATAAAAACCTCCCTCTTCTCCTGACTTTTGCTGACTCATGAGGTGAGCACCAATGAAAGTAGTGGTAAAACTCCAGAGAGTCCTCCATCAGCACCTCCTGCCCACTGGAGGTCCTAATCTCTGAATGGAGATGAAAACAAGAGGGGGCATTGTATTACGGTAACACTAAAATCACATTGGCCAGGTAGTAACAGGAATAACGTATACTTTTCTGGTTGATACAAATCTTTCCTTTCACATGTAGGTAGCCCCTATGGAATAGGATACAAAGGTTCTTTCTACCTACTCTTAGGAAAGCCATCTTAGTTCATTTCTAAGCACAGGTGGGCTGTCAATTGTGTTCTTCAGCCATGTACTTTGTAGAAATTTCTCTCAGATTCTGGCAATGGGTTAACTGTCAGTCATTATTGCCCTATTTTTCAGTGTACTTTATACACTTCCAGGGTATAAAGTACTTCCAGGGTACTTTATTCGGAAGCTGAGAGGGGATTTTAGGAACCATTGTAAATGCCATTCAACATATGTTTTTACAGAGGCTTCTTTTCTTTAGTGTCAGGAATCAACTGCAAGAATTCTCTACAAAGCTAAGAAGATAGCAGGATAGGGAATATGAGAGCTAGAAAAATTCAGTCCACTCCTCCTGGGTCTACACGTTCTCATCTACCTAATGAATAGGGAACCTATAGGCAAAAGCATAAGCAAGAAGCAGCTTCACTGTGCACTGGTTACTACTTGGACCCACTGGGTCTTGGGTGTACTTTTACTACTTGCCCAAGTCTAGTGAGACAGAACACTCACACACACAGGTTTCATGAAGCTTGTCTATTACTTGCAGATAGGCAGCAAGGAAAAACGGAAGCCTAGGATTCACGATGAACCGCTTCCCCAAGACTCAGAGAAGGTGTCCAGGGCAGATGGAGTCTTGTCTGAGTGTGCTCCACTTGCATGGCACTTAGGGACCCCAGAAAGCAGCCTGTCCTGGGTTTTCTACCCCAGGAGCGACAGAACTTGCCGGACTAAAGTAATGAAAGACATCCTATTCTGGGAGGGCCTGAAGGGAGCTTGGGCTGTTCTGGCCATTCCCTCCTTAACTCAGGATGTTGCATTCCCAGCACATTCTAGTTATTCTTGAGAACTACAAGCAAGAAGGCAGAGAGAACTGGGTTGGTTCAAGGCCACCCAGACAATTGTCCTGTAGTAAGAACTTCAATCCTTCAATATTGATATAGCCTACCCCTGAGAGAATGCTTCCAGGACCACCAGACCGGAATCCATGCCTGAAAACTTAATGACAATCAAACAAAAAATATAAACAAATGTAACCATGAAGCTTCAACTAAGAGCTAGGACCTTTAAACTCTACATCTAGCTCTGTTCCCCCTTGGCTGTATGACTTCGGGAAGATTAAGCTGTGGGGGCACTCAAACACTTTTAAAAGTTGCTGCTCTAAATCAGTGATGCTCAACTAGGAGAGATGTTACTGATAGAATGCTACCAACCACATGAATAGGGAAAAGAAAGAGAAAAGGCCAAGAACTCTTAAATCCCTACAAGGTGGGGACCAGGTCTAAAATCCTATGGTTTTATGAAAACTGAATTTGGCAAACGAGAAATGGAGTTCTGTGTGACATTTGGTCCCATATTTTGAGGCCCATAACTTCCTTGAACTGCCAGAAGATGTTCTTGCCAAGATTTCTGGGGTGGCTTAGCCCAAGATTACTTTAGGGCCGATGTGTGCTTTCCAAAGTGGTAATGTTCCTTAGACTGCCAAACCAGCTGTGCTGGATCCAAACAATGACAAACAATAAATGTAAAACTCATTAAACCAAACCAGGAAGAAAGCAGTTTAGGCAAATGTGTATTGTACAAAATAGATTTGTCCTTTCTTTCTTTCTAATAAGGTGGGGAAGTGAAGAGAAAACCTGGATCGCTTGGATTTCAACATGAAAAGGGGAAATGACACCCTCTAGTGGTCGCTTTTGGTTTTGTGCTTTCCTGGTGCTTTAAGCATCTGTGGCCCCTACCATTTCCCCCTCTACTCTCTCTCTCTCTCTCTCTCTCTCTCTTTCACACACACACACACACACACACACACACACACACACGCACGCGCGCGCAACCCAAGAGAGACAGAGAGAGAGAGAGTGTTGTTCATTTCGTAGTCTTTCAGGTCTTCAGTTTATTATATGCACACATACATTATGTGTATTTATCTGTAATTATAGCTCCTAATTATTGAGTGCCCGCTATATAGAAGATCCTTTTAATATATTTGTATATTATATAGTCCTTACAGTATTCCTGTAAGGTATTTAGTATTGTTCCCATTTTACAAGAAGAAACTGAAGCACAGAAAGAAGGAAATTTGTTCAAGGATGCATAACTAATGTTAAAAAATAAAAAATTGGGAGGCCATTTGGCTGAGGCAGCTCCAGCATTCTGGGTTTCTACATAGGCAAAACAAAACCCAATTCAGTGTAAATGAGAAAATGAAATTTAACTTTAACCAATCAGACCAGTTGACCTCCAACTAGGGACTTTCCACTGGAATGATCCAAATAAGGCTACTGCTTCACTTTAACCAATCAGGTATTTTCTTTCCCTTGTTTCTGCAGTCAGCCTCCTCTCATACCCCTTTGTCAGAGTCCCTGAACTGCTACCATCTGCAGCTGCCTGGTTCATGAATCACTGCTCGAATAAACTCAAATATTAATGCACCCGTTTATCTTTTAACGCTAGTAAATGGCAGAGCAGGTGTGAAAAACAGGCATTTTGACTACAAATCTCATGTTCTCTGCATTATGTCACCTTGCTTCCCTCCTTTCACCCCTAAAAACTCCTAACATTCCAAGCAAAGAGTGCAGCAATTGTAAAGGATGAAATCTGGTGAGCCGAAAGATTTTAGGGTATTTGAAATTCAACTGCTGCATTTAGTTGCAGATAATGGAAACCACTGTGGCCATGTTAAGAAGAAAGTTGTTTAATACTGGTCATTGGGTACATACAAAATCAGTGAAAGGCCTAGAGGAGAAGGGTCTGGATTGGGCCTGACTCCCAAAACACCACAGCAGCACTGGCCTGCCATGGAAACTTCTCTCTCCCACAGTCTGGAATCTGGAACACCTGCACCACCACCCTTCTCCTTTCTGAGCTGAGTTTCTGAATTCAGCTCTCCTTCAAGTGCATCTGATTGGTGGAAATCAAATCATATTCAAATCCCTACTGCAAGGAAGTCTGGGAGATAAAGTTTATGGTTTTCTAGCCTCTGCAGTAAAACAAGGCACAGAAGAAAGTGTTTGGAAGGATGTTATGAGACTCAATCTACTGTTCCCACCCCACCTTTTTTTTTTTTTTTTTTTTTTTTTTAATTTGAGATGGAGTCTTGCTCTGTTGCTTAGGCTGGAGTGCAGTGGTGCGATCTCGGCTCACTGCAACCTCTGCCTCCCAGGTTCAAGCGATTCTCCTGCCTCAGCCTCCACATAGCTGAGACTACAGGTACGTGCCACCATGCCCGGCTAATTTTTTGTATTTTTAGTAGAGATAGGGTTTCACCGTGTTAGCCAGCATGGTCTGGATCTCCCGACCTCGTGATCCACCTGCCTCGGCCTCCCAAAGTGCTGGGATTACAGGTGTGAGCCACCGCGCCCAGCCCCCACCCCATCATTTTTAACAGAATGGAAGTGAACCTCTGAAAAAGAAATTTCTGAAGGTGCGTTATGTTCAACTTAGGGAGCCTCTCAGTCATCCAGCAAATAGCCCCACAGCGGAAATCATTGTCCACTGGTAAAGCCACTCCTCTGTGCTAAAGAATCAGCCTTGTCCTGGGAATTTTCAAATATCCCACTTGTGACAACAAGGGCCTTTAAAGGTTTCTCTCCATTAAAGCCATCAATAGAGCAGGGAATTATGGGCCAGCCCATTCCCAGTCTCCAAACTTTGAGAGTATCCTTTACAACACTGAGAGAAGACAGACGGTGCTAAATTGCCCCTCAGCGGGTTGTAAGAGTTAAAGTACCTCCCGAGAGCTGTAATTTACTGGCCTCGCACCACTTGGATCAGGCTCTGCACTTGGCATTTCCATTCAGCATGCTGAGGACTTGGCAGGAAGGGAAGCCATCCCAATCCAAACCAGGCAAAATGAAACACTTCCCTCTCCTAGTTCTGAGGCCAAAAAAAGTGTGCAATGGCTCCCTTCTTCCAAAATCACCTTTATTTTAATCAGTCTATATTCGCCTGACTTTGTGTCAGATGGACTAAAAACCAGATGTGACAAGCAAAGCAACCAAACATTTATTTGAATGAAAGAATGAATTAAAAAAAAAGAAAGGAAAATTTATTTTTTAATACCTTCCATAAACCAGACACTATTCTAGGGGATCTATACATTACTTGATCAATCTATAAAGTAATTATTACTCTCTCAATTTTGCCACTGGGGAAACTGAGACTCAGAAATTAAGTAGTTTGCCTCAGATCACAGCTACTACGCTATGGACTAGAATTCAGACCTAAATCTCTGATTCCACAGCCCTTGCGTTTACCATTACATGAGTATTTCTCCATCCTTTTTAACCATGTCTCTCTCTCTCACACACACACACACACACACACACACACAAATCATTGCCAAATGTTCCTTTTGGTAGCTTATATCACAAAAATAATAGGCACCTTATTCATTTTTCAAATATGAGTTGTTACATTTCATTTACAAATACAGAGTTATTATATCATCATATTTACTCTTTCAAATTACACATGCATCCCAATTTCTCCACAGGTTATAATAATACATTTTTTCCCTCACTGTTACGGGATCTTTGGGGTGTTGCTTTTCTGGCCAGAAACCTGTGGCCGGTGGTGCCTTTGCCTGAGTTTTGCTTGGGCCTGCTAGGCTCGTTCTGCCCCCTCAGTCTGGCAGTGGTAGCTCACACTACCAGCCTGGATCTCACACCTCCAAGGAAAACTGTGAGTCAGGTGTGGAGCAGTGAGGGGTGTGTGAGTGAGCATAAGATCTGGCCACTGTGCAGTCAGACACACTGACTGCTGCTTTGGGGCAGGAAGCTCCAGGTGCTGGCATAGGTGCTGGCTCTCTGTACAGCTGTGGCTGGACCAGGTGTAATACAAGCAGCTTCCCCAGCTGGCACCGGGGAATGCTGTGGTGCCTGGAAGCTTGAAGACACCAGAAACTGGAAGGCCCCAAAGTGGGAGTCACAGCTCTTGCTGGGGGAGCTCCCAGGTCTGGGTTCGTTGAAGGGCCACAGCTCTTCTCTCCTTCTCTGCGCCCATAACATGGTGAACAAGGGGCAGATCTCAGCCCTGTTTGTGTTACAGCTCTTTTAGCCTCACCATTCAGTGGGTTCTGAGTTCTTGTCCTGTGACAAGGAAGAATGAGGTATGCAGACAAATGGTGGGTGAGCAAGATGAAGAGGAGCTTTATTGAGCAACAGAACAGCTCAGAGGAAACCACAGGAGGTAGCTCCTTTTTACAGCCAGGGTGTCCCGATGAGTAGCTCCTCTCTGCTAGGCAAGTCATCCTGACAAGTGTTCAGCTATCAGCAGAGAGGGTAGCTCCTCTCTGCAGCTGGTTGTCCCCTCATCTGTTCAACAGAGAGGACAGCTCCTCTCTGCAGCTGGTTATCCTGTAGTCTGTCCAAGTCTGGCTGAGCCCAAGGCTTTTATGAGCCTCAGAGGGGAGGAAGTGCAAGCCAATTGGTCCATGGGCAGCCATGGGTGGGCCAGGAAAAGACACCACAAGTTCCTACCCCAGTCTCCCGGACCCACAGCCCAACTCCCAACCTTCAGTCCTCCCTGGCCTGAAGGTGGGGCCTCACCAGGGACCTGCCCCTTCTGCCCAGAAGCCTGTCTGCCTCCTGCCACTGTCCATGGCTCCCAGGCTGATTGTGCCAAGGGACACCTGCAGGCTAGTGATGAGCTGCCTTCAGGCCCACCTCGACTTCCCCTTCTGCACTCATCAGTACCCAAAGTCCAGAGGGGGCCAAGGTGGCAGGGGGATGGCATGTCATTGCTGCCCCAAGAATGCACACACCCAGCTAGGCTGTGACAGCTCCTGGGCTCAGCCCCAACCCCACTCCAAGATTGTAGTGGGTGCCTGGAGCAGGGAGAGGCCAGGCAGCGGGAGCAGACACCCCTGAGCCTGCAGAGGCAGGTGAGGCCTTCCCAGGCCCCCAGAGATGTGATCTCTGCATCACAGAGTGCAGAGATACCCGGGTCCTGCACCAGGCAGGGGGGGCTTCCACCTACTGTGTGGATCATTTGCAAGCAGCCCCAGCCTATGCCCCCTCACAGCCTGGGGTGGGGGCTCCACTTCCTCACTGGGCCCCTCTCTGCCCACCCTTCCATGCCCAACTGTGTTGCTCCCCTGCTGGTGGGCAGCTCAGCCCAGCACCATCACAGTGACCCCTAGAGCTGGAGGTGGGTTCTGGGGGGTGCTCCCACTTGTCCCTGGCTCCTGTTGGTTTGGTGGAGCTGGCATCACCCCAGACCCAGCTCTGCCTCCTCCCCCACACCCTCCGCACATTGGTAGTGGGTGAGAACAGCAATGCAGGGCCAGGGTCCCAAGCAGCAGAGGCTCCAGGCCTGGGGGTTGGTCCCTCCCGGCAGCACAAGGGTCAGAGGTGGGGTGCAGTCAGCTGCCTCAGGGACAAAAGGGCACAGGGGTCCCACCACTGCCATTACTGCTCCCGCAGCCACTCCTGCCACCACCGCTCACACCTCCCTGCTGCAGTTGGCCCAATGGCAGCGACTGCTTCGGACAGCCTGCCACTGCCATCATCACCACCACTAATGCCATGAAGGATTAAAATGATGTCAACCAGTGAAAAATAATTGAAAAGGAAATTGAGGAATTTCTAACCAAAATGAAAAATCATGAACTTTAAAAACTATCACCTTAGAAGAAGATATCCTAAATTGAAGTTTGGATCTCTTGGGAATTGAATTCTTCACTGATACACTTATGATAGCCCACATACCTTAAAGAGGTGTGAAGAAGAATTATCAACTGTATGCATGCAAAATACTTTATAAGCTGAAAGACTGTACAAAGGAAGGTGAAGTTTTATTTTTGGACAACAAGACATACATAACCAACTCCCTATGACTTGAATAAGCCAAAACTTATATTAAAAAGCAGTTGTTTTCTTCCTTAGATAGATGTGAGTATAATGCTCTGAAAATGTTTTGTGTCAGAGGCCTATACTTTGGGTCCAGGAAGAGTGGCCTAGTGAAAGAAAAAGCACAGCACACCCTTTGGAGTCAGAAATCCTGGATTTGACTTCAGTTCCTCCATACACTAGTTGAGCAACAACCTACTCTCTCTGAGCCTCATTTCCTCATCGTGAAAATTAAGGGTTTTCCTACATCACAGGCTTATGATGAGAAGTGAAACAAAGTATGTGAAAGCTCTGTATAGACATATTAATTATTACACTACATTTAATATATCTTCATCCCTAAATTGACCATGCAGCAGCACAAACACAAAGTTATCTTTTGATTAAAAGTTTATTTTTTATTTAAAAAACAAGGGTTAACTATCTGGGTTGTACCTGAAGGAAGGAAAAAAACAACCACCTGACCAAGTGCATAATATCTGATGAAGATCAAACTTTTTGGCTCCTGCAGCTTCTTCCCTGAAATATTAATATGAAGTTCTTGTATTCCTTTTTAGTTTCTTTTTTGAACGTTTACATCCCAATACTATTTGTCTAGCAAAGATACCATTTTCTTGGTATTACATGGAGCCCCATCAAGCTGAAGCAGTAGCGAGAGCTCTCTCAGCAGTGCCACCTAGTGGGATGGGAAACAAGTGCGCTCCCAGCCTCTACAGCCAGGGTGGTAATTATTTCTCCAAGTTTCTGAGCCAGTTACATGATCCTACCCTACCTCTTAAAATGGACACTATACATTAAGGAATATTAAAGTGTGTAAGCTAATTTTTCTTATCTACTTAGTTTCTATTAAATATGTTAAAAATGTATTCACTCTTTAAAAAATATTTAAATAAAAACCCTCTACTCTTAAAATATGAGAAAAGCATGCTGCTAAAATGGTATTTAAAAAAAAAAAACCCTTTCCATACATAAATCTAAGAATATCTGTGGGGAAATTAATATCAAGAGTGGCCAACATATTTTAGCAAAATTTTCCTTAGAAATGGCAAAAATTATATCCTTACTCACAGATTCCAAGTATCAAAGAACACAAAAGTTTTTAGAAAGTGACACAAAATATAAGGAAAATGCATATAACTTCATGGGAGACAGACACTGATGCAAAAAAAATCTGAATAGATCAAAAGTACCAAGGCTAAAAGCACACACACACATAAACACATGTGCTAGAAATTTCAGTTGTGCAATATACTTTTTCTGGGGCTACAAACACAATTGAAGATCACTTTCATCTGTATTAATGCAACACTTAGAAGGTGGTGGAGTAAAGAGATGTGTGTCTCTGATAGCCCTGAATACTTTGCCAGTTCCTGACCTGAGCTGTTTCTTTTTATTTAAAAAGATGACAGATATATGGCAGCCCCTGGAAAATTATGATGTAGTCATAGAAGGGGTCCCCAGCCCCTGGGCCGCAGGCTGGAGCCAGTCCATGGCCTGTTAGAAACTGGGCCACACAGCAGGAAGTGAGTGGCAAGTGAGCACTACTGCCTGAGCTCCACCTCCTGTAAGATCAGCTGTGCATTGGATTCTCATAGGAGTGCAAAACCTATTGTGAACTGCGCATGTGAGGAACTAGGTTGTGCACTCCTTACGAGAATCTAATGCCTGATGATCTGAGATAGAACAGTTTCATCTTGAAACCAATGACCCTGCCCCTCCACCCCATCCTTGTAAAAATTGCCTTCCACAAAACCAGTCCCTGGTGCCAAAAATGTTGGAGACCGCTGCACTAGAGACGCCCACCAAACCCACTCCATAGCTAACATGAGAATTTAGAGATTTTCTGTTTTATTCTATATTAATAATGTTTAAGTCTGAAATATGTCAAACATGTGACAAGGCATAAAGAATAATATAATAAACACAGGTGAATCCACATGAACAAATGTTAACATTTTGCCCAATGTGCTTCAAATATTGTTTTTGTTTTAAGAAATAAAATATTACAGAAACTATTGAAGTCCTCTATTAATTCCTCCCAATCCCGTGGGTAATCACAATCCTGAGACACGTGTGATTCCTCCCCATGCTTGTTCTTATGCTCCAAAACTGCTACATTTCTACATATTTATATGCTCACAAATGAGATGGCATAGCCATGGGTGTTTGAACCTTAAAGAAATGCTATGATACTGTATATAACATTCTGCAATTTGCTTTTTCATTTATATTATTTGTTTTTAGTATTCGTGTGGGTAAATGCAGTCCTACTCTGATCAACTATAGTGTAGAATTCTCATGTATGCTTTTTTCTTCGCATAAAGGGGTACGAGTGCAGTTTTGTTACACGGATATATTACATAGTAGTGAAGTCTGGGCTTTTAGTGTAAGCATCACTCGAATCATGCCCATTGTACCCATTAAGTACTTTATCATCCCTCACCCTCTCCTAGACTGCCTCTCTTCCAAGTCTTCGATGTCTATTATTCCATACTCTATATCCATGTGTACACATTATTTACCTCCCACTTATAAGTAAGCACATGCAGCTTTTGACTTTCTGTTTGAGTTGTTTCATTAACAGCTGAATAGTATTAAGTGGTATATACTATATATACAATGTTTTCTTTTTTCCTTTTAATTTATTTTTAATTTTTGTGGGTACCTAGGTGTATATGTTTATGGGGTATATGGGATATTTTGATATAGGCAAACAATGTGTAATAATCACCTCAGGGTAAATGAAGTATCCAGCACCTCAAGCTGTTAGCCTTTGTGTTACAAATGATCCAATTATACTCTTTTAGTTATTTTTAAATGTACAATTAAGTTATTATTGACTATAGTCACCCTCTTGTGCTATCAAATAGTATGTCTTATTCATTCTTTCTAAATACATTTTTTGTATCCATTAACTATCCCCACTTCCTCCCAACCCCCCACTACCCTTCCCAGCCTCTGGTAAATCCTTCCACTCTCTGTCTTTATGAGTTCAAATTGTTTTGATTTTCATACCCCACAAATAAGTGAAAATATGCAATGTTTGTCTTTCTGTGCCTGGCTCATTTCACTTAATGATCTCCAGTTCCATCCATGTTACTGGAAATAACAGGATCTCATTCTTTTTCATATCTGAAGAGTACTCCATTGTGTATATGTACCACATTTCCTTTATCCATTGATCTGTTGATGGACACTTGGGTTGCATCCAAATTCTAGCTGTTGTGGACAGTGCTGCCACAAACATAGGAGTGCAGATATTTCTTCAATATACTGATTTCCTTTCTTTTGGATATATACCCAGCAATGAGATTGCTGGAACATACGGCAGCTCTATTTTTAATTTTTTGAGGAACCTCCAAACTGTTCTCCACAGTGGTTGTACTAATTTACATTCCCACCAACAGTGTGCAAGAGTTCCCTTTTCTCCATATCCTCACCAGCATTTGCTACTTAATGCCTTTTGGATATAAGCCATTTTAATTGGGAATGAGATGGTATCTCATTGTAATTTTGATTTGCATTTCTCTAACAATCAGTGACGTTGAGCACCTTTTAATACGCCTCTTTGCCAATTTTATGTCTTCTTTTGATAAATGTCTATTAAGATCTTTTGCCCATTTTTGATCGAATTATTAGATTTTTCCCCATAGAGTTGAGTTTCTTATACATTCTGGTTATGAATCCCTTGTCAGACGGGTAGTTTGCCAGTAGTTTCTCACATTCTGTGGGTTGTCTCTTCTCTTTGTTGATTGTATCCTTTGCTGTGCAGAAGCTTTTTAACCTGATGTGACCCTGTTTGTCCATTTTTGCTCTGTGGTATTACTCAAGAAATCTTTGCCCAGACCAATGTCCTGGAGATTTTCCCCAGTGTTTTCTTCTAGTAGTTTCATAGTTTAAGGTCTTAAATTTAAGTCTTTAATTCACTTTGATTTGATTTTTGTGTATGGTGAGTGATAGGGGTCTAGTTTCACTCTTCTCCATATGGATATCCAGTTTTCCCAGCATCATTTATTGAAGAGACTATCCTTTCCCCAATGTATGTTCTTGGCACCTTTATAAAAAATGAGTTCACTGTAGGTGTGTGGCTTGGTTTCTGGGTTCTGCATTCTGTTCCATTGGTCTATGTGTCTCTTTTTATGTCAGTACCATGCTGTTTTGGATACTATAGCTCTCTCATATAATTTGAAGTCAGGTAATATGATTCCTCCAGTTTTATTCTTGTTGTCTAGTATAGCTTTGTCTATTATGGGTCTTTTGTGGTTCCATAAAAATTTTAGGATCTTTTTTCTATTTCTGTGAACAATGTCATTGGCATTCTGATAAGGATTGCATTGACTGTGTAGATTGCTTTGGGTAGTATGGACATTTTAACAATATTGATTCTTCTAATCCATGAACATGAAATTTTTTTCATTTTTTGATGTCTTCTTCAATTTCTTTCTTCAGTGTTTTATAATGTTTGTTATAGAGACTTTTCACTTCTTTGGTTAAGTTGATTCCCAGGTATTTAATTTTATGTGTGGCTATTATAAATGGGATTAATTTTTTATTTCTTTTTCACATTGTTCACTGCTGGCATATAGAAACGCTACTGGTTTTTGTACGTTGACTTTGTATCCTGCAACTTTACTGGATTTGTTCCTTAGTTATAATGGTTTTCTTGTAGAGTCTTTAGGTTTTACCAAATATAAGGTTACATCAACTGCAAACAAGAAAAATTTGACTTCTTGTTTTCCAATTTGGATGCCTATTTTTCTCTTGTCCAGTGCTCCAGCTAGGACTTCCAGTACTACGTTGAATAACAGTGGTGACAATGAGCATTCCAGATCTTAGAGGAAAGGCTCTCAGTTTTTCCCCATTCAGCATGATACTAGTTGTGGGTCTGTCATATACGGCTTTTATTATGTTGAGGTATGTTCCTTCCATACCCAATTTTTGAGGGTTTTTATCATGAAAGGATGTTGAACTTTATCAAATGCTTTATCAGCATTCATTGAAATGATCATATGGTTTTTATCCTTCATTCTGTTAATGTGATGCATTATACTGATTGATTTGTGTATGTTGAACCATCTTTGCAACCCCAGGAATAAGTGCCACTTGCTCATGATGAATGGTCTTTCTACTGTATTGTTGAATTCAGTTTGTTAGTATTTTGGTGAGGATTTCTGCATCAATATTCATCAGAGATATTGGCCCGTAATTTTCATTTTTTGATGTCTCTTTGTCTGGTTTTGGAATTAGGATAATACTAGCCTTGTAGAATGAGTTTTGAGGTATTCCTTTCTCCTTTATTTAGCAGTGAAGCCATCAGTTCCTGGGCTTTACTTTAGTGGGAGGCTTTTTATTATAATTTCAATCATGTTACTTGTTACTGGTCTGTTCAGGTTTTGAATTTCTTCCTTGTTCAATATTGGTAGGATGTATGTATCTAAGATTTTGTCTATTTCTTCTAGATTTTCTAATGTATTGGCATATAGCTGCTCATAGTAGCCACTAACGAGCCTTTGAATTTCTGCAGCATCAGTTACAAGGTCTCCTTTCCATTTCTGATTTTATTTATTTTGATCTTTACTCTTTTGTTCTTAAGTAGTCTGGCTAAAGTTTTGTCAATTTTGCTTCATTTTTCAAAACAAACAACTTTTTGTTTCATTGATCCTTTTTATTTTTTTCATTTCATTTTCAGTTATTTATACTCTGATCTTTATTATTTCTTTTCTTCTACCAATTTGGGGTTTAGTTTGCTATTGCTCTTCTAGTTTTTTCAAGTGCATTATTAGATTGTTCAATTGAAGTTTTTTTCTGTTTTTTGATGTAGGCACTTACAGCTTATAAACCTCCCTGTTAGTATGGTCTTTGCTGTATCTCATAGGTTTTGGTATGTTGTGTTTCCATTATTACTGTTTCAAGAAATTTTTCAATTTACATGTTAATTTCTTCACTGACTCACCTGTCATTCAGGAGAATATTGTTTAATTTCCATGTAGTTATATATTTTCCAAAATTCCGTTTGTTATTAATTTCTAGTTTTATTCCATTGTGGTCTGAGAAGATGCTTAATATTATTTCAATTGTTTGAATGTTTTAAGACTTGTTTTGTGACCTAACATGGTCTATATTTGAGAATGATCCATGTGCTGAGGAAAAGAATATGTATTCTGCAGTTCTTGGAAGAAATGTCTTGTAAATATCTATTAGATCCATTTGGTCTATAGTGCAGATTAAGTCTGATGTTTCTTTGTTGATCTTCTGTCTAGATGATCTGTCCAATGTTATACGTGGGGTGTTGAAGTCTCCAACTATTATTATATTGTGGTTTATCCCACTCTTTAGCTTTGATAACATTTGTTTTATATACCTGGGTGCTCCAGTGCTGGGAACATATACATTTAAAATTGCCATATTCTCTTGCTGAATCGACCCCTTTATCATTATATAGTGATCTTCTTTGTCTCTTCTTATAGTTTTTGTCTTGAAATCTATTTTGTCTGATGTAAGTGCAGTGATTTCTACTCTTTTTATGGTTTCCACTGGCATAGCACATCTATTTCCATCCCTTTATTTCCAGCATACGTGTGTCTCTAAAGGAGAAGTATGTTTCTTGTAAGCAGCAGATGAATGGGTCTTGTTTTTCATTCATTCAGCCAGTCTATGTGTTTTGACTGGAGAATTTAGTCCATTTACATTCAGTGTTATTATTGGTAAGTAAGGACTTATTCCTGCCATTTTATTGTTTGTTTTCAGGTTGTTTTATAATCTTCTCTTCCTTCTTTTTTTCCTTCCTATCTTCCTCTAGTGAAGGTCATTTTCTCTGGAGATATGATTTAGTTTCTTGCTTTTTATTTTTTGCATATCCAGTGTATGTTTTCAGTTTGGGGGTACTACAAGGCTTGCAAATACTATCTTATAACCTATTATTTTAACATAACAACTTAACACTATTTGCATAAACAAACAAAAATAAAACTAATAAAAACTGTATGCCTTAATTTCATCTTCCTGCTTTTTAACTATTTGTTGTTTCTATTTATATCTTATTGTATTGACTATGTCTTGAAGAGTTGTTGTAGTTATTATTTTTAATTGATTCATCATTTATTCTGTTTGGATAAGAGTAGTTTACACACCACAGTTACAGTGTTATAATATTCTCTGTTTTTCTGTGTACTTACTATCACCAGTAAGTTTTGTACCTTTAGATGATTTCTTATCACTCATTAATCTCCTTTTCTTTCTGATTAAAGTACTCCCATTAGCATTTCTTGTAGGATAGTTCTGGTATTTATGAAGTCCCTAAGCTTCTGTTTGTCAGGCAGTCTTTATTTCTCCTTCACGTTTGAAGGATATTTTCACTGGATATTCTAGGGTGAAAGGTTTTTTCCTTCAGCACTTTAAATATGTCATGCCACCCTCACCTGCCCTATAAAGTTTCCACTGAAAAGTCTGCTGCCAGATATATTGGAGCTCCATTACATATTATTTGTTTCTTTTCTTTTGCTACTTTTAGGGTCCTTTCTTTATCCTTGACCTTTGAGAGCCTGATTATTAAATGCCTTAAGGTATTCTTTTTTGGGGGGTTAGATCTGCTTAGTGTTCTATAACCCTCTGTAGGTTAGGGAAGTTCTGTTATTATCCTTTTTAATAAACTTTCTACCTCTATCTCTTTCTTTATCTCCTTTTTAAGTCCAGTAACTCTTAGATTTGCCCTTTTCAGGCTATTTTCTAGATCCTATAGGTATGCTTCATTTTTTATTCTTTTTTCCTTTGTCCTTCTGACTGTGTATTTTCAAATACCCTGTCTTCAAGCTCACTAATTCTTTCTTCTGCTTGATCAATTCTGCTGTTAAAAGACTCTGATGCATTCTTTAGTATGCCAATTGAGTTTTTCAGCCCAGAGCTTCTGCTTGATTCTTTAACATTATTTCAATCACTTTATTAAATGTATTTGATGGAATTCTGAATTATTTTTCCGTGTTATCTTGAATTTCTTTGAGTTTCCTAACACAGCTATTTTCAATTCTCTGTCTGAAAGGTCACATATCTTTGTTTCTCCAAGATTGGTCCCTGGTGCCTTATTTAGTTCATTTGGTGAGGTCATGTTTTCCTGGATGGTGTTCATGCTAGTAGATGTTCTTTGGTGTCTGGGCATTGAGGAGTTAGGTATTTATTGTAGTCTTCACTTTCTGGGCTTATTTGTAACTGTTCTTCTTGGGAATGCTTTCCTGATATTTGAAAGGACTTGGGTGTTTGATCTAAGCTTTATCTGCTTTAGGGGGCACCCCAAGCCTAGTAACGCTGTAGCTTTCACAGCAGAGAGGGAGGCACTCAGATTAAACTGGCCCCAACCCATGGGTAAGATTGCCCTGCTCTGTCTAGGTTCAACAGTGAACAAAGGCCAAAGCCACTTAGAGGAGTGTGGTATGCCTTCGGCATCCCTGGCCATGCTCCACTGCAGCCATTCCTGGGCCAAGCCCTCTGGGCTCTGCACAGTCTGGAGTCCTTGCCACCTCTCCAAGCAGCTGTCCCTGTCAGTTCAATGCCCATGGGGATGATGGGTTCTCCTATAGCTAGCATTCTGGAGATCCGTGGTGAATGTGGGCCACTCCTTACCTATTTAACTCACCCCTTCCCCAGGAGCTACTGAAGGCCAGGAACAAGTCCTGGCACTTCACAGTTTCATGTAGGGTTCCCAGCTTCCTCCCTCTTCAGCCCAGGGTCTGTGTCCCCACTCCATCTACTCTAGATGCCTTCCTTCCAAAGATCTGCACTGAGTGTGCTGGCCTTCTTGATGGTCTGGTCTCTTGGTGGGAGATGCCTTTCCTGGCTGTTTCTAGTTGGTCATTTTGGCTCTTCTCTAAACTTCTAGAAAGGAAGTACTTTTAATACCATCGGCCTTAAGAAACCAAACTTCAAGTCACCCAAACATACTTGCAATTCTCGATGCCGGTTGCTCTGTGACTTTAGACCCATCATCATCTGCGCTTCTGATTCTGATCTTGTCCATAAGATGTCTGTGTTTAAGTACATGAATGATTTTATTGTTCCCTTTTTAAACATGTTATCCTTCATTAGGAAAAAAAGAAAAAAGGAAGTTCCTTGAAAACATAGAGCCAATTTTATTAAAAGCCTTTTTTCAGTTCTCATAATACATATTATTATAGAGTATAATACATATTATTATGAAGATAGGGCTTAGGATTCAAGTTCCAAAGAAGTTGAGTAGAGGAACTACTCCACCCAACCAACTTCCATCAGTTGATGCTGACACAGGAAATGAAACCCATTTGCCATCTCTGTCTCAAGACAAGTAAAGCATGAATGTGGCCAAACCAAGAGCCTCATGTACAAGAATTCATTACAACAAAATATTAGCCCCATTTAGTAAGACACGGTGTTAACGCTGACAATTATGAAATAATATAGAGTACTTGGTGAGAATAGTTAAAGGTAGAATGTGTTGCCTTTTTTGTTTGTTTGTTTTACTTGAGAGCCTAAGTAAACCTAATTAAAGTCTACCGTAGTGTAGGAAAAACATCTACTTTAAAAAACAAAAACAAATCAGTGTCTGTTACAATTATGGCACTCTTTTCAGTCTGAGATGATTTTTTTTCCTCCAGGCACAATAGTCTCAGTCAAGGGAATACAATACTGCTTAATTTCTTTTGTTCCAACAGCTTTCTTTGCAATATTTCCCCCGTCCCTCATGTGGTATTCATTATCCAGGATGTTCAGGATCACATTAGCAGGTTCCATTATCAACCAATGGGATTTCTGAAAATGATGGCAGCATTAGTCTATAGTCTCTTACTGGTACTCATTGGTAACTCAATGTCATAAAACATTTGGTCTGCTGCTTCCTAGCTTTGGGGCTACACTTTCTAGAAACTCTATTATTTTAGAGATATTTTCATCAACTCTACTGTTGTATTAAATAAATCACAAAATATTCCTTCATATATTTTCTTTCTGAAATTACTATAATAAACTTTTAAAATCTTGTATTGCCTCTTGTTTCAAAATTTTATATCATAAGCCAGGCAAGAATTTCTGAATTATATTCTCCAAGCCAGACATATGAAATATTTAACACATCCAAACAGAATGTAATTCTATTTGGAGATGCTGATCATTTGGTTTTTGCCTTCACTGGGGATCAGGGTTTTGCCTGCTATCAAACTGCCCATGTATTTATATATAATAATACCAAGAGAGGGTATCTTTAACTGCAAAACTTTATGAAGACAAAAGGAATGCTCTGGCTGACTTAATTCACATTTGCCAGTGAAAATTATATACAATTTACTGTGCAGAGTTACAGATCACAATGTGTAGAGTTTAGCAACTGGTAATGAACTTTGACTGTCAGAGCTAAGGGAACAGTTTCATGTAGGGTTCCCAGCTTCCTCCCTCTTCAGCCCAGGGTCTGTGTCCCCACTCCATCTACTCTAGATGCCTTCCTTCCAAAGATCTGCACTGAGTGTGCTGGCCTTCTTGATGGTCTGGTCTCTTGGTGGGAGATGCCTTTCCTGGGTGTTTCTAGTTGGTCATTTTGGCTCTTCTCTAAACTTCTAGAAAGGAAGTACTTTTAATACCTCTGTGTGGCTCTCCATCATTGCTCTTTCCCTGAATGATCTTATTTCAGAGTCCCTGTTGCTGCCAAGCATCACTTGTAGGCTCCTATATTGACCCTGGGAGACTGCAAAATGCTACAGTGCTCTCGCTGTCTCTCTCTCCTTCCCTCCCTCTACACCAAGAGCCTGCTGTCTGCATAGTAGCCTCACTGTAGTACTGAGATACACTTGAGCACTGTGGTATTGGATGTACAGTGGGAGCATTGCTTCTGCTACTAAGTGGATTCTACGTTTGCCCTGTATTGTGATACTTTTTGTGTAATATCAATACACACTCTTCAATCTCCTCATAAAAGTAATTTAGGAGTATCCAGGGCGTTATTATTATTATTCAAGTACCCTCATGCCCAATCGCTGGACTGTAGGTGTCAGTTGACAGTCATGGGGGACTATGAACTGATCTATGTCCTGACCTTTCTGGTTTAAAATATCCTGAATATTATAGCAGAATCTTGGCCTCAAAATTGAGCTGAATGGCATCAGTCCTAACCTAAGAGGATCTTCATGGCCCTCTCTAGCCACAGGGAACGTGTAGTCACAAGAAATGGAGACTGACTGATTCAAATTGTATAAAAGAAAACTGATGATATGGTTGAATTCTATCTATCTTTACATTTTACCTCTTTCACAAACCTCAGACCTCTCATCCCACTAACATTAATTTTCCTTCTTTGAGCTGCTATAATACATTGCCACTTGGCTATACACTGAACAATATACTCTGCTATCAGTCTGTGCCTTAGTCCTGACACTGCAATCCTTCGTTGAGAACAAATGCTCCCCAATACTTGTGAATCCTTCCTAGGATCTATCCTATAACTAGACACATGTCACATTGTCACTAAATATTATTGCTTGATGTCAGAGCACTCATGATTTACCGTCTTCTAAGAACTAAGATAATTGAGGGATATCCTTTGTATATCAGCCTCCCGAAACAAAGCTAACATGACACAGAACCAAATTCTATCAAGCAGAGCTATTGTTAAGCATTTCTTCAGTCAATGACAAGGTCTAAATGGAGTAGTATGAGATGGAAGTTGGAGAGTAACCAGCCAACTATGTTCTGATCCCACTACTAGTTATAGTAATGCCTGGTCTGCAGGTATCACCCCAGTTGATATTGGTATTAAGTACAGAGCAAACCCGTATAATAACAGTATCAGAGTGCTTGTCACACCACCACTGCCAGCTTCTCCATTAAAATGCCAAAATTTTGCCTCACCCTTGAATTTCCTCCAGCCAGCCCATCTGTGAGTCTTAATCAGAAGTCTGCATCATGGTAGATGTCCAAGGCATAGCACCAATTGCTTTGTTTTTTAGGTGAAGAAAGTCTGACTCAAGGCCATTTTCTTTCTTTCTCATATTATTTTGCAACTGCTTAAAAAGAAGTGAGATGTGGGGCCAATCATGATAAAGCCCGTATTAGAACTGCAACAGAGAGGAAAAGAGATCTATGTGGCTTGCTGCACCAAGAAAGCATGAAATTCATTCCTTTCCCTTCTGAAATAATTGATTTCCACATAGACATTTATATCTGAGGGTGTACTATGCCTGCAGACCACATAAGGTCACATTCTTGCTCACTGGGGAGTGCATGTCCCCTTCAAAAAAGCAGAAGATACTAAACAAAAAATAAAAATGAAATCATCAGTTGCATCCAAAAAAAGGAGGGTAGTAGTACAATCAAGAAGAGACCTTGAAGTCAAGGCTTGACCTAGAATGCTGAAATCTGTCTTGTGAGTTATGGTTTTGCCATATAAGCCCTCCCTAAAGTGCTTTCCCATAGTGATGCTTCTCCTCCCATTTGTCCTGACCTAACCAATAGGACTTTATCTCTGGGCTAGACAACTTAACAGGCACAAATAACCACTCAACATATCCTCCTGAAACTCCACTTTCACCTTGCTATGGCTCCATTCAAAACCCACTAGAGCTTCTTTAATTAGACACAGGATAAAGTATGACTTCAGCTGTGTAACATCTAACACTTGCAGAAACTGCCTTTTGTATTTGCTGCTTTGCCTCCTAAGCAAGGTTTTCATTTCAACTAATAGGGGCCCCTAAAAACACCCAACATTTACCTGCCTTTAAGCTTTGCTCACCCTGTTTCTGTCTAAATGGAATGCTCTCCTCCCTAATCATCTAAACTGTATTTTTCCTTCAAGGTCTAGCTTGAAGTCTAAGCCTGAGAGTTGTAGGTTCTGGAAGGGATCGTTTTACTGACAAGAATACAGAGATCTAGAACAGCGAAGTGATTTATCAAATAAGCATGTCACTGCTAGGTAGTGTTTAACAGACCCTCGGTCTACGTCTACTGGGTCTTAGCCATGCTACCTCTCCACGGTGTGTGTGTGTGTGTGTGTGTGTGTGTGTGTGTGTGTTTGTATGTGTGTGTGAAAGGAATTGCTATAAAGGCCTTATCTGTCTTATCAAAAGTCTGCCTTTACTCAGGTACAACCAAAGCAAGAATTCAATATGCAGGAGCTTTGAGCATATCAATCACACGTATAGAAAAAATCATGTATGCTCCTATCACACACCCAGCTTGATTCTTGTCCCCTGCATTTACAAGGATGTCCATTGAGACTTTGTCTCCATCTTCTTGTCCCTCTCTTACCCCTTGGACTTGGAAGCAAATTTGAATTTTTCACACTGACACACTCTTGAACCTGGTTTCACACTCACAATGTCCTTTTACTTCAAATAACTCTCCTGCGTAGTCAACTGAAGACTCAGAGACTCAACCATGGCTTGCTTCACTAGCCTTAGCCTGGTATTCCAGGATCCTTTTCATGGATGGGGACTAAGAGGGAGGGGGAAGGCTCATTTGTTTTCCTACACAACCTTGTGGCAAAAATAATTGCTAGTTCTAACCCTCACAAAGTGCCATTATTAAACAAGATCTCCCCTTTAATGAATCTACAGTTGCTTCTATCTATAATAATGTCTTTTAATATCAAAGTAATATCTCTTTAATATCAAACATTAAGCCGATTCCAACATAAAAGTTATACTGTCATTTATTTATTCAGTCTGCAGACACTGCTTGGTAAGCATATAAAGTAACTCATGAATCCCATATAAAAATTGTGTAGCCTCTAAGATGTATACACAGATTTAGAATGATACCACTCATTTGACAACTAACTATTGGCCGAAAGTGAGGATTGTCTTGGATTGCTATATTATTCATTTAAAAGTAAACTATACAGGGAGCGGGATCTCATTTGTGGTGTTCAGTTTCATCCCTACGACCTAGAACAATGAGCGTCAAATAGTAGGCATTAAATAGATAATTGTTAAATATTACATAATTTACATAACTTGTTTTTCATGTACATATTCATGGTTTCTTTCTCCAGAGTGTATGTTATTGGAATAAAGTGCTATTTTATTCTTTCCAGGCTCCAAAACATCCAGCACTTGTAACCGCCAACAGGTTCTGCTTGCCCACTGCCTGGACAGAGCCAATTTATCAAGACAGGGGAATTGTAATAAAGAGTTTAACTCATGCAGAGCTGGCTATATGGGAGACCAGAGTTTTATTATTACTCAAATCAATCTCCCTGAATATCCAGGGATCAGGGTCTTTAAGGGTAATTTGGTGGGTAGGGGGGTCATGGGGTGGGGAGTGCTGATTGGTCAGGTCAGAGATGAAATCATAGATGGTTGAAGTGGGTTTCTCTTGCTATCTTCTATTCTTGGGTGGGATCACAGAACTGGTTGAGCAAGATTACTGGGCTTTGTGGCGTCCATTGGTGCATCAGAATGCAGGGTGTGCAAAATATCTCAAGCATTGATCTTAGGTTTTACAACAGTGATGCTATCCCCAGGAGCAATTTGGGGAAGTTCGGAATCTTGCAGCCTCCAGCTGCATGAGTCCTAAACCATAATTTCTAACCTTTCAGCTAATTTGTTAGTCCCACAAAGGCTGACTGTTCCCCAGGCAAGAATGGCTTTTTGTTTTGTTTTGTTTTGATTTGATTTTTTTTTTTTTTTTTTTGGAGACAGAGTCTCACTCTGTCACCCAGGCTAGAGTGCGGTGGTGCATCCCAGCTCACTGCAACCTCTGCCTCCCGGGGTCAAGCAATTCTCCTGCCTCAGCCTCCTGAGTAGCTGGGACTACAAGCACTCGCCACCACACCTGGCTAATTTTCTGTATTTTAGTAGAGATGGGGTTTCACCGTGTTGCCCAAGCTGGTCTCAAACTCCTGAACTCAGGCAATCTACCTGCTTCAGGCTCCCAAAGGGCTAGGATTACAGGTGTGAGCCACTGCACCCGGCCAAGAAGGGGTTTTATTTCAGGAAAGGGCTATCATCTTTGTTTCAAAGTTAAACTATAAACTAAGTTCCTCTCAAGGTTAGTTTGGCCTATGACCAGGAATGAACAAAAACAGCTTGGAGTTTAGAAACAAGATGGAGTCAGTTAGGTCAGATCTCTCCCACCGTTGTAATTTTCTGTTATAATTTATACAAAAGTGGTTTCATATGATGAGGTAGTTGTTCCTCAAATACCTGAGAATTTCCCAAATTTTATCTCAAGACAACTCTTCTGGGAGATGTTACTAGGGTATGGAGTGAAATAAAGCATTCAGTGGTAAAATAAGTTGGCAAAATAAATCTCTGTCTTAAAGATTCACAATGCACATTAGCATATTAAAGACCTTGAGAAGTCCTGCAGTGAGGAAACCTAGTTTTCTTTGCGCAACCAATTTTTCTCTAATTTGAGCATAATATTCCTTTTGCTGTGGCATATCCATTAATTTCTTATAGAAAAATGTTTCATGATTTATCTACCAGCTTGAAAATGCAGTCCTTCAAGTCTATGTCTCTATACATAAATATAATATTCACATAATAATACAGTAGAAAGGAAGTAGTTTAGATGCCAAAAGAACCAAGTCCCAGCCGTAGTTCTCACATTAACTAACATGATTAGGGCAAATCATTTTATGATAGGTTGTTTCAAGTAGGACTCCTGCCAAAGTTGCTAAGAAATGAGAAAACCAATCGTGAATTTTTTAATGTTAACATCAAAAGCCCTGACCTTTGGAATCTGAATTCCTAGTTGTCTTAACTTCCATTGTAGCTTACAATGCCATTAACTCACATATCAAAAGTCACCTTAATATTGCAATAAGAAAGGAGCTGCCATAGAAAGAATATAAGCTAATTGGTGTTGATTAAATAGGTCATCATGGTAGAAGTGCCTCTCAATACTCATTCATTCTCCTCTTTTTGCTCAGCCTTCCTTAGAGCTAGCACAGCTATATGATTAAGTGCTGGCTAGTAAGATGCAAATGGAAATGTGGTGTAGCACGCAGGAATCTTAGCTGGCATGTACCCTTTGCCTCTTTTCTTCCTTTTACCTTCTTCTATCCAACTCCTTGGGATATGAATGTGATGGCTGGAGTTCATGTGGACAAAGTCTGTGCCCTAGAGACAGTGCATTTGTGAGCAGGAAAGAGGGTTGGCCCCTGACAACGTTGTGGACAGAGCCACGATAGCAAGCCTGAACTGCCAACTCCTAGATTTTTTTAGAGAAAAAGAACTTTCAATCTTAAGTCACTGGTATTTGGGGTTTTTCTGTTATTCTCAGCTGAATCTAATCTTAACTAATGTAGAATTTGATACCTGGAAGTGGTGAGCCACATGCTACCAAACCTAAAATAAACGGCATTGACTTAGTGCAGGCCTACTGGGGGAGAGTGAAAAGGACAGTGTTGTATTTGGGTGTTTCTTGACTATTAAGGCGGCAAACAGCCTGCAGATCATCAGTCTCCAAGCTGAGTTGGAAAGTTAGAAGCTCTGTAATGGATGTTCTTTCTCCCTATATTTTGGAGCCTTGCAGGACTGAAAAGTCAACTACTTTTATATCCCAAACTGAAACAATGATAAGCAGACTTCAAAGCCGCTGCCTTAACAAGAGGTGACTGATGCCCTGCCATATAAAGGTCAAATAAAGGTCACAAAATCCTACGGGTAGAGACCAGACTAAGAGTCTTGTCTTCCCACCCAAGCCCATTGTTCTAAACGATAACCAGAGAGGCAGCATTAAATTGAAGATGAGGAGAAAGGAGGAGAAGGGCAAAGTACAGAGACCAGTAAGTAAAAAAACTAGTCTTCAACCTCAAAGTTATGTCTAGACCTTAGCTATGGCTACCTGCACATGGAGCTGCTTGAAAATTTACTAAATTTTCATGAGAATTTTATAGTCAAAGAAACCTCAAGCTAGCCAGCCAAAGACCTTAATAGACGCCTCACCAAAGACAATATACAGATGGAAAATAAGCATATGAGAAGATGGTCCATATCATGTCATCAGGAAAACTCAAATTAAAACAACAATGAGATACCACTACATACCCATTATAATGGCCAAAATCTGAAACACTGAAAACACAAAATGCTGGCAAGAATGTGGAGCAACAGGAATGCTCATTCATTGCTGGTGGGAATGCCAAATTGTATAGCCACTTAGAAAAATAGCTTGGCAGTTTCCTTAAAAACTAAACATACTATTACCATATGATCCAGCCATCATGCTTTTTACATGAAAGATTTGAAAACTTATGTCCATTCAAAAACCTGCACACAGATGTTTATAGCAGCTTTATTTGTAATTGCCAAAACTTGGAAGCAACCAAGATGTTCTTCAGTAGGTGAATGGATAAATAAATTGTGGTACATCCAGAAAATGAACTATTCTTCAGCAACAAAAATAAATGAGCTATTAGGCCATGAAAAGACATGGAGGAAACTTAAATGCATATTACTAAGTGAAAGAAGCCAATCTGAAAAGAATCATTGTTAATCTTAAAAATGGACATTTGGTATCACAGGAGGATGGGGGAACAAAACCTTGATGAGAATGGAAAAGAGAAGGAGTGCTAACTTCATGGATAAAGTGTCAGAAAAAAATGTGAAAAGCCTTGAAACAAAGATTACTAAGTGTCCTGTCTATTGCAAATTTCCAGTTATCTCCATCTTTCACTGTCATTGAGTTATTTCATAACTTTGTAAGTTATAAAAACTGATAGCAGAAAAAATGACTGTTGTCTAAAGAAATGCAAGTGAAATGTATCCAGTGGAAGGAGATACCATTGATATGCCCAATGGAAAAAGGTATTCCCAAGCATGACATTCTTTTAGTCCCATGAATATTGCCCAATTGTGTCTCTATTAGCAAATTCATTTCAGCATTTCTAATTGTCTTTATATCTGTCTATTCGTTGGGTTCTCTTTTGAACCATTTTAACTGGTTTGGTTTCCTCATTAATCAGTGAGTGAAATGAAAATCTGTGTTAGATATTCATTTTATATTTGTAAACAAGACATGACTTTATCTTTTTGAATGTTATCTTTTAATACACTTCCTCCACATCCAAGTTTTTGGAATGACAGAAAACATAATTTTAAAAGGATATCCCAAACCAGCCCTAAAAGCAAGAAAGTTGACCATCAGCAAATCAGAAATCAGAGGAATTCTTGAACCAGAAAGCACTTGGAATAAGAATGGCAGAAAACAGGATTCAGGAAAGGTATGGCAGAGGGATCTGCAGTTCATCTTGAGAGAACCTGGGAAACTCTAGACTCAAGTTCAACAAATACAAAGAGTGGCATCCACCTTTCAGGACTTATCCCCACAGGCCTCTCTCCTTTCCCCAAGGATGAGGGGTAGCCAAAGAGTGGCATCCACCTTGCAGGAATTATCCCCACAGGCCTCTCTCCTTTCCCCAAGGATGAGGGGTAGCCCACAGCAGTAATGCACATTTGCCCTCAGGATAAAATGCAGAAAACTCCTTTTAAAAAAAGCAAGCATGCTTTGGGGGAAAGAGGAGTGCTCCTAGCAAGAATACTGGGAGACTGAAAGGACCAGAGAGCCTGAAGGAACACTTCTACAACAGAAAAGGAGGTAAAAGGAAAGAATGAACCCAGGAGTGAACACACACTAAAGCATCCACCTTTGAAGCAAAGTCTCCTAACTTTGGCTGATGAACTAGTCTCCAGCTTGTTCCCCACATGCTGCCCATTTACGCTGTTACCCAAATCTACCATTTTCCACTAGGAAAAGACTTGTGCACCCTCATTTTGCTGACACTTTCCCTATTCTCAATGATTGCACCAAAAGTACTGACATTCTCGAATTATGTTGAGAAATACTATTTTTACCTGGGTGTGTAAACTTGAACTCAATTTTCAAAACTACATACTATCTCTCATCTTATCTGAAATTTATAATGTTTGTTCTGACTTTCCCAATTTGAAAAGCACTCTTCTTGTTGTAGAAAATGAAAATAGAATAGGAATTGAATGATCTGTTCATCCTACTGTCCTCCCTAAGAGGAGGTCATCCCTTTCACGCTAATGCGTGAGATGAGAGATGAGAGAGCACAGTAACCACTCACCTTTACTATGCTCTCTCATCTAATAGCATTAACGTGGAAGAGAAGGCCACATTTCAGGCTGCTGAGTATCTTTGTGCAGTTCATACGCTGTGCAATGTATTAATACACAAATATACATTGCAGCCTGAAATATCTCCCAGTTCTAGTCCTATGTCAGATTATTTCACCATGAAACAAAACACCTAGACCTGACAATAACAGCATGCAGAACACCAACCAGAACACAGCATTCATACATCATCTTCTATTACAGCAATAAGCATTGCAGTGTCATATAACACCTAAGTCATCTTCTCCTCCCTCTGAGTTCTACCCAGAAGATGATCACATCTTAGCCACATACTTCAATGTTTGACTTAGAAATTAACATGAGACTTTGGAGCACTGTGCTAGAGCCCAAAAGGAAGATATTTTGGGGTAGTGATTAAAGACATTTCTTATAGCCCCCAAAACATACTGTATTGGTGTATTGCATTACATTGAAATGATATCAGGGTATTTTCATTTAAAAGCTAACTTCAACAATTGGTAGACAAAGAAAAGTCCAGCAAACAATGGGAATACAGAAGAAAATGCTCTATGAGAACAGAACAAATCACTTGCCTGGCTATTCCTATAGACTTTTGGAGCAAGGGGTGTGCAATGGAGGAATAAGGTAGAGGATGGCAGAAAAGAGAATTTGTCAACAAGTTTCTATATACTACTTCAGACCTAATTGAAATGGAAATTTTAGGATTAAAATACCCTTGAGCATTCTTGAGACAAGAGAAAGGACATTGAAGATCGTTTAAATCATCTTACTGCTGCAAAACAAATCAGAGTTGGGACATTTTTATGCCACATAATAGAAAGACAGGTTTCAACCTTGCAGAAGAATAGGGGATTTTAAATTTGAAAATAGAGTTTGGGAATTAATAGTATCATTAACATTTAAAGATGCTGTTCTGAACACATGCACTAGAAAATTATAATACTACGAAGCTACTGTATTTAACAGTTCACTGCTTCTATATGCCCTGCTCTCATTTAGAGTAAACACATAAAACTGAAGAAGGGGCACATTTGCCCTTTTCTCATCATAATATATACAAATAATAGGCTTTCTCTAACAGCCCCAATACAATCTTAATGATAACTGAGCTTCCATCGGTTTTCTTCCTATCGTACTTCCTTCTATCTCTTCTAAAACAAAGAATGCAATAGGACATAACTCAAGTCTTGTAATGCAAGTAAAATTAAAAAGAAAATATAAATATGCTATGCTATTCTAATATTTTAGCTCTGTGCTTTATGAATAGTAGAATTACTGAGGCAGAGGAAGGGTCTCAGTAATTCTACTGTTACATAGGCTCATCTTATTACATTTGTTTTTATCTCTTTGTAGCATTAAAGGTATGCTTGATCTAGAGGCAAAAATAACTAAATTTAATGTTGGCTTCACCACCTAATAGTTGTGTGGTTTGAGCAAGAATTTCTTGGAGTTTTGCTTCCCCTCACCGTTTTTTTTGAGATGGAGTTTCACTCTTGTCACCCAGGCTGGAGTGCAATGGTGTGATCTCGACTCACTGCAACCTCTGCCTCCCAGGTTCAAGCGATTCTTCTGCCTCAGCCTCCCAAGAAGCTGGAATTGCAGGCACCTGCCACCTCGCCCAGCTAATTTTTTATATTTAGTAGAGATGGGGGTTTCACCACGTTGGCCAGGCTGGTCTCAAACTCCTGACCTCAGGTGATCTGCCTGCCTCCGCCTCCCAAAGTGCTGGGATTACAGGTGTGAGTCATTGCGTCTGCCCCACCACCACCCAATAACTCTATCCCAGACCCTTTCTAGAGTTCCAGATATGTAACTCCAATTGGCTTTCTGACATCCTTACCTTGGCCACTCCAAAGTACCTCAGTCTAACAAGAATCTTACTCATGATCTTCCACCATGAACTTGATTCTCTTCCATTTTTCCTCATTCACCCACCTGAGCTAGCCAGAAATCTAAAACCTGTGCCTGACATTGCCTTCTCCTTTTATATCCAATCTATTACCATCATTTGTTAAATTTATACCTTCCATTTCTGCTCACCTCTATCCATCTCTACCACCAGCACCACCCCCATTCAAGCCACCTCACTCTTATCAGAACTACTGTGAGAATTTCCTCACTGGCCCACCTCCATCTATTCTTGCTCCCCTAAGTATCTGCTCATCTGATCAGCATTATTTTTGAACCTGATCATATCATCACTCTACCTAAAATATGTCAGTGACTTAGTCCACCTATTTGGAAATCCAATAATGTCCTCTGACTTTTGTACAGTCCTTCATACAGTTCTTGAATGTGTCATGCTCCCCTACCCCATGCAGCCTTTGCACATGCTATTTCCTGCCTGCCACGCTGCCTATCTTTCAGTCACTGTCTATTCTCCCATCAGACCTCATTTCAATCCTCACTTACTCAGAGAAGCTTTCTCTCACTTCCCCTACTATGTCAAGTCTCCTTATAAGACATGTTCATACATTATTACATGATTACAGTTGTATCTTTTCATTTATTTTGTGGTTGTTTGAATATTGTGTGCTTTCTCAATAGACTAGAAGCTCCAAAGGGGCAGAAATCAAGGCTCACTTTTCTCACATGGCATATGCACAGCAACAAATTTGTCAAATAATTGAATGGATCAATGAATATAAATTAATATGTCTGTAAAATTAAGTACCCTCCCAGCACTAGAATTCTACATGTCTATAATTTTTTATGCAATCAGTAGCTGCATTAAAATAAAGCAAAGTTGTGTAAGTTTAATACCATATTTCACTGCTAGCATAAATAAATAGGTCTTGAAAAAAATTTTTAGTGTATCTAAAATTCTTCCTAAGAAAGCAAACCATGTGTCAAGACACTAAAAGGAAGGTATACAGGAGGGAATATCTTGATGGAGAAGTTGAAAGCAGGAAGGAAAAAATGGCCCAGATGACTGGTAACAAAAGGAACAGCCTAAATAAAGAATAGCTGAAGGGGTGAGAGGAAAGAGGAGTATATCTGTGGAGCAGACAAACAAGTATGACTCACATAAGAAAGAGAAAAAGACATAGGAAATTACAAAATAATAGAGCTAAGTCATTTATCACCAAGAGCTACCTACCTAATGCAGGCTCTGATTGAACAGGTGCCCTGTAAAATAGATTAGGTCTAAAAGTTGACATTTTTTGCTTGGGACGGCAGTTTTACTCAGTGTTTTCATTTTGGGTAGCCTAAAAGATATTAGAGCAATGATTGTCTCCTGCCAGCAGTGTGCTATTTTGTTGGCTATGCTTGTGGAAAAACTGTTTGATTCTGGCTGTCTATGCGAGAGAGTTTCTTGATTAGCAGCATGAAAACCCTCACTCCAGGCTCTGTGAACAGATTCTGGGAAAGGACAGTGCTAGAGAAGCTTCAGGAACTCCCAAGAGAATCACACACACACACACACACACACACACACACACACACACACACACACACACAATGTGGGCCTCTTAAGCACAACACAAAGATGATGCCTTACAGGGCTTTCTCATTCAACGAAAAAGAAAACAGAAGCATATGTCGCCCTTATTAGAAACAAGCATCTTTTGTGAAAAACCCTCTTTTATAATGTTACATCTAGAAAGCCAAAATTCTAAAGAACACTGTAATTTGCTCAATCTCATACCCAAATTTTTACATCTCAAGTCCTCCAAAGATTTTAGGGGGTAATTATTCTTCTTGGGTGACTAGTACAATGAAGCCCAACAATTCGTACCCTTCCCACAACTCTTAAGCCAACAACTGGGACCTAGCCCTTTCTCAAAAATGTTCCCAGGCCGGCAGGTCCACCTAGCAGCAGCTCTCAGGGAAGCACCTTGTCAGCTGTTCCTTCTAGCTTTCATGGCTCCTGGCCTCTTGCTGAGGGGCATCGGGGTTTCAGGACCTCAGAAGGGTCCTGCTGAGTTCTCTCTTAACAACTATGTCTTCTAAGTATCAACTCTTGAAGGAAACCTATTCAGGATCTCTTAGCATTGGATCAGAGACTCCAGTTTCTGAAAAATCATCCAGTTCATGCCCTTTTTGTTCTCTGAAGAAAGAGGGGCATGCTGAGCGGAGGCACAGGTGACCTGAGGGAAGACACGTGTGCCAAGGGAACAACACAGTTGAGATGAGGGAAGACAGGTGTGCTGAGGGAAGACAGAAGGAAGACAGATAGGCTGAGGGAAGACACAGGTGTGCTGAGGAAAGACACAGGTGAACTGAGAAAAGATACAAATGTGCTTAGGGAAGACATAGTTTTGCTGAGGGAGGACACAGTTGAGCTGAGAGAAGACACAGGTGTGCTGAGGGAAGACACGAGTGAGCTAAGAAAAGACTCAGGTATGCTGAGGAAAGACTGTTGTGCTGAGGAAAGACACAAGTGAGCTGAGGGAAGACACAAGTGAGCTGAGGGAAGACACAGGTGAGCTGAGAAAAGAGAGGTGAACTGAGAGAAGACACAAGTGAGCTCAGGGAAGGCAGGTGAGCTGGGAAAAGACAGGTGTGCTGAGGGAAGACTGAGCTAACTTTCCTTCAGGATTCAATCCTTTCCACATGCAAAGGGGCCTCTGTTAGCTGTTAAGAATATAACCCATAATTCTCTCTTGGCAAATTCAAACTCAGGTATTTGGGGCACTTTACCTCCAAACCTTGCTCATGTGCTCTTCTGATAAGACATTGGGGCACAACTGAAAATTAAGATCAGGAAAAAATCATAAGTTTTCTAATATTGCTGTTTACACTAATTTCCAAAATGTACAGGGCATTCCATTTATTTAAGAAATCATATATTTAAAATGAAAATCATGCCACCCTGACTACATAGCATGAAGGTCACATTATCTTAGTAAAATGTTTGATTAGAGGAAATAGAAAAAACATTAATTACTTTTAGTACTCAGATGAATTTTTGATAAGTCATTGTGTTTAGTTTTCAGCACCTAGCTAATATAAAGAAAATGTGAACATCAAAGTAAACCTTTGTAATACAAAATTGCCTCTGTCCTCAAGGGATACATCAAACATTTCCAGTGACTGAAATCAATATATATGTTTGGTTTAAGAAACCTGTAAAAGTTACCCAATAAAAGGCCCAATTACAAAATGATGAGAACATTGTCCATACAAAATAAACCAAAAGGACATGATATACATTCGCTAATTTGTAAACTTACTTATTAATCCAAGTTTTGTATACAGTCCTACTTTACATTGTGAGGAGGAGAAGCTATTTGTGTATTTATTATGGAAACACATCATAGACCATAAAAGACAGAATAAAATGGACAGAAGGAAGGAAGAATGAATGTTGCCTTGATCTAACAACAGGTTCCCAAATCATGCTCAGAAGCAAGCCATCATCACTATAACTTATATTTCCATGCCTTCAAAAACCATCCTGAAACTTCTAACTCTGTGAAAATCTTTTTCAAAAAAATAGAAATAATATACTGATTGTTTCTCTCAGAATACTCCATTTACACCTTTCAACTATATGAAGTGTATGTCTGAGCATTGAACCAAGCTTAGAGTATAATCCACACAATCACGGCTCCTTAAGCTTGCATTCAAACATAAGAAGTAAATCACTGCAGGGTCTTTCACTTTTTTTGCTAATTGCAAGCATTCACAATGAGTGTATTAAGCGATTGTTGAATTTAACTAGACAATCTCTAACTTCCTCATTTTTCACATTTCTACCCTCAATTTTCCCAAAGCATGATGTCTCAAGAACTCTAAATAGTTTCTGTGTGTTTCACAGCTTCTTACATAGCCTCAGCACATGTAAATATAATTCTTTTCTAGTGCTTTCTACAGCAGAAGCAGAATCCAGGCTTCAAGAAACTAAAAGACTCTACTTACCCAGAACATAAAAGTATACCCACAGACGATGTGTAAAATCATCCCAAAACGTTAGTTGATCAGTCACGCCCTGACGTACATGCACCCTGCCATCTCCATGACCCCCAATAATGGAAGGGGACTTGGATGGCAGCCAACAGCAACGCCAAATTTTACATTTTTCCATCGCTGCCATACAAAAGATGGTTTGTTCTAAGTTGACGTGTGAGGAGAAAATTATCTCGCCCAAAATCAAAATTCACATTTCACCCAAGTCTTTCCTCCTCGTGACATATGCAGACATTCTTGCCCTTTGGCCTTAACTCTTCTTGATTGTTTCAAAAAGTTTAGATTGTCTGAAGCCTGCATGTCACATAACATCCACTTCTGACTCTTTCGGAGTCCATTTATTCTCCACACAGGGGATGGTAGTTATGTATTTTCTTGATGTCTGGGCACCTGTAGATCAACAAGGTCATCTCAATGCCCTGTCGTATTGGGTGAGCATTAGCCCAGACCCCTTTAATGGAGCAGCTGTCCGCAGTCATGTGTGCTTTTCCTCTGTCCTTTCTCAAAGGCTGTACACACTCTCTCCGATATGCATTCATTATAATATTTATGTTAATGACACGTGAGCATAAGCAAACTCACATGGTTACCTTACGCAGTTGCGTAGGCCTGAGACAGGTGCAAACAGGATGGCAAATACCTGCCGTTACCCTCTTGCTCCTGAGGGCCAACTTCATGCAAGGTGCTCTGTCCTGCCAAGCTGGAAATAATAAGGTGCTAAATACTGTGTTATGGACAAATAATGAGTAAATATTGCCCTCCACATGGTTGTATGGAACAATTAAAGGGAAATATTACCAGGAAAGGGTAAAGGGCTAGAGACTGCCTACATTTCAAAGTCCTATTTACTCAAAAGGCTGACTAGACTTCAGCCAAATTTACTTAAGAGCCCAAACCCATTTGATAACGTCACTTTGTGTGGATCTATCTGGATTAAAACTCTTTAACGGATCCACTTTTCACAGTTTGAAAGAATCACCACAGATGGCTGCTTCCTATCGTTTAGTTTTTTAACTTTAAGAAATACAACAAAATGTAGAACAACTGTTATTTACCCCATACCCTGATGAATCTCATCTGAAACATTCCTAATTCTTTAGCCCCCACGGGGATGCCAGAACAGCACAAGTGGCCCTTTGTGGAGGATGTTTTTTCCTAAGGACATCAGTTGGCAGGGCAAACCTGAATTCAGAACTAACAGTGTGATGGTGTTGAAGTTTCTCTACCTTGAAACTGACTTTTCTAACCACTGTGAAGCATCTTAGCATTTTACTTAAAAACAAAATGTTTCTTCCCAGGAGGCATTGGCAGAGGTGGAGAAGGGATTTGGCTTCAAAGTGTAACAGTTATTCCTGGAATTTCTTTTTAATTTCTTAAAATTCTAGCAAACTTCTGATGAGTAAAAATAGCCCTCACTGGTGTAGCAATCATCCACAGAAAATGCTACCAACTAGCAAAGACATTGGGGAAGAAAGGAGTGTTCAGCAGCAATCATGTTCACCCCCTCAGGGCAAAAAATGCCAACTTGAGCGATCCACCAAATGTAAGGAAGCCACAGGCAGCTGTCACCTGCAGGTGGGGAGGGAGGAACTCAGTGTTCCTGAGAGATGCTAGCTGAAGATGAGCTCTGTCCAAACAATACCCTACTTCTTCAGCTAGTTCCCCTTTGCCATGACAATTTCACTCTAAGTGAGCTGCTATGGGTTAAGCAATTACATAAGCAACCTGAATCCTCGTCATACTGATAATTGACACCCTTTATAGCTCCCTGAGGCGCTCACCTCCATATAAGAAAAAATAAGAATTACAAAGCAATCACCTATAAATTCAAGGTACCTCTTTCCCTTTGTTTTTTCTTTCTTTTACTCTTCTGGTCAGAGTGAAAGACAGTTTGAAGTCAGCATGTATGTGTGTGTGTGTGTGCGTGCGTGCGTGTGTGTGTGTGTGTGATGTGATTATGTAGTAGGTGAGTACTTCTCTGAATGATTTAAAGGTAGCATTTACATTTAAAATTTTTGTCCTTCAAGTACAGTGTGAAAATTAGACATAGGAATTCTACCAGAAGTTCTCATGCAGTTCCCGATAGCAGTTCCTGCCTGTTCACACAATTGGAGATGTGCTTGGAAGTTACCAGCTTTGTATTCATAGCCCAGCAGAGCGAGAGGACAGAGATAAGAGACAAAGATGTACAATGCTAGTAGTCATCAGGTACTGAGTACAGACTAGTATTTTCTTAACACTCAAATCCTAAGGAGACTAGTAGATGGATCTGTAATCTTTTATTATTCTTCTGAACTATGTTCTCAAACTGTTCGTTTAAGTTCTATGTCACTGAATCAGTAATTTCCCTAAATAAATATTTTCTATGTAAGACTAGCTAGTTCATAAGGGAAATGGAGGTTTCTGTATTAGTCGATTTTCTTGCTGCTGATGAAGATATACCTGAGACTGGGCAATTTACAAAAGAAAAAGGTTTAATGGACTCACAGTTCCACATAGCTGGAGAAGCCTCACAATCATGGTGGAAGGTGAAAGGCACGTCTCACATGGCAGCCAACAAGAGAAGAGAGCTTGTGCACGGAAACTCCCCTTTATAAAAATCATCAGATCTCATGAGACTATTCACTATCATGAGAACAGCATGGGAAAGACCCACCCCCATGATTCAATTACATCCCACCAGGTCCCTCCCACAACACATGGGAATTATGGGAGATACAATTCACAATGAGATGTGGGTGGGGACATAGCCAAACCATAGCTTTCCATCCCTGGCCGCTCCCAAATCTCATGTCCTCACATTTCAAAACCAATCATGCCTTCCCAGCAGTCCCCCAAAGTCTTAACTCATTTCAGTATTAACTCAAAAGTCCACAGTCCAAAGTCTCATCCAAGACAAGACAAGTCCCTTCCACTTATGAGCCTATAAAATCAAAAGCAAGTTAGTTACTTCCTAGATACAATGGGAGTACAGGCATTGGGTAAATACAGCCATTCCAAATGGGGGAAATTGGCCAAAATGAAGGGGCTACAGGCCCCATGCAAGTCCAAAATCCAATAGGGCAGTCAAATTTTAAAGTTCCAAAATGATCTCTTTTGACTCCACGTCTCATATCCAGATCATGCTGATGCAAGAGGTAGGTTTCCAAGGTCTTGGACAGCTCCACCCCTGTGGCTTTGCAGGGTGCAGTTTCCCTCCTGGCTGCTTTCACAGTGTATCTACCATTCTAGGGTCTGAAGGATGGTTGCCCTCTTCTCACAGCTCCACTAGGCAGTGCCCCAGTGGGGATGCTGTGTGAGGGCTTTAACCCCACATTTCCCTTTTGCACTGCCCTAGCAGAAGTTCTCCATGAGTGCCCGCCCCTACAGCAAACCTCTGCCTGGACATCCAGGCAATTCCATACATCCTCTGAAATCTAGGTGGCAGAAGTTCCCAAACCTCAATCCTTTACTTCTGTGCACCCGCAGACTCAACACCACATGGAAGTTGCCAAGGCTTGGGGCTTGCACCCTCTCAAGCCACTGCCTGAGCTATACCCTGGCCCCTTTTAGTCATGGCTGGAGCAGCTGGGACACAGGACACCAAGTCCCTAGACTGCACACAGCAGAAAGACCCTGGGCCCAGACCACAAAACCATTTTTTCCTCCCAGGCCTCTGGGTCTGTGATGGGAGGGGCTGCCACAAAGGTCTCTGACATGCCTTGGAAACATTGTCCCCATTGTCTTGGTGGATTAACATTCTGCTCCTCGTTACTTATGCAAATTTCTGCAGCTGCTTGAATTTCTCCTCAGAAAATGGGACTTAGTTTTCTGTCACATCATCTGGCTGCAAATTTTCTGAACTTTCATGCTCTGCTTCCCTTATAAAACGGAATGCCTTTAACGGCACCCAAGTCATCCTTGAATGCTTTGCTACTTAGAAATTTCTTCTGTCAAATACCCTAAATCATCTCCCTCAAGTTCAACATTCCACAAATCTCTAGGGCATGGGATAAATGTTCCCAGTCTCTTTGCTAAAACATAGCAAGAGTCACCTTTACTCCAGTTCCCAACAAGTTCCTCATCTCCATCTGAGACCACCTCAGCCTGGATTTCATTGGTCATATCATTATCAGCATTTTGTTCAAAGCCATTCAACAAGTCTCTAGGAAGTTCCAAACTGTCCCACATTTTCCTGTCTTCTTCTGAGCCTTCCAAACTATTCCAACCTCTGCCTGTTATCCAGTTCTAAAGTTGCTTCCACATTTTAGGGTATCTATAAAGCAGCACCCCACTCTCAGTACCAATTTACTGTATTAGGCTTTCACACTGCTGATAAAGATATACCCAAGACTGGGCAATTTCCAAAAGAAAGAGGTTTAACGGACTCATAGTTCCATGTGGCTGGGGAGGCCTCACAATCATGGTGGAAGGTAAAAAGCACATCTCACATGGCGGCACACAAGAGAAGAGAACTTGTGCAGGGAAACTCCCCTTTATAAAACCATCAGAAATCGTGAGACTTATTCACTGTCATGAGAATAGCATGGGAAAGATCTGACCCAAGATTCAATAATCTCCCACTGGGTCCCTCCCACAACACATAGGAATTATGGGAGATATAATTCAAGACGAGATTTTGGTGGGGACACAATCAAACAATATCAGTTTCTTAAACAAGTCTACGTGCCAGAAACGGGCTAAGCACATTACAAGACTTCTCCCCCATTCAATTTCTCAGTAACTTTTTAGATAACTACCATTGTTGTCTTCATATTACAGATGAGAAACTGTGGTTTACAGAGTTTATGCAGTAACTTGACCAAAGTCATAGGACTAGTAAGTGTCAGAGCTTTAAGTTGAACAGTCAGTCTGAGTACAGATTTCTACTTGTAACCATCATGCTATCATAAAATAATGGAAGGCTCTTGAAAATAATACCACTTTTGAGGCAACCAGAATAGAACAAATGACTTAAACAAAATTAAGGTTATTTAATCTTTTTCTCTAAGTCAGTCTTCAAATGTATCATCACTTTCTCAGGCGGACACATTCCCTCAAAATATTTCTAAGCCCTACAAATCAAATGTCAACTATTCAATAAAGCTATACTAATTTTTGAACAATTTCTTGAATGTAGATTTCAGTCACATCTTTCAAATGTGAAAGAGACCCAGAATACATGTCCTGTAAAGCATTTCTACAAATCACAATTTTAACATTAGAATAGACTTCATAAATTACCTGTACATCTTCCTTCCTAATAAAAGAATCAACTAGTACAACTTTCTGCCAATAGTAAGGATCCCATCAGCCACTCCCAGGCTTTGTGGAAACATTACCAGTTATTCTACACTTACTCCCTCCAGGTAATAAGAGGCAACACTGTTCCACTGTTAGAAAATTCTAATTATTATAACAGTGTTCTTTATATGGAGTCTAATTTTCCTTGCTGTGACTTTCACCTTCTCATCCTATTTTTATCATTCTGAGGCATCAAGTTTACTCCTTTTTTCACCAAACAAACTAAATATTCGCCCTACTTCTTTCAATAATTACTTGTATTAGTCCATTCTCCCACTGCTATAAAGATACTGCCCCAGGCCAGGTGTGGTGTCTCATGCCTGTAATCCCAGCACTGTGGGAGGCCAAGGCAGGCAGATCACTTGAGGTCAGGAGTTCGAGACCAGCCTGGCCAACATGGTAAAACCCCATCACTACTAAAAGTACAAAAATTTGCCAGGTGTGGTGGCACCTGTAATCCAAGCTAATCAGGAGGCTGAGGCAGGAGACTCTCTTGAACCCAGGAGGTAGAGATTGTAGTGAGCTGAGATCACACCATTGCACTCCAGCCTGGGAGAAAAGAGTAAAATTCCGTCTCAATTAAAAAAAGAAAAGATCCTACCTGAGACTGCTAATTTATAAACAAAAGAGGTTAAACTGACTCACAGTTCTGCAAGGCTGAGGAGGCCTCAGGAAACATACAATTGTGAAGCACCTTACATGGTACACCAAATGTACAATCAAGGCACATTTACATAGCGACAGGCAAGAGAGTGTGTGTGGGTGCAGGAAAAACTACATTTATAAAAGTATCAAATCTCATGAGAATTCACTCCCTATCATGAGAAAACAGCATGGGGGAAACTGCTCCTATAATCCAATCACTTCCCTCCCTCTACACCTGGGGATTACAGATCCCTCCCTCAACATGTGGGGATTAAAATTTGAGATGAGATTTGAGTGGGGACACAGAGCCAAATCATATCATTCCTCATTACAGATGGTTCCAAAACCTTTAGTAGCCTAATTCCACCATTCTATGCACTTACTCTACTTCACCAGTGTTGTTCCTAAAATGTAGCACTCAACACTACATATTCCGCATGCAATTCAAAAGAAAGTACAAAATTAAACAAAATTTTTACCTTCCATGTTCTGCATGTTGTTCTTAGCAATATAAAAGTGAATTACTTCAAAGAAACAAAAAAAAAAGCAGCAGCTATATCACTGTTCCAAGTCATATTCAGTTCTGTTCACATAACCAGTTGTCAAGTAAGGTTGTCTATATTATGTACAGCAAGCTCTCAAATAGTATCATTTCATTCAATGTTATTTCATGATGAGAAAAAAAAAATCTATTCCCGGTCAGAGCCACTGTCTATGTGGAGTTGCAGTGTGGGTTTTCTCTGGGTCCTCCAGTTTCCCCTCACATCCCAAATATGTGCACATTAGGTGAATCAGCATGTCTACACAGGCCCAGTGTGAGTGACTGGGGGTGTATGAGACTGTGCCCTGCAATAGGAGGGAATCCTATCCAGGACTGGCTCTTGAGAGTCTTGTGCCCGGAGCTACCAGATTAGACTCTAGTCACCCATGACCCTGAACTGGAATAGGTGGGTAAATTATTATCTTACTTGCTTTTATTAATCTTTCTTGAATGTATGTATAGCTCACATTTATCTCAATGTTTAATATTAGAAGTGTTTTGAGTATTTATTTAGAAGTTTCATGATGTTTTTGTGACCAGAAATAGGCCATAAGAACTAAATTCTTGTTTATATCAATTAATCTATGGTAACATTTGTTTTGTTCTACATTGTTTTGTTTAAAATCATAGTTTCCAAGGACCTATCTACAAAATTAAGTGAGGAATCACTGTATCTGAAAAAATTTCTTAAAAAGCAATATGTCCTGTGAATATGGAAACAGGATAAAGATGTCCAGGATTAGCACTTCTTTTCATCAGTATATAGAAGGTCTAGCCAGTGAAATAAGGCAAGTTACAGAAATAAAATAAATAAATAAAACTGTTTATATCCTCACATGACTTTAAATATAGGAAATTGAAAGACTCTATAATCTAATTAATCAGTGTATTTGGAAAGATTACTTGATATAAAGTCATTATACACCTGAATTGAATATATACTAGCAACATACAATAGAAAATTAAAATTTTAAATATTCATAATAGCATCAAAAACCTAAAATACATAGAATAAATCTAATGAAAGAAATCTTTCTGAGATAAATTAATGAAGACCTACATAAATACCATGTTTCTGAATTGCAAGACTTAACTGTTTTTGTCAATACTGACTTGATCTAAGAGTCAATGCAATTTCAAGCAAAACCTCAGCAAGCTTCTTTTACCTATGAGACACTCTGTTTAAAGAAAGAGGCTAAACACAGAAAAAATCATATATATAACTCCATGTATATTACATTCAGAATGTATTTACGTTAATAGATATATAACAGATAATATATACTGTGAAATTCGTATCTGGTCTTTGTTCCCATTTCCTGGCATACAACTCCTAAAATCCTTGGGATCTTCAAAGTGCTCTCTGTTGTGTGTCTTTTGTCTGATAGGCTCAGGGTGGGGCTGGTCACATGAAAGACCAAGGCAGGATTAGAAGGTTGGGACTTTCAGCCCCACTCCTCAAGGGGAGAGGGAAGGGTCACCCACCAATAGCCAATGGTTTCATCAATCGTGCCTGTGTAATTAAGCCTCTATAAAAACCCAAGAGGACAGGGTTTGGAGAGCTTCCAGATAGTTGAACATGTGGAGGTTCCTGGAGGGTGGTGCGCCCAGGGAGGGTATGGAAAGTCCATGCCCCTTCCCTCATACCTTGCCCTATGCATCTTTTCATCTGTGTCTTTTGCAATATTTTTTATAAAAAATCAGTAAATGTAAATAAGCATTTCGCTAAATTCTGTGAGCCACTCCATCAAGTTAATCAAACCCAAAGAGAGGTTTAAGGGAATCCCAAATTGGAGCCAGTCCCTCAGAAGTTCCAGATGTTTGAACTTGTGACTTGTGTCTGGGAGAAGAGGGGCAGTCTTGGGGACTGAGCCTCTGACCTATGGGATCTGACACTGTCTCCAGCATAGATAGTGTCAGAATTGAATTGGAAGACACCCAGCTGGTGTCTGCCACCTGGTATGTGAAGGAAAAACTCCACACCTTTGGTCACAGAAGTCTTCTGAGTTGGTGATTGTGGTGGTTGTGTGAGAACAGAGGAAAAACATGGTTTGAGAGTTTTCTCCAAGAATCTATGATAATAGAAGGCAGAATATTGGTTACCTCTGTAGGGGGAGGTTATTGACTAGAAAGGGACATGAAGGAGCTTTCCAGGGTGCTGGAAATATTCTAGGACCTGGTTACATAAGTGTACACATAAATAAAAATTCATTAAGATTTACGTAGTTTATTGCATATATGCATGTTGTGTCTCATTTTAAAAATGCTATTTTACTCTAAAACAGGCAACAAAGAGTACCTTGCATTTATATCAATTAAATTTTCATCTCACAGATTTAGCTCAATGCTCCAAACCATTAAGAGAATTGTGACTCTGAGTCCATCATCATGGGTAACAGCTATCCATTATTTAAATTGAATAGAATTGGACCAAGAACATAACTTGTAGCATCAGAAAACTTACAGAAACTCATTGGGTATTTCATTCACCAAAATTATCCTAACTTTCTACTTGTGCAGCCTACATTTATTCATCTTGTCACAAGGTTATCATGGAAAAACTTTGTCAAATGATTCATTGAAATAGACTAGACCTCACTGATCTCTCAAATGAAACTATTTTACTCATATTAATTGGATACTTTATATCCTTAAAAAATACTCTTACATAGATTTCTGTGCTCATTCTATCAGTTACAAAAAGAGATGTATTGCATTTCCCACTGTTATTGTATATGTATACTTTTTCTTTTTCTTTTGGCAATTTTTGAGGCTATCTAGTGTATGTAAATTTAAGACAATTATAATTTCCTAGTGAATTGACTATCATTATGAGATGTCCTTCTCCATCTGTAATTATACTTATTACCTTAAAAATGTACTTTGTCTGGTATTGGTATAGCTATACCAGCTTACTTTTAAATCATTTGCAAGATATATTTGCTATGTCCATCTATTTTGAATATTTCTGTAACATAATATTCAAGGTTTATGCCTTGTTAGCAACATATAGTTGAATCTTGGCCTTTTAATCCATTTGGACAATCTTTATCTCCTAGTCTATTTACCATTTATCTTTTAGTCCATTTACCATTTGATATGACTGCTGATATGTCAGTTAAATCTATTAGGTAGGTGCAAAAGTAATTGCATTTTTTTGCCATTGAAAATAATGGCAAAACTGCAATTACTTTGCACCAATCTAATACCATTTACCATTGGAGGGTTTTTTTTTTTGTCCCCTCTGTTCTATATTTATTTTTCTAGCCTTCTTGCTTTATTCTGAATTAGGTGGTGTTTTATTATTTCATTTTCCCCTCTATTCACTTCCTAGCTACACAATATATTTGTTTACTATTCTTTTAGTAACGACTAAAAGATTTCTACTACATAGAAATTATGAAATGAACCCTCATTTTACTAAAATCTAATTTAAATTTGTGGTTTTACCAATTGATGAAGAGTGCAAGGATCTTTGAACATATTATTCCATTTACTCCTTCTGTCTTTTATGCTATTATTGCCATGTATTTTAATTCTACCTATATTTTAAACCCCCGATATGCACACATGTACATATACACAGAGATTTTCTAGTTTTTTTAATGGAAGAGTTAGTCTATAACAATCTGATTTGCCATTTTTGGATATGGAAACCCAAATAACTCTACTTTAAATTAGATTAATAAACGATGATTTTTTTCATTGTTCCTAAAGATAAACATCAAAGTTCCTTATGATGCAGCTTATCTTATGATATGTAGTTACAGATTTTATATTTTCACCAGCAGTTGATTTTAAACTTCCTTTATTTAACTCAAGGGTGGGAAAACTACAGGCTGTGGAACAAATCAGGCCTGCCACTTGTTTTTGTAAATAAAGTTTTACTAGAAAACAACAACCACATCTATTTGTATAATTCCTATAGCTGCTTGCACACTATAGAAGCCATATGGCCTGCAAAGCCAAAATCTTTACTATCTGGCTCTTTACAGGAAATTTTGCTGACCCCCTGATTTAATTCCTAAAATCTGCCATTTTCTTATTTTGCAAATCAAGGCTTTTAGCCACTCTTATTTCTCTGTTCTCTTTATCCCCACTCTCAGTGTTCTAACCCATTCTGGTTATCACTGGTGGACTAATATTTCAAAACTCCATCATAACTACATTATTTTTCTGCTCAAAAATGATAGTATTCTGTGCCTTATATGAGTTATCTGTACACTATGTACTTCTTTCCTTTTTATTTTATGGATGCCTCTAATACCATATTATTTTATTATATTACTAAAGCATTTATAGTATTCCTTCTTTGAAAGAAGAATTTGTCTTTTATATTCTAAAATTCTTTTTTACTGTACTATGCATGGTAGATAATTGATATTTATTCACTTAACTGAATAACGAGTTTATCCATTGGTAGAAAACTTAAAATGTTCTTTTTTACTTCACAGTCTAAACATTAGTAGTTAGACATCTGAAATGATACATATTATTTCCAAATCATTTCACTGCAATCTCAAATGAAAATAATTCACCACCACCTCCACTGGGCTACTCCCTTCTCTGTCATGCATTATCCCCCATAGAACCTGATCTTCCCTTCTGTACCAGTCTTCTGCTCCCTATGGCCAATTCAGTATTGAGACCTTTAACCATCTAAACATTATTTTTCTAACCATGTCCATCTTGATGTTCATAAAATGTATTTTGTCTTTTTTATTTTGTCTTGCCGTTTTGTTCAGAAGTCATGATTTAGTAGACAAAATTCTGCTCTGCTAAGCTATATTTATAGCCAGCTCACTTCCCCGCCCTCCTTCCTATTCTAAAGCCGTAGTTTAACAAAAAGGATAAATGAACATAAAGCCTGGGCTACCTTTACCCTTCTCCTTTATTTTCCTGCTAGAGATTCAAATCTCCAAAGAAAATGATAGATGACTCACCCCAGGTGACTTAGCAGATGTACACAAGCTCTAGATGAGTAGAACAAGCTACAAGACCTACAAAATACATTGAAAATTAGTTTGAAAATTGCTCTCCAAGCAACTCTACCTATACACCTTTGTTTGGGATTGAGAGATATTACTTTAACTTAGAGTTGTGCATAAATTGTCCTTTAGAGTATCAGTATTCCTTGAAACATTTATCAGAATTGTACAAAAATGACTTTCTTACTCTAAGTTTGGGATGCTATAAGTCAAATAAAGTTAAACAGGTTTTTCTACTGCAGAATTTCTCAATATTCTAGGGTGTATTGTGGATCTGCAAGGGAGGAGTATGTAGCAATTAACTTTCCCCAGCTTATTTTACCCCACTTTTGGAGATCAGCCATTAACATCCTGATGAACTACTGTAGCAGTCTTCCCTGTGAAAACAATTTGGTAAATGCTGACATAACTCCTAACTAAACTACAGCTTGGTTAGTAAGAAGGAGGACCTTTTTCAAGCAAGGTCACTGAAGAAGATGGTTTAGGACCTAGCAGGCCTTTTTGTTAAACTATATTCCTCTCATTATTTCTCTATATTGAAATACTGTTGCACTGTAGTTCTCATTAAAGCTTAATTTCTTACAGCACAGTATTCCCAGCAAAACCTAAGCTATCTGCTTATGAGATTGCCCTGAAAGCTGTAAATAATAAGGTATATCCTGATGGTGGCTTAATTCTAACCGCCTAAAGCTGAGGTTAGCCAGACACTGCAACTAGAAAGAAACCTAGTTTGGAGTCTTTATACTTTTATATATTTTATTTCATTCCATTTTATCTTGTTTGATTTTTAAGTCACTTAAATGATATTCAGAGTTTAAAAAGAGAATAAACTACAATTATATCCTCCTGGGCACCTCCTTTACCTTATATTTGCCTTCCCCAACCTTCCCCTGATCTCTTTTTTTTTTTTCCCCCCTTAACAGAAAATAGTTCTGCCTGGTTTGTTGTGTTTCCTTCCCCTTTCTGGATAAGATTATTAATCAATTGCCTATTGTTGAGGCACTTATCACTTGAACCAGATTGTTGTAGAATTTTTGCAAGCCAATTTCCCATCTCCAACACATTGCAGGAGACGTGGATGATGAGTTTCTGAGCAGGTACACGCTGCAGCTTCTTCTGACAATGTAACCACTGCAAATGTGTTTAAGAAGCAATCACATCGCCTAGGAGCAGCTATGGGGTCTCTCATGATCATCAGAGAAGCCTGGTGGCATACCGGAAAGAAATGGATGACAGAATAATGTTATAGGTTACTAAAATATTTCATGTTCAGCTGAATTTTTTAAAACCATTTTCATGCCGGTTTTTTTTTGCTACCAGTGGTGAAAACAGAAATGGCTTCCTCTAAGAAAGTTAAAATATTTTTGTAAAGGGATTGTTCACTTGCAGAACTAGTAAGACTTAAAATTGCATCCATATGCATTTCTCCTATCTCTTCTTACTTCCCAGTATGTACCCTCTTATAACAAAGGATGAAAAGAAAAATCTGAATGTGATCATTCAGATGTAATTTGACCACTTTATTCCCTATGACTACTAATCTCACTCCTAGGAATTTATTCTGGAAAAACAGTTTAACAAAAATCAAGTACTATATGCATCGAGAACCTACCATAATATTTATAGTAGAAAAACTATATAACCTAAGTATTTAATAATACGGAAATGTTAAGTAATTTATCTAAAACATGAAATTAGCAGTTTTAAGATATACGTATAGAAATATTGTATATATTTAGTGAAAAAGCAAAATACAAAATTTTTAGACTCTGAAAAAATATATAACTATATGGTTACACTGGGAAATGTGAATCCATACACCGGGGAACTCTTATCTTACGAATATTACATCATTTCAGGTAATAGGGGTCTATTGCTATTCCTTACAAAGATGTGTGTAGCACAGAAACCATCTCAGCATCCTCACATTTCCTTTGGGTGCTACTTAGGGTTGCATTTAGCAAATAAAAATGCAGTATACCAGTTAAATTTCAGATTAAAAAAATAATTATTTAGGATGACTCGTAGAAAATATACTTTAGTACAATAGTTTAATTTTAGTATAATACATGTGCAATACTTGGGATATACACCCCCACAAAATCTATTTTTTATCTGAAATTAAAATTTAACTGGGTATCCAAGACAACAAGTCTAATGGGGAACTGGAAAAAGAGGGCTTGGGAAGAAAAGACGATTTAAACTCTAGTGAGCCATCATCTTCTCATTTATGTCCCAACAGATAGAAAACTTGGCTTGTCACTATGAATATGGAGTTCCCCATATTTGGTAGGATTTCACACAGATTCTCCAAGGACCAGCTCATCCTAGGATGCCTTTGACTTAGACAGCAAGTCTTGGTGTGGCTAGACATGGCCCGTTTAAAACAAATGGTTTCATCTTACAAACATGGTGCAAACCACAGAGATTATATGCAGAAAGAAAAATTTGAACTGCTTTTCTCAGATGAGGAGTATCAGGTGTTTAGACTCTTTGGACTCCTCTCCATGGCAAAACTTCAAAAGGGAAAAATAAAGATGAAATATAAGCTGAGCATGGTGGCATGTGCCTGTAGTCATACCTACTCCAGACACTGAGGCAGGAGGATCCCTTGAACCCAGAAGTTCAAGGCCAACCTGGGCAACACAGCAAGACCCTGTTTCTTTAAAAAAAAAAAAAAAAAGATATATGTGTGTGTGTGTATACATATACATGTACATATATATATTACACACACACACACATATAAATGTTTCATGTTATGTCAACCTTAAAAATTAGTGTACCTATATGCAGACAAGCTTTTTGTAGCTATACTTTTAGGACATTGCTCCAGGAGGCAGAATGGTTTGGAGAAATAACATTATAAGAATAACATCTGAATTTAATATAAATATTGGTATCCCTTCAAATTCCAAATATTTCCTCATTAACCACAAGAGTCTTCTAGACATGAGCGTTTTTAATGAGGGGATGTCATAAAAATCTCCTCAAAAGTGTGGAAGACAACTTAGAGAGCAGCCAGGAAAATGCTTCATTTTACAAATCAAAATGGAGGTACTGACAGGTTAGATAAGTCATTCAAAGTCACATCTATTCCATGGCTTCCCTTTAGGATGAATAACTGAAATTTTCCAAATTTCATTTTTCCTAACAATGCAGAAAGATGACTGCAGACTAACCACTGACAGCAGCAGGCTGATTTACTATGACTAGAAGGTTCTTGGAAAGTCAAAGGCAAAAGACTAGAGAAACATAAGTAATTCCTGATATTTTGTTTTTAGCAAAACTCAAAGATAAATTCAAGAATTATGATTAATAAGTATGTGTTGATTTCACCTGAGAATACAAATAATATTTGATTGTAAAGTACACTGATTTCCATTTTACAAGTCAATAAACTTTCGGTATGGCAGCCTTCTACTTTGCATCAGGTGAGCGTGTGTTGATGGAGGTAGAGAGAAATGTGGTTTTTCATAGAAATAACCCATCAAACAAATAATCAAAAACAAATCCCGTATTATTTTTTGCTTCCACAGACAACAGAGCTAAACATCTCTCTTGGAGAAATTGGAAGCTTAAAAATTTTTAAATGGTGGATAGTGACAATATGTTCTGTTGTGGCCTTTTGTACTAGCTTGACTATATATCAAAAGCTAGGCTAAGACCAAGAACCTAAACTAATAAAACTTGCACACAAAATCGTAATCCATTATCAGATAAAATGAAAAAGTAGTGTTTCCATAGCAGTTTAAAAGAGTGTTGGAAATTGTTAACAAGAACTAGTTTCTTTCCTGGCACCAGAATGTTGCAGAACAAAATGCAACTGCTGTTCCTTCATTCGAGATAAACCTACAGATATAGAAGTGGGGGAGATGGACTCATAAAACACTTGCACAGAATTTAGTTACCTTTAGTCTCTTCTTTTCAAGGGAAGGGTGGCATCTTGTGGCACCAACACAACTTGCTGCAATAAGCTTACTTTCCCTGTTGAGCAAAATAGTTTGGAAAATAGCATCTGGTTCTCGGCAACTATGCATATTTTTACATGTCTTTTCCCCCTGGGGCCAGCCCCTCTGCTGCCCTTTGGTGGCTGCAGTAGCCCTCAGAAGAGAGAAAGCAGTGGGTGGGAAGCTGCTTGGTTTAGTAAACACAATCTGACAGCCAGACCACAAAAACGAGCTGCTTCCTGCACAGCTGGCTCTCACTTCTCCCCGTCTCTATTCCACTGTGGGTGCAGGGGAGAGGGAACCCTGATTTTCAGTTTTCCTGAGATTTTTCTCTTCTTGCTTCTTTAGCCTAGCAGATTAACCCTTCCTGTAATTATGGTCTCAGGCACTTTGCTTCTTAAAACACGTGGCCTATTTCTAAGATAGAAAAGAGTAGCTGTGGGTTTAGAGCAATTCCATGTTTGAGTTTTAAATACAATGCAGGGAAGAGCAAAGCCCTGCACAATTGGAGCCATGAGGGAAGCCAAAATAGACCAAAAATGTTTATTGCATACCAAACAAAGGCAAGAATTCTGACACCGTAATAACTGTGGTGGAGGTTTCATTAGACTGTAAATCTTTGGCTTCACAGAACATCCAGCTTGGAGGGGAGTGGCATTTTTTTCTTCTTGTCAGACATACAAGACAAAGGTCGGCATTTTTTCTTCATACTGAAATCATGCCCCCGAGTATGGCAGACGCGCATTATCTGCGCAGTAATCCGTGCATTCAGCTCTTTGTTAACCTGTCCGATCACAACTTACTGCTTTTGAAGCAACATCAAAAGGCTTGCAAAGATATTTTAAACCATCTTTATTAGTGTCAGTCATTTCTAATTTCTCCCCACTGTCCTTTATAAAAATATCTTTGGTGCTCAACTTGTTTCACCAAGCAGATCATTCTAATATACATGCACAGTATGTGTGGACATTATTGCCCCATGTCATGAAATTTAATGTCAACATAGTGTTCTCCATATTGATGTATCTTTTTTTAAGAAGTCCCCCCCTAATTTTTAAGCAGTTAGATAGTTCTCTCTGTAAACAACACTGTGTAAATCTTTGTGTACATTCTGACTATTTTCTTAGGAAAAATTTCCTAAAAGTTACATTTCTAGGTTAAACAATATTAATATTTTACACATTTTTCAAACATATTGCCAAATTGACTATCTAAAGGACTATGCCAATTTACATTCTTTTGAGCAATGCTTCCACACATCAGCTGAAGTTTTATCACTTTTAAAAATTTTGTTACTTTGATAGATGAAAACCAGTGTCTCATTACTTAAAGATGAATTGGTATGATTTCTAGTGCATAGAATATTTATTTATACATTCTTACTCTGTAAAAATTTCATCTCCTGTTTTGTTCAAGCCCTTTGCTCATTTTTCTATTAGATTGTTTATATTTATATTACCTATATTACATTTATATTTATATTACATATTTTTTATTATATAAAATACAATGTTTTGTATTATCTTTGGATGTTTTTTAAAAACTCAACCATCATAAAAGCAGAAACTATTCTAACCTGCTCTTCTTGCCATCTTTCAATCGCAGGAAATGGTATCTTCAGTCTTCCCTTTCTACAGGCCAAAAACACTGGTGTCATTGTTCTGTCCTATATCCACTACACTATTGACACAAACTTCAGAACATGTCTAGAATCTGGCCAGTCCTTACTACCTGTACCCAAGATAGCAATATTTGTCTAAGTCATTATTTCCTCTTGCCTGGTCAGCACCCCTACACCTGTGTTATAAAATAAATAAATGACCAAGTGCAGTGGCTCATGTCTGTAAGACCAACACTTTGGAAGACCCAGGCAAAAGGATGCCTTGAGCCCAGGAGTTCAAGACCAACCTAAGCAACATAGTGAGGCTGTGTCTCTATAAAAAATAAGCAAATTTGCCAGATGTGGTATTACATGCCTGTAGTCCAACTACTCAGGGTAGCGGGAAGGGGGTGCTGAGGTGGGAGGATCACTTGAGCCTGGGAGGTCAAGGCTGCAGTCAGCTGTAATCTTGCTACTGCACACCAGCCTGGGCCACAGAGCAAGACCTTGTTCAAAAAAACAAAAATAAAATGTAAAAATAATTGCATGTTATCAAAGGTATGGGAATATTATACTTTATTTAATTACTTTATTTTTTATTAAATTGTTTCCAGTTTCCCAATATTAAAAATAAATAGCATTAAAGTTAAAAGGTCACAGAAAAACAAATACTTTATGAATTCACTTATATGAGGTAACTAGAAAAGTCAAATTCATAGAGAAAGTGCAAGAATCAAGAGTTGTCTTTTGATTCTGTTAATTCTGAGATATCTAGCTGACATCTAGAGTTGCACATGATCATTTAAAAGCATTCATTTCAACTCACTGTCTCATGCCTTGAGGCTAGATCATTAAGTTTTTAAAAAGGATTCAGTCATTTTTAACTGGCTCGCTTAAAACAATTTTAACATTAAAAAAAATGAACACCATATGTAAATACAATCTTTTGGCCCAATTCTGCATTTTAATATGGTAGCTATTATACAATGCAACCACCTGTGAAAAATGAGTCAACCATAGTTTAGTAAGACTCTGGTACAGTGAAACAATTTATAATGTAAAATAGAATTATCACATTTGGTGATTATCAAAATTGCAAGCTGAATAAAATGAGAAGTTCCATCTGTTACTATCTACCTTTCACCCCTACAAGAAGGAAACATAAAATGGAAGGGAGTTATATGCTGCTCCAAGTGGTTGCATAGAATGAAAGTTCCCATTTGGCAGGAACTATGTGTTATTCATTTTTGTATCACCCACAGTGGCTTGTGCAGTAGGCGTCTAATTAACATTTGTGGAATTTAATCAAAGTCTATTTAGCTGTAAAGAAAAATGTCATGGTCATTATTCAATACATTTACACAAGCATTTCTTATGGAATGTTAAAAACAAAAAACAGCTTAACTTCTGGCAGCTCTAAGTATCCACAACACAGATGGTAACAGAGAAAATAAGTGAAAAGGATTAACTGCCATAAAAACACTTGTACTTTAGTATTTAAGAGAGGCTAGTGGTTACCTTTAGGCCAGAGAATGGCTTAGAATTATAGGTAAATGAAAATTAATTGGTTTAATAACTTAAGACAGTAAATTAAAAGTAGCAGGTACAACTACTTTAACTGAAACATACTGATAAATGATCATTACAAATGAGGAAAAGAAAGCAGTATTGCCAGTTGTTAATATAAAGTAAATAATCTAAATGAAGTATTCACTGCTGGTAGCACTTTTCTCTTACAGCAAAATGTCATAATTGATGTGTGTAATGATTAAAACAAGATTCAATTCCATAAAAATGGCAATAGCTAGCATGTAATTAGATGCTACAGGGATTCAAAAAGGAGTAAGACACAAACGCAGCCACCAGCAGCCTAGATGTCCAAAAGAGAAGATAAGAGGTGGCTCACACCTGTAATCCCAGCAGTTTGGGAGGCCAAGGCAGGTGGATCACGAGGTCAGGAGTTTGAGACCAGCCTGGCCAGGATGGTGAAACCCCAACTCTACTAAAAATACAAAAAATTAGCCAGGCATGGTGGCTCGCACCTGTAATCCCAGCTACTTGGGAGGCTGAGGCAGGAGAATTGCTTGAACCCGGGAGGCAGAGGTTGCAGTGAGCCGAGATCATGCCACTGCACTCCAGCCTGGATGACAGAGCAAGACTCCGTCTCACAAAAAAAAAAAAAAAAAAAAAAAAAGAAAGAAAGAAAGAAAGAAAAAGAAAAGCATATGACTGTAAGTAAAGGCAGACTATGAAGTTTACCCAGCATCAGGAATACAAAGGAAAGACAAATAAGAAAGGCGTGGTTCATGGAAGAAGTTCAATGTTTTTCCAGGTAAAGAAGAAAGATCAGAAAACTTTACCAGGTGAGGCAGTGCGTAGCAATCAGTAGGGGATTCATGAGAGATGTAAATGAGAAGAGAGTTTGGAGCCACGTTACACACATATTAAGATGAAGATTTTTTAACTTAGTAAGGGTGGACCTTTGAGAGTCATAGAAGGAGTTTGAGCAGGAAAATATTTCATAAGAGAATTTTGGTAATGAGAAGATCTAACAACATTGTGTAGACCTTACTACTAAACATGTGCTTCCCAGGCCAGCAGCATCAACATACAATAGCATTAGCTTGTTAGAATACAGACTCTCAGCACCCCCGCTCCACACCTATAGGATCAGAATTGCATGTTGACAAGATCCCCAGGTAATATGTAGCACATTAAAGTTTGAGAAGGACGGTTATAGAAAAGCCTGGTGGGGAAACATTCTGGACATTGAAAACCAATCAACAAGTCATTGCAATAATATAATTGAGAGGTTATGAAAAGCAGAAAATCACTACTGCCATGCCCCACTTATGCATCAATATCTCTCAGATAAGAACAAGGTGCATCTTAACTCAATCACCACTGACTGTGATATTTATTAGACTTCTGCCTCTTTCTTTTTTTAAGCCCTAGACTGAATCCCTAATTTTACTCAATTTCATCATCTCCCTTTCCACCACGTGTTGAGATCCCAGCTTCCCCTAAACCAAATTTGTGAAGGTTCTCTGTCATATATTGTATGATAACCAAATCCTCTACCTGCAGCTAGGAAAATGGTGTTAAAAAACATGAAAAAGTAACTTGATAAGTCAAGCCCTAAATCACTGCTCTCAGCTGAGTCCCAGATATCCTAGAAGTCAAAGTTTCTTCTTAAGGATTTTATTTTGTTGAAAGCACTGTGATGCATTTTAAGTTACTTTTCTCATAAATAGAATACTTTACAAAGTGGTATACTTTATAAGCTCTCATGCCTAGGAGGTGCTCACTGTGCCTATCTCCCAACACAGAAATTTTCCTAAATGTAACCTTTCCCACTGTCCATCTGCTAGGTGTGCCTTCCCAGGCATCCCACTGTTCCTACCTGACAAACTCCAAATCATCCTTCAGCATCTCTTCTGGGTGATCCCCAAACCCCTCTCCTCCCCCTACACAACTGGCTGAGCTGCTTCTGCTTTCCTATCCTGGTCAGAGAGAACCAAAGCTTCCCCTCGGGTAGATGATCCACTATAGAGTTATTCCATGGTTCCTAGAATAAGCTTCATGCTACAGATCGTAATCTAGAACACTAAATATAGCTAGAGGTGCACATTAATAGAAAGAGAAAAAGAAAGGAAGGAAAAGAAAAAAACAACAAATATTTTTAATGTATTTGCAATTTTTTCAACATTAATACCTGGCCATTTTTTTTAATTTGAAAACGAAGTTGGTTGGTGAGATAGCCTTCAATACTCTATGATTAAAACATAACATAATGGCTGGAATTTACTAAGTTTTCAATGTCTTATAGCCCACTCCTTTTATGCCTTAGTAAAAAAAATAATATTTCATTTTCAAGAGGCTTTTCTCTAATGCTAGTTTCACTGTGTGCACTTTTCAATAATTTCATATTCTATTGAATTTCAGGCAGCTGCTTAACTTGCAACATAAATCTCACCAGAGGATGCAAAGTTATCCTCAGAAATACTTTCATTTTCAAACCAACATCTTACTGTATTGGAATACTAGACTCAGAGCTTTAAAAAACAATGTGCATTTTTGCAATAAACCCATTGCTAGAGGTATGAAATAGATTTTCAAGTTTGAACTCCCAATTATTGTAACTCCAAGCTATAATATTAAAAACAAACTGACTTTTAAGAACAAATTTTTGAAATATTGACCTATAGCAAAAATCATGCCTTTGGTGTAACTGATATAATCTGTATCTTTGTCCCAAAAAATCTACTTTACATATACCAATAATTATGAAACACCTGAGTGCTGAATGATCGTTTTTGCTGCTGAATTGATCACAACCCACTGCCACGGTGGGGATGTTGAGAGGTTCAGAAGAGACCTCTCGAAGCCTGCCTCTCCCTCAAATGAACTTACTATCTAAGTACAAACAGCTTCTTTGCTGGTCAAATGCAACTCCAGGCCTACACCAAATAAAAGTACAATTTAAGTAACACCCACACCCACATACATACACACACACACACACAGACACTCACACAGAGCTTGCCATATATATTGGGGAACAGAGAACAAAATACATATGCCATGCAAAATTAATTCTATCTTTCTCTAGACTCCTATTACTTTTGATGGTAGAAAAAATATTTACATTTTTAATTGGAAGCCTAATTGGAGTCTAACTTAGTCCCTTTTGGGTAACACTCAATGATTCCAGATTTCTAACCCCTCCACATTTTCCTTTTCAAGTGTGTGCAGGTGAAGCTTGTACGTGCTCATGCAGTGAGGGTGCCCATGATTCATACGGGCCCTTGCAGTTAGTCATGCCCTTGCCTGGTCACAGGGGCTGGTGCTGAGGTGTAGCTGGTTCTTCCGGTTCTTCTAAAGTCCTCACCATTAAAGACTCTTCTTCCTGAGCCCAAACCTCCCTGAAGCCCACTTTTTCTGCATCTCGGTTTTTTCCTGAAAGGTGTGGGAACTCATGGCTTCCTTCTTAATATTTTGCAGGGCTCTGAAAAACTGCCCTCTGCCCACCCACCGAGACAACTCTCCTAACCATCATGAAACTACTGCCCACGCAACACTGTATTAGTCCATTCTCACACTGTTACAAAGAACTGCCCAAGACTGGGTATAAAGAAAATAGGTTTAATCGACTCACAGTCTGCATGGCTGGGGAGGCCTCAGGAAAGTTACAATCATGGTGGAAGGCACCTCTTCATAGGGCAGCAGGAGAGTGAATGAGAGCCGAGTGAAGGAGGAAGCCCCTTATAAAACCATCAGATCTCGTGAGAACTCACTCACTATCACAAGAATGGCATGAGGGTAACTGACCCAATGATTCAATTATCTCCACCTGTTCCTGCCCTTGACATGTGGGGATTATTACAATTCAAGGTGAGATTTGGGTGGGGACACAGAGCCAAACCATATTAAGCACCATGTCATTCAAGCATTGTACCAAACTAGGGGCATACAGATTGTCCCAGGCTGCCCATCTGTAGTGGGCAGAATAAGGGCCCAGCCCCCAAAAGAGATCCATGTTCCAATCCCCAGGCCCCGTGAATATGTTACTTGGCAATAGGGAATTAAGTTTGCAGAAGAAATCACGGTTGCTAATCAGCTGACCTTGAGATGAGAAGGTAATCCTGGATTATCTAAAATGAGTCCAAAGTAATCACAAGTGTCCTTAAAAGTGGAGACAGGAGGCAGAAGTGTCAGAGTCAGAGGGATGTGATGTGAGAAGGAATCAACCAGACCTGTGCTGCCTATGAAGATGAAAGAAGGAACCACAAGCCAAGGAATGCAGGTGGCCTCTAGGAGCAGAAAACACAAGGAAATGGACTCCCCCTGAGAGCTTCCAGAAGGAAACACAGCCCTACTGACCCCTTCATTTTTAACCCAGGGAGACTCTTTTCTGACTCCTCACCTACAGAACTGTAAGGCAATAAATTTATGTTGTTTAAACCACTAAGTTTGCAGTCATTTGTTACAGAAGCAATAGAAAAGAAATACATGATAAGTATGGTATCTTGATGGTATCCTTCACTACCCTGAGAAAAGCAAGAAGCAATTTCCTACTTCCCCGAGATTTCCCCACACACTACCAAACCCTCTCTTCTAATGCTGGATCCCAGTGTAGGAAGCAAGACACTGTCCAGCCTCGTAGCACGTCTTCACTTCTCTTTTCCCTGCTCCCCTCTCAGAATAAAAGATGGCAAACTCTTCCTCCATCTTTCTCTTTTTAAAGGGTTTCTCTACTCTACTGAAGTGCTAAATAAATTTAAAAATAAGTAATTTATAATAAATTTGAAGCATTTAAACATCCAAGTTTTCTCCTGATAGTTAAAGAAGTTTTGGGAATTTAGAAATCCCTGTTATCTCCCTCCAAAGCCTAGCTTTCAAGACAATTATCTCAAGGCTGAAGAGAGACTGTTTTCAGGGTCAATGTTTTGCTCTAAATGAGATTGCTCTTTCCCAGTAAGGGAAAAAGGCCAAAGAGGCTATGAGTGGGAAAAGATTTCAAGGAGTGAAAATACATCAGAAAAAAAAAATATATATATATATATATAAGCTATTATCCTTGATACCCATGCAAATGTGACATCAAGGCAAGTTCCTAGCCTCCTCCCACAATCTCCCAGCCAGATTACTGCTCCTCAACCCTTCTATGCAAAATTCTGGAGCTGCCACTGGGCTAGAAATCCCTCATAAATAAAATATTTTAACCATAACAGAGGGAGAGATAGAAAGAGAGAGAGCAAATCCTCATCCTAGTGATTCAGTCAACAAATGTTTATTGAGCACCTATTGTGTTCTAGGCATTGTTCAGAAGCCTTGAGAAATAGTAAGGGTAATAGAGGTAGCCTTTTCTAGGATCATCCTCCAGGCATTTTCTTCAAACCTGGTCCATACAGCCCACCTATGGCACCCAAAATGGGACATCAAATGTATCAAGTCTGAGGAACAGTGTTGAGCAAATGGAACTTGGTGGATGGCATATTGTCTTTGTTTGAAAAATGTTTGAGATTCACCTCTGCTTTAAGCCTTCCCTGAGGTGAGAGGCATAATATGGTCTCTTTGAACTATTTAGGGAACAAAAACTAATTCCTATGCATCCCCTACTGCAATATCTCAGATGAAAGATGTAGTCGTGTAGAAGAACAGGATGCCAGAGGGTTCTGTTTGACTGCTAAGTGCCAAAAAGTAGGCTCTACTCCAATATCTGGGGGCTGTTCAGAGAAATTAATTGGACTAGCCCAGATAGACATTACCTGACCCTACTTCTGGGCCTGTTAGTTTCTACAGTGAGTAATGAGCCAGGGCATGACTTAATCTGGCAGAAGCTATCCTGGAAATTCAGAAATACAAAAGCTTTGAGCCTAAGCTAATGCCAATAGGTCCAAAAGTAGGGCCACAAGTCACTGGAGGCACCTGTACTTTTTCACGAGGTTCTGCACCCAGAATGGAGTGAAGCAAAGGACAGGTGGTAAGGGCTGTCTTTCTGTTCCCTGGTCTGTACTTTTTTTCTGGGGAACTCTGATGCCTATTCCTAACCTGGCTTACATGTCTTCTGAATCCACTGTGTCTTCTTCCAGTTAATCAATCTGTTTGAGAGAAGGGAAATGAAATATCCAAAAAGCACATAGGCCAGTTTATTTAGTTTGTGACTGAAAACACTACCAGTGGCTACAAAAAAAACTTCCCCAGTTATTCCATAAGCCATAACAAAATGCTAGACAGTTGTAAGAGTCAGATGAGTAAGTATAGTGAGTATAAAGTTTGTCTGTCTATGCTGAAAGATAGCCTTTTACCCCACCACTTTCCTGCGATTTTATAGGTTAACATCTCCAACCCCCACCCTCTCTCTCTCTCTCTCTCTGTCTCTGACACACTCAACATACAAACTTAATATATGATAAAGATGGTATCTAGAATCAATGGTGAATGACTAAATTGTTTAATAGTAGATATTGGTGGAAATGTCTCATAATGAGAAAACAAAAGGCTGGATAATCACCTAACATCACATACAAGTGTGGACACCAGATAAACTAGACTTAATGTGAAAGTGAAAAACACATATTTGCCAGGTACAGTGGCTCATGCCTATAATCCCAGCACTTTGGGAGGCCAAGGCAGGAGAATTGCTTGAGTCCAGGAGTTCGAGACCAGCCTGGGCAACATGTTGAGACTCTGTCTTTACAAATAATGGAAAAAAAAAACAAAAAATTAGCCAGGCATGGTGGCACACACCTGTGGTCCCAGCTACTTGGGAGGCTGAGGCAGGAGGATTGCTTAAGCCTGGGAGGTAGAGGCTGCAGTGAGTGGTGTTCACGTCACTGCACTCCAGCCTGCGTGACCCAGTCTCAAAAAAATAAACAATAAATAAATAAATATATATATTTTATATATATATGAGATATATATTTTATATATATATGAGATATATATTTTTTATATATATATGAGATATATATATTTTAAATATATATGAGATATATATATTTTAAATATATATGAGATATATATATTTTAAATATATATGAGATATATATATTTTAAATATATATGAGATATATATATTTTATATATATGAGATATATATATATTTTATATATATATGAGATATATATATTTTTATATATATGAGATATATATATTTTATATATATGAGATATATATATATTTTATATATATGAGATATATATATTTTATATATATAAATATAAGTAGGGGATGCATATATACACACATACACACACACACACATATATACACACACACATATATATATATTGCCCATCCATTCTCCTATGTTTCCTCTCAATACCTGCCTCTGTCAAGTAATGCTCAATGAATATCTTTCTATACGTTCTCTTATAGACTATGTGAGAAATATGTGAAATTCTCACATAGGTCTATAAGAAGACATACAGAAAGATATTCTTTAAAAATCACAAAGTTATTTTTCCTCTATTAACTATATATACATATAGCTATGGCAACACAGTCCATGAGACAAGAATTCTGTTTAACCATTTATAGCATGAACAAAGTTAGCCAAGGACAGAATGAGAGGAGGTAACTGGAATTTTTAACTCCAATGGGAAATTAATATCTAGAATATAAAACAACCTATTTCAAATCAGTTGGAAAAAAGAATAACTCTCAATAAAAAAATGAACAGGCAATTTAGAGAAGAAAAAATGACAAACATAAAAAAGACATATGAATTTATTAGTAATCAGGGAAATGCATATGAAAGCAATAGTGAAATACATCAAATTAAATGAAAAATAAGAATGAGGGCCCGAAGTAAATGAAAAATAAGAATGTGGGCCGGGCGCGGTGGCTCACACCTGTAATCCCAGCACTTTGGGAGGCCAAGGCAGGCAGATCAGGAGGTCAGGAGATCGAGACCATCCTGGCTAACACGGTGAAACCCCGTCTCTACTAAAAATGCAAAAAAATTAGCCGGGTGTGGTGGTGGGTGCCTGTAGTCCCAACTACTCAGGAGGCTGAGGCAGGAGAATGGCGTGAACCCGGGAGGCAGAGCTTTCAATGAGCCGAGATCGCGCCACTGCACTCCAGCCTGGGCGACAGAGCAAGACTCCATCTGAAAAAAAAAAAAAAAAAAGAATGTGAGACCATGCCAAATGCTGGCAGAAGTCTGACTACATTTGCATTCTCATGCAGTGCTGGTAGAAGTAGAAAGGAGCATCCATTCCCCCAAAGCAATCTTCCAGTACTTAGACAAATTAGTATCTGCATGATCTATGGTACAGTAATTTTGTTCCTGGTCATATATACAAAGGAAATTCTCACATGGGTCTATAAGAGGACATATAGAAAGATATTCATTAAGCATTCCTTGATGGTAGCAGGTATTGGGAGGAAACCTAGGGGAATGGATAGGCAAAAGGGGATGCCCACCATGGAGTCCCATGCAACTGCAATCAAACGGCTCTACGTACACCCAGAAACATACATGGATTTTGAAAATAAGGTATTGAGAGAAAACTTCTTTTAAAAAACTGAATGAGACACAGTATACAAAACAATTTATGTAGACTAAAATACATGTACATGAAATAAGACGCAACTTGCTAGAACATAGACAACAAGATACATAGTAAACACTTTAGAATGGCTGCCTGTATGTATATTTAGTATAAAGGTTAAAAGACAAAACTATGAAAAACAATAATAGTGACAATAATATGTTAAGGGAGACGCAATATAAAAAGATGTGAATTATGACAAATACACATTGTGACAAATTTAAAAATTTTAATGTGGGAGTGGAGGGTAAAATAAAAGTGTAGAGTTTTTTATGTGATCAAAATTAAGTTGTTCTCAGCTTAAAGTAGTCTGTTATAAATATAGACTGCCTTGTGTAAGCTTCATGGTAACCACAAAGCAAAAACTTACAGTAGATACACAAAAGATGAAAAGAAATCAAAGAATACCACTAGAGAAAATCACCTAATCACAAAGGAGAGCAGCAAGAGGAAAAGAAAGTAACACAGGATCTACAAAACAACCAGAAAATCATTAATAAGATGGCAGTAATAAGTCCTTAGCTATCGATCCTTACCTTGAATATAAGTGAATTCATTCTCCAATTAAAAGGCACAGAGTGAGGTTCCAGTTTAAGATGACTGACTAGAACCAGCTAGTAGGCACCTCTTTCACCGGGAGAAACCAAAATAGGGAGTAAATACTAACACTTCAAGAAGTTAGTCAAAGACAGCACCCTGAAATTCACTAGAGAAATGATGGGACCCATGGAAAGCTAAAAGGGCAAAGCCAAGCAGCCACCAAGCTGGGACTGGTGCGGAGCCAGGAGAGACTTGCTAATATGAAGAAGGGTGAGTGAGTGAGAGCCCCCTGGGGATCCACACCTCCACCATGAACCTTTATAATCCTAGTCACACATACACACACACACACACACACACACGAGAGCTACCGGGAGACTGTGCAGAGGCACCAACCAAAAGCCACATGGATTCCCATAGGCTTTTGATTCCTGAGCAACCCAGCACCAGCTGCCACTGCCCTGCAAATCCGGAAGGCCAAGCACTTTCACACATCCCCAGGATAGATACTGTGGCCAGACTACCTGCCACATGACTTCCTGCCTCCACTGTGCCTTGCCAAATAAGGTTTACCTGCTTCAGGCCCCCAGTGCACCCACCCCACCCCTACCTGAACACTGCAGCCATGGCCCAGTGTTCCTCTGAGAACCCAACTCCCAGAAGTCACTGAGAGGAGCTTTGCAGTCACCAGTGCCACTGTCTCCACCCCTGCCACTCCTGGGCCAGGAAGAGAATAGGGAGGCTGGGCACTGTCATGCATCTCCAGCACAGATGCTGCAGCTGAGATATGGAGGAGCAGTGGGCAGACTCTGCACCCCACAACTCCACACCTCTGCTGCTCCCTGCCAAATGAGACTTGCTGGCTTCACACCCCCAGTGCATCCACCTGGTCCCTGCATGAATACTGTAGCCATGGCTCAGTGTTAATCTGAAAGCCCTACTCCCAGAGGTCACTTACAAGCCCTTTACAGCCACCACACCCTACTGCCCCTTCCTTTGCTTCCCCCAGGCCAGGGAGGAAGCAGAGAGGGCTGGCACCTTTGCATGCCCCTAACAGTGAAATCCAGTGTTGTTTCTGCAGGAGGGAAGTGCAAACGTGCCACATGCCCCATGGCTGTGAGTCTCCATTGCCCCAACTGAAGGGACCTGCCCTTCTCAGTGAAAGGTTTACAGCACAGCCACCCTGCCCCCATCTGAACATTTCAGCTGCGGCCCAGGGCCCTTCTGAGAGCCCAACCCCCACAGGCTTGTGATCTGCCTCAGGCTCCCACCACCTTGGCATTCTGCCTGTCCCTGCCTGAGAGTTCTGTGGGTGACCCAAGGACCAGCCCACCCCTCCTCATCACAGACAGCACCTGAACTCAGGGCTGGCCTGACCCCAGTCCAGCCCCTTGGAGACTCATGCATGCCATCCAGTGGACCATCTTGGGGCCTGGGCCTGGGGAACTACCTAGTCCAGTCCAACACTGCTGGCATCTGACCACTCCCCCAAGGGCCTGAGGTTGGGCTGATCCAATCAGCCAATACGCCCACAGCTGACACTCATCACACAGGCCAGAAGGCAGAGTCCCCACCCCTCCACATGATGTAGCAATTTTACCACGTTAGAGAATAGGTGAGCCATAAAGATGTCTGTATTGGGCTGAGTGAAGAGGTTCAACCCCAAAACCACTCCCTTAGAGAGTCGAAACAGAGGCACTTGTCATGGCTCTGAAGATAGACAACAGTGTGTGTCTGAACTGAGATTCACAAGGCCAAGAAAAGGGGCGTGAAAAGCAAACAGATCATGTTTCTTCCTATTTGGGACATGGAGCTGGTGCAACCTCCTCACGCCCCACAGAGAACTTCAGCACATTTTACCAGCAGCCCCTCTAGTCACCCTCATTAGGCCTGGTGCCTGTGCTCATCACTGGGGTATTCATAAACAACCCAGGGGGTTCAGCTCTGTCTATTCCCCTGCTGAACAGGAAGCTTAGGACTCTGGGCACTCCACTGTCCAGCCCACCACCTGAAACAACAGATAGCACCTGACGGTAAACAAAGATCAAGTACATACCCATGTACATACTTTGTGCTATAGCTGGCTCTTACTCGTAAGTGCCATCTACCGGCCTCAGGTCAAACTGCACAGGCCAATATAAAAGCTGCAGACAGGAGTGCACGGGGTAACAGAAGCAAAGCCAAAGGACCTTACCCAACATACTCTACAATCACAACCCCAGGGTTGGGAGGAAAAATATAGGGAAATTCTAAAAATCCCATCTGAATGAAAAGAATGTCAAAAATAAGAAGTGGCAGGCTCTCCAGATGGGAAGAAATTAGCATAAGAATTATGGCATCACAAAAAAATTTGAATGTTGTGACACCACCAAAGGATCACACTAGCTCTCTAGAAATGGCCGTTAACCAAAATGGAAACTCAGAAATGATATATAAAGAATTCAAAGTATGGATTATGAGGAAGCTCAAGGAGATCCAAGACGAGGTTGAAAACCAACACAAAGAAGCTACGAAAGCAAGCCAGGAAATGAAGAAAGAGATAAATGTCTTGTTTTTAAAAATCAGAACGTCTAGAGGTGAAATATCATTTAAGGAATTTCAAAATAAATAGAAAACATTAACAATAGACTAGATAAAGCAGAAGAAAGAATTTCAGAGCTTGAAAACCAGTATTTAAAACTAACATAGTCAGGCTGGGCACAGTGGCTCACGTCTGTAATCCCAGCACCTTGGGAGGCTGAGGTGGAGGGATCATTTGAGGTCAGGAGTTCAAGACCACCCTGGCCAACATGGCAAAACTTCGTCTCTACTAAAAATACAAAAGTTACCTGAGTGTGGTGGTGCATGTCTGTAATTTTGGCTACTCAGGAGGCTGAGGCATGAGAATTGCTTGAACCCAGGAGGCAGAGGTTGCAGCGAGCCAAGATCATGCCACTGCACTCCAGCTTGGGTGACAGAGTGAGTGAGACTCCGTCTTAAAAAAAAAAACAAAAGAAAACAAAAGAAAAAAATTCAGAGAATATATGTGAGATACTGTACAAGATGAACATCACCAAGGTATATAGTCATCAGACAATCCAAAGTCAACACTAGAGAAAAGTCCTTAAAGGGACCTAGAGAAAAGGGTCAAATCATCTATAAAAGACAAACAATCAGATTAACAATAGACTCCTTAGCAGAAACCCTAAAAGAGTTTGGGGGCCTATTTTTAGCATCCTTAAGCTCAAAAACAGCAGTCAAGAATTTTATATCCTGCCAAACTAAGCTTAATAAATAAAGGGGAAATAAAGACTTTCTTAGATAAGCAAACGCTAAGAGAATTTGTCACCATGAGACCAGTGCTACAAGAGATGCTCAGAGGAGTTCTACACATGGAAACAGAAAATGATACTTGCATCAGAAAAAGGACACATAAGTAAAATGCTCACAGAGCCTATAAATCAAATACACAATCAAAACTCCAAAACTAGCTAACAATACTACAACAATAACAGAACCTCACATATCAATATTAACCTTGAATGTAAATGGCCTAAATGCCCTACTTAAAGATAGAGTGGCAAATTGGATTTAAAAAAATACAAGACACAACCATCTGTTGTTTACGTGAGATGCACCTAAAGACAAATTCAGACTCAAAGTAAAAGGGTGGAAAAATATATACAACACAAATGGAAAATGAAAGTGAGTAGGAATAGACATACTCATATTAGATAAAACTAATAAACTTAAAATGGGAGCAGTTACAAAAGACAAAGTCATTATATAATAATAAAGGATTCAACACAACAAGATTTAGCAATTCTAAATATATATCAACCCAATACCAGAGCACCCAGATTCATAAAATAAACACTAATAAATCTAAGAAAGCAGATTGATAGCAATAGAATAATAGTGATGATTTCAATACCCCCTGACATTAACAGACAGATCATAAAGACAGACAATCAACAAAGAAACTCTGGACTTAAACTGGCCAATAGACCAAAGAGACCTGATAGACATTTATTCTACCAAACAACTGCAGAACATACATTTTTCTCACCTACACGTGAAAGATTCTCCATAATCAACCATATGCTTTTCCTTAAAGCAAGCTCAATAAATTCAAAAAAATCAAAATCATATAAAGTGTCTTGTCAGACTACAGGATAATAAAATTAGAAATCAGTACCAAGAGGAATTCTCAAAACTATACAAGTACACGTAAACTAAACAATTTGTTTCTGAACGAGTTTTGGGTAAACAATAAAATTAAGGCAAAAATTAAAAATTATTTGAAATGAATGAAAATGGAGATACAACATAAAGCAACCTCTGGGATAGAGCAAAAGCAGTGCTTAAAGAAAAGTTGATAACATTAAATGCCTCCATTGAAAAGATAGAGAGATCTCAAATTAACAATCTACCATCACACCTTAAAGGAACTTGAAAAACAATAACAAACCAAACTCAAAGCTAGCAGAAGAAAAGAAATAACAAAGATCAGAGCAGAACTAAATGAGATTGAGACAAAAAAAAACAATTTAAAAGATCAATAGAACAAAAAGTTGGTTTTTTGAAAAAGATAAACAAAATTGACAGACCACTAGACTAACCAAGAAAAAAGAGAGAAGATTCAAATAAGCACAATCAGAAATGATAAACATGACACTGCAACTGATAACAGATAGATACAAAAGATCAGAACACCTCAGTGCACACAAACTAGAAAACCTAGAGGAAATGGATAAATTTCTAGATTCATACAACTTCCTGAGATTAAACCAGGAAGAAATAGAAACACAGAATACACCAATAGCAAGGATTAAATTTGAATTGATAATAAAAAATCCTCCAACAAAAAAAAGTGTAGGACTGGAAGGATAAAGAACTGAATTTTACCAGATGTATGAAGAAGAGCTGGTACCAATGTTACTGAAACTATTCTAAAAAATCAAAGAGGAAGAATCCTACCTAACTCATTCTATGATTCCAGTATGATCCTTATATCAAAACCTTGTAAGGACATCAAACCAGAAAACTACAATATCACTGATGAACATAGATGTAAAAATTCTCAACAAAATAGTAGCAGACTGGATCCAACAACACAATAAAAAAAAATTCATCATGATCAAGTAGGCTTTATTCCAGGGTTGCAAAGTTGGTTCAACATATGCAAGTCAATAAATGTCATTTCACCACATAAAGAGAACAAAAGCAAAAATTGCATTATCTCAATAGTTACAGAATATGCATTTGATTAAATCCAATATCCCTTCAGCATAAACACCCTCAACAACCTAGGCATAGAAAGAACATATCTCAAAATAATCAAAATCATGAGAGCCATACATGATAAACCCACAGCCAACATCATACTGAATGCGGAAAAGCATTTCCCCTAAGACCTGGAACAAGAGGAGAATGTTGACTCTCACTACTGCTATTCAACTGGAAGTACTAGAAGTCCTAGCCAGAGTGGTCAGGCAGGAGAAAGAAATAAAAGGCTTCCAAATTGGAAAAGAGGAAGTCAAATTATATCTGCTCACTGATGACGTTTGTATACTTAGAAAACCCTAAAGACTCCTCCAGAAGACTCCTAGACTTGATAAGTGACTCCAGTAAAGTCTCAGGATACAAACTCAACATACAAAAATTAGTAGCATTTCTATAAACCAAAAACATTCAAGCTGAGAACCAAATATTTCATGCAAATGAACCAAAAAGAGCAGAGGTAGCTATATTTGTATCACATAAAATATGCTTTAAGTCAAAAACTGGAAAATGAGACACAAAGGTCATTATAAAATGATAAAGGAGTCACTTCATAAGGAGGATATGATCTGACATTGGAGCACCTAAATAAATAAAGCAAACATTAATAGATCTCTAAGGAGAGATAGACTGTGATACAGAAATAGGAAGGAAGTTCCATACTTTACTTTCACAACAAACATATCACCCAGACAGAAAATCAGTAAGGAAATGTCAGCCTTAAACTACACTTTAGACAAAATGGACCTAATAGACATATACAGAACATTCTAACAGCAATAGAGTACACATTCATCTCAAGTATACATGGAATATTCTTGAGGGCAGGTCATATGTTAGGCCCTAAAATAAGCCTTAACAAACTTAACAAATCATATCAAGTCTCTTATCTGACCAAAATGGCATGAAACTAAAAACCAATTATGGGGAATTTTTTGAAAATTCACACAAACATGGAAGTTAAACAACATGCTCCTAAACAACCAACGGGTCAATGAATGAATTAAGAAAAAAAAACTTTAAATATCTTGAAATGAACAAAAGTGGAAACAGAACATACCAAAACTTATGGGTTGCAGCAAAAACAGTTCTGAAAGGAAAAGTTATAGCAATGAATGCCTACATCAAAAAAATTTAAAATCTCAAATAACAATGTTATACACCAAGAATCAAGAAAAAGAAGAACAAACTATGTTCAAAGTTAGAAGAAAGGAGGAAGTAAACATCAGAGCAAAAAATAAATGAAATAGAGACTAAGAAAAACAGAAAAGATCAATAAAACATAGTTGATTTTTTGAAAAGATAAGCAAAAGCAATAAAACTTTAGCTAGACTAACTCCAAAAAGAGAGAAAACTTAATAAATACAATCAGAAATTAATCAGGAAGTATTATGACTGATACCATCATAAGAGACTACTGTGAACAATTATACAACAACTAATTAAACATTCTAGAGGAAATGGATAAATTCCTAAACACTTACAACCTACCAATAACAAATCATGAAGAAATTGAAAATATGAATAAACCAATAACGAGTAAGGGGATTTAATCAGTAATAAAAAGTCTACCATCAAAGCAAAGCCCAAGACATGATGGCTTCACTGCTGAATTCTACCAAGCATTTAAAGAACTAATGTCAATTCTTCACAAACTCTTCCAAAAAAATTGAAGAGGAAGAAATACTTCCAAACTCATTTTATAAGGCCAGCATTACCCCCAAAGTCAGAGAAGGACACTCTAATAAAATAAAATTACTCACCAATCTTCCTGTTGAAGATGGAGGTGCAAATTCTCAACAAAATACCAGCAAACTAATCCAACAACTTATTAAAAGGATCATTCACTATGATCAAGTAGGATTTATCCTAAGGACGTAAGGACAGTTCAACATATGCAAATCTATAAATGTGATATATCACATTAACAGAATGAAAGACAAAAACCACATGATCATCTTAGTAAATGCAGAAAAAGCATTTGACAAAATCTAACAAACTTTTATGATAAAAATTCTGAACAAATTAGGTGTAGAAGAAATGTACCTCAACATAATAAAGGCTATATATGACAAACTCACAGCTAGCATCATACTCAATGGTGAAAAGTTGAAAGCTTTTCCTCTAAGTTCAGAAACAAGACTAGAATAACCTCTCTTGCCACTTCTATTGAATACAGAACTGGAAGCTCTAGGCAGAGCAATTTGGCAAGAGAAAGAGAGAAAAAGCAACAAAGTGGAAAGGAAAAAGCAACAAAGTGAAAGCAGGAATTTCCCTGTTTGCAAATGACAGGATCTCACATATAGAAATCTCCAAATACTCCACCAAAAGAAAAGACTGCTAAAACTGATTTAAGTAAATCAGTAAAATTGTAGAATACAAAAACCAATTTACAAAAATCAGTAGCACCTCTGCACACTAACAATGAACTAACTCCCCCAAAAAACAAATCAAGGAAACAATCCCATTTACAATACCTCCAAAAAAGTAAAATATTTAAAAGTAAATTTAACCAAAAGAGATGAAATATCTGCACACTGAAAACTATAAAACATTCATGAAAGAAATTGAAGAAGACACAAATAAATGGAAAGATATTCCATGTTCATGAATTGAAAGAAATAATATTGTTAAAATGTGCATACTACCCAAAGCTATCTACAGATTCAATCCAATTCCTACAAAATTCCAATGATGTTTTACACAGCAATAGACAAAACAATCCTAAAATTTGTACGAAACCACAAAAGACTCTCAATAACCAAAGCACTCTTGAGCAAAAACAATAAAGCTGAAGGCATCACACTATGTGACTTCAAAATATATTACAAACCCATAGCAATCAAAACAGCATGCTTCTGGCATAAAAACAGACATAGAAATCAACGGAACAGGCTGGAAATCCCAGAAATAAATCCACACATATACAGTCAATTGATTTTCAACAAAAGTGCCAAGAACATGCAGTGGATAAAGGACATATCTTTAATTAATAATGTTGGAAAAACTGAGTATCCACATGCCAAAAAATGAAATTAGACCCCTACTTCATGCCATATATAAAAATCATCCCAAAATTGATTAAAACATAAGATCTGAAACCATGAAATTACTAGAAGAAACCATAGGAGGAAAGCTCTACGAAACTTGGGCAATGATTTTTTTTTGGAAATGAACCCAATAGTACAGGCAACACAAGAAAAAAAAATACACAAGTGGGATTACATCAAACTAAAAATGTCTACACAAGAAATAAAACAGCAAAATGAAGAGACAACCTATGGAATGGTAGAAAATATTTCCAAACCAAACATCTGATAAGGGTTTAATATTCAAAATATGTAAGAAACTAAAACAACTCAATAGAACAAAAACAAATAACTCAATTTAAAAATAGGCAAGAGAAGTGGCTGGTAAGATGGCCGAATAGGAACAACTCTGCTCTGCAGCTCCCAGTGAGAACAATCCAGAAGGTGGGTGATTTCTACATTTCCAACTGATGTACCTGGCTCATCTCACTAGGACTTAAGGTTAGACAGTGAGTGTAGCCTATGGAGGGCAAGCAGAGGCTGAGTGGGGTGTCGCCTCACCCAGGAATTGAAAGGGGTCCAGGAACTCCCTCCATGAGGTAAGGGAAGCCACGAGGGACTGTGCCATGAGGGACAGTGTATTCCACCCCAGAAGTCACACTTTTCCCACGGTCCTCACAGCCCGCAGACCAGGTTATTCCCTCGGGTGCCTACACAACCAGGGCCCTGGGTTTCAAGCACAAAACAGGGTAGCCATTAGGGCAGACACCAAGCTAGCAGCAGGAGATTTTTTATCGTATCCCAGTGAGGCCTGGAATGCCAGTGAGACAGAACCATTCACTCACCTGGAAAGGGGGCTGAAGCCCAGTGGTCTAGCTCAGCGGATCCCCCCCTCCACAGAGCCCAGCAAGCTAAGATCCTCTGGCTTGAAATTCTTGCTGCCAGCACAGCAGTCTGAAGTTGACCTGGGATGCTCAAGCTTGATGGGGGGAGGGGCGTCCATCATCATTGAGGGTTGAGTAGGCGGTTTTCCCCTGACAGTGTAAACAAAGCTGCCAAGAAGTTCAAACTGGACAGAACCCACCACAGCTCCACAAAGCCACTGTAGCCAGACTGCCTCTCTACATTCCTCCTCTCTGGGCAGGCCACCTCTGAAAGAAAGGCAGCAGCCCCAGTCAGGGGCTTATAGATAAAACTCCCATCTCCCCGGGACAGAGCACCTGGGGGAAGGGGCATCTGTGGGTGCAGCTTCAGCAGACTTAAACGTTCCTGTGTGCTGGCTCTGAAGAGAGCAGCAGATCTCCCAGCACAGCCTCCAGCTACGCTAAGGGACAGACTGCCTCCTCAAGTGTGTCCCTGAACCCTGTGCCTCCTGACTGGGAGACACCTCTCAGCAGGGATCGACAGACACCTCATACAGGAGAGCTCTGGCTGGCATTTGGCGGGTGCCCCTCTGGGACAAAGCTTCCAGAGGAAAGAACAGGCAGCAATCTTTGCTGCTCTCAGCCTCTGCTGGTGATACCCATTTAAACACGGTCTGGAGTGGGCCTCCAGCAAACTCCAGCAGACCTGCAGAGGAGAGGCCTGACTGTTAGAAGGAAAACTAACAAACAGAAAGGAATAGCATCAACATCAACAAAAAGGACATCCACACAAAAACCCCATCCAAAGGTCACCAACATCAAAGACCAAAGATAGATAAATCCATGAAGATGAGGAAAAAACAGCGCAAAAAGGCTGAAAATTCCAAAAACCAGAATGCCTCTACTCCTCCCAAGGATCACAACTCCATGCCAGAAAGGGAACAAAACTGGACGGAAAATGAATTTGACCAATTGACAGAAGTAGGTTTCAGAAGGTGGGTAACAACAAACCCCTCTGAGCTAAAGGAGCATGTTCTAACCCAATGCAAGGAAGCTAAGAACCTTGAAAAAAGATTAGAGGAATTGCTATCTAGAATAACTAATTTAGAGAAGAATATAAATGATCTGATGGAGCTGAAAAACACAGCTTGAGAACTTTGTGAGGCATACACAAGATTCAATAGCCAAATTGATCAAGCAGAAGAAAGGATATGAGGATTGAAGTTCAACTTAATGAAATAAAATGTGAACATTAAAGTAGAGATAAAAGAATGAAAAGGAACAAACAAAGCCTCCAAGAAATATGGGACAATGTGAAAAGACCAAACCTACGTTTCAATGGTGTACCTGAAAGTCATGAAGAGAATGGAACCAAGTTGGAAAACACTCTTCAGGATATTATCCAGGAAAACTTCCCCAACCTAGCAAGAGAGCCCAACATTAAAATTCAGGAAATACAGAGAACACTACAAAGATACTCCTCAAGAAGAGCAACCCCAAGACACATAATCATCAGATTCACCAAGGTTGAAAGGAAGGAAAAAATGTTAAGAGCAGCCAGAGAAAAGGGTCAGGTTACCCACAATAGGAAACCCATCAGACTAACAGCTGATCTCTCTGCAGAAACCCTACAAGCCAGAAGAGAGCAGGGCCAATACTCAACATTCTTAAACAAAAGAATTTTTAACCCAAAATTTCATATCCAGCCAAACTAAGCTTCATAAGCAAAGGAGAAATAAAATCTCTTACAGACAAGCAAATGCTGAGAGATTTTGTCACCATCAGGCCTGCCTTACAAGAGCTCCTGAGGAAGCACTAAATATAAAAAGGAAAAACTGGTACCAACCACTGCAAAAACATACCAAATTGTAAAGACCATCAACACTATGAAGAAATGGCATCAAATAAAGGGCAAAATAACCAACTAACATCATAATGACAGGATCAAATTCACACATAACAATATTAACCTTAAATGTAAATGGGCTAAATGCCCCAATTAAAAAACACAGACTGGCAAATTGGAAAGAGTCAAGACAAATTGGTGTGCTGTATTCAGGAGATCCATCTCACATGCAAAGACACACATAGGCTCAAAATAAAGGGATGGAGGAATACTTACCAAGTAAATGGAAAGCAAAAAAAAAGCAGGGGTTGCAATCCTTGTCTCTGATAAAACAGACTTTAAACCAACAGAGATCAAAAAAGACAAAGGAGGGCATTATATAATGGTAAAGGGATCAATGCAACAGAAAGAGTTAACTATCCTAAATATATATGCACCCAATACAGGAGCACCCAGATTCATAAAGCAAGTTCTTAGAGACCTACAAAGAGACTTAGAACCCCACACAATAATAGTGGGAGACTTTAACACTCCACTGTCAATATTAGACATATCAACGAGACAGAATAATAACAAGGATATGCAGGACTTGAACTCAACTCTGGACCAAGCAGACCTAATAGACATCTACAGAACTCTCCACCCCAAATCAACAGAATATACATTCTTCTCAGCACCACATGGCACTTATTCTAAAATTGAACACATAATTGGAAGTAAAACACTGCTCAGCAAATGCAAAAGAATGGAAATCATAACAGTCTCTCAGACCACAGTGCAATCAAATTAGAACTCAGGATTTAAAAACTCACTCAAAACCACACAACTACATGGCACCTGAACACCTGCTCCTGAATGACTACTGGGTAAATAACTAAATTAAGGCAGAAATAAATAAGTTATTTGAAACCAATGAGAACAAAGACAAAATGTACCTGAATCTCTGGGGCACAGCTAAAGTAGTGTTTAGAGGGAAATTTATAGCACTAAATGCCCACAGGAGAAACGAGGAATGATCTAAAATTGACAGCCTACCATCACAATTAAAAGAACTAGAGAAGCAAGAGCAAACAAATTCAAAAGCTAGCAGAAAATAAGAAATAAGTAAGATCAGAGCAGAACTGAAGGAGATACAGACATGAAAAACCCTTCAAAAAAAAATCAATAAATCCAGGAGCTGGTTTTTTGAAAAGATAAGCAAAATAGATGGACCACTAGCCAGACTAATTAAGAAGAAAAGAGAGAAGAATCAAGCAGACACAATAAAAAATGATGAAGGGGATATCACCACTGATCTCACAGAAACACCTACTACCATCAGAGAATACTGTAAACATCTCTATGCAAATAAACTAAAAAATCTAGAAGAAATACATAAATTCCTGGACACATACACCCACCCAAGGTTAAACCAGGAAGAAGTCGAATCCCTGAATAGACCAATAACAAGTTCTGAAATTGAAGCAGTATTTAATAGCCTACCAACCAAAAAAAGCCCATGACCAGATGGATTCACAGCCTAATTCTATCACAGATATGAAGGGGAGCTGGTACCATTCCTTCTGAAACTATTCCAATCAATAAAAAAAAGGGGGGATTCCTCCCTAACTCATTTTATGAGACCAGCATCATTCTGATAACAAAACCTGGCAGAGACACAACAGAAAAAGAAAATTTCAGGCCAATATTCCTGATGACCATCGATGCAAAACTCCTCAATAAAATACTGGCAAACCGAGTCCAGCAGCACATTAAAAAGTTTGTCCACCACAGTTAAGTCAGCTTCATCCCTGGGATGCAAGGCTGGTTCAACACATGCAAATCAATAAACATAATTTATCACATAAACAGAACCAATGACAAAAACCACATGATTATCTCAATAAGATGCAGAAAAGGCCTTCAATAAAATTCAACACCCCTTCATGCTAAAAACTCTTGATAAATTAGTTATTGATGGAACTTATCTCAAAATAATTAGAACTATTTATGACAAACCCACAGCCAATATCATAGTGATTGGGCAAAATCTGTAAGCATTCCCTTTGAAAATCGGCGCAAGACAAGAATGCCCTCTCTCACCACTCCTCTTCAACATAGTGTTGGAACTTCTGACCAGGGCAAGCAGGCAAGACAAAGAAATAAAGAGTATTCAAATAGGAAGAGAGGAAGTCAATTTGTCTCTGTTTGTAGATGACGTGATTGTATATTTAGAAAACCCCATCGTCTCAGCCCAAAATCTCCTTAAGCTGATAAGTAACTTCAGCAGTCTCAGGATACAAAATTAATGTGCAAAATCACAAGCATTCCTATACACCAACAATAGACAAACAGAGAGCCAGATCATGAGTGAACTCCCATCCACAATTGCTACAAAGAGAATAAAATACCTAGGAATACAACTTACAAGGGATGAGAAGAACCACTTCAAGGAGAACTACAAACCACTGCTCAAGGAAATAAGAGGGGACACAAACAAATGGAAAAACATTTCATGCTCATGAATAGGAAGAATCAATATTATGAAAATGGCTATACTGCCCAAAGTAATTTACAGATTCAATGATATCCCCATCAAGTTACCATTGACTTTCATCACAGAATTAGAAAAAATTATTTTAAATTTCATATGGAACCGAAAAAGAGCCTATGTAGTCAAGACAATCCTAAGCAAAAAGAACAAAGCTGGAGGCATCGCACTACCTGACTTCAAACTATACTACAAGGCTACAGTAACCAAAACAACATGGTATAGGTAGCAAAACAGATATATAGACCAATGGAAAAGAGCAGAGGCCTCAGAAATAACACCACACATCTACAAACCTGACAAAAACAAGCAATGGCGAAAGGATTCCCTATTTAATAAATGGTGTTGGGAAAAATGGCTAGCCATATGCAGAAAACAGAAACTGGACCCCTTCCTTATACCTTATACAAAAATTAACTCAAGATGGATTAAAGACTTAAATATAAGACCTAAAACCATAAAAACCCTAGAAGAAAACCTAGGCAACAACATTCAGGATACAGGCATGGGCAAAGACTTCATGACTAAAACACCAAAAGCAATTGCAACAAAAGCCAAAATTGACAAATGGGATATAATTAAACTAAAGAGCTTCTGCACAGCAAAAGAACCTGTCATCAGAATGAACAGGCCACCTACAGAATAGGAGAAAATTTTTGCAATCTATCCATCTGACAAAAGGCTAATATCCAGAATCTACAAGGAACTTAAACAAATTTACTAGAAAAAAGAAACTCCCCTGCCAAAAAGTGGGTGAAGGATATGAGCAGACACTTCTCAAAAGAAGACATTTATGTGGCCAAGAAATATATGGCAAAAAGCTCACTGTCACTGGTCATTAGAGAAATGCAAATCAAAACCACCATGAGATACCATCTCACACCAGTTAGAATGGCGATCATTAAAAAGTCAGGAAACAACAGATGCTAGAGAGGATGTGGAGTAATTGGAACACTTTTACACTGTTGGTGGGAGTGTAAATTAGTTCAACCACTGTGGAAGACAGTGTGGCAATTCCTCAAGGATCTAGAACCAGAAATACCATTTGATCCAGCAATCCCATCACTGGGTATATACTTAAAGGATTATAAATCATTCTACTATAAAGACACATGCACATGTATGTTTGTTGCAGTACTATTCACAATAGCAAAGACTTGGGACCGACTCAAATGCCCATCAGTGATAGACTGGATAAAGAAAATGTGGCACGTATACACCATGGAATACTATGCAACCATAAAAAAGCATGAGTTCATGTCATTTGCAGGGACATGGATGAAGCTGGAAACCATCATTATCAGCAAAGTAACACAAGAGCAGAAAACCGAACATCGCATGTTCTCACTCGTTAGTGGGAGTTGAACAATGAGAACACATGGACACGGGGAGGGGAACAACACACATCGGGGCCTGTTGGGGGTGGGGGGCTAGGGGAGGGATAGCATTAGGAGAAATACCTAATGTAGATGACAGGTTGATGGGTGCAGCAAACCACCATGGCACGTGTATACATATGTAACAAACCTGCACGTTCTGCACATGTATCACAGAACTTAAAGTATAATTTTAAAAAAGTAATTATGAAGGAAAAATAAAAAAATAAAATAAAAATAGACAAAGGACCTAAATAGTCATTTCTCAAAGAGGACATACAAATGGTATGTGAAAAAAATGTTCAACATCACTAATCAGAGAGAAATGCAAATTAAAACTATAATGAGATATCACCTCACACCTGTTAGAATGGCTATTATCAAACACACTAAGGATAACAAGTGCTGGTGAGGATGTGGAGTAAAGGAATCCCTTGCACACTGTTGTTGGAAATGTAAATTAGCGTAGCCATTATGGAAAATGATATGGAATTTTAATTCCTCACAAAATTAAAAATAGAAGCACCATATCATCCAGCATTACCACTACTGAGTATATATCCAAAGGAAGTGATATCAGTATGTGAAAGAGATATCTGCACTTTCATGTTCACTGCAGCCCTATTCACAACAGCCAAGATATGAGATCAACCTAAGTGTCCATCAATAGATAAATAGATAAAGAAAATATGATGTATTTTTACAAAATGAATTACTGCTAAGCCTTAAAAAAGGAAGAAATTCTGTCATGTGTAACAACATGGATGAACCTGGAGGACATTACGTTAAGTGAAATAAGACAAGCATAGAAAGACAAATACCACATGATCTCACTTTTATGTGGAATATAAAAAAGTTGAGCTCATAGAAGTAGAGATAGAAAAATGGTGGCTCCAAGGAGCTGGGGAATTGGATTGGGATTGGAGAGATGTTGGTGAAAGAAAACACAATTTTGGTGCAAAAGGAAGAATAAGTTCAAGATACCTATTGTATAACATGGTGACTGTACTTAATAACAATGTATTGTATTCTTGAAATTTGCTGAGAGATTTGTAGTATTCTCGCCACAAAAAACAAGCCCACAAGGTAATGCATATGTTAATTAGCTTGATTTAGACGTTCCACAATGTATACATATTTCAAAACATTATGTTGTACATGATAAATAGGTACCATTTTGTCTATTAAAATTAGTTAATTAACTATTCAATTTTTTAAAAAGAGAAAGAATGCTTTTGGAATTAGTAGGGGAATGAAGTTTGGAATAGGGATAAAAGAGAATAAATGAGTGTATAAAGGAACAAGTGGACAAACAAGAAAAGGGCCTTGTAAGGACAAGGTGCCATGACTGAGGGGTAAGATGATACAAATCTCTGGACTTGGCTCCAGTGTAATAATTACAATTACAAAGGAAGTCCTCAACCACTCATTGTGAGGTTTCAATTATTCTCCAAACCTTACATCTTTGTTTTCCATCCTCATTAATGTGGTCCTTGTCTAGCCCATCCTTCTCCACTTTTTATCTCTTCCTCTTCTTTCTCCAGCACTCCCTTCCCAACCTCTGTTTCATTTCTCTCTTCTTCTCTCTTTTATCTTCCTGGTCATTAATCATTTCTTTTCTTCCTTTCTCTCCCTTCTTCCCCTTCATTTCCAACTTTTCTCCCAGAAAGAAGTCTTTTAACATAGAGGTGTCACAAATTTTACCATCATAAAAATAAAAATAACAATAGCTAGTATTCATTGACCATGGTCTACATGCCAAGCACTGATCCAAGCTCTTTATATACATTGATCTTCACACTAACTGCTATGATTTGAATGTTTTTCCTCCAAAATTCAGGTGCTGCCAATGTGATAGTATCAAGAGGTGAGGCCTTTAAGAGGTGATTACACCATGAGAACTCCTCCCTCATGAATGGGATTAAGACCGTTATAAAAGAGATTTCACACAGTGTTCTGCTTCCTTGCTCTTTACTTTCTGCCATTTGAGGACACAGCATTCCTCCCCTCCAAGGATTTAGCAAAAAGTTTCATCTTGGAAACAGAGAATAGCCCTCAGCAGACAACGGAACCTGCTGGCTCCTTGATCTTAGACTTCCCAGCCTCCAGAATTATGAGAAATAAATTTATGTTATTTATAAATTACCCAGTATGTGTAACTCTGTTGTAGCAGTACAAATGGACTAAAAAAACAACATAGGTGTGTACTATCCTTAGGCTCATCTGACAAGGAGGAAAGTAAAGAGTAGAGAAGTTCAATAACTTGCCCAAGGTCACATAGCTAATAAGGAGCAAATAATGAATTAAAACTCCGGGCAATCTGGCACCAGAATCTATGTCATTAATCACTATGCTACACTGCCTGCCCTAATCTACAGATATACTCTCAGCAGTGTTCCAAATCCCAAATAAGAATGCTTGTCACGGCATTGTTTAAAATATTAAAAAACACCTGGTATTAACCTAAATTTCTACTGATAGTTCTCCCTATGCCCATATGTTTGATGTACATGAAGACGACATGCATGTATTTACATAAAGAGACAACACATAAGTGAAAGACGTAAATAGCAAAATATTATGTGTAACGTGATTTACTTTGTGTACTTTCCTTTTTAAAATATAGATATGTATGTGTATATGTTGAAGTGTGCAAAATTGTATATATCTCTGCAAAAATGTTTTGGGGGTAAATAGGGTAAACAGTAGTTTAAATTTGAAAAAGAGTCTGGGGTAGAAAGAAAAAAAGTACTTTTCATTTCATTTCTCTTTGGATTGTTTAAATCTCCTAACCACACATGTGCATTATTTTGTTTTCTCAACAATAAGGGTTAACAGAATGGTGATATTATAGGCCATTTTTGCTTTGTTCTTTATATTTTATGTACTAAAAGAAAATCTAATAAACATTATTTGAAAAAAATGCATATACTACTACTTTAAACCCATTGATGGCATGAATCATCAATGTTTTCATAATCGAAAATTTCATTTCATGTTTGACATGGTTAATGAAGCTGTGCATGCTGGTACAGAATACAATTTTATGGATAAAAAAATGTGGCTTCTCTACAAAAAGCCTGCAGAGCCCAGCCTAATGAAGTAGAAGGCTAAAGATGGCATATCTCCAGTACAACAGCATGTGGCCTTTCAAACGGATTTACATTAGAGCTGAAAAACACTCTTTCCTAATGAGAATATGAAGCTGAGGGTGGAGGGTGGGTGGCGGAGGGGGTCGGTAGGGCAGTGAAGGACCCAGATTGTTTAAGAATTCTTTGCAAATCCATGTAATGAAATTGAACCTTTTACTTCCCAAAGACTCCTCAAGAAAATTAGACGTGAAATCCGAATGTCACCCAGTGACCTAGATGATTCCCAGTGTCCAGGTAGTTTGGATGGTCAATAGAGTAATGGTCAATGGTTCTCAAGCAGGAATGTTTTCAGCATTACACTCAGGCTCAACATCATTAAACTTGAATTCAGGTGCAAGAGCAGCACAAGACATCCAAATCGGTCCATTGTTTACTAGCCAGAAAGAGATCCAAATAAACGCACTATTATGTCACTATCATTACATATTTTTCATGCCATCAATAAACATTTTTTTCCTCTAGGAAATTTAGAATGTGGCCCTCTGTCATTAACTAAGGATTTTATAATTTTGACAATTTTTAAATTAACATAATGTACTTTTTTTCAAGGAAGTTTGAAAGAGACTGATTTTTAGCATTTAAGAACTACCTTTATTTATTTCAACCATAAGAAGTTACACTAGAAGAAAAAGATTACATTTTCAATAACAACCAAAAAGGTAAAAATAATATGCAAAACTCATATTATGGGAAAGAGCACTCTAAAAGAACCAAAAGATAAATTGAAAATATGAAAAAACAACATCAGTAGTGATGACAATTCTCCTTCAAGTTAATCTATAAATCTAAGACAAGCTCCAACCATGATAAAAGAAAATACCAACTGTATCTTTGGCAGCTAATCAGGAAGATCTACCAAATTTTTAAATGCACATACAAATCTCAATTCTAGGGACTCATCCTACAAATCTATTAGCATCATGATCCAGGTTCAAGGTTAATCACTGCAGCATTGTTTGTAAAAGCAAGGGATTGCAAACATCCTAAATGATCATTAATAGGACATAAGTTAAATAAATATTGCATATTTATCTAGTGAAATACAGTGCAGCTGATTAAAAACAAGGTGTAATATTACAAAATTCAAACTGTGACATGTTATAACTTCAATTTTAAACAAAGCACATTCTTTCAGACTTATTTGTGGAATTTTATTATTACTCTTGTGCATAAATAAAAAAGATTAATGAAATAAATTGGTTAAAGAATTTCTAAAACTTTCTCATTCAGACGCCAACTTTTCTGAATCACTTTGAGACTCAGTGTCATAGAAATCCATAGTTTGCTATGGAATGTCATTCTCTGTGTTCTACTATCATCTACAAGATCTTCAAAAATGCCAACACACAGCCAGGTGCAGTGGCACACTCTTGTAATTTCAGCTATTCAAAAGGCTGAAGTGGGAGAGATCCCTAAAGCCTCGGAGTTCGAGGTTGTGTTATGCTATGATCACACTTGTGAATAGCCACTGCACTCCAGCCCAGGCAATATAGTGAGACACTGTCTCTTAAAAAAATAAAAATAAATGCTGACACATGTCATGTTAGTTTTGATATTAGAACCTTCTTAACTTTTATTAGAAGAAGAAAATTGGAAAACTTTCAGACAGAGACCAGGACTCATATTTCTTCCAAAGTGGTCTTTCAATGGTCTATTGACTATAACATTAAGAAGTTGCAGTTAATCCAATTTATGCATGCAGACAGTGATGGTTACACCACGACTCCTGCTGTTGAAATTATTGCTGTTGAAATACACTAAGTGAAAAAAGCAAGGTGCAGTATAGTGTGGAAAGCAAACCATTTGAGTAAAAAATGGAATAAGTAACATTTACATATGATTGTAGGTGCCTAAAATATCTCTTAAAGAATACCCACATATACACACACATATCTGTTGTCTGGGGTGGTGGGAACAGGGTGGTTAGAGATGAGGATGGAAGGTAAACTTCATTCTATAGCGTTTGTGTCTTATAAATTTTAAACAATGTAAATATATATATATATATATATATATATTTTTTTTTTTTTTTCTTTTTTGAGTTGGAGTCTCGTTCTTGTCACCCAGGCTGGAGGGCAATGACGTGATCTCGGCTCACTGCAACCTCTGCCTCCCGAGTTCAAGCAATTCTCCTGCCTCAGCCTCCAGAGTAGCTGGGATTGCAGGCGCCCACCACCAGGCCCAGCTAATTATGGTAATTTTAGTAAAGATGGAGTTTCACCATGTTGGCCAGGCTGGTCTCGAACTCCTGACCTCAGGTGATCTGTCCACCTTGGCCTCCCAAAGTGCTGGGATTGCAGGAGTGAGCCACCACGTCCGGCCTGGAAATACATTATTAATTCAAAAAATAATACGTTAAAAACATATACATGTGCTTTTGCTGTTTTGAAAATAAAATTAAAGTGAAGTGTCACTATATTCTCATCACAAACTAAAGCAACAGGCTTCAGTGCAAGGTAAAAATGTGTTTTCCGTAAGAAGTTGCTACATTCATTGCCCTAGGCAGTTATTTCAAGACCCCCAAAGAATGCATTACAACAAGTAAAAACTGAAAGAAAGTACAAATCAGCTGGTAAATCACTCTAGAGCTGCCACTGTATTTTTACTGGTTGAGTTCAAAGATACCTAAAGAAATTTTGTACCACAGACAAATTGAAAAATGCCATTTGTAATCCATCCTTTTGATCTGTATGCTCAAAAATGAGAGGGATAGCAGTCACCCATTCAATAAACTACAAAGTGGCTTTTATTACGGGAATATAAAGGCAAAAGCACTGACCTGAAGGACCTCAGATTCTGGTGAGGTTAACATTAGTAATGCTATGCTAGGATTCAGTGGAGGAATGCGCACAGTGCAATGGGAACAAGGAGGGTGTCTAACTTATCTTAGAGATATATATAAGGAGACTTACTGCTATAGACTATTTGTCCCCTCCAAAATTCGTATGTTAAATTCTAACATTCAATATTATTAGAGGGTGAAGCATTTGGAAGGTGATTATGTCATGATGGTAGAATTCTCATGAATGGGATTAGTGCCTTTCTACAAGGGACCACAGAAAACCTCACCCCTTTCACCATGTGAGAACACAGTAAGAAAACAGCTGTCTGTGAATCAGGAAGCAGGTTCTCACAGGATGCCAAATCTGCCAGCACCTTGCTCTTAGAGTTCCCAGCCACCAGAACTGTAAGAAATAAATTTATGTTGTTTATAAGCCACCAAGTTTATAAGCCACCAAGTATTTTGTTATAGCAACCCGGACAGACTAGCACACTTACCCTAGGAGGAAACATTCAGACTGAATCCTAAAGGCCCCTAATGCTGAAGCAAATAAACTCAGTGGAAGCTGTGTTCACCCTCTATTCAGAGGATCAACTTAACTCTAATCTTGAGCCCATTATCATCTAATAATTCTCTGTCAATTATCTCTTTCACATCCTCAACATCTCATTTTATACTAGCTTTTTCTTCTTGGCATAGAAATATGCTTATCTCTGCCATCTTTAAAGTGTCTTTTACTCCCATGACCCCTTCTAACTATTACCCTACTTCTCTCCTTCCCTTTACAGGCAAACTTTTTATAAAACATGCTACGTTTGCTATCTCTTCTCCCTCAGCTTCCATTCATTTTTACCACCTCACCAATAATTACTCTTACCCAGGTAGCCAATGAACTCTTCACTGACAGATTGAATTAGTATCTTATCATATCTTAAATGACCTCTCCAGCTCCTTCCTTAGCTTCTCAATCTTTCAGTGACTCTCCATTGACTTTATTATAAAAATCTGTGCTAACAGCATGGCAAATGAACATTCCCTCATTTGAGAAACTCATTTTCATTTCAGAAACAAATGCCCAGAGAAAAACAGATTAGGATATATCACAGGTGAGGTAAAAAAAAAAAAAAAAAGTTCATCATATTTAGTTAGACAATCAATCGACAAATACAACTTAAGAAGCATGTGGCAGACTTATTGGCCTCACTAAGGACTTTCTTCTCAAGCAAAGCCTTAGGGGTTCAAGAGCAGACCAAAGTTCCTGATCTCTGTAGGCAGAGAGTTCTCAAGGAACAAAGGAATAGCAGACTAGGTCAGACTAGGTCATTTGAACTGACAGTCTCACTAAGGAAAACTAAGAGATCTGTACCAAAAAGTCCACAAAGTATTGAGGTCTTTGTAGGCCAAAATTAGAAGATAAGACCAAGAAAGGTAAGCCGAGCCACTCAAAGCTACATTTTTACCAAAGGCATTTATTCACTGATGATGGAAAAGAAACTTTGAAGTTCATCTGTATTTTAGAGTCTGCATGGAACTAAAGAGACAGAAATCAAGGCCTGGACACTGCTAAGGGATGGGACTCTGCTAAATTAATCCCCACTTTCAACAACAGTCAGGAAAAGCACACCCTCAGAATATAGGGGAACTAAAAATAAATCAGTCATAGCAAGGACCTGTAATTTAGGATCCCATCACCTGGATATCCAGGAAGCTCAAATTTTGAACCAAGATTAGGGAGGTCTCAAAATCCATTATCTCTCCCAAACACCTAGAGAAACAAATGAAGCCTCTTGGGAGAAGAGACCATCATCCAGAAGCCAAAACATTTCTCTAAATATCTTTTAAATACAATGTCCAGCACAGACTTAAAGATAACCAAGCACGCAATGAAAAAAAATCCTAAGCAAGAAACGGTATAAACAACAGGTGACAGAAATAACCAAATGATATGTGATGTCTTCAAATTATCAGACACAGACTAGTAAAAAAATGCAAAACAACACAAAAAAACCCTGTGTTTACTATCTTTAAAGAAATAAAAGTCAAGATGAAAATTTGAGGCAGGAAACTGGAAACTATGAAAAATAACCCGCTCCTTCTGCTGGTGTACACGTGCACACACTGCCCTGTGTGCCCCCTACGCCTGATGCAAGGCCCCTGCTGATGTGCATACACTCCATTACACCACTGCTGCTGCTGACATGCACACATACACAAGCACAGACCCTGCTGCCAACGCCCCGACAAAGCACTTTGGCCAGCATCCCCCACTGGAGTATTGTTGCCAGTGGACCTGGAACATCTCAGTCCCTCTGGAACAGCACGTGCTTAAACTAGACGGGCCATAGAACAAAACCATGGGCCTGATACCAGGTCTCAGGGTTAGATAGAACACAAAGCCCAGGAGTTCTAAGTTAAGCCTTGATCCTCTGAAATCTTCCAGAAATGAAGCCAGTCAACTAAACCCACTTTATACCACAATCAAACCCTCAAGGCCATCAAGGAATATAAAAGCAAAAAACCCCATTCAAAAAAACAGCAACTTCAAAGATTAAATGGACATCAGCTCACACTGGTGAGAGAACCAGCGTAAGAACTCTGGCAGCTCAGAAAACCAGACTGCACTAGTTCCCCAGCAGTGGTACTGAATCAAGCTGAAATGGCTGAAATGACAGACATAGAATTCAGAATCTGGAAAACAGTGAATATCACTGAGATTCAGGAGAAAGTCAAAACGCAATCCAAGGAATCTAACAAAACAACACCAGAGCTGAACACTGTAATCGCCATTGTAAGAAAGATAGAGCTAAAAAGAACTCCCTACAAGATTTTCATAACACAATCAGAAGTATCAACAGCAGAATCAACCAAGCTAAGGGAAGAATCTCAGAGCCTCAAGCATGTTCTTCAACTCAGACAAAAATAAAGAAGAGATAATTAAATAGAATTAACAAAACCTCCGAGAAACATGAGATTATGTAAAAAGATCAAACCTATGAATCATTGGCTTCCCTGAGAGAGAGGGAGAGAGGGTAACTTGGAAAACATATTCGAAGATATTGCTCATGAAAATGTCACCAACCTCACTAGAGAGGTCAATATGCAAATTCAGGAAGTGCAGAGAACCCCTATGAGATAATATACAATACAACAATCTCCAAGACATATAGTCATCAGATTTTCCAAGGTCAATGTGAAAGAAAAAAATATTAAAGGCATCTAGAGATAAGGGGCAAGTCACCTACAAAGGGAATCCCACCAGGCTACCAGTGGACCTTTCAGTAGAAACCCTACAAGCCAGAAGAGTTTGGGAACTTATATTCAGCAATTTTTTATCTTCAATTTTTATTTTAAGCTCAGGGGAACATGTGCATGATGTGCAGGTTTGTTACATAGGTAAACATGTGCCACGGTGGTTTGCTGCACAGATCATCCTATCAACTAGGTATTAAGCCCAGCGTCCATTAGCTATTGTCCCTGATGCTCTCCCTCACCCGACTCCTCAACAGGCCCCAGTGTGTGTTGTTCCCCACCCCCCACCACCCCATGTGTTCATGTGTTTTCATCATTCAGTTCCCACTTATAAGTAAGAACATAAGGTGTTTGGTTTTCTGTTCCTGCATTAGTTTGCTGAGGTTAATGGCTCCCGGCTCTATACATGTCTCTGCAAAGGACATGATCTCATTCGCTTTTATGGCTGCATAGTAGTCCATGTGTATATGTACCATATTTTCTTTATCCAGTTTATCATTGATGGGCATTTGGGTAGTACTCTTAAAGAAAAGAAATTCTAACCAAGAATTTCATATCCAGCCACAGTAAGCTTCACAAGCAAATGAGATATAAAATTTTTTTTTTTTCTTTTTTATTGATCATTCTTGGGTGTTTCTCGCAGAGGGGGATTTGGCAGGGTCACAGGACAATAGTGGAGGGAAGGTCAGCAGATAAACAAGTGAACAAAGTTCTCTGGTTTTCCTAGGCAGAGGACCCTGCGGCCTTCCGCAGTGTTTGTGTCCCTGGGTACTTGAGATTAGGGAGTGGTGATGACTCTTAACGAACATGCTGCCTTCAAGCATCTGTTTAACAAAGCACATCTTGTACCGCCCTTAATCCATTCAACCCTGAGTGGATACAGCACATGTTTCAAAGAGCACAGGGTTGGGGGTAAGGTCACAGATCAACGGGATCCCAAGGCAGAAGAATTTTTCTTAGTACAGAACAAAATGAAAAGTCTCCCATGTCTACCTCTTTCTACATAGACACGGCAACCATCCGATTTCTCAATCTTTTCCCCACCTTTCCCCCCTTTCTATTCCACAAAACCGCCATTGTCTTCATGGCCCATTCTCAATGAGCTGTTGAGTACACCTCCCAGATGGGGTGGTGGCCGGGCAGAGGAGCTCCTCACTTCCCAGTAGGGGCGGCCGGGCAGAAGCGCCCCTCACCTCCCGGACGGGGCGGCTGGCCGGGCGGGGGGCTGACCCCCCCCACCTCCCTCCCGGACGGGGCGGCTGGCCAGGCGGGGGGCTGACCCCCCACCTCCCTCCCGGACAGGGCGGCTGGCCGGGCAGAGGGGCTCCTCACTTCCCAGTAGGGGCGGCCGGGCAGAGGCGCCCCTCACTTCCCCAACGGGGTGGCTGGCCCGGCGGGGGGCTGACCCCCCCACCTCCCTCCCGGAAGGGGCGGCTGGCCGGGCAGAGGGGCTCCTCACTTCCCGGTAGGGGCGGCCGGGCAGAGGCACCCCTCACCTCCCGGACAGGGCGGCTGGCCGGGCGGGGGGCTGACCCCCCCACCTCCCTCCCGGACGGGGCGGCTGGCCGGGCGGGGGGCTGACCCCCCCACCTCCCTCCCGGACGGGGCGGCTGGCCGGGTGGGGGGCTGACCCCCCCACCTCCCTCCCGGACGAGGCGGCTGGCCGGGCAGAGGGGCTCCTCACTTCCCGGTAGGGGCGGCCGGGCAGAGGCGCCCCTCACCTCCCGGACGGGGCGGCTGGCCGGGCGGGGGGCTGACCCCCCCCACCTCCCTCCCGGACGAGGCGGCTGGCCGGGCAGAGGGGCTCCTCACTTCCCGGTAGGGGCGGCCGGGCAGAGGCGCCCCTCACCTCCCGGACGGGGCGGCTGGCCGGGCGGGGGGCTGACCCCCCCACCTCCCTCCCGGACGAGGAGGGAGGACGCTCCTCACTTCTCAGACGGGGTGGCTGTCGGGCGGAGGGGCTCCTCACTTCTCAGACGAGGCGGTTGCCAGGCAGAGGGTCTCCTCACTTCTCAGACAGGGCGGCCAGGCAGAGACGCTCCTCACATCCCGGACGGGGCGGCAGGGCAGAGGTGCTCCCCACATCTCAGACGATGGGCGGCCGGGCAGAGACGCTCCTCACTTCCCAGATGTGATGGCGGCCGGGAAGAGGCGCTCCTCACTTCCTAGATGGGATGGCGGCCGGGCAGAGATGCTCCTCACTTTCCAGACTGGGCAGCCAGGCAGAGGGGCTCCTCACATCCCAGACGATGGGCGGTCAGGTGGAGACGCTCCTCACTTCCCAGACGGGGTGGCTGCCAGGCAGAGGCTGCAATCTCGGCACTTAGGGAGGCCAAGGCAGGCGGCTGGGAGGTGGTTGTAGCGAGCCGAGATCACGCCACTGCACTCCAGCCTGGGCGCCATTGAGCACTGAGTGAACGAGACTCCGTCTGCAATCCCGGCGCCTCGGGAGGCCGAGGCTGGCGGATCACTCACGGTTAGGAGCTGGAGACCAGCCCGGCCAACACAGCGAAACCCCGTCTCCACCAAAAAAATACGAAAACCAGTCAGGCGTGGCGGCGCGCGCCTGCAATCGCAGGCACTCGGCAGGCTGAGGCAGGAGAATCGGGCAGGGAGGTTGCTGTGAGCTGAGATGGCAGCAGTACCGTCCAGCTTCGGCTCGGCATCAGAGGGAGACCGTGGAAAGAGGGGAGAGGGGAGAGGGGAGAGGGGGGAGGGGAGAGGGGAGAGGGGAGAGGGGAGAGGGGAGAGGGAGCTCTATCTACCGGAGATATAAAATTCTTGTCTTTCTTTCTTTTTCTTTTTTTTTTTTTTTTTTTTTTGAGACATAGTCTCACTCACTCTATTGCCCAGGCTAGAGTGCAGTGGTGCAATCTTGGCTCGCTGCAACTTCTGTCTCCCGGGTTCAAGAAATTCTCCTGCCTCAGCCTCCTGAGCAGCTGGGATTACAGGTGCACACCACCACACCCAGGTGATTTTTGTATTTTCAGTAGAGATGGTGTTTCACCATGTTGGCCAGGCTGGTCTCAAACTCCTGGCCTCAAGCAATCTGTCCACCTCAGCCTCCCAAAGTGCTGGGATTACAGACGTGAGCCACCTCGCCCAGCCTAAGATCCTTTTCAAACAAGCAAAAGCTAAGATAATTTGTTACCACCAGATCTGCCTCACAACGGGTCCATAAGAGAATGCTAAACGTGGAAATGAAAGAGCATTACCAGCCACCAAAACACACCCTTACATACATAAACCATTGACACTATAAAACGACTACATAACAACTACATAATAAAGTCTGCATAACAACCAGTTAACAACAAAAGATCAAACCCACACAGATCAATATTAACCTTTAATAAAAATGGACCAAATGTCCCACTAAAAAGGGCACAGACAGAGGGGCAAGCTGAATAAAGAAGCAAGACCGCACTGTATGCTGTCTTCAAGAGACCCATCTCACATGCAAAGCACCCATAGGCTCAAAATAAAGGGATGAAGAAAAATCTACCAAGCAAACAGAAAACCAGAAGGACAGGAATTGATAATTCCAGACAAAACAGACTTTAAAATAACAACAATCAGAAAAGACCAAGAAGGGCATTACATAACATAATAGTAAAGGGTACAATTCAGAAAGAAGACATAATTATCCTAAATACATAAGCACCCAACCTGGAAATCCCAGATTAATGAAACAAGGTAAAAGAAACCTATGAAGAGACATAGATAACCACACAATAACACTGGGAGACTTCAAGGCCCCACTGACACTTTTAGACAGATCATTGAGGGAGAAAACTAACAAAGATATTTGGGACGTGATCTTGACACTTGACCATATGGACCTAACAGACATCTACAGAACTTTCGTCACAAAACAAGAGAATATACATTCTCTCCTCATCTGCACATGGCACATACTCTAAAACTGACCACACAATCAGCCATAAAACAATTCTTGGCAAAGCCCAAGAAACCAAAATCATTCCAACCACACTCTCAAATCACAGCACAATAAAAATACAAATCATGTCAGGGCTGGAAAGATGGCCGAATAGGAAGATCTCTGCTCTGCAGCTCCCAGCAAGACCAACACAGAAGGTTGGTGATTTCTGCATTTTCAACTGAGGTACTCAGCTCATCCCATTGGGACTGGTTAGACAGTGGGTGCAGCCCACAGAGGGTAAGCAGAAGCAGGGTGGGACATTGCCTCACCCAGGAAGCACAAGGGGTCGGGGAACTCCCTCCCCTAGCCAAGGAAAGCCATAAAGGACCGTGTTGTGAAGGACAGTGCTATCTAGCCCAGATACTGTGCTTTTCCCATGGTCATCACAACCCGCCATCAGGGCGATTCCCTCAAGTACCTACACCACCAGGGCACTGGGTTTCAAGCACAAAACTGGGCGGCCATGTGGGCAGACACTAAGGTAGCTGCTGGAGTTTTTCTTTTTGTACCCAAGTAGTGCCTGGAACGCCAGCGAGACAGAACTGTACACTCCTCTGGAAAGGGGGCTGAAGCCAGGGAGCCGAGTGGTCTTGCTTAGCAGATCCCACCCCCACGGAGCCCAGCAATCTAAGATCCACTGACTTGAAATTCTCACTGCCAGCACAGCAGTCTGAATTTGATGTGGGACACTCAAGCTTGGTAGGGGGAGGGGCATCCACCACTACTGAAGCTTGAGGAGGTGGCTTTCCCCTCACGGTGTAAACAAAGCCACCAGGAAGTTCAGACTAGATGGGGAACCCACCACAGCACAGCAAAGCCACTGTAGCCAGACTGCCTCTCTAGATTCCTCCACTCTGGGAATGGCATCTCTGAAAGAGAGGCAGCAGCCCCAGTCAGGGGCTTATACATAAAACTCCCATTACCCTGAGACAGAGCACCTGGGGGATGGGGTGGCTGTGGGCACAGCTTCAGCAGACTTAAGACATTCCTGCCTGCCAGCACTGAAGAGAGCAGCAGATTTACCAGCACAGCACTCCAGCTCTGCTAAAGGACAGACTGCCTGCACAAGTGGGTCCCTGACCCTCATGCCTTCTGACTGGGAGACACCTCCTAGCAGGGGTTGACAGACACCTCATACAGGAGAGCTCCAGCTGGCATCTGTTGGGTGCCCCTCAGGGAAAAGTTTCCAGAGGAAACACCAGCTCCTTCTGGTGTTCTGCAGCCTCTGCTGGTGCTACCCAGGCAAACAGCGTCTGGAGTGGACCTCCAGTAAACTCCAGCACACCTGCAGACGAGCGGCCTATTAGAAGAAAAACTAACAAACACAAAGCAATAGCATCAACATCAACAAAAAGGACACCCACGCAAAAAACACCATCCAAAGGTGACCAACATCAAAGACCAAAGGTAGATAAATCCACAAAGATGAGGAAAAACCAGCACAAAAGGCTGAAAATTCCAAAAACCAGAATGCCTCTACTCATCCCAAGGATCAAAACTCCTCACCAGCAAGGGAACAAAACTGGACAGAGAATGAGCTTGATGAACTGACAGAAGTGGGCCCCAGAGGGTGGTAATAAACTCCTCCAAGCTAAAGGAGCATGTTCTAACCCAATGCAAGGAAGCTAAGAACCTTGATAAAAGGATACAGGGACTGCCAACTAGAATAACCAGTACAGAGAAGAACATAAATGGCCTGATGGAGCTGAAAAACACAGCACAAGAACTTCAGGACCCATACACAAGTATCAATAGCCAAACCAATCTAGCCAAAGAAAGGACATCTGAGACTGAAGTTCAACTTAATGAAATAAAGTATGGACACAGGATTAGAGAAAAAAGAATGAAAATGAATGAACAAAGCCTCCAAGAAGTATGGGACTTTGGGAAAAGACCAAATCTACGTTTGATTGGTGTATCTGAAAGTGAAGGGGAGAATGGAACCAAGTTGGAAAACACACTTCAGGATAATATCCAGGACAACTTCCCCAACCTAGCAAGACAGGCCAACATACAAATTTAGGAAACACAGAGAACACCACAATGATACTCCTCAAGACACATAATCATCAGATTCACCAAGGTTGAACTGAAGGGGAAAATGTTAAGGGCAGCCAGAGAGAAAGGTTGGGTTTCCGACAAAGGGAAGCCCATCAGACCAACAATGGATCTCTCTGCAGAAACCCTACAAGCCAGAAAACTGTGGGGGCCAATATTCAACATTCTTAAAAAAAAAAAAAAAAAAAAAAAAATTTCAACCCAGAATTTTCTATCCAGCCAAACTAAGCTTCATAAGAGAAGGAGAAACAATATCTTTTCCAGACAAGCAAATGCTGAGAGATTTTGTCACCACCAGGCCTGCCTTACAAGAGCTCCTGAAGGAAGCACTAAATATGGAAAGGAAAAACTGGTACCAGCCACTGCAAAAATAAACCAAAACGTAAAGACCATCAACACTATGAAGAAACTGCATCAACTAATGGGCAAAAATACTAGCTAGCATCATGATGACAGGATAAAATTCACACATAACAATATTAACCTTAAATATAAACAGGCCAAATGCCCCAATTAAAAGACAGAGACTGGCAAATTGGATAAAGAGTCAAGACCCATCGGTGTGCTGTATTCAGGAGACCAATCTCACGTGCAAAGACACACATAGGCTCAAAATAAAGGGATGGAGGAGTGTTTACCAAGCAAATGGAAAGCAAAAGAAAAGGGGTTGCAATCCTAGTCTCTGATAAAACAGACTTTAAACCAACAAAGATCAAAAAAGACAAAGAAGGGCATTACATAATGGTAAAGGGATCGATGCAACAAGAAGAGCTAACAATTCTAAATATATATGCACCTAATACAGGAGCACCCGGTTTCATAAAGCAAGTCCTTAGAGACCTACAAAGAGACTTCGACTCCCACACAATAATAGTGGGAGATTTTAACACCCCACTGTCAATATTAGACAGATTAACAAGACAGAAAATTAACAAGGATATTCAGGACTTGAACTCAGCTCTGGACCAAGTGGATGTAACAGACATTTACAGAACTCTCTACCACAAATCAATAGAATATACATTCTTCTCAGCACCACATAGCAATTATTCTACAATTGGCTACATCATTGGAGGTAAAACACTCCTAAGCAAATGCAAAAGAACTGAAATCTTAACAAACTGTCTCTCAGACCACAGTGCAATCAAATTAGAACTCAGGATTAAGAATCTCACTCAAAACTGCACAACTACACAGAAACTGAACAATCTGCTCCTGAATGACTACTGGGTAAGTAGCAAAATTAAGACAGAAATAAATAAGTTCTTTGAAACCACTAAGAACAAAGAAACAATGTACCAGAATCTCTGGGACACAGCTAAAGCAGTGTTTAGAGGGAAATTTATAGCACTAAATGCCCACAGGAGAAAGCAGAAAAGATCTAAAATCAACACCCTTACATCACAATTGAAATAACTAGAGAAGTGAGAGCAAACAAATTCAAAAGCTAGCAGAAGACAAGCAATAACTAAGATCAGAGCAGAACTGAAGGAAATAGAGACACAAAAAAACCCTTCAAAAAATCAATGAATCCAGAAGCTCATTTTCTGAAAAGATTAACAAAATAATAGACCTCTGGCCAGACTAATAAAGAAAAAAACAGAGAAGAATCAAATAGACACAATAAAAAATGATAAAGGGCATATCACCACTGATCCCACAGAAATACAAACTACCATCAGAGAATACTATAAACACCTCTACACAAATAAACTAGAAAATCTAGAAGAAATGGATAAATTCCTGGACACATACACCTCCCAAGACTAAACCAGGAAGAAGTCGAATCCCTGAATAGACCAATAACAAGTTCTGAAATTGAGGCAGTAATTAATAGCCCACCAACAAAAAAAAAAGCCCAGGACCAGACGGATTCACAGCCGAATTCTATTAGAGATATGAAGGGGAGCTGGTACCATTCCTTCTGAAACTATTCCAAACAATAGAAAAAGAGGGACACCTCCCTAACTCATTTTATAAGGCCAGCATTATTCTGATAGCAAAACCTGGCAGAGACACAACAAAAAAGAAAATTTCAGGCCAATATTCCTGATGAGCATCGATGCAAAAATCCTCAATAAAATACTGGCAAACCAAATACAGCAGCACACTAAAAAGTTTATCCACCACGATCAAGTCGGCTTCCTCCCTGGGATGCAAGGCTGGTTCAACATATGCAAATCAATATATGTAATTTATCACATAAAGGACCAACTACAAAAACCACATGATTATCTCAGTAGATGCAAAAAGGCCTTCAACAAAATTCAACACCCCTTCATGCTAAAAACACTCAATAAACTAGGTATTGATGGAAAGTATCTCACAATAATAAGAGCTATTCATGACAAACCCACAACCAATATTGTACTGATTGGGCAAAAGCTGGAAGCACTCCCTTTGAAAACTGGCACAAGACAAGGATGCCCTCTCTCATCATTCCTAATCAAAACAGTATTAGAAGTTCTGACCAGGGCAATCAGGCAAGAGAAAGAAATAAAGGGTATTCAAACCAGAAGAGAGGAAGTCAAATTGTCCCTGTTTGCAGATGACTTGATTGTATATTTAGAAAAACCCTTTGTCTCAACCCCAAAACTCCTTAAGCTGATAAGAAACTTCAGCAAAGTCTCAGGATACAAAATCAATGTGCAAAAATCACAAGCATTCCTATACACCAATAATAGACAAACAGAGAGCCAAATCATGAGTGAACTCCCATCCACAATTGCTACAAAGAGAATAAAATACCTAGGAATACAACTAACAAGGGATATGAAGGACCACTTCAAGGAGAACTACAAAGCACTGCTCAAGGAAATAAAAGAGGACACAAGCAAACGGAAAAATATTCCATGCTTATGGATAGAAAGAATCAATATCGTGAAAATGGCCATACTGCCCAAAGTAATTTATAGATTCAATGCTATTCCCATCAAGCTACCATTGACCTTCATCACAGAATTAGAAAAAACTACTTTAAATTTCATATGGAACCAAAAAATAGCCCGTATAGCCAAGACAATCCTAAGCAAAAAGAACAAAGCCGGAAGCATCATGCTACCTGACTTCAAACTATACTACAAGGCTACAGTAACCAAAGCAGCGTGGTTCTGGTACCAAAACAGACATATAGACCAATGGAACAGAACAGAGGCCTCAGAAGTAACACCACACATCTACAACCATCTGATCTTTGACAAACCTGACAAAAACAAGAAATGGGGAAAGGATTCCCTATTTAATAAATGGTGTTGGGAAAAGTGGATAGCCATATGCAGAAAACTGAAACTGGACCCCTTCCTTATACCTTATACAAAAATTAACTCAAGATGGATTAAAGACTTAAACGTAAGACCAAAACCATAAAAACCCCAGAAGAAAACCTAGGTAATGTCATTCAGGACATAGGCATGGGCAAAGACTTCAAGACTAAAACACCAAAAGCTATTGCAACAAAAGCCAAAATTGACAAATGGGATATAATTAAAGAGCTTCTGCACAGCAAAAGAAACTATCATCAGCATGAACAGGCAACCTACAGAATGGGAGAAATTTTTTGCAGTCTATCCATCTGACAAAAGGCTAATATCCAGAATCTACAAGGAACTTAAACAAATTTACAAGAAAAAAACAAACAACCCCATCAAAAACTGGGCAAAGGATATGAACAGACCCTTCTCAAAAGAAGACATGTATGCAGCCAATAAACATATGAAAAAAAGCTCATCATCACTGATCATTAGAGAAATGCAAATCAAAACCACAGTGAGATACCATCTCACACCAGTTAGAATGGTGACCATTAAAAAGTTAGGAAACAACAGATGCTAGAGAGGATGTAGAGAAATACGAAAGCTTTTACACTGTTGGTGGGAGTGTAAATTAGTTCAATCATTGTGGAAGAAAGTGTGGTGATTCCTCAAGGATCTAGAACCAGAAATACCATTTGACCCAGCAATCCCATCACTGGGTATATACCCAAAGGATTATAAATCATTCTACTATAAAGACACATGCACATGTATGTTTATTGCAGCACTATTCACAATAGCAAAGACTTGGAACCAACCCAAATGCCCATCAATGATAGACTGGATAAAGAAAACAAGGCATGTATACACCATGGAATACTATGCAGCCATAAAAAAGAATGAGTTTATGTCCTTCGCAGGGACATGGATGAAGCTGGAAACCATCATTATCAGCAAACTAACATAGGAACAGAAAACCAAACACCACATGTTCTCACTCCTAAGTCGGAGTTGAACAATGAGAACACATGGGCACAGGGAGGGGAACATCACACACCAGGGTCTGTCGGGGGATGGGGGGCAAGGAGAGGGATAGCATTAGGAGAAATACCTGATGTAAATGACGGGTTGTTGGCTGCAGCCAACTACCATGGCATGTGTATACATATGTAACAAACCTGCACGTTCTGTACATGTATCCCACAACTAAAAGTATAATAAATTTTTTTTAAAAATAAAAAATAAAATATAAAGCCTATAAAAAAGAAATCAATATTAAGAATATCACTCAAAACAATACAATTACATGGGAAGTAAACAACGTGCTATTGAATGACTTTTGGGTGAACAATGAAATTAAGGGAGAAATCAAGAAATTCTTCAAAACTAATGAAAACAGATACAACATATCAGAATCTCTGGAACATAGCTAAAGCAGTGTTAAGATGAAAGTTTATAGTGCTAAATGTCCGTATCAAAAAGTTAGAAAGATCTCCAATTGCAACCTAACATCACACCTAGAGGAAGTAAAAAACAATAGCAAACCTAACCCAAAGCTAGCAGAATATATGAAATCGTCATAATGAGAGGTGACCTTAATGAAACTGAGATGCAAAAAAACATATAAAATATCAATGAAACCAAATAGTGGTTTTCTGGGTTTTTTTTTTTTTTAAGATAGACTGCTAGCTAGGCTAAAAAAGAAAAAGAGAAGATCCAAATAAACACCATCAGAAATGACAGAGGACATCACCACCAACCCCATACAAATACCAAAAAACCCTCAGAGATTTTTATGAACCCCTCGGTGGATACAAACTAGAAAACCTACAAGAAATGGATTAATTCCTAGAAACACAAAATCTCCCAAGATTGAACCAGGAAGAAATTGAAACCCTGAACAGACCAATAATGAGTTCTGAAATCAAATCAGTAATAAAAAGCCTACAAACCAGAAAAAGCCCTGGACCAAATGGGTTCACAGCCAGATTCATAAAGAAGAATTGGTACCAATCATACTGCAACTATTCCAAAAAATTGAGGAGGAAGAACTCCCTAACTCATTCTATGAGGCCAGCATCATTCTGACACCAAAATCTGGCAGACACAACAAAAAACTAAAACTTCAGGTCAATATCCCTGATGCATAGATGCAAAAATCTTTAAAATACTAGCAAACTTAATCCAACAGCACATCAAAACACTAATCCACCACAAGTAGGCTTTATCCCTGGGAGGCAAGGTTGGTTCAACATATGCAAATCAATAAATGTGGTTCATCACATAAAACAGAACTAAAAACGAAAACCACATGATCATCTGAATGGACACAGAAAAGACTTTAGATAAAACTCAACATCCTTTATGTTTAAAAAAAAGCACTCAACAAACTAAGCATTAAAAGAACATACCTCAAAATAATAAGAGCCATCTATGACAAATGCACAGCTAACATCATACTGAATGAGCAAAGGCTGGAAGCACTCCCATTGAGAACTGGAACAAGACCAGGATGCCCATTCTCACCATTCCTATCCAACATAAAACTGGCAGTCCTAACCAGAGCAATCAGGCACAAGGAAGAAATAAAAGGCATTCAAATAGGAAGAGAGAAAGTCAACTACATCTCTTTGCAGATAATATTATTCTACATCTAGAAAACCCCATAGTCTCTTCCCAAAAGCTCCTACACATGATAAACAACTTCAAAGTTTCAGGATACAAAATCACTGTAAAAAAATCAGTAACGTTCCTATACACCACAAAGTCCATGCTGAGAGCCAAAGAACGCAATCTCATTCATAATTGCCACACACGCACAGAAATACCTAGGAGCATAGCTAATCAGGGAGGTGAAAGATCTCTACAATGAGAATTACAAAACACTACTGAAAGAAATCACAGATGACACAAACAGATGGAAAAATATTTCACGTTTATGGATAGGAAGAATCAATATTATTAAAATGGCCATACTGCCCAAAGCAGTTTACAGATAAATGTTATTCCTATCAAATTACCAATGACATTTTTCACAGAATTTCAAAAAAAACTATTCTAAAATTTATACGGAACCAAAAAAGAGCCTGAATAGCCAAGAGATCCTAAGCAAAAAGAACAAAGCCAGAGACATCACACTACCTGACTTAAAACTATAGTACAAGGCTACAGTAACCAAAACAGCATGGTACTGGTACAAAAACAGAACATAGACCAATGGAACAGAATAGAGAACCCAGAAATAAAGCCAAATGCTTATAACCATCTGATCAACAGAGTTGGTAAAAACAAACAATGAGGAAAGGACTCCCTATTCAATAAATGGTGCTGAGATAACAAGTTCGTCATATACAGAAGATTGAATCTGGACACCTTTCTTTCACCATGTACAAAAATCAACTCAAGATAGAGTAAGAACTTAAATGTTGAACTTAAAACTATAAAAATCCTAGAAGAAAACCTAGGAAATACCACTCTGGACATAGGCCCTGGCAACAATTTTATAACAGAGGAACCAAAATCAATTGCAACAAAAACAAAAATTGACAAATGAGAGGTAATTAAACTAAACAGTTCCTGCACAGCAAAAGAAACTATCAACAGAGTAAACAGGCAACCTACAGAATGAGAGAAAATATTTGTAAACTCTGCATCTGAAAATGGTCTAATATCCAGAATCTATAAGAAACTTAAATTAACAAGCAAAAAACAGCCCCATTAAAAAATGGGCAAAGAACATGAACAGACACTTCTCAAAAGAAGACATACATGCAGCCAACAAATATATGAAAAAATGCTCTACATAACCAACCATTAGAAAAATGCACATCAAAACCACAATAAGATACCATCTCACATCAGTCAGAATGGCTACTACTAAAACTTTTTTAAATAACAGATGACAGCAAGGTTTTAGAGAAAACAGAAAATTTATACACTACTGGTGAGAATGTAAATTAATTCAACCACTGTGGAAAGCAGTATGGAGAAATCTCAAAGGACTTAAAACAAAATTACCATTAGACCCAGGAATCCCATTATTGGTTGTACACCCAAAGGAATATAAATCATTCTACCATAAAGAAACTTGCACATGTATGTTCATTGCAGCACTATTCACAATGGCAAAGACATGAAACCAACCTAGAGGCCCATCAATCGCTGATTAGATAAAGAAATATGGTACCTATACAAAATGGAATACTATGCAGCCATAAAAAACAAGGAAATAATGTCCTTTGCAGCAATGTGGGTGGATCTATCCTAAGTGAATTAATGCAGAAACAGAAAAACAAATAGCACATGTTCCCACTTATAAGTGGGAGTTAAACATTGAGTACACATGGACACAAAGAAAGGAACAATAGACACAGGGGCCTACTTGAGGGTGGAGAATGGGAGGAGGGTGAGGAGAGTAAGTACTGTGCTTATTACCTGAGTGGCAAAATAATCTTACACCAAACCCCCATGTCACAAAATTTACCCATATAACAAACCTGCATATGTACCCCCAAGCCTAAAATAATAGTTAGAAAACAAAGGAAAGAAAATTAAATAGAAAATAAGAAAAACAACAAAAAGTCTAAAATGAAAGCAAGTAAAAGACTAAAAATTATATAATATCTAAAATTAAGAACTCAGTGGATGATTTGAGCATTGTATTAGAGATAAAGAGAAAATTAGTGAATTGAAAGACGTGTCAAAAGAAACTCTAGAATATAGGACAGAAAATTCAGAAAAAAAAAGATAGAGACTATGTTGAGAGCTTATAACATATATTTCATTGTAGTCCCCAAAAAAGAAGAAAGAATGTTTCAGAGGCAATATCTAAAGAAAGAGAGGAGCTGAGAAGAATTAAAAACTGATGAAATACATTAATCCACAAATCCAAGAAGACAAGCAAATCCTTAACAGGAGACATAAAAAAAATCCACACCGAGATACATCATATCAAATGGCAGAAAACAAAGACTAACAGGAAATCTTAAAAACAGTTTAAGTAAAAAGACCTTCAAAAGATCAAAAGTTATAATTACAGATGACTTCACTATAGCAACAATGGAAACCAGAAAATAGTAAAGTATTTTCAATATGCTGGGGCCAGGGAGGTGGGGGCAATCAGTGAATACCAATGTAGAATTCATACCCAGTGAAAATAACTTTCAAAAATGAAGAGAAAATACTGACATGTTTACGTTTAAAAAAACAAAAATGAAGTTATCACCAGAAGACCAGAAGGAAATTTTAAAGAATACACTTCACGCAAAAGAAAAACGATCTGAGATGGAAGTTTCAAAATGCAGCAAAGAATAAAGTACAAGTAAGACAGTAAACATATGGATAAATACAAAAGAATATTGGCTGTATAAAATAAAAACAACATCTTATGGCATTTAAAATATTATAGCAAAATTCCTTGGCAACAGTAATATATAAGTTAGAAGGGTAATAAATGGAGCTAAACTATTCTAAGGTTCTTTGTATTATCTGGTAGAAGAGTAAAAATATTTCTTAACATTAGACTTTTATAAATTATTAATGAATATTTTTGATAATTATAAATGCATTTTTTAATTTTGAGAGTGAGCACTAAAAGAATGTTTAATGTAATTCCTAAACTACTAGATTTTTAAACAATGGAATCATAATTAAATTCAAAAGAAGGCATTAAAGAAAAAAAAGAACAAGTGGGACAAATAGCAAAAAATAAGATGATAGATTTATTTTATTTCATTTCATTTCATTTTTTGAGACAGACTCTTGCTCCGTTCCCAAGCTGGGGTGCGTGGCACAATCTTGGCTCACTGCAACCTCCGCCTCCAGGCTCAAGTGATTCTTGTGCCTCAGCCTACTCAGTAGCTGGGATTACAGGCATGCGCCACTCCGCCTGGCTAATTTCTTTATTTTTAGTAGAGACGGGGTTTCACCATGTTGTCCAGGTTTCACCATGTTGGCCAGTCCTGGCCTCAAGTGATCCACCTGCCTCGACCTCCCAAAGCGCTGAGATTACAGGAGTGAGCCACCACACCCGGCCAAGATGGTAGATTTAAATCCAAACACTTAGTAATTTCAATAAATGGACAGAACCTCAGAATTAGAAAGACTTCTCCACCCACATGCAGGAAGTGCTGGAACAATCAAGTTTCTCCTTGGGCACAGATGGAGGCAAGTTGCCCTGTAAACTTTTCCACTTGAGTGACCTGAGATTTTACCACTATTCTCCAGCCTGGGTGACAGAGCGAGACTCTGTCTCAAAACAACAACAACAACTTTGCAGCTTGGAGGAGCAGAAAAAAATGCATGCTCTCTTGGGGCAACTTGGTCAACTGGATCCCATGAGAAAATGGAAGAAGGTAGTACGTTTGGATGTCCCTTCCAAATTTCATGCTGAGATGCAATCTCCAGTGTTGGAGGTGGGACCTGATGGGAGGTGTTTGGGTCATGGGGGTGGATCCCTAATGGCTTGGTGCTGTCCCCGAGATAGTAAGTGAGTTTTTGCAAGATCTGGTTGTTGCAAAGTATGGCACCTCCCCCACTTCACTCTCTTGCTCCTGCTTTCTCCATGTGAAGTGCCTGCTCCCACTTTACCTTCCTCCATGAGTAAAATCTCCCTGAGGCCTCCCCAGAAGCAAAGCAGATGGTGGTGGCATGCTTGTTCAGCTTGCAGATCCATGAGCCAATTAAACCTCTTTTCTTTATAAATTACCCAGTCTCAAGTAGTTCTTTATAGCAATGCAAGAATGACCTAACACAGAAGGGTCTCACAAGAAAATGGAAACGGATACCCTGTTGAACACTCAAACATGCCCACTTCCTGTTCCCAGTTTAATCAGGAAAATAATTCACTTTTTCCCTGAGAGAAATGCAGGAGGGGGCAGAAAGGGGTCAAGAGTATTACAATAATTGAGAAAGCTTGGGAAAAGTCGGGCCACTTCCACAGAAATATTTTTTGTTTTAGTCTAGACCATTATGACATGTTTATTTGAGGTGTGGGGGGAGGACAGATTAGAAGGGGTGAAGTGAGTGTACATAGAAGACAACTCTCTAAAAATATATAAAGTCTATACCAAGTTTAGGGAGGAATAGAGAGAATGAGTCAAGGGTTGTTAGGACAAAAATAAAGAGTAATAGGAGGAGATACAAATGATTGGGAGCAACAGGGGAAAAAATTGGTTAATACAAAACTTCAGATGGCATATCATTCTTTCAAGGCTGTATGTCTATCTTTGGTATCAATTGCACAAAAGCACTTTTTTAAAGGTGCATTTTTCAGCTAAAATGGGAGAGCAGTTTCAATCAAAGGGCTCAAATAGAGTTAGAAAATATATCATCTCAACCCTTCCATCTTTAAAAATACCCCTAAGCCAGCCACCTCAGAAAGATAAAAATATATCCTGTATTTAAAGACCTTTAAGAAAGATTTTACATGCCATCTTGAAAATTAATTTCAGCACTTTAACACTACTTATTTTATCAATTAAATTAACCATCATTCAGAACCTCAACAGGAGCTTCTTCAAAAAGAAAGCAATTTAACCTACGTTTAAATCTAATTTTTTTCCTTCCAAAAGACAGATATTACGTGAGTGCCATAAGGCTGGTGGTAAAATACCCCATCAAACTCTCAAGCAAATCTCCCCACAAGAAGACTTAGAAAAGTAGGAAGTTGCATGAAAATGAAAAAACCAGAAAGAGCATCGTTCTTCATCATTATTGCTTGACAGACCTGGTGTAGGTGCAGAATTTATAATGCTAAAGTGAATTGCTTGACTTTGCAGAAATCAATGGAAGTAAAATTCAATTTAAACTTTTTATTAAAATAACATAAATTGTAAGATGTGACTTTCCTGTCATAGTAAATTATCAAGACTGGTAAGGATTACTAAAGGTAGAACCAGAAAATCATCATTCAAGTACATGAATTATGTCCTTGCGAATAGAGTATTGGCCCTCTTGAGCCCAACAAGACAAGAAAATTTAAGCCAAATCCATATATTGCAGGCACACTGAACTGCAATATAGCATTCTAGGCATGTCAGCAGTCCCCAGAGACAGTGATTGGTATGGCCAAGTCGATTATACAGTAATATGTGTCAATTATCCAAATCACTGAAATTTGGAAAGAGACCAGGTTATACACTATCCTTTTCAAAACAGCGATATAGCTTAAGAACTGGCAATATTATAAAGGATGTACACTTGTGGCATTCTATCCTGAACCTCAACTTAAGGCAAAACAAACAAAGTAAAATAAAAAAACAGCTAGAGAGAATCAAGTGCATTTAAAATGCTAACACAAAACCCATAAGAGATCTTTGGGGATCCAGAAGGTGGGGAAGAAATGGCATCCCAAATTCACCAGGAGATTGGCAAACTGAGGCCTAAGCTTGGACTCCTCTCCCGAAATACTCATTATAAGCCAAGGTAGCAAATATCCCCAGAGAAATATAGGCTTGGAAGGAAAATGGCATTAGAAGGGCATAAGTGCTGTAAAACAAGACAACAAACCATAATACATAGCAGAGATGAATTCATGGAACAAATAGATTAGGAATTTAAGGTAAGCATAAAATCAAGTATTGGTTACATGATGCAGAAACAAGAATTTTAAAGAATCAGTGAAGAACCATGACAGGCAGCATGGATAGAGCAGAAAGCTACCTTAGAGAGTTGGAAGACCAAAGAAAACAACCATACCAGAAGGATTCAGGAATGGAGGAACAGATGGAATAGATGAAGGATATGAATGCATGAAAAGATATAAGAATAGTGTTACCATCTGTATAATAATGTAATGGGAGTCCCAGAATAAGAAAACAAAGTAAACAGAAGGAAGTAAATATTTGAAAAATTAATGACTGCCAATTTCTCAGAATGAAAGATGAAACACCTCAGTTTGTAAAGACTCAGAGTGCCAAGGACCTTACAGAAGAGAGAGGGTAAAGAAAATCCAAAATCTAGACATTAATGGGAAAAAACTGAAGCACTTCAAAGTTTGAGATTAAATGAGTAAAGCTTTCAGAAAGAAAGAGCAATTCAACTATAAAGAACAAAGTTGAGATTGTTACCAGTCTTCTCAACATTTACACTAGAGACAATGGAAGAATATTTTTAAAGTGATTCAGGAAAATTACATTAAATGTAGAATTTCATGTCCAGTAATCTATCATTTAAATACGAGAAGACAATAAGGATATTCTTTGTATGCAAAGCCTCAGAAGATTTACCACACAAGACTTACTGCAAAAACACCCTTAGAAAAAGGACTGTAACAAAAAGAAAAAAATAATAATGCCAGATACATAGAAGTTAAGGTGAGCAAATAATTCAGTAAAGTATATTTTATCTAAAAAAGCAAAGGCAGAAAAAGTGAATGAACATGCATAATAATCCAGAAGTAAAACTGGATGATAATAAATAACATTTCTTCAGGGAAGACGGGGCTAGAAGCTGCAGTCAGAGAGAAGTGAGACTCCATTTTACAGATGAGGAAACTGAGGGACAGAGAGGGTAAGGAAACTGAACAAGAGGCAGCACCAAGATTCAAACTCAGGCAGCCTGACTCAGAGTTCATAGTCTTCAGGGGAAACCGTTCCACCTCAGATCATCAGGCACTAGATTCTCATAAGGCGTGCACAACCTAGATTCCTTGCACTGTGCTATGAGAATCTAATGCTACCGCTGATCAGACAGAAGGCAAGGCTCAGGTGGTAAAGCTCACTCACCCACCACTCACCTCCTGCTGTGCAACCCAGTTTCTAACAGGCTGCAGACCTGTACAGGTCTATGGCCCATGGTTTGGGAACCCTTGAGATAGACAACAAATAAAGTAATAGAACAAGTCAGCAAATTCTAGCTTCCAAGCTGGCTACCTATATTTATAAATAAAATATTCTTGGAAGACAACTATGCCCATTCATTTACATATTTGCTATGGCTGCTTTTGCATTACAGCAGCGGAGTTGAGTAGTTATGACAGAAACTATATGGTCTGAAAAACCCAAAATACTACCTGTCCTTTAAGGAAAGCTTGCCAGCACTTGCTACAGAAGATTTAAACAATAAAATTAACCAGCTCAACCATTTCATACCTAGAGAGCATTTTACACCTAGAGAGTCTACATATCTTCCAAAAAGTGCATCAGATTGATTCCTGTAAAGCTCTAATTGCACCCTCACTGCATGAATGCCACAGCTGTCCAAAATATAACCCTAGCCACAATATTAGAGAATAAGACAAACATAAGGACCAAAGAAGATGAAAATCTATATCTTAAGAAAATGCTTTTCAACGGCAGCAAAAGCCAAAATAGACAAATGGGATGTAATTAAATTAAAGAGCTTCTGCACAGCAAAAGAAACTGCCATCAGAGTGAGCAGACAACCTATAGAATGGAAGAAAACTTTTGCAATCTACCCATCTGACAAAGGGCTAATGTCCAGAATCTACAAAGAACTTAAACAAATTTACAAGAAAAAAACAAACAACCCTATCAAAAAGTGGGCAAAGGATATGAACAGACACTTCTCAAAAGAAGACATTCATGCAGCCAATAGACACATGAAAAAATGCTCATCATCACTGGTCATCAGAGAAATGCAAATCAAAACCACAATGAGATGCCATCTCACACCAGTTACAATGGTGATCATTAAAAAGTCAGGAAACAACAGATGCTGGAGAGGATGTAGAGAAATAGGGATGCTTTTACACTGTTGGTGGGAGTGTAAACTAGTTCAACCATTGTGGAAGACAGTGTGGTGATTCCTCAATGATCTAGAACTAGAAATACCATCTGACCCAGCCATCCCATTACTGGGTATATACCCAAGGGATTATAAATCATGCTACTATAAAGACACATGCACACGTATGTTTATTGGGGCACTATTTGCAATAGTAAAGACTTCGAACCAACCCAAATGTCCATCAATGATAGACTGCATTAAGAAAATGTGGCACATATACACCATGGAATACTATTTAGCCATAAAAAAGGATGAGTTCATGTCCTTTGAAGGAACATGGATGCAGCTGGAAACCATCATTCTGAGCAAAGCATCACAAGGAGAGAAAAGCAAATACCGCATGTTCTCACTCATAGGTGGGAATTGAAAAATGAGAACACTTGGCCACAGAGTAGGGAACATCACACTCCTGGGCCTGTTGTGGGGTGGGGGGCTGGGGGAGGGTTAGCATTAGGAGAAACATCTAATGCAAATGACGAGTTGACGGGTGCGGCAAACCAACATGGCACATGTATACCTATGTAACAAATCTGCACGTTGTGCACATGTACCCCAGAACTTAAAGTATAATAAAAAAAAGAAAATGCTTTTGAGTGTGACAGTTACATACACAGATCTTCAATGCTACTTTAAATGAATGTGGATGTCTAAGTAAAATATCTCCATGCAACTGTGAACATTTGTCAACAAGTTTTTAATAAGCACTTGCTGCATATCTCTTAAAAGAGAAAGAGTGAAGTATAGCAGGTAAGAGTTTGGGCTTAGACATCAAACAGCAAAAGTCTTATTTTCTCTTCTGCCCCTTAACAGTGTGTATCTTTGGAGGAAGTCACCTAACTACAGTTTGCCCCAATTTTCTGATCTGTAAAATGAGGCAAATAATAATATCCACCTGATCACAGAGTTACTGGGAGTAATAAGTAAGATAATGTAAATGCAAACAGAGTTTAGCATACTTCCTATGTGTTTTCACATAGGAAGTTTTCAATAGATACTATTGAATTACATATCGATTGGGGATACTACAAATAATTGGGAAACCACCATGACACCAGAAACAATGTGCTATAAGATTATTTTCTTTTGTTATCTTTTTCCTGTTCTAGCAGCTGAACCAGTCAGTTCAGTTTACTGCTATCCACTATTTTCTCACTAAAGGAGAATATCCATGTACAGAAATAAATGTTGTTGGGGAGGGGACAGAGGAAAGAGCCTGATATCTGTAATAAGGAGATAACAGAGTTCAACATGTAAAGAAATCCAAATTTAGGAGGCTATCTTTTATTTAGTTCTTTGAATGCCTCCTAAAAATGACTGTCATAAATGATAGTTGGGGCAGAAATATTTTAATGATCAGTACCATAGAAAGCAAGATGTTAGCATGAAGGACCTCTACGGTAGGAAATCAATTTTTAAAATAGAAGTATAAAGAATCTTTTCTCTTAACTCTAACCATGATGGTGTAGGTCAAAAAGCTATACCTCATTCTGAGCAGGGATGAAAAGATATAAAAATAGGATTATCAGACTTCAAGTGTCAAAAGACAAAATTATGACAAATTTAGGTTAACTATCTAAATTGGCTTTTATTTGTGATTCTAGAATTGGGCAACACCTCATTCTGTAAGATAGGATGAGTGTTCCCATGAGCTGAGCAGAGGAGTTTGGCTTTACAGATAGAAAAGAGCTGAATAAAGCAGCAACAGAACAAAAAGTAGATTGGTCATTTCAAAGTTACTTTCCTTGTGAAGGTTAAAGCAGAAGGGACTTCCTTATCATGCCGACTAAAACCAGCCTGCTTGGGGATTTGGCTATTATCGCTCTCTCTCTATTTCTGGGAAGGTCAGATAAACAACTTAGTTTCAGCTTGGTGGTGTGGAGCTTCAGCATGAGTGACTCCATTTGGGTTTGGCCTGTCAGACCTAGTGCAGGATCTCAGTCCAAACCAAAGGCCGCCTCTAAATTTTGTTTAACACAAGTAGCAAAGTTTCACCAAAATTTAGGAGACCTTTTTTTAAAAAAAATCATACAGGCAACATAAATAAAAATAGAGCAAGAAAAATTGGCAAAGCTCATGACTCCAAGATCTGGTTCAAGAGCAGAACTTGGGTCCAGAATATGTAATTAATGATGCCAGTGGGGAAAGTTTACTTGCCAGGTCTCTGGATACACTTTTTAATTTGAACATTCAAACTCCAAGAACCATAAGCTCTGTAACAAAGGAAGCCTAGAGGGGAAGAATAAAATACATTCCTCATTAATATAGTTTGGATATGTGTCCCCACCCAAATCTCATGTTGAAATGTAATCCCCAGTGTTGGAGGTGGGGCCTGGTGGAAGCTGATTGGATCATGGGGGCGGTTTCTCATGAATGGTTTAGAGTGTGTGTAAGTGTTCATGAAAGATCTAGTCATTTAAAAGTGTGTGCAAGCCCCCACAACTCCATCACTCTCTTGCTCCTGCTCTGGCCATGTGACATGCCTGCTTCCCCTTCGCCTTCCACCATAATTATAAATTTCCTGAGGCCTCCCCAGAAGCTGAGCAGATGCCAGCACCAAGCTTCCTATACAGCCTGTAGAACCATGAGCAATTTAAACCCCCTTTCTTTATAAATTACCCAGTCTCAGGTATTTCTTCATAGCAATGCAAGAACGGGCTAATACACTCATCTTAGGTGAAGTTTCTTAAAAGGTTCTGAATCTTCATTGTGAGAAATTTCTAATTAGGAATCATTTCTATAAATAGGACTGTTTGACTCAAGGCTGACATTGTGCCTCATGGTCTTCATGGCATATGGGACTCTACATATGTGTTAGATGTGTTCATCCTAAACCTTTAATCTATCATTTTACTTAAGCCTTTTTTTTCTCTTGTGCTTGTAAGTCCTCATAGAACAACTTGTTCTATTAACTCATCAAGCCTACTCAATAATTACTACAACTAGTCATTTCAATTCACACAACGATTTAGAAGTATTTCCAAAGTAAACTGCAAATAATTAATAGCTTGACATATCATTTTTTCTGTGAAATGTTATACTGGTTGTATTAAAACCTGTATTTAAATAAATTATACTACTAACTCCAAAAAAAGTAATTAGAATCCCTGCATCTACCAATTCACGTTTTCCAAAGATGTATAGGAAAAAGATATTCTTTGAATTCTAAATATTATTATTGAAATGGGCCTACCACACACAAAACATATAGCTGTGTTCATTTTCAAAATCAAAGAAGCAGCACCAAGCAACTTGAAATTTGATGCAGATTTCCTTCTGACATTTATTTACTGAACTGTGTTGAACAGTAAAAAAAAATACATTATAAAATTTCATTTCTGTAGGCAATGCTAGTGCTAATGCAATCAAATGGAATAAACAGGAAGATGCTTATAAAAACCTGTTTCCAGTGGCAATTACTATTTTTTAAACTTGTTCCTCAGGTTGTATCTTATCAAAGTTCTGTTTACACCTTATCTAGGATGTGAGATTGGATGATTTGCCTCTGTCAGATGTTGAAGTCTGAGTAAAATAAACAGTTTTCATTTTGCATCATAAAACTTCAGACCACAAGGCCATCATAAAAACTCAGGGATGAAAACAGAACACAGAGCAGGTTAAACAGAACATTTTTTATTCTCTTCTCTCTTCATAACAACAAACTGGGCTGAAAACACATAGCCATGAAACACCAACTGTCCTTAGACAATTTCCCTTGAAGGCCCTGACCTCTAGAGACTTCTGTTTGTTCTGCATAATTTTTTAAATAAGTAATATCATATGATTACCAGGTGCCCTAAAGAAGACATGGGGACCCCCATATACTGCTATGATTTGGCTGAAGGTGAAGCTGTATCCACCATCATGGCTATTTTTAGAAAAGAATAACCTTCTCTTTGGTTTTTGGCGTTTGTTCTATTCTCCATCCCCCAAGTACACTTTTAAAAGACTCTTTTTTTATAAAAATAAGCCAAGGGGAAGCTAGTAAAGCATTTACCCCAGTGGGCTTCCCATAAGAACCTTTAGTTTTAGATGACAATAATTAAATATCAGCAATATTCAAGCCCAGGACTATGGAGACCTTGGCATTTCTTTAAGTAATTAGCTTTTTACCATTGTCTCAGAGTAATTGTTAAAAACCTATTAAAATATTTTACATCGAAATTGATAACTTATGTACACGATTTTTATAAATATCTCAAGCAATTAATTGAGGTAAAATCTTAGGAAAACTCCATGGAGAAACTAACTCCTACATCTGCTTCTTTCCCAACTGTTTGTATTCCTGGTTGTGGGGTTTTCTTGGGGATTCGCAAAACTACTTTTAAATCTACTAAAGGAAAACAGAAAGCCAAGAGTAACAAGAGTGGCACCTGTCAGAGGTCCCCGGAATGCCTACTACTAGTTGTATCCTTTTCCTGTTCCCAAAGAGCAACATGTTGCCATTGCAATGCCCTTTTAGCTCCATGAGCATGGGCCTCTTTAGGCTTGTTCACCACCATATTGCCAGTACCTAAAACAAACAAATTACTATTTTTAAAAAACCATTGTTTTTAATTCTGTAAATGCAAACTGCAGAAGATCATACCAATGTTTGGTTTTCAAAAATTATGCATCTTGAAATGTCTAATAAGAATATGAGGTAGATAGGAGGACTTATTGTCTTAGCACAATCAAGGATCATAGTTTTTTCCCTTATCTGTGTTTAACAGATTTAAACTTTATTTGCCCTTTGCAGAACATATGGCCATTATGTTATGTATTCAGAAAATGAAACTAGTATTTAAGATTATATCATTTGATTCCTTATAGTTATGTTTTTATCTGAGTATTTAAAGATGTTTCAAAAGTAAAATCTTGTGAGTAAGGGCTGCCCTCTCCACCTGACTTAAAACTGTAAACCGTTCTCTTTCCTATATCTCTAATAACCCTTAGCCTCCTCAGATTTTATTTTAGTTTTTGGTTATTTTTTATTTGTTTGTTTGTTGCATTTTCACCTTCTAACACACCACATGTCTTTATTTTCTTGCCTCCCTTTAACCCCAATTAGAACATAAATGCCACAGGGATTTTTTAAGGACAGGAATATTTGTTTTGTTTACTAATGTTTTCTGTATGCTCAGCTAAAACAGTGCCTGTCAGAGAGTGGATGCTCACTAATTTTTCAATGCATGAATATTATTTTTTTAAAAATTAGATATGCCCTTCTACCATACTTATATTAATAACTAGAAATATAAAACCATAAATGCAAAACTGAGTAAGAATTATAACATATCCAACCTTGGTCTGTTTTTGGTAATGGCCTCAGGGAATGTTTCATGAGAAATAGCACGGACTTTTGTAATAACTGTTACACATTTGGGCAAATAGCTATAGAGCTTTGGCCAGGTTTTCTCAAAACCATTTCATCCCAGGGATGTATCTGCTTTGTTTATGAGCTTGGTGCAGGATATTCTTTGTTTCAGATCAGAATGCTTTTGTAAGCAAGTAATAATAGAAGGTTTGAGGGGATTAAACTATAACGACATTCATTGTTTACTGAACAAGAAAAGGTAGGCAGGCCCAGGGTTCGATCATGTTATTTAGGGTCCAGGCTCTGTCCAACTTTCTGCTTCCCATTCTTACCTTGTTGGACTTTTTTTTCTTTTTTTTTCTTTTTGCTTAGTCAAGTGCCTAATGGTTGCAAGATGGCTACCACTGCATAAGGCTTCATACCTGCACTCAAGACAGAAAAGAAGCAGGTGATGCAACATTGGGTTTCCTGACATCTGTTCCTTTTAGAAGAAAAGCAAAAAGTTTTCCAGAAAATCCAGCAAAGTTTCACTGACCAGAACCAGGTAACATGACCATCCATGGGGATTAAAAACGCTGGGAAGCAAATATATCTGGTCAAGAACTCAATTGCCTGACAATGATTGTCTAGCCTTGTGGGAGATTTTTAAATTCTTAATGCCTAGGCCCCACCTCTGACCAATTAAATTAGATTCATGGAGGGAAAGCAGGAATCTGTATTTTTAAAAGCCATCTGGATTATTATATTGTGCAGGCGGACCAGACCACCCAAGAATCATTGCGAGGGCTAGGCACATTGTCATCATGAGTGAAATCTGGGTTTTGTTAAAAACAGAAGTAAAGGGGAGGGGTTAAGCAAGCAAAAAACAGTGCCAGTCACACCTTCGATTTATTATTAATACTGAGAGGTGAGGCCAGCTGGACTTCCTGGGTGGAGTGGGGACTTGGGGATCTTTCCTGTCTTACAAGAGGATTGTAAAACGCACCAATCAGTGCTCTGTAAAATGCACCAATCAGCAGTCTGTAAAACGCACCAATCAGCGCTCTGTAAAATGCACCAATCAGCACTCTGTAAAATGCACCAATCAGCGCTCTGTAAAATGCACCAATTAGCAGGATTCTAAAAGTAGCCAATCATGGGGAGGATTGAAAAAAGGGCACTCTGATAGGACAGAAACAGAACATAGGAGGGGACAATAAGGGAATAAAAGCTGGCCACCCCAGCCTGCAGTGGCAACCCAGGTGGGTCCCCTCCCATGCTGTGGAAGCTTTGTCCTTTTGCTCTTCACAATAAACCTTGCTACCACTCACTCTTTGGGTCTGTGCCATCTTTAGGAGCTATAACACTCACCGTGAAGGTCCACGGCTCCATTCTTTAAGTCAGCAAGACCACGAACCCACCAACAGGAGCCAACTCTGGACACATTACCACATCTCTACTTGAAAAGACTCATTCTGTTGTTCATGCTCACATTTATTCAGTGGACACTTATTACACACCTACTAAGTCATAGGCACTGGGGACAAAAAAATGAACAAATTCCATAAGTTGGAATCTAATGTGAGGAGACAAATATGTAAAGAAAATCCATCAAACCCAATATAACAGGGGCTGAGAGAAGGGATGAATGGAGAGTCATTGTTCAACGGGCACAGAGTTTCAGTTTTGCAAGATGAAAAGTTTCTATGTTGCGGGAAGTCAGGGACCCCCGAATGGAGGGACTGGTTGAAGCCACGGCAGAAGAGCATAAATTGTGAAGATTTCATGGACATTTATCACTTTCCCAATCAATACTCTTATAATTTCCTATGCCTGCCTTTACTTTAATCTCTTAATCCTGTCATCTTTGTAAGCTGAGTAAGTATGTCGCCTCAGGACCCTGTAATGATTGTGTTATGTGTACAAATTGCTTGTAAAACGTGTGTTTGAACAATATGAAATCTTGGCATCCTAAAAAAGAACAGGATAACAGCGATTTTCAGGGAACAAGGGAGATAACCATAAGGTCTGACTGCCTGCGGGGCCTGGCAGAACAGAGTCATATTTCTCTTCTTGCAGAAAGCAAATAGCAGAAATATCACTGAATTCTTTTCCCAGCAAGGAATAACCCTGGGAAAGGAATGCATTCCCAGAGGGAGGTCTCTAAAATGGCCACTCTGGGACTGTCTGTCTTATGCAGTCGAAGATAAGGGATGAAATACTCCCTGGTCTCCTGCAACGCCCTCAGGCTTGCTAGGATTAGGAAATTCCAGCCTGGAGAATTCCAGTCAGACCAGTTGTCAGCTCTCGAACCCTGTTTCCTGTTAAGATGTTTACCAATGACAATGCGTACCCAGCAAGACATGGAACCTCATCAGTAATTCTAATTTTGCCCTGGCCTTGTGATCTTGCTCTGCCTGTCTGCCCTTGTGATCTTTTATTGCCCTTTCAAAGCATGTGATCTTTGTGACTTACTCCCTGCTCATACCCCCCTCCGCTTTTGAAATCCCTAATAAAAACTTGCCGGTTTTGCGGCTCAAGGGGCATCACGGAACCTGCCGACATGTGATGTCACCTCCGGAGGCCCAGCTGTAAAATTTCTCTGTTTGTACTCTTTCTCTTTATTTCTCACTCTGGCCGACACTTAGGGAAAATAGAAAAGAACCTACATTGAAACACTGGGGTCTGGTTGTCCCGATAGTTCTAGAGATCTGTTCAATGTGAATGTAGTTAACACTACAGAACTGTACACTTAAAAATGGTTAAGATAGGCCAGGCACAGTGACTTATGCCCGTAATCCCAGAACTTTGGGAGGCCAAGGCGGGCAGATCATCTGACGTCGGGAGTTCGAAACCAGTCTAGCCAGCATGGCGAAACCCCACCTCTATCAAAAAAATACAAAAATTAGCCTGGCATGATGGCAGGTGCCTGTAATCCCAGCTACCCGTGAGGGTGAGGCAGGAGAATTGCTTGAACCTGGGAGGGAGAGGTTGCGCAAGCCAGTATCACGCCACTGCACTCCAGCCTGGGCAAAAGAGCAAGACTCTGTCTCAAAAAAAAAAAAAAAGGTTAAGATAACTTTCATGTTGTGTATTTTTTACCTAATTTATAAAATAAAACAAAAACTAATATGCTAGGTCCTAATCGAGGACTAAGACTAAAGAGCCTGTGGGAGAACAGAGGATAGTTTTCATTTATTGAAACCTCTGGAAGCAGATAATTGCCCAGCTTATCAGTAACTACCTGTCTTTGTTCTTTAATTTAACACGCTACAACCTAATCTGGGGATGCTTACCTTGCTTAGACTGTGATAAACAAATGGTAAACAAGCAGTAGCTTCATTCTGGGACACCCAGATGACACCTTCATGGGAATGAAATCAGCAGACCAGACAGCCAGAAAGAGACCTTGGAACTTAGAAGGCTTAAAAAAGCTTTGAGGGATTAAGCCCAAGCCTTTCTTCCCATCCTCTGTGTAAACAGGCCAGTAACCCACTAACAAACCTACTCTTAAAATTGAATATATTTAAGGCTTTTCTTGGCCTTCATTTCAGCAAGCTAAACAATCTCACCTCCTTTAACCTTTCATGTAAGATTTATTTTTTTTTTTAGTTATTTTTTTCCTTGAACTTCTCTAATTTCATACTCATGTTAAAAATGAAATTATTGGCTGGGCGTGGTGGCTCATGCCTGTAATCCCAGCACTTTGGGAGGCCGAGGCAGGCAGATCACCTGAGGTCGGGAGTTCAAGACCAGCCTGACCAACATGGAGAAACCCCGTCTCTACAAAAAATACAAAATTAGCTGGGCGTGGTGGTGCATGACTGTAATCCCAGCTACTTGGGAGGCTGAGGCAGGAGAATCGCTTGAACCCAGGAGGCAGAGTTTGCGGTGAGCTGAGATTGTGCCATTGCATTCCAGCCTGGGCAACAAGAGCAAAACTCTGTCTCAAAAAATAAATAAATAAAATTATTATAATAAATGTCAGAAAAAATATTATGTTAAATAATAGTTAACAAATGTCCAATTTGTGATCAGTTCGTGGTCCACTCTTAGTGTTTAGGGTTATAACAGCTAAATTGGGATTAATATTGTGCCTAACCAGTCTTTCCCTTGCATTTGCCCCTATCAGATTTATCTTATTATTGATAATTTTTTTCTCAAGTTTTTGAATATCACTTCGACGGTGTTTGGGTAGAAGGCCAACTATAACTTGAAGAAGAAGAGCAAGAGATTTCCAAATCAAGTTATCACCTAGCACAGTTTTCAATAATGTACATAAATTTTTAAAATTGGATGTATTCCCAGCTTGAAGTAGCAAATACAGTCATGCATCACTTAATGAAGAGAATATGCTCTGATAAATGTGTCATTAGGCTATTTCATTGTTGTGCAAACATCATAGAGTATACTAACACAAAACTAAATAGTATAACCTACTACAGACTTAGGCTATATGGTATAGCCTATTGCTCCTAGGCTACAAACCTGTGTAGCATGTTATTATGCTGAATCCTGTAGGCAGTTGTAACACAATAGGGACTATTTATGTATCCGAACACGAAAAAAGTACAGTAAAAGTACTGTATTAAAAATGAAAAATCATACCTGTATAGGGCATTTACCATGAATGGTGCTTGCAAAACTGGAAGTTGTTCTGGGTCAGTGAGTGAGTCAGTGAGTGAGTGGTGAGTGAATGTGAAGGCCTAGGATATTACTGTACATTGCTATAGGTTTTATAAACGCTGTACACTTAGGATACCCTAAATTTATATAAAAAATTTTTTCAATAATAAAGTAATCTTAGCTTACTGTAACTTTTTTACTTTATCAACTTTTTTAATTTTTCTTACTTTTCAACCTGTTCATGATAACACTGAGCTTGAACACAAACATATTATAGAGCTCTACAAATTATTTTATTTATATCCTTGTATCCTTATAATCTATAAGTTTTTTCCATTTTCAAAATTATTTATTTTAGTTTTTAAACTTTTTTGTTAAAATCTAAGACACAATCACATACATCAGCCTAGACCTACACAGTGTCAGGATCATCAAAGTCACTGTCTTTCACCTCCCTATCTCATCCCACTGGGAGGTATTCAGGGGCAATAACACACACAGAGCAGTCATCTTCTGTGATAATCTCTTCTTCTAGAATACTTGCTAAAGGACCCATCTGAGGCTGTTTTACAGTTAACTTTTTCTTTATAAGCAGAAGCAGTATACTCTAAAATAATGATTTAAAAATACAGCATAATAAATACATAAGCCAGTAACATAGTCATGTATTATCATTATAAAATATTATGTACTGTACATAATTGTATGGGCTATACTTCTTTATGACTGGCAATGCAGTCTGTGTAGGTTTGTTTATACCTGCATCATAATATCATAGCACAACACGTTACTCATATGTTTGTAACATGTTGTAACAAACATATGAGTGATATGAGTGACATGTTGTGCTATGAAGTTATGACAGCTATGATGTCATTAGGCAATAGGGATTTTTCAGCTCCATAATGATCTCACAGTACCACCATCATATATGCAGTTGATCATTGACCAAAACATCTTTATGCAGTACATGACTCTGCTTGACATAACTGGGCTATACAATTAAAACATATGGATGTCAAATATATCTGAGATTGTTTGGATTAACAATAATTTCCAATATTTGTTATAGACTTCTGTGTCTTAGGACTCTATTTACTAGATGATGCTCAGTAGCAAAGTTGTCTTCCAGGAAATCCATCTTTCCAAAACCGTAGCGGGCTGTGCTCAACCCACAGACAAGAAGCCTTGGGGTTTTGTAACAGCACTTCTCTCCCTCCCAGTACACACACTCTTTCACAAATTTAGGAAGTCGTTATTTAAAGAAGCTCACCACCACTGTTAAAAAGAAAGCTGCCAACTTAAGAGTGTGTGTGCCCAGCCCAAAAACTCTGGAAAACCTACACTGTAACCTGCATCTAATGTAGACAGCCAATACAACATTCAACGCAATCTACGTACAATGTCCAGATAACAGATTCAATCAATTCTGATTAACACAATTAATCAATGTGCTAGTACAAAATATTTTTTTTTTGAGATGGAGTCTCACTCTGTTGCCCAGGCTGGAGTGCAGTGGAGAGATCTAGGCTCACTGCAGCCTCCACCTCCCGGGTTCAAACAATTCTGTCTCAGCTTCCTGAGTAGCTGGGATTATAGGCATGCACTACAATGCCCCACTAATTTTTGTATCTTTAGTAGAGACTGGGTTTTACCACGTTGGCCAGGCTAGTCTCGAACTCCTGACCTCAGGTGATCCACATGCCTCAGCCTCCCAAAGCGCTGGAAAACCTCTAAGAAATCACAAAATATAAAATTGAGACTATAAGGCCCAACCCCTGATTATAATCCCCATTAATTAACCTGCCTGAGTTGGCCCAAGATTGCATTGTCCACACCTATCAACAATAAGTAATAAGCACTTAAGCATTAGAGGTTTGATTTATAGAAAATCTATTGTCAGTGAGGAATAAATTCAGCCAAACTCAGATGTCAACTGGATTATCTTGATTTAAAATTGGTTTGCACCCGCATTCTATGGCAATGATGACCCAGCACCCCTCTCTGTGCATTCCCTGATGACAGACCACATGCTTAGGTGCCCCTTACCAGCCTGTGCTCTGACCTCCTGCTTCTCCTGAATGTACTCCATTGAAAGACCTCCACAACCCATGCAGAGGATGCCACTCCTTTTCCTTATCACAGCACCTTACTTTGAGTGCATCACCCTGGTACTTTCACTCCTACTATTTGAAGCAAATGGCTGTGTTTTGTTTGTTTATTTTACTGAAAGTTTGGACCACTAAAGATGGTTTAACCTGGCAGTGCCAGAAACAAATTTGAGCACTGAACATCCTTCTTAGAAGTTCTCAGCCAACACCCCACAGGGAGTCTCTTACGGCCAGCTCATCCTCACTGGTCTCAGCTTTGCACGATGCTGTTCCACGGGTTCCCCATTATCTGATCTTTCCCCCCCATTAGGGTATTTCCTACCTCCTTTTGACTTCTTACGCAGAACAGTTTAATTATCTCTGTATTTCTCTGTTTATGACTTCAGAGCCTCACTAAACTCCATCAAAAAATTTTCGTAAACAGACTATTTTGTACCTAAGATGAATTCCAGGACCAGCTTTTAAAATTATTTTTCTTAACCTGGCTACATTTCGATTTCGAAGTTTATGAGACAGAAGTTCCATATCATCTAAATTGATCAGAGAGACAGAGCACCAAAGCCATACATAGTGATTGAAGGTGCAAATATTGTTACCTGTCTGTGATCTGAAAGCTCAACTGGCATCAAATAATTTCAGGCATTATGTCTTATTTCAAAGATGTTTTACGAGAGAATGAAATGATTGCCTAAGCCAGTGCTTCAGGTTGTATGCTTTTGTTTTGTATCTATATTGTTTTTCTGTTTAGCCAAGTAATTCATACTCATTGCAAAAATTGTAACATTAAATATGAATATAAATAGTAAATTTTTAATTATTAGATTTCAGACTTTTTAAAAGAAAATCATTAGAGGATAAGCCTGATTATGTGTGGATATAACAGAGAACACTTTTTCAATGGTGCTAAAATCCATTTTTCAAAATCGTGCAAGATATCCATGGGCAGCAAGTAATTATCACACTTCAACAAAAAGAAAAATATAAAAAGACAAATATGTAATAAGTAAGTCTGCTTGTTCCATAGTCTACTCTTCCTTCATGCCAATGACAGGAGCAATACTGACTGAATAAAGCCAATGTTCTAATAAACTCTTCAGATTTTATTCTGCCAAATACCATTCATAATGAAGTAAGGTACTCTATTTGTGTTTTTGAGAAAATAAAAGCTAACCCTTTGTTGTTTTTATTTGCAGATCACATCTGCTTGAGTTTTGAGGGAATTATTTTTTTCAGTTACCACTAAGAAAATACACAAAATAAATGACCATCTACTAAAATGGAATAAGACATACAGGAAAATGAAAAGGATAAATATCAAAACATAGGTATCCTAGCTAATGTTGGACATTTCTGGGGTTTTCTTTGTACTAAGAAATAGAAAAAGGAGCTAATAGCAAATCTCTAAGGAAAATAATAATTCATAGTCAATATTATCATAAATGCAACAAGAGAAAAGGAATATTAAAACAATAGTCTGAGGGAGGTGAACATAACTGCAAAAAGAAAATGGCTTTATTTAGTCACTACAGTTGATTCAAGTACATTGAAGAAAATTGCAGATTTAGTCATTCATTCATTCAACATATATATCCAAGAAATAATATCCATACTCTCTTCCAACTGGGGCATCATTAGGTCTATATTTTGAGTTTTATGAGCTCAAAATATATTTAAACAAAATCACATCAAACAGCCTCATGTCTTGAAATATGCATTAAATAAATGCCACACTTTTCAGAAAAGACATTGGAAATAGTCAACTATACTTGTAGATCAAAGTAATTTCATGCACTATAGATCTGAAGCAAAAATAACATATAAAAAAAGAATTATCTCTCCAGAACAGAGCATAAAGATTGTATCTTTTGAATTTTGATTCTACATTTAAACTAGAGCTATAAACACTAATTAGCAAATACTGTTTTAAAGACAGTATTTACATATACCATGAAATGTTCTGCTGAATTTTCTCCTTTTGATTGTATGTTCAAAGAAGCACCATTCAAGATGATTATTGTGTGTACTTAAGTGGTTTAAAGGATCAGTATGTGACCAATAGTTTTTTCCCAAATGGCTTGCACTTGCAGTCGTAAAAATATGTAGATTCTCTTTTTCACAATCTATACTGACTTGGTTGGAATGTGTCTGTCTGACAGATTCATGTGTCTGTATCTGTGGTTTTACCACAATACCATAACACAATTGAATTCCATAAAATTTATAAAATCCTACTCTTTCCAAGTTACTCTGTGGGGCTGCGTGGCAGGAGTTCATCATACCTCCACAGTGCAATGCTCACAAATGAATGGGGGAAGAGACTAAGCTAATACAAATCACAGGGAGAGAAGTAAACCAAGTTAGCTGCTCCTACCTGGGAAGAGTGGGTGCCTGTATCAATCAAGATTCCTTGTTGCAAGAAATAGATGCTAACTTTAACTGATTAAGCAAAGTAAAGCGTGCGTGTGTGTGTGTGTGTGTGTGTGTGTGTGTGTGTGTGTGTGTATGACTCATTTGTTGGGCAGTCTGGAAAACCAATCTGGAAGCTAAGCTTTCAGAAACTGGCCTGACCAGAAAACTAACTGCTGCCACTACTACCACCACCCCCAGCAGTTCCTCTTCTGCCTCAGGAACTCAATCCTGTTCATGAAGCTGTTCCTGAAGGTCAGACACCCCAACAATACCCCAGGAAGTAAAATGAATTGTGGAAAGAGCCTTTTCCCCCACATTGCTCATTTCTGAGTCACGTGAGGCTCACTGGTAATGTCTAGATCACATGACTATGCCCTGGTTAGCAAAGAGGCTCCACCTGCGGAGGTGGGTGGGGCCCATCAGAAGGATGATGCCCCAGACTTGGCAGAGATATGGTTTGGATTTGTGTCCCTGCCCAAATCTCATATCGAATTGTAATCCCCAGTGTTGGAGGATGGGCCTGGTGGGAGGTGATTGGATCATGGGGGCGGAGTTCCCCCTTGCTGGTCTCACGACAGTGAGTGAGATGAGATCTGGTTACTTAAAAGTGTGCAGCACCTCCCCATCCTCTCTCTTCCTCCTGCTCCAGCCATCTAAGAGAAGCCTGCTTCCCCTGTCCCCATGAATGTAAGTTTCCTGAGGCCTCCCTAGCCATGCTTCCAGTTGAGCCTGCGGAACAGTGGGCCAATTAAAACTCTTTTCTTTATAGATTACCCAGTCTCAGGCATTTCTTTATAGCAGTACAAGAATGGGCTAATATGGTGCTCAAAGGGAGATAAGAAACCAAAAACATGACAAAGGCTTACTCAGCTTCAGAATAAACTCGTTCATTCAACTTCATTAAGTGGCTACCGTTGCTGGGCCCAGTTGCTTTCATTTTATTCCCATATATGACACTGTATTGTCATCCTTTATATGCCCATCTCAGCAATTCAGCCCTGTCACCATTACCTCCCATTGATTTGAAAGTTTCTCAAAGGCTGGAACATTTAACTGGCACATTTGCCACAAACTCAACAAATATTTATGAATGAATAAATGAATGATAAAGGTATAAAATATTGCATAAAAGGGTACAAGAAAGGCAGGAAAGTACACCAGAGAAGATGTGGCATTCTAGCTTATCCTCAAAGAAAAAGAAAGAAAGGAAGAGAAGAGCGCTCTAGCCAAAGGGAACCATATAAGCAGAGGCCTGGGAGAAGGGAAGTAGTGGGCATTTTGAAGAAGTTAGCACTTGAATTGCTTGGCATCTAGCAACGGTTCTTCATCTCATGGAGAGAAGCGGCCAAGGCTTGTCACCAACCCTACTCAACTGTACTGGAATATAGGAGAGTGGGGTGGCAAGCTTGACACTGGTGACTTCTCAGGTAATTCTGAGGCGTATTCCTGGGTAAGAAACATTATTTATAAAGTGTATAGGGAGGAAGAAGAGATAGTGAGGAAGAGAGGAACTAGAAAGGAAAGTTGTGAAGAAGTTTATTTTGGAGGTACTCCTATCCCCTTTGTGCTCTCACTTCTCTACTTCATTGGCCTCACTACATTGCCCTTATTCCTGTATCCTGCTTGCAAAGGCCCCTGCTGATAGGGCAGTTACAGCAATTCTCCTGAGAGGGGCCTCCTTAGTTGCCCTTTCATTTAGTTACTTTTTATTGGCATACATTTGAGAGGCCACCACAGGCAAGCCAGTGTTCTCGCTACAGATGCCCAGATGAAGTCATCCCATCCTCAAGGATTTCAGAATCTATAGCACTTGCATTTTAATATATAAGTATATACATCATACACCTTTAAGAACTAAAAGAATTGCCAGTGGCACCAAAATAGGGAGGTATCTCAAAGCAAATATTCTTGTCCTAAATTCTTAAAACACCTCCACTTAAAAGTCTGTCCATTCTAAAATTGTTCCTGCCGACTTCCAATTTCCTACATGTTGAAATATGTAATATTCGAACAGTAAATTGCAGCTGGATATGCTAAATTTGTCTATAGGGATCCATAGTTTTCAGAAGAGACTTTTTTAAAGAAGAAGAGATGATGGAGAAAAGAGTATCTGAGTAATGGGGGAGAGAATTCCAGGCAACTCTCTTACCAGAAAATGAATTAATTTCTCCCTAAAGAGGCAGAACTCCCCCTATTCCATCGCATCGCAAGCATTTTGTGAAGGGCATTGGTACAGCTGACATACTGCAGCACAGTTCAAAAGGAACAAATGCACATGACTCCCACATCTGAAACAAGAGTAGACCCGACCTTGCTGACCAAAGGCTCCTGGAGGGGAAAAGACATCAGAAGAAAGAGGGGAAAGTAAGGGGAAGATTGATTGGCTCTGCAAAACTGCAGCCTCAGCTCAGCTGTGGTTTCACCCAGGCCAGCACACTGCTGGTCGGTGCTGGACTGAATAGGTCATTTTATTTTTTCAGCTGCCTTTGGTTGTACTGACATAACTGGGCCCCTACCCACCGCTCTACCGCATCTCTATCTACTCCACTCATATACTTTACGCTCTAATAACACTTAACCGCTATCGTGGCCTTCCTGTTCCCCAGCCCCCACACGCCGTCTCATTTTCATCTGCTGCTTCTCCCTCTTACACATCCTTCATGCTGGACTCAAGAGCGATTTTGTCCAGGAAGCCCTCCCTGCCTCCTCTTTGTCGGTGCTGTCATAGCTTCCCAGGTATGTCCTCAGTGAGTCATTCAACTTCACCATCCTCTAAGCCCTTGAAGTCCAAACCCTTGCTTACCCATCTTTGAATCCTCAAGACAGGGTGGTGACTGGCAGAGAGTAGGTGTTCAGTATTTGTTGAACTGAATGGAACGCATCCTATCTGCATACTTAACATCTTGGGCACAGAATGTAGAGAGAAGTAAAGGGGGTTCCTGTCCTCCCCAGACAGACTTGACAGTCAGAACCCCAAAGTATAGAGAAGTTGAAATGAACTATGGCAGTAGCCCAGAAAAGGAAAACATGTGTCTGAGGGCAAGAAAAGAATTCATCAAAACGGTAGTGTGTGAGGGCTGGGTGCCTGTAATCCCAGCACTTTGGGAGGCCGAGGCAGGCGGATCGCTTGATCTCAGGAGTTCGAGACCAGCCTGGCCAACATGGTGAAACCCCTTGTCTACAAAAAATACAAAAATTAGCCCGGTGTGGTGGGGCTTGCCTGTGGTCCCAGCTACTGGAGAGGCTGAGGTGGGAGGATCACTGGAGCTCAGGAGGTGGAGGTTGCAGTGAGCCAAGATCACGTCACTGCGCTCCAGCCTGGGCGACAGAGGGAGACCCTGTCTCAAAAAATAAAAAATAAAAAGCAGCATCTGAAGAGTCTTAGGACTGAACCTTGGAAAAGCTCATGTTATGTGACTCCATGAAGAATTTTTACTGTACGGCCCAGTAGAGCATGAGCTGGGTGGGGGCGGGGGTGAGTGTGGGAGTGTCGGGGGAGGTGAGGGAGTATCGGTTCTTCACCTTAACATCCCATTCTGAAGCACAGGACAGCCCCTTGTCAGAGACACACATGCATTTATCATTTCTGTATAACTGACTCAATATATAGCTACAGAGCTAATTTCACGCTGTTTATCTTGTAACATGGATTCTGTCTATGCTTCCCAAGTAATATTTTCATTTCCATTTTAAAATTCAGAGTTTAGAAAAATGCCTTCAAATACTGTTAGGAGAACCATTCAAATCAGGTGCCCAAAACTAGATGGCACATTGATTCATCTATGGCTGGATGGTTAACTAAGTAGTGCAAGAAATATGAGCTGTTTCAGAACGCAGACATTTGTTAGAGAACAGGAACTTCTGCTCTCCGTCCTGGAGATTCCAACGTTTGGCCCGATTCTTTGTGAAAACAGACCAGGGCTCCTTCTATGAGAAGAGTAGAGGAGAGGAATGAAGGACAGGAAGAGGACGGAGTTGGGAGGAATGGAGGAAAAGGCATTATGTTAGATAGGGAGAAATCTAGGCTCCAGCCTCAGCTGTGCTGCTAACTCGCTGTCTCTTGACCTCTCTGGGCATTAATTTCCTCAATCTACAAAATAAGGCAACTGGACTGAATTATCAATTCTAACCCTTCCACCTGTGATTCTAACCCATTCTGGTGCCTAATCAAGGAGGGGACAGATGGTCAACCAGGAAGACCCATATGGGCCACAGAGGGCTGATGCGACCCTCCCGGGCTCTCCGTCTCTCTCACCCTCTCCTTCCCCCTCCCTCTCCCCCTCCCCCCTCCCTCTCCCTCCCCCTCTCCCCCTCCCCCCTCCCCCTCTCCCCCTCCCCTTTGGCATCACACGCCCCTGCGCGCCGCCTCCAGGAGCGAGCCGCGCGCGCCCGAGGCCACGTGACCCGAAGCCGCGGGGGCGCGCCTGAGCCGCCATGTCGGAGGCGCGTGGAGAGCCAGGGTCTGGGCCTGAGGCTGGCGCCCGATTCTTCTGCACTGCGGGTCGCGGCCTGGAGCCTTTCCTGATGCGGGAGGTGCGGGCGCGGCTGGCGGCCACGCAGGTGAGTTGGCCCCGCTGCGCGCCTGGGGAGGTGGGCGGCCCTGTCCCTGCCCTGTTGCCCACCCCAGTCGTGGACGCGGGAAAGCGACGCTGGCGCCCCTCTGTGTTCCACGCGACGGTCGCCGCCCCCCGAGGTTGACTGGCAGGCGCTTCCGCTCCGGCCGAGAGAAGCCACCATTCCTTTCTTTCCTTGTATAGCAAATCCAGTTCTTCACTTCTCAGGGCTCAAGTTTTTAAGAGAGGTGTTGAGGCAAGTTATTTCCTGGATTCTTTAAAGTAGTAAGTAGTGCCTGTAATTAGAATCTGGCCTGTCAGAGTTAGAACCCTTCGCTCTTTAAATGCAAACATAATCTCCAAGTTCAGTTACCTGACTTTTTGTTAGTTTCTTGACAGTGATTGTATTTTACTACATAGGATTGTTGTGAGAATTAAATCATATAGCGTATGCAAAGTACACTTTAAACACGCAGTAAATAGCAGCCAGAAAAATAATATACTCTTGCAGGCCTCATAGTTATCTGTTATTGATTTCTATGAAATGAACAAGGTTTTAAGCATCGGTTTAGGTTTTAGAATGTTGAAAACTGGTTTCTTGAAAGTAGGGGATGAAGGTATAATAGAAAAGGTATCTTGATGGGGTGTATGGGACACTGTGAGTGATGTACTCTTGGAAAAGGAGAGCTTCCTAAATGAAATTAACCCCTCCACCCTGGCAGCTCCTACAGTGTGGAAAGCCCACAAAAGGAGTTTCTGCAGTGAAAGGTTGGAGTCATGAAGAATTATGTCAGTTTTATTAGACTACCTGCCACTTGTGTTTTGGGTCACAGAATTTAATAGAGTATTGAATGTAGCTAATCTTAAAAAGCATCAATATATAATAACTACTGGCATTTATTGAACATTTAATATGTGTCAGGCACATGTTCTTAGATCTTTACCCTATATTTATTTGCGTACTTTTCACAACAGCCCTATAAGGTAGGTGTTCCACATTTAACAGATGAGAAAAATGAAGCACAGGTAAGTCCGAGAATTTGTTCAAGTCATGCAACTAGAAAATCGCAAAGATGGGATTCAAACCCGAGCTGGGAAATCAAGAATGAGTATATAATCATGTTCAAACCAGGCCCACTATATGACCATGACATAGGGGTGCGCTGGCTTGTTTTTTTTAAATGCTAACTTAGAGTGCTTGGTATGAAAGAGAGAGAGAGCTTGGCCCAATTAATATGTAGGATTATTAGAAAAAGGAAAGACTCTCTGCTTGTTCTCCATCTTCTCTAAAGACAAATGAAATGGGGAAAACTTTATTACCAGGAAGGAAATTCAATTAAATACAGGGAAAACTTTTTGACAGTGAGAGTAATTAAATGCCAGTAGATTTGGGAATTTCCATATTCTGCTCTTGTATGTTTGAAAGATAGATAGGTCTGGAAATGGGATCTGAACAAATAATCTCTGAAATTCCACCCCAGTTGCTCTGATACAAAGTGAACTCTCAAGGCAATCCTGAAATAACAGCGATGACAACTAACATTTATTAAACACTTAAAATGTTAGACAAGTTATGTGCATGTTATGATTTAATCCTCAAAAGACTCCTATGTGAGTCTTTTTAATGGTGAGTCTTTTACATGACTTTTACCTCCATATTTTACCAAAAAAAGAGAAAATTGGGACTTGTCTCTGAGTCTCTCTAGCTTTAAAGCCCATGTGCTTTACCACTAGGCTAAATTACCGTGGGAATCTTCCCTGGAACATTGGATGTAGTTTATTTCTGTAACACCATGGTAGAGTATGTATGGTCTTTAGAATCAAAAGACCTGTGTGCAGATCTTATATATTCCTTTAGTGGATTTGTAACTTTGGGCAAATTACTCAAATTTCTGAGCCTCAATTTTCTTGGATGTAAAATAGAGATGACAGCTACTTTAAAGGATTACTGCAGTCCCTGAAATAAAGATAGCACAGGTAGCATGCTGCCTAACAAATAGTTGGTGCTCAATTTTAGTTCCCATACAATGAGTTGTACAGGAATACTTAAAACATTCTTTCAATGATAAGAGAGTGTTAGAAACTTTGGATCGCATCAAGGAAATTAACACTCTAAAATGTAAATTTACAAAACAGATTAATTCAAGAATGATTGTTTAAGAAAGTAATCACTTCATTTTAATGTGTTTTTCCAATTTTCATGAACATAAGAATCACTGAGGAAGCTTGTTGAAAATGAGTATTTCTGGGTGCCAGCCCCAAAAGGTTTTCTTTTAGTAGGGTGGCTGATAAGCCCAGGTGCTACCATTTTAACATGAAAACATGCTCCCCTCTCAGAGAACTCCCAACACAGTTTGCAGTGGAAAATTTCCTGTGTATTCTTTTTAGCTTTTTATCATGGAGAATTTCAAAAATATACAAAAGTAAACAAAATAGTATGCCGAATCCAGCCTGGTATAGTGGCTCATGCCTGTAATCCCAGCACTTTGGGAGGCCAAGCCAGGCAGATTACCTGAGGTCAGGAGTTCGAGACCAGCCTGGACAACATGGTGAAACCCCGTCTCTACTAAAAATACAAAAATCCAGGTGTGGTGGCGTACACCTGTAGTCCCGGCTGTTCGGGAGGCTGAGGCACGAGAATTGCTTGAACCTTGGAGGCGGAGGTTGCAGTGAGCCAAGATCGCGCCACTGCACTCCAGCCTGGGTGACAGAGTGAGACTCCATCTCAAAAAAAAAAAAAAAATAGTATACTGAGTCTCTGTGGTGTAGTTTAACATGTTCCTCTATCCTCTGTATTTCCTGTAAGTTGGAATTCTGTAAGTTGTATCTAGAACTTGGTCAGATTCAGGTTTGATGTTTTTTCTCCCCTCTCGTTGTATGGCAAATTTCTTCATAAGTCCCTGGATGATGTTAAATATTTCATTTACATATCTACAAACACATATCACTTAGACTACTTTGAAGAAAGTAATATATTGAGAAAAATTAAGCTTTACTTTATAATGATGTTTAATGTATTATTAAGTACTGCTATTTATTGTAAGACTGGTAGTAGGAACAGTTATTTTAAGATAAAATTGAATGTTGTAGAGATATCTGTAATGTCAGTTCACCAGAAGAGTCCTGTCAGTTGATTCATTGATCTTTATAAACTCACATATCAAACACTATTAACACAGGTCCTGAATAGGCCACATAAATTTTTGTTTTTTAATGGTGGCATCACAGTCGAGGGTAATAGGGTAGAATTAAGCAGGAAGTCAAGTTATTCCATAGTTATTTTCATTTAATGGAATAATTGCATAAGGTTGCCTTAAAGATTTTCTGCATTCCCTTTAGATTGAATGCCTCTTTTTTTTTTTTTTTTTTTGACATAGTGTTACTCTGTCGCCCAGGCTGGAGTGCAGTGGCGCAATCTTGGCTCACTGCAACCTCCGCCTCCTGGGTTCAAGCGATTCTCCTGCCTCAGCCTCCCAAGTAGCTGGGATTACAGGTGCCCAGCTAATTTTTGTATCTATAGTAGAGACAGGGTTTCTGCTAAACATATTGGCCAGGCTGGTCTTGAACTCCTGACTTCAAGTGATCCACCCGCCTTGGCCTCTCAAAGTGCTGGGTTTACAGGCATGAGCCACCATGCCCAGCTGAATGCCCTTTTTACAAATTAAGTGAAACATATTTTTGAATTCCTTCTTCTAAAATAAACCAAAACAAACTCAAACAACACCTTAACCCATCACGTAGCACTTTCAAATTAATTCTGTAACTAAATGGCATCTGTAGAATTAGGAGACCTTTGGCACCTCCCTTTATCATGATGTGTTTTTGCATAGATTTAAACTTTTTAAAAAAATCGTGACAGGATCAGGCTCTGTCACTCAGGCTAGGGAACAGTGGCGTGATCACAGATCACTGCAACCTTGATTTCCCCGGCTCAAGCAATCCTCCCACCTTACCCTTCTGAGTAGCCTCTTGGACTACAGGCATATGCCACTGTGCCCAGCTCATTTACTTTTTGTACCAACAGGGTCTCACCATGTTGTCCAGGCTGATCTCAAACTCCTGGGCTCAAGCAGTCCTCCCGCTTTGGCCTCCCAAAGCACTGGAATTATAGGCATGAGCTACCACATTCAGCCTAGATTTGAACTTTTAATCTTTGTGTTAAATTTGAATCCATGAATTTTAAAAGAAAGGAAAAATGCTGTTTAGATATGCTATCAGATAATAGAGCTGTTATTAATAAAGGCTGTTACTTCATCTTCGGGAGTGTTATACATAAAACCAGCTGTTTTTAGATACTTGGTTATGATTTCATTCTAGATAGAAAAAACAGATTGTATATATAAATAAATTTTCAGGTAAGAAACATGAGAATGAAATATTCCAAATGCCTTATTTCTCTGAGTGTTGTATTAAATATGAGCAGTTACAAGCAATAAAGAAAAAGAGAATTAGTAGCTTCAGCAGTTTTTGAAGTCATAAGCACCAAAATTCATTCTCCCTACTGTTTTAAGATATCATACCTATCTTCACAAAGAGTGAACTGTTTAAGTGCATTCACAGATAGGATTATTTGATTCTCACAGTGAGTACTATTTTACAATCTATTAAACTACAGTAAGTCCTCATTTAATGTCATCCGTAGGTTCCTGGAAACTGTGACTTCAAGCAAAAGGATGTATAATTAAATCATTTTTACCATAGGCTAATTGAAATAAACAAGAGTTCCTATAGCATATTTCTGGTCACAAAAATTACACAAACTTCTAAATAGGTTATTTAGAACACTTCTGATAGTAAACGCTGAAATAACACTTCTAATGTTAAACATTGAAATAAATGTAATCTATACATACATTTAAGAAAGATTGATAAAAACAAGTAAGATAATTATTTATCCAACTGTTCCAGTTCAGTTATTCCAGGGTTTTCACTGGCCAGATCCTATCTTGGCAGCTCAGGGCACAAGGCGGGAACTAGCCCTGCATAGGATGCCATCCCATTGCCCGGCACACTCACACACACCCACATTTACTTGCACTGGGACCACGTAAACATACCAGTTACCTAACAGGCACACTCTGGGATGTCAGAGGAAACTGGGGTACTCAGAGAAAACCCATGCAGACATGGTTCACCCGGACAGTAGCCCTGGCTGGGAATTGGTATTTTTTCTTATCAATATCATAATGAAACGATGTTGAACGAAACAGTGTTATTCAAGGACCTGCTGTACTTCTGATAATATGCTTATTCTGAAAGAAATGTAGGCCTTAGGATAATTCGTAGAATAATGTTGCTGCTTTTGGTTTTGAGAATGTATAATTCTTAGAATAATGTTGCAGTTTTGGGTTTCAAGAATGTATTTGGCATTTTACTGCACCAACATATACTATTCTTATGATTTGATGCTCTAAATAAACTTTTTGGGTCCTCTTAATTAATAGTCGTGTTCTTTTTGGAAACCACTTGCCCCAGGGGGAAATATATATATTTTTAAAATATAAATATATATATATTTTTAAATATAAATATATATTTTATATATATGTATGTGTTAGAGAAAGCTCATCGGATAAAATGCTACCCTTGATGTTTGAATAAGAAAAGAAGATCTTTGTACAAATAAGTAACTAAATATCTAGATCACTGGCTACTTAGGTTAAAGTCACTGGTCTAGATGTTTGCATCATTTTACTTGTTTACAGAATTTGAAACTTAAAATCATACATTTTCAGTAAAATATTTAGTTCGTTCCCCCAGAATCTTAGTAAAGTATTTCATCTGTTAAATTGTTCTATGATGGCTTTAGTATCAACTATATTCTTATGTCAGGTAACAAAATCTGAATTTTTGATAATTTACTTTTTGAAACTTTGTTTTCAAGTTTCTAAGCATTTTGAAGTATATACTTTAGTTTTGGGAAAATGTCACCTATGTAATGAGAAAGAAGTAAATTCTAGAAACCAGAAGTTCTGGTTTTGGTTACTTCACTATCCCCTTATATATTGATTCCTAAACATTCTTTTCATTCCCTGCTTCCTCCCATAATGTCATTGTCTGTTCCTCCATCTATTTTGGTCAGTGCATTGCTGTCAGCTGTTTGAGTTTTAACTGTGCCAATCTAGCACTTCCTCAGGAGAGATTCTCTTTCATCAGCCTGGAGTAGCAACCCCAGAAATTACCATTCCAAGAGCTTAATTAGATCTTGACAGATCCAAAACAAGCAAAAACCCTTGGAGTTCAAGTACCCATGGATGGTAGCTGCCTTAACACACAGGAAACCCCACATTCCCTGGTGTCTGTGTTCTAGGAGATTATTTAGAACCATGTTATTCAATTGTTGGCCACTGCTAAAAAGAGAATTCCAAGAAAGCCCACATCCATCCTGGACTTAAGAGGGTTGGGTTGACCCTAAAAGAGTTAAGATTCCACTGGTATTGAGCACCATTTGTCACAGCATGTTAGGCTTCCTGTGAGTCAGTGCTCTTTTCATTTTCCTTCTCTTGCCACATATCCATCCTGTCTCCAAAACCTGTTTCTGTTTGATGCATATGTCTTGCTTCTATTCATTATCTAGTTTCTGCAGCCAAGTATCTCATCATTTCTACCTTAGTAACCTACTTCTCCCTCTAGCATCACATTCTACACTCAGTCCTTTATGCCTCTTCTGGAGTAATTTTTTCTGCCAGCTAATTCAGTGCTGTCACAGTTTTCATCAAAAGTCTATAATGGTTGACCATTACCATTCGTGGTACTCAAAATTTCATGACCATTTGTCAAGCTGGCCTAAACTACGTTATCCATCCACCTGACACTATCAATCAGCATAATAAAGCAAATGTTGCTTACAGTTTACTTCAGCCAGGTTTTCACTCCCACTTCCGCATCTGCCCCTTGTTTTTTTGTTAGAATCCTTCTCAAATCTTACAGGATTCTTTCCCAAGACTCTTTGTAATGTCGGCTTTCATATTCATTGCTACTTAGTGTACTTACAGCTTGTCAGTGCATTATAATGTTAAAACTTTTTAGTTTTCTTCTGGATTTAATTCAAGTTATTGTCTTATAAATCTTATGTTTTAATGTGTATGTCAGTGTGTGTCTATTATTATTCAGGATATATGTTTTATGCTTCCTGGTAGCCTACAGGTAGGTCTTCAATAAATATCCATCTTGGGCTAGACACCTAATTTGTCCAATACATTATACCTTTCTTTTGTCTACTTTTGGTGGTGATCGAATCTACCTTAGAGGGTGGTTATAAGGATAAGGAGGAAAATACTTATTCAGTGTTCCTAGTGCAGAGCCTGACAAATAGTAGATACTTCAGAAATGGTTATTTTTGTTTTTAATTTAGATGCTATATCTTGAGGGAAAAAAATATGGTTTTTTCACTGACACTGGACTACATTAAAAGCTGTTTTTCTATTTCTAGGTTGAATATATTTCAGGAAAGGTTTTTTTCACCACCTGTTCTGATTTGAATATGTTGAAGAAATTAAAATCTGCAGAAAGATTATTTTTGCTGATTAAAAAGCAGTTTCCACTTATTATTTCTTCTGTAAGTAAAGGTATGGCATATTCATATGCATGTTGCTTTTACCCACATGATACATTGTACTCCAACATTTTCTGCTTGATAATATGTAGCCATTTTACACTTTAATATTCATTGACATGTGTGGGATCATTAATTATGTATTTTTCTGTATTTCCTGAATATTATCACCTGATTGTAGTAGAATATTTCATCTCTTTGCAACCTGTGTGCTGCCTTTTTAATGAGATTTTAATGTCCTAAGCCACATTTCTTCTTTGAGAATTATGATCAGGTACCTTCTCTAGAGATGTATATAGTCAGTTGCATTTATTTGGATTTAGAAACATGAACTAATCCAAAATGCATTCTTTTAATAGTAAATCAGTGAAAATCATCACCTTGTAAATTTTAACTGTGTGATATAATTGGAAAAATACTGCATAGTAAAAATGTATATTTCTAGGACCTTAAATGTTTTCGATAAATTTATGCCCACTTATCAAGCATTAGAGGTAAAGGGGGCATAAGAGATTTCTTGTCCACTCTCTAAATTTTATAAATATGCTGCTAAAACAACATATGGATCTTGATAAAAGCAGCAAAACATGGTCAGACACTGCAGGATTAAATGCTGCTGTAAACTTCAATTTGAATTACGTAAGAGATCGTGTATTTATAGCCTATAATAAACTATTTTAAGAAAGATGCAAATGGCAAGAAATCAAGACCAAGCAGAGAAAATTGTTTTAAAGCAAATCCCAAAGTATTATACTGTGGGATCGATATAATTCCTCCTAGTACTCTACACACATTCATCTTTAAGGAAATACAGTAATTTTGGATCATCTTGATGACCGTGGTTCATCAAGAAGAGATTAAACTTTGCTGAGCATACTGGCAGTATGCTAAGCTATAAATGGGTTGTGAGTTACTTTATGGAAACGCATTATAATATACTTATTAATATGGTGTGGGCTAAAACGTAACAGGCCCAAGATTCAGCTCCTCTGTTTCTGAGCTGAGTTTTTCAGTTTATTTTTTTCTTATAAAAACTTAATTTTTATAGGGAAGATCACCATTATTTCAAAGATTGATAAACACTCTAGGTCTATGTATATATTGAAGAGATACATATATTACCATAGCACAAATAATCTTTCTAGGGTATTATATGGTAATTCTATAGGAATTTTAACACAATATGGATGCTATATATGCAATATAAGAATGAACTTTATTCTGCACAATATTCTTACGGTAAATGGAATATGAACTCCAAATGAAAGTGAAGTTATTCGTGTAGCAATTTAATAAAACTTAATTCAAGGAAATAAAGGTAATTGAGTTTGAGGGTGATGATTGTAATAGATGGTCTTTAAAGCTTCAATAGAGGATCAACAAGATTTTTCTTATTTAGGAAAAATATTTAATGAAATGCAAAGACTTATAAATGAAGATCCAGGAAGTTGGTTGAATGCCATTTCAATTTGGAAAAATCTTCTTGAACTTGATGCAAAAAAGGAAAAACTTTCTCAGAGAGATGATAACCAACTAAAAAGAAAAGTGGGAGAAAATGAAATCATTGCAAAGAAATTAAAAATAGAACAAATGCAAAAGATAGAAGAGAATAGGGACTGCCAGCTGGAAAAACAAATAAAAGAAGAAACTCTGGAGCAAAGAGATTTTACCACTAAAAGCGAAAAGTTTCAAGAAGAAGAATTTCAGAATGACATAGAGAAAGCAATTGATACTCATAATCAGAATGACTTGACTTTCAGAGTATCTTGTCGCTGCAGTGGAACTATTGGAAAGGCCTTCACTGCACAGGTATGCTTGCATCCTAAAGAGTCTGTCGCCCAGGCTGGAATGCAGTGGCACAATCTGGCTCACTGCAACCTCCACCTCCCAGGTTCAGGTGATTCTCTTGCCTCAGCCTCCTGAGTAGCTGGGATCACAGGTGTGCGTCACCACACCCAGCTAATTTTTGTATTTTTAGTAGAGACAGGGTTTCACCATATTGGTCAGGCTGGTCTGGAATTCCTGACCTCAAGTGATCCAACCACCTCGGCCTCCCAAAGTGCTGGGATTACAGGCGGGAGCCACCGTGCCTGGCCTGGGGGTCCCATTTTTTAAAGAATTAATTATTCTTTAGATTTAAAATGAGATGCAAACCTCTCACAGAACAAATAACTAGCCCCAGACAATTAGTTCTTATGGAATTAAATGTCTTTAAAACTACATTTTCCTTTTAATTTTTCCTCAGATGTTTAAGAGGAATGGTATGCCATTCCAAGTAATGACTTTCTTATACTTTCTGCCTAAAAATTTCCTTAAATCTACAGATGTCCTTTGTATTTGGAAATCCTGATACCATAGTCCTCAGCTTTTGGGGTTTCTCTTCAGTTCAGCTTTGTGCTTATTCAGTGGCTACTCTGCACAGGTCCTGTACATGGGATTGTCACCAGGACCTAGATTGCAAATGCACGTGAGGTCTCAGCAATGTAGAGAAGAGCGAACACCACAAACTGTTGTCATCACCAGACCTCATCAGTTGGCCCTTACAAAGTTCAGTGATGTTAAAGGCCATTGGTCTGAATACTTTATCAACCTTAAAATCAGTCAAACCCTAAAGGGTGAGTCTAATGATACTAATCTGATAATTTTTAAACGCATAGGCTTATAGTAGCTGACATAGTTAATCTTTCGGCTTGCATCTATTTCCTGAAACCCAGAATGATCATATTTATCAGGTCATAATCTAGTTATTTCATATACCTAAAATTACAAGAATAGAGATTATGCATGAGTAGACATTAATGCCATGGGGTGTACTGGGGGCTAGGGCAGGTAAAATACAGCCTTACTGCCTTGAATAGAAAATGCTTTCATGTACAATTTTAATATCAGAACTCTAAATTACCATCAGATAGCCTGACTTGATTTTCTTATAGGCTACTCTGTTAGTTTTGCTGACATTTAAAGTTAAAATTTTCATTTTTAGTATTCTTTTCTTTAACTTGCTACTTTTCCAGGAGGTAGGAAAAGTAATTGGAATTGCTATTATGAAACACTTTGGATGGAAAGCAGACTTGAGGAATCCACAATTAGAGGTAATGAGTATTTGTTTTATTTTATATACTTGTAACCTAATTCTTTAAAGACAGTGTCCTGTATTCTTATCATACTTTTCCGTTTTATTTTACAGTTATAAAAAGTGTATCTACAGGGATCCAACAGTCCATTTTATCTTTAGCAGTAGAATAGTACAGATAGTTTTGCTAGCAGTTTTCACTGAGAAAATGTCTTATGCAAACTCCAAAAAAAGATTTTTTGGAATGGAGTTGTCTGGTCACAGTTGAAGAAAAAAACATTTATTATGAGGTTACAGCGATGTTCTCTATAGTCTCTATAATACACACAATCTGTGATTTTAAAAATTTTAGCTAATATTAAAAAAATGGATAACAACAAAGTCCTACACAAAATTCAATAGTATGTTAATAGTGGCTTTGTTATGGGTATGGGATTATGTTTTTATTTTCCAAAATTAATAAGGTTACAGTATTTTTAATTGGAACAAACAAGTATTTGTATGGGGAAACAAAAAATATTCTTTGCTATTTTTTGAAAGCCATCTTATAAAGTTGACATATAACCAATCATTTTCATGATTCATTAATTCATAAATTTATTTATTACTTGTTATGTAGGCTTAAATGGAGTAATAACTGGCCAAATAAATCAGAACATTGTGTGTTGTTTTATTTTTAGATTTGCGCTTGTCTGACATTTGTCACTTTAAAAAAATAATACCTGGTATATATTTTTTATTGTTTGTCATACTAAATGTTTTGATCCCAAGAATGTTTTGACATACGAGTATCATTCTCTTATCTGCCCCTTTCCAATTCTTAATCATCTTCTCTCTGGCTTTCTCGTCCCCATCTCCCTGAGTCCATCTCGTTGTCTCAGAATTGTTTTTCTCATAGATTATCTCACAAATAAATATAGCAAATTCAATTCCTATCAGCCATTTAATGCAATTAATAATAGCTATTATGGATAGAAATAATTAACACAAACTTGGCAACACAAAAATCACATGTAGTAAAATTTGTGACTAAAAAATTGACAGAGGAATCAAATCTCAACAAATTTCCTTCTGCAAAATTGATAGGAAAACATTTATAGTGGGAGAGGCTATTCTTAATAACATTTGATATATGAACATGTCGTATCTTTAGAATAAATTGTCAATAGAAAACAATTCTAATAAATAATTTTGCTAAAATGCATAATATGTAAAATTGGGAAGTTTAGCTGTGATGTATCAGTTAATCAGGTAATTAAATTGACCAAATGGAATCACTCCAGGTAAGTCTTTTCTTGATGAAATTGATCAATATTGGAATAATTCTGATTAAGCTGTTAATATTTAAAGTTATCTTGGGGTGAGAGTATCAGGGACCAGATATTCTTGAGGTTCATAACAGCATTTAAAATATTCTGTAAACCTTATCAGGCTACAAAAGTAAGATTCTAGCTTTTAAAATTTATGTTGGCTACTAATTATAATGTGGGGCACTTAAATACTCTTCATGGCCTAACAGAAGAAAGAAAATAAAGAAAGACAGAAACTTATAGAGAAAACAGCACCCTTGCTGCCATATATTTGGCCTAAACAAAGTTTTCTGTTACCCTGAAAGTATTTGCAGCCTCTGATAGTCCTGTGTGGCCTCGCATCCTATTTGAGGTTAAAATTAGGGTGGATTTAGAAAATCTTCTCAACGCGAAATACTGAAAAGTGTGGTCCAGTTATGATAATTCCTAGAATCTCTAGGAAGAAAGTTGGTTTTGAGTTCTTTGTAACATGACTCTCCTATATAATAAATTGACCTCAGAATTTTTCTATGAAATGTACTTAAAATTTAGTTTCCTTCTGCTTAAGAAAAAAAAAAGATTATAGAACATTTTTCTAGATATGATGAATAAGGCCTTGGAGTTTCTTTTTAAAACATAGATCATGTAAGTTTAAAATGGAAATTTCAAATTGTCAGTACTTTGGTAATGAAGTTTCTTGTTCCATTCTAACTTCTGTGTTTGTTCTTTCAGATCTTTATACATCTAAATGACATTTACTCTGTGGTGGGGATTCCTGTGTTCAGGTAGATATTCTAAGCTTCAGGTTTGTCCCATAAGACAGATGGTTAAATTAAGAACTTGTGTTTTTTATTTACAGCATGAATGAAGCATTCATATAACAGAGAAGGCTAAAGGCAAAGCATTTGAATTCTTTGCTTAAGACAATAAAGTATTTTCATGGAACTTAGTGGATATGATTTGAACTGACCAGTTAGAGCTGGGAAATATTTGGTCATGGTAATCTACTGATTCCATGATTAATACTGAAAATTATATCTAGTTCTATTATTAAATGGTTTTCACAGCCCTATACCTATACCTAAAAGGCTTCTAGGCTGCCCTACTCCAGTGCCTTTAATTTGAACAGTTTTGCCTATATGGTTTTTTTAAATTCTTTGACAATTTTAAAGACAGAAAGGGTGGAGAAAACTAAAAGGTGGACATATTTCAGCAGTTATATTAAGTATAATTATTGATGATCACCAAGACAAAAGTAGGAAACACTAGCAAAACAAGTAAAATATAAAATGTATATTTTTTAAATTTATAAAGTAGTTAATTTTTTTTTAATACTTTGACCCCCAAAAAGTGAGCCTAAGTATCTAAAAAATTTACTTAGGGACCGGGCGCGGTGGCTCACACCTATAATCCCAGCACTTTGGGACGCCGAGGCAGGCAGATCACGAGGTCAGAAGTTCAAGACCAGCCTGACCAACATGGTGAAGTCCCGTCTCTACCAAAAATACAAAAATTAACTGGGTATGGTGGCAGGCACCTGTAATTCCAGCTACTCAGGAGGCTGAGGCAGGAGAATCACTTGAACCCAGGAGGCGGAGGTGGCCGTGAGCCAGAATCATGCCATTGCACTCCAGCGTGGGTGACAGAGTGAGACTCTGTCTCAAAAAAACAAAAAAATTTAGGAAGAGTATCTCACCCCTAGCAGTGCTGAGTGTGGTATTAATTAGATTCTTACCACCAAATAAAATAACTCATTTTTAAATTATTATATATAAAAATGCTTAATTTTGTGCTCCTTATTTAACTAATATAACTTTATATTAATGTTTTTTAAAAGGTATTTGATTATTTAAAATTATTTTAATGCTTGCTAGAAACATTCAAGACGTCATGCCATGGCATTTCAAATAATAATTGATAGTGTACCTTGAAGTTTACAAATAAAAGATATGTATCTGAAAATTAAGACTGAGACCTTGAATGAGCACTAGTTGAAAATGAGGTTACAATAGATGCTCTGTGTTTAGTCAGTTTGACTACCTCAGTGTAGGAAGGAAGCAGTCTCAGTGATGAGTGTTGGCTAAAAAGAACAATTTACTGGGACATGAAAAGGGAGACATGAAGACTTGCACAACAGATAGCACTGGACAAGAGAAGTGACAGTGGATAACAGAAACTGCAACCTGGTGACCCTAACAACAGAAGAAAGTCTGAAATGATGAAACAAAGTAGAGAGCACCATGAAGTTAAAGGATCACATAAAAAATTTGTCCTAAGTTCCTAAAGACATTGTTCATATTTGAGTTTTTCTTTCTTTAAAGAAAAAAACCATTTGGATATCAGTAGCCCCATGAAGCATTAACTGTATATAGCTGTTGCCACTCTGTACACATCACCTACTACAGTATAGCATAGCAGATAAGAACTGTGGACTTGAATTCTATCTTCTCCACAAATTATTATAACTCTGCAAGTTTGGGCAAGTTATCATATTTCTCTGCTATAAAATCAGGAAAATAATAATACCTACTTTTATAGCTTCGTCCTTGGGATTAAATGAGATAACCCACGTGAAAATCTTTCCTGCTGTTTCTAGGATACAGTAAGCATTGAATAAATTTCAACTTTTGAAACAGTTCAATCCAGTGTTAGCACAGATCTGTGATAAATGCTTGACTAGAGTTAGGAAAGAGAACCTAACTCTAATTGCGGACCTGTGAGCAGAAAGATAAAGGATTGTCCCTAAGAGGAGACTTGAAAGCAATAAGAAAGGGTATGCCACATGGAGAAGAGAAGGAAGGGGTATTACAGGCAAGGAATCTCTGTGCAAAGGCACAAGGTTTAAGGAAGCTTGATTTACATGGAGGATGGCCGGTAGTTTCAGTGTAGTTGGGACATAGAGAAAGTGGTAGAAAATTAGAAACAAGCCATGAAGTGCCTTGTTTAAGTATATATAAGGAAGTTTGATTTACATGGGGGATGGCAGGTAGTTTCAGTATAAATGGGACATAGAGAAAGTGGTAGAAAATTAGAAACAAGCCATGAAGTGCCTTGTAAATATGTTAAACAGCTTGGATGTTATCCTTAAAGCAATAAGAATTTGAAGCAGAAGAGTGATGTGATCAGATTTGTGATTTCAAAAAAATTACCAAGAAAATTATATTTTTAAATGAAAGAGAAATAAAAAGAGAGAAGGAGAGGATTTAAACTCTTGGAGGTAACAAAAAGGCCATGAAATCAAAAAATAGTTAAGGAGTCTAGAATAATTTCAGATTTCTGATTTGAACAATTAGTAAATACTGGTATTCGTCACTGAGATACAAAATGTAGGGAAAGAAAACAGTGTATTCAGTGAAAAATGTCCAAGTAGATATTTGAAGTTACAGATCTAGAGTTCAGGTGACAAGTGTAGACTGAAGAGGTAGAGTATGGTACCCAATATATGGATAGTACGTGGAACAAGAAAATGAAGAAATGTATCAATATATGAAATCCAGGATAGTGTATTCAGTTTATACCTGTTGACTTTGCACTACTTATCTTCCACATAAAAATGTTCAAGCACATATTTGAAGATAAAGATCTGGGGTTCAGGTAACAAGTCTAGGCTAGAGATATAGATTAGGACGTCTTTGTCTTGGTGGTACAAGGTGTACAAGAGAAAAAAATGCACACATGCAGAGAAGAGGATCAAAAACCACATTTATTTTTGAACCGTGTACATTAGCTAGATTCTCTGAAAGTAAAGCATTATTTTTATTTTCAAGGAGTTTATTTCTGAACGTGCCTTCTTCTGAATAATTTTGTTATACTGATATAATGGGGCCCTTTTGTTGAAGTAATGAGATAATTTTGCCCAGGTTTAAGCAAAATGTGAACATTCACTTTTGTCAAATATTAATAGAATTATGTCCCACAAAAACTTCTATTAGCAGAAATATATACATAGTTTTTGAAACTTTGAAAGGTTCCATATAAATTCCTGCTGCTTAGAAGAGCATTTTTTCATATAAATGGACAAAGCTGGTTTCCCATACTGCGTCTCCCTTTTTGGTATCTAGAATGCAAACTCTGTTTTATAGTTTTGGCGTCTAGAATGCAAACTGTGTTTTATAACTTTGGTATCTAGAGTGCAAACTGTTTTATAGCAAGATAATTGCTAAGCTTACCCTGTAGAAGCAAAATTCACTGGCCAAAATATTTTATAGTGTTTCTACCTGCCAGTTTACATCCCTGATTCCAAATGTATGTATACAGTACTGTTTACAATGTGAATTGTTGTTTCTTGAAAAAACTTTATTAAAAAGCCAAACTCCCATGGGTTTGCCATGTAGAACTTCTTCATTATAATAGCAAGTATACAATTACACTGTTTTATTTTAAAGGGGTATATCATTTAGTTCTAAGATTTTAAGAGGCTTGCAATAAATACAAAAACAGGATAAGTTAAAGTCAAAGAACGATGAGAAGCAAAATGGTGAAAGAAAGAAATGTTTAATATTCACATACCTAGAATTCTGTTGAACGACTTTAAGGAGGGTTTGAAGAAAATCATGGCTTTCTGTAATGTTCGTAGAAGACCTCTTTTGCTGGTTTTGGAAGAAGCCAACCCCAAGACAAACCAGCACAAATTCTTAACATCATGTCTTCATACCTTACCAACAAATTGTAGAAGTGAACTAGAAAAGCTTGGAAAGTTGTAATTTCCAAGGAGATTCTGCTTGTTCATTGCATTAGAAAGACAGAAATAATAGATGACATTTTGAAAATTTCTATCAAATCTGGAAACATTGATGTGATAGCGGCATTGATGAGGTGGAGGATAAAGTGTGAAGTGATGCTTTTTGGAGACCAGTGAACTCATTTGGGAGATGTCTGCTTTGGCCCATCATCCAGTAAATTATTTTAGACAATGCAATGTCATGCTTCATTTCATCTTTTGGGAAAGATGCAAATAACCAAAAAACAAACCTACAAAAGGGACTTTTTATAGAAAACAGATTTTAGGGGTTAGCAACCCTTCAGTTCTACTTCCCATACTACATTTATATCACAAAATAGTACATTCCCCTTCATGACTTCAAATAGCAAAAAAAGGTCTACTCTGTATGGGAAGACAGGGAAGTATAAGAAAGATTTTCCTCATGTGTAATTACATTTTTATATATTAAATACATGAGAGTGTAAATTTCAGTTGTCTAAAAATTTACCTTTCTGAAATTCAACACTGGCTGGGTAGACAAGGTGCCCATTAGAGAAGTAATTTTTGTAATAAGACTGAAACATTGTCTAACTTAGGGAATACTTTAGTGTATGTTGGATGAATATGTTTAAATGATTCTCAGATTTGGACAGGTAAATCATTTTTATATCTTGTTGCTCAATGTGTAATAATATATAATCAGATTCTTTCCTTTGTAGGGTTTCCCTAGCCAGCAGAGCTTACATCAAGACAGCTGGACTGCGATCTACAATAGCGTGGGCAATGGCATCTCTGGCTGACATTAAGGTAAGAAAAATGTTTTCTTTCCTGTTAATAGCAAGGTTCTTTTCATAATTAACTTATACAGTCTCTTATTGATGGATATTTATGTTACTTGCTTTTTCTTTTCTTGACGCTTTTTCTTTAACTTCTTTTCTTTTTGCCATTGTACTTACAAACTGCTGCAGTAATGCTTTTATATATTATTGAACTTCTGAGAGTATTTTGGCTCTGAAAAAGCTGAGTCAAAAGTTAGCTACATTTCATTATTTCTAATGTTTTGTGTCACAGTTAGAAAATGTGGCCTGTAAAACCTCCTATTCAAGATCTGTGACCAAGATCTTGGTCAATTTTTGTAAATGTTCTATGGACATAAGATGACTTTATCTTCTAGTGAAGAAGTGTTCTCCATTATTTTTACTTACTGTGTGTTTCACTGCTCCATTTTGAAAGAAGTTTTTGAAATCTCATTATATTGTATTTTTTTAAGTTTTTGCATTTTTATGAGTTGTTGAATTATTCAGCTGTCATGTGGCTTGGTATATACATGTTCATGACTATCAATACATCATTGTGAAGTGTGCCTTTTTGTTACTTAAGTCCTCTTTATCTTGGTTAAGTTTAAATTTAAGTCTCACTGTCTTACTAATATTTTCACTCCTTTTTGTTTGCATCAGCCTAATATTTCTTTGCCACTGCTTTTTTTTCAACTTTACATATTTTTTACAAACACATAGCTATTTTTACTCCACTCTGATGGTCTCTCTTTCAGTGAGAGAATTCAGTAAATGTTGTGACAGATAGACTTGATTATATTCTTCCTGTTTTTATTCTGTTCATAACTTCTCACACTTTGTTTCCTTCTCTTATTTTCGCTAGTTTGACCAAGTTACTTGCTAATCATTTCATTGTTCTCTTTGTGGTTAGAGATTTTACTTCACTGTTCTATTCCATTACAGTCCTTTTCCCAGCTCTCTTAACTAAATATATATGACTCTACTCTTAATTTAAAACAGAACATCAACTACTCCCTCTGCCAAGACACACTGTTTTTACCAAGGCACTCCAATTTTCCCCAACTTCCCCCTCTTCCCTGTCATAAGATGAGACCTTTAGAGTACTTTTTTCTCTTCTCCTCTCTACAGTGAGACCTTTGAACATTTTTACCCCTTTCTCTCCCAAGCCCCAACTACTGGAGAAGCTAAATTATTTATTATGTACCAGAACTTTGCTTGAGTATGCTCTTGGGTTTCAAAAGTTCTTAGCACTTACACAGCCTATTCTTAATCATTAGATAGAATTCCACGTAATACACACATATTTTTATATACACACACACAAAGATACATTACAAGGTGTGTTGCTTCTTGCCATTTCTCTTCTTCTCTTTGTCTTGCCCTGTTTGAGGCCTCTGCTCTGGTTTACTTGTTGCTTGGGTAAAGTCTTGTCTTAGGTATTTTCCTCAAATGTGGTATTTAAACGATATACTGTCTGAATTCTTTGTATCTTCAAATTTCTTCCTGTTATCCTGGGTATCTCTATCTTGGCTGGGTATAGGATTCCTGAATTGCAGTTCTTTTCTCTCAGAGGTCTGTAGATGCTGTTCCATTGTCATTTAGCTTCCGGTGACACAGATGAGCAGACCATGCCAGTGGGATTTTTCTTTTCCTTTATAACTACTTTGTTCCTTCTTTTTGGAAACTTGTAAGGTGTTTCTCTTTAATCTTAAAGCCCAGGAATGTCACCAGAACATGCTTATGTATATGTCTTTTCTATTTAGCCCAGACCTTGTTGAGTCTTAGATTCTGGCCATCACTTTCTGGGTGGGAAGCTTTGGGCAGAATACTTAAGATCTTTGTGCCTCAGTTTCTCATTTGCAAGATGAAAAGAGTAGTAATATCTCATGGGATCATGACAAGATTAAATGAATTAGCATTAATAAAATGATTAGAACAGTGCCTAACATACAGAAAGTGTCTAAGTATTAGCTGCCATTTTGGTAATAATAAATAATTATACCAAAATTATAGTTAATAACTAGAACTATAATTACTATTTCAAATATATAATTATAAAAATTATTATTTATTTTTACTTCTCCGGCCTAAGCACTTTTTCTTCCATTATTTAATTATTGCCTCAACTATTTAGTGAATTTAACTTTAAACTACTCTCTTTTTCCTACTTCTGAAATTCCTATTATGAGCATGTTAAGCTTCCTGGCTCTATCCTCCAAGTCTCCTATCCTTTTGACATGATTTCCATCTCTTTATATTTTGGCCCTGCATTTTGAGTTATTCTTGAACATTATCTTCCAAATTACAAGAGTCACAGAGACATGCTCTATTTTAATTTATTTATATTTTTAGCTTAAAAAAATCCTGACTTTTTAGCTTCAAAAGGTATGTGTGTCACATTTGAATATCTCTGAAAGCTCTTCTTTTATTCAAATATTGATCTGTGTTCTCCAGTAATTAGTAATTCTGTTTTACTAGGTGTGTGTTCCGATTATTCTGCCTATTTACTCTAAAACTACTGAGGGACCTCCTCCTTTTTTTTTTTTTAGATGTGCCATTGGTTTTTGTTTGTTTGTGTGTTTTGTTTTAGCTCACTAGGGCTAAAATGTGACTGTTAAGTATTTTAAATGGCCAGAATCCTATAGATGGTAAAAGGCAAATGGATCTCTGGCACCCCAGGCTCAGCAGTGTAAAGAGAATCTGTCAGTCCTGCTGAGATACCTGGAGGAAACTTCTCTATTCACTGACCTCTCTTTGAGTCCATAGATCTCTGAAGACCAAGCTCTTCCCTAGTTCCACTGATTCTCCCCTCTGGGTTCCACTGCTGTTCTCTAATCACTACCCAACCCACAGCAGGGAGGCCCCACACATGTTCCTTTTTCTGGGACTGTGACAGAGCCTAGGGCTTCTCTTAGCGCCAGTTGCCTCTAGGTCTGAGCATCACTTGGCTCAGCAGAAGCAAAAAGCTTAGAGTTGAGAGTGGAGGAGGGAGCCTCTTTCAGATTACCAGGTACCCAGAACCCATGATTTTCTTTTTTTTGTTTGATTTAAATCTTTAGTTCAGATTTTTTTAGTATAAAGAAAGAGGTATGGTTAATTTTTTCCCAAACTGCCAGTGGTTTCACCAGAGTTTGTATTTAAATATAAATTTATATAATCACCTACACATTTGAAATGTTACCTTTGTTTTAATATAAACATGTTTTTCAGAAAAGTCAAAAGTAAATGATCAAAAATATACAAAGATAATGCTTGATAAAACTTTTCCTTACTGTGTATTTGCCCTGGGACTACAAAAAGTAAGAAATGTCTCTCTAAATGTGACCACTGGCAAAGGAGGTCTGTTAAAGAACCTAGGAAATGGCATAGTAGAGTTCTTTTGGAAGGAATGTGGTAGTGACCCACAGTCTAAGTGACCCCAGTATCCAACCTGATCCGTTTGCCTCTTTGGAGCTTGGTACCCAGAGCAGTACACAGACAGCTCAGCCTTGGGTAAGGCCAGTGCCACTAAAAATGAAATTTAAAAATGGGATGTTTGTTATTTATCATGTTTACTATAAACTGTTCTCCTTCCTACATATCATAACAAGGAAAATCAAGTTCTATAAATCTTAATTGTTGTTGTAAGTATACAGAAATACATCTCTACCTCAGCCTGTGTCTACAAGTGTTATGGCAAGAAAAGGTCCTAAGGTAAAATAAAGCTATCTAAAGATACTTCAGGTCAGATTACGTCATTGAACACAGACCACGGGAGAGAAGGAGCACAGTGTATGGCACATTTGAGATCCTAATAAAAATGGGTTCTCATGCTATTAACAATTTTCAACAAAATTTGCATTTAAATTTTTCCTTCTGCTCCTTACTGCCCCTTCATGGGGGATTTGTGTGATATTCTCTTTAAAATTTAGTACCAGGGGAAGGCTTCTGTCTCTTGAAGAACATTTTGTTTCTTTCCATTAGGTACCATATGGCTCTGACTGAAACCTGGCTGTGCACTGAGGACTCTGCTTCCTCTGTAGACATATCAAGTGGTGGATGTCTTTTCTCCCCTATCTCGAGCACCACTGGGCCTGACAGTGGGGTACGTTCCTGCTTGCTCCTCCTTGCCCCTTCTAGACAATTGTTTTCTTCCGTCTGCCCAGAACCTCATAGTGCCTTTGAAGCACATGCCATCAGATCACCCCAGTCAGAGTTCTCTCCCTCTCATTCCTGTAAGAGTACAGACCATTATCCCGTCATGATTCTTTGGTCTCTGTAACCACTCAGTAACCTGCCTCTTCATTTCTTGGCTTCCCTATTCATCTGCTGTAGTCACATCCTAGACCTTGTCATACCCAGAAGGGTATCTCTTCCAAAAATCTCAGTTTCTTTTTTCTCCAATACAATTTATTATTATTATTATTACATTTTAGCTTGCATTTACTAAGTCTCATGGAAATATTATACTCAGAGTAACAGACCTCCAGAGAAAGACCATTAACTAAGAAAGAACAGTTTCACTTTCTTAGCATGTCAACTTCTAGTTAGCCTGCTTGCCTCCGCACCACAGATGCTTGTCTTCTTGTGATTGTTACCGTATAATTGTCAAGCCAAAGCTTGAATTTACGTGTGGCATCGGCTTGGTATTGATAATTTGTATTCAGGAATCTTGTTCTTAACCACCTCCTCTTTCCTGTTCACTTCCTTTGCTACCCAAACACAAATCTTTAACCCCACGGGGCCCTCCCGTCATTTGACCAGACCCCTGTTCCTCACCACCTGTGCTCATCCCTCCTTCACAGCTTGTATTTTTAAAAGTTCGATCATTATAGTCATTTCCTTGCCTTTTTTTTTTTTTTTTTTTTTGAGACGGAGTCTCGCTCTGTCGCCCAGGCTGGAGTGCAGGGGCGCGATCTCTGCTCATTGCAAGCTCTGCCTCCCAGGTTCACGCCATTCTCAAGCTCTCTTCCTTCTTATCTGACTTAAATAATAGAATCCGAAGAGAACTTCTGCATGTACTCCTCACCAAGTCTACCAGCATACCAGAATCTATGCCCACATACTCTGCCTTATTGTCATTACAATGAGGCAGCTGTCCTTGTTCCACACTAATACTTGTGTGCCGGATTCCATTCCCTCTTGTAGACTTAGGGATTTTTCCTTCTACTGGGTCATCCCCATCAGCATATACACCTGCTGAAATATCTTTCAACTTAAAAAAATAAAAACCCTCCCCTGAACCCATCTGTCCCTTCAGCCACCACCCCTTTAAAATGTAATCTTTCCTCTTGAAATATTGATTCCTCAAGTTTTACGTTTCTTTTATAGTACGTACTATGGTCGTCTTAATAATACCAAATTAATATTTCTGTCTGCAGGCTGGTGCATTTGTTTTAGATCCAATGTGTGGACTTGGAACAATACTTTTGGAAGCTGCTAAAGAATGGCCAGTAAGTTCTAAAGTTTGGTAAAGCAAGCAATTTATCTACTTTAATCAGTATATGTAGTATAATCACCAATTATTTACAAGTAGAATGTCTATTTGGGGATTATTTTTAATTATATGAGTTATTATTCCCTATACTCAAAATAGATTATGAGGGACTAATGAAATTGCTATGTTGTTTCTTTAAATACTATGATAAATTTAGGAAAATATGAGAGAATTCTAATCATTAGTCATGACCTAGATTATACTAATCCTCAAATTCTTTAGACACTTGTCATTGTAAATGTTAACAGATTTTTAAAATTTTAACAAAAACTTTACATTTTTTGCTACTATCATTTTAAAAGAATACCCTAAATGTGTTTTGACCTGAATTTAAAATCTACTAATTTCACTTGCCATTTGAGAAAGTGCAAGTCGATTTTCTTAACTACATGAAATATGTAATAATTTTATTTATGCTTAATATATTATTTATTTCCCCATAGGATGTGTATTATGTAGGTGCTGATGTCAGCGACTCACAGTTACTAGGTACTTGGGACAATCTGAAAGCTGCAGGCCTTGAGGATAAAATTGAATTACTTAAAATCTCTGTTATAGGTAAGATACTAAAAATGCAAAACAATTGAGAAAATGAACAATGTAAATATATTTAGAATCATAATATAAAACAAGTCTCACTATGTAAAGGTTGGTTTTACCCTTTAATATATCTGTGGGACTAATACTCAGTTTACTTCTAATAGTCTAACCTTTTTATTTTCAAAGGGTTCATAATTGGGAAGCAACAATTCTATAGTTTTCGTAAGCATGTAAAGCATGACTTCTTAAAATGTGTTTGTTAAAAAAAGAAAAAAAAAAGTGTTGCATCTGAACCATTTCTCGTATCAGAACCAGTGATCATTTAATATAGCCATAAAGAAAGCAGTGTAATAATAATTCTTTGAATTTCTTTTGAATAAATAATATGAAATGTTCTGAATTATCTTCCTGTCTTGCCTCACATTAGACAGTATCCGTGAGATACACAGGAGTAAGCTAACCACCCATCCCAATTTGCTAAACCAGGACTTTTAGTGCTAAAATCAGCAAAGTCTGGAGTAAACCAGGACAGTTGGCCACCCTGTGAGGTAGAGGGAAAACAGTACCCTGTTTAATGAAGGGGAATCAGCAGTGACACACATAACTAGGAATCAAGTCTACTGAGGCCAATCAAAATAATATTTTCCTGAGATCCCTGGCGTTTAGACAATTTTTAAAAACTATTCCTTGTTTTTTTCTTATTCCCCAAGTATATGTCTCTCCCTTAAATAATGAGTGAATTTAATTCCCAGGTAAGAACATTGTATTCTGTTGACAGTGATAGGTAGTAGATAGGTCCCAGTATCAGACCTATAAGCAGGAGGAATAAAATATGTTTAAGAAATTTTATTGTAGTAGAAAAGTAGTAAAGATGAGTATCAACAGAAGAAAATACTAGGATAACTTGCATAAAAGCATAATAAAGCATCCCCAAAGAAGAAATTGTCTTGTTGATTGAGATCTCATAGTTGTTTGCTGCCAGTGACTTTTATTTTTAAGCCTTTCTGCCAAGGTTTTTAATAGGACTCTGTGCAGGAGACACAAGTTTGTAGAGCAAACTAAGGGGTGACTAGACTGCAAGCTTTCATGATCCCTAATTTCTTTAAGAATGCTATTTCTTTGAAACCTTTAAGAAAACTGAAATTGGTTCATAAATTGTTCCAGAGCAGTGAGTTTTCAATCCTTTTACATTCTCCAAAGCACCTTGTAGGCATGAAGGAGGGAGTACTGAGTTGGCCATTGGACCTCTGTTGCACTCCCAGCTTCACTTTTATGTATTTTCACTTTAGGGGGCATTTTCTAAAAGATTTCATTTAAAAAACAGTCAGAAGTGCTCCACTGTTTGTGTGTGTGTGCTTTTTAAAGGTTCTCTGTGGTACCAGGTAACTGCATAAATCTTAGTTTTGAAAGGATTCCTCTTAGACTTTAGTGAGGGAAGGACAGAAACAGAGAGACTAGTTAAGAGACTGTTGCAACTCTAGTTATAATCCAGGTAAGAAATGACAGTGGCCTGGCCCAAGATGGTATTCAAGGAGATGTCGAGAGAAGGTCAGATATACATCTGGCAGACAGAGCCAACAGAATTTGTTGTCAGATTGGATGTGGACTATGAGAGAGAGAACATTCTAAGCTTTCTGGCTTGAGCAGCTAGAGGATGGAGTTGTCGTTACTGAGATGGGGAAGACCGATGGTGGATCAAGTTAGAGTTTAGGACCTGTTAAATTTTGCACGATTATTAGACTCTAAGTGAAGTTGTCAAGTTAGTACCTCAGTATACAAATCTGGAGTTTAGGGGATCACCAGTATAGAGAATCACCAGTATAGAGAACATTTAGTTTCATGAGATCTCCTAGGGAATGAGTGTAAGTAGAGAAGGGAAAGGGGACTGAACCTTGGAGTACTCAGATGCTTGGACTTCTGGAAGGTGAGCATCTGGTAAAGGAACAGCCGGTGATGTAAGGGAGTAAAAATCCGGGGAAGAAAGATAGATCAGCTGTGTCAGCTGCTTCTCATTGGTGGAGTACAATGAGGCCTGGTGACTGCAGACGTCAAGGGCAGCTTCCCTGGAGGGGCTCTTGAGAGAATGGGAGGAGATAACTTGAAGACAACTGGTTTAGAGCATTCTCTTGAGCAGTTTGGCTAATGAGGAGAGCATAGAAATGGGACAGTAACTGAAAGAAAGGATATTGGGGATCAAGCAGGGGTTTTTTTGAACATAGAAGTTAGAATTTTTTTGTATATAGAATGTTTGATCTCACTAAAGAGAAAGATCAAATGAAAAGGAGGAATTTGGCATGACGGAGGAAGGAGGAGAATTGCTTGTCTGCTATATCCAGGCCCCTGAGAAAGGATGGGATCCAGTGCATGAGTGGTTGGGCATGCACTTCTAGGAGCAGGGGAAGGCAGAGGGAGGAGAATAAACCTTAAAACAGGTCACACCAAACTGGTAGTGGACATAAGTGCACTCTTCTCCACTGTTGATACTGGAGATTATAATTTTTATTACAATTTTTTAAACTCTACACATTTGATAGGTTTGCTTAAATTTACCTTTCATTACTACTGAGATAAACTTTTTCATATTATATCATTTGTAAATGATTCTTCTGTGAGTTGTTTTTAGGATAACTTTCTGGAGGAAAGAATAAAACATCTGTTTTAGGTTATTTCATCATCACAACCTCTTAGTATTAAGTTTCAGTCTAGGAGGAACTATATGTCTTGCTAATACAGGGGCCAATTTTAACTAATAATTAGCCCTTTATTGCACCTACTTCAGAGGTAAACATTCAGGCTAGATAAAAGCATTTATTTTCTTCATTAATTTGGTTTTTAAGAGCTCTAATTATAAATACAATTTAGAGTGTTGAGATCTGTGAATCCCTTGTTTAAGGGATCTCATGCCTTTTTACTATAGGAATTAAGAACATTACTGACTTTAAGAGTCACACCAAGTATAAATCCTAGCTCCACCATCGTTTTTTCACTGTATGGCCTTCAGCAGAAAAACTGGACCTCTCTTTATTTTCTCATCTGTAATATTGTAATATGAAGATTATAATAATACCACTCCATAAGGCTGTGATGAGGATTTATTACATAAACACACAGAGTACAGTGTGTAACACATAGCATGAATTAGTAAGACATCTGTAAGCACTGGTATGTTGGTATACCTAGGAAGTTAGTAATAATCATTCCTATTATGACTTACATTTCTGCAAAATCACAATCTTCAGCCTCTGTGTGCATTAGTGACTTTATTTTTTCTACCTTTTTAATAAGCATTCACTTTGTTTTACGACCCTCAACTAATATAAAAAGAAATTATCTTAGCCAGGCGCAGTGGCTTTATGCCTGTAATCCCAGCACTTTGGAAGGCTGAGGCAGGCAGATCAGTTGAGCTCAAGAATTCGAGACCAGCCTGGCCAACATGGTGAAACCCTGTCTGTACTAAAAATACAAAAACAAAAAAAATTAGCCAGGCGTAGTGGCTGTAGTCCCACCTACTTGGGAGGGGAAGGCAGAAGAGTCGCTTGAACCTAAGAGGTGAAGGTTGCAGTGACCCTAGATCGTGCCACAGCACTTCAGCCTAGGTGACATGGCGAGACTCTGTCTCAAAAAAAAAAAAGATCTTTTAACATGAATAAATCATATGTATTTATTCCTAAGTTTTAATCATTATGAAAATTTAGAATCAAATGAATATTATGTTACAAGTTTTCTTAGGAAATAGCAGTTAGTCATTAGGCTTTTTTAAATCTGCAGATATATTTACATTCTCAGTATAAGATAGAAACTATAACATAAACAGATTTGAGCAAAAGAAACACATTTATGATTTAATTAAAACGGCAAAAGTATAGCTAAAAGGAAATATTTTCTTTCCTTCCAATTAGGTATTCTGTAGCTGGTCACACATCACTTAAGTGTAGGTTTATAACAAGATTATTGGCAACAGTTGTGCTTTGTTCTCAAGTGTTTCCACTCTTGTAGTAAGATGGCATGCTTTTTTCAGGACACCCATAAGCACCACATAATAAGGTGTTTGCATTTTCTTTCATACTGGTTTGTTTTCTCCTTGCTGCCTGTCCTGCCTCTGCTGGCTTGGCCTTGGTGTTCTAGCCAGGTGTCTTAGGGCCCACGCCGTATTCTGCAAGATTCATGAAGCTGCCAGGCTGCCCATTTGGGAAATCAGAGGGAAATGTGGAAAGTGATAGGGTAGGTGTATATGAAATATGTGTAGAAAATAGGGGATAAGTTCAACATAGAGAGTAGTTCACATGTTCTTGCTGCTAAAGCTTTATCATTTATTATATGGTATAAGTCCTTTTTTATTGTTTGGTAACACTTCTGTTTTGTAACAAACTCTTTCAGAAGCAATAAGGTTTTAAAAATGCATTTTTAATGAAAAAGTAAGTATTGAGCTTCTATTTCTTAAGACAGCTGATGAACATATAACTTGAGTCAATATTTGTTGATATTTACAATCCTACTGTGAAGGCCATGGCGATATCACTGACCAAATGAAACAAGTCTGTTTATAGAGGGATCTAGCATTTATCTTAAAACTCAGTAGTTCTTAAACAAATTTTTTTGTTGTTTTTTGAGACAGTCTTGCCATGTTGCCCAGGCTGGACTGCAGTGGTGCAATCTTGGCTCACTGCAACCTCCACCTCCCAGGTTCAAGCAATTCTCCTGCCTCAGCCTCCCAAGTAGCTGGGATTACAGGCACACACCATCACCCCCAGCTAATTTTTATATTTTTAGTAAAGACAAGGTTTCGCCATGTTGCCCAGGCTGGTCGCAAACTCCTGAGCTCAGGCAATCCACCCGCCTTGGCCTAACAAATTTATAAGAAAAAAACAACCCCATTAAAAAGTGAGCAAAAGACATGAGCAGATACTTCTCAAAAGAAGACATTCATATGGCCAACTAACATACAAAGAAAAGCTTAACATCACTGATCATTAGAGAAATGCGAATCAAAACCACAATGGGAAACCATCTCGTGCCAATCAGAATGGCGATTATTAAAAAGTCCAGAAACAACAGATGGTGGTGAGGTTGTGGATAAAAGGGAATGCCTTTACACCATTGGTGGGAGTGTAAATGAGTTCAACTGTTGGGAAGACAGTGTGGTGATTCCTCAAAGATCCGGAGGCAGAAATACCATTTGACCCAGCAATTCCATTACAGTGCATATATCCAAAGGAATGTAAATCATTCTAGAATAAAGATACATGCACACATATGTTCACTTGAGCACTATTCATGATAGCAAAGACACGGAATCAACCCAAATGCCCATCAGTGATAGACTGGATAAAGAAAATATAGTACATATATACCGTAAAATACTGTGTAAACATAAAAAGGAACAAGATAATGTCCTTTGCAGGGACATGGATGGTGCTTGAAGCTGTTATCCTCAGCAAACTAACGCAGGAACAGAAAACCAAACACTGCATGTTTTCACTTATAAGTGGGAACTAAACGATGAGAACACATGGTTGGGGGACAGCACACACAGGGGTCTGTCAGGGGGAGGTGGGAGGGGAGGGAGAGCATTAGGAAGAATAGCTAATGGATGCTGGTCTTATTACCAAGGTGGTGGGTTGATCTGTAGCAAACCACCACGGCACACACATTATGTAGCAAACCCACACATCCTGCACATATACCCTGGAACTTAAAAGTTGAAGGAAAAAGCATAAAAACTTAGTAATTCTAAGAATGCTAGGCCCAAAGCCAACAATTTATCACATGCAACTGAAGAAAATGCATTTAAAATATCACTCTGTGAAGTATGACTTTCCTTTTAGATCAAATGGCTATTCTAAATTTATTTTGCTCATATTCAATTGTGAGTTTTGTTATGCACCTAAGCAAAATGAAGCTGGTACTGTTAATGTGCTGGCTTCATTAGCAGAAGACCTTGGCAGATAGTTAAATGTTGCCAGTTTTGTATCAATATCATCACACGATTTAGAAAGATAATCAGTTAAGTCAATTCCAGTAGTAGCTTTGTTTCTTTTTTACTCTAATTCTTCGAAATTTCATCGGGTTTTTTTCTGTCAAAGATGCAACTTCTTTGTGAATGCTACTGTGAATTCAGTTCGGCATTGCCAGTCTGTGTGCTTATGCATTACTTTGGTGGGCCACAACATCATGCTAAAAATTAATATTCTTATTAAAACCTATGGAGCAGAAATGCACTTGAAATTTAATGTTATACCCATATAATTCATAATTACCTCCAAACAGGCTGTAGTGTCCATTGAAACAGACACTTGTCAAAATAATTGAATTTTTTTTTTTTTTAAGAGAGAGACTTGCTCTGTCACCCAGGCTAGAGTGTAGTGGTCTGATAATAGCTTACTGCAGCCTTGAACGAACTCCTGGGCTCAAGCAGTCCTCCCATCTCAGCTTCCCAAGTAGCTAGGACTGTAGGAGGTACTCACCACCATGCCTGGCTAATTTTCTTTTTTAAAAAAATAGAGATGGGGTCTCACTGTGTTGCCCAGGTTGGTCTTAAGTGATCCTCCTAGCTCAGCCTCCCAGAGTGCTGGGATTACAGGTGTGAGCCACCCCATACCTGGCCACTTTTTTTGTTTTTTTTTTTGAGACACTCACTCACTGTGTTGCCAGGCTGGAGTGCAGTGGCGCGATTTCGGCTCACTGCAACCTCCGCCTCGTGGGTTCAAGCAATTCTCCCGCTTCAGCCTCCTGAGTAGCTGGGACTACAGGCGCATGCTACCACTCCCAGCTAATTTTTGTATGGGGTTTCACCATGTTGGCCAGGATGGTCTCGATCTCTTGACCTCATGATCCACCTGCCTTGGCCTCCCAAAGTGCTGGGATTACAGGCGTGAACCACCATACCCAGCCTTCTTTTTAAAATATACACAGAACAGATGAACTGCAAACTATTTGTGTTGAAGATGACTGAATGCCAAAAAATGCTTCTGCATAACAGTACACTTTCTTTGCTTGTCCATCAGTTGGGTTTTAAAGTGTAAGCCTTCAAAGAATTACTCTGTAAATCAGCCAGAGTGTCCTAGGGTGGTGCTATGAACTTTACCAAAAAAAAGTTGCCTGATTTTGATGGCATTTTATTCAGAATATACTGGAAATCTATAATCAAAGGATTCAACAAATGAAGTGCCAAAATACATTAGCTTTTGAATTTTTTGGTGAATTACAGTTGTTAAAGCTGGTAGCAGGAAGACATTGATCATCTTTCCCTAAAAACACGAAGAAATGAACAAATATTGAAAGCTCAACAATGCACAAGACTTAATTATGAAATTCTATAAATATTCTATGGATATGGTATGGAAAGAATCTCCTGATGACTTTCCTTATTGTAATTGGATAAATTTGCAGTCTAGAATGGAATGGAATGAAATTGTGAAGGCCTTAATTTTGTATCATCTAAATTTGGTAAAACAATTAAAAGAATAATAGAGATAATTTGAGTTTTGTAAACATATTTGTCAAAGGCACTGTCAATGGAGGGACTGTGAACTGGAGGGCTGAAATATTTACCCTTTCCATATGAAAAAATAGAACTGAAAGTGTATTTCATTTACTAGAACTTGTTCAGATATTAGCACTGTAGGCAAATTATTTTTTCTCAAAAAAACAGTCTTTTATTAAACTTAAAATTTTCATTTTGCACAGATATGTTTTCAGGGCCACCATAATAAACCAATTTATTGGATAATAAATATTTCAAATATTTCAAAGCATATAATTTTCATATAAAATAACGAGCATAGTTATTTCTAGCATTCTCTTCTCAGAAATGTTCATTTGGACTATAAACTGTATGGTGACCCAATCCAGATGCCAGACTACATTTTGCGTGTTTAAGACTAATGTTTATGGACTTCTTGATTAAGATGGCAGATCGAAATTTCATTGAAAGCTTTACGCCCTCTTGTACTTACTGAAATGAGAAAAAGAATAGTAATAATCAAAGAAAACAAATTCAGCAACCAAACAAGAGAAGGTCATAATCTAATGCAATAAACCTCAAAATATATTTTGGCCACGATAAAAAGAAAATGTTATAGAGCATTTGACAATAGAATAGTGGTTATTTACAAGGTTCTGAGATGCTGTTTACAAAGTTACCAAAGCAAAGTGTAACCCAAAAATATTATGCCTAACCAAAACATCATCTTAAGGACAAACATTTTGAAATATGAAAAAGTTCCGACAACATTTCACACTAAGTCCTTTGGGGAAAAGTATTTAATCCAGGCATTAAGAGATTAATCGGCTGAGAAATGGAGAAAATCAAGGCAAAATGATTAGTGATAAGGATGAAATTAATTTAACTGTAGAACTAAGTTTAAACAATTATGGGAATTACTGTTAGGAGACAGAATATGAATATTATAAACCTGGACAATAGAATAAACAGAAAGAACAAGGAACAAAAATAGGAAGAAGGGTATGTTCAGTTTTATAAAGTGCTCAATGAACCTGGTCTTTAGTTTAAATATATGCATGAAAAGACATCTTGAAGGCCCATAAATCCCTTTGGAAGAAAGTATCTTGGGGCCATAGTCCTGAGTTTTAGGAAATGTTTACCCATTTTTCTCCTGGAAGTAGGAAAAATAGGGCAGTTTTTTTCTTCAAAACAACTGGTATTTTAAAACTAAATTTTTTTTTCATGTTCTTGAATCATCCTGCAGAGATGTAAAAAAGAGATGATTTTTACTTGTTTTGAGCTATGTTTCTATTTCAGAATCTTAGCTCATTAGTTACAAGCAAATTTTTTGTTCACAAGCAGTATTTAAAGCATCTAATAATTTAAAAGATTTTACCGTATGTTGAATCATATCGGTCAGGTGCTCATGGTTCTAGGAGTACCTGCGTCTAAACCTACGGAGATGGGGACGACAATCTGTTTTACAAAGACCTTTCAGTTGATTCTAATACGCACTAAGTTGTAGTTTCCAGATGATACTGATGCTACTGCTATGGGGACCACACTTTGAGAACCACTGCTAGAGGAAAGGAGAGCAGGAGAGAGGCCCACCTGGAAGTAGTTGCCCTACCTCAACCTTGGATGCCCAAGAATGAGGGAGAAGGGGATACTACTGTGTTCTGCAAAGCTTTTTTGAAGGATGGCACACTGGTTTCCACCTGGCTGTCATCTCCCATTTACATCAGAGAGGGACATTATAAATAATGACCACAAAGCAGCTAACAGTTACTGAATGCTCACTTTGTGCCAGGCCCTGTTCTAAATGTCTTCCATATATTAACCTCTTTTATTGACTTCTGAGGTACATAATCTTATTCCATTTTACAGATGAAGAAACTGAAGCAGTAATTTCCCAAAGTCCCACAGTTAGTGAGCAGCAGAGCCAAATGCAAGCTGTCTGACTCCAGAGCTTATGCTCTCAACCACATCAAGAAAAGCTTTGATTATTTTATGCTCTATTGGAAGATGACGCTGCTTAGTTCTGGAGTTTTTTTTAAAAATTATTCCCTTCCATCTATATGAAGTTTATGTATTCAACTTCTAAAATTATTTAAAGCAGTTTAGCATATTATATAATATAGAGCAGCAAAGTTCCCAATAAAAATGGAGACCCAGAAGAAAAAAATCAGTGTTCCTAAACCTGGACATAATGGGCAGCTAACTCATATGTAGTACTGTGTGTGTAGTTAAGGCAAAAGAAAGACTTGGGATTAAATTCAAAAGTAAATTACTACATGCTTCCTCATAAATAAAACATTTGAGAACTATGGTTGCCTTCGTTGTCTATTATTGTCTTTAGTCATTTTGTAAATGGATGTGTACTATATCAACACCCTAAAACCATGAGGTTAAAACATAACTTGGAAAAAAGGAATTCCTGTCTCAGCTTAAAAGAATATTATCCTTTTTTTTCCGAATAATCTACTCTTCTATTAACCCCACATAAGGGTTAGAACTAGGAGAGATCTAGCAAGTAGTCATTAGACTTTCCGAGATTACAAAGCACTTTTTGTTGCTAACTTTCCTACCAACAGAAACTTTTGATATTTAGCGAAGGTTATTTAAATTTCATTACATTTCTGCAAAATTAGGTACTATTCAAAATGAAAATTGGGACATCTGTCTTATGAGTATTTAACTGAATTTAGGAGATGGATGAGAAGTAAAATAAGTAAAAAGTGGAAAGTACATCTAGAAGATGTGGATGTTAGGGTAGAGTGTACTGTGTTACCTTCTGATAATGTAACTTCTGAGAAGAAAACATTAAGATAATAAAGCAATTTAGAATTAATCAGACAATAATTTTTAGTGATAATCATTGTGTTGATTATTGATTATGTATCCTTTTCTCTAGTCTTAGAACTTAATAGATATTCTTAACCTTCCAAATTCTCTTTTAAAAATACAATGATAGCTATGGATCCTCTCCCTCAAAAACAAGTAGATCTAAACGTACAGTTTTAAAATGGGAAATGAAAGTTGTAGAATATAATTTTGTGGAAGATTTTTCTAGGCAACTTAGTGGAGCTAGCAGCTTTCTATACAAGCTATATATTTAGAGAATTGAGTTTTCTGGCTAATGTAAAATTCTGCTTAACTTACATTTTATTGTATCTGAAAAACCAATTTTCAACGAACAGAATACAATAACTATCATTTATCATTAGTGATTGTGAAAGCATTTTGGGATCTTGTAATTACTTTAAAACAATATTAGCAACCCTAAATGTTAATCTGTTATGCAAAAATAATCCTGTGTACTTCAATTTTCTCATTATTTAAGTTGTAAATATTTGACCCTACTGTAATAGGATTCTCTGATTTCTATATTTCAGAATTGCCATTGCCTTCAGAAAGTGTTGATATTATTATTTCTGACATTCCATTTGGGAAAAAGTTTAAGTTAGGAAAAGACATCAAAAGCATTCTACAAGAAATGGAAAGGTAAGTTGTTGAATTTATTTTCATAATTTTTTTAGCTACTGGGCATTTAACCGAAATACATCATAGCTCTTCAGTTAAGGTCTGATTGCTTTTTAGCAATTTCCCAGAGTTTTTGTAGCTTAATTTTCTACGGTTTTAAGTCAGAAGTTTATAATTGAAATAAATGTTATCCATATCATCTTACACTATAAATTTTATTCAGAAAAAAATTAATTTTCTATTATGTACTGAGATTTGAATGTATGAAATAGTGACCTATATTTCAGTCAGTGGTCTGAAGCAAAATTTTACATATTTGCTTCCATCCCTCACAAAAAAAAAAAAAAAAAAAAAAAACCTGCCTTCTCTGTGTTAATCCCCCACACTTAACAGATGAGAATCTGGGGCACAGAAAGATTAACTTTCTTATGATCACTCAGCTACTGAACAACGGAACAGAATTCTGTTAAATAAGGAACCTTCCATAACATAGAATGGGCAACACCTTATTATTTATTGTTGTCTTTGTCCATTTTCTGTTGCTATGAAGGAATACTGGAGGCTAGAGAATTTGTAAAGAAAAGAGGTTTACTTGGCTCATGATTCTGCAGTCTGTAAAAGAAGCACAGTGCCAGCATCTGCTCAGTTTGTGATGAGGGCCCCAGGCTGCTTCTAGTCATGGCAGAAGGCAAGCCTGGTGTGCAGAGATCACATGGCAGGAGAGGAAGCAAGAGGGAGAAGGGGGAGGTGCCAGGCTCTTTTTAACAACCAGCTTTCCCTGGAACTAATAGAGTGAGAACTCAATTATCACCCCTCACAGGGAGGGCATTAATCTATTCATGAGATATCTACCCACATAATCCAAATACTTCCCATTAGGCCCCATCTCCAACACTGGGGATCAAATTTCAACATGAGGTATAGGGGGACAAACATCCAACCTATAGCAGCTGTGAAATGAAAATGTGAAAGTATTCATCTTATGGTTTCTAATGACATAAGGGAATATAATTCAGTGGAAGCATTCCTTTGAGAGATTGAAACAATGAGGCATGGATATGCATTTTTCTGATGGTTTAAATTGGTAAAGAAGAGAACCTAGAATGCATACAGTTATGAATGGACATGAATATAAGAGGTCAGTTGATACTAAATTGTCTAGCTGGGCATTTGATAACATACATTTCAAGAGCCTGCTATGTAAATAATGGGTCACCAATTTAAAATATGAGCCATGTGTTTTAGATGGAGAAAAATCAGGGTCAAGTCTAACATTCTATAAGGAAAATTAAATCTTGACACTTAGTCTAAGCTCAACTAAAAGTCATCTCACTGCATTTTGGGAGCTGAGTGTCCCATGCTTCTCTAGGGATTATCTTATTTCTAAGCAACTTTCCCTGCTACCCAGTTGCCTAACTCTTGAAATATTACCTGAGACCTCTCCTTCTGGACAGCACCTATAATTCAGACATTTCATGAGCACCTGTACTCCCTGCTGCCCAATATCACATTCACCTTGAGCAGATTTGGCAACCCTGACTTCATATAAAAATCATTTCAGGAGCTTTTAAAAAATACTGATCCCTGCTATCCATCCCTCCCCACGAAGGCGCTAACTTAATTTATCTGGTGGAGGACTCAAGCATCGGTAGTTCTTAAACACTCCCAAGGTGATGCTGTAGTGCAGCCATAGTTAATGACTGCAGTCTTTGAACCTAACTAGATAATCTGCATCTATACCTTTAACCAGTTAATGGTGAGATACTAATGTGTGAGCAACGATTTACATTTAACCTAGAAGCTTCCAGAGAGATGGTGGCTTACTCTAACTGAAAATCTAATGCTGCATATTATAGCACCTCTACAAGTCAGTGGAGGGCAGTATTATGAGTAGACAGTTCTTTCAGCCTAGTAAATTATACCAGCCTGACTTTCTCTAGGTCAGGCTGGTATAGGATGGGTTTGGTTTTTATTCCAGGTGATTGACTGAAAATGAGACAGTAATAGATGTGACAGCCCTCACATTGTCACAATGTGATATTTAAATACTTAAGAATCAGGAAAATGCATATTCCTGACTTCCTGCAAAACTAAAGTGCCTCAGTGGGACCAGTTTAAAGTGTATGTATTTGGATATAAGGGACTTTTCCTTCTGTGACCAAGCTTCCTTGCCACCTGTCCCCAACCTTTATGTCTGACTTTTGTTTTTTTTTTTTTTATGGTTTGAAGTTTTATACAGGCAGTGTGGCATAATATAGTGGTGAAGTATAGGCTTTGGAGACAGACTACCTGAGTTCCAGTCTTGGCTCTATTACTTAATAGTTCTTCAGTCACAGGCATATTGCTTAACCACTTGCCTGTCTTTAATACCCACTTAATGGCATTGTTCTGAGTCAGTGGATTTAAAGCTCTTACAACAGTGCTGGCCACCTAGAACTTACTCAGTATCTGTTATCACTTACCTGATTTTTTAGTGTATACCACTTAAAATCCTTTTGGGAAGTATGTGAGGATATATTTAAATATATCGGAGTACACATAATTTTTATCCCAATGGTTTACTGATAGTTTAAGGCCCTAGATAGAAAATGGAAGGGATAGGAAATTGTGTTCATGAAAATACAACAAACCTGTTCATAACAGGCAGTGGAAATAGTACTGTATGTACTACAGAGCTGGACTCTTTGAGAAAGGACATGTAATCAGAATTAAAGATTGTCAGATAAATGATTACTCTGGTGGCATGAGCTATGCATTCTCAGCTCAATTATTTCCTCCTTTAATGTATTAAAGGATTATGGGTACAGAGCATTGTCAGGAATTCAGAGAAGTACATTTGAGTTTTCTCCTCAAATGTAACCGTGCAAATACATGAGCAAAATTAAAAATTCACCTTGCACCGCTTGAAGGAAGAAGGCATTGTGTGCCAAAGAGGCTTGAGATGGTTTCAGGAAGAAGCCAGATTTCAGTGAAATTTGGAAGTGAAGACAGAATTGAAAAGGAGACCACATCATGTTTATATGTACAGATGTTTATTAAGTATTTCTTGAGTGAGCAGTACAGCAGGATGTGTGTTCATGGAACAATGAGTACACCAGACTGCCTGGAGCAAAGGATTTATAGTAGGTGGTTAAGACTTAATGTGTTCCATGGACAAATAATTTAGGATTATTTGTACCATCTACTCCTAGTTTTTCAGGTTCACATACGAAAGAGCGATCTCTTATGCTGTTTGATACAGACTTTCCCCAACTTATTGACCGCAGAGTTTTATCTTAAGAAATAGTAATATTGTATTCTTCTTCTTATCATCACTGATACACTAGTGTTCAAAGGAATACAATTTGGTAAACATTGCTTTATAATTCTGAATAGCTTTCATAGCAAGAAATTATGTGTTTCTGGGCACAGTAGCTCATACCTGTAGTCTCAGCAACTCAAGATGCTGGGGTGGAAGGATCACTTGAGGCCAGGAATTCAAGACTAGCCTGGACAACATAGCAAGAACTCATCTCTAAATAAATAAAAAATTAAAAAATTAGCCAGGTGTGGTGGCATGCACCTTCAGTCCCACTACTTGGAAGGCTAAAGTAGGAGGATCGCTTGAGCCCAGGAGTTGGAGGCTGCAGTGGGCTGCGATCAAGCTACCTGGGTGACAGACTGAGACCCCATCTCTAAAAATAAAAGAAATTATGTGTATATGAACTAGGTGACACCAGTAGCTTGAGGTATGATCAAGCTGCCTGGGTGATGGAGTGACCCCATCTCTAAAAAAGAAAAGAAATTATGTGTGTATGATCATGGAAAGATGCCTAGAAGGATATTTATGGAAAATGTTAATCTCAGAGTAGCAGGATTTCAGGTGATTTTCACTTTTTCTTCATTATTTGAACAAAATTACAATAAATGGTGACTGTCCTGTTAGGCATCTTGTCATGGACATATGCACAAAAGGATACATGTTTTCTACTCTACATAAATAGGATTGTCCTTAATGTACTGTAGCATTGCTTTTTTTCTACTCAACAATGTCATGAATCTCCTTTCTGATCATCAGTTTTTACAATATACATTATAATTTTCAGTGGTTGCCACATTATACGTATGTACCATTATGCAACCAGTGCTTATGGATGAATATTTAGATAATCCCCAATTTTTTATTTTAAAAAAGAACTATTCTTTGAACGTCCTTGCATGGTTTTTCAAACTTAACTATATGGCCAAGCACCACAGTCACAGTATCACAGTTTCTTCATCTGCAAAATGACAGTGCTATAGAGCATACTTAGAAAGATAATTCTGAAGTTTAAACGATATATAATACAGAGCATATCCAACTCCCTGGCACATATTAAGTACTCAATAAATATTAGCTATATCACCATTATTATCACTGTTATTCTACTACTACTACTGTTACATCTTCTTAGGATAATTTCCTAGAAGTGAGATTGCTGGGTCAAAGGTTATATACATTTCATATTTTTGATACATTATTGATAAACTATTGCCCCAAAAAGTTATTTCAGTTTCTGTCTTCAAGAGTACTCATTTTCCCATCCACTTCTTCCTTGCTCAGTAGAAGAGGTTTCCCTCTTCCTGCAAGGGTTTATCCTCTCAGTTCCTTCCTCCTCAAGGATCACACTCTGCCCACTTCTCATTTTTATCTTCTGCCTACTCATCTGCCGGTTCTTTCCAGGAGATTCATTTATCCCTTCCCCAGACACGTTTGGAAGTCTTTGCATCTCCCATGCACTTCCATGTACTTGGCCCCGGGGATTACCGCAGTGAATACGACAGGCAAGGTCTCTGACCATTCATTGTGAGAAGACAGATGGTTAATCAGTAAACAAACTGGATAATGTCAGATCATGACTGGTACTGTGATGGACATAAAACAAAATGTTTTGCTTTAGAGTGAGAGAAAAGTAGTGGTTACCCTAGCTAGGTAGTCAGGAAAGGCCTCTCTGGGAAAGTGATATTTGACTGTGGGGCGTGAGTGATGAGAATGAGTGATAAACGCACGGTGAAAAGCAATTCCAAATGTCCTAAGGTGAGAAGCAGCTTGGTGAGTTTGAGCAGCTGAAGGAAGGTCAGTAAGCAAAGAAAGCAGGCAGTGACATCAAAAAGGTAGGTAAGGGTCAGATTGTGTAGGAGCCTTGGATGCCAGAGTAAGGGGGTTAGAATGTATTTGAAGTACAGTGCAAGCAACCGAGGAGTTAGCAAAGAATTTACATTTGTCTTCTGTATGGAAACGGAAGACAGAGTGGGAGGGGCGACAAGAATGGAAACAAGACCTGTCTACCAGATTGTTGCTGTGGTCCAGGCAAACTATGAATGAAGTAGACAAATATATGATACAATTTAGAGACAGAATTGTCTAGCTTTGCTGATGGATTAGACTAGGGAAAGCTACCTAAGCTTCTTAGATTTTTGCTGGGCATGAGGCAGATTACCCTTAACTCTTGGTCCTTTAGCTGCCACTCTGTTTCTTTTCCTGTACAGCTGAACTTCTTGAAATAAAAGTCTACACTTGACACCTCTGCTTCCTCACTTTCCAGCCCCACTCTACCCTGGCAGATGAGCATCTGCTCCTGCCTTCAGCTAGGATTGCTGTCCCTGGGTTCACTGATGATTTCTCATAGTCCTGATCACCTGTTAGTCCTATAGCATTTGTTATTTTACATATATATATAATTTATATGTATATAAATTATATATATTATAAATATATATTATATATATTATATATAAATATATATATTTTTTACACATGTATGGGTGTAAAAAATAATTTTATTTTAAAGACAGGGTCTCTCTCTGTTGCCCAGACTAGAGTGCAGTGGTGCAATCTCAGCTCACTGCAACCTCTGCCCCCTGGGCTCAAGCAGTCCTCCAATCCCAGCCTCCCAAGTACCTGGGATTACAGGCACACGCCACCACACCTGGCTGATTTTTGTATTTTTTTGGTAGAGACATGTTTTGCCACGTTGCCCAGGCTGGTCTCAAACTCCTGTGCTCAAGCGATCCTCCCACCTCAGCCTCCCAAAATGTTGGGATTACAGGTGTGAGCCACCATGCCGGCCCTATAGCATTTGACACTGTTGAAACTGTTTCCTTCTTGAAACTGTACTTCTTTGGCTTCGTTGACATCACTGTTGTCCAGATTTTCTCTGAGGATGTCTACTTCATGGGTCTTCTCCTCCGTCACTTTTTAAATGTGAAATATCTGCTCCCTGTCCCATTTTCTCTTCTCAACCTGTACTGCCACCCCAGGTGATCCCATCCACCATTATGGCTTTAGCTACCATTTACTGTATCTTTACCTCAAGGCCTGGTCTTTTCCATTACTCCAGGCTGTGTATCCAGCTCTCTGGTGGAATCCGCACTTACGTGTTCCTTAGGTACATCAGCACGTTCCAAGCTGAACTCCTTACTCCCCTCCTCCCTCCACCTCCCACCCGCTGTGACTCACCCACCCACTGAGCTGCTTTCAGAGCTGCCTCCTCTCCACTTCCTCCCGTCTTTGCTGCTTTTTCTGCTTCCAGCACCCTCCCTTGCTGCAGCCGCTTGGCTTGCCGTTGCTTTGCCTGGCTCATTCCTGCTTGTCTTTTAACGCATAGCACAGGTATCTTCCTCTGGGAAATTCTCTCCTCTGTCCCGTGCTCGGGTTTGGGACCCACCTCATGTTCCCAAGCCCCTCATGCTTGCCTTGATTATAGCATTTTCACATCCTTTACTCGCCTCTCTCTCCCAAAGAGATGTTCAGTGATCTCTTGGCAACTTACAGGGCTATGTCACGGGACACAGGCAAGTGTTTTCATCACTTTTTCCACATAAGTGCTACATAGACTTTGATAATTGAGTAAATGCATTCTCCTCAAGAAGCTGACATTTCAAGATCTGCCCTTCTTTTTCTGATTTTTCCTTCGCCATTTCTTTGTTCGTGTCCTAACTCTTTCCTGTTAACTTTCTTTTGCTGTCAGGCTACTGCTTTTAATACATGCAGTCTTTAGGATTCTGTCATTCGCCTTTTCCTTTATACAATCATTTATTGGACTGTGACTACAAATTACTTTGAGGCTTGCCTTTTAAGTAGAGTAAAAATAGATAATTAAAGCAGATTTGTACTAGGGATTTCATAATTACTATAATGAATATACATTATAGAAGATACTACCTAATTATCAAAAATCCTTGTATTTAAATGGATAAAATTAAATTTCAAATTAAAAACATGAACCATTTTAAATGAAGTGGGATTGTTTGTTGTCTAGAAAGGAGAAAGATAGCAATTACCATTTTTTTTTTGTCACAGAGTGCTTCATGTTGGCGGAACCATTGTATTGTTGCTTAGTGAAGATCACCACAGGCGCCTTACAGATTGTAAAGAGAGCAGCATCCCTTTCAATTCCAAGGACAGTCACACACATGAACCTGGAATTAAAAAGTGCTTGAATCCTGAAGAAAAAACCGGTGCATTCAAGACAGCGTCAACTTCATTCGAAGCCAGTAACCACAAATTCTTAGACAGAATGTCACCATTTGGCTCCTTGGTACCAGTGGAATGCTACAAAGTTAGCCTTGGAAAGACAGATGCGTTCATATGTAAATATAAGAAGTCGCACTCTTCTGGACTGTAGCAGGCTTGCTGCCATCAGCCGGGTTCAGGCCCTTGTAAGTTAGCTGTACAGCAGAAGTTTGCTATCTCTAGGATTCATATAGCACCCACAGAGCTCCAAGTAACCAAATTCCCCCAAAGACAGGAGGTGTGGCTGATGGGTACACATGCTTGGTAAGAGTTTCTGCTTTATATTCTAAAGTACTTAATGTTTTTGACAAAAAAGTTACCGAATATTTTTTAGACTTAAGTTTTATCTTCTGTCAGAATGTGAAAAGTTCTGCCCAGTTTCTGAGCAAAAACTTCAATTTCAAAATAAAGGTTTTCAGGGGTTCACTTAAGTGTATCACAATCAACACCAGACGGGATATTTTAACTATCAGATTTTCGGAAATGTAAAAACCTTTATATGTAACTTCTTCTGATATTAAACTTGATTTTTGAGCCTGTAATTTTCTTCTCCATTGGAATGAAAATAATTTATATTTGCAATACATTTTATATGTTTATTATGTAAACCAACAGTGAGAATAATAACTGAATTAAGCCAGTATCCTTCAAAACATGATGGAAAATGAAATTTCCTTTTTTTCTAAAAGCATTCATACACTGTCACCTCGCCCTTATTTATATAGAAAGTCAGTTTGTTTCTTATGTTCACTATCTGAGAAAAAGAAACAGTAAGTTGAGGAGAATATATGCTCTGGTTTAATGTTTTTCAATAGTGTGATAAAATTGTTCAACTTATTGGCAGCTTTAGTGGTATTTGAACAACTTTGCTATGTTTGGGAAATTTTCCACCCTGTGAATCAGCTCCCCAAAGCAGAAGTCATAAAATCTGTTTTCCAGCCAGGGTGTGGAAACCTGGGCCCCTGGTATGAGGTGCACCCATGTGCAAGCTATGGCATTTGTGCCCAGTGGCAACACAAAGCGATCTTCACCAGAACATTCCTCTCCTGAGGTTTCAGCACTGCTCTTGGCTACGTAGCCACCGCTAAGCTTCTCTCTCTGGCCTTCCTAGGAAATTCTAAGAGCCACCTACTAATCTTGAATACATTTCATTTTTGCTAAAACTAAGTAAATGTGGTTGTGTTGTTAACAGCTGGGACTCTGATAATGGAGATTGATACTCTGAGGGGTTTCAAGCAACAGGCCCCCAGTAATGTGAATTTGTTACTCGTTATCTGGCCTACTTGGGTTTAAGGCAGTGAGAATACAGCTAGTGTTATAGAAAGTGTATGGCATGTGATGGTGAAACAGTTCATAATGCCTGTGCTTACCTGATGCTCTGGGAAACACCAAAAACCTGAGGAATACGAGCACTATGAGGCGGGCTATCTGCTTTTGGTAGAACTTGACAACTCAAAGGAAAAGCAAGATTTCTGTAGACCTTACTCCTTGGGTTAAAGCAGGGGTCTCAGCCAGCGGCAATTTTTGGTCCTCGGAAGACATATGGCAATGTCTGCAGACATTTTTGATTACTTGAAGGAGAAGAGAGATACTCCTGGCATATAGTGGATACAGCGGATAAAGGATGAGAGATTAGGTTAACAAGGTAATGGGTGGCAGGTAGAGGTGGTATATTAGATGAGATGGGGCCTTGAAGACTATTTTAAGGGCTTTAGCTTTTACTCAAAACCACTGAAAGAGTTTTGAATAGGTGATGTCACCTAACATATGTTTACAGGATACTGTAGCTGCTATATTGCAAATTGATTGTAGGAAGAGAAGGTTGAAACTAAAGAGATCAGCTGGGAGTTTTTTGCAATGATTCAGGCAAAAGAAAATGGTAGCTAGCCCCAGGGTGTTAACAGTCGTGTTGGTAGGAGGCACATGGATTCTGGATGTATTTCGAAAGTAGAACCAGAAGGATCTGCTGATGTGTTAGATGTGAGGTATGATAAATGGAGAGGAGACAGGAATGACTGAAGACTTTTAGCCAAGAACTTGGAACAGTTGAGTTTTCATCAACTAAGAGAGGAAAGGCTGCAGAGGGTGCAGGTTTGGTGAGAAATATCAGAAATTCTGTTTTGGACTTGCTAGTCTAGACAGTCTAATTTAGACTAGTCTAGACAGTCTAAACTAGCAGATCTTGTTTAGACTTGCTTGCTAGACAGTTTTAGACTTGCTAATTTTGAAATATGCATTAAACAAAGTGGAGATGTTGATTAGGCAATTGAATATGTGAGTCTGCAGTTTAAGAAAAAGGTCTGCTCTGGAGATACATTATGGGAATTTTCAGTATTTAGGTGGCATGAAACTGGATGGGATCACCAAAGGATTGGGAATAGGAGAAAAAGACCAGGGCTGAGCCCTGAATTCCTCCCATACTGAGAGGTTGGCAGGAGAAGAGGAAACTCCAAAGAAAACTGAGATGGAACAACCAGTGAAATAGAAAACCTAGTGTGGTTGCCTGGAAGACATGAATAAAGGGTATAGAGGAGGAGTATTTAACCCTATAAATGCTGCTAACTGACCGAGTAAGATAACTGGAAATTGACCATTGGCTTTAGCAGTGAGGGAGTCATTCATGACCTTGACCATGGGGCTTTTGGTGGAATGGAAGGGGAGCAAAACCAGACTGCAGTGAGCTTAAGAGAAAATAGGAAAAGAGCTGGAGATAGTGAGCATAGATAGTTCTTACAACTAGTTTTGCAGAACAGGTGAGCAAAGAAATAGGAGTAGTAGATTGGTAAGAATGTGAAAGCAAGAGAAAGATTTGTTGGGAGAAGTAGCAGCTTTTTTTTTATGTTAAAGAGAATTCCAGGAAAGACAAAAAGATGATGAAATAGGAAAAAAGGGCTAAGTGCTAGAGCGATGTCCTTGAATAAGGGGATAAAATGCAGTCCACAATTGGAGGAATTAGCTTTAGACAGGAGCATGATAATTTGTTCACGATTATGGGTAGGAAGACAGCATACAGACATTTCAGCTATAGTATGATAAATATGCTCCTAAAAATTTTTTCATTCTCAAATTTATGCACTAAAAATAACAGAATTTATGAAAAAGAAACATAAATTCTGGTTGGGGCAAACCATTGCAAACATCCAATTTTGCAACCTGAACACTAACAGAAACACCAATCTTAGTAAAAATATTGGCACAGTTAAGACATTATATTCCTAATAAATATGTAAGTAAATAAGGACTTCACCTTTCCAAGAAAAGGGCAATGTCACCTTGATAGACTAGGCATAAAGAAGGGTAAGGAGATGCTGAGTTACACAACAGGCACTGTCTGCCTGGCCAAGGCAGAACCTGCGGCCAAGATGAACCAGAAAAAGCCTGTGATGATGGACGTCATATAAAGAGCCTTATTCCGCACCTTGTTCGTTCAACTCATTCCATTGGCATCCTTCACGTTCAGCTGCTCCTATCTGGTGACACAAAGCATTAATATGCTAAAGAGAAAAAATCATGTATGAACCAACCCAATTTCCACATGAGAGTGACGTCATCTCCTTACTTAGCAATATTCGATTTAATGCCCATTACAGAAATACGTGTTGTAAGAGAACAGATTATAAGTGGGAGCAGATGCTGGAAGGTGGGCGGATGTGGTGGTGGTAGACTGTGGAAATTCTCTTTCAACTACTTCAACTTTCTCAGTGAAAAACCATCCGGTAACTTACCCAGTGTCTGAGTCTATAGCTGGAATAGCTACCCTCAGCCATTGCAGAATACCCATAATGGCTTTCTGATCCATGGAGTAAGGGTACAGATTTTTGGAAGGGCTGATGTCACACTCCTTAGGTTCCCCTTCTTACCGAAATAAACAAAGGCAATACCATATATTTGTAGGAGCTGCAGATGTTAGTGCCAACACTAAGAAAGGCACAGATGTTGATGGAACTCTCTGGCATCTGAAGGCAGCCTACATGAGCTTTGGATTTGCTGCTCTGACTCATTTACTATTAATTGAGGCCTGGGCTAAGAGATGGCTCTCTAGTTGCACCAGCCCTACTGTAAGCAGCTCCCTAATGCCCTTAGAGACCCAGGAGATTTGATGGTGCTCAGAGCAACTGGGGCAGACCTGGAGGATGTGTGAAGCCTGCAGCAAATCCCAGTAGAGGAAGCACAGCTGCAGCATCTTAGCTTTTGGAGCAAAGCCAAGCTCTCTTATGCAAGTTAATTATTCTCCTTTTGGAAATAACTCTTGACTTGCTATTGGGGCTTGCTTCTGAGGGCTTGACTATGGGACACTACGTGACCATGTGACCTAAGCTGCCCATCTTGAAGTAATGACACACCAAGCCAAAAGTCGCATGGACCCAACCCAGCAGCACATCCTCATCAGATGGGAGCGGTATATATCAGCATTGAGTTCCACATGGCTGAAGGCACTCATGAGCTGCAGGGGCAGTCAGTGCTCTTTCCTCTCAGTGTGCTTCCTGCCACACTCACCCCTCCCTCATAGCCATGGTCTCATGAGGAATCTCCAGTGAGCGGTTCACCAAGGAGAAAAGAAGTCAAATATGGCTTACAGATGACTCTGCAAGTTTTGCTGGCACCTGTTGGAATTTAATTGCAGCCCCACTCAGGGTGAAAGACAGTGAGGAAAGAAAGTGGGGAAAGTTCTCTTCCCAGGGAGCAGGACTTGGAGTGGTCCACATTATACACTTTTCCTGGAAGGAGAGATGGCCTGAGAGGCAGATCCTCACCATGTCATCCTCATGAGTATCAGTTTAGATGGATGGTCAGGAACATGAAATAAGGTCTCGGGAAGAGGAATGTGGATGGACATCTTATACTAGACCCCAATATAGGTGAATATTTGTGTCCTATTGGAATGGTCTCAAGAGGCCATACTGTGTAGGAGGTTCTAAATATGTAGTTGGAAGATTGCCTGCCCAGTGCCCTACCCTTTCCCCAGCCATCCTGGTGCTTGCTCAGTGGCCCCATAGACAATGGTTGCAGAGACAGACAGAAACAATTGCACTGGCCCAACAAGGACTTCTCGCCAAGATGTGGCCACTGCCACTGCTGACTAATTTCCAGCAGCAGTGACCAACCCTGAGACTTAATATAACACTACTGCTGTGGCTTGAGTTTGTCCTCCTGGAAGCTCACATTGAAATTTGATTCCCAACATGATGGTTTGGGGAAGTTGGACCTAGTAGGGGTATTTGGGTCATGTCGGTAGATATCCCTCATGAATGGATCAATGCCCTCTTGAGGGAGCTAGTTCATTCTCACTCCCAGGACTAAATTAGTTACCAGTGATTGGCTGTTGTAAAAGAAGTTCTGCTTCCTAGACATTCTCTTGCTCTCTTTGTACCTACCCACTCACTTTTCTGCTTCTCTGCCATATTTTGAGCCAGCACATGGCCCTCACCAGAAACTGACCAGATGTGGCACTATGCTTTTGAACTTCTCAGCCCGCAGAATCATGGGCTCAATAAACAACTTTTCTTTATCAACAACCCAGTCTCAAGTATTCTATTATAGCAACACTAAATGGACTAAAACAACTACAAACAGGAGGGGAATTATATTGAAGACCCTCCCCCTTGTGAAGAGGGCAATAATTTGTCCTCACTGGAATAACTATTTACTCTGTATTTGGATTCTTTATGCCAACAACACCTTCCATGAACTTAACAAATTGCCTTATTAACTATCATTCATTTCCATGTAACAGTGCTTCTCACTAAAGAGCTTATTTTACAGGGATGGCAGTGAGACAAGAGACTGAGGCTCATGGGATTTCTTGTCTCACCATAAGGCCTTACGGCATGATGGAATGGCTTACTGAACACCTAGTTATTGTGCCAGCAGGAAGATAACTCCTTGAGAAGATGAGATGTCTCCATACAGGATACTCTGTGTGCTATGAACCAACAGCCAATAGATGGTGCTATTTCTCCCATAGTCAGAATAAAGAGCCCAAGAGCTGAAAGTGAGAATGGTACCTGTTACTATATCACTCCTAATTACCCTATTAAAATGTTTGCATCTTATCACTAGAGTGTCTGGGCTCCCTGGCTTAGAGGTCTCAATGCCTCTTGTTCCAGATGGGAACCTTCAGTGCTGTCTCCTATTGCATAAAAAGTCAAGACATATTCCATACCATCCATTGGTCTCTCCATCTCATGGAAAGATCAGTTACATTAGAACGAACGACCGCACCACCACCACCAATACTGCCACCAGCCTGTGGGTCTCCTTTCTTACAGGGCAACCATGAGAAAGGAGCTTTCACTAGGGGAATGCATAAGCTTCTTGGTGCCAGACAGTCTGGATTTGGTCTGTCAGCTCTTTACAGGAATTGTCTGAAGCCAGCTGCCCTGCACGTGGGAAACTTGAAGGACCTAGTGATCTTGGGGACACATGATATGTTACAGTCTCCCTGCCAGGGAGAGGCAAGGGGAAAACCACCAGTTGTATGGGAATCTGAGCTTGAATGTAGTCAGCCCCTTTTTCTGAGAAAAGAGGTGCCCCCAAATTCCCAGCCCACAAATGACCCAGGGTCATTCGTGGAAACCCTCCTCCTTTCAAAATCATTCCCGAGAGAGGATTTCTTCTGTCAGCAAACACAACAAGAAACCATTGAATTAAGAGGTAAAACTGCTACCCAATTATTTTGGGTTCTTGATTCCACTGGACAGAAACACATAAACAGGTTGAACTATGTGGGCTGGAGTGTTTGTTCCTAGTAATCAGAGAGAGGTATGTCTAGAACCCAGTGTTAACCTAGGTTCTTACCAAGACCCGAGATGAGACGAAGGTTTTTTTGGAGATAATTTATCTTGGGAGCTGGGGACTGGAAGGAGGAAAAGAGAAATAGGGAAAAAGGTAATCCAAGGATGCACTGTTGAGCTGATCACCACTGTGAGAAGCTGGGGTCTGATCCTGTAGGGCCCCTCTGAAGAGCTGTATAGGATGCAACTCAGAATTGTCTGCTTAAGGAGCAAAAGAGGAGAATATCCACCAGCTCCTGTCTCCCATTGGTCAAGAGTAGGATGACTTTCAACTCCCTCCCATTTTAAGACTTCCATCGCATAGTTTAAACTCTAACTTACAGAATGTCAGATGGAACTAGAGGAGGAATGGAAGCCACCCAGAAATCATGTTCTTGACATGGATGTGTTACCCTTGTCAGAAGGCGAGAGGATGAGCAGGTTTTTGTGTCAAGTATAATTGCATATTTTACATGCGAATATTGGTTGTTTGGAGGAAGTTTAAATATCAAATTAAGGACAGATATTGATGTTGGGCATCCAAAGGGTACATCAAAGTGGTGAATTATCGTATTTTCCAATGTTTGAGTCCCACCTCTCCAAGGCAGAAACCAGAACACCAGCTTTTCCGACCTATATTATAGGTAGAATGGGGGCCAGACACTGACATATGATAATTGGATTCAGATGTGAGCTATGCGGAGGAACCAGGCACCATGGAATCCACTTTCTGGGGGAGAGGCAGCAGAAGCATCTGGCCTCAGGGGCTAGCTGGGTTCAGTATCCATGGTGCAAGCTATGGTGTGGATCCCCGGCAGGGGTGGCAGTGAATCTTTGAAACTACCATCTTGGTGTATGGTTTGGATGGTGTTCCTGGTTGTGAAGGCCCCTAGATTAATTTTCTGGCCCTATTGAGCATTCTAATTTTTTTTAAATGAATTCCTTTTCTGCCGAACAACCTAGAGTTATTCTGTTGATTGCAGCTGGAGGCGCTGTGCCACACACCAAGGTTACTGAAGCACTCTCCTGCCCTGCAGGCTCTGCACATCTCATTCTCAGTGGAGTCCCTCCAAATGTTTTGTATTTTTTCTGTTACCATATTTTCTAGTTGTCTATTTTATCAGTATTTGGCACCCCTCTCCAAAATCATTTTTAATGTTTTGGCCTCCCAAAGATTTTGAATAATACAGTCTTTGTCATCATCTGCCTAAGCCTTACATACATCTTTAGGAGAAAAGAAAAAACGTTAGGGGTGGACTCTGTGACCAAAATGCAACAAACGATGGGTTAAAAAAAAAATTCATTTCTTGACTTGAAGTGAGTGACAGTGATGTAGATCGTAAGAGGTAGCAGTACTAATGATCTCGGTGTACTTTGCAGAATTAAATCATGATTTTAGTTTCTGCTAAAATATCTTTAATATTAAATGCATACAACTATAAAGTTTTTGAAAATTTATGAAAATTTGAGGATGTCAAATAAATGGAGTACTATGTTATAGCATTTTTTCCTCCTCCAGAATAGGGTACAGGGTGTGGCCCAGATAAGAACAATTAATATTTTTTGAACTAAATTGAACTAGCTCCTGGTAGGAGAGAATAAATAAATGCCTGTAGATCTGAGAACAGTGAATCAAAGGGACACTCGGAAACCATTCAAGAAGCAGACAGCTGTCCAGGGAGACACCGACTTCCTATGTAACCTAGAAAGCTAAGTCTCAGAGAAATGCAAATCAAAACCACAATGAGATACCATCTCACGCCAGTTAGAATGGCAATCATTAAAAAGTCAGGAAACAGATTCTGGAGAGGATGTGGAGAAACAGGAATGCTTTTACACTGTTGGTGGGAGTGTAAATTGGTTCATCCACTGTGGAAGTCAGTGTGGCGATTCCTGGAGGATCTAGAACTAGAATTACCATTTGACCCAGCAATCCCATTACTGGGTATATACCCAAAGGATTATAAATCATGCTACTATAAAGACACATGCACACATGTGTTTATTGTGGCACTATTCACAATAGCAAAGACTTGGAACCAACCCAAATGTCCATCAATGATAGACTGGATTAAGAAAATGTGGCACATATACACCATGGAATACTATGCTGCCATAAAAAAGGATGAGTTCGTGTCCTTTGCAGGGACATGGATGAAGCTGGAAACCATCATTCTCAGCAAACTGTCACAAGGACAGAAAACCAAACACCTCATGTTCTCACTCAGAGGTGAGAAATGAACAGTTAGATCACTTGGACACAGGGTAGGGAACATCACACACCGGGGCCTGTCGAGGGGTCGGGGGCTGGGGGAGGGATAGCATTAGGAGAATTACCTTATGCAAATGATGAGTTGATGGGTGCAGCAAACCAACATGGCACATGTATACCTATGTAACGAACCTGCACATTGTGCACGTGTACCCTAGAACTTAAAGTATAATTAAAAAATAAAAAAGCTAAGTCTCAGGGATTCAAAATAAACTGAGGTTTGAGAAGAAATGCTCACTTAGATATTAAGTAAATGTGTCTGTTCAGAGAGCTATGCAAGAAAGCCCTTGGACTAAAATTAGGTGAGATGCAAAGTCTTAGAGAAATCTTGCTAATTAAGAAATCCAGGTGAGTTTTTTTTAGTGCATGTTCATATTTTGCCATAGTGTTTGTAGCCTTTTCACATCCTTTATTTATTCATTTGTTCATTTGCTCCTTTATTTACTTAGCTACCAGGCAGTTAGTGAGTACTTGCTCCATGTCAGGTTCTGGGAATGCTCCTTGGTAAACTGGCCCTGCCTGAATGGCTGCTGTGACAGCTCTCTGAAAGGGATGTGAGCAGGAGCGAGAGGATACCAGCCAGAAGTCCGGGCTTCTGAGATAGAGGAATATCCTTGACCTTTGGAAATGGAGGGATGAAACCACTCTCTGGAAAACCTCGGCAGAGAGAAAAATGAGCTGAGTCGAGGAAAACATTTGAGAGAAAAGTTATGGATTGTTGGAAATTTAAAGAAACAACTCAAAACGTGCATGAAGAGCTCAGCTTTTTATCTTAAATTCCATGAATTATGTTCAAGAGAGTCAGGAGATTTGAAGTGTAATTTTGCCATCTGAATGCCACAATCATTTAATATTGTCAGTTTTCATTAAGTTTCTTCAGTGAGAAACTGCCTGCTCCAGATGAAACAAATGACAGCAATTACTCCAGGGCCCTTCTTTACCCACCCCCAACCCTTACACATTATTTCTACCATTTTTTGGTCACCCTGCTAGCTGCCTTTTTGTGACTCTTGCCCTTGGTATCCTACGCTATGTGAGATTGACTTCACCTTGGAAGAGTGGGCACATTAACCATATATTTTGCCAGAGAGACCTAAACGCCCAGTACTGGCCTCTGGGTATTAACATGGAAACCAAGGACAATTCGTTCACTGGGCCGAAGGTTTTTTGCCTGTTTTTCTGTAAGCCAGATTTTATCACTCTTATGTTTGAAATCCTCCAGTGACTTTCCATCTTACTCAGAATGAAACCCGAAGTCTTGGGTTTTATTGGAAAGGTGTTCAAAGGGTGCTGGATAGCCTGGTTTCCCTCTTCATCTCAACACTCTCACTTTCATTCTACCTTTTGCTGACCCTGCCACATGCAAAGCTTGTTCCCATCCCAGGCCTCTGTACCTGCTATCTACTCTTCCTGGACATTCCTCAAGACACCTGCATTGCTCAGGCTCTCTGTGCAAATGTTTTCTTATCAGAGAGGCCAATGCCAGCTTCCCTAAACTGGCCATCCCCTCACCTTTAGCACTCTATTCTCCTAACCACCTCATTTTTCGTTCATAGCACATATCACCACCACCTACTGCACAAGCCCTGTTTTATTACTGTTTGTCTCTCTGAGACAGACACAAAGGAAAAAAGAACAAATTATCTTTCCCTGAAGGAAGATTTTTTACTTTTTTCCTTTGTCACCTTACAATGGCAGCTTTTTGAAGGCAGCAGCTTTGATTTATTCACTATGTATTCCCTGCACTTAAATCAGTCTCTGGCACATACTAGGTGCTCTATAGAGATGTGACAAATGAAAGAACATGTGAATGAGCAAGTGAACACAACTGGTCATTCATTTGACCACATGTGTCTTTGTTCCACAGTATTGAGATGTCCCTATTTTCGCCGAGGCCCTAGAACCATTTTGCCACGGTGGACCTGCTCCTAAAGTGACACAAAGAGTTTGAGTCTACAATCGTATGTTAGGCCTGAGAACAACAAAAGAAAAGTAACCTTGAGAAACAGAGGCTGTGAGGCAGCAAGTCAGCTTCACAGACCAGGGATCACTGTCTCAGTGATGCGTCATTCATTTATTCCCTCATTCCTTCAGCACACATTTACTGGCATTTCCTCCACACCCACTGACATCCCAAACAAGTTACTTTTCATGGTCATCTGCCAACCAAGTGAACAGAGCCAGAAAGGTTCAGAATGCTGAACCAAGTTTCACCCGCATTGACCAAATCCATGCATTCCATTGTCAAAAGGAAACAAGAACAAATTGTCTTTCCCTGAAGGAAGATTTTTTTCTTCCTTTATGATATTGGAATGTATGGAATCGTGCAACACAGAACCAGCTCCTCAATCGTTACTAGGTAAAAGCTTGACATTTTCTGACACCTTTCTTGATTATGTAGGCGTATCGCAGACCCACAGGCTAATTGCTTTAAAGAATAATGAAATTGTACTGAATTTCCTCTTAACTCATTGTATTCTTACTCATCTGGCTCCTCAAAGGAACTGGTTTTGTGGGGGTGTTTGGGATAGGGTTCTGAGGGCCACTCACCCGTCCCACCCCGCATGGCTGTACATGGCTGTCCCTCTAGCTCACCCTCGGTCTTTCCTTATCTTCATTTCACTTCTCTTGAAAACCATTCCCCTACTCCTGTGAACACTCTTTAAACTGTTACTTTATTTGGAGAATTCTTTGTTTAAGAACTGGTTCATCCCTTGAGTCAATACTGTATTAATCACATGCATCATCTCCCCCAGATTACCTTTCACAGTTGGTTTAATTTCAATTCCCAAGTCCAGTTTATTTGAGAAACATGTTGGCATGATAGCGATTTACCATCGTCACCACAGAGGCCTGTAAAGTAGAGGCTGCTCGACATGTTTGCAGGAATGTAGATACTTGGACATGCTGACCTCAAAATCTACCTCGCTTTTTTGCTGGGGAGGTGAACCTTCTGCCAGCGACTGGCTGAGAGATCTTGGGTTAATGCTCTGAGTCTCTGTTCCTCTGCTGTCAAAGAGAGATGACCATTATAGTTTCCATATGCCTCCGAGGCTGTCTTGAGGTTTGTTTTGGTTTGGTTATGGGGTGTTTTCTAAGTCACTGCACAGCGACCAGTCTCTCAAAGGGAAAATACGAAATGAAGTACTGTACTTTCCTTGAGATATAATAAAAAAACTTGGAAGGTTTCCTTGTTTTGACTCAACATCAGATGGTTTTATTTTATTGTTAGTGTAACTTAATATGTTATGTTTTTAAATTAGTTCACATTCAACTTGGATAAAGGAAATAAAAGTTTGTAGAGGTGTTCAAAGTGATTTTCAGGCTTCTTAAATGTGTGGTTATTACCAGCATTCTTGCAGGGCCACACATCAAGACAGTCAGGGAGAAAGGACGGAAATTCATGAGCCTTTGAGTTGCTATCCTACCTCTAACCGTAAGGCTAGATAGCCTCTTTTTTTTTTTGAAATAATTACTTTCATCTAATAATTTAAAAAATGCCGTCAGGGATGCTGTCACAGGACAAAGTAAGGAGGACATACCCACTTAAATAGAGATCTTTGAGCAGCCCTAGTAACACGGGAATTTCTCATAATGTTCTGTGGGGGAAGTGCCAAGAAGGTAATTAAAATTGCTGTCATAACTTTAGGCTACTGCAAGCTACAGACAGGGTCTCTTGAAGGTCAGTCACGTAAGGAGAGGTTCTGTGCTTACAAAAATAGGTCTGGCATTCTTTACAGAATTACAAAGTGCAGTGTGTGCTCTGGCTTAGAAATATAGAAGCTTGATTAAAGACTATAGAGCAGTAACTTCCAAAGGGACCCTTGGAAAATGCAGGGGAATGTGAACCTATCTAGATGTATAACATGTTGACAGTAGGCTCAGATAGGGTTAGAAATGCACTATGGAAATGCTGCTGGGTCTTGGGTAGTTGACGTGGATGCTGTGCAGGAAGGTGGAAGGATTTTGGAGGGAGCAAGCTGGAAACCAAATCTTGGCTAGTATCTTAGGGAAGGTTACTCAACCTCTGTGAGCCTTGGCTTCTCTACCCATAAAGTAGGGGCAAATAGTAACAAGATATGGTATATAAAGGACACAGCCTGATACAGTCACTGAGGAGATACTGAGGCAGTCCCTCACCCAGGGACTCAGTCTCATTAATGCCAAGAAACAGCACTGGAGAAGCTTTTGAGAATCCGAGCTTTCTCTGCCACTTCTTATTTATGTTTAATACTTACAAGAATGAAGGAGACCTAAAAGTTGACAATAATATGGCTCCACTGCCATCCTCTTAGAATTAATTAAGTGCTTTATTTATTTACTTATGTATCTATTTATTTTTTGAGCAACCAACAGAGTCCAGAACTAACAAATGGCAAATCAGGGCTTAGAGGAGAAATGAGAAAACTTCAACAATTTATTCAGGTCTTTAAGTTCATTTTAAACTCTTGTGATTAACAGATTTAAGCAATATGATAAGTGCAATGTGTTTTACCTGTGGGGAATGAATTTGAAGCCCACTGAAGCCACAGCTGAGTGAAGTTCAGTTCAGGCGTGGCCAAGTTTCTAAAGCAAGTATTTATGTGTTCATCACAATCAACCTAACAGGCAAAGCTATGAGGATGGAAATAAAAGGTGTTTTATGATTAAAGAATGAAATGCCCTGAGCTGTGATTGCGTTCTGGGAGCAAGTCAAGGGAGCCCAGGCCCTTTGTGTAGGATCCAGCAGAGCCTCCGTGCACCCTTGCTATAGCAAGGTTTCCATGCCCTTTCCAGAACCCCCAGAGGATGCCACTTCACAGTTAGCCAGATATTGAGGGAATTTACCTCTAAGGTCCTGATTTAGAACACTTGCTGATGAACTTGAGGGTACAGTTCATCCATCCTCACACCCACACTCAAGGCAGTGGCCTGGTCAGACTCTGGGCCAACCAGGAAAAGCACTTCACTGGGACAATGATCTGTTCATTAGGAACATCAGCCCTAAGATGTGGGAGTTTATTTTCAGAATTTCTTAGTGAGCTCCAAAAAAGGGAAATGCTTACCTGAAGCAGACCAATAGTCTATCTGCTGTGATTTAAACTGGGGTTGGCCAGTATGTGACATCTGCCTTTCCCATTCATTCACAAACACTACATCTTTCCCCCTTGTGCCTGGACTGAAATCTTCCCAGCCACCACTAATCGATCAAGTTCACACTTAAACTGAATACTATTTTCAGGTCTTAGATGCACGACTTCTGGAAAACAACTGGAAATCAGAGAGGAATCGGCTGGCAGCTGGGTCAGTTAGCAAGAAGGAGCATTTGGGCCGTTGATATTTTCTCAACTACAATTTTCAATTCCAGTCTCCATTAAATAAATGCTATCCTTTATGATGCTGAGTTAACCATAAAACTTAGCAGTTTTTCTTTTTCCCCTTTTTCCCAAATTATTGTATCTCCTTTTTGATACAAGAAGCAGTTTCCTTAGTAATTAACCTAACTCTACAAATTCTTTAGGTGTCATCCTTAACTTCCCTTGTTTCCCCACCTCCATGTAACTTACCAGCAAATCAATTCCATCTCTAAAATATGTCCACCTACTCCTGTGCCTTTTCATCACCACCCTCTCCATCCAGGCACAATTTTGTCTCCTGGGTTCCTGTGCAACATCCTCCTTCCTAACTGGGTTCTTCTCCTCTAGTGGTGCCTCTTTAAATCCATTCTCCATCCAGCAGCAGTGGCAACACTGATTTTTTTTTTTTTTTTTTTTTTTTTTTTTGAGACTGGTCTCACTCTGTCACCCAGGCTGGAGTGCAGTGCAGTGGTGTGATAATAGCTCAATAGCTTCTAGACTCAAGCAATCCTCCTGCCCCAGCCTGCCGAGTAGCTAAGCCTACAGGCATGTACCACCACACTTGGCTAATTTTAAAAATATTTTTATAGAGACAGGCTCTATTTGCCCAGCCTAGTCTTGAACACGTGGACTCAAGAGATCCTCCAGCCTCAGCCTTCCAAAACACCGGAATGACAGGTGTGATCCACCACACCTGGCCAACTGATAGTCCTAAAGTGGAAATCAGATCACATCATTATCCTTTTTTAGGCCGTTTGTTTTCAATTACCAGAGTAAAACCCAAACTCTTTACTGTGACCAGCAAGCCTCTGCCTACCTTGGCAACCTCACCTGCACCACTGTTTCCTTGTTCTTTCTGCTCTAGACCCATGGTCCTGTCTCCTTCCTCTCTGCAAAACATTCACTTAGAGACCTAAGAGAAACCAAGCATAACCAGACCTTATAGTAGCAGGCAGTATTTTATAGTGAATGCTGAAGGGGAGAAAAAAATTGGAAATAAAAACAGAAAAAATGCTATCTTCTTTTATAGCCAGCCAATCTGTTTTCCTCTTACAGGGGCTCCAGGCAGACATATTCTAATGTTTTAGGACAATTAGAAATCTTGCTTTGATGCCTGGCAAAACACAGGTTGCATATTAAGAGGAATATGTATTGCATAGCCAAGTTCCCAGTATGCAACTGGGTGCCCTGAGCATCTTCAAGCATTTGTGGTTGTCCTGCATGCAGCACAGAAAACTTCTTCTTCCAGTCAAAGGGCAAGGCCCCAGAGAAATGCATATGCAATTTAAATGTGTTCTTCGTCAGGATAGCTATTTGCATTCAAAGGAAGTCATTTCTGAAGCATTCCTTTCAGAATTCCAATTAGAGATTTGAAACACACGCACATAAATGAGAACGCTTTAAATTGAGGTGTAGAACCATATTGAGGTTACTAACTTAATGTTTGAGCCATCAAATAAATGTTCCATAGTAGTTCATAACACATTTTAAGTTACGTCTAGGTTGGTTTGGGTTAATAGGCCCTTTAATTATTCTAATGAGGCTTCCTTGCTTGCCAAGCTATATTCTCTTTCCATTTAGCCTCATCACACGACTGTATATTTTTTATGGGCTCCCTAAAATTGGTGCTAAGGGAGTCAGCTCTGTCCAGGTAAGAAAAGAGTTTATCTGTGACTCTGAATCCATGTATTGATTCCACAAAGATTTAAGAGCACCTATGGTCTACCAGGCACTGGGTGGGCTGAGCACTGGGACAAGGCACAGATTCCTCCTTGAAAGAGTCTACGATCTGGTTATGGGTTGCCAGGCAATTCGTGTGCGCAGCGTAACTGGTCAGGAAAGGATCTGAAGCAATGCAGCATGTTTGAGGAAGGTGTCCGGGAGTGTTGTGTAGAAGCTGAGACACAAGGAAAAGTCAGAATAAGCCAGGCAGAGGAGGGGGTGTCCCCAGCAGAGGAAAGAGCCTGAGCAAAGATCTGGAGTGGGTGGTTGCCTAGGCAGCGTGAGTATCCCACCTGCACCAGCCTCCAACAGGTGGTATATTTTGAGCTCGTGGGCCCCCATTCACCTGAGTCCCGGGTTCCCAGGTTTTTATTCCCTCTAGCTCACCTGTGGGGCACACTTTTGTCATTCTCAGACTTCAATTTCGAATAAGAAATCTTTAAGAGGCACCCCCCACCCGGCCCCTGCAAAAAGAGTTAGTATTTTTTTTTAACTTGCCAGGGCTAGATTCAAATAATGAGAATGTTGTGAAGTATGAAATGCACAGCCAATGGGAATGTAATTTAAAAGAAACTTATTTTAGTAACTGAATAACTTTAACCCTGGACTTACAAAACAATTTAGGGCCAAAAAGAGTAAGCTTAATTTTTTTTACTTGTCCTTCACTGCATTTTTCTAGAACATAAGCTTTACCAGGGCAAAAACCTTTGTCTGTTTTGCTTCATTAATGTTTCCCAAGTGCTAGAATGTGAGCACATAATAGCCATTCAGTAAATATTTGTTGACTATATAAGAAATGTTATGGGGGCTATTATGTTCTATGGAGGTTTCCCATATCCTGGGAAATCTCGATTATCGAGGGTCCATGGTGGTCCTTGAAAGATGAGGGAGGCTTTCCCGAGAATGGACAACACTGGTTCTAATACGGCAAATAAACCAAGGACAAGTCTGTTAAAAAGGGGGGTGTGTGGGACAGAGAGAACATAGAACAAAGGATTTCAATAAATTATTCTGTCCTGCACAGTACTGTGCAATCATTTCAATCATTCTTCATTCACAAGCCAGTTAAGAAAAAACTCCTAAGAGAAGCCCAAGGACTCAGGGCCAAATGCCCAGCACTGGCAACATTTGCCCACACTTGCGTGACAGTAAGTAGAAAGCGAGGAACCTTGGCCCGGCACGTTGGTTGCTTCGAGCTCACTTTGGCTGGAAGGCAGGGAGCCTCAGTCCTCGCCAGCACTCGTTTGAATCCTAAGTGAACTCCCCTGGCTTCGAGGCAAATCTTTCTGGTGTGTGAACCCTTCAACCTCCTGCTACCGCGAGGCTTTCTTCCACTCTCACCTCAAACCCCTAGGAAACTTCTCTGAAACTTCAAAAGTTACTCACTCAGACACTGCTTTGTTGGTTGGAATATAAATGTCCAAGAGTCTTGACATCTTCTGTGGGGATCTTTAAAGAAGACTTCAAAGAAAGAGCTCTCCTGCTTTGAAAATAATTGACCCTTTCTATACGTCTCTGATCTCATCCAGAGGGACCAGTATATTAAAAGGCCTGAGAGAGTGCCAGTGAATACGCTCATGAGCCTGTGCTGTGCCTGGAGCCACGGAGCCAGAGCTGGTGTGGTCGCCGGCATCCTCCAACCCCTTTCGGCCCTTACATGACAATATGTGGACACCGTCACTTGGAAACCAGACTCTATTCTTTGGGAGTAGATGATCATTTTCCTTTTATGAGGACTAAATCAGTTTTTATAAAGAAGAAAGAAAAGAATCTTTTATGAAATCAAAATCTGAAACAGCATCTTCTGGAATGGCGTCTTCTATTTTACAAGCCGTCTTTATCCTACATTGTGTGTAGAATCGGGAACAAGGGTTGGAGTTAAAAGGAAAAGCTTAGAAGTCGGCGAGTGCCCCACCCTCCGCTGAAAGATAAGCAAACACAACGGAAGAATTTTAACTGTTGTCCCAAACCCACACAGAGAAAAAGGATTGAGAAAAAAAAATGAAGCAAATGTTTTGAGTCTGATCCTCAGCTTATGAGTAACATAAAATAACAGCACTTACCTCATAGAGCTTTGGAGAGGATTAAGTGAAATAACACCACAGCCCAGTTACTGGCACATAGTAAGTGCTAAATAAGTGAGTTCGCTTTGTTAGTAGCTAAGGAGATAACCACGGTTCTGGCCCAAATGAGTGGCTCTCAATCGCAGCTGTGTATCAGAATCATCTGGGATGTTTTTACAAAAATGCTCAAGCCTAGGCCCAGCTGTGGATATTCTGAGTTAATTGGTCTGGGATGAGGCCCTGTTTAGGTACAGCTGAAGACTTCACCAGGTGACTCTGAGCAGCCAAGGTTGAAAATCGCTGCTTTAGGAGGTCCAAGAACAAAAACAGAGACCATGTATCCTTATGACTGGATACATACCAGGCAGATGGTAAACAGGGGAGGAAGAGGAAGAGAGAGGGGAAAAAGAGAGAAAAAGAGAAGGAGAAGGAGAAGAAAATTTTAAATAGTATAGGAAGGTTTAAAAACAAGTTTGAAAATGACATCTTTTGTCAATAGCAAGTGCGTGGTTGCTACAAAAGATAATAATGCCCAACCTAATTGAAATGAATCAATTATTAAGTCTTAATAAGAGTCTTATTAAAACAACAGAGTTTTCATCTGTCCTTATGGCTAGGGAGACCTGTTGACACAGCTAAAAGACATAGGAAAACACACCCAGATTAACAAGGGGGCAGTCATTTAATGCAGAAATCCAGTTAACATAAAGAGACAGAGGTTGAACAACAGGTCTTCAAACAATACTGCATAGTGTCACGAGTTAGCTCTTAAGCACGTTTGATCTGTTTATCTTATGATTTCGATTCCAATACAAAGACAGAGAAGAGACTTAAAAAAAAAAAAACAATAAGGCAACAGAAGAAGAATCTTCCTGTGACAAGGAACGTCCACAAATAATGCACAAATATTTGGTGCTGACACAATAAGACACCATCAGGACAAGTTCTGAAGATGCTGCATTAAAATTTAACAAGCATGATACAATGACAAGAAAATTATACTCGCTTTGTTACGAATCCTTTAGCAAGTAGAAATGACTCTCAGGTAATTGTTACATACAAACTTCCTGAAATAAATGGAAATCATACAAATTTTTCCATTGCAGTTTCTTCTTTCTCTACACCTAGAAATGTCCCATGGCACTGCTCCCTATTCTCACAGTCAACGCATAAATAGTCATTAAAGCACTTGAATCCACAGTAGTCTTGTCCTTAGAAAGGTTGGGAGGTTTTGCATGATTTTCTATCAGTAATCCAGAAAGGGCTGGCAGGCAACAGGTTGGAATGTAAAAGACCGCTTTGTGCTTGGAATCCTGAACTCCGCGCTGTTCCCCTCAGGAGTCGCTCGCACTGTGGACAGGCCCAGTGAGGACAGTCATACCGTGGAGTCTCTGCCAGACTTTAGCTGTGCAATCTTGGTCCGGCTAATAAACGGATAAGCGATGCAGAGACCTCCAGCTGCCACAATAAAGCCTAAACTGCACCAGGCGCAAAAGATGGACCAGCTGTAACCATGTTCCACATCAGCAGGCAGGCTATAAATTAGCTTTGGGAGCCGGTTCAAATCATACGAGATACTGGCGGCATAAGTACAGAGGGAAATGGTGCAAAATATCCCTATAAATAATACAAAGAGAACAGAATGATTAGTTAGAGTTTGCCTGTTACAAGACAAATGCCAGACAGGCCTTTATGAAAATCAGATCAACCATTGAGGCAGTCACTCCAAATTCACAAATGATCCATAATTATTTTACTTCAATTAATTCATTTGACAAACATTGGCAAAACTTCTGTGTGCCAGACCCTACCCTAGGGAATGGAGACGCAGGAGTGAAAAAGACAGGAAAATTCTGATAACCTGAATTATTCAGAATTACCTAATTCGAATGGTTATATATATTGGAATTCTTTTTTTATTCTTAAAAACAACAAAAGTTCTATTTTTAAGAGAAAAACTTCTATAATCACTCAAATCAAGCACAGCATAGTTTTCATTTTCCTTCGCTCTCCACCTAATTTCATAGTTATTCTGTTGTAATCGTTATACAACATCTGCTTTCTTTTTCAATTAACATTATCATAAATATTTATCATGTTGCCTTAAATAATATTTTAGATGAATTCATACAAGTAGCTAAATCTTTTTTGTTAAGGCACAGTCTTACATATACCAGGGCCTCAACAAATGGTTTTTTTCAATGAATGAATGCTTTTAAATAGTATACATTAAGTCCAACAATATGGAATTGATGTAAAATAGCTGAGCAAGGAGATCATCCATTTCAACCATTCAAAATGGAGGCAATTGGAGTGACATAAGGAACATGGACAGACCCAAAACTTTGCTTTTTAGACCAATCCATGTGTGTGTAATTTTCCTTCTGCAACACTAAAATCAGGACTGATTTTAAAAATGCTTCATAAGCTCCAAACACAGGATTTTTAGTACTCAATTCATGTGGATATAGGTGCTTCTATTCCACCACAATGGACCCTCAAGATGCTCCTTTTGGATAGGCAGAGGATCAGAATGTGGTGAGTAATAAAAACAGAAACTGGCACCCAATCAAGTATCAGAATGTCCAGTTCTGTTCTGAATCCTACACATCTCTTCTTCATAGTCTGGTTTATCCCTGTATACAACAGAGATAACATTTATTGACTGGAAAATTCCGTTGGCATCCTTAGGGATACATGTAGCATCTCCACTGGAAGCAGAGACACAGATTTTGAAACTGAAAAGAGAGAGCTAAAAGTAGCAGATTACCTCTCCAACCCATTCAAAGCTCCCCGCCCTCTACCCACCACCCTTTTTTAACCTATAGCTTTGGAGATTAGAAACGCTAGCAGAAAAACAAATTCAAGGCAGGCAGCAATTTGGAGGAAATAAAGACCACCTTAATGCCATCTTTAAAATGTTAGAATTCTGCCTCCATTCAAATCATGTAAGAGCACGCTGCCTGAATCCGCTTCCAAATGTGCACTTAGACAATAAATGTTCTAAATTAAAAGGACACTTGATCTGAGATAATTTGATATTTCCTACTCTTTGCTTAATTCTGCATTTAAACTCTAAGGTGATTCTGTTTTACTAAAAAGGATAAAATCTTTTCTTCTGACTTCTTGCTCCAATTGATTACAGCAAACATATCACTTTGAGTTCTCAAAGAGAAAAATCAAGATGGAAATAATTCTCTCATAAAGTAATGGGCCATTCAAAAAAGAATACTCCACTTTTCTCAAACCTTGTGAAAAGCAAATGTTCTTAGATCTACACAAATGTTTTCACTGGCACCAAAACAAAGGCAGTTTTTATATATAACAAAGCCCTTTTAATAAATGCTGGTAATAGAACAATAGGCAGTTAGAAAAAATAATCTTTGGAGCATCAACAAGTAAAATAGAATAATAGAACAATGACCTCTTCACAGGAAAAACAACTTTATTCTGCATTTAGCTGTTTGTACATAGCTGAATGCCTAAAAGCAAGCATTTTTACAAGTAACATTGTTTTAACGACCTATGAAAGCTTGAGTTCAAACCTAGACTTTTAAGCATCCTTTGATGTCCAAGTGCATCGGGTTGGGATGTGAGAAATAAGTATTCTAGTTTCCAGCTCTACTAAACACTGTGCAAACTTGAAATTACCTAACCTCTCTGAGCCTTGGTTTCTTCATCTAGGGAAAAAAAGAGTGGGAAACTTGATTACTGAAGTCCCTAAGAGTGTCAAATTTCTGTGATTCTGTTATTCCAAAATGAAACATGAAACAAGAATATTTATTAAAACTTCCTAGTGAATCTAGTACTCAGCTTTTGCAATTAAATGAAAATGGAATGTCCTATGTATCTATCTTTCTGTATATACTCCCTCTGATTTTACACTTAACATTTCTTTTATTAGCTCCTCTCCCCCTGCCAACCCCATAAAATTGCTTTTGATGACATGAATTCTATCATTAAACCACCGGTTCATACTGAATAGAAAAGAATTACAAGAAACAATCTAATCTGGGGATTTAACCAGAATGATTTCTCTCTGCTCTCAATGTCATGGATGGTTGTGCTTTTCCTGGGGAATTGATTTGTGCTTACCTCATGGACACTGTGAATGATGTCATTAACAGAATTTTTCTTTATCCAAGTTGCCAGAGCACTGAAGCTCCCTAAAGCTAAATCTATAGCCCACCATGAGCAAAAGTATGGGATTTCATGGCATGCTTTTGGCTTCTAATCTCACTCTTGGATCCATCTTGCCTCGGAAACCTGATTGTCCCTTTGTCTTACTTTATTTATTTGTATTAATTTAAGTGGCATCTCTATGCCAGTTAAGTTTTTTTTTGGAACAGGGCACGCATCAAACTTTGATGCAGACTTGTTTTATTTCTTGTTGCCTTTACTCATTCAGCTGAGCGTGGTGGAGAGGAGGCCTATCAGCCCAAAAATACGTCCCCTCTCTCCATCCCCCTTCCCACAAATGCCCCTATAGCTTGCCCTTCTGTAACATCTCTTCTCCTTCCAAAGTGCTCTCGAAGTTGTTCTTAGTAAGTAAGAGGAAAGCAGGGCAGGAAAGAATGACAAGAAAACCATATCTAGGAGCTCTTCATTTTCAGACCCTCGCATTTCTAAGAATGTTTGCACATGCATAGCTGCCACCACAATGATTTGTGAGATGGGCAGGAATGTGTGATGATTACAAGGAAATGTACTAAGAGGAGAGAAGCATTGTTTCCAACTTTTCCAACAAGCTTTTGTAAAAGAAGCCTAACCCATTCAAGATATTTTAAAAAACAAAACAAAAAATCCTAAATTCAAAGGCTTCAAGAAAAAGAGTTGTTTGAAATGATGAAAGCATTCTTACTGTAGCTGGATTAATAGTTTTAGGTCAATGTTGAGAGTGTGGAATTCTATTTCAGGTTCCACATACATGTCTTATAGTACTCATATGTGTGAGTTTGCCAGAGCTGCCAAAACAAAGTACCACAGACTGGGTGGCTTAAACAACAGAAATTTGTTTTCTCACAATTGTAGAGGCTACAGTCTAAGATCAAGGTGTCAGCGGGGTTGGCTTTTTAAACTGAGGACTCTCTCCTTGGCTTGTCAATGGCCATCTTCTCCCTGTGTCTTCACATAGTCTCTCCTCTGTCACCATGACCAAATCTCCTTATAAGGACACCAGTCATATTTAGTTAGGGCCCATCCATATCACCTCATTTTAACTTAATTTTCTCTTTAAAGACCCTATTTCCAAATACTGTCACGTTCTGAGGTAGGGGACAAAGACATCAACAAGGGTATTTGAGGGGACACAACTCAGCCCATAACATTCCACACACGTGTGGGTATGTGTGTGTTTGTACTCATGCATGAAATATATTTTTAGCTTTTTTATAGGTTTTGGCAAGATTGTGCTATTCTAAGTGTTACTCAATAAGTTATTCAGCAATTATTTATCGAGTATCTACCATGTCCCAAGCCTAGTTCTGGTATATTAGAGATAGTTTAGTTTCATGAGCTCTTCTTGGTCATAACTGGACTCAGTTCAACATTGATGTGGTCAGGAACTTCAAGCATTCTCTCCACTCTACTTTCCTCTGTGCATCTCAGGAAAAGGTCATAGGGATCTCTTAGACTTCCCGTAAGTTCTGCATGGAGTCCAACAGAGCTGAGCACATGGAGTGAAGAAAACCTGAACGAAACTGAATTCTGCAATACGTTGAGTTCTACCAACTTAAGAGTTGGTTCATCACAAATTACCCCAAGTAGGGATTACCTATGTAGCAAGTTATTTCTGATAATGCTGCATTTTCATTGGCAGCAATCTAATTAATGCAAGGTATGCGAAAGGAGTATGGAAGGATTAATAAGGTATCACCTCTGCATTCAGAAAGTTCAAAATCTAATGGTCCTTCCTGAAGATCCATGGGGAGAAAGGTGGCCTCTCCTCCATTCTTCTCTGAGGCTTTCCCTTCCTTTCCACTTCTCCCCTGCCTAGCTGATACTCTTCAGCCAGCTAGTGTCCCCCAGAGAGAGAGAGAGAGAGGTTCCTGAGTCCTGAGCTCGGTCCTTACTACTGCTGGCAGCATCTTCAAAAAAGTGAATAAATTACTGGTTTCCTGACAAGCTCTGCATGCAACTACTTTTCTTATAAAATATTAAAAGGTTTTCTGCCAATACTCCTAATTAGAAGATACCACGATATCACAGAATTCTAGGGCTAGAAGGGATATTTTCACATCAGGACAGAAGTAAATTTATGCTATCATCCTTGCAATCATCAATCTAATTTCCTACCCTAAAATCTTCATGGTGCCGGCTGGTAAGATGTAATTAGGGTAACGGGGCCCACTCTTTTGACCACCATTTTTTAATGTGCTTAAAAGACTGAAAGGAGTGGAAGTTGCTTCACCCTGTTTAGCCTGCTTGATAAATAATGTAACTACAACACCCAAAGGCGTAAACATTGATTTTTTTCCCCTGCTCCTTCAAAAGATGGCCTGCCCATCGTTCTGATCTCTTTGGTCTTCCTTCAAATGCCTCATGCTAGTTTGCACACAGATTACTCAAAAAGCCATTCCTATATTGTCCTAACTGACTGGCAGAACTAACAGAGAGAAACAAACTCTTACACACACACACACACACACACACACACACACACACAATGCAATTCCTAAATCCCAAAAGCATCCAATCATTTTCTGAAAGATTGAAGCAATCTCTGTAGTGGCAAATCCTGGCCTGGTCTGACACAGGCTATTCTAGTTCTTATTGATCCCATTTAGTGTGAATATTCGTATGTTTAGCTACAGGAATATTAATGTATTTGATTTCAAGATGCCACCCCAGACCTTGCAGAGGGTGTTAAATAACACAGGATATATGCACCGTGTTACTCTTCTAAAATAAAAATTTGTAAATCCTGAATTACAAAACACACCTGGCCCCCAAGGTTATAGAAAAAGTATCATGGACCTGTAGTTTCATGTCATAATCAATGGATAATCTAGATAATTCAATACACCTACCATGGCTGAGTCTTTTTTTAAAAAAAAATTTGGATTCATTGAAACAAAAGAATGAATAACCAGTGTGGGTGGGTGTTAACTGTCCCTGGAGCTCTGCTAGGGCTGCCTGGACTCTGTCTTCTCTGTCTCTGCTGTCAGGAAGGGATTGTCTCATGCTGTGTGTGATCTTCCAGTTGGCCACTCAAGGCACAGCCTGTGAAGGTGAATGAATTTGGTGAGCAGTGAGACCCCCACCAAGGGAGGCCCAAGCTTTATCCAATTTTTAAGACTCCTGGTGAATTAAAAAATACTAAAAATCCTACAACAGAGACCTTAAAAAGTGTTTTAAAATGTTTGCACTGAATAACCTTTTAAAAGATTTATAACTTAAATTATAATAAGTATATATTATACCCATCTAATAGAATGCATCACTTAATAATGTAGGTGGAAATATTCATTCACAGTACACTGAAAGCAGTATAGTCTAGTAATGGGCAGAAGCTTAAAGCTGGAAGATAAGAGTCTTATTCCCTCAGTCACCTGTGTATGCTTCTGTGCCTGTGTGTGTGTAACCTCAGAGGGTGTGACATCCAAAGTCTAAATTCAAGGCCGGTGGGAGATGTGCAGGCTGCCCCCGGCTCTCTGGGAGGGCCCTTGCATGGCCCTAGGGAAGAGGAAGGGGGGTGAGACCTGGCTCCAGATGTGCATCGACAGTCAGCAGGGCTGCTGTGTCACATGTGGTAATCAAGACCTGTCTGTGTGCAATCAATAAGGCAGAAGGAGAAATATCGTTTCAGAGTTTCCATTTTAACCAGCCAACCTGTCACATGGTTGATGTTCTTCATTTGAAGGTTTAGCTAATAAGTTCAGGCACAGAATGAAGATGGCAGAGCATTAGAAGGGGCTAAGTTTAGCATCAAAAATCTGTGGGAAGGATGCTGACTTGAGTGGCTAAAGACATTCTGCTTAGTTAAAATCGATTCTTTTAACCCTTTTTTTGCTCTCATCTCCTACTGCATGTGAACGTTCTACAGCTAATTTATCTCATGCAATAGATTGACATGGTTGTCTCAGTGTTTGCAAAGGAAATTTCAAGGCATTATTTGTAGTAACAAAAACAAAACAAACCCCCCTAAATCCCACAGCAACAGAACAGGTGAATCCAGCATAGCATATCCACTCCATGCTCCTCCTCTCCCCTCTTCCATCCCCTCCCCATTCTTCTCCTTCCTTTTCCTTTCTTGTTTTTTTACAGTGAAGCAAATACATGGAAAGATTTGGTCCAATATAAAGGAAATATTGAAAAAAGGTTGTTTTGTTTTCAGGTGATGAGGTCTGTAAGTGGATTCCCCCTTAATTTCAAAAACGTTGTTTGGGCAACCAAAACAAAACAACAGAACAATGTTAACAATGTTAGGTTGTATCTGTTAGTCCTTCAGAACTGGTCATCAAACTTCAAGTTTATTGTTTGGGTTTTTGTTGTTGGTGGTGGTGGTTTCTGTTGTGGCTATTGCTTTGCATATTTTGATGTTGCCTAACAATTACATAGGAGCTTCCCGTGCTCGATCCTGAGGACCCCTGAGCTCCTCTGGTCCAGAGGTACAATCCACACATGGATCCAAAATAAGGGCTGAGAACAGGGAGAGGTGGAGCTGGCCCAGGAAACTACTGCCTCTCCTCTGTGCCCACCTGCCATTGAACCTTCAACTTCCTTTCATTTATAACCAGACTGGCCCCTCAGTCTCCCAAGGAGCACTCAGTAGGCTTTCATGGTCTTGTAATTTATTTTAGTTCTAACAATTGTTTCATTTTCTAAGAGCATACTAAACTATTCAGGCAGTACATATATTTAAAGTATCCTTTAAAAAGTCCTCCTACTGAGGCTTTTGTCCACTCCAGAGCATCCCCCATTTTCCTGACAAGGGGAGTGTTATGGGGCCTTTCCAGGGTTGGGAGGCAACACATCTGTACCTCTTTGATATTTATGGAGACAAGAGTCAGAGAAATGGGGGCTTAAATAAAGGGAGAGAAGAAAACGGGGGAGATTTTTAAATAACCATTAAGCCCCAGCAGAGGTGTAAAGGAATCCTCTGTGCAGTGCAGTCCTCTCTGATTCTTTGCTGCCCTCGTCTGCTTTACTCTATAATTTGGATTTTAAATGCATCCCTTGGGCAGGAACCCAGTGGCTGGTCTTGAGGGTCCAAATCCCCCTCTAAAACCTCAGAAACTAACATTTTAGCCTCCCTGTGCTACAGTCCTGGTGGCCACTGTGTATTCACCAAAATCTAGAAAACCTAAATTGGTTTTCTGCTCAGAACTAGGCAGCATCCATGTGACTTCTGAATGTTCCAGGATGCTGGTGATGATGCCCCACATTCCAGATCACTGCCAATTGCAGCACCATTTCGTGCAGTGGGATAGGGGTGAGTGGGAGTTAGAAGGAAGGATCCCTGCCTGTGATGTGGGTTCCTTAAGGCTGCAGGGTGGTTGAACATGCCAGAGGGCAAAGTACCCCCTACCCGTCAACGCTCAGAGACAGACAGTCAGCAAACAGTGTCAGCCCCGGTGGGGTGTGGCTGCCTCCTGTTAACGCAGGCTTAATTAAGTGACCCATTACAGTGAGAAGTGCAAGAAAATCTAGGCATCGTCACTTGAATAACAGAATTCCAAGCAAGTGGAAATAAGCCTATTTAAAATGGCTATCTATCTCGGGGAATATTAGTTCTGTTGCTGAGTATACTGTGTGAAACTGTTAATGCCCAGCTAATGTGGCATTCACTAATCATTAATACATGAGTTTTCTGTGAAGGAGGAGAAGAAAGGAAAGATTTCTTCCCTGAAGCTACCTTCGGTCAGTGTTAGCCATCAACTCAGCACCTGGCACCTTTTTAGACAAAACTACCCTTTAGCTGTTAGTAAAAAAAATCCTAGCCCTGTCTCCACACCCCCCATCTTTCCAATCCCTTCTTTAAAAATCAAGTCACTCCTTTGCTTCAAACCTTCTAGTGGCGTCTGTCACCCTTAGCTTCAAATCCAAGCTCTCCACCATGACCAACAAAACCCTGACGCTTTGGCCACTGTCCACTTCCCCCACCTCATGTGATACTATCCTGTCCCTCACTCCCTCCAGCCCCACTGGCCGCTTCTCTCAGGTTTGGCACTGGTGGTTTCCTCCGTCTGCTACGCTCTTCCTACCACCGGCTGCTTCTCACGAATTAGCTCCGAAATCGCCACCTCAGCAAGATCTTCCCTGAGTCCCTATTTCACCCTGTTTCTTTTTCTTCACAGCTTTTATCACTACCACAAATCATTGTTTATGTCTCTCCACAATAAAAATGAACAAGGATTTTGCCTGCCTTATTCATTGTGTGTCTTTAGCACTCACAGCAGTGCCTCGTACATAGTAAGTCCTCAAAAGATATCTGTGGAGTAAAATGAATGAGTGTTGTGTATGTAAAAATGACACCATCACTAAAGCATGCTTTGAATTGACATCCAGCCGGGGCATGGGTTGTGCTGATCTATCCCCCTCTGTCTTTGAGGGCACCTCATAAGCAATGGTCCATGTTTGCCAAGAGTCCAGGCCAGGGTTTGGGGCACAGTATGAAAGAAGGAACAGAAGGTGGGGTGTGGTGGCTCTTGCCTGTAATCCCAGCACTTTGGGAGGCTGAGGCAGGCAGATCACCTGAGGTCAGGATTTCGAGACCAGCCTGGCCAACATGGTGAAACCCTACTAAAAATACAAAAATTAGCCAGGTGTGGTGGCACATGCCTGTAGTCCCAGCTACTCAGGAGGCTGAGGCAGGAGAATCACTTGAACCCAGGAGACAGAGGTTGCAGTGGGCCAAGATCGCACCACTACACTCCAGCCTGGGTGAGAGTGAGACTCCATCTCAAAAAAACAAAAAAGAAAAAAGAAAGTACAGCAAAAAAACAGAATGGGCTCATATAGAGATTAAACCCAAGACACTTCCATCCAACCTACTAACAGGCCACAATGGGGATATAGAGGATGCATTTCTCACACTGTTGTTTTCCTTAAATTCTGTATTTTCCAGCAAAGCCAAAATGACCTTCTGGTTGCTTTTCTGACAGTGAAAACAAAATTAACAGGGAGATAACAAAGCGACACTAGCTAGCTGCATGCAGAGCAGCCTTCACCTTGGCTGGGACAGACGGCCTGAGGCATGCAGCCTACCTGTCATGAGGAACAGGAGTCCAGCCACGTGCTGGGTCAAGCTCTCCTCCCAGAAGAAACTGACTGTGGCCACAATGCAGCCGCAGAGAAGGACGGCTACGGCCATGCCGAGGAAGCCAGCAGTGATTCTTCTTAAATCTAATCTCAAAACAGACACAGACATTCACAATCAGAATTCAGGAAAGTCATTAAGAATTAGAGAATTAAGGCTTTGTACACATTGTGAAAATTAGTAAGTTACATGGACAGGCTTAGAGCCCACAGGACGAGGAGGCTTAGGGAATACTCTTCCCAGGTATTCCATAAGAGGACTGATGGGGTGTAACCAATGGAGGGTCAGACTGTACCCTCTCTGATTCCATGGAGAAGTCCACACCAAGTGGAGAATAGACTAGAGGACAAGCCCAGGATAGACCTGAGTAACAGACGTCAAATGACTTAAACAAAGAGTGAGGTGGGTCTGAGAAATATCTGTTAGCCTTAACAGAACAATAGAAATGTAGGTTAACCAAAAACCACCTGTACCCCAAAAACTATTGAAATTTTAAAAGGGGGAAAAAAAAAGAAATGTAGGTTACCACCATGGTAATGGCTGTACTTAATCTGGCTTTGGAGAAAGAGCCTAAAAAAGCTATTGTGAAATAGGGTTTTATCTGATCACCACAGATGCCAGTTATTTACTTCTTCATTTACATCTACTCCGGTCTATTTTCAAAAACGATTTGAGAAAGCAAAGGCAATTGTGGTGAGTGGAACAGTGGTGTAAAGTGCACACAGGATACATGTGCTCATAAACACCCTTTCCTCTGAAACATCTGCTCAGAAATGCCTTCTCCCCTAAAGCATAGATCCCACAGCCTGGGCATCCATTTACCCAGGTGAAGGAAGTACTAGTCCAATAGGATGAGTCTCCACTACATAGTCTCCACTATACAGTGGCCCAACTGTCTAGTTTGGTCTATTGCAAAAACACAACTGTGATCACTGAGCCAGAAATCCAGCTCTTTCCCCACCTCCCTGACAAAACCAAGAGGTAGGCTGACTATGTGTATCTGGACACACGTTGCCTCCAACTGCTAAACCGGCACTCACCTTGCCTACCTTCCAGCTATTTTACTTTTTCTATTTTCTTCCTTCTTTTTTAAAAAAATGCTTTTGAATCTTTTCTATTTACCTTGCAGCTCCATCTCAAAGGATTTTTTTTTTAACAAAACTAACTTTAAAAATTGTTAGCTAAATTTCAATCACCCTTCTTAAAACAACACATCCCAAGCATACATCTGCTGCCCCCAAGGCCAGGTAACAGGTCTGGGCAAATGCGTGGATCATCCACACCTGTGTACACATGGGGCCAAGACAAGGTGCAGATCACACTGTTTGAAGTGTGGGCTGCTCTGCTAAAGTGAAAGTGCCCATGCAGCCATCACTTTATTGTGTGTTTGTGTGGCTCCTGGGCAGCTTAGGGGTGGCTTCATGGAGGACGGATTACAGTAGCTTCCAGTCTTGCTCTTAGCATCTTAGCCACAGAGAGACCATCCCTTTTTTAAAGAGGGATTTCTCATTTCCCACTCAGAGCATCCAAATTAAAAGAGAGTATTTCTGCCTAGAAGAAGAAATGTGGACACCAATGAATAAGGGGTCAGGAGCAGTGATAATTTAAAGATGCTGAGTTTAATGTTAAGGGTATAAGTAGTTTTTGAGACAGCCACATCTGAGCAGGGGAAATGTAGTATGGTTCAGTCACCATTATCTTACAGCCTCCCAAATTTCCTATGGTTTGAGTGATAGTCTATTTTCTGTGACTCTGAAAAGGCACAAGGTTCAGATATAATCCACATGGGATTTGCATTAGTACCAGTCATGTTAAGCTTATATAGTAAATGTGCTACAGATCACCAAGTGTGACTTTCTTAGAAATAGACATGCATGAGACTGCTAAAAGCATCTTTCCATGAGAACTCCAAAAAGGATTAAAAGAAGAATCTTCAAATATTGCCTTGCTGGGCAATCACAAGGTACAAACTATTAAAGAGCTAAGGTTCTTTTTCAGGCTCCTATGATGATCTTTTCTCCCCTGACCTGAGCCAGTAACTACATGGCTCTCTGGAAAGATGATTAAGTCTTAAAGTTGCCTGCCATAATATGTATATTAGACCACTGCTCTGGCAATATCATAAGAGCTTCCATTTATGTGTTTGAGATTCAGAACAGAGCCTTTTAATCCGCAGAGAGATTTACTTACAGAATGAGAGACTCTGATTAGTTTTCTACAGTGGCTTTGGTCACCAAACAAGATCCTGAAGTCCTTGTTGCTTATTTCATTGGAAAATGACAACGTCAACCTCTGATGGGGGCAAAGACCAAAAAAATTCACAGTAGTTTTTTGTTTGGGGGAGCTGTCTATCATCAGGCAGCTTAAATCAACAGTTTTTAGGTAAATATCAGCCCTGTTTAGTTTCACACTGCATGATGCTTTCTAGAGTTTCACATTTTCCTGACAGTGAAAAAGAATAGTTCCTTTCATTGAGATGGAGACACCCTCTGAGAAAATTATGACATACACTCATAAAGGTATTTTAGCAGAAATACAAAGGTCGGAGATGAACACAGTAGCTAAAATAAATATTGTATATACAAAACAAAAATAAGAGCCCCTAAGGTATAATCTCCTTGGTTTACAAGACAAGGGGTACAGCAGGTCCTTACACCCAACAACTCGGCAAACAAAAGATTCAGTAGGCAGCTGTGTACAGATGCCACCAGGGCAGACTATCTCACAAGACATTATACCAGGTTTCCACACATTTTATTTTTAAGCAAACTGTGTCCACAGCATAGGGAAATGATCCTCTGAGTCTCTGACCACATCTGATTGGGCCCAGAGGCTCACAGAGGATAAGAACAACATCCTTCTGTCCATATGTGAGAGGGGTGGTGGGAATTTTGTTCAGAAAGACACCATTTCCTCTCTGAACCTCTCCTGGAAATACTTACGAAGCAGGTGCCACTCATCTTGCTGTATGGTCTTGGTTAAATTAAAAGGAATGTTTCGCAAGCGGATGGGCTGAGAAAAGTGGTACTTGATGGCCGTGCATCGCTGCGCAATACCTTGAAGGAAATAAGAAACGCGATTTACGAGTCCGCTTATTTTAACAGAATTCTGAGACCTGAGGCAGAATACCGTAACCTAACCTGGGTTGAATGGGAGATGGGATGAGAATCTCTTGATTCAGAGCAATAAAAACCTAAAACATAAAATAATGTTTAAAATCAGGTTTCATTTTTTTATGTATTAAATTGTATAAGGATCTATACTCCCCTAATTGTTTTCCCATACGGAGTTTGTTTTACCTAAACACAAAACTCCTCAAGGAGCAATGGCCTAAAAGTACACAGATGGTTGGGAAAATCAGCTTAGAATTTTAAATTAGCACAGATAAATCACACATCTGGATCTGATCCAGTCTCAAACTCTCAAGGGTAGCCTCATGAAGTTCATTAGGAAGTGTGTTATTTGGAAACCAGAAGACATTTTTCCATAAAGATAACCTTCCACATGGTTTAGGTGGTGATTATATCTCCAGACAACCCTCGAAAACCTATTTAACTCTAGTGCAGCTGATATCATTCCTTAATACAGTTATACTGACCTGAATTCTAGATCTCGAGAAAAAGGGTAATACTAGAAGTAGGAACAAGAAAGAAAATAATTTTCCTCCCCTATCTGGTTGTATGGCCAGCCCTAGGCACAATATTTTGATATGGGCAGGTGTACACATTGATTCATCTAGTACACTCTCTACCTCCTCACACCAATCTCACACACCCATGTTTTACTGCATAAATTAACATGGGTCCATTATTCTCTTCTCCTAGAGGCTTCTGAATTTCATGAAAAGTATCTACTCTGTCTTAAAATTTAAAAAAACTTATAAAATGTTCTCCTCTCATTTTAAATAATCTTGGCCAGTTGTTTGGATAAATGCAATCTGATTAAACTAATTTTTTTAAAGGCATGAGTGAATGTTAGTCCTTTAACACTGCCAGCCATTTAAAAAAATCTTCATAGATGCAAATAAATCTCTAATTGGTGGAATCTGAGTGCATATAAAAGTGAAATTTTAAAAAGATTATACAGTGAAGGGAAGCGATTAATGTTTGAGCACAATTTGCATCATGAGCCCCAGTCCCTCCTGTACCTACAGGATCATCTTCCCTAAGGAGTTTCTCAGATATTAGTGTACATCAGAATCACCTAGGTGGCTCGTTAAAAATGTAAACTCCTGAACTCTACCCCAGATATACTGAATCAAAAGTTTTGAGATGGAGCCAGGAAGCTGAATTTTAACAAGTATCCCAAGTAATTCTGATGCAGGTAGTCTCTGAATCTCCCTTTGAGAAAAACTACCCAAACTATCTCTGATTTTTGGAAGCTTTTTTTTTTTTTTTTTTTTTTTATGAAACCACACATTTTCTCAAAATTCGAAGTTCTTTTTTTTTTTAATTTGTTTTTTCAACATGAGCCCCATGGCAGTGGTTGTGAGGTCTAAGGCATTAAAGGTAGCTGTTTACATATAAGTTAGCTGTTTATAAGTCAGGAAATGCCTGTGCTTCCAAAGGGAAAACAATATAGTATGAGAACAATGACAGATAAAGGACCACAAATGTAGTAGTAGCTTACATTTGTATTCTTCAAAACTATCATTCCATTTGGTACTCATCAGACTGACCCTGAGGCTCTGTAAGCAGGAAGTGAAAGCTAAGGCAGAGTTGAAGGCATACCCAACATGCACACAACAAACCCCACTGGCAAAGACTGGAAGGTTTATTGGTTTTAGCAGGCTAAGAACATTTCTGTACAATAATTAGTTTACCACTAAGCTAATCAAGCAGAGACTTAAGGGGCCTCCTATGACAAAGAATATAGACTTCATAGGATTCGTTCAGGAAAGTCACTAAAGGAACAACAGCAACAACAATAAAAACAATAATCAACCCTAGAAAGGGACAAGAATCTAATTTCAGAGCTGCCATAGTATGTTATTTCAAATGCCCAGTTTTCAACAAAAAAAGTACAAGACATTCAAAGTACAAGAAAAAAAAAAAGCAGTCAATAGAAGCTGTCACTGAGGGATCCCAAATATTGAACTTACCTTACAAAGATTTTAAATCAGCTATTTTAAATATGTTCAAAGAAGTAAAGAAAACCTATCCAAATAACTAAAGGAAAGGATGAGAGTGATATTTCACTAAATAGAGAATGTTAGTAACATGACAGAAATATTCTTGAAAAGAAAAAAATAGAAATTCTGGAGTTGAAAAGTATAATAACTGAAAAAGAAAAATGCACCAAAGAGGCTTAAAAGAAGTTTTGAGGAGGTAGAAAAAAGCAGCAAACTTGAAGATAGGTCCATTGAAATTATCCAGTCGGAGAAAAATAAAGAAAAAAGGATGATTTAAAAAATGGTCAGGGCCTCAGAGACCTGTGAGGCACCATCACAAGCATAATGAGAGCTGCAGAAAGGAGGAGAGAAGGAGGATCAAAAAAGAGTATTTGAAGAAATAACTGCCAAAACTTCCCAAATTTGATTAAAAACATGAACTTGCATTTCTAAGAAGTTCAAGGAACTACAAATAAGATAAACTCAGAGACCCACACCCAGATATATCATAATCAAACTGTTGAAAGCCAAAGACAGAGAATCCTGAAAGCAGCAAGAAAAAAGCAAATTATCATATACACAAAAAAAACTTTGAAAGATTACCAGCTGATTTCTCATCAGAAATCATGGAGGCCAGAAGGGAATAGGATGACATATTCAAAACACAGAAATAAGAAGACTGTCAACCAAGAATCCTATATGCATCAAAGTTATCCTTCAGAAATTAGGAAAAAAATAAAATATTCCCAGCTAAACAAAAACTGAGAGAATCTATCACTAGCAGACCTGGCCTAAAAATAAATACTAAAGGGAGTCCTTCAGGGTGAAATGAAGGATAATAACTGAACCCATATTTAAAAAATAAAGAGCACATGTAAAGGTTACAACATAGGTCACTGTAAAAGACAGTATAAATGTATTTTTGTTTGCACCTCTTTTTTTTCTCCTATCTGATTTAAAAGACATAAAGCAACAATTATAAATCTCTGTTGATCAGCATACAGTGTATAAACATGTAATTTGCATGACAATAATAGTACAGAGGAGGAGAGTGGGGATGAAACAATATAGAAGCAAGGTTTTTATATACTATTGAATTCAATTGGTATTAATCCAAACTAGACTGTTAAGATGTTACTTGTAATCCACAGGGCAACCACTAAGAAAATAACAAAAAAAATATGTAGTAAATGAAACAATAACAACAAAAAGAATTAAAAAGCCATATTAGAAAATATGTATTTAACACAAAAGAAAACATTAATGAACAAATAGAGGAACAAAAATGCATATGGCATATAGAAAGCAAATAGAAAAATGGCATCTATAAATCCTACCTTACCAAAAATTATATTAAATATAAATATATACTCCAATAAAAAGGCAGAGATTGGCATTGTAGATAAAACAACATAATCCAACTACATGATGTCTGCATGAGACACAGTTTAAATTCAGACACAAATAGGTTGAAATTTTAAAGGATGGAAAAAGATATACCATGAAAACCATAACTGAAAGATGAAACGGCTATACTAATATCAAACAAAACAGAATTTAAGACAAAAATTGTTACCAGAGAGAAAAAAAGACATTTTATAATGATAAATGGGTCTATCCATCAAGACGATATAGCAGTCATAAACATATACTGACCAATAGAGACCCAAAATACATGCAATACCAAAAACTGACAGAATTGAAGGGAGAAATAGACAATTCAACAATAATAGTTGGAGACATCAATACTTCTATTTCAATAGTAGTAAAACAACTAGGCAGAAGATCAATAATAGTAAAACAACTGGACAGAAGATCAACAAAAAACAGAAGACTTGAACAACATTATAAACCAACAAGATACAAGAGACATCTATGAACACTCCATCCAACAACAGCAAAATACACATTCTTCTCAAGTGCACATAGTATATTCTGTAAGATAGACCATATGTAAGCAATAAAATAAATCTCAATAAATTTAAAAACATTAAAGTCATACAAAGTAAGTTCTCTCACCACAATGCAATGAAATTAGAAATAAATAATAAAATAAAATTTAGGAAATTCACAAATTTGTGGAAATTAAGTAATATACTCCTAAGTAACTGATAAGGCAAAGAAATCACTAGAGTAAATTAGAAAACATTTTGAAATTAATAAAAACAAAATTACAACATACCAAAATTTATGTGATGCAGCTAAAGCAATAATTTTGAGGGAAATTTATAGCTGTAAATGCCTACATTAAAAAAAGATCTCGCCTGGCACAGTAGCTCATGCCTGTAATCCCAACCTTTGAGAAGCTGAGGTGGGAGGGTCACTTGAACCCAGGAGTTGAGGACCAGCCTGGGTAACATAGTGAGACCCTGTCTCTACAAAAAATAAACAAAATTAGCCAGGCATGATTGCACACACCTGTAGTCCTAGCTACTCAGGCTGAGGTGGGAGGATTGCTTAAGCCCAGGAGATGTAGGTTGCGGTGACCTGAGATTGCACCACTGCACTCCAGCCTGGGTGACAGAGTGAGACTCTGTCTCAAAACAAAAACAAAACCAGAAAGATCTCAAATCAGTATCCTAACTCTCCACCCTAAAAAACTAGAAAAAGAAGAGCATACTAAGGAAAGAGATTACAAAGCTAGGGTGGAAATACATAAAATAAAGAATTAAAAATTGAGAAAGTAAACAAAACTAAAATTTGGTTATGCCCATAATCCCAGCACTTTGGGAGGCTGAATTAGATGGATCACTTGAGGCCAGGAGTTCAAGACCAGCCTGGCCAACAGAGGAAAACCCCATCTCTACTGAAAGTACAAAAAATTAGCCAGGCATGGTGGCACATGTCTGTAATCCCAGCTACTCAGGAGGCTGAGGCACAAAGATTGTTGGAACCTGGGAGGCAGAGGTTGCAGTAAGCCAAGATGGTGCCACTGCACTCCAGCATGGGCAAGGCAGCAAGATTCTGTCTGGAAAAAAAAAAAAAAATCAGGAATGAAACAGAGGCTATTACTAACAATCTTAGAGAAATATAGAGAAGCTTAAGAGAGCACAGTGAAAAATTACATGCCAACAAATTAGATAAAACAGATAAAATGGCATATACCTAGAAATATAAAACTCCAAGACTGACTCAAGAAAAAATAGAAAATCTGAACACATCTATAACAAGTAAAGAAATTGACTTAGTAATTAACTTAGTAAAAACTTGCCACAAAGAAAAGCCCATGACCAGATGGCTTCACTGGTAAATTTAACCAAATGTTTAAGGAAGAATTAACAACCTTCATAGACTCTTCAAAACAAAAAAAAAAAATAGAAAATGAAGGAAACTTCCTACTTCTTTCTATGAGGCCATTATTACCCTGATATGAAAAACCAAAGACACCACAAGAAAAGGAAATTACATACTATTCCTTATGAATAGATATGCAAAATTCCCCAGCAAAATATTAGCAAACTGAATTCAGCAACATCGGAAAAGAGTTGTACACCATGACCCAGGGAGATTTATCTCAGGAATGCAAGATCGTTTCAATATATTAAAATCAATTAATACAATATACCATATCAACAGAATAAAGGTCAGAAACCATCTGATCATCTCAAAGATGCAGAAAAAGTATTTGACAAAATCCATTTGCTACTCATCAACAACCCTGTGAGCTAAATATAAAGGTATTATTAACTACACTAAATGAGTAAAAGAATCCGAAGCTCAGAGAGTTAAGTAACTAGCCTGAGGCTATTACTCGGTTGTAACCAAGCTTTAACATAAATGCTGTTACCCAAACTTTATATATTAAATACTATTACTCAGAAATGTTAGCAGTCCTTAGTTTTCTAGACATGCATCTTAATTTTGTGGATAGTTAAGCTAGAGTTACTACATGTACTGTCAATTTGAAATAAAAAACAATCTTTCCAATTTAGAACCAACATATGCTCTTTTGGAAACAAAGCTGATTCTTAATTGAAGGAGATTGGATTGGCGACACGGCTGACTCAGTGGCTTCATCCTACCTGCATCTCACAGAAGCTGCTTAATGCTGGAGAGAGGGTGTGAAGTGGGGAGAAACTATTTTCTCAGACTCACAAGAGCTGGCCTTAGAACAGCTTCTGTGCTAGGGAAATGTGTGGTCCCTTTTAAATCACTGCAAATATACTCAAGACCCATCTCCTCCTCTGTTCCTTGCTTGTAATGGGCAGGATCCCAGTGGCAAGAAGAGTAACAGGAAGGAGATGGCAGCTGGCCCAGGGTTCTCCTGCTTCCTCTACGTGTGCCAGGAATTAGGTAAGTAGCGCACACATCACCAAATCGCCTTTCCTTCTCCATGGGGCTCTCAGGCTAAATTTAAAGTGCCAAGAATTCCGAAATGAAAAGAGAAAGAGGGTAGGGAAAATGATGAGGTCTGGGCTGACAGTAACAAGCAGTACTCAAGGACTCCAAAGAGTGGGGGTCTGGTAGCAAGCCCAGAGCTCCACAGCTGAGTTTGCAAGAAAATGTTCTATGGTCCAGGTGTTCCACTCCCTTGGAAGATGATTAGAGACTTCAGGCAGAATTAGAAGAGAAAGTGGGAATGAAAGACAGCTCAGCAGCAGTGTCAGAGACCTGCCATTAGCTGTTTTATGTCCTTGTTCTTAAACACTTGTTCCACTGTCATAGGAGAAAGTCAGATAGATTTGAAGAGGAAAGCAATATTATTAAGGTTTGGCTCCCTACAGCACACACATTAAATTGACAAAATGAAACCACAAAAATCTTACAGGAAAAGACCTGTAGTTGCTTGACAGAACATATCAAGCAACCAAAGACAAATTAGATCTTTTTGATAAAAAGACAAGCACATATATATACACAGATGGTGGTAAAGACGGAAGTTCCATGCAGTGTTATGTTAAGGAATAATTTATACTGTTAAAATCCACAAGGAGGCATTAGATTCCAATTTTTTCAAAGTCACACATGCAAACTTTGAAATTAACTGGCTTTCTGGGTTTAGAGAGCAATGAATCTGGCTCTCTGAAAAGGAACACAAAAAGCATGAGCTCATAGCACCAGATGGCATCACACAATGGGGGGAAGAAACATGCAGAGGATTGAAAAGAACAAGTTGTGGTTTATATTTAGTGATTAATTAGCTTCTTAAAGGGCCAAGTAGAGCCACTTTAATGATGATATAAACCATAGAATAAGATACACAAGTATGTTGCACAGGGGGTTAGAAATGGAGCTTTTTGCCTGGTGAATTTCCGTTGTTTCCAATACTGAGTTCCAAGCTAAGTCATAGAAACCCCTACTCAAGGTTAAATAAGGAAGAAACATGAGAAAGATGCTATAAACAGTCATTACTATCAATCAATAATGAGGCGGGCAGTATACATGATGGTTAAAGACCTTGCGGTCAGACAGACTTGGGTTTGAATCCTAGTTGTGTGACTTGTGGCAAATTACTGAAGCTCACTGAGCCTTGGTTCCCTCGTCTGTAAAAGAGGGAGAATAATGGCAGATACCTCACTGAGTTATGGTGAGGAATGAAAGAGGTAATTCAGGACTTAGCATAGGATGTGTGGCCCACTGTAAGTACTCCATAATGTCAGCCTTGGATTATGAATTCCCTCTTGGCACCTGCCCAATTCGCCATACAGAACCACTGCCACACACCAGGAGTCTGCACCTTAAATGGTCATCACAGATTAACCCAAGTGTACAGAGAAATAAACAGACACATGGCAACAGCTGCCTGAACAATGGCCCAACCAACAGCTCTCATGTTTCCTCTCCATTCTCGCCACTTTAGAACAAGACTCCCATCACCTCACTCCTGAAGAATTTGCTAACTGACCTCCTTGCTCAACCCTCAACCTACCCTGCATGCCACTGCTAGATAAATTTGCTGTGTGAAGTTTTGAGGCCTCTGGAGTCTCAGTTGCCCATCAGTAAAATGCAATATGAAAACCTTTAAGATTTTTGTTACATCTACCTGCCTTTTACAGTATCATTAACTTAATATGTGGCCTTAAATTGATTACTGTAAGCGAGGAACAGTTTCACTTGCTATGATATAATTATGTATTTGTTTTAAAATTATGTATTTATTTAAAAATACATTGTCTGACACATATAAGTACTATATAATTGTTTATTTAAATGTTTTAATGCTTTGCCATTGTGTCAACTTCCACACTGACCAACAGAAGATGCGAAAATCACACGCGGTCCCTCAGAACGTAAGACTGGGGTTTTCATTGACTGGCTCTGTCCAGGAACATACAATTGGGTTCCCCCTGAATCGAATTCAGACTCTAGACCCCTATCATCTATCCCTACCTCCAACTTCACTTACACTTACCTGTGACTGGTTCCCAGGGGCTACTTCCCTCCCTCCCCAAATTGTCCCCTGGCAACATCATGTCCATCTCTGTGACCATCCTAGCCTACATCACTAACTTTAGAACAGTCCAAAAACTACTATCCCTCCAGGCTCACTGCCTTCGAAAAGCCTACCCCAAACCCTGCAGACTACATAGCTCACTCTCTTTGCTGAGCCTCACCATCTCACTCTTGATTACTGGTCTTTGTCACTGCCTACTAGATCAGAAAGTCTGCCTCTTCATTAATGTCCCAAGTTCCTTAAGCAGGGAGGCTGTGACTTTTTTCTGGATTACAACATTTAAGAGGTATGTCTGAAACAGTTGATGGCAATAGCAGTACCACTAATGCTTAAGGTTCTCTAGCAGAAAGAGTTAACAACAGGCTACACCATTTCCTAAACATTTCAAAGACAACTTGGAATTCTTCAGCTGGCCCTTGAGCAGAAAAATAAAGAATTATTTCCCCAGCACACGTCTCAGTTTGAAAAGAAAAATCAATCATGCGGTCATAGGACAGGGTAGCAGCCATGTTCTGGTCAGAGATTTAATTTCAGAGCAAAGCAGGGGCTAAAGCAGACAGACAAAAATGCTTTCCTTATCACCTCCTGTATTGGGTATAAACAGTGAAACTTGTTAAAATAAATAAACTAAATACAGTAAGTTTAGGGGCTTAACACTGACTTTTAGAGCCTCAAATGGCTAAACCAGTCCCAAAGGCAAAGCTCTTGAGGACAAACCTTTCATCAGGTCTACAGAACTGAAAGGAGAAAGATACTAATTAGTAAATCTAAGCAGCTCTGTCCAGTAGAAATATAATGCAAATTGTAAGAATTTTAAATGTTCTAATGGTCATATTGAAAAATAGGTGAGATTAATTTTAGTATTTTTAAATTTAACATGCAATCAATACTTTGAAAGTTGTTAATGAGATATTTTATATAGTTTTTTCATACTAAGTCTTCAAAATCTAAATCTGATATCTTCTACTTATAGCACATCTCTTTTCAGACAAGCGTCATTTCAAATGCTCAATAGTCTCATGTGGCTTCCATCCTGGAGAGGGGAGGTTACTAGATGAAAATGAGTAAGACTCCAACCAAAGCAAAAGCAACTGGGAGCAAGAATGTTTGATATAGAAAGGGCCTGAAAGGTGTGAGGTTATTCTTTGTTTAGATCTTGTGTCTACCACATACTATATCTGGTTCTGCCATAATTGTTTCTTATTATTAATGGAGACTCAACTGCTTGGTAACTAAGAAATTTTATCTGTGTTCACTCTATATCCTCTCTGGAGCAAGACAGGCTGGATTTGCCTTTTGGCTTCACTATTCACTATCTGTGAGCCCTTGGCAAGTTATTTAACCTCTCTGAGCACCAATACATAGACAATGACAGTTCATCTATCTCAAAGGAGGATTAAATGAAATAATAATATAATATTATTAGTGTTAGCTTTAATTATTATTATTATTATTACTACTACTACTATTGCTACTTTTTTTATCTGAACAAATCCAGGCAAGACTTAAAGGCAAGACTCAGGTGAGTTCCTTGAACTGCAAACACATTATCTCTAGGGGCCAAAGAGGGAGAGTTCAATGACAAGTCAGACAGATTCAACCCATTTCAGAGATAGTAAACATCATCACAGAAGTTAAAAAAAAAAAAAAAAAGGTGGCTGAGGAATAAACCAGAAATAATAGTGTTCAAAAAGGCATGATCTTGTGCAACAGTGGAATCTGTCATTGGGTTAGGCTGACCACTGGCTTGCTGAATTGATTTTTAAATCTCCTTTAATGTACTTATTATATTGTATCTATAATAAAAAGTAATATCGTATTTTAAAATTTTAAATCAGATTCTCAGCTTCTCAGAACCATCTTGGCATACAGTTGGTGACTTATCTGGTGTGGCAGGTACAGTATTTACAACTCAAGACTAAAGAGAAGATATAATTTTATGTGGCTTACAGAGGATTCTCCCTCCCTGCTCTCCTGTTCTCCTTTCCTTTTTCTTCCCTCTCTAGCAGGAGACAAGAGAACCACAATGTAGAGACACTATTCTTTTCTCTCCAACTCAGGAGAAAAGGGACCTGATTATGCCATTAGAGAGAAGGCAGACACAGGCAAGACCTGACATCCATCCAGTGCCTTGTTCCCGGAGTCATTGTCTCATGTGAAACTGAATACAGCCATCAATTCAGTGGATGCTCATGTGGAACACACTGTGAGATTTTCCTTTCCACATGGGACCCCATGTTACAAAAACAGGCTAACAGTCACTACTGGTTACTTTTGCTCTAGTCACAACATACCTCAGAAAGATCAATATAGTCAGAACACAAAAGTTGTCTTAATAGTACATGGGTCTAATGCTATTGTTTTTACAAACCTGAACTTAAAATCTCTTGGATTCACGAAAGCATCCAAACAGGGTAGGAAGCAAACCTCAGCTTTCTTCACTCTCCTGTATGACTTTTGTTGTTGTTGTTTTTTGTTTTTGTTTTTGTTTTCGTTTTTGTTTTTTGAGACAGAGTCTCGCTCTATTGCCCAGGCTGAAGTGCAGTGGCACGGTCTCGGCTCACTGCAAGCTCCGCCTCCCGGGTTCAAGCCATTCTCCTGCCTCAGCCTCCTGATGAATTTTTTTTAGAGTGAACATCAATGAATGTAACTTTAAATTGTAAGGTTAATTAAGCCTGCGTGCTTCCAAATGTTAACAGAAATTTGGGAATGTATTTTTTCTGCCTTAAATGTGTGTATGTAAGAAGCATCATGCAAAAGTATAAACTAGAATACTGGTTTTCAGGACATGCTGTGTGACTTAGAGCAATCAACTTGACTACTCTGAGCGTATATTTTTTCATTTGTGAAATAGGCAGTCACACAATCTCACATTATTGTCTTGAGGATCAAATGAGCTAATACATATATACTGTCCTAACACAGTGCCTAGCCCATAATTGACGCTTAATAAATGTTAATGTCCATCTACTCCCTCTCCCCTCCCCCTTTATAGGCAGGACAAGTAAAGTGTGACCTAGGGACCATAGTACTTGTAATTTCATCCTCATCTCCAGCATTTAGGAGAAAAAAAAAAGTAGCCAACTATCAATCACTGTCTTTTTTTCTCCAATTTTTCTTATTGTGGTAAAATACACATAATATAAAATCTACCATCTTAGCCATTTTTATTGTATATATTGAAGGTACAAAACTTGATGATTTAATACCTGTATATACTGTGAACTAATCACCACAATCAAGCTAATTAATATATCCATCACACCACATAGTTACCCTTTGTGGGTGTGTGTAGTGAGAACACTTAAGTTGTACCCTCTTAGCAAATTTCAAGTCTATAATACAATATTGTTATCTATCCACCATGCTGTAAATAAATCTCCAGAATCTATGCATCTTGCATAGCTGAAACTTTGTACTCCTTGACCAACATCCATCTTCCCATTCCCCCTGCCCCTGGTTATCACCATTCTACCCTCTGGTAACCACCATTCTATTCTCTGCTTTTATGAGTTTGAATATTCCACATATAAGTGAGATCATGCAGTATTTGTCTTTCTGCAACTGGCTTATTTCACTTAGCATAATGTCTTCCAGGTCCATTCATGTCACATATGACAGCATTTCCTTCTTTTTTAAGGCTGAATTAAATATTCTATTATATACATATATATGTATATCTATATATTCTTTAGCCAAGAAGCAACCTAAATAATATTCCATTATATATGTGTGTATGCTTTAGCCAAGAAGCAACCTAAAGGTCCATCTACAGATGAAAGGATAAAGAAAATGTTTTATATATGTATATATAAAAATTTTCCCTTATCTATTCATCTGTAGATGGACCTTTAGGTTGCTTCTTGGCTATTGTGAATATTTGGCTACTGTGAATAATGCTGTAAAGAACATGGGAGTGCAGACATTTCTTTGAGATCCTGATTTTAATTCCCTTGGATAAATACCCAGAAGTGGGATTGCCAGGTCATATGGTAGTTTTATTTTTAATTTTTTAAGGAACCTCCATATTGTTTTCTATGATGGTTGTACCAATTTATATTCCCACTAGCAGTGTACCAGGGTTCTCTTTTCTCCATATGCTTGCCAACACTTACCTTTTGTTTTGTTTTGTTTTAACAACAGGCACTCTAAAAAGTAAGTATTCTTAGTTGCCAGGTGTTTTTTTCTTTCTTTCAGCACTTTGAATATATTGCCCCATGCTTTCCTGGCCTGCAGGAGTCTGCTGAGAAATCCACTGGTAGTCTTATGAGGATTCCCTTTTGCTGCTTTCAAAATTCTGTTTGTCTTTGACTTTCAACAGTTAGATTATGATATGTCTCAGAGAAGATCTCTTGATGTTCAGCCTATTAAGGGTTCTTTGAGCATTGTGGATCTGGATGTTCACTGCCCTCCTCAGATTTAGGAAGTTTTCTGTCACTATTTCTTTAAATACGCTTTCTGTCCCTTTCTTCTTTCTTTGCTCCTTCTGGAATTTTGTCTGATACTATCCCGTATGTCACAGATACATTCTTCACTTTTTCATTCTTTTGTTTGTTTGTTTCTCCCTCTTACTGAATCACTTCAATTGACCTGTTTTCAAGTTCACTGATTCTTTCTTCTGCTTGATTGAGTCTGTTATTGAGGCTCTCTGTAGAATTTTCACTTTAGCACAGTATCTTCAGCTTCAGAATTTGTTTGGTTCTTTGTATGATTTTTATCTCTACTGAACTTATCATTTTGTTCAGTATCGTATTCCTGATTTCATTTAGTTGTCTCCATTCTCTTGTAGTTTACAGAGCTTCTTTAAGACAACTATTTTGAATTCTCTATCAGGCAGTTCATAGATATTCACCTCTTTGGGGCCAGCTACTGGGACTTTATTTTTTTCTTTTAGTAGTGTTAAGTTTCCTTGATTCTTCATTTTCCTTGAAGGCTTGTGTTGCTGTTTTCACATGTGAAGAAGCAGTCTCCTCCTCCTGTCTTTACTGACTGGTATAGGGAGAGAATGATCTTCATATTTATGGACACACCTGCCCCACTTCTTTCATTCCCTCTTGCAGGCAGTGGGGGGCATCTTAGTATTGTTGGCCCTCTCTCAATTCCACCTTAGGACACTGGCCTTTACTTAATCAACACTTTAGGGCACTGCCCTTTATTTTCCCCACGGCAGTGTCCTGAACTGTTCACATTTGTACACCTTCTCTGCATCCCAGAGTTGAGCTAGGTGCTGATATTCACGTGCTGTCTGAAAGAGCATGCACACACCATCTCAGAAGCTTGTGTACACCACTTAGGGATATACACAGCTAGCTGGGGGCACATGACAGCCAGTTGAGGGAGCACGTGACTGCAGGTGAGGCATCCCATGGGGTTCATGGTTGGGCCCCTTGATGGAGTTCACCGTCAGTTAACAGGATCTGTGGCCAGATTTTGAGATCTATGCAATGGTTTTTGTGAGCTCCTGCCTCTCTTCCCTGCTCCTAGGTTCCCCTGGACTATTCAAACATGCCAATCCCCTTAGTGATCTAGGGGTGGGGCAAGGCAGAAGCGAGCATCTTGAACAACGTCCTGTGAGGCTGTGGAAATCAGATAGTCACTACACTCTCTATTTACCCCACTGGAAAAATCACAGGCCAAGGTGGTCTCTCTTGGCATTGAGCTGTGCCACCTCGACAGAGATGTGACACAGGTAAAGTGAAACTGTTCTTATTATCCTCTTCAAGGTATCTATTCTCAGATTTTTTTCTCAAATGGGGTTCTAGAATCTCTCCACTGGACTCCTGAGTTACCACAGGGGTATTCTTAACATGGATAATTGTCAAAATCAATGTTTTTGTGTGGCTTTCAGGGTTGGAACCGCCTATTATTTCCTTTGCTAACATCACTGTTTCTTAACCACTTAAGTGTACAGTTCTGTGGATTAAATACATTCATATTGTTGTGCACCAGTCACCACCATCCAGCTCCAGAGCTCTTTTCATCTTGAAAACAAAAACTCTGTACACATTAAACAAAAACTCCTTATTTGCTCCTCTCCAGCTCCTAGCAACCATCATTCTGTTTCCATGTCAATCATTACTTTTGCATTCAAAAGTCAATCATTTTATTTACTCTTTCTTTCACCCATTCATTCAACAAACATTTATTTAGCACATGGCTTTTAGACAGATGATCTGCTTTCTGAGTCTAGAATATGGTGCCACAAAAACTAAAAACTAACAAAATGAAACTAAACTAGAACTCTGAAATGGGGAGGGAAAAGGGGAGGAAGAGATCTCCTGCTTGCCACATGATGATCCATAAACATTAATGGCTTTAGCAATTTCCCAAATACTCAGAAAAGAGCAACTTACTGGAGAAAGGCTGCACATTTTAGCATGGGTTGGCAGTGTTCCAGAGCAAATTATCCTTAAAAACAATACACTGTTGGTCCCTTCCAGGTGTCTTGATAGAATCCTTCGTATTGAGCTACACTTTCAAAAGTTTGTTTCCTTTATGAAAATGAACTCTGGATCAAGCTGAATTGACTAATTACTACTGTATATGGTGAATAGGAAAGTGGCATTTGGTACAGCTAATTTATGAAAATATAGACAAGGGCAATAGCTCTGCTCAGAGTGTGAAAAAAATTTAAACATATTTGATACCATGAACAATGTTCTCATGTCCCCTTTACCAGATGGGCTGCTGCATTTATGATGGGATATGTTATAGATACATAGCAAGATAAATGGAAACTAGGAGCTCCTTTCAAGCTGGACTTCAGGATCTACAAAGAGAATCTGTTCTATAGCTGGCTCGTTAACTGACAGAGTTGTATTTCTGAATTTTTACAGATAATTGAAATCAATTTCAAAAAAATACTGAACTGATTATGAACAATATTTTCAACTTTTTCTAAGCAATAATCAAAGTTAAGCAATGATAAAGCAAAGCTGAAAAGTCTGAATTGCATTTCCTTTTACTTTTTCAGCCCACCCTCTTACAGTTAGATAGCCTGGTTAGTACCAGAGTCAAAGAAGGAAAAGGGCAATAAAGTGTACAAATTAGATGTGTTATCATTTAGATGCTGCAACAAGAGCTGAGGATGGCACTCACCACCTTCCAGTGGCAAGAGCCTCATGGTAGGAAGAAGCCAAATCCCAAAGCCATTAGTGGCAGCAGCAGGAAGTGACAGTCAGGGCAGGGCCCTCTGTCTTTAGCAGCCTTTATCACTATTTCCCATGTGTCTAGTTCCTCCAGCAGCTCCACAGGCATCTCTAAATCACGACCCAAGTCTGCAGCCAGATAAGCACACTTTTGAGACCACCAGAATTGCTTTAGTGTAGTTCTAGGAAAATGATAATCCTGCTTTTATTGATTATATAGCATGTTATGCTTTGTTCAAAGTGCCTTCTCATACATCCTTGTTAGTTACCTAAGGAAGACATTCTTCCTCTTTTGCAAATAAGGAAAACAAGGCATAGAGCGCTTAAATGGCCTGCCAAAGGCCACATAATTAAACAGGACTGATAATAACTTACTAAAAGTGTGCTATATGCCAGGCTCTGTGCTGAGAGCTTTACTGACATTTCCCTCATCTGATAGGTTCTATTGTTACCTCTGTTTTACAGAGAAGGAAATTGAGGCTGAGAGAAGTTAAATAATCTGCCTACAGTCCCACAGCTAACAAGTGACATAGATGGGATTGAATTTGCATCTGCCTCCAAAATCAGTTCTTAGATATCTAAACAGACTTTGTCAGTTAAGAATCACTATGACTACATCTGATCATGCCCAGTTAACCCTTTCAAGTGAACAAGGACAGAGCAGGCAGGCCTGTGTTGACACATGGCATTGCTTTTATCATATCAATCTGTACATTTCCATCCCCTTTGCTTTCACACTGATACCTTGATGCTGCCTTCTACCCACACTGAAGCAGAAACGGACTCAAGGAAATCCCTATATCAAGCTCTGCATAGAAAAGCTCCTTTCCCTGCTTGGTTTTCAGGTGCCTGAACACCTGACTGGAGCTGAGGAAAACCATGAAAAGGGGCACAGAAGTGACTAGGAAGCATGAAAAAGGTGCAGGAAATGGGGGACATGCAGGGAAGTGACTCCACCTCTCTATAACCTCAGAGCCCTAGACATGCATGAGCCCCACATCAGGGGTGGGAGTTAGGGGTTCAATACCTGGTGAGGATGGGAAGGGAAAACCTCCTCTTGACCAAGTGGAACTGACATCTCCAGACAGAAATCTCTCTATGAGTGGGGAAAAGGGGGCCCATCCCCACAGTTGCGCCTTCTAAACTGAATTCCTTATACTTCCTCCTACCTGAACGTACCCACCCACCCCACATAGTTCAAACAGTCCAAATAACTATCAGGTGCTTGACCCTAAAATATGAATAGACATCTGGTCCAGTTCTGACGACAGCATGAAGGGGAGGTATGATCCTCTTTCTGTTTACTACCCATCCTTATCATATGTAATCCTGACAAGGACATACAGATTTCCTGGCTGGACAAGAAGGAGAGGGTGAGACAACTTGCAGACAGTCCAGACCTGTACTTTACTACCCTACTCACTGCATCTCATAATACACACACACACACACACACACACACATGCACATGTGCACATATACTCTGCCACATTTTAGCCTACATCTCAGGCCCCCAAAACATTTCCAGCCCTAATTTTATGTCAAGCAGCATGATGACGTAGCCAACCAGGCAGGAGGGAAAAAAGTGCCATTAGGCAGTTTTCCTAAGCATCCCTTAAATCAGCTATTTGGGAATTCACTGCTAAGAATCAGTGGATAGGAGGAGTTTAGAGGAACACCAAAATCAGAGGTTAGCACCCAGCCCCCACTCACTCTGTCATTCACAGCTCCGCCCCCCCATCTTCTCCCCATCCTGCCCCCAGACGCTACTGCCTGCTGCACTCAGGCTCTCCCCTCTGCCACCAGCCACCATCCGTAGCCCAGAGCTGCAGCACATCAGCATTCCTATCACTCCCCTCAACCCAAGGGGAAAACATTCCAGCTGCCTTATACTTAAGCATCACCCTCGGCACCAGAAGCCGGTGCCTGTGCAAAATTGACAAGGAATATGTTGATAAGAAATGGGGCTGTTCCAAGTTTCTGAAGGATAAGTAGGTAATTAAAAGAAAAACCTAATTTAAGAGAATTCTGAAGACATTTTTAAAAACTCTCTGGCAACATCCTTTATGGATTATTCCCTTTTACCAGAACACTTCTGTTGTGCCTTTGTTTGATATTCCAAGCCTGGGGCTGGACAGCCACTATTCTAGGGCATCCCACGGTCCTCGCCACTCCTCAAGGGTAACTAAAGAGCCTTGGGCCAGGAGTAGAAAGCCCACCTCTGTTTCCCTGCAGGGCTCAGAAGTACGTGAATTTTCCAAAGTCTGAGCACCTGGTGACTTCCTGCTCAGGGCTCAGGAGATTGCTCTCTGAGGACTGGCACCGTGGCCAGCAGCTGCCCCCATGTGTGTAGGGCAATGCAAAAGGTCTCAGAGAGCACCACTAGTCACCAAGGCACGAATGTGCAGGGGTGAAATCGGCTTCAGCGCTCCCTGCTTCTGGATGCCCCACTTCACAGCCTGGCTGGTTTCAGACCCACAATAAGCCAAAACACTTCCTGAGACACACAAACAAACACAAGCTCTACAAACTGCAGACCAGGAGGTTGTCACTTCCTCAGAGATGGCCTGGCATGTTCTTCATTCTACACAGCCTCCCTATCCTGGAGTTTGGCTTAATAATCATGGTCCTACTACCCATTAGGTAGCTTTCTACCCGCAGCAAAGTCTCTGAGTCTTAGTTAATGTGAAAAATGGGGCTGATAATGTTTATCTCATTGGAATTCCAAGTAGTACAAGAGACCAGGCACTTCTTATGCATGATCACCTTTCATCCATGCTTCCTGCCTTACCTTACTTGGTCACATCTAACTTAACTAGTCTTATCTAGCCCGATTTACTGAAGAGCCTCACCTATTAGACCTTGTAATTTTCACTCAGTTCAATCCTACCTATAAAATGAATGAAAACAAACAAAAGCCCTACCCTCACAGAGCTTAGAGTCTAGAGAAGGACAGGGGCATTATTGAAAGACTAGCACAAAGAGATGTCAAATTACAACTCTGACATAAAGGAGAAGTACTGAGTGTTCTGAAATCATAGAACAGGGTGCCTGAGCCATAACAGGAAGAGGGCTGACATCCCCAGGATAAGCAAGATGATACTTTAGGGCAGAAGGAAGAGCATGCACAGGGTTTTGTGGTGAGAGAGCAGCTCACTCCTGAACAGGAAGACCTGCAGGCCTGGGCTGTGGAGAGTGAGGGGGCATCACTGAAGAAGTTGCTAGAAAGGAAGGAGGCGGCTAGACCATGGAGGGAATGAAGGCTGGGCTGAGACTTGCTCTCTATTGGGAACCCCAATGGAAGTCACCAGAGATTATAAACTAGGAAAAGGCATGATCAGAATTGATTTTTTAAAACAAGCAAAAAACATTTTACTCTGGCCCCTGCATGAAGAACAGATTAGAGGCAGTAATATAAGGGATGGAAATATAAACAGGCCAATACAAAACTGCCAAGAGAAAAAGGTTCCAGTGAGAGGAGGTTGGAGAATCCTTCCTGTGTCAAACTCAGCCGGGTCCAGGGGCACGTGTGGGTGGCACTGGGGGAAGTAAATGGCTGTTCCAGACAGAGGAACAGCAAAAGCGAAGGTGTAGGGGACAGGGTTGTTTACAGGAACTGACAGGAGGTTCAGTATTGCTGGAGCAAAAAGCATGAGAGGGAGAGTGATGAGAAATAAAGAGCTAAGAGGAAAGGTCGACAGGGATCGGGGGGGAAGAGCTCCCTCCCCCACGCAACAAGACTCCATCCAGTAAGTTATCGGGAGCTGCAGAAGGATTTAAGCAAGGAGGTGATATGATCAAGTTTATTTTAGATAGATGGTTCTGTCAGTTGGGTAAGAAAGGGATATGAGGACATATGGGAATAGGTGGCTATGCATCCACACATTAAAATACTTTGCAGATATTAAAAATGATCAAAACTGGAAAATGATGTGGCTTAATGCTCGATACAAAGCAGTATATTTCACAGTATCTCAAATAATATGTTTGTGTATACATTAGCATAAAGACTGAATGAAAACAAATCTTTTAACAGGTTTATATAACTAACTGGCAGGATAACAGATTATTTTTTTCCTTCTTTACAGTTTTCTGCATTTATCACAATAAGCATGTATATATGAAAGTTCATAATCAGAAAAAAAAAATTTAAACTCCATGAAGTCAGCATGAATGGCCCTATCAAACTGATAGCAATAATTTACATTTTGATAGCACCTGATATTTAGCGATCCTAAATCTTAAACCACAAGATAAATATCATTCTATGTTCACAGAGGAGAAAATAAAAAACATGGAAGCAAAATGATTCATTTAACATGACACAAAAGGCTAGAGGCAGAAGCAGATCAGAACTAGGTAGATGCATGCACTCTTCAGCTGGTTCAATTATTTTTACTGAAAAGTTACTTGAACAGAACAGATCATACATAATTCAATAATTAAGATAACCAAATAATTAGGAACAACCCAACAGACTGCATGATTATCAGCCCAAATCAATAAAGAAGTCAATCCAGAGCCTTCAATAAATAAGGCACTGCTAAAGGAACTGTAATTCCAGAAGCCTGATCTCAAGTACGTCAGTATTTTTCTAGAAGTCAGGAGGGGGCTGATATTAGAAGGGAAGAAAGCAGAAGTTGCTTCCACACTGTGCCCATCCTCATCCATACTGATTGTGTTAAAAGGAAGGGAAAAGCTAATGCAAGTGGTACACGATTGTGGCATACTTAACTGCAGTGCCAAAACAGGTGGCATACAGCCCTATTTCCCTAATTGCTGATCACCTCGTGGCTTTTTCCAACACTTCCCTATCACCCTCAGGAACTACAAATACCCAATCTTAGGTGAAATTACAGCTGCATATATTAGACTTTCCAGGCTCTATCCTGCCTGGGATAAGCTCCTGTCCACATCCTGGACAGCGAAGCTGTGTCCTGGAACAGCACCAGATCCGATTGCAGGGCATGTTACTTCTCTTCCATGGGTGCCCAAAAAATACAGCAAAGGAGAGCCCCATGTGAGACTGGCCTTATTTTTATTTATTTCTTTTAAAACTTCAGAAAAGCTTAGAGAAACCCAGTGGTATTTTTAACATGGCTTCCATAGCCTAAAATAACATTCTCGGCTTTGCTGGATGGGTGAGGTGAGACTATGGGGAGGGACGATGGAGGAGGTAGGAGGCTTCCCAAAATTGCCAGCCTTGCAGATTAAACAAGTGCAAATTAGTCAGTGTCCAGATTTATGCTGAAATGGACGATACCGTATTTTGCAAGCTAATAAAGTGGCATTTGCCTGTAAATACAGAGAAAATGAATAACCAATTTAAATTTTCTTAATCTACTGCAAGTAGTCCTGAAGATCAATAGAATAACAATTAACTAGAAGTTCTGCATCCATGGGTCCTAATTCAGCCTTTGCCACTGCCATCCCCCTGTATCTGCTTTATCTTGAGGAGGTGGTAATGGGCTGTCATGTTAGAGACCGGCTGGAAAGCCCATGCTGTGAAGAGGAGAATTGTGTGGGATGCCCCACAAATGAGATCTGCTCACACCTGTCAGTCATCTGGACACTTTCACAGACCCTGTGACCCATTTATATTTCTGAGCCCTCTTGAGGTCCCTTGGCTATGTAATTCTTGCCCTGCTTTCATCCTCATTTTCTCCTCTAGGAAGGAGAGCCACAAAATTTACATCATTCTCTAAATAGTAAATGCCATATACCTTGATACTGTACTTATTAAGGGTCTCTCATTAGAACACAGAAAAATATCTCAAAGGCCCCAGGCAGTGGCAATAATGTCCCAAAGTCTTCACTAGCAGGAGTACCTCCTGAAACCTCACCTGGGAACTATTTGCCCCAACTTCAGACCTAGTATCTACTTGCTTCATCTATGGCCCCTGGCTCCTGGGCCAGCAGAAGCAGCAAAGTGGAATATTCAAAGGGACAGCCAGAGGCAGACAACAGAAGCAGAAGGATACGATATTTAGGAAGGCAATAAGCATTTTAAAAAATCAAAACAAGCACAATATTTAAAAAAAAAACATAGTAAACTGCATCATTTAGTTTTAAGGCAAATAGTTCTACAAACCTCTGCATTCCCTAAGGGAACCTAGGCATTACATCATAGTTCACACTGATAACCTTGAGTCATTAAGCAAAAGTTAAAATTAGCGCTCTCTGTTTCAGAAGGCAGACATGTGCATAATGCACTGAATGAATATATTCATCCAGTTTGATAAATACAAGTTTTGATGCACAGACAGGTAGGTTTTAGCTATTTGGAAAACTCATTCTGTACTTCCTGATGCTCCAAGTAAGTCATAAAATATAATAAAAAGGTAAACAGTTAGAAAGCATGAAGTCTGACTCTTCACTTTTAAAATGAGAAACTGAGGTCTAGAGAAGTTGAAATGACTTGCCAATGTCCCACAGGGAGCAGGAAGAGCCAAGGCCAGGTCTACAGCTCCTGGTTCTCAGGGTTCCTATTCCTCTCCCACTGGAGTACATGAACACCATCTCCACTGTAGACAGGTGATAACTACCAGCAGTTCCAATGTTATTCTCCTGATCATATACACTTAGTCAGGAAACACGGCTCCTTTCTCCCTTTGTAAAAACTGCTCTGAGTTATGTGAGAGAAAGTTGCTGTGTAAATTTAAGGTGCTTTTTCTTTTATTCCATGACTAATGCACTCATCATATGACTACTACAGAGTAATTTCAGTTTTCTAGTTCATAATCTCCCATGGATTTTGTAAGACTCTTCCCTAGTGTGACTGCTAGTAGAATGAAACAAACAAACAAAAATCTCAACAGAATAAAAAAAAATTCTAAGAAACATATTTCCAAATCAAGACACCAATTCGAAGACCAATATGTGATGGTCCTCATCCACGGAGGTGTCTCTCTCCACCTCTTTCCCATCACTGTCCAGTACAGTTCTATTAAGCTATATTGAACACTTTCATTTTTCTCCTCTTAATCTTTTAAGTCTTCCGAATGACCAAAATGCTTATGACAGGGCAAACATGAGGTGGTATGCTCAATACCTTAGATCATATACATTCTGTCTTCTGGAAGTCACACTGTGGCTCTCTCAATGAGAATCAGCCTGACCCTGATGGAGATGACACAGATCTCTTGGCGTGTCTACCTAATGTCTGCTTTGTGTGGAAGGATTTAAGTAAAAACAGGTCCTATCAAGCATCAGAGGTTGAGTAGCAGATCTGCCATTATAATCATTGCCACGTATGACTAAAGAGGTTTACCTAGATATGTCCTTTCATCAGTATAAACGAGGAAATTGGGGGTCACAGAAAGTCATGTCATGTTCAAATTTCTTGAACAGGGCTTTGAATAAAATTAACTATTATCCCAATTGCAATATGTGGCAAGCTACCTAGAAATAACATTCAAGGAAAAAAAAACAAAGAAATTGAAATGAATAATCCAGATTCATAATACAAATTAAATTAAAGTGATTAAGTATAACTTCCAGGTATTTGACACAGAATTATTAAATTCAAAAAGCACTATCTAAAACTTTTGAATAAAATGAAGCACAATTATAGACATCTCTTTGTCTTCACATGAATTATGAGTATTAAATACTCTCATGAAGCAAAGAAGGAATAAACCTAGAATGTTTTTCCTGTTGAAACAAAAAAAAAGCATGTTTTTTTCTTTCATCAAAATCTTTTTAAAACTTCTTCAAAGAAATTTAAAATGGGCAATTAAGGCAAAATTTAAATTATACTAAGTAGTTTTCTAAAGGGTACACTCCTTTTGCATTCTCTACTATGAACTCTAATTCCAGCTCCTGACACCAGGTATAACTTATTATCAATTCCCTATGAAATCATCTAAGAAAAAATTATAAATTATACAGTTGAGTCCTTCTAACCAAATGGTAAATGTTGCTCCAACAGAAAACAATTCCTGGAACGATAGAAAAGTTCCAATTTCTCCTTTGAATCCCTCAGGAAATGAAAAAGAAAATTAGCAATAAGAAAGCATGTCACATTCAAAAGAGCAAAGAAAAGCTCTGTGAGTGAACAATTTGAAAACCGAAAAAGGCCCTTAAACTTGGGCTGTCCTAATGCTTATCCACTTCTAGAGAGAACTGACCTTTTCCCATCCTGACACTTTGCTGAGTTAATTAAGTTGCTGTTTTCTAGGCATCTTATAATTACAGCTGGTTAAAGCTACAAGAGACTAAACAGGTTACACGAATCCAACCTCCATATTTACATATGAGAAAATCAAGATCTGAAGAGGTAAGGTCACTTGCCAAGGTCACATAGCTAGTTAAGAGCAGAGTGAAGAACATGCCCCAAATCTCCAGTCTCCTGTCACCTCAATAAACTGCAAAATCAACTTGTTAGGAGGAAGATCGCTTCAGAATGCCAGTAAAACCACCGGTCTCTTGAAGAGCCACCTCTGCTTGAAGAGCCTGAAGAGCACCCTCGCACCCCACGTGATTCTCCAGGCTTTTTTCAGCATACAGGAATCTCCCTAGTAGCAAGTCTGACACAGCAGCAGGGTGGTTCAGTGAAGAGCCTGATGAAGGACAGCAACCAAGAGTCTTTCTTGCAGCAACTCATTCCAGCTATTCTGCTTTCTGATCAAGGAAAGTATGTAACTGGAATTGCAACCGTTTTACTGGAAAAAGAATATTTAATAAACCAAAACAGAAAAAGGACATACATAGAATGAACCTGGCAAAGTATGACCAATATATTGAGTTTCCGTCTTCTGAAAACTGCCCTACTAAGTCCTGTGAAAGAACAGAGACAAAGGAAGAGTTTCTTGAAGGTAGTGACTTCCTATGGAGATAAGTAAAGAGACAAAAACACCTACATAATGATATAATCCTTCTATTAAGGATTAAGAACATTTTATGAGGAAAATCTCCATAAAGATGCACTCTTTGTTAGTTATACACTGATTTTTTTTGAATACTTCAAAAAAAATGTATAATAAATGTCAGCATTTTACCCATCTACCACTATTACTACTTTTTTTTAACACCAAGTACCTTATCTTCTTTGGATTAATAATTAGTGTCTTAGTCTTTGAAAACTGAGAAAAATTCTCACTTCTCCTGTCCTTGAATTGAACAACAACAACAAAAACACTGAAGTGGGCGAGAAGAGAGTGGGTCAGATATGACCGTGATTTGAATCAATCTAAGGCAAATTTCAACAACCATTCTATGGCAGATCGCCATGTGCCCAATACTAACCCGGATGGTATCCATCCCTGGCCTTTTCCTTGTTAAAATTAACAAGGAAACCATACAGTACAATGTAGAAAGTGCTATCATAAAGGTATGTATAAAGTACAACGGCATCCCAGTTAATACAGCAATTAATTCTGCAGGGAATGAGAGAGGTGCTGAGGACAGAGGCAAGGAAAGCTAGAGAGGAAATAAGAATAGCACTAAGCTTTCAAGGAAAAGTAGATGCTGTCCAGATGGACAAGAGAGGATGGTATTCAGGCAGAGGAAGCAGTATTCACAATGACACAGAGATACGAAAGTGCATGTGTATTGAAGGACTAGAAAATGGTCTTATGTGACTTGATCCTAGATTTCATGCAGAAGTAGCTGGGTATATAACCAGAAAGGCAGCTGGAGCCACAAGGTAAAAGCTTTTTTATGACCTGCTAAATTCAGACTTGTAGCTGTAGGCAGTGGGAAATGATCAGAGATTTGGGTTTTTTTTGTTTACATCTTAACTAAAGTGTACGATTTAGTGACATTTAGTACATTGTGCAATCACTCCCAATATCTATTTCCAGAACATTTTCACAAACCTAAAAGAAAATCACTTACCCATTAAGCAGTCACTCCCTATTATCCCCTCCCTGTTTTCTGTCTCTGTGGGTTTGCCTAATCTGGATATTTCATAAATAAAATCATACAACTTATGGCCTTTGGTGTCTGACTTCTTTCACCGAGCATAGTGTTTTTAAGGTCCATCCATGTTGTAACGTGTGTCAGTATTTCACTCCTTTTTATGGCTGAATAATGTTCCATTGTATGGACATACCACATTTTCTTATCTATTCATCAGTTGATGGACATTTGGATTGTTTCCATATTTTGGCTATTGCAAATAGTGCTGTTGTGAACATTTATGTACAGTGTTTTTGTCTGAGTATCTGTTTTCAACTTTTGGGGGTATATACCTACTAGTGGAATTGCTGGGATATTTGGTTCTTCTATGTTTAACTTATTAAGGAACCCATCTGATATTTTTAGTTAAAGGAAAGACATAACATTGTATTTTAGAAAGCTAAATGGACCTAATGGATATTTAAGGAAACAAGATCTATGGAGATGGTTCCCCGAAGATCCACCAAATAGTTGCTCATCTGTTCCTTCCTGCCTTCCTTCTTGGGCTTCCTATCTCCTTTCCTTTCTCTCCTGCCTGCTTGCTTGCTTTTTTTTTTCTTGTCGAACCTACAAGTTGGCATGCAATATGGTGGTCCAAATATATGCCCACCCACATACCTTGTGGCTTTACACCATCTTCTGAGGCTTCTGTGCTAAAATCCTGCTAGCTCAGCCCATCTGTAACAGTTCAGATTGTTTTCTTGCTTCATAATTCCTGCTCTGAGGAAGTATCAAGCTGTAATAAATAGGTCTCTCGGTGTCGAATGAGAGGTCCAAGAGGAGCCTAGCACAGGAAACCTGAGGTTTGCTGGAAAGGTTTTGACTTGAACATTCCTGCTGAGATGACCAGGGTCCATCGCACTCCTCCAAACACAGAAACACATACTGCTAAACAACTGCTTCCTCCCCAGGTCTTCCAGCTTGTCATTTCAAAAGCAGATGATTCTTCACAGAAATTTCAAAGATAATGAAAGCCCAATACAGACATGAGTTAAGTGGCTTTTCTTCAAATTAGAATTGGTTAATTTCTAATTTTGAACACGCGCCACTATCAACACACCAGGACACTGGCAATAGCAAGGAGTGATTTGCTAATTTTCTTGTTCAAAGTTGTTATATTTATAGATGCACTGGGAAGTTGTAATCATGGTCACTCAGTTGCCAGTCAAAGGATAGAAATGAAATATGTTGTTGTTGTTTTCCTCCAAGAAATCAAGAAGTTAAAAAAAGTCATAGCCTGGCTTGAACAGATTCTATAAATGAACCTGGCTTGAGGAGTGGGGGTGAAGGGAGATATTCAGAAAAATGCTCTCCATGAAGCTCTTCTTGGGAGGCACTGAACATCCAGGGGTGGGGGGATGGGGACGAGAGTGAGGACAAAGGCTGTACATAGGAAGCACTAAGCACCAAGCTCTCCAATCCAATGTGTATTAAATTCATAGCAACTGCACCTTCTGATCTTAGAGCACATTAATATTCCCTAGAATGCACAATTTTGAACATTTACCTTCAATTTTAAAAGTGCAATTATAAATAAGCCTCCTTAGAACCAACCATGCCATCTCTGAATCTCTAGAGATTAAAGAGACTCAAACAGCTCTTCAAACAGAAAAGCACAGGGCTTTCAGGGCACTTCCATGTGTCTATTAGGGCAGTATGTGGAGAAAGTGGTAGATCTGGAAAAGCTGGAAGGAAATCTGAGTTCTCTTCTCAGTCTTCTCCTACTATGGAATGACCATAGGCAGGATTGGACTGCCACCTGAACACACCTGCTGCTTCAGGCTCTATCTTGTGTGGCTCTCTGTAACCCCTCTTCCGTGGCTGACCAAAGCCAGATTTTGTTCAGGTGTCAGCCAGCCAAGTGCTTCCTGGGGAGCCTGGGCCCTTTCTCCAGCCCCAGGGCTGAAGCTTGATTGGTCTAAGAAAATCATGGTCCATTCCACTTGCCCGGGATTGCTTTAAAAATGGTCACGTGACATGATTCTGGCCAATGAGACCTGTGGGAAGTCTGCAGGACGACTTCTGGGAAATTACATTTATTGTAAAAGAAGACATCGGAAAATGGGGACTGGCTTCTTCCGTTTCCTAGCTCACTCACAGAATTCACAACTAGCAACTCACAGAACTGTCATGACCAGGTAGAGACATGGCTCAAGACAAAACTGCCTACCTTGGGTCTGCTAAAGCCCAAAACCATTGAATCTCTTTAATTAACTAGCCACATGCAGGCTTTCTCCAAACGTCCTGTTACACAAGATAATACGTTTTCCTTGTAGGCTAAGACATTTTTATTTGGGTATTCTATTATTTGGCACTTAAAGGCCCACCCAAGTGAGTGGATAAATGTTTATCAAGCACTTTATCAATTACATATTTCAAAATTACACCCACAACCCAAATTATAATGTTTCATATCTAATGAGAAATACTGCTATATCTGACCTTGTTTAGAAATAACTATCATCCCAACACTGGAAGGCCAAGGTGGGAGGATCGCTTGAGGCCAGTAGTTTGACACCAACCTGGTCAACAAAGCAAGACCCTGTTTCTACAAAAAAATTTAAAAAGAAAAGTAGCTAGGCATGGTAGAGCATGCCTGTAATCCTAGCTACTCCAGAAGCTGAGGTGGGACAATCACTTGAGCCCAGGAGTTTGGGGCTGCAGCAAACTATGACCGCACCACTGCACTCCAGTCTGGACAACAGAATGAAACCTTGTCTCTAAAAAAGAAAATCGTTTTTAAGAAATAAATAACAACTCCAGAAGACTACAGGTATGGATGAATACGTGACCAGGAAAAAAAAAAATGTCTGGCACTTTAACCTGTAAATACAGCCAGAAGAATGTGAAAACAAGAAATGTGTGATAACTTATAAATAAAAACATGCTCTAAAAAACACCCATGCCACAAATTTCCAAAATTACAATCTGGGGCCTATTAGTAAGCAGCACTCACTTTCCCCTGTGGCATCATCAAAATATTACCGCAGAATCATCTGTATCGGTGGTTAAGTCAACGGGGAACTACTTTGTTTCACGCCTCTCAGTGGCTCTTAGACCTATTTATTTCAGTAACTGTCACATTTGTATGGCATACAAAACTGTGCCCTTTTATAACCTCTCCTGTCATTATTTTTTAACTTTCCCAAATCAGATGTGTTGGGACCTGTTCAGAGGACTAGTAGGTAATGAGTTATTTATACAGCTGCCAATTTTCCAAATCAGTGGTGGTGCCTAGAGATGACTTTGGGGGACTGAGCACTCATCCTTCAGCTCACCATATACCCCCAACACTTCAAAATGCATGATCCGGATGAAGCCCCCACCCCTACATCTTCTATACAAAAATCAAAGGGCCTACTCCTTCCAAGCAATATATTCTGTCTCATAAATTAAAACCCACTTGAGATTATGCTGATAATAGCATCCCCCTTGCTCATAGGCATTCTGATAATATGGTTTGAGAGAGAAATGAAGGCAGTTAGAGCTGGTATGCCAGATTTTGTGGATAATTGACAGGAGTCTGTAGCCCAAGTGCAAATCACCTATCACCCACATTATAGTATAAAAATCAGGTAAGAATCACTGCTTGAAATTCCTTTCAACTCTATGAATTTTTTATTCTACGCGTGCTTATTTTCCTCCTACCAACTTGAATTTCAGAAAGAAAAGGTAACTTGAGAAAAAAAAAGAGAGAGAGAGAAAGGAATACAAGACTTTGATGCTTCTTCAGCGGGTATCTTCTGGCTGGATTTTTTCTTGTACTGCTGTATAGTAAACAGTTTCTTTGTGTCTTTTTTGTTTGTTGCAAACACCTGAAGAAAAAGACAAATTTTTTTAATTTTTTTTATTTTGTTTTTCCATAAGTTATTGGAGTACAGGTGGTATTTGTTACATGAGTAAGTCCTTTAGTGGTGATTTGTGAGATTTTAGTGCACCCAGCACTGGAGCAGTAAACACTGCACCATATTTGCAGTCTTTTATCCCTCGCCCCCCTCCCGCTCTTCCTCCCAAGTCCCCAAAGTCTCTTGTATCATTCTTATGCCTTTGCGTCCTCATAGCTTAGCTCCCAATGATCAGTGAGAACATACGACGTTTGGTTTTCCATTCCTGAGTTACTTCACTTAGAATAATAGTCTCCAATCTCATCCAGGTTACTGAAAATGATCTTAATTCATTCCTTTTCATGGCTGAGTAGTATTCTATTGTGTACACACAGTTTCTTTATCCACTCTGATTGATGGGCCTTTGGGTTGGTTCCATGATTTTGCAATTGTGAATTGTGCTGCTATAAACACGCACGTTCAAGTATCTTAGAAAAAGACAATATTGAACCGTTGATGTTGGCAGTCACTGTTGCTTTTCCCGCCACTCCTTAGTTCAGCCTATCTCTTTGTTTTTCCAATACTTGTAAGTTGTAGCTTCCTTCAACCAAACTTCCATTGTCTGAATACCAAGAGAAGTTTTCCTACAATGTGTTAGATGCTAAGGATTAGATCACCTGGAATAAATGGTTCTTAACTATCAGTGGCATAAAACAGATACTTAGCTCCAATTGCCATAGGTTCAGTTGTTCCAATTGGCCATTATAAGTTTTTTGTTCCCCCCACCCTACAGTTTATCTTCTGCTATGTCAAATTGTGGCTGTGATCGTCTGTTTCATAATTTTTAAATCATATGACACGTGATTGATGTTGTTGCTTTTCCAGGATAGCTCATTGAATAATATTTAACAGGATGCACATACTTAAAATTCTAATTGTAAATATTACTGTAAGCAGCTTTCAAAATTGTGAGAACTTAAAAAAAGGTGTTAAAACTCAAGTTAACCAGCAGCCTGCCCCCACTCACTTAGACCCCCTTCCTCACTGCTCTGGGTATAGTTAGGGAAAGCACATTCCCATGGGACCTGGAGGACTTAACACCCCTGTTTTTCACTAAACAGCCTCCTGTTTTAAAAAAAAAAAATCATTTTTAACATTTGTTGATGATTGTTGAGTGAAGCAAGTGCTCACATCCCCCACACCAAATAAAAATTCCTTGAAATGTAGACAAAAGAGATCCAAGCCCAGTATAGCCTCCCATCCACCACTGCCCCTACCCTGCTAGCTCTGCTGTAACAGACCTTAAGAGTGCAAGTTAGTTCTTATTTGCAAGGCAGATGGAAGCATGGTGTGGGTTTGCATTTGAGTGACCTGTTGTAAAGAGACAATTAAGCCTTCTGGAATTATCTGTACACTCAGAATTTCCTACTTACATTTCTGGAGTCTCTTCCCTAGCTATAGAATGTCAAATCACTTGGTGAAACCAAAAGGGAATATATTACATCCTTGAGGTTCTTAGGGGGAAAAATGAGTTGATTGATTTTTACCTATGAACGAAATATTAAAAAGTCTGAACACTGGAGGACATCCAGCAAGTTATAGAAAATAATTCAGTGTGTCCACAGTAATTAAAGATAACAGAAACTTAAATATGGTTTGTATTTGTCCCCGTTTGTTCACTTGCTAATGCATTCCCTGATGGGTGTCCCCATGACATTACTGTTGGGTCTGCAATCAGCTATCTGACGGAGTTGCAAGAAAGATGGAGTGCAGCATGTAGTTTCCCGTGACTCTGCAGCAAACAAAGGCTGTCCGCTTCATGACGACAGCCAAGGCGGACTCTCTCATGCTCCAAGAAGTTCAGTTGCATCCTTTTAGTTATGAATAAAACTTGCAATAAAACAGATTAATCACTGCAATCACTTTTAACCACAGGGAACACTATGACAGAGTAAAAACTAAACTGTCATAAATTTTGCCAGTTTAAGAAAATAAATTCCACTTTCTATTTACAAATTTCTTTATTTTGATAAAAATCTTTACAATTAGCTTTGCAAAGCTTTAGACAATATCAATGGTGTGGGTTTTTAAAAAAAATAGTAACTGTAGAAAAAATAAAATTGTTTAAACCAAAGATATGATCTTATCTGAACTATCCCCAAATACTGAGCTGTTTTACTCCAAAGGAGACACATTTGCTATTTGTATTATTTGCCAATCCTCCATTTTCACTGGTTTCAGCTTTTTTCTTCCATCCCATCATTGCTATTGGGAGGGAATGGGAAATGAAGAGGCTGACCAGACCAAATCTGATTTTATTTTTATTCTTTTAACTGGAAAATAACATAAGAAAATGGACCACAGATGTGCACACATTCGAGAATCAAAGGACAGTGGAATTTCCCTAAATGATAAGGTAAACACAAGAAAGGGAGGCTCAGGGCATGAAGAGATGGCCAATCTGAGGTCGTGGTTTGCTGGCATGAATAATCTGTGATTATAATCTGAAAATCTGTGATTATATAATCTGTAATTATAAGCTGATTATCTGGAGCACACAGCACTACAGATGTACACAAAGATGAAAGCAGAGTTCATTCTTGCTAACTGTTGGGAAAACCCTGTGACCCACCTCAATTCCTTCAATGTTCCCATCCCCTGGCATTTCACACTTAGCATTGACATTTTCTCAATGGGAAGGAATGTCTAGACGCTCCTCCAACAAAAACTGATCTTTTATAGCAATCAAGGACACTCGCTGGGTGAGGGAAACCCAGTGGCTCACACCTGTAATCCCAACACTTTGGGAGGCCAAGACAAGAGGATCTCTTGAGGCCAGGAGTTTGAGAACAGCTTGGGAAACATAGCAAGACCCCATCTCTACAAAGTTGTTTTTTTTTTAAATCAGCCAGGTGTGCTAGCACACACCTGTAGTCCCAGCTACTCGGGAGGCTGAGGCGAAAGGATCACCTGATAACCTGAGCCCAATTCAAAGCTGCAGTGAGCTATGATCGTGCCACTCAGCTCTAGCCTGGGTGACAGACAGAGCAAGACCCTGTCTCAAAAAAAATAAAAAATGAAAAAAGAACAGTTGCAATTATAATTATGAGCAGTCTGCCTGATGGGGTTCGAGGGCTCTTTTTGGTATCTGAAGAAGAAAAATCAGTAGCTAAGGAAAAAAAGCACAGTAACTCGGGTATAATTGGATGTGAACTTTCTATGACATAGCAAACTCTTCCTTTTTTCCCCTCAAGGCCATTGCTAAATGTTATCCATGAAACATAGTGAATGAAAATGTCATTGATTCTGGCAATTTTGATCATAAACTACTTAAAGTACCATCCACTTTTGTGTTTATAAATCACTTTTAAAAGACAATTCCTGTGTGCAGATAGTAAGAATGGAAGCAAGTATATTCTTTTGATGGCAGAGTGGCAAGAATTTAATTTCTATTCAAGATAACCTTCATGATGTTAGCAATAGAATGTGTTGAAACATTGAATATCACACTTGGGTATGTTCAGCCTCAGCACACTGTGGAACAAGCTAAAACTACAAATCTAGTCATTAAGAGTTGTGTAGTATGAGCTAGCAGTTGTTTAATCAAAAAGGGCTCATTTAATACTGTGCCTAATGTCAGAATTGATACAGAAATAAAATGCATCTTCTTCTCTCCCCTGTGCAAGATAAATGTGTGTGATATAACAGCGCACTGGGATACCCGCCATGAATTTCAGCTGTGATAGGAAAAATCCCTCCTCCTCTGCTGAGATGAGAGACTTGGCTCTGAGCAGTGAGAGAAGCAGTCTTGAGAGTGCGGTGTGTACATGCCAGGGGTGCACATGAAATTCTTTGGACAGTGGCATGAAAATGGTTGAACTTCTATTTATATATATGTATTACCACATCCCTTCGAAATTTGCTTTTGCCTGTTTTATGATGTATGTGTCAGTACAGTCCATGCACATAATTTAAAAATGAATAAACATAAATCACAGAGTGATGCCCAAAGAATTTCAGACACTACTCGCCTTGAGAAGTAAAGAGGGAAAGAAAAACGAAGTCTTAATCATATCCCCAGAACCCCCAAAACTGAGGAATCCCTTTTACCAGCAGCATCTTTTAACCCAAGAGAAGGTCCGAGAACAATCTGTGAACCACTGGGTCAAGAAGGAGAAACGGTGCTGGTTTCTCAACTTCCCTAGATATATCTGCTCTTGGAAGATAATTATTCTAACACAAATTATACTTTGGTCTACAAATGAGCTGAAGAAAATCATCAATCTATTTCTGTGTCAGGTAGAACTTGGTGGGTCCTGTGCAGACTATTAATTTCATGGGAAATAAGCAACAGGAGAGGCAGATAAATCATGAGCAGAGTGAAAAGCAGACCCAATGAATTCCTACCAAATCTCTTACTTTGCTTTTCTTATAGAGAACAAAATGACAAAGTATTTATGACCCACTGTCTTTGATATCTGTTTATCTCATTAGAGGAAAAATGCTTCTGCAACTATAAGAACATGTTCTATTCCAAGTTTCAAGAATTCAAACCCAGTTGATTTATACAGGTCAGCATTGTGCATACAGCCTTATAATCTTCACATTTCTGAAATCCTATCATTTTTAATTTTATAAAAACAAAACACAACATTAATTTTCTGTTTTTATTGCAGATAATATGTAATATTAGAATTTCATTGACATGCACAAAGTATATATAATAGAAAATAATGTTAATTGTTTTTAATGAAAATGTTTCATTAAAAAGTTAAAGTGAAGGCTAGTGTGAATAGCTGAACTTCTAATGTCATTTCTATGACTCCAATTTCTATTCAAAATTGATTTCTCCAAAGTTCTACATAATGTATTTGCAAGTCACATCAATGTTTATTTATTAAAGTCAGTGTTTTCAAGAACTGAAAGAAGCATTACATAATGTTTCCAACTGAGTCTGCTTCCATCTGTCCTGTCTTCCTATTCATCCAGTAGTTGAAACATATATACTGCACTTGGGAGAGAACAGCTAGGAGTCCCCTAAAGGATGCTGCATGTGATCACTCTGCCCTGTATTTTCTGTCATTTTACCCACCAGTGCTATCAGCCATCCCAAAGTATTCTCCCACCCTGGTCCTATGACCTACTAAGAGTAGTTATAATATAATCCACTAGAAAATACAAACTCCACTACTTGAAATAAACTCTATGAAGGCAGGGATTTTTATCCATTTTATTCACTCCTGTATCTTCTACACCTGGTACAATAACCAACACTCCAACGTCTATTTGTTGAGTGAATAAATGGATGAATGAATGAAGAACTATCTTTAGGCCACTTGTCATTTCCTGGCATCCTTTTATAATCCATGACACACTCACTTACCTTACAGATTTTTACACCTAAAGACTTCTTTCAGACCCCGCCCCCCACATTCCCAGTGCCACAGAGGTACCTGAAGCCCTAAGCTTTAAGTCCATTTTGTTCAACTATTCCAGCACTCAAATCGCTGGGTGAAGGCTGATTTCATTTGCATACTTTTCCAAGTCAGTCCTTACTTGGATCAGCAAAGCTTCCTCAGCATCAAAAGTTAGCCAGTGCTGCAAGAATGGCATATAAGGAAGACTAATTTAGAGTCAACTGACCAACTCAAACACAAAAGAACCCCCACGTGTTTAGCCAAAATCTTCTAACATTACCTTGCACATAATAAGCTTCTAATGGGCATTTACTGAATTGGACAGTAAGTATGGAAATACAGTATGAATGTAATATCTCTAAAGCATTTGATAAGTTATCATGTTATCCCAGTGAACAAGATAGTGAAATGTGGATTGGTCAATATAGTGCTGTTAAGAGAACTTGCTGCTAGAAAAATAACTATGTTTAAACTATGCTGGCAAATATTTTATTTGTCAGTCTGGTAGAATAGCAAAGGGTTCTAGTCTTGGTTCTTAATGAGCGTATCAATAACTTTACCTCCATTCTTTCTGAAGGTTCTGGCTAAACGTCAAGCCTAGACCATTCCAGGCTCTGGGCTAGATAGAAGTGAACTTGTATCATAATGAGAGTGTGAAAACAAGAACTTGATGATTCTCCCAAATACTTGTCCCATTGAGATAAATGCTTTTCTAGCTCCAGTGATTTCCCTTAAGTAGACTAATATTATAGAGCCTTGCATATTTCTAAATTAATCTCTTATTGCCCACATTGCATGTTTCTATCCCCTGTACATCTCTCAGAAATATATCTCTCTTGTCTTGCCTCCAGTAATAGGAAATGTAAATAATTCCTATTATGAGAAGGTTTTCCATATTATCAACTCTACATTTTCTTCCCTGCACTCCTCATTCAACTCCTAGCTTTGCCCTCTAGGTCCAGAGGAGAAAATGCTGACATCTTTGCCTCTCAGAAGCTCACTAAGCATGCCAGACAGTTCTTGAGCCCTTTTTCCACCCGTCCCCACTCTCCCATCTGAATAAACTTTTCATTTCCTACCATTAAAATTTCTAAACGATGCTAAGACTCATAAACAAGGTAACTCATAGAAGAAAGAATGGAACTTGGGACTCTAGTTGCTCAAATTTTAAAATTAGATACAGTGTTAATTTCTAGTTTTATAAATGGCTCATTTAAGAAATTCATACCACAGCCACTAATGTCAGATGCCAAAACAAAGGTGATAATGTTTGCCTAATATGGGTGCCAAAATCATCTTTGAGCCAGGAAAATGTTGGTGACATTTTCTTTTCTCAAATTATTCATAGACTCAGAATTTTAAAGCTGCTCTTGTCACCCATACATTTCACAGATGATGAAACTGAGATCTAGAAGAATTATGTAACTAGCCCAAGGTTGGTTAGTAGCAACATTACAAGGCATTTCTGGACATCTCCCAAACAACAAATTATGATCCTATAATCTACCAATGCCTGTTCTTTCCTCCAAACTCCTCATTTCTTAATAGCGTTGGCTCATTAACTTTGCAAGAAGCTAAATTTACATTGTTATTAATTATAACAATGACAGATATGTGAACTAGAAATTTCTCTAAAGAATAGTCATCCCTCCTAATAATACCACAGACAAGGAAACTGAAGGTGAGGAAGGTCTTGATACTTGGAGAACACACTGCAATTTAGCAACAGAGCCATCAATGGGGCCCATATCTTCTGTTCACAACCTAGAACTCTTCAGTGTTCTACACAAAAGATTAGCTAAACACCATCAATATTATAAATCTGAGATTGTTTTCATCTAAAAATAGGCATTCGTGACTGGGAAAATCTAGTTTTTTTAACGAGTATATGAGTTCCGTCTTACGGAAGTACTGGGCTAGACAACCATTTGTCAGAAAGATTGTAGAAGGGAATTTGAACAACCAGTAGAGGTTCAACTTCAATGGCCTCTAAAGTCCTTCCACCTCTACTATTTGACCCTGGACTGCCCTGGAACTGGCACCTCAGTTAGCCAGGGCATTTGCAGAGGCATTGTGCAATATCCTGTGGGGGTCCCCTCTTCTACTGTAGGTTGGACTCTGCCCTGCTGTTTCAGGCATTGCTCTATATCCAATTTACATGCAATCAAATACTCTAAGCATAGAAAGTGTAAGGACATGCAGTTCTGTCATTTCCAAAGACAGACTACACTGCTTAGCTTTCAAAATTGCCTTGCCTAAATGAGCACTCCATAACTGAGCCTCCACATTCAGCTTTTACAGTTTGTTCATGTACTATGCTACTATCAGAATTAATTATGCAGCATCTTCATGAGGAGAAATCAGATTTGGATGCAAGTTAGGAGAGAAAAGAAAATGGTGCACTTCCCAAAAGAAGATTTTACTGTATCTGCTTCCCCTAAAAGTGCTGGAGTCCTTCCACACGCAGACAGATTTTGGATGGCAGTCCCCAGCTGAGTTAGCCATGGGAAGGAGGAAGTTGGCATGTTTGAGAAATGAAGAATCCGCCAACTAGCAAGACTCTGAAGGCCAACACATTATTAACCCCCTCTTTTCTATGTCATTCCATTCCAGGCTGTAACTCGACACAAATCCGTCCGTTTGTTTTCCTACATGGCTACTAAATATTAAAATGTACTGATTTTGGACTTTTTCTTTTTTGGCATCATGAGTCCAAGAGAAGAGATGTCGATTTTTTTTTTTTTAATCTCAAAGGGGAAAAAATACATTGAGTCAAGTTCTGAAAGTTAAAGGAAGCTTCACAAGTTGTCACACTGAATATTTTTACGTGAATGGCATTACCAAAAAAAAAAAAATCAAACTATCTGATAGCATTCACAGAAGACAGGTGTTGCACAGATTTCAGAAGAACAAATTGATGCTCTGCAACTCAGTGCCAAACAAAACAAACAACAAAGACAACCTGACAAGGTACCACGAACAGAAGACAGAGTGATAAGCAGAGAGTGAGTGCCCAAATCTGGAAAGCTCTAGTTTAAAGGGCGAGGACATTTTCTCTCCTCAGTGCCTGGACAGCGGGGAGGGTGGGGGTATGGGGTCCTCAGGAAGGTTGGAAAGCAGGTGTCCTATCTGCCTCGGGCAGCCTCCACCAGCCTCCACCAGCCAACGATTGGTCTCTGAAGTCTAATCCACACACACCCTGCACTTCAGGGGTATGAAGGAAGGTTCCGGGGCCTCCTTCGCTGCCCATCAGCCCTGCCAGGCTGGGATGACCACATCAGTTCCGTCTGACACCAGCATCCGCACAATATAGGCAAAGCCCCTTCCCCCTCTTCGGATGTCGGCACCACTTTTCTTCCAAACGGTATTTCCAAAAGGAAAGCACAACTTGAAGGAAGGAGCCCGGTTGAGAAAAGTCCAGTCTTTGACGGTTAGTCCCCCTCACGGGGAGCAGCGTCAAGAAAAGACACACATGTCAGGCAGGTGTACAAAGGCAGAGAAGGACGGGGAGAGAGAGAGAACCGGGGAATGGGAGGCGAAGGCAGGAAAGAAGGAGACAGAGGCGGGAGGTGCGGCACGGACTTGAAAGGACGCGCAAGATGTGGACGAAAGAAGAGAGTCAAGGAGAGGGAGAAGAAGGGAGGCAGTGGGGAAAGAAAGGGAAGAGATAAAGACTGGAGGCGGCGGGAAGGATGCAAGAATGCCCAGGCGCGGGGCCGCGGCTGGGAGGGGGCTGCGGGGACCGGCGCGCCCCTGGGAAGCCGCGGGCTGCGCTCCACGCGCGGGCGCCGGGGACGCGGGGTGCGCCCGCCGCTCACCTTTCAGGATGAGGGTGTCGATGTCCCGGTCGATGCCCAGGAAGTAGCACTTCCTCCAGAGGCCCGAGTAGGTGGCGAAGAGGGGCCGGCCGCACTCGGCGTCCAGCCCGCCGAGCCCCAGGAGCGAGCGCCAGGACTCGGGGTCGGCGCGCCCCGGGCCGCCCGGGAGCAGCCGGCGCCCCAGCGGGGGCGAGTCCCGCAGCGGCAGGTGCGACAGCGGCATCAGGCGGTTCTTCTGGTCCGGGGGGTCGGCGCCCGCGCGGCTGCGCTCGCAGCTCTCCTTGTGGCGCCGGGGGTCGGTCTCGTACCAGTGGTCGGTGAAGATGGCCGTGACGAGCAGCCCCAGGGAGCACAGGCTGAGGCCGAGGCTGAGCGCCGTGACGAGCGCCCGCGGCTCCATGGCTTCCCGCCCCGCCGCAGCCGCCGGTGGGCTCGCGCGCCGCCGCCAGACACAATGCACTTGGCCCCAGCTCTCCGCCCGCTCCCTCCCTCTTCCCCCCACCTGCCCCCCACCTCCCTCCTACGGCCTCGTCGCCCTGCGAGCCCAGCCCGGCTCGCTCCCTCTCCCCTGGCCTGATCTCGCCTCCCACCGCCCGCCCGCCCCCGGCCCGGCCCCCGGGCTCCTAGCCCTCCCCCGCGCCGCTCTCGCTTTCTTGCCCCCCTCCTCTTCCCCAGCCCCCTCTCCTCGCCCCGGCGCCCCCCACCCCGCGCACTCCCCTCGCCCCTCTCCCTACCTCCGATCCACAGTCCGCCCTCCTCTCCAGCGACCCCCCTTCCCCTTTTAATCTCTCCTCGCCGCCCTCATCCTCCTCTCTCCCCTTAACCCTGTCCCTACTTTCCCCCGACTTTTCTCCAACTCTTCCTCTCACTCTTTCCCCCACTCATTTGCTCCTCTGCTCCCCGGCTCCTGGTGCATTTATATCCCGGCTCTGGACTCGGTGCCTCTCTCCACCTACCCCTCGGCACACCCCTCCCGTCCTCTTCCCTCCAACGACCTTAAAAGACATCCACCGACATAAGACTCACTCTTGTCACTTGTCCAAGTTGATTTTGATCAGTGTCCCGTTTTGTACCCAGGAGCAAATCCCATCCAGGTCGGGCTGCGTGGTAGCGTTTAACTCCTTGGAATCTTGATCTCGAGTGCGAAGGTCCCTTTGTCCTGCCGCCTGCCGCCTGCAGGATGAAGCCTCTGAGACCCCTAGGCAGCCAGCTCTGTCTGTCGCGGCTCTTTCCCTCTCACTTGCCCATCGCTTAGCCTCTAAGCATTCTCTCTGCTCAAGCCCCTCTTCTGAAAGAAAAAGACACCGAGTGTGAGTGGAGCGATAGAACGATGACCAGAGATTTTTCTCCCACTTCATTTCAACCTGCTATGAGATGGACTTCTTTTTTCGTTGACTACGTCCATCTCCCGCCAGACTGACTGGCCTCCTGGAATTTCTAGAAGAGCCTGGAATCAATGAACCCTGGCAGTGGCACCTGCTCCATGAGGTGATTATTGCCTTTGCATACAGCAAGCCCCCAGTAATAAATCAAAGTAATGATTTTCTCCTGTGCAGGTTTCCTTCTTGGGCTGGGGGGGTGGGGGTCAACAGCAAAGCAATGCTACACACCAAAGTCAACACCTGAGCCTGGGGCAGTTCTTCCATCTTCCAGTCACAGAGGTTACTTCCAAGAATGGCAGGCAGATTCACATTTTCTAAAATGAGGAAACGCTAGGACCCGGGGTGCTAAGAGTTAATCACTTGTGCGGTATAGTCAGTCTATACCACAGAGGTGCAATACACTCGTGCCACTCAATGCCCCTGTGGTCATGTCAGAGACAGAAAACCATGCTGCACTGGCCCAGGGATGAAAATGTTTGTGTTCTTATGCTATGAAATATTAATGATGAAGAAATTATGAGGCATTCATTAGATGCTAAATGTCATTACTCCATGATTTAATGGGACTTATTAATTAGTGCCCTACATCAATTGGTATTAATATGCTTTATATCCTTCCTCTAGAATGACATCTGTAAAGGTGGTATAAGGCTCTTGCTGGGATTTATTTTCATTGCTGTTTGTGTTTAGCATCTTCAGAGGGTACATTTCCAGTGAAGATCATGTGCCTATTCTGAGCTGTTCAGTTCATAGATAGATCACTTAAGCAAATCTTTCAGTTATATCAGACCCCCGTTCCCATTTCTGCTGACCTGACAGTGTGAATTATTGCTTGGATTTTCTCACAGTTTCAGCAAGGTCTATGGTGAGCTCTAGTCTAATTAAGGAAGACAAAGAATTATAATTTTAGTGGTCCTCTCACCTATAAGCTTTTCCTTCACAGCAAACACTGAGCTCATCAAAGGAGTCTTAGCTGGATTTACACAAAAATGATAAGACTTAGAAGCTTTCTTTAATTTATACTCTATAATATGTATAAAATCCTAGATCTTAATAGATGCACAGAGAGAATACCTTTAACTGTGAGTCCACAGTTGACATCTGAAATTCACTCAAGTCATCATGTGTTCTTTTATTTTTAGAAATGCATCTTGAGATAAAGTTATCAAAACCTTGGAAGCCCCAAGGGTTGTCAAGCCTTTAGCAAGTCCTCATCCCCTTTTCAAGTCTTCACCTCATGTATTACAAGAAATAAATATTCAGCCACATTCCAGAGTCACCTAATCATCTTCACACAATAACCCTGTCTTCAGCTGGAGCTAGACAGAAGAAAGCCTCTTTTTAAGGCACTTCTGTTTAAATTAAAAGAACTTACCATTCTGTCTCATTTTCCTAGCTAGAACTCTTTGATCATACTCTTTTTAGAAAATAGCATTATTCTTGAAGTTCATTTATGTCTATGTTTAAGACCAGTCTCAGCATATAATCCAAAGGTTACTATATGATGGATTGCCCTTGACAGTATTTCATAAAAAGTGTCACACATTACAAATATGGGCCAGCAGTATGTAATGAGAGCGCTGCCTCTGCTGATGCAGCATTAACGGCGCCAGCAGGGATGTGGCATATGATGTGTACACAGGCTTTGTTACAGCAACTGCACATTGCTCCATCTATGTTTTTAAAATTCCCCTTTTGGATACTTCCAACAATGAACTATCACCCAGTAGCCCCCTACTCTGTTAGGGGAGTGAAAAATATGAAGATGAGTAAGTGGTGCCCATCTTCAAGATACTCCCAGCCTAGTGGCGAGAAACAGATGTATTGACAGAATGAGAGGCAAATGCTGTAGTAAAAAAATAAAAGAGAACAAAGGGTCATGGGAACATGGACAATGAAGAGACTAACTGCCGTGGGGAGTCAGGTGGGCTACATAGAGACAGTAACTGTTGAGTTAGTTCTTAAAGGATGAGTTAAACTTTGCCAAGAGGATATCAGAAATATTTGTATTGCAGTCAGAGAATACCTCTTTGGCCTAGAGTCTACTTCATACATTTGGAGGCTTCAATGTCTTAGGCCACTGTAAAATAAGTATTTTTTGTACATTTTTAAGTCATAAAGTTAACATGTTCTAATGACTGACTACAAGCTGGATAGCTGTAGATGAGTGGAAGGAAAAGTCTGAAAATAATCAGTGTAGGAGGCCATTTAGCTCAGCATGGAGTCAAGATGATGGGAGATCAAATATCCAGCCAGAACACCTGGCATATCTTAGCTGTGGCTATGCTATGACCTTGATGTTTTCAAACTTAGCTTGTTTTTTATTTGTCTTAAATTTCTCTTTGCCATCTCCAGATCCGATATCCCCAGTGCATCCCTCAGAGAAAAACAGAATCCCTCACATGACAGGGAGAGCTGGAGAATTTCCACCTGGGTATTTTAATGTGTTATTGGGCTCAAGATATTCAAAATTAAAGTCTCATATTTCCTTATGGTCTAACTGCCCTCCTCAACTCTTTTGCTGGTGTTATGTCACTCAATTCACTTAGACACAGTATTTTAGAATTATCTATCACATTGACAAAGTTATAGAGATCTTTCCTTTGAAATTTCTTTTATATCCACTCCTTCCTCTATATTTCTACCACTTGCTCTTACTGTGCCTCTACCTGTCACATCTGTATTATATTACAGCTTCCTCCTTGGCCTCCATGACTCCAGGATCAACCTTCCTGCAGTTATCCCGGATATTGTTGCCAAATGCATATTCTTCAAGTGTTACTTTATGTCATCTTTTGGCTTCCAACTGTCCTTTCTGGGTTAGAGAGAACTATCCACTCTAGCATTCCAAAGCCCTTCTTTGTTGCTCCCAGTATTCCCATGGCATTTACACATCACAACTGATGTGCAGGTCATGTTTAAATATTTAGAAAACAAAATACTTTTGCCTTCTCCAAACGCACTTACCATAATATCTATGACATTCATCATATTTCTCTCTATAGTCAGGAAATTCTTTAAATAAATATTTCCTAAGAAAAAAGGTCCATGGACACACACACACACACACACACACACACACACACACACACACAGAGTGAGAGAGAGAGAGATCTCAAACACAGAGCTATGGTAATGCTTTGTTGACATACCTGTGCTAAGCTAACCATCCTAACCATGCATATTCTAAAAGATTTTCACCCTGTTGCACCAGTGCTAAGATTAAAAGCAACATCTTTCCTCATTTCAAACTTTTAGATTCTGCAGTTTAAACTATGAATTTTAACCAAAACTACACACTAGGTTTCATAAAGAGTGTGAAAGTTTCCTCTTGGTAGTATCAGATTTTTTTCAGCATTCAATATAAGCATACAGTCAATTATATTGTTAACCTACAAATATATACAATATATACAAAATGTGCATTTTGCACATTTTTGAGGTGTCTTATGTTAAAGTCATCACTCTAACTTTTTCTCCTAAAACAATTTTATTTTAATTCAACAGCATATATTGAGCACCTTCAACGTAAGTTATTGTGCAAAGTCCCACTGGATTTTGTAAAGATGAAGAAAACACGGCCTGTGCCCTGAGGGAGCTTTAAGGTAGTTGGAGAGGAAGATAGAAATGCATGAAGCCACAAAGAAGAACTGCCTGAAACTAGTACTGTCACCAAGGTACAGAACAATGCAACAGGAAAACCTACTACAGAGAGATTCCTTTCTCCATTGGGAAGAATATGGGTAAGCCAAGATGCTGTCTCAGTTAGGCCTTGGAGGAAAAGGAGTATTTTCTGTATGTGTGTCAACTCAGTCCAGGGCAAAGCCAAAAGTAAATTTTAGAAGCAGCACCTACCATAGTGCTCTGCTATACCCCACGCATGTGGTAAGTCATCTTGGCAGTGCCATTTTGTCACTGACTAGAAGCCTGGAACCATAAAATACCACAAAACCCCCAAAATAGACAGTGCCTGATAAGTTTCTCATTTCACTGACACACCGCAGAATGTCACCATTCTTTTTCACATTCCTGGATTAAGCTGTTTCCTTTTTGGAGCCTTTAAGCACATATGGTGGGAAAGGAAAAAAGAAAAGTTCAAAGAAACCCATAACCATGTTAAGTCCCACTTAAAGTGTGATGTTTCAGCAGATGGTGGCTCATTAATTGCCACACCTAACTGTACTCACCACCTTTTCTTTGTGTATGGATACTGGGTTTTGAAGTTGGGGTCTAATTCGGTTCATTTGGGCCATGTTTGACAAATAAGGCAGAATTGGATATAACTAAGATATCCGGTGTCTCTGATTCACAGCCACCTGTGATACTGCCCAGATGAACAAAAAAAACAGTATTTCCAGCTGTCTTTCCTCTTTTCTACCTTCAAACTTCTCTCTCTGCTGTGTCTGCTCAAAGGCACCAGGATCTGGGGAAGGCACATGGGTACTGGGGTCAAACCATGTGTAAATTCTACCCACTTCTTTCTACCTATTCACCCTTAGCCAGCGACCTAATTTCCCAAACCACCTGAGTTCTGAAAAATAGGGATATCACCATCTATCTCACAGGATGCATGATTCATGGTTATCACATGCTGAATACATTCCTCCCACTCTCTTATCTTCCCTACTCCATCCATGTAAACACATAAACACGCTTCAGAAATTCCATAGGTCTATCATATTAAGACCATATAATTTAAATGTTATAAATACAAATGGCTAAAACGTTAATGACACATTATTTTTCTCATTAGTTATTTATAGTATTCAAATAAGAGAAACAATCTATACTCATTTATTCCATTAACATTATTGAGCACCCATGGGCCAGAGAAAGAGCATTCCAGGCAGAGTAAACAGCCAGTGCAAGGGTCCTGAGGCATGAAAGAGCTTTGAGGAACTGCAAAGAGACCTAGAGAGTAGTGAATGAGGAAGGGGTAGTATGAGATGAAATTGCAGATATATGCAATGCTAGATTATGCAGGCCTTGAAGGCCAAACTATGGAGTTTGGACTTCAGTCCAAAGAAAAACTTTGAAGAGTTTTAAGCAGGGGAGAGGCATTGATTACTGTTTTGCAATGTCACTCAGACAGCTGTGTGAAAAATGGATTGAAGCTGGGGGTAGCAAGTGTGAAGGCAGGGAAGCCAGTCAGGAAGCTATTGCAATCATGCAGACAAGAAATATTAGTAACTTGGACTAAGGAGGCAGCAGTGGAAACAAGAGAAATGGGTAAAGGTCAAAATCATAGAATTACATGGATGGCGCTGGAGGCCATTATCCTCAGCAAACTAACACAGTAACCGAAAACCAAATACTGCATGTTCTCACTTATAAGTGGGAGCCAAATGTGAGAACTCGTGGACCCAAAGAAAGGAACAACAGACACTGGGGCTTACTTGAGTGGGGAGGATGGAAGGAGGGAGAGGAGCAGAAAAAGTAACTGTTGGGTATTAGGCTTAGTACCTGGGTGATGAAATAATCCGTACAATAAACCCCGTGACATGAGTTTACCTATATGACAAACCTGCACATGTACCCCCAAACCTAAAATAAAAGTTAAAAATAAAAATGAATTTTTAAAAAGTACTGCGAGTGCAGATGAGGGAAAGAAGCGATCAAGAGCCATGCTACATTTCTAGTGTGAGTGCTTGAATGGTGCTGCCAATCTCAGTTGGAGAGGCAATTGGATGTGTGAACCTGAGGGAAGCATCTGGTCTAGAGATTTAGATTTTGGCTATATCAGCGCATAGGTGCTATATGCATACTGATAATTAAACTCATGGGACTTGATGAAATTGCTTAGGGGAAAGTATAGCTAGAAAAACTAAGAGGTCAATATCCAGGCTCTGAGGCACAAGCATTTAGATCTCCATTAGAGGAGGAGGTACCACAAAAAAGCATGAGTAGGAAAATGGGGGGCAAACTATGAAAATATGTGTCCTCACAGCCAAGACAGGGGAATCTAATAATCTATGATGACACAGTGACAGTACAACACAGAGTCTAGGATGTGGCATCAGAGAGACTTGGATTTAAATTCTAGTGTGATTTGCACAATGGGGGAGTACTTAGCTTCTTCAGGCCTTGATTTCCTCATCCGTGAAATGGGGATAAGAAAAATAATATCTTTAGAATGTTAGGAGCATCCAAACACATAATGGACATAAAGCACATATCAACATAAAGAATGCAAAATCTGACTTATAAAAAGAGCTCAATATATGAATGACAGCTATTGTCATTGTTCTCATTTATCAGCTCCAACAATAATATTTGGTGACTGCTCACATTTGCAGGCCACAGTCCTGGAAGTGGTATAGAGCATTACTCTCCCAAGGATTATGCCCTAATGAAAAGCATGAAGACCTATCATCAGGACCCTAAAGACATAAAGCATCTTTAGTAATAGTGAAATGATGAGCATTCAAAAGCACGAGGGCCATTATATTCTTTCAATAGGCTATTTTGTTATGAGCCCATAAAAGGAGTTTAATGCTGTTTTGTGAATAGCAGAAATAAGCTGCCAGAGTACGATAAGGTATCTCCATTTCTCAAGGTCTTTAAAATGGACTAGATAGAAAGGCCGCTATGGAAAAAGACTGCCCATAGCTACCACATTTTATGGGTACAAATCATGCTTGGAGAATAAAGAGAGTGCCTGGAACTTCCCCTCCCCAACCAAGGAGGAGGGGAGGGGACCTGGCAGCACAAGGGGACATTGAGCCAGCTGTGGACAGCCTCTGGTTGAGAGGAGAAAAAGACACGGCCTCCTTCCAAGAAGGGCAGAGAGAAAACGGCAAAAACTCAGGAAGGACCAAAGACTAGCAAAGATGTAACTGCTAGAAGCCAGAAGGCAGCTTTTCACAAGTGGTGAGAAATCCATACTTTGCCCACATGAGCTAGGTCAGTATTCCAGATTCCCATTGTCAAGACCAGGAGACAAACATTGAGTCAGATATCCCTGAAAATGGTGAATTCAACACAAATCCATTGGCATTTGCCCCCACCTCAGAGAACAAGGTTACTATTCTGGACCACTCTGATTTTGTCTTCAATTCTCGATTTGGATAAACCCCTTTAAAAATTATGTGAATCCAGGTAGTCATTAGTCAGTATGTAAATAGCTATTATGAACCAGATACTCAGAAGAATACCTAACAATGTGTTGTGTTCCTCACAGCTCTAGGCATGCCAGGATTTCATCGGGCACTGCGAAGTGTTATCATCTGATATGCAGTATTTGGAGAACCATCCTGTTCTTTTGGAAGGAGTAACCAATTTGGCAGGACTTGGCACATGCCTCCTCACAGCCGCACCTGAGCCCCATAATGAATGGGTGCCACGTGGCATTGATGGTCACTCGAGTGGAGAAGAAAATGAAAGCTTCAGGACATATTACCATCTCACCTCCAACTATGCTATAGAGAGGCAGGACCTTGTCAAGGTCAGATTTATGAGGCTGATTAAAAAAGAAAGAGAGGAAATGCACCAATGGCCAAAAAGGAATCCAAGTATGTGTCTTTGACGTATGAGTTCCATCTGCCTAATTCATTTGGTGTCTGCAACCTGCATGTTACCGAGAGCCTCAGATTACATGAGTGGCAAGTTGGGGAGGGGGTTGGCAGTGGGGAAGGTATCTCTTAGTGTTTTACAGCCAAATCACCATGTGCCCTGCTGAACCCCGCTGAAACCAAATCACAACAGCAAGGGATTCCCTCCTAAGAATCCTTGTATTTAGCCAAAAGAAAATCCTGGAGTTTCAAACACTGAAGTTGAATCCCAAATATAAAAGGTTATTTTCTGGGTATCTAGGGAAATTCTTTAATTTATCAACTTCCTTTTCTGAAAGATGTCTGGCTGTTTTGGTCCTGAATTTCGTGGGTGTAGTTTTAATTACTTGCTTTCTTCATTCTCACTCAGCAGTTTACCTTTTTTGTATCAACTACTTTTGCCAAGAAGCCCAGGTTCTTTTTGTCAATAAAATGAGAATTTACAATGGCTCTCATTACAGTGTTAACTGGGTTTGTAGGGCCCCCTTTTTTATTTTTATTTTTATTTATTTTTTTATTTTTTTACTTTAAGTTCCAGGATACATGTGCAGAACATGCAGGTTTGTTACACAGGTATATGTATGCCATGGTGGTTTGCTGCACCTATCAACCTGTCACCGAGGTTTTAAGCCCCACATGTATTAGCTATTTGTCCTCATGCTCTCCCTCCCCTCGCCACCCCCTGAGAGGCCCCAATGAGTGTTTTCCCCTCCCTGTGTCCATGTGTTCTCATTGTTCAACTCCCACTTATGAGTGAGAACATGTGGTGTTTTGTTTTCTGTTCCTGTGTTAGTTTGCTGAGGATGATGGCTTCCAGCTTCATCCACGTCCCGGCAAAGGACATGATCTCATTCCTTTTTATGGATGCATAGTATTCTGTGGTGTATATGTACCACATTTTCTTTATCCAGTCTATCATTGATGGCCATTTAGGTTGGTTCCATGTCTTTGCTATTGTGAATAGTGCTGCAATGAACATATGTGTGCATGTATCTTTGTAAGGAATGATTTATATTCCTTTGGCTATATGCCAAGTAATGGAATTGCTGGGTCAAATGGTATTTCTGGTTCTGGATCCTTGAGGAATCGCCATACTGTCTTCCACAATGGCTGAACTAATTTACATTCCCACCGAAAGTGTTCCTGTTTCTCCACAGCCTCACCAGCATCTGTTGTTTCTTGACTTTTTAATAATCACCATTCTGAGCGGCATGAGGTGGTATCTCATTGTGGTTTTGATTCGCATTTCTCTAATGATGAGTGCTGTTGAGCTTTTTTTCATATATTTGTTGGTTGCATAAATGTCTTCTTTTGAGAAGTGTCTGTTAATATCCTTTGCCCACTTTTTGACAGGATTGTTTGTTTTTTTCTTGTAAATTTATTTAAACTCCTTGTAAACTGTGAATATTGGACCTTTGTCAGATGGGTAGATTGCAAAAATTTTCTCCTATTCTGTAGGTTGCCTGTTTGCTCTGATGATAGCTTCTTTTACTGTACAGACGCTCGTTAGTTTTGTTTGTTTTGTTTCTTTTTTGTTTTTTGTTTGTTTGTTTGTTTGTTTTTTTGAGATAGTTTCTCACTCTGTCACTGGGTTGGAGTGCAGTGGCACGATCTCAGCTCACTGCAGCCTCCGCCTCCTGGGTTCAAGCGATTCTTGTGCCTCAGCCTCTCGAGTAGCTGGGATTACAGGCACATGCCACTGCACCCAGCTAATTTCTGTATTTTTAGTAGGATGGAGTTTCACCATGTTGGCCAGGCTGGTCTCAATCTCCTGACCTCATGATCCGCCCACCTCCACCTCCCAAAGTGCTGGGATTACAGCTGTGAGCCATTGCACCTGGCCAGAAGCTGGTTAGTTTAATTAGATCTCTTTTGACAATTTTAGCTTTTGTTGTAATTACTTTTGGCAATTTCATCATAAAATCTTTGCCCATGCCTATGTCCTGAATGGTATTGTCTAGGTTTTCTTCTAGGGTTTTATGGTTTTGGGTTTTACACTTAAGCCTTGAATCCATCTTGAATTAATTTTTGTATAAGTTGTAAGGAAGGGGTCCAGTTTTGGTTTTCTGCATATGGCTAGCCAGTTTTCCCAGCACCATTTATTAAATAGGGAATACTTTCCCCACTGCTTGTTTTTGTCAGGTTTGTTGAAGATCAGATGGTTTTAGATGTGTGGTCTTATTTCTGAGGTCTCTATTCTGTTCCATTGGTTTATATGTCTGTTTTGGTAACAGTACCATACTGTTTTGGTTATTGTAGCCTTGTAATATAGTTTGAAGTCAGGTAGCATGATGCCTCCAGCTTTGTTCTTTTTGCTTTGGATTGTCTTGGCTATGCAGGCTATTTTTTGGTTCCCTATGAATTTTAAAGTAGTTCTTTTCTAATTCTGTGAAGAATGTCTGTGGTAGTTTGATGGCAATAACATTGAATCTATAAATTACTTTGGGCATTATGGCTGTTTTCACAATATTGAGTCTTTCCATCCATGAGGTGGAATGTTTTTCCATTTCTTTGTGTCCTTTTATTTCCTTGCGCAGTGGTTTGTAGTTCTTATAGGGCCCCCTTTTGAATGTTATAATAGGTAGAAGTGACAGCAAACTAGATATGAAATCCTGAAATGGGAGGCCAACCCACATACAGGCAGTATCAGGTCTAAGCCTGTCTGAGGATCTGAATGAAAATTTGGAAAAGAGGAGCTGTAGAAATTCTTCTCAAGACAAAAGAAAGAGAAGCAATGACAGCAAATAGTACATAATTAAGAAATGTTAGCCATGGATTGTTATTCTATAAATCTATAGGTAAAAGCCGCACAAAGAAAGCAACATACCAAGCAATAGACACAGGTCAGAGTGTGTTGGTACAAAAATTTCCCAACCTGGTTCAGTGTGAGTTTGGGTATTTAAAGATTTGGATGCTTTATGCTTGGGAAAATGGCCATTTCCACAATTTCTCTGATCTTCTTGCCTACAATTTTCCACCTATTGTCATGAAGCTTTCATAGATTTATAGCATAATAGTATATAGCAAATATGTGTGGATCACATACTATTTGCAAGGCACTGTTAAGCAGTTTATACGTTTTTCTCATTTAATCCTTGTAACAATTAATATTAGTAGTACTAGAAGCAGTAATATTGTTGTTACTATTATCCCCATTTTACAAATGAGGAAACCGACGCTCAGAGATGGCAAATAACTTGCCCAACATCCTACTCTTAGTAAGTGGCAGTGCCAGGATTCAAACCTTCATGGTGTGACTCCAGGGCCTGCACTCTTAACTGTTATTTGTGTACCTAACAGAGAGATTACAGTGTTTTGGACCAGGTCATAAAAGTAGAGTGGTGAGAAGTGGTTGGTTTCTGGATAGATATTGAAAGTAGAACCAATAGGATTAGCTGACGTGTAGTGTGTGGTGAAAGAGAAAGAAAAGGACTGGGTGGAGTTGTCATCAACAGACATGGGGAAGACTGTGGAAAGTACAAGGTGGGGCAGGGACAATATCAGCTCAGTTTGGGGCACACTGAGCTCCTGATATTGAGATATTTATTAGATATCCAAGTGGACATGTTGAGTGGGCAGTAAGATACACAAGTCTAGAGTTCACAGGAGAGTTTCAGATTAAAGATGTAAATTTGAGAGACATGATAATCAACATATAGATGGGACCTAAACCATGAGACCGAATGATGTCCTCCAGGGGTGGGTGTTGATAGAATAGAAGAGAGGAACATGGAAAACTGCTTTGTGCTGAGGTCTAGGAGATCAATGGGAACCAACAAAAGAGACTGAAAAGGAGTGGCCAGAGAGGTAAGAGAGTGTGGAATCCTGGGAGCCAAGTGAAGAAGGTATTTCAAACAGTAGAGAATCACCAGCATCTCAAAGTTGCTGATTAGTCAAGCAAGATGAGAACTGGTAACTGAGCATTAGATTTAGCAACACGGGTCTTTAGTGTCCTTAATAACAGCAGTTTAATCAGCGCACTGGGGATGTATGTTTGGAATTAGTTGAAGAGAGAATGGAAAGAAAGAAGTTATAGCAATGGGTATAGGCAAAACTCTTTCAAGGAGTTTTGTCATAAAGGGAAAGAGAAGGAGTAACAGCTAGTGGTGAAAGTGGCATTAAGAGAGGGTTTGCTTTACTGAGGACAGGGGGAAAGCAGTATATTTGTATGCGGATGAGAATGGTTATTGAGAGATGGAAAAATTGATACAAAAAAAGAGAGGGAGACTTCCTGGAGCAAAGTCTGTAAGTGGGCAGGAGGGGAAGGGATCTGGCAGATAAGTGGAGAGGTTGTTTTAGGTAGGCACACACATAGTTCATTCACAGTAACAGTGGAAAGAACTGAGAATGTAGTGACGTTGCACGAAGATGGGTGAGTGTGATGATTGGACCTTACAGAAGTTATCTACTGACCTATAATATGTTTAGTAAATGTTAATGTGTTCAGAGCCCTCAGAAATAATGCTGCATATCTACAACTATCTGATCTTTGACAAACCTGACAAAAACAAGAAAAGGGGAAAGGATTCTCTATTTAATAAATGGTACTGGGAAAACTGGCTAGCCGTATGTAGAAAGCTGAAACTGGATCCCTTTCTTACACCTCATACAAAAATTAATTCAAGATGGATTAAAGACTTAAATATTAGGCCTAAAGCCATAAAAACCCTAGAAGAAAACCTAGGCAATACCATTCAGGACATAGGCATGGGCAAGGACTTCATGTCTAAAACATCAAAAGCAATGGCAACAAAAGCCAAAATTGACAAATGGGATCTAATGAAACTCAAGAGCTTCTGCACAGCAAAAGAAACTACCATCAGAGTGAACAGGCAACCTACAGAATGGGAGAAAATTTTTGCAATCTACTCATCTGACAAAGGGCTAATGTCCAGATTCTACAAAGAATTCAAACAAATTTACAAAGAAAAAACAAACAACCCCATCAAAAAGTGGGCGAAGGATATGAACAGACACTTCTCAAAAGAAGACATTTATGCAGCCAAAAGACACATGAAAAAATGCTCATCATCACTGGCCATCAGAGAAATGCAAATCAAAACCACAATGAGATACCATCTCACACCAGTTAGAATGGTGATCATTAAAAAGTCAGGAAACAACAGGTGCTGGAGAGGATGTGGAGAAATAGGAACACTTTTACACTGTTGGTGGGACTGTAAACTAGTTCAACCATTGTGGAAGTCAGTGTGGCGATTCTTCAGGGATCTAGAACTAGAAATACCATTTGACCCAGCCATCCCATTACTGGGTATATACCCAAAGGATTATAAATCATAATGCTATAAAGACACATGCACACATATGTTTATTGTGGCACTATTCACAATAGCAAAGACTTGGAACCAACCCAAATGTCCAACAATGACAGACTGGATTAAGAAAATGTGGCACATATACACCATGGAATACTATGCAGCCATAAAAAATGATGAGTTAATGTCCTTTGTAGGGACATGGATGAAGCTGGAAACCATCATTCTCAGCAAACTATCGCAAGGACAAAAAAACCAAACACCACATGTTCTCACTCATAGGTGGGAATTGAACAATGAGAACACATGGACACAAGAAGGGGAACATCACACACTGGGGCCTGTTGTGGGGTGGGGGGAGGGGGGAGGGATAGCATTAGGAGATATACCTAATGCTAAATGACAAGTTAATGGGTACAGCACACCAACATGGCACATGTATACATATGTAACAAACCTGCACGTTGTGCACAGGTACCCTAAAACTTAAAGTATAATTAAAAATAATAATAAAATAAATGTTAATGTGTTCAAAGAAAGGAGGACTCTTATAAATGGAGATAGCCAAAGTATTAATGAAATTTAAGCTTTCAAATATCTAAATGAGTATATTGGTGGAGAGGAAGAAGAGTATTTGGGCAATGGAAAACCATGTGAACTCAGATAGTAATGAACAAGGTATGTACACAAGACATTGAGCTTCCAGGTCCTGCCAGACAGGAGGGTTTGTGATTAAAAAGTTCAGATTAAGTTTGGAAATATTGGTTAGATTCAGACTGTAGAAGATTTGAACAACACCAGAAACTCAAGATCTTAGGCCATGAATGACATGATGGAAGAAGGGTGATTAAGAATTAATCTAGCAATGATGGTGAAACAAATGAGAAGTGAGAAGGACCCTCAGCTGTAATGGGATTTTTTAAAATTCTACTTTATTTGACATCACATCAGTCTGACACATGAAATTTTATTACAGGCAAGCAATAATAATATTAATAATGACAATTTTTAAATTCACATTGAAACCTTAATTTCAGTTTTATGGGTGACTTTGGTCTCTTCTCCATGTCCCTTCTTCAAACACACATGAGTTTTCTCTACCTTCAAAAAAACTTCAAACACCACATGTTCTCACTCATAAGTGGGAGTTGAACAATGAAAACAACACATGGACACAGGGAGGGGAACAGCACGCACAGGGGCCAGTCAGAGGGTGGGGGCGCAAGGGGAGGAAGAGCATTAGGACAAATAGCTAATGCATGTGGGGCTTTAAATAAAGATGACGGGTTGATAGGTGCAGCAAACCACCATGGCACATGTATACCTATGTAACAATCCTACACAATCCACACTTGTATCCCGGAACTTAAAGTAAAAAACAAAACAAAACAAACAAACAGACAAAAAACCTTTAATCTTCCCATCCTCTCAAGCTACAGAATGATTCCTCTCCCTCCTTTGGCTGCCGAATTTCTCCAAAAATTAACATTTTTTATTTTATTTTTATTTAAACATATTTTTTAATATTTATTTTTTATTCTATTTTATTTATTTTTGTTTGCCTTCTATTTGCCCCTCAGACCCAAGAAGCTTGATTCTTGCTTTAACCTCTCTCTTGACACTAATAGGCTGCAGGCCTAAGGGGTCACATCACGGGAGCCCTTTCTCTTCTACCAGTTCTGGATGATCCTGTAATTCTCCATACCATTGACAAGGGCCTCCTGGAAACTCTGCCTCCTGAGCTGGTGTGGCCTCCTGACTCACTCACAACATCAGGTCCAAAGTAGAGGCTTCCTTTTTCCATCTCAGTGAGGGTATCAATTTTGTGGTTGTGGTAGGCTGTCCTACCACATAATTGACTACCTACAACATAATTGACTTCCCCCTCCCCAACTTATGAATAAGTCACTTGAAGTGGCAAAAAGGACTTTGCAGCTGTGATTGAGAATCTTGAAATGGGGAGAGTATCCTCTCCCCATTGCATTATTCATGTGGCTCCAATCTAATCACACGAGTTCTTAAAACCAGAGAAACTTTCCCAGCTATGGCCTGGGAAAGAGAGAAATGTGACAATAGAGAAAGAGTCAGAGAGGTGCAACCCTGTTGGCTTTGAAGATGGAGGAAGGGGGCCAAGAACCAAGGAATGCACGTGAAAACTTCCAGCAGGTGAAAAAGGCAAGGAAATGGAAATGGATTCCCCCTAAGAGACTCCAGAAGGAATATGGCCTCGCTAACACTTTAGCCCAGTAAGACTAATTTTGGACTTCTGACCTACAAAACTGTAAGATAATAAACGATCTTTTTTAAAACCAGTAAGTTGGCAGTAATTTGATATAGCAGCAATTGGAAACTAATACAGTGGTTAAGCCACTTCCTTGTTCAGACAGGTAGCCTGAAGCTCTCACCATTGTCTCCCCTCCTCCCTGACCCTACTCCCTCTGAGAATGCGCCAAAGGTCTATGGAATTACAAAAGATATGAAAATAAACATTCTTAACAGCTGGAGCATGAAGGTCTGAGCTGGTCCTCCTGAGAGCTTGGCTGCCTTTCTCTTGGGGTATTTATTTTACCTGAGCCCTCACTCCCTTACCCAAGGTGCTGCTCTATCTGCCATGCAGAAACCGGAAAGGTGTGAGAATTACTATAGCGGATGCTCTAGAAAGCAACAGAGAAACCCAAGTGCAGATTATTCTGTCTGTTACAGTCACAGGAAGGATATATCTAGTGAGTTCTTCAGGTTTGTGCAAAACCATGAGTTGTTTCTGTGAAGACTTTTTTCTTTCAACTTCACTTTGAATTCAATCAGAATGGATTTTCACCTGGCATTTAACAGAATAAAGCATATGTTGCTGTCCCTCTCATTACCTGAACCCAAGCCACCAAGACCCCAGAGGTTGCCTTTGGACTCTGAAAAAGGATCTAAGTCTTTTGAGAGTTACTTGTAAAGCAGGTAACCATTATTGATCCAGAGGAGGACTATTGTACAGAAGAAAGAAAAGACATCAAGGCTAACTAGAAGAAAGAAAAGGGACTCAGTTATTAAATCCAGGGGAATGTGGACTGGTAATGAAGACTTTATAGAAAAACAGCCAAAAAAAAAGAAAGAAAAAGAAAAAAAGAAAGGAAGAAGAAACTGCATAATATTTATATTCTTATTCTTGGTGCCATAAAAGTGAAAGGTGTTAAGAACACAGTTGGGGGTTAGGTATGTAGAGCAAAGGGTGCAAGAGAAGCTAAATTATGCCTGATCCAGTCTCTATTGCTCTGGCTTTGGAGGCTTCTTTCCCTTGTTATTAAAGTGATGACAAGGAAAAAATACTTCGTTTGTTATTAGAAATTGGGCTCCATGTGACTACTTAGCACCACTTGGGGAGGAGATCAGGGTAGAGGTTTGGAGGAAGAGTCGTTATGCAGCAGTGAATGAGGTCATGAAGGAAATGAATTAGCTATGTCTAAAGGATTAATTTGGACCCCTCCAGCAGAAAGAACTGGCCCTGAGACCTGTTGCTTCTCTGGGTGAACTGGCAAATGAGTGTAAGTTTTTTTTTTTTTTTTTAAAGCATGTTTGTATATATAAGCATTGCTTTGCCAGCCCCACATGAAAGGAAATTCTCAGCCCATGGACAAAGAAGCAGTGCAATCCCCTCATGCTCTACATCAGCTGGCCTGAGATCAGAGGCATGGGTGGTACCTGTCACTTGCCCTGTGCCTGCCCAGGTGGGTGTGTGTATAAGAGAAGAGTCAGTGGCATTTATCATTCTATAAATGATACATTTGTAAGAACAAGGCCAATGTTAAGTCATATATGGGAGCTAATTTTTCAGAGACTCACCTAAGGGTACCATGAATTACAGCAAACAAATCTATTGATTCGGGCTGGGCTCAGTGGCTCACATCCGTAATCCCAGCACTTTGGGCGGCCAAGGCCAGTGGATCACCTAAGGTCAGGTGGTCGAGACCAGCCTGACCAATATGGTAAAACCCCATCTCTACTAAAAATACAAAACTTAGCTGGGCATGGTGGCATGTGCCTGTAGTCCCAGCTACTCGGGAGGCTGAGACAGGAGAATTGCTTGAACCCGGGAGGCTGAGGTTACAATGAGCCGAGATTGCGCCACTATACTCCAGCCTAGGTGACAGAGCATGACACTGTCTAAAAAAAAAAAAAAAAAACTATTGATTCTGATAATGTCTCTATGTATGTCATTCTTGAACAAAAATAAAATATGTGTGCTTACTTATATATTTTTCAGGAACTGTTCTCTCTAACTAAACAGGGAAGGGGCTGGTGTTGGGGAGTTGGAGGGGCAATAATATAATAAATATATTTTCAAGATATATTTTTGTTGAAATCTGTGGTACTAATATTAGGATTGTATTTATCTCCCTGTATCTTGAAAACAGGTGGGTAATGAAATGCTACCTTTAAACAACCAAGAATATATATGTATACATATGGGGGTGGCGTAGGAGGGGCTAGAAACACCATGCTAATGAACCCACTGTCACCTGGTAATTGTATAGCTCAATTGCAGGAAAACCATCTAAAGAAACACACTATCTCAAATGACAAGGTAACCTAGTAAAACACATAAAAGCCTTTCCCCCACTCACTAATGCCAAACCCATGACCCACAACGGATGTGTAATATGTGTTGGTACACATGTCATTATACAGAGTGATAAGTTATATATCCAGATTTTTCCTAGCACTCCCACTTGCCAATTCTGTGCTTCCTTTTAAGGCTAACCTAATTTATATCAGATGAATTAAGCGTGTCTTTTTATTCTGATGCTTTGACAGCTGGGGCCTTGCTGACCCTGGAGAGCCTGCCCCTCCCAGGGCTGCGCCAATTCCTAGAGATAGTGAAGGATGTCTGTCTTTCATATGCAAACCAACCAATCCAGATCCCAGGCCCCAATCACCTCCTTTATTGGGCTCTCACTGGTGGAGACACTATACCCTAACCACCCAGGGCCAGGTATCAAACTACCTGATAGAGACAGCCCCTGTACCCCAGAGCCCATGGGAAGTGTTCACACTAGCCTGCTTACCCTGCCTCACCCATTCCTTCATGGAAACCACAAATAAAGGCTCTGGCCCAGGTTTTCCATTGCTCCCTCTGCCTCCTGACCCACCTTGTCACTCCCTGGTGTGACCCTGTGTGGCATGGCCCCTCCTCTTGGAAAGTGGAGTAACAAGACATCTTTTCAATGGCAGTCACCTCCTGAATAATAAAAACACCCACACCGTAAAGCATGACCCTGGCCGGGCACGGTGGCTCATTCCTGTAATCCCAGCACTTTGGGAGGCGGAGGCGGGTGGATCCTGAGATCAGGAGTTCAAGACCAGCCTGGCCAACATGGTGAAACCCCGTCTCTACTAAAGATACAGAAAATTACCCAGGTGTGGTGGCACGCACCTGTAATCCCAGCTACTCCGGAGGCTGAGGCAGGAGAATCACTTGAACCCGGGAGGCAGAGGTTGCAGTGAGCCAAGATTGCACAATTGCACTCCTGCCTGGGTGACAGGGCGAGACTCCGTCTAAAAAAAAAAAGCGTGGCCCTATGGGTGTAGGCTCATTAAAATTTTGTTGATTAACTAAAGATTAGGATTCAGTTGTTTGACAGATGGTATTAATAATAAGACTCAGGTGACAGCTCAGTCATAAGAAAAGTCAATTTGTTTTACTCTGACCCATTGCCAAACAGCCACATGACAAATCCGATTGTTTTATAAACATTTATTTAGAGTTACTATGTACCAACCAGATCTGTACAAAACCATCCCTCTAAATTCAAGCAAAATCCTTACCTCTCTGTTCCATGATCACCTGAGTTGCTCCATGTCTGGGAGCTTCCTGATTTCCCACCCGCACCACCTGAGGAAGAGGCCCAGGAAGGGATGCTGTGCCCATGTCCCCTTGGGTTCTTTCCAACCAATCTGTAAAAACAGAATTTGTCCTTTTAATCCATTCACAGTAGATAGCCTTTTACCCTACACCTAAATATGCTAATAGAAGGATGTCTACACAACATAAATATCTTCAACCACATCCAGGGAATTGTTCCACAGTTAATTGAAGGGTGGTGGGTAGGGAGCGGCTACTCAGTTTCATTTAAACAACTGTATACTTTTATACTTAGAACACTTCGCCACCCTGTTTTATAGTTGAGAAACCTGAGACCTAGAAAGCAGTGATTTACCTAGAATTAATGGCCTGCTTGGGGAGAGAATCCCTATGTGACTCCTTCTAAAGTTTTGCCCTAACTAATTGTGTCGTTTAGAGCACAAAAACTAACTTCCCTAAACCTCAATTACTTTTTCTGAAAATAAGGATACTCCATTACAGGTTTGTTGTAAGTATTATTCAAGGTGTGAAAAGTGCTTTGTAAGCTGTAAAATAGGAAACGAATAACAGCACATTATTGGTAGTACAATTACACTGATAGAAGAAAAGGGCCGGCCCAATAAAGTTTGGACTTAATAGTCTCATCTTCTCTCAGAAGATAAAACACATATCCTAGAAATACAGTCATGTACCACATAACATTTCGATCAATGATTGACTGCATATGGGTGGTCCCATAAGATTATAATGGAGCTGAAAAACCCCTGTCACCTAGTGAGCTTGTAGCCATCATAACCATTACTCCTGTGTTTGTGGTGATGCTGGTGGAAAAAAACTGACTGCACAGTCACTTGTATTAAAGTATAGCACATACAGTTATGTATAGTGCATAATACTTCATACTAAATGACTGTTACTGGTTTATGTACTTACTACACTTTTTATCCTTATTTTGGAGTGTATCCCTTCTACTTATATATAAAAAACAAACAGACAAACAAACAAACAAGTTAACTGTAAAACTGCCTCGGGCAGGTCCTTCAGGAGGTATCCAGAAGAAGGCATTGTTATCATAGGAGGTGACAGCTCCATGCTTGTTACTGCCCCTGAAGACCTTCCAAGGGGACAAGATGTGGAGGTGGAAGACAGCGATATTGATGATCCTGACACTATGTAGGCCTAGGCTAATGTGTGTGTTTGTGTCTTAGTTTTTAACAAAGAATTTAACAAGTTAAAAAAAAATAAAAATCTATAGAAAAAAGCTTCTAGAATAAGGATATAAGAAAGAAAGTACTTTTGCGCAGCTATACCCAAGTACTTTGGGTTTGTGTTTGTTTTAAGCTGAGTGTTATTACAAAAGTTAAACCATTTTTTAAAAAGTTGATAAAGTAAAAAGTTAACAGTAAGCTAAGTTTAATTTATTATTAAAGAAGAAATTTTTGTATAAATTTAGTGTCACCTAAGTGTACAGTCTATAAAGTCTGCAGTAGTGTACAGTAATATCTTAGGTCTTCACACTCACTCACTACTCCCTCACCGACTCACCCAGAGCAACTTCCAGTCCTGCAAGCTCCATTCATGGTAAGTGCCCTATATAGGTACCATTTTTTATCCTTAATGTTATATTTTTACTGTACCTTTTCTATGTTTAGATACTGAAATAGTTACCATTGGGTTACAATTGGCTACTGTATTCAGTAGAGTAACATGTTGTACAGGTTCATAGCCTAGCAACAATAGGCTATACCATATAGCCTAGGTGTGTGGTAGGCTTTACCAACTACATTTGATAGGTACATTCTATGATGTTTGCACAAGGGTGAAATCACCTAACAATGCGTTTCTCAGAATATATCCCAGTTTTTAAGCAACACATGACTTTATACTTTGATGATGAAATGTTTCATCCAACAGCCTAGAGCTACCATAGAACCTCTGTCTCTAGCTGTGGATTTGTGCTTTTTGGCTGTTATGTAATCCCAGGATTACTCTGGGAATTTTGACTGAAACTTTGTAGTTATTTAATCTCCTTTTTTCAAATGTATATTTAGTTGCAGAAGTAATATATATTAATTGCAAACTTTCTAGTACTACAGAAATGTAGGAAGCCAAAGTGCTGGTCCTGGCCGGGTCTGGTGGCTCACGCCCGTAATCCCAGCACTTTGGGAGGCCGAGGCGGGCAGATCACCTGAGGTCAGGAGTTAGAGACCAGCCTGGCCAACATGGTGAATGCCCGTCTCTACTAAAAGTACAAAAATTAGCCAAGCGTGGTAGCGGTTGGCTGCAATCCCAGCTACTCGGAAGGCTGAGGCATGAGAATCACTTGAACCTGGGAGGCAGAGGTTGCAGTGAGCCAAGATCATGCCACTGCACTCCATCCTGGGCCAAGAGCGAGACTCTGTCTCAAAAACAAAACAAAACAAAACAAAAAACAAAGTGCTGGTCCTTCTTTTACCTGGTCCAACTCCACTTTCCAAAGGTAACACTGTAACCCTGGTTCACACACATGGTTTTTTAAAACACAGAAATGAGATTTTATATATACACACACACATATACATATATATGCCATTTGATGTTTTCCCTTAGCAATCTGTGATGGGCATTTTTATCCATATAAAGCTGCCTGGCTGTTTTTCACAGCTACATAATACTCCATTGCAAAAATGTATCATAATTCATCAGTTCCCCACCTTTTTGACACTAGGTACCAGTTTTGTGGAAGACAATTTTTACACAGGACAGGTGGCGGGGGTTCAGGATGATTCAAACACATTACATTTATTGTGCACTTTATTTCTATCATTATTTCATACTCACCATAACGTAGAATCAGTGGGAGCCCTGAGCTTGTTTTCCTGCAACTAGACGGTACCATCTGGAGGTGATGGGAGACAGTGACAGATCATTAGGCATTATTAGATTCTCATAAGGAGCGTGCAACCTAGATCCCTTGCGTGTGCAGTTCACAATAGGGTTCACGCTCCTATGAGAATCTAATGCCTGCCGCTGATCTGAGCTCAGGCGGTAATGCTGGCCTGCTGCAGGTCACTTCCTACTCTATGGACAGTTCCTAACAGGCCACGGACCAGTACTGGTCCATGGCCTGGGGGTTGGGGACCCCTGTCATAATTTATGACCCCCTCTGATTTATGTTGTTTCCAATTTGTCTTTATTTATTTGTTTATTTATTTATTTGAGGCAGGGTCTCACTTTGTCACCCAGGCTGGAGTGCAGTGGCTTGATCATGGCTCACTGCAGCCTCAACCACCTGGGCTCAGGTGATCCTCCCACCTCAGCCTCCCCAGTAGCTGGAACCACAGGTGTGCACCACCATGTCTGGCTAATTTCTGTATTTTTTGTGGAGATGGGGTTTTGCCATGTTGCCCAGGCTGGTCTAAAACTGGGCTCAACTGACCCACCTGCCTCAGCCTCCCAAAGTGCTGGAATTACAGACGTGAGCCACCACACCCAGCCAATTTGTCATTCTTCTATATCATGCTGTAATTAACTTCTTTGTATGTGTGTATTTGTGGACACTTGAGTATTTCTGTGGAACTGATTTTAGAAGTCAAAGAGTAAACACCTGCGAGAGAGCTCAGAGAACCCAGACTTTGGTGTTTTCACTTTAAGTAACTGTTCTGATTTTCATCATTCTTTTGTCACCAACTATGCCTCTATGCAGACAATCGCACACAAATCCAAGACAGATACAGTATAGATCGTGCAGTTAGGAATGGCACTAGAATAGAACCCATTGTGTGGGTTGGGGAGGGGTTATCTGGCATGCTCTGCAGGGTGACTCAGCCCTCACATCCATTGCCTCTAACCCTGCCAAACTCTGCATTCCTGCTGACAAGCCACATCTGTGTGTACAATGAAACTTTTGACCCCACCAGCCTAGGGTTGCTTTAAAGATACCAGCGAGGTCATGTCACAGTTAGTGTGCATTCATAAATGACTTTGTAATGAATAAAAACAAGAGAAGCTCAAACTTCCACTCTGCAAATATGTCAGACTCGGTCTCCATTTGGAACCAGGGAACATCAATCTCTCACCAGCCAGGCAAGGTTCTGCCCAGCGGGCTGCTCACCACTCTAGCATCTCTCAGCTCCCACAGTCCCAGCCCATGCATCTGAATTCCACCTCCTGGGAAAATGCTGGAACAAATCCCAACTTTCAGAGTTGTCTTTAGCTTCGAGAAAATATTTTCAGGGATCTGGTTGTATTTACTGAACATTCATGGACCAATTCCTAATGTGTCTAATTTTTTAGACCAACTGTAATTCACCTGTTACATTTGGACTTTTGGCTGTGCTATAGTTTTTGTAAATTGAAATATTTCTTATGCTCAAAGATCTCCCTGGTGTTCAAAAGCAAAATTGGTTTCCTATAAAAACTTGTCATCACTGTCATTAATTAACAGAAAGCAGAATGCCTCTGTGTGTTTACCTTCACAAAGTGTATCCATGCAATGCATTTCTTTCCCAGAGGCATCGTTTATTCCTATATACCAGAAATTAAGAGTGCATTAAAAAAATGCATGTCTTTCACCAGCAGGGAAGTTTTGAGAAGGAGACTACTGTATTTCATGAAAGGACACCAGACACAGGGGTGTGAAAATTAAATAGAGCCTCTCTCTATGAGAAAGTAAATTATGTTATATTGTTCACTTTATCTGAGACTACTTTTCTGTGGTTTGATCCAATTTGCCAAAGAATGTATGGGCTGATCATTCAACCAGTTATTAGCTATTCATTGGCCAGCTTTGTGGTTGTTTGACTTGGTACTAATTCAAGGTAGAACATGTGTATGTTTGTGTGTGTGTGTGTGTGTGTGAGAGAGAGATTTTATCACTAGTTGTAAATTCAAGGATTCATAGAAAGAGTTTAAAGTTAGAATTCTTTTAAAATGTGATATAAATATATATATGTGTGTGTATATATATATATTCCATTGTGTGTGTATACATACATAAAGGAATATTATTCAACCATAAAAAGAAGTAAATTTGCAACAACATGAATGAACCTGGGAAACATTATGCTAAGTGAAATAAGCCAGATGCAGAAAGACAAATACTGCATGCGCCCACCTGCGTGTGGAATCTAAAATAAAACTCACAGAACCAGAGAGTAAAATCGTGGTTGCCAAGGGCACAGGGGTGAGGGAAGGAGGAGGAAATAGGGAGATGTTTGTCAAAGGGTATAAAGTTTCAGTTAGGTAAGATGAATGGGTCCTGGGGATCTAATGTACATCATGATGTCTGTGTTTAATACTGTAGTGAACACTTTAAATTTGCTAAAATGGTAGATCTTAAGTGTTCTTACCACAAATAAAAAGAAAAAGAGAATGGCAACTATGTGAGTGATAGACATGCTAGCAGTTTCATTGTGGTAATCGTTTCACAACGTATGCATACATCAAAACATCAAGTTGCACACCTTGAATATGTACAATTCTGACTTGTCAATTACAGCTCAATAAAGCTGAAAAAAAGAATTCTTTTAAAGACTGGTGCTGGAAAGTGAGACTAAAACAAATGTTCTCTGTGTGGTTTATGTTTCAGTCAACATGATTTGAGTCATGAAATATCTAAACTCATGAGCCATTTTGTAATATTAGTTACAGTTCTATATGCATTAGATGATTTTAAGTCATAGTGACTTCTGGATATGCCCTTAAAGTCTGCAACCACATTTTATATTATTTTTGCCTCTGTGACCTTTATAACAAGGTTAGGGATGTAAGTAATGTTGATAAGTACTAGACATTTGATAAACACTTGCTGACTTTAATTAGAGATGATTTCTTCCCCCCACTATTTATGTTCTATGATAGAAAACATAAAATATTTTAACTTAAAAATTCTCAGAATCTTTCAGGCTCATCACTCAGGAGAAGCAGGAGGCACAGTGGGGCTGCAGTGGAAGGAAATAGCCTTGTTGGCAGTCCTCTTTTCTTTCCGCCTTCTGTTGAGAGCAGGCCAGAGCCAAACAGAGCAATGCCATGTGTCCTGGGAGCATTGAGTAACATCAATTCTATTAAACTGAAAATGGGACAGAGCCCAGACTCTGGCAGGCAGGCGGTCTGCTAGGGCCTTGGCAGCAAAGGGCAGATAGGCATGGGCACGGTGAACCAGACTATAAGCCAGGCCAGTTGCAAACTTTAACGTCCTGCATCCAGTCTGACAGGTGCCACTCACTGTCCTGTAAAAGGGTAAAAAGACCTTCAAGATTCACTCCCTGCCACCTGCCCCCTGCTCCATCCCTGCCTGCACTCTGTGTTCACCAACCATTCATTTCAGCCCCAGTTTCAACCTAGTACCTCTGTCTACCTGTGCTTTTGGACAGCAAACCCATCATTTCACCTCTAGGCTCATGGTGTTTCTTCTCCTTCTTTGTTTTGTAATACTTAACTGCTTTTTTTTTAATTTTTGAGACCGAGTCTCACTCCGTTGCCCAGGGTGGAGTGCAGGGGCACAAACTCAGCTCATTGCAACCTCCGCCTCCCGGGTTCAAGCAATTGTCCTGCCTCAGCCTCCCAAGTAGCTGGGACTACAGGTGCGCACCACCACGCCCAGCTAATTTTTGTATTTTTAGTAGAGACAGGGTTTCACCATGTGGGCCAGGCTGGTCTCAAACTCCTGGCCTCAAGTGATCTGCCTGTCTCGGCTTCCCAAGGTGCTGGGATTATAAGCGTGAGCCACTGCACCCAGCCCTTAACTGCTTTTCTAGAATCATGAGCACCGTGGCCCTCTTGCCTGTCTTCAGGACTCACTTCTGTAACTGGCTCCATAGGCAGCCCAAGCATTCAGCCCAACATTCCCAGCTTATAGTTTGCCCTTGATTCTGGAAACAGAAGGAGTCAGACTCAGTCTTACAGCATACTCCTCAAAGGACATAGTGAAGTCAGGCCTAATTGAGAATAGATACATGAAGCTTCTTCCCAAAAGAAGGACCACAGTGGCAAGGGATTCTTATGGCAGACTCAATTTTAGTGCCAGGAAGGAGGTTACTGGGTAGCACTGGGCAATAAAGGCCTGACACTGAGGAAGTGCTCAGGGACCTTGTCGCTGGACACCCAGGCTGGGAGCGTGAACAAATTCCAGAGGTAAGGTGACTATATAATACTTCCTGCCAGGATGGATTTTGTAACTGAGGAGGATATGTGGTTGGGATCATTTTAAGGTACAAGAAGTAAGTAACGTGGATGCCTCTTGGAGGACTCAGAGACTTACAAAATGACTATTTCTAGTATACTAGAGTAAGACAGACAGAAAAAGATCTTTTATTTCCCTTTTGGAACTCACAGGAGGTTCCAGGTTGGATGACAACTTTTTCAGTAGAGCAGGTAGTTCAAAGAAAATACTCAGGCTGTGGAGAACCCCTGCTGGTTTTGAGGTAACACTTGAATTCACGAACCAAAATCAAAAGGTGTCCTCCCAAAAGTGTGTGTCAGTAATTTAATTCTCCACACTGTGTAATCTGATTTGCCACTGTAAGTCAATGCAACAATCACAGCGGCAAATACTTAAATATGTGCTGCAAACCTGGATAATTGCCCAGGAGCAAAATGCATCCAAGAATACAATATACTGACATTTAATAAAAGTTTGAATTATATTTGCAACCTGCTGGGATTTAATTTTCTTGAGTTCAATATTTAATAAAACAATAGAAAATGATTACAAGTATCTTGTGCCATTCAGAAACTACTGATTATGAGCCTGGTTCTGGGTTACGTTGCAAGAGATCAAATCCCAATTTACTAGTTGTCTGACCAACAAATTACTCAGTCTACCTGTCCCTCAGGTTTCTCACCAGTTAAACAGGGATTATAGTAGAATCTACTTAACATGACTGTTGTGAGGATTCATGAATTATTGCACAGGAAGACCTTAAACCACTGCCTGGCACATAGTGAGTACTCAGTATAATTTAGCTATGTTTATCATTTTTTAAAGTGGAACCAGCCTGCCCCCTCTTCTTGCTTTGTTTGCTTGCTTGTTTCAAGTAACTGTACAAAAATCTACGTTTTTCAAGTTTGTTTCCAATTTTCTTTCAAATAAACTCTTTTTAAGCAGAGGAGAATTCTACCAATTGCAGACTTCAGCAAGTAGAATTTGAAATTGTGTGGACTTAGAATATAAGCAAGGGTCTTTCGGAACCAAACACCATCACAGAGAAAGCTGGCTTTAAGGTAAACTTTAAAATTGGCACAGACTTCTGGGTTCCAGATCTGACAGAATTTCCACAAAGCACAAGGTGAGAGACCTGATAAACAACGTGATGCAACAGTATTGCTATGTCTACTTCTGCCCTCTCCACTGTATGTCTCATAATAGCAAGAAAAATGTCACATTTGCTTTTTTATCCTGGGAGGCTAATTGAATGTCAAGAACCTAGAAGGCATTCAAGGATGCTGGTTGCTTGTTTAAATGAATGAAATTGGAAATGAACCATATACTTGCCATGGATCTAATAGTGCCTCCTTTCTTTATGTATCTAGCACTAGATCAGAGCAGAGCATTTGTGAAAATCATGCTAGCTGAAGACATGTTTTGCTTAATTTTTTTGCAAAATTCTGTTGAAGGCTTTATTTTTATTCCTGGATCTTTAATTATTTAAGTAGAATATGATATAAAATGGAGAAGAATGTATAATAATAATCATAGCTTTCATTTACTGAAAGTTTAAATGTACCAAGCACTGTGCTAAGCACAATACATTTAATCTTTATAGCAAGTCTGGGCTACAGCTATTACTATCATACCAGTTTTACGATGATGAAAATGGAGAACATAAAGATTGAGGGAGATTTCCCAAGATCACACAGCAAACAAGCAGCTAACACAGACACGGAACCCAGTTTTATCGATACCGAAAGGCCACTACACTGCTTTTAACCATCACAGTGCATTAAACTCTCTAATATCACAAAATAGCAGAGACTGGCCGGGTGCGGTGGCTCACAACTATAATCTCGGCACTTTACGAAGCCAAAGTAGGTGGATCACTTGGAGTTAAAACCAGCCTGGGCAACATGGTGAAACCCTGTCTCTACAAAAAACACAAAAATTAGTTGGGCACGGTGGCTCACGCCTGTAATCCCAGCACTTTGGGAGGCCAAGGTGGATGGATCACAAGGTCAGGAGATCAAGACCATCCTGGCCAACATGGTGAAACCCCGTCTCTCCTAAAAATACAAAAATTAGCTGAGTGTGGTGGTGCATGCCTGTAATCCCAGCACTTTGGGAGGCCAAGGTGGGTGGATCACAAGGTCAGGAGATCGAGACCATCCTGGCCAACATGGTGAAACCCCGTCTCTCCTAAAAATACAAAAATTAGCTGAGTGTGGTGGTGCATGCCTGTAATCCCAGTTACTCCGGAGGCTGAGGCAGGAGAATCACTTGAACTAGGGAGTCGGAGGTTGCAGTGAGCCAAGATCACGCCAGTGCACTCCAACCTGGTGACAGAGCGAGACTCTGTCTCAAAAAAAAAAAAAAAAAAATTAGCCGACATGGTAGCCCATACCTGTCATCCCAGCTACTTGGGAGGCTGAGGTGGAAGGATGGCTTGAGCCTGGGAGTTCAAGGTTGCAGTGATCTATGATAATGCCATTGTACTCCAGCCTGAGTGACAGAGTGAGACCCTGTCTCAAAAATAAATAAATAAATAAAAATAATAGAGACTAAGAGCATCTTGCAGATGATACAGGTAAGGAAACTGGGGCTCAGAGGTGTGAAGTACCTTGCCCAATACTACTCCTAACAATCCAAAACGCTTTCCTCTGTATCTATTCACTTCCTCTTTAACAAAAACAGCACTATTCTAACTTCGGTAAACCTCAGTCAGCCTCATAACTGAATGCTAAAAAGATTTTCTTTCCAGAAATTACTTACTCTTGTTTCATAAGCTCGATCAATTCTTTTGTAATCCAAAAATATGCACCATGAATTAAATTCCATGGGTTACTTGTCTAAGCATTCTTTTTTTTTTTTTTTTTTTTTTAACTTTCCTTGCCTTCAAAATTGCCACTCAGGGCATACTGCCTAAAACAGACTCCTTTCCAGGGACTGCGACTAATGGAGAAAAAGGAGGAAAGCAGACAAAATCCCAATCTATTTTTACAATCAGGTCTACCATTCACCAGATGATTGCCAAGTAATGTGACAACAGTTACTTAATATGGTTCAGCATCTTAACTAAGGTGCCCATTGTGTCCAATCCATTTGTTAAAGATACCCATACTACACTGGCCATGTGATAACTGTGTTATTGTTCTTCACCAAGCCAGCATTTAAATAAAACCCATACATGCAAAATGCAAATCTGATTACAGCAACAATAATAATCTCTTTAGTTCACAAGGAGGCTGCTACTCCAACAAGTGTGTGGAACTGTTTCCCTCCAGCAGTGTTAGAGGTTGGAAAACAGCCCCACAACTTACTCTTGTTAGAACCAAGGGTGCCTTCTCAAAGGAGGGGAGGAAGAAGATCCTGTTTCTGGAAAAGGAGAAACAGAGGGATCTATCCAGTCCTTTTGGAATCACCAGTAGAGCCCGCTGCAGAATCATCTTATTAAAAGTGCCTTTCACCTAGCTTGTGTGGCAAAATGTAGATTGATTTTCAAATCTAGGGGATGGGTGGATGGGGTCCATGATTCTACTCTGTTTTTGTGAATTTGAAATCTTACACAATGAATTGTGTTTTTGCTATTATTCTTTTAAAAGTAATCCTTTCCTTGGGAAGATGCTTCCTTGAGCCTTGTCTTAGAAACGATACTCATCCAGGAAGTAGAGGGCACTGGTCTTGAACTCAGAAGCCCATGACTTCTAGCACTTCAGTAACCCTTCTGGCTACACATTCTTGAGGATTCAGCCTTCTCTGATTCCCAGTCCCTTTTATATTCTCCTCCTCATTTTCTCCCATCACACTCTGGCTAGCCCTTGTCATACTATGTTTTCTTTCTCTTCTTCCCCATCCCCCTAATATGAGAATTCCTTAAGAGAAGGGATCACAACCTATCCGACGTTGAATCCCCAGCACTTAGTACAATGTCTGCATGTAACCAGTAGTCAGTAAATACTTGCTTAGTCAAGGAATAAAGCAACTGACATTGGTTAAGTATACATGTGTTAGTAGTACCCATCTACTAGAGTTGTTGTAAAAATTAAAAGATTCCCTTAGTATAGTGACTTTGAGATCACTTAGCACAGCAAGCACTCATTTAATGATAGCTGCTCTAGTAATTATCATTGTTACTATTATCATTATTATTACCCACCTATCATATGCTGTTTAATTGTCACCTGAAAAACAATGTTCATGGGGTTCTCAGTCACAATGTTATTAAGTGGCAGAATTCGAACCTAAGACCATCTGTCTCCAAAGTGCAGGCTCTTTGCTCTGTTTCATTTCTTTTTTTTTTTTTTTTTTGAGACGGAGTCTCCCTCTGTTGCCCAGGCTGGAGTGCAGTGGCGCAATCTCGGTTCACTGCAAGCTCCACGTCCTGGGTTCACGCCATTCTCCTGAGTAGCTGGGACTACAGGCGCCTGCCACCACACCCGGCTAATTTTTTGTATTTTTAGTAGAGATGGGGTTTCACCATGTTAGCCAAGATGGTCTCAATCTCTTGACCTCATAATCCACCCGCCTCGGACTCCCAAAGTGCTGGGGGATTACAGGCGTGAGCCACCACGCCCGGCCTTCGCTCTGTTTCATTTCTAACAGCACTGCCAGCCCTAACATATATTAGTCTGTAGGAGGGCCTGAAAAGAGCTGAAAGCTCTCAGGGTTACCAGTTGCGTATTGTTATCCTCACCAATAGGCTGTCAGAGTCTAGATGCAGGACACCTGGCACCTTCTGTGGCAGAAAGAAGCCATCAAGCTGTTCCAAGCTGCTTGAACTCAATTTAATTCCTGAATGGACAGACGGAAACAAATAGCAGTCATTGTAGCTCCTGTGATGGAAATCAATGTAGATTTATCTGGAATCTGCAGTTTTCTCTCCAAATATGCATTAGTGTTAGTATACTGTACATATACTTTTTCTTCAGTGTTAGTTTAATCATGACTGTATTAAATCATGTGGGTGCTGCCAGTCCAACAGCACAGGTTTGGATCAAATGTTAAGAGAATACTGGATTGAAACAATTTCCTTTTCTGTCATTTGCACTTGAAATTTCCTTTTCCCAAAGAGCTGTGGATGGCAGCTGTCTCAGAAGTCAGTGTGTGAAGTAGGCTGGCTGGGCAAGAGGAGCAGTAAGAGATAATCAGGTTATTAGCTCTACCTGTTCCACTTACTTGCCGATCTCGGGCAAGTCATTGCATCTCTTTACTCTTCTGTTTGCCCAGCCATAAATAAGAGAAATAAAGCACAGACCTAGTAAGGGTTGGAGTTATATTTGCAAAGTCCCTAAGTACCAATTTAAAAGATAATAAAAAGGAGTTCGTTCTATATGCAAATAGGTATATTATGTTGTTCTCCATGTCAAGAAAGCGTGGATTTTCTAAGCATCATCTTCATATGCCTTCCCAGCCCACCATTGAATAACCAGCATTAGTAGGCCACAGCCAGTCACTTTCAGGCCAAATGCAGTCTTGGAGTCCATTGGATTCAAGAAATCAGATATGTCCTCCTTGCAATGCATTTTCCTCTGTGAACTCAGCCAGGGATTCAGGATTGGACTTTCAGGACTCACCCACAGACACTACTTTTCTAAATGTATCACCAAGATAAAAATTTTAGTTACATCAAACAGTCTACACTAATACTACATTTTTTACTTTCTGGGGACCTTTGAGTGAAATTTGAAGTTACCTCCCTGGCAAAGCAATGGAATGCCATAAAACAACAAAATGAATCATTAGTGTGGCAATAAAGGGTTAAAGGTAGGAGTGCATCAGATCCTAAAAGGTTTGCCAGCATCTTCCATGTGCAGTGGCTTCAGCTCCTTCTCAGTGGTTGGGGCTTCCTTTAAAGAACTGCAACATGAACAATCTTAGAGAGACCAAGGATTTCCCTCTTCAACAGCAAGCCTTCCTGGGGGATAATAGTCACCCATCCCATATACTTTACACGTGAAATAATAAATAGGTAAATAGTGGGAAAAACAAGAGGCAGTGGAATCAAAAAGGACTGGAATGTGGTATTTTTTACTAAGTGTTCAGAAAGCAAAAGAAATTTCAGGAACCAGCTTTTAAGAGCTTACTAACTCTGTTAGAAAGTCTAGAAATTGTGATTAAAATGGAGTGCTGAGATAACTTCCAATGGAGTCTGCAAGCCCTTGAAACATGAACAAAAGGAGACAATAGACCAGGACGCGCAGAGTAGACACGCACTCAACCCTAGGAGTTAGGGAACCACTGCCAACTCTCAGCCACAGAAGAATGTGTCTCACCCTTGTGTAATGAGCAAAGGCTAAACACAATTTGTTGTGCAGTGAATTGACTAGTTGAGTGAACACTGAATCAACTCTACTGGGCACACTGAGTTATCTTCAGATAACCCATTCATGTTTTTCAAGCTTTTATTCAGGAACCCTAACCAGGTATTGTTTATACCAATAAAAACTTGATATGACAGGTCCTAATTATCATCTGACGCCCATGCTACATCACAGATGGTGGACAGACCAGCCTGCCTTGGAAAGGCCTATACATTTCCTGTTACAAAGAGGAAACGTGTAATGACCACATCCAGCCTTCATGCTGCCCTACTGTGTTGGTCTCTAACACTCCTACTGTGACTCTTTACCTAGGCTGCCCGTCTCCAGTCATCTTCATTACCTGTTCCCCACCCTTTCCCTACAAATAGCAAACACTCCATTCCCTCAGTTTGCAGTAACTTGGTTAATGTAGTTTATACTACATTATAAATGTTTGACAACCTTAATCTTTCCAGAAGAATTTGCATTTTAAAATATAAGACCTATTAACCTCAACTGATCTTCAATTTAAAGATTTTCATAATGTATAGGTGATTTTTAAAAGTATTTGAGCGTCTTGGTTTAGGGGTTCAAGTTGTTAAAAAGCATACCAAGCTACTTCAAGCAAAAGAGGAATCTGAATTTCATTCTTCTGTCTCCTCTCCCTGTACACCATTGACTGCTTCTTCAACTACATGGCAGAGAAAGGGTGTCCACACTTTTGAGATTCCATGTCAAAGTTTAAGAGATAGACTGGCTGTCTCTAAATACCATTTCCAATTTGCAGAGAAAGAAACTGACTGATACAGCTTGAATCCCTTCAAGGCCAGGGATGTGGGGATGATATAGATTCAATATGAATATTAAGGCCCTACCTATGGGGAGAGAGTTTGGTTGGTGGGTCTCTCACAGACTGAACAGCCATCCTAAAAGCTATACCTTACTAGAGGCCTTGCCTCAGACTCTAAATTGCATTTTCCACACTTCCTGATGATAGATTCATCAGACCCTTGCCTAGAGAGTCTGAATCAGTGAGTGTGGGATGGGGCCTGAGAATGTCTACTTTTAGTCCGTGCATCTGGCAACTTTTACGATGAGGGAAGCTTGGGAAACCCTGTTGAATCAAACCACAGAGGCCACTGACTGCTGCAGATAAGGACATTTCTGACTAATGCAGCCAAGCCCTCCATCCTGCATTCCTCAAAATGTCTTGGCCTGTGATTCTCAATGAGCCTCCTCTCCGTAGCCTGATATCTTAGGAGTCTTCTATCCTGAATCATTTCAAGGTCTTGGGAAGTAATTGTGAGGAGACTCAATATTACCCATCCATCAACTTTAGTAGGAGACGTATCGGCTGTAAAGCAGGGATTAAAAAGAAAAAGTCAACTTTTCATAAAGATTTCCCTCCCCTTCCTTAGAGATCAGGATTCAACTGCCTTGAAAGTAGATGAATTCAGTATCTCTCACATTCTTCCTTCACCTCAATCCCACCATTTCAACCCTCCTGGGTATTTCCATCTCAGACATTTTATCACGTGGCTTGGAAGATCAATTCATCTCTCCAAGAGCATTTCCTAAAGGGTTGATAGGACAATAGCATGTAATAAACTAAAGGCTTACTTTTACATATTACCTTATGACTCAATAATGTCATCCTAACGAAAACAATGTGATGCTGGTTTATTTTTAGGTGAAGATAATCAAATAAAAGAAGACACAAGGTGCAGTTAGGGCAAGAATCAAGCAGACAACTAATCACAGCTGTTGAAATCATTTGTTTCCCTTGTATAAAGTACAGTTGAGTTTTAAAAATAAGTGTGTCACAAAATAAGAAACACAAAAGGCCAATGAACATATGAAAAATTGTTCCACCTCAGTAAGAACACAAATTAAAAGAAAACTGAGCTCAGTTTTTGGCTATCAAACTGGCAAAGATAAGAGAATAATCCCCAGTGCTGGTGAGGGTGGGGAAAGGCAGGCACTTTACCACATGGCTCGTGGGAATATGAACGGGTGCAGTTTTTCCAGAAGAAAAGTGGGGTACATATTTCTAAAGTCTTAAAACTGTTCATAGTTCTTAACCTAGCAATTTTGCTTTTAATAATTTACCATACTTATAAGTGAGAACATGCGATACTTGGTTTTCTGTTTCTGCACTAGTTTGCTAAGGGTAATAGACTCCAACTTCATCCATGTTCCCGCAAAAGACACGATCCTGTTCTTTTTTATGAGAGCTAGATGATGAGAACTCACGAACACAAAGAAGGGAAAACAGACACTGGGGCCTGCTTGAGGGTGAAGGGTGTGAGGAGGGAGAAGAGCAGAAAAAATAACTATTGGGTACTAGGCTTAATAGCTGGATGATGAAATAATCTGTACAAGAAACTCCTGTGACACAAGTTTACTATATAACAAACCTGCACCTGTACCCCCAAACCTAAAATAAAAGTTCCAAAAATAATAATTTGCCCTAAAAAATAATTAAGGCTAGGCACAAATATTTATGATGGCTGTTCATAACAACATTGATTATATTGGCAAATACCTGGATGAAAGAATATCCAGCAATAGCAATTGGTTGAGCAAACTGAGGCAAGTACATACGATGGATACTACACTGTCACGAAAAATGATGAGATATAATTATCTTGACAAAAAAGTATGTTGGCAAAATATTAAGCTAAAGATAGCTATAAAATATGTGATCTATCTTTTATATTTAAACATTATGGTTTAAATATAAAATATTTGGCCATGCCTGCCTAACCCATGATCCATTATTTGGAATTACTTTCCACCCACAATCTCTACCAAAAGAGGCAGTTTCTTGGCTCTGTTTTAATAACAAGTTGACTTTGGCTGATTGATATGAGGAACCAATTAATATTCTGGCATTCTCTTTCTGGAGAATTGGAAATAAGAGACACAAACAGCAGGCTCACATGCTTGTTGAGATGTGAACTTAAAGGATACTGTCAAATCAGGGGTGGCGTGGCCCTTTTCATCCACAAGCAAGCAGAGGAGTAAGCGGAGAGAGCCTTGTCTGTAGAGAGGAGAGGAAGAGAACAAAGAAACAGAGAATGGTGCTACCTGAGACTCTGATGGGTAGAAGAAGAGGTGTTACCGTCTCCCTCCTCTCACCACTTTTAAACAAGTCCCTTTTAGTTGAGCTATCTTGAGTCATATATGAGTAAACCTCCATGAATAAGTTCCAAAGATCTAGTGTACAGCATGGTAACGATAGTTAATAAAACGGCATTGTATACTTGAAATTTACTAAAAGAGTTGATCTTAAGTGTTCTCACCACACACAAGAAAAAGGTAAAAGGTATGAGGTGATACATGTGTTCATCAGTTTGATAGTGGTAATGATTTCACAGTGTATACATATATCAAAACATCATGTTGTGTACCCTAAATATATACAATTTTTATTTGTCCAATTATACCTCAATTAAGCTGTAGAAAAATAGTAAACCTCTAAGCTTACAGATAGTATTTCTGAAAGATGGAATTTCAAATCAATTTTATGGTCTCAGTACTACTTTTCAGTATTTTCTGATTGCAACATATGACACAAAATGTCAGAAAGTCTACACTCCACTCAGGACTCTGCCATTAACTGAGTGACTTTGGGAAGTCATTTCACCATCTAAATCCTGCGGGAATTTCAAGCAGAGAATTCCAGGCTTTCTGGAGAAGATAGAGAAAAATCATGGGGGTAAGACCCACAGAACTCTGTATCTGCCCACCTTGTAGATGGCTTAAAACCTGAGGAAGAAAGACCAAATAATTCCTGCCCAGAGTAGCAGTTTAGATTTGACTCCTGGTTCAAGTGCTTAATATGTATGAGTTTGGGCAAATTGCTTAATGGGTTTGTATCTCAATTTCTTATCTGTAAAATGGAATTAATTTTGATACTTACTCCATAGGACTATTACAAGGATTAAAATGAGGTAAGTCATGTAAAGTTCTTTGCACAGTCCCTAGAACAAAAAGTAAGCATTGAAGAAAGTGTATCCCCAAAAAAGGTCCTGTTCAAGGAAACGGGATTCCTTCCTTTCCAAGAGACTGATTAATTCCCCACCTCTACACCAATGCTTCTCAAACTTCAGTGTGCAAATGAATCCCTTGGAGATGTTGCCACAATGCTGTTCCATTTAGTACACTTGGGGGAACTGGAGAGGGTCCGCTGAGAATTTGCACTTCCAACTAGTCCCAGGTGATGCCAGTGCAGCTGGTCTGCCAGGCTGGTGGTGTTAACAACTTTGCCTCGAAGAATACCTAACATATAAGGGTTTTTCATACCTATTATCAATATGCAAAAGAATTCATAGATGCAGGAGGCAGATAAGGGGGTGGGTCCCTGGAGAATCTCCGACAGGCCTGTGCACAGGGAGAACAGGGTGGAACCATGGAAGTTACTGTAGTTTGCACGGGGGAGTTCCTCTTCAGTTCCTGTGTGGTGGGTTGGTATTCAATCTGTGAGGTGGGAGCCTGTTAGCAGGAACCCCTCTCACTTTGCTGAGAGTTGTTTTCTTTTTCCCTTTTTGCCTAATAAATTCCATTCCCCTCACCTTTCAATGTGTCTACGAGCCTAACTTTTCCTGGTCATGACACAAGAACCCGGATTTAGCAGAACTACGGGGCAGAAATTCTGCAACAGAATTAACTGTAAAGCTTTAATTGTGGGGCCTTTGGTTACTTAGATGTTCTAGTTAAGCTGGGCTTAAACACTACCATGTTTTCAGTTTCAGCTCCCGGAGCAATGGTTTCTAAAATATATTATTAGTTCACTTTTTGGCTTTGGTGAGTAAGGGACATAATTTAATCTTTCTTTGATGATTTGTGAGGCACTTCAGACCCTTGCAATGCCTCAGGTCATTATTTAGAACATTCATTTTCACTTTCCTGTCCTAAAGATACAGGAGTTATAGGATAAGAAATTGAACTGAATTTGTTCGGATCCCAGGCATGGGCTGAACTCTGTTGACAGGTTTTATGTGTTTCTACTAACTCTTCGGAATGAGCATCGTTTCTTGCCTTATTGTGAAATAAAACATACTATGTGGTTAATTGAAGGGCCCAATTGCGCTCTGGATAGTGGAGTTATATGTAATGCCGTATCATCATACCACACCAGGCATGAAGGTGGGGACCCCTCCAGGGCCACAGCTGAGCACTAAAGGGCACATCCACAGGAAACATGACACACCTTGAGAAGCCCTGGAGCCATTTTACCTCATCAGTTATGCAAATACTCCTTTCTTCTCGTCCTGTTTTGACAAAGGATTAGGGCCATCCAAAGCAATTTTCAAATAAATAAACTCAACACTGCGGCTACTGAGCATTCACAAAAGCTGTGTTCTGCTTTGCTTGCACTGGTGTCACAGAGGATTTCTGTGCCATGGAGTGATCGTTGCTTCACAAGATCTGTTAGAAACCACACGAACCATGCGTCTTGTTCTGCTTTCTCCATTCAGTTCTGTCTGGTTCCTTCCCTCTCCTCCATTCCCCTCCCCACTCTCCTCTTCCCCCTTTCTCCTCCCTCCCAGGCATTCTTGCTGAGAGAAGACCTGTGATGTTTACATTCAAGGAGAAGGCCACATCCTCTCTCCACTTCTCACTCGGGCATTCCTTTTATATCCAATCTTTGTCTCATGAAATTTCTCTGTTAACACAAATTCTATTCTTACAGGGGAACTTGTCTCCTTTTGATGTATTTAAGGGCAGGCACCATTTCTCCTGGATTTCAACTCTTTCTGAATGTCTGCACGTTTCTGCACACACACATGCTTACCAAAGGCTGCAGACAAAGGCTCCTTCTGGGCCCTGAGATTTATCGTCTCCCCCGATCCTTCCTTTTTGGCCATTGATAGACATGGGTGTGGGTGTTTGCTTGTATAACTCTGTGTCATCATCAACACCAATCCAAAACAAACACAAATCTAACTCCAGAAGCGAAGAATGATGTTGATCAATTCTATCCAATAAAAAAATTAATACCAGAAAAATATTTAATTTGTTTTCTAGTAACCTGTTTTTGTTTTGAGACAGGGCTTACTCTGTCACCTAGGCTGGAGTGCAGTGGTGTGATCTCAGCTCATTGCAGACTTGTCTTCCTGGGCTCAAGCAATCCTCCCACCTCAGCTTCAAAAGTAGCTAGGACTATAGGCACGTGCCACCACGCCCAGCTAATTGTTGTATTTTTTGTAAAGACAGGGTTTCACCATGTTGCCCAGGCTAGTCTCAAACTCCTGGGCTCAAGTGATCCTCTCACCTTGGCCCCTCAGAGTGCTGGGACTACAGGAGTGAGCTGCTGCACCTGGCCTTACTTTTTTTGAAAAAAAAGAAAAAGTAAAAAGAAGCAGGTAAAATTAACTTTAATATACTTTAATCCAATATATAAAAATTTTAACATATTCAATGTAAAAAAATTGTCAACAAATTCAATGTAAAAAAAATTGCCAGTGAGACAGATATTTTACATTCTTTTTTTCATCCTAAGTCTTTGAAATCCAGTGTGTATATTACACTAGCTGTGCATCTCAACTGGGGCCAGCCACATGCCAGAGCTCAATAGCCACATATGGCTACTACTCCCACCACCCAACAGAGCAGAATGTAGGTCTTCAGTGTGATTTTCTTGGAGGAGCAGGGCAAGATTTTTCACAGCATATATAAAGGCTACATCATGAAAACTCTTTTCAGATTACTGTATCCAAAGTTTCCCACCCAAGGCAACTGCTAAGAATCTCTCACCCCACTTATCCCAAGTCACCTCACTGCTTGGCCCTACTCTCCCCTTTTCCCTCCTCCTTCTCCACTGCCATTCCTGTCCCAGCCCCTAATACCCAGAACTCTTCTCCAAGTACTTTTACTCCAAGAATTAGTCCTCCTGGAATTGTAGTGCATAAAATCGTTTTATTCACTTATTCTTAGAGGTTCACAGTTCAGCTGGCACCAGCTCGCCATTCTCCCAGATTTCTTGTGGGGGCCATGCCTGGATGAGCACAAGTGATCCCCAGGCAGGAACAGATGAGCCACTCTTCAGATGCACGGGGACTTCACCAAGGCAACCGAGTCTGCCTGCAGTGAAAACGCTCCTGTTAACCAGCCCACTCTTCAGAGCCTTCTCGGGACGGCTGCCAGCACTGCAGCACTATTGGGAGAGGTAACGGGAAGAGAAAGGATTTCTGCTCCATGGTAAACACTGTTTCCTCCCTGAGACTCCTGAGAGTCTTGGGAATTAGAGGGTAGGGGAACTCAGATGCAAAGCAATACTCCCTGGACCCCATTTTTATTATATTTAGCTGTAGGGGCTACAGAATTAATTTTTAATTAATTGAGGTCTGTTTGCACAGCATTTCTGTCAACACCAATTATAGCTACTCTTTGCTTCTCTAAGACTCAGATGTGCTGTCCCCCAAAGACCACACAGGTTGAGTTACATCTTCTGGTGATGGCAGAGGATTTGTGCATGTTTGGCACTATCCTCCCACCCCAAGATTCCTTTCGAAATTCATGGTTTTGGACCATTTGATTGGGATGAAAATAGCAAACTTTTATCATAAAATAGATCCTCTATCCAGGGAGAATGGACATATAATATCTAGATAAGTAGCCTTGACCTTCTTAAGACACTGTTGGAGCTGACTGAATGAACGCACATGATTACAATATCCACATGAAAGAAATGATTGAACTGCCCAGGATCTACCTCAAAATGACCCAGATTTTTATGGGAATCAAAATCAACCCGGAATCTCCAAGGTCATCCAGATCAAGAGAGGCCTATGGCCAATCTGTTGAACCTCTGACGGTTTCTAAACCAATTCAGTACTGGGAGAAATGGTTTGTCCAGGGAGATCATGAATTTGATCAGCATTCAGTTTAGCAACTTTAACTTCATATGAATCACTCAGAGAAAACCTGGCTGAAGACCTGGCTACTCTTGAAACACCCACTTGTATCTAAATATTAAAAAATATCTAATAAATATCAATTGTTATTTTCATTTTTCCCCAGCTGAATCGAGTCATTCTAACACTAAACAGCTTTTTAATATCTTTGACACACTCCTCCTTCTATGTCTGCCAATATTATAATGTATTATTTGGCAGATGATTTTCTCATTTCTTTTCTCAACTTGGCAACCAGAACTGCTTCTCTTGAATTGGCAGAAGTTAAAGATGTCCATTCTTGCTGACTTTTGTGCCCATTCATTGCCAAAAGTTCATAATTTTTAAGATTTTCAAAAATTTCCCTGGTGTGTGTGTGTGTGTATGTGTGTGAGTGTGTGTAGTGGTTATTATCTATAACCAGAGATTTAATACAGTATTTTCCACGTTTACTCTATTGTTTAAAAAGTACCTAACATAGGCCTCTGACTCCTTGAAATCCTCGAGAAATATTTAATTGTCAATTGGGACAAGTTATGCAAGAATTCTATTCACAATCTAATTAACTTAAAGGGTTTTTTTGTTGTTGTTGTTAAATATAAAAGCATGTCCTCCCATGTATGGTAAGTACATCATAATTTTCTCTGAGCTAGTACATTTATGATAATTCTCTCTGCTGATCTAGATGAATAATAATTTCAGAAGAGTTTAAGACAGCTGTGGTACAGTGGAAAAGGTGTCAATGACTTGGACTCTGCCACCAGCAATTTGTGTCTTGGAAGATCACTTAATATCCATGAACCATATTTAACTTATCTGTTAAAACATGAGATTAGATTAGATCCATGGTTTCCCAAGGTGCAAATCCCTAGGGGCCCCCAAATCCACGAGATTTCCAAATCCATACGTATCATGTCTCACTCATGTAGGAATATAGGAATAGCTATTTCTTTCAAATATGTGTAATTGCTGTTCTAATTCATAAAGCTTAAATTTATATAAAATGATCCTTGAATTTATAGCAGCATATTGTCATTATACACCTTTTCAATCCATGGATGGTATAAGTTAGTACAACTATGTGAGAATCCAGAAAATGTTGATGTTGAAAAGAGATTCTTATACTTGAAAAAGCTTGGGAGCCTCCATGGTATAATGATCTGTACGATCTCTTGCAGCAATAAAATTCTATGACTAAACATTTCTATTTTGACAGGGGCCTCTCCGTGCCCTAACTCAAAGGCCTCCCCGAACATGGGCAGATTTGGAGTATCCATCAACTCTCATCATGCAAACCAGAGCTCCCTCTGGTCCTGCCGCACTCTAATTAACTGCAATAGCTCCTGCAAAAGAGAAGGAAATTCCAGATGGGGGCTATTACTGTCTTAGAAGATTTTTTGGGATTCTTCTTTTCCTCATCTCTGTTTCATTTAGCTGTCAGCTCACTTCTGGCTGCATGTTTCTGGAATAGGGAATCTATAGTAATGCTGGTCGCTAAACATGAAGCAGTTAGTCCACTCTCATTTGTAACCGCAGCGTTTTAACTCAAAATGAAACATCTTTTCAAAACAGGGTCATGCAAATATTACATACAAATGACAAACCACTTCTTTTGGGAACCAACTAATTCTTTTTTCACCTTAATGTAGGCCCTAGAATAATCCTGGGTGGTGAGAATTCTTCCAAGGAGATAGGCCTATATGCTCATTTGTGTAGGAAGCCAAGGTTCATGATATAAAAATAAAAAGATATGAATATCTTATAAAGACATAAGAAAGGGACAACTTACTTATTGTGTGTTCCTTAAAGGATCGACAATATTTTATTTACCTGAATCCTTATTTGTGTACCTAAATCCTAGAATTTGTTTATAGTTGTTTTCAATAAATATTTGCAAAATGGTACATTTCCCTAATATAGAAATAAGCATTAGGACTGGAAGAGGATCTTGCCTGCCTCTCGACTAAAGGAGATAAGATGAAAAGTAATCAATCACAGGCTTTGAGTTAATATAAATAATACAAAATAATAAATAATACTATATTTATTAAAATGCTCTTTCTAAGAACTTAGAAAAAATGAGTAATGAGCCAATAGAACTATCAGAACATATCACTGTAAAGTGACAGATACCAATTTTTCCACAAACATACTGAAAATTCACTTTTTTTGGAAATTAGTTTATCAGACTACATGTGGAGTTAGCAAACTACTATGAAACTAGGACATGACTAAAAATGTCAGAGGAATGGCCCAGAGGGAATATTTGCTCCAATCTAAAATGCCAGAGAGTTGGAGGTCCTAAAAACTCTTCAGGAGAAGAATGAGCAAAAATGTTTAAAAAGAGATATAGGTGAATCAAGGTGCTCAAGAAATATACAAGTTAAGTAAAAAGAAACAAAATAGCTGACTTAGAATGTTTCAAAAGTGAGAGGGCATTGGTGATTTTGTGACCTCCAACTGAGTGGTTGGCATGGCAGCAAAGAGAAACTTCAGCGGAAGAGTTATTTACAGGAATAGTACATGTGGAAATTAACATTTTTTTCCTAGTAGCCATTATAATGTGTCTAGCACTATTCTAGGCAATTTAATTTCTCTTCTAATTCCATCTTCTCAATTCTACCAGGTAGGTATGTACAATGTGATCTCATTTTACAGATGAGGCTCAGAGAAGTTTGCCTAAGATGACCCAACCAGACAGTGATGGGGCCAGGATTTGAAGACAGGACCCTAAATCTGAAGCCTATGACCAGTATTCAACACTGCACAACTCCGTTAAGAGATCCTAATGGAAACTAAAGGAGCAAGGGATTTAGGGAGCAACAAGACGAAATTACTGAAGAAGGGAAGTACCTTTGACTATGAAAAGTTCAGGATCTGCTTCTACTAAATGAGAAGAGCTTCTCTGCCACATGTGAGAAAGGTGAAATGGTCCACCAATAAAACAAGAGGTCGAAGCATTATTTTAAAAGGAAGAGAAGGAAGGTATTAGTAGCAGAGACTACTGACATTGCTGCACACTATTTATGAGATTTTTGCCAAAATCCTGCTGCAATGTCTGATAACCACAGCCAACGGCATGATAAATGAAATCTGGCAGTCTGCCATAGGCAGGCGGTGAACTTAAGAGAAGTTGCAAAGAAGGGGTGAGAAAGAAAATTTACTAGATTTTGAGCAGGGAAAAAGTTTTTGCTCAGACAAGACAAACCATGTAAACACAAACTAGACAATAACACAAAGCAGTGTATTATGGGAAGATATACTTTTGATACAAGCTATGAGAAATATAGGAAATCAAGTATTGGTGCTAAATACCATGTATGTATTTTCTCATAAATTTTTTTAAAAGATAATCCTAGTCTGGAAAGTATTTTTAACTACATTTCAATTGCACAAACAAAAAAGAGTGAAGTTTAATTGAGTAGTACAGAAAGTGCTGGACTGAAAGTCCAGAGATTTAAGATAATATCTTCAAACAAATACTTTAACATTGCTAAACTTTAATTTCCTTACTGGTAAAGAGGGCATCATAATAATATTAAGCTCCGAGGATACGGGGGAACATTAAATGCCATGATGTTTGTGAAAAAGTCTTATAAATTGCTGGTACTATTCAATCTTCATCATCATTACCATTATTCCTGCTTAGTTCCTACTCAGCAGTGTGACTTTGCCAGCTATAAAATAGTAGTAGAGATTAAGAGATTAGACTAGATTATCCTTAAACTTTCACATTCTCTGCTTATATAAGTTATTATTTCTCTTCAAACTTAACATAAATATATGTTGCAATAGATAAACAATTAAAATGTGTAAGAAGCTGGGTGCGGTGGCTCACGCCTGTAATCCCAGCACTTTGGGAGGCCAAGGCGGGTGGATCATGAGGTCAGGAGTTTGAGACCAGCCTGGCCAGCAGGTGAAACCCCGTCTCTACTAAAAATACAAAAAATAATTAGCTGGGCCTGGTGGCGCATGCCTGTAATCCCAGCTACTGGGAAGGCTGAGGCAAGAGAATTGCTTAAACCCAGGAAGCAGAGATTGCAGTGAGCCAAGATCACGCCACTGCATTCTAGCCTGGGTGACAGAGCGAGAGTCCGTCTCAAAAAAAAAAAAAAAAAAAAAGTGTAAGAACACAGCATCCCTATGGCCAGTAAGTGGAGAGAAAGAGAAGTTAAACTAACAAAGAGAAAGACAAAGCTGCCCATGTAATCCCATACATTGTGCATGGCACACAGATCTGTCAGTCATAAGAAAACACTTTGAAATTTGAAAGCAGTGGGGTAAAATTTTGAAAAGAATCATCAGTATGCAGACTGAGCCCAATCACACTCCCATTGAAAGGACAGAGACCAATGATAGAATAACACACCAACGCCACTTCCTCATCTATTTGGTAAACTGCTGATTCTACAAAGTGTGATACAGATGTCTGTCACCTCCTCTGTGAAGCCTTCCCCAAATTGCTCTCAGAGAACTATGTGCATCATAAGCTCACCAAGTTATTGATTGTTTCACACGTCTGTCTACCCTCTAGATTGCTAGATCCTTAAGAATTAGAATAGCATCTTACTCAACTTTATAGCCTAGTAAGCATAGGGTCTGGCACATAAAAGGTGCTCAATAATGCTGGATTGTGAATTGATTAATTAAGTGAATGTTGAAAACACAAATTACATGATACTTTGGCTGGCTGGCTCTTAAGTCAACAGAAGACTTCTAACTTCAAATAGCATTTCACAGTCCCTCTAAAATTTCTCTTAAAACATCTATGAATATGAAGGGGAAAAAAAAAAACATACCACTCTGAAAGCTCAGACATTTTGGCAAACCACCATACTAATGGAACTGTGCTAGGAGTGCAGTTTGTAACCCCTTGTGTTATTCTGCCTGAACAGAAAGACAGCCCATCTGAAAAAAGGTACAAAGACCATTCATTTCTCTAAACAATCTGGCTCCCTGGAATAAGAATGCCAGATCTGTTTCAACCCAGAAGAGGGATAGTTGACCTTTACTGGCTAGCTACTGCTTTTGGAAGCTATCAGAATATTATTTTTCATACCTTCTTCAATGGATGAAGATCCAACTTATGAATTATAGGTAAAAGAAACCAAAACAAATGGAATGGAAACCGTAATCAAAGACATAATGTTTTAAATATCATGAATTGAAAAATGTCTCAAGTATGCAGATTCAAAGAGCTTACAATATTTCAGATTTTGTGTGTGTGTGTATGTGTGTAAAATACCTGCAGCTAAGTGCATTCTTGGAAGAGATTTAATATGAGTATAAAAAAACTCTTTAAGCATCCAGACAGGAATAGTACATTGCATGTAAAGAAGGGAAAGTCAGGCTGCTCTCAGAATTTTCCTTTCTATTATTATATGTCAGAAGGAAATTAAGCAAAATGTACAGAATTTTGAGGGCAAACGTTGTCGTTCAAGATTTCACACCTAGCTCTTATGATTCTTTTAGTTGCAAATGCAAGGAAAATCAGTTCAAACTGGCATTAGGGGAAATAAATGAATATATTGGCTCACAAATCTTCCAATGTAAGTTTAGGTACAGCTGGATCCAGGGCCTCAAATAATGTCATTCTCCTGCTCTCTCTTCCTCCCCACCAATCTTGCTTCATCCTGTCTCTGCCTTTCTTTCTATATTTGTCTCATTCTCTCCCACTTAAAGGACATTGACCCTTGAACAACATAAGGGTTAGAGACACTGACTCCTGTGCAGTTGAAAATCCACATATAACTTTTGACTCCCCTAAAACTTAACTACCAATAGCCTACAATAACATAAGTAATCGATTAACATACATTCTGTATGTTATATATATGATATGCTGTATTCCTACAATAATCTATAGGAAACAAAATTTTACTAAGAAATCATAAGGAAGAGAAGATACAGTTACTATTCATTAAGTGGAAGTGTATCATCATAAATATCTTCATCCTTGTCATCTTCACATTGAATAAGCTGAGGAGGAGGAAGAGGAGGAAGAGGAGGAGCTGGTCTTGCTGTCTCAGGGGTGGCAGAGGTGGAAGAAAATTCATATGTAAGTGGACTCATGCAGTTCAAACCCGTGTTGTTCAAGGGTCAACCATACTGTGTTGCCAGATGATTTTGCCAACTGTAGTTTAGCTAATGTAAGTGTTCTGAGCGTGTTTGAGGTAGGCTGGGCTAAGCTGTGATGTTCAATAGGTTTTAATGAACACATGTGTACACTCTTTCCCTATCCTAAGAAACACGGCCAAAGAAACCATTTCCAGCCCACATTGTTTTAGTTCGTGTTTCAAATGGAAGATAGATTCATGCATCCATGAGATTTTAATCTCATGAAAATCTTCTGGTTACCTGTACTCAGAACATGTCCCATCACCATGAATAAGAGGTTGGACCATTAATGGTCATGCCTGGCTCATTCAATGCTCCTACAGCCAGGGGATACACTGTGATTAACAGTCCAACAGAAACTAATGAGATGGGAGAGAGGCAGTTCCTTCACAGAAAAAAGGGTGGATGGACAATAAGAGCAAACGTCAACTATTAATACATTTCCCTCCATGTCTGCTTAACACATACTCACACACATCTCTGCATATTTAATTTCAAAAGTGCCTCGACTTAATGTTTGTCCAACTAATGTATATCCCAAATCACACTTACTCCAAATGAAACAACCCAGAAACACATACAGTCAGCAACCCATCTCCACTTCCAGGATCTCTCAGTGATGCACACAGCTCTCACACCCAGATATGGTACCTCTTGGTCCAACAACCTGCAGTTTAAATGATTAACATAATAATCCCCTACACTTTCATTACACAGTAGAGAAGGGAAAACAGGATATCTCCAATTAAAACTCCATTTAGAAAGGGTGACATGACATATATCACTGCATGTACCATGCTCTGCAGAATGGCATAGCAAGGATTTGCATCTTAACAGTGGAACCAGTCTGACTGCCCCCAGGATTTGCTCTGTGGGCAGACCACCCAAATTCGTTATTCTTTAAAGCTGAGCCTGAAATAAATGCCAGGAGGGGGTCCCTTCTAGAGGTCCTGCCCCTTAGCATCCCTCTTACTTTTGTTATTGTTGCCTTAGAAACATAACAACCCCAAGCTCCTTGGGGTTGGCATTTATCTGGCAATTCTGCACCTGTAAAACTCCAGACAGCTACTGTTGGAGCCTACTTCTATGAATGAACACACCAGAAAATCTTGTCTTGTCATGTCCTTGATTATGGACCAGATTCTTCTGCATATCTGTCCCTTAGCAACAGGTCTTAGCCTTCAGCTAAATGACTCTTAAGTAGGATGTTCAGGTAGAACTAATCTAGCTGTATGCCCAGGCTGAATCCCATTGGCTGGCTGTTTACTATGGACTGAATTACCTTTACCACCAGCAAGTTCTTCACAGGAGAGCAGGAGAGTGGGGAGGGACTTAAAGGATCAGTCTTCCAGATTTCTGAAATTCCTCCTGTGTCCCAACCACATCCCCCACTGTGTCTCCCACCTCCCAGCCTCTGCCAACACTAACTTCAGCTTGGGGCAGGGATATTGGCTTTTGCAGTTCCAAGAGCTGCAGGATTATCTGAACAATCTCAGTCTAAGATTACTGCTCATATCCAAATGGGAGAAAGGCATCTCTTAATGAAGTTACAAACTATTTCCTTCCTGCTTTCAGGGGGATCAATTTATACCGAAGCTTTTTCTTTTCTTGAAAGACATGCAAAAAGCAGACATCCTGAACTCTTGACAATTCCCCTAAAGCTCTAGCCTCAGTGGGCACATGATCTGAGTCCAAAGAAATAACAGGTGACCATTTGGCCACATGTTTCAGAACAGCATGACAAGGAATGGCAACTTTCCTGCCCAGGGTATAGGAGTGCTCACCATCCTGCGCCACACTTAACCAACTCTTCATTGTAGAGTCTGTCTGTAGCCATGGCCTACCCCTAATACCAATGCTATCCTTTTTGAGTTGTAAAGCATAGAAAAACCACTCATACAATTTTTTTTAAAAAAAAGGAAATGTATTGGCTTGTATGATTGGGAAGTCGAAAAGTAACACTTCAAGCACAGCTGGATTAAGGATCTCAAACTATTCACCAGGGCTCATTCCCACTTTCTCTTTCTCTCTCCCTCCATCTATTTATCTGTCTATCTGTCTATCTGTCTATCTATCATCTATCTGTTTACACCTCTTTTTCTCTGCCTCTCTCAGATCTACTTCTTTCTCTCTTTTGTTTGTTTTATTTTGTTTAAGTTAACCTCATTCTCTCTTGCCATAGATGGACCCTGTTCACATCACAGGAAAAATGGTCACGGACAGCCCAACCCTACATCCATACAGTTCACAATCCATCCAGGTAATTTATTCAAGGACCATGATTGGCCCTATTTAGAGTGTATGCCCACAGTTTTGATAAGTATTTGTGGACAGGTTATCACAATTAACCAGATCTGGGTATGTGTACATGCTGAAATGATATTTACACTAAAAATACAGAGGTCTGGAAAGAAAATCATCCTCAACCAAAAATCCAAGATACTGGGTAGAAAAGTACAATGTTCCATCACTCTGACAGACTTGTCTTCTCTGCTTGAGGATATTCCCAGATATTCATGGGCTCAGAAAATATACTATCCATTTATCTTTTTTGAAAAGAGTACTTGAAGAATTTCACCAAACCAAAAAAAAATGAACCAACATAACTATATTAAGAAAAGAAATGTCCAGATACTAAAAAATACTGGTGTACTTCCTTTCCTTGGTCTTGACCTTAAATTTGAAAATCAAGTTTTATTTGTGTTTTCAGGTAGATCTTGCCATCCTGGGGTGATACTTGCCCCCAATCTCTTTTTCAACATTACTTCTCCTTTGGCTCTTTCTCCAATTCTGGAAATCCAACTCTCAAGTCACATTCTTTATAACACATTTTAGATAGCATCTCTATTAGATTTGACCAGTTAACTAGCATAATTGCTACACAGCTACTAGAATGGCTAAACTTCAAAATACTAACATCACCAAATGCTGATAAGGATGTGAAGCAACAGAAACTCTCATTCATTGCTGTTGGAAATGCACAATGGTACAGCCACTTTGGAAGAGAGTTTGGCAGTTTCTTACAAAACTAAACATAGTCTTACCATACCAGTCAACAACTGTACTCCTAGATAGTTACCCACATGAGTTGAAAACTTATCTCAACACAAAAACCTGCACATGAACATCTATAGCAGCTTTATTAATAATTACCCAAACTTGGAAGCAACCAAGATGTCCTTCAATAGGTGAATGTGTAAATAAACTGTGGTACATCTGGACAATGGAATATTATTCATCAAGAAAAAGAAATTAACTATCAAGCCACAAAAAGCTGGGAGAATCATAAAAGCATATTGCCAAGTGAAAATAAAAACAGTCCGTAAAGGGTACCTATGTATGATTCTGACTATATGAATATTCTGGAAAAAGCAAAACTTAAAATCACAGTAAAAAAAAAAAACACAATAGAAACATCAGTGTTTACTAGAGGTTTGGGGTAGGGGAGGGTGTAGTAATGGGGGAGCACAAGGGATTTTTAGGGCAGTGAAACTGTTCTGTATAATACTGTAACGGTGGATACATGACATCATGCATTTGTCAGGACCAGTAGAACTGTACAAAACAAAGAGTGAGCCCTAATGTGAACTATGGACTTCAATAATAATGTATCAATATCAGCCCATCAATGGTAACAAATGTATCCCACCAATGCGAGATGTTAATGATAGGGAAAACTGAGGACATGTATGGAACTGTGTACTTCTTGCTCACTTTTGCTGGAAACTTAAAACTGCTCTAAAAGTGAAGTCCAATAATTTAAAAGAAAAACAAAACCATAGTTGGCTAAAGCATCTTTGGGTGCCAGAAATAAGAAAGTGAAAAACAAAATGTGGGTATGTCAAAAGGAGACAAGAGCCAATCTAAAAGAGCTCCCAGTGGTCAAAACTAGATGAACTTATATAACAAAATACGTAACTATAGTATTGGTTTATAGCTTATACAACAAATAAATATCCATGAGTCCATACCGATGTAAGTAAATAACAAAATAAATAAATAAACAGAGAGAAGAGACAACTCTCCCTTACAGAATAATTCCAATGAATAAATATGGAAGGAATGAAGGAAATAGAAAAACACCATTTGAACACCAGTAATAACTGCTGCAGGCAAGTTCTACTGATAAATGCTAAAATTAGTGGGTGAAAGTTTGAAGAGGAACAGAATATTTGCATAGTCCCAAAATATTGTCCGCAAATTACTTACTATTTATAAAGGAAAAGAAGTTACTATACAATGGAGAAGCATAGCAGATGCCACCTTAACTGAGTGGTCAAGGCTAACATCACCAGTAATAAAATATATTGAATCATGTACCCACTGATGCGATGTATTGAGAAGGGTGCATAACCCCTGCAGTATTTCTCTCTTAAATGCAAAATCTCAATCTTACCATGAGGAAACATCAGTTAAATCCAAATTGAGGGATATTCTACAAAATACCTGATCAGACTCTTCAAAAAGTATGAAGATCCTGGAAGACCAGGAAAGGCTGAGGAACCGTCACACATTTGGAGAAAACTAAGTGCAATGAGAGATCCTGGATAGGTATTAGGCTCTGAATGTGTCCCCCAAAATTCATATGTTGAAACTGAATGGCCAATGTGATCGTATTAAGAGGCAGGGACTTTAAGAGGTAAACTGACAGGAATGCAGCTCTCATGGATGGGATTAGGGCCCTCATATAAGGGCTTCAGGGAGTGGGTTCACCCTCTTCCACTATTCCACCATGTGAGGACACATGCTTAGTCCCCTTTTGCCCTTTCTGTTCCTTCTGCCATGTAAGGACACCTAGATGTCACCATCAATGAGAAACAGACCCTCACCAGACACGGAATCTGCCGGCACCTTGATATCGGACTTCCCAGCCTCCAGAACTGTGAGAAATAAATTTCTGTTGTTTATAAATGACCTGGTCTCAGCTATTTTATTCTAGCAGCACAAACAGACAAAGACAATAGACTTTCCACCAGGAAAGGGACATTAGTGGAAAAACGTAAAATTTGAATAAAGTCTGCAGTTTAGTTCATAGTACTGTATCAATGTCAATTTTTGAGTTTTGATAATTGTATCATGGTTATGTAAGATGTTAACATTAGGGAAGTTGGATGAAAGGTATATGTAAACTCTCAGTACTGTTTTTGTTACACCTCTGTAAGTCTAAGCTTATTTCAAAATAAAAACTTAAAAACAATAGTTGGTCTTGTTCTGTGCTGGCATTTGTTACCAGTGTGTAAACTGCCCATGGGACTGGGAAAATTAATAACTAGAAGTGTTTCCTTTCCCCAAAGACAGAGACATATGAACAATATAATCATTTTCATTGATGAGAAATCTGAAGAACAATTTCTATATTTTATAAGTTAATACCAAACACCCCTAATATTTGGCATGTCATCTTCCATCTAAACCTGTGAGTATTTCAGTGCCAAATATTAGTACAGAAAATGTGGTGCCCAAAGTAGGTTTTGAAAGTCTAATACAATAGTATATTATTATAAGATATGGGAAGTAGTGTTCAGTTGCCTGGGTTTGAATCACTATTGATCCCCTTAGCGGCCATGTGTTTGGAAAAGAAACCCATCCTTTATGTGCCTCAGTTCCTTCATCTGTAACATAGGAAACACGAGACCACCTGCCTCATGAGGTTGCCTGAGGACTACATGGGTTATTAAATACAAAGCCTCTAGAATAGTGCCCGGCCCACAGTCAGCACTAAATCAAAGTTCACTGCTATGGTGGTGGTTGTTATATAAACTGCACAGGGAATGGCACTTGGTTTTGAAACCTAGCTGCCTTATATTTTTGTTTTCATACTTTTCCATACTTTTCAAATTTGCTTTAACCACTTTTATTATAAAAACAATAGGCTTCTATAAAAGATCTATACCATACATTTGTAATTTTTGTAAAGAAAAATTCACAGAGACATGTAATTTTCCTCTCCAGACTCATTTCTTTCTCACAAATCTCACAATCTAGCCATAATTAATTTCTCTGTAGCCTTTCTCCATATCTCACTCTATGCATCTCTTCATCTGTATCATTTGTAATATTCTTTATGATAAACCAGTGAAAGTGAATGTTTCCCTGAGCTCTGTGAGCTGCTCTAGCAAATTAATCTAACCCAAGGAGTGAGCTGTGGGAACCCATATTTACAGCCATTCAGTGAGAAGCACAGGCAAATAACTTGCGGCTTGTGATCGGCATCAGAAGTAGGACTCAGGACGGGCACAGTGGCTCACGCCTGTAATCCCAATACTTTGCGAAGCCGAGGTGGGCGGATCACCTGAGGTCAGGAATTCAAGACCAGCCTGACCAACATGGCAAAACCCCATCTCTATGAAAAATACCAAAACTAGCCAGGCATGGTGGTGGGTGCCTGTAATCCCAGCTACTCAAGAGGCTGAGGCACGAGAATTGCTTGATCCTGGGAGACAGAAGTTGCAGTGAGCCGAGATCATGCCACTGCACTCCAGCCTGGGTGACAGAGGGAGACTCTGTCTCAAAAAAAAAAAAAGTTTGTAAGAATGTGGAATGTAGCACGTAAGTTATTGACTAAAATAAGCATAGATCTGAGGTTTCATGTATTCAGTGTATGCATTACCCCACCCCCTCCCCAGTTTTCCATCTCCGACTCCCTCTACCCTGAATTGAAATTTCTTACTAAACTCTCCTTTGTTTACCTCTAGGGATCTGTTCTGCCTGCTGTGGTCAAAACACAGAGGCAGGATTTCTAAATGATGGGGATAAGTTGTGAAGAAAATAAAATAAAAGGAGAGGTGAGGTTAGAAAAAACAATGGAAGAAATGATAGCAAACTAGCCCCTGCACAAACCAGGGAAGTAGTAGATGCTCTTTAATCACCTTAGGATTTAACCAGAGAAACTGGAGGCATCTCCTCTATGCCTCTTGGTCAGTTGCATCTTCTCTCTTTCTTGTGGAGGTCACCCCAATGGAGGTCACCCCAAGAGCTAGGGTAATCAACCATTCCAGTTGGTTTGACACTGAGGTTCCCAAAATATGGGATTTTCAGTACTAAAACCAGGACAGTCCCAAGCAACTGAGAGAGTTGGTCGCCCAACCTGTGGTTTTTGTTTTGTTTTGTTTTTTTACAGTGTATCTGAGATCCATGTTCACCTCAGGGCTCCTACCTTCTTATTTCATTTACATAGCAATCAAGTATTCTTGACAGAAAAGACAGATCGATCCTTATAAAATTTAAGCACAGAAAAGAATGCTTATGAGAACTTTTTTGAGAAAAGACAAAGCCACATCTAAGCTGTAAATAAATCACAGCAGAAAGCTTTTGGAAACTAAACATTAATATTTGGGAAGGATAAAAATGAGGGCTAAGTTAATATTATGGGCAAAAGACAGTGGGTTATTATTTTTTCAATAGAAAGATAAAGCCTTAAAGCTAATGGTTCTCGGGATCAAGACTCTTTAGTGCAACTGAAATAAAGTTGGCAATGCATGTGCAAAAGTATGTCAGAAAACTTGGACCAAAAAGAAAAACACATTATAGAAAAAGAAAAGGGAGAAATAAAGGAGGGGAAAATAATATTTGCATATTCTGTTAAACAAAATTAATATGCAATTATAAGTATTTAAATATTCATACTATGTAAATGCCTTTTGCAAATGAGATTATAGATTTGCTTGCAAATAGTAAGTGTGCTAAGTAAATGTAAGGGGCTATTATTTAAAAACACACACACACAGAACTAGAGAATGATATTGGCAACAGTCCCCACAGAAATTTCAAGCTTCCAGTAAGACACCTTCTATGAAGAAATGTACACTGCCCACAGCTTCCCTACAGCTAGACAGGGGTTAGCAAACAAGAAACAAACATTTATCTGGCTTGCGGGACAGTAACGTGGTGAGTTTCAGGAGGGACATTCAGGGGACAGAGTTTTCAGTCTTATGATTGCACCACAAGGTTTCTCTGGGGAAGCAGGGCCAACTTAAACACAGCCTTACCCTGAGTAAATGGCCTTCCAGCTCCAGTACTTGTCACTGTGGCACATCTGTGCTGCCACAGCCCACCTAACTCCCCTCCTACCCCTCATCCAAAGAGCTGACAAAGCACAAGGACTGCAAGGGAAGCTGAAGTCGCTGCGTGTTTAGATCAGTTCTGCAGGACACAGCAAAATTCAAAATGGATTGTGACCTGCTGATAATCTTTCACGGCTAACCAAGTGATCATTGATTAAAAATAGCTTTGAACATGTATCACACATCTATTTCAGGCCTCGTTTTATTTGGAATGCAAATACTGCTGGAAGCCAGAGCTACATGAGCAGCAGCTGGAAATCTACTCAGACATTCTAGCCAATTCACATCAAGCCTAGCTGGCAAAATTAATGCCATTCTGTGGTCTCAGTGAAGGAGAGATTGTTAATTATGCCCCACTGCCCAGTGGCTTCTATTATGGACACATCTGGACTGAGAGGCTCATTTGAAAGCCCCAATTTCACTGCTTCCCAGAGTCTAAACCAAGTTGAAAAATTGATTTGGAATGAGGAGAGGGTGGCACATGCAAACTGCCTCACCCATAGAGTCCAGGTAGGTTCTAAGGAAAGTGCGTCCTAGTTTCAAAGGTTCTTTTGTGCCTCCAGTGCTCACATTTTCATCAGTGATTCTTAGCAGTTCCTAAAATGCAGTGTTTGGACAGGTTTCTCAGTAAATAATATATAAAACACACATGCCATCCCTGCAACTCAGGGCTAAGAAGTTTGGTTTCTGTGGCGCCCTCAACCACCGCAGGCTGTGATATTTTCATCTCTTAAAGAAAGGCAGGCTGGGATCTTGTCTGTTTTGAACAAAAAGCCTTTCAAGGAATGTCTATGCCCTGCATTAACAAACATAGATCTTTGTTCTGAGGAAAACTTCCCTCCAAAGATCGCGGACTCCTGTTTTGGCAGCGGGAACGGCCTAGTGGAGACTGCCCTGTTGGAGGTGTCATCTTTGAGAAGAAAATTAAAACAGATTATCAGTCAAACCCAGGGTGGCCATTGAAATCCTACAGGGCTCTAATTTTAGCAAACAAGCCATTTTTTATTGCACTTAGACCTCAAATAACTCAGGGATTTAACCTCCTTAGGCTCTGCTCCAACTTTGCATGAGACCACCAGTGTTCAGTTAGGACAGAAGCAGCCTCCCACCAGGCAGCGGCCCCAAAGTGGGGACATGTGACCAGATGTCCCTACGTGAGGTGTGTCAGATGTCCCTACATGAGGTGATGTCAGAAGCACTGGGAAGTTATGTTGCCTTACCTCTCCCTACCCTCCCTCAAACTGCCCGATGACTACCATTCATTTCAAATGTGTTCCTTTACGCTAAACCTTTCAAGGCGTCCTCCTTAATAAAGTGTAATTGCTCTTGGAGGGGGGTAATCATGCTTTATTAGTCATTTATAGCTGATAGTGGCTGAGTTTCCAAACTTTTTCTGACAGCAAGATTTACTGGAGGGAGTGAGAAGCAGCTGTCCCTAAAGGAAAGCAGCATGGTTAGGGGTACTGAAAATAAAGTCCACTGGAGACCTTGTTAATAATTTTGCCTGAAACCAGCCTTGCTTAGGCCACTCTGACTTGCGTAAATGACTTGGTAATGGATCAGCTTTATAGAAACCAGTCTTTGATAAGATTGAGGAAAATCAACCAACCAAGGAACTTGAAAATTATAGGGAGCAATATGTAAGCTCAATTTTAAAATAGCTTCTGTGCTGCAAGGGCTGCCCAGCAATGTGCCAATTAATGCAGAGATCATGCATTTTCATCCCTGGGAAGCATTTTTTTTTTTTTGGAGACGGAGTCTTGCTCTGTCACCCGGGCTACAGTGCAGTGGTGCGATCTTGGCTCACCGCAACCTTGGCCTCCCGGGTTCAAGCGATGCGCCTGCCTCAGCCTCCCGAGTAGCTGGGACTACAGGCGTGCACCACTACACCCAGCTAATTTTTGTATTTTTAGTAGAGATGGGGTTCCACCATGTTGGTTGGCCAGGATGGTCTCGATCTCTTGACCTCATGATCTGCCCACCTCGGCATCCTGGGAAGCATTTAAATAGAGTTTTAATTCCCTTTCTGACAATGATGCTAGAGTGGGCATTTTTGCCCTAGGCAGGGGTTGCAACTAGATTGAGTTGGAGATCCATTCCAACTCTAAGGTTCTGTTAGTTTGCTTAGTTATCTCATGGACACCCACGATTCTGACCACAGGAGCTAAAGTCAGTGTGGTACCATGATGGCCAAAGCAGGAACCCAGGCGCCCACAACCCACAGGATCAGGAACTCTGGACCCCACAACTCATTTGTACTGCTTTGAACCGCCTGGGGACCAAAGAAAAAACTCCAAACTCCTGTGGTCTAAACATAGACATTCTTCAGAGGCAAGGTCACACCGTTTGTTCCGGACCCCTAGCTCTGAAAACAGCCTCATGCTGAGCTGCCCAAATTCCACAGGATAAATGGTAGTAGCTTAAGGAAGCACTTGTTACATTTTTTCTCCCATGAAACTAAATGCTGAGACTACAAATGATGGTTCCAGCCCAAGCTAGAATGACAGGTTCAGGTCAGATTTGGAAGCCAGGTGGGATCCAGAATTGCTCATCAGTAAGGTTAAGGATGGAGCCTGAGTTCAGAAACCTAATGGAAGAAGCATGGAGACGTGGAAAGAGCAAGTGCTTTGAAACCATACAGATTTGCATTCAAATTCCAGTTTTACTGCATGATCTTCAGAAACATACTGAGGTTTTCTTAGCCTCAGCTTTCCCTCATAGGAAAAATGAAGCTTTAAGGAATTGTGTAAAAATTAAATCAGATAGAATATAGGCGGGGGAAAGAAAATCCTAGGCTCAGAGTAGGCATTGTATAAAGGTGAATTATCTTGCTCCATACCCCCTTGGTGTGTGGTTCTTGCACCTGGCTGCAGGTAAGAATCAACTGGGGAATTTTTAACATCATTCTTATGCCTAAGCTTCCCTTTCCTGGAGATTCTGATGTAATTATCTATGATGAGATGCAGTCATTTATACTTTAAAAAAATTTTTTTAATCTTCCCAAGATTGAGACCCATTGCCCAAGTATATCAGAATGAGCATTATCCTTGGATTTGAAATTTTCTATTATGGTTTAGGCAAATATTTTACTTCTCTGAGCCTTCATTTCTTTATTAAAAAGAGGAGTAATATTCTGATTTTTATAGGTTTATTTTGAATATTTGATGAGATACATTTTTTAAAGCTCCTAAAAGAATAACTGACAATTAGTAGGTGCTTAATAAATATTCATTTCTCTCACTTTCTTTTCTTATCATTAGTCAGGGAACACACAAGTGCCAAAATCTTAGTGATATAAATAAGTATAACAAACATGAGATATCACCAGACAGCCTTGAAATTAAGATGATTACCAAATATCTCAGGCAAAACTGCCTTAGTAATCTTCTGCTGGAAGACGGAGTTAAATCCTAGGATAGGGATGGCAAATGTGTTGTACATTGTCCCAATCCTCCCTTCCATGCTCATGGCAGATACCACTAATCAATTGCAGCACTCTTCTCTATCATGCCCAGATGAGGCTTCAAAGTCCTTTCCCACACAGCTCTCCCAGGCTTCCACTCACAATCAGAGCTAGCACATGTATTGAGGCAAATTTTCCTTCCCTATCATAGGTCATGGGCCACCGTACACCTGCAAATGAGGCTTATTTCAAAGATGCTTAAGTGGATTCTCTGGTGAGTGGGGAGTGTGTGACCAGAGACAAAGCCAGACCCAAAGGGTGCCCCCGTTCTGTGCAATCTCATCTATGCTAAGCCAAGAATCTGTGCTTCTGGTTAGTGCAGGGAATGCAGTGAGAGGAGTGAGTCAATGCCAAGCAAGAAATGAAAGAGCTGCCTGGTGCTCTCAAGGTGTGTCTACCATCCCCAATTTCCAGGAAGTGCTATCAGATTGTTTCCGAAAGCCAGATCATTTCTCTGATTTAAGGAATGTGAAACTAATGATTGCAGTGCTTCTCCCCAAAGGCAATAGGCAAAGGCTCTGATAAGAAAGCCCCCATGAAGCTCCAGTTTGTGCTGAAAACCTGACATTGGTGCCTGCAGGCTTGCAACAGCTGAGACCTTGTGAACACCAAGGTCAGAGGACTGGTGCGGGTGGCTGGGATCCTCGCCCACTGTGCCCATCAAAGGACAGCCAACACTTGTGCAAATGGAGACTTCTGCTACAACTCCTTATTGTTAATTAACCCCTTTGTAGGCCATAAGCATGTTCACTTGATAGAGTGTAGCATTAGCTCCTGCTGGGCAGAGTTGTGATGGGGTTGAGCTGATTGCACAGCAGGAACAGGTTATAATTCTGATAACCTTTTTAAAAAGCCTTTTTATTGGGGATCTTAAATAAAATTGTAACTCGCTACACTTGATCTTTCCCATTTTTTTTGTTTTTCGTTTTTTTTAAAAGACTGAGTGCTTTTCTTTGTAAAAAAAAAAAATTCAAGAATGAGAGCTGGGAAATAGAACTACTGCAAATGGAAATGAAGGGTTGGGTTTGTTCAATTTTTTTGTTTGTTTGTTTGACCACTGAAACCTGCCACATTGTCCCTTCATTTTCCTTCCCAGTGTGGAAAAGTCAGCACAGTAGCTAAAATCACAAGGAGGGGAGGGGGTTAGAGAGCTGTGAAGAGGCATGGACAGGCAGCCCAAAAACCAAGGATGCAGGGCAGGAGCCAGTGAGACCTAGGTCAGGAAGGAGATAAGATGTGGAGGTGGTGGGCAGAAGAGACAGCAATGTAGTTGGGAGATTAAGTAAATAAGTAACTATATTGAACATAATAGGAGCCAAAACCTCATTACTGAAGTAGGTATTTATAAATACCAAAAGGGGGAAATCTAGCAAATAATCCTGAGGGGCTGGATTGAAACAGGGGTATTAGTATGGACTTATGCTTTTATTATATGTATATATAACATACATAGAGATTGATATCAAAATCATATAGATGTATAAATACATACATATGTAGCTAGACAGACATGAAAAATGTGTATTTTTCCTAGCTCTGTCCACTGAATGGGCCTAAAACAATGATACCCCAGTAGCAATTAACATACTGATTAACCAGATCTTGGCTTCTAAATAGTATCCTTTATTCAAAGAAACCAAGGATCCTTAGGAAAATGTCTGATTCCAGGGCTGAAACAGGTAATATACAAGTTGCACTTGGAACATCTTCTTATGCCAGAAAATAAGGAAATGCTCAATGAACAATGGGAATATGTCAAAACGACACAAAAACCAGCTTGAAAGGGTCAAACTTGCAGTGGTTTAAGCATAGAAAATAATATGCTATTTCTTATAGTAAAATACCAGCTCATAAAAATAGAACCAATGATGGAAATAGACACTCATCATGTGGAAACTTACATAAAGGCAGTTGATTCAGTCAATGGATGCTAAGACCAGAGTTGGAAGTTTGATAAGGAACAGGATATTGACTAATTTCAGAAATGAAAATATGTTCCCACAAAACACAAATAAATTGCAAAAGGCAAAATGTTGAATTTAAGTAGGCGGGAGCTGGCAGACAATGTAGTTGAGCAATCGAGGTTAGCATCACCAGTGGTGATGACATGTGCCACTGGGTGTGAGGCACTGAGAAAAACAAAGCAGCACTTCCGTAGAATTACTGCCCAGAATTTATAACCTCACTAAAACCATGATGAAACATCTGGTGGGCCTGGCTTGGTGGTCATTCTACTGAATGAAGGACCTGTACTCTTCAAAGCTGTCAAGCACATGGAACACAGGGATAGACACAGAAGCTGTAGCAGTTTGAAGGAATCCGAAGAAACATGACAATTACATGAAACACAGGCTCATGGATAATATCCTGGAACACAAAGAAAAAGCAGAGATTTGGGGACTCATTGGCAAATGGGGTCTGTGGACTGGACAGTGTTATACCACTGTTGATAACCTGATATGAAGGATCATATGCTGATTCTGTAGGAAAATGTCTTTATTTGGGGAAAATGCGTACTAGAACGGGAGGGTGGTGATATCGCATCTTTTTTCACCTTCATCTCTAAAGGTTCAGAAAAACACTAATGCAGCTATAAGTAGAGAGAGAATGGGCAATGGAGCAAATGCAATAAAACGTTACAACTGGAGAATCTGGCGAAGGGAGTACAGGAGTTCTTGATATTATTCTGGAAACTTTGAAATTACTTCAAAATAAATGAAGCAATAATATATATATTATATAATACATATACACACCTACACACATTCAGGGATCTGCAAATTAAAACTGCAATGAGATAACACTATACAACCACAAAAATGGCTAAAATTTTAAAAGATTGACAGCACCAAATGTTGGAGAGGATATAGAGAAACTGGCTTCCCATGCACTGTTAGTAGGAGTGTAAAATGTTACAACCACTTTGGGAAGAGATCTGACAGCTTCTTACAAAACTAAAAGTATACCCTATGACCCAGCAATTCCATTCCTAGGTATTTTGCCAAGAGAAATGAAAATGTATGTCCAAAAAATACTTGTACAAGAATACTCAGAAGTTTTATTCATAATAAGCAAAAATCAGAACAAGCCCACATATCCATCAAAATAGGAAAATAGACTATGCTATGTTTATACAATCTAATACTACTCAGTAATAAGAAGGAGCAAGGTACTAATATGATCAATAATATGGATGAATGGCAAAAACATTATGCTGAGTGGAATAAAGCTTATACAAAAGACATACTGTATCATTCCATTTATATGATGTTCTAGAGCAGGTATATATGGTGAGGGGGATATCAGAACAGTTGTTACCTGGGGGGATTGGTGTGGAGAGGCAGGGAGTACCCCAGGGGAGGAGCATGAGGATACTCTCAGGTATGGTAATGTTCTTTCTTGATAGAGGTTTGAGTTACACAATGTAGGCATTACTCAAAACTCATCAAATGGACCACTTAAGATGTGTGCATTTCCTTGTGTGTAAATTTTACTTCAAAAGGAAAGAAAAACAATCAACAAATCTTAAGCTAGGGTTATTGATCCACATACTAAAGTATTGAGAGGGAAGTGTACTGACGTCAGCAACTTGCTTTGAAATGCATCCTAAAGATGAATTGGATCCATGGATGCACAGGGAGATAAATAGATATGCAATAAAACTAGTATAGTAAAATGTTAACTGTAGAATCTAGCTGATAGAGACACGAGTATTCTCTGTAAATTTCTTTTATCTTTTCTGTATGTTTGAAAATTCCCATAATAAAGTGTTGGGAAAAAAATACGTTAAGAAAAAACTTTTCTGTGGACTAGAAGGCAGAACCACTAAAGTGAAAACAGCATAATGCAAAGTAGTTGGTACAAGTAAAAGGCCTGGACAAAGTGCACTGGATGATTTCTCCCAAGTGTGTGTCCTAAGAGAAATGAGATGTAGGGACATCTATGGGTCATCTCTTCCATCAACCCTAATGTTAGAGATCACTCAGAATGACTACTCTTTAGACCACCGATCGATAGAATACTCTATGCCACCAAATTGACCTAACCATTTTTACTTTGTCTTCTGAAAGTGCTACCAGTTAACTAAATTGCATGAAAACAGCTTGTTTGAGGTAACAGAATGTTCTTTTTTTTTTTTTTTTTTTTTTTGTTGTTGTTGTTGTTGAGGCAGAGTCTCGCTCTGTCGCCCAGGCTGGAGTGCAATGGCGCTATCTCTGCTCACTGAAAGCTCCGCCTCCCAGGTTCACGCCATTCTCCTGCCTCAGCCTCCTGAGTAGCTGCGACTACAGGCGCCCGCCACCACGCCCAGCTAATTTTTTTTTTTGTATTTTTAGTAGAGACGGGGTTTCACCATGTTAGCCAGGATGGTCTCGATCTCCTGACCTTGTGATCCGCCCGCCTGGGCCTCCCAAAGTGCTGGGATTACAGGCAGGAGCCACCGCGCCCGGCCCAGAATGTTCTTTCATTTTTACACTAGATAAGTTGTTACCTACTGGGGAGTGTGCATCAGAATCAAGTGCATTACTTTTTAGTATATTATAATGGTAATGCATAATATACATAATGTTCTGCTACTTGCTTTTTGCTTATTATATCCTTGGACATCTTCCCATGTCAATAATATAAATTATGTCACTTGTAAAATGAAAATATGATAGTTATCAAAACTAACTTAATACTTATAAATAAGGTAGAACAATGTCTACCTTACATAACATAATAATTGCTTAACTAAGATTAGCTATTGTTTTGTCATTGGAAAACTGTTCCATAATTTGAATAATCTATTGATGGGCATGTAGACTGCTTTCAGTTTTCCCCTACTACAAATAATATGGAATTGAACAACTTTATATGTAGGCTTGATATGTATAATGTTACTAGGATACATTTTTAGAAGTGGAAATACTGGATTATAGAGAATATACCTGTACCCATCATATATTTCAGCCAAAGCCCATCCTTCTATACCTGCTTTGTGACCCTTGGGTGGGAATCAGTAAACTGCCTTTTCCAGACTGGCTTGCCAACTGGCTTTTGATTTCTCCAAGGAAGATATTGCCAAATCAAGCTCAAAAATGGCTGTATCAATTTGTACTCCCACCAACAATATATGAAAAGGCTTCTTTCCCAAACTGTGGAGTTAAAAAAAAAAAGTGTAGGACCCCATTCCAAGCCTACTGAGAACTGGGTGGGACCTGGACACAATGTATTTTCCAAAAGCACTATAAATGATCCCAATGCACAGCCAGGTAAGAACCATTGTTCTAGATATTTGATTCTCAAAGTGTGGTCCCCAGATGGGCAGTGTCAGCCCTGGGAGTCTGTTAGAAATGCATCATCTCGGAAGCTATATTTTAACAGGAGCCCCAGGAGATTCAAATGCACATTGAAGTTTGAGAAACACTGCTCTAGAAAGGATACAGCAACAGGCCTAGATTTTGTGGGGCCTAAAGCTTACATAATCTGGGGAGTCCTTTTTACTGAAAAATATACAAAATTACAAACAAAGATGGAGTACAAATTTAATATTTACTTACAATGAAGTAATAAATCCTGATTAAATACAAAATTTTAAAAGCCAAAAAGTATCATAAACATCACAAAATTCTGGAGGAAAAAAGGAAAAAACGCATTTACTCATGAGCTGCCTAACGCACGTCTATATTTTTGTAAATTTTTAGCTATTTCTTTGCATGATAAAAAAAAATTTCTATGATCTTTCTATAGAGAAATGAGAATTAATTCAGTCAGCTAGAAATTTGTGTTTTATTCTTGGTAATCTAGAAGAGCTTTTTTTTTTCAACTTTCAACTCATTATAATATCATGTAAAATTTTTTAGAATTTGGTCCAGTTAGGATAAGTTCCATCCAATGTCTTTCATGGGAGCTGTAAGAGTCATGGCATTTCATGGTTCTCATCCAGTGGCTAATTTTAAATGCCCTTGGAATCAAGGACACTCAGACATCCTTGTGCAGAGCATTACTTTCATGTTTCTTCTCCTCTTCTGTTCTGTGCCCCAGAGTGTCCCAATTCACATAAATTTCTTTACCTCTTCTGTTATTGTTTTACCTACATTTTCTTTGCTCTTGTGATTCTGAGTTTTTGTTTGTTTTTTATTTGTTTTTTGTCTTTATGAGTGTGACCATCAGAGTTTTTATCTTCTCTTATGAAAAAAGAGAGTTCTCAACATTTTGAAGTCTCTGCTAGTTCCTAAAAGTTCCTTCTTTTCGTTAGATCTTCATTCAGTTTCCAGTAGGTTCCAGCCTTCCCTTCACATTTGAGTTTTACAGTATGATCAACCACTCTGAAAATAAAAACAAAATTCATCTGAAATTAAGGCATAAACAAGAAGAAGTAAAACACATTTTAGGCTGGGCACAGTGGCTCTCGCCTATAATCCCAGCACTTTGGGAGGCTGAGGCAGGTGGATCATGAGGTCAGGAGTTCAAGACCAGCCTGGCCAATATGGTGAAACCCCATCTCTGTGAAAACTACAAAGATTAGCCAGGCATGGTGGCAGGCACCTGTAATCCCAGCTACACAGGAGGCTGAGGCAGAAGAATCACTTGAACCCAGGCGGCAAAGATTACAGTAAGCCGAGATCGCACCACTGCACTCCAGCCTGGGTGACAGAGTGAGACTTTGTCTCAAAGAAAAAAAAGAAAAGAAAAGAAAAAAGACACATTTTAAAATTGTAAATATAATATATTGTATTTGAATATAACATAATACAAATATATTGAGCTACATAATAGTAGGATCAAATTACCCTTATACTACATCTATTGCTGCCATACTGATGAACATAGGAGTTCTGTCGCTAGAACCCTTGTTTCTTCGGGACTTTCTGTTTCATTGTGTCAAAATTGCATGCCATTTCATCTAAAATTACCAGAATTTGTCAAGAGAAGATGCATCAAATATACTAAGACATTTTGAGATACATAAAACCTGAAACAGCACACACAGACTGACTGTTCATCATATTATTAAAGATTTTTGTCCTTACAAACACAAGAATTCTGGTGGATTCTATTCTGAGCAATTACCATAAACAATTAAGAGTGTGTTTATAATTGTGTATGTTGCATTACTGCATATATTCCTTACGGAAGAATATTTCCATTTTGTTTAGTCATCATTGTGAACTGAATGTCTGATGATTGGAAGAATTTTCCACAGATTTGCTTCTGGCTCTATCCATTTCAAATCTTGTTTCTCTTCCACTCCCCACATGTTCCTAGTGACAGGTATTGTAGGACAAGTACCTACTCCCATAATACCCTGCACCTTCATGCCACAGTGCTGGGGGAGCCTGCACAGTGGGCAGTAGAAATATTCCTGGAAGCCATACCTATACTATGATGGCTAGCAACAGTGTAACTGTATACAGAGTAGCTATAAACTATAAAATATATACCCACCAACCCCAAATCAACACATCCCCAACTCAGTTTGCCTTCCAAAATAGACATAGCCCCAACTCCATTCCAAAAATGTCTGCTGCCACTTTCAGGCCTACCTGCACCTGAAGATTTGTGATGAGGAGGAGGGAGTGGAAAGAGACAGCTGTCTTAACCAATTTCAGTAAAAAATATCTTACTTTTGAAACTTTGCAAAAATATATGACCATGTAAAAGACATTGATGGGGCCTCTCTCGGGGCTTTTGGAAGGAGCCGAGCAAGTAAAGAGCCCTGAAGCTTCAGCTTCATTAAAGTCACAGTACATCTGTCTCTGCAGACGAGCATGTGGAATCAAAGTGATGGAGCAGAGAAATACCTTCAGAGATCATATAGTACAACACTCGATATAAAGATGGGGAAACCTGAGGCCCTCAGAGGTTATGGGACTTCCTCGGGATCACACAGCTGGTTAGTAACAAAATAGGGACTAAAATCTTGACTCCAAGCCCAGTGCTCCTTCACTAGAGTGCTTCTAGCTTTGTGGTTTTCCCCTTAAGGTCCTTAGACTTTGAGAGCTGAATTTATGCCCAATGTATATTGAAGGAAATAAAATGTTAGAAGAGCTATCACTCCAGATTTCATTTAGGCAAAGTACCAAATAAATACTTTTTATCCCTGTGATCAGTCTCACAGCCTCTCACAAAGTACTTGCCAACAGAGAGATTTTGCTGATCCGATGAATTTTACATAACAAGGAAAAAAAATCCCTCCCGTAAATCATAATGCATATGTTGATGAGATGTTGTTTGATACCAAAAAGGCATTCTCTACCCCAAAGAAGGAAGGATTACTGCGTGCTAATACTAAATGCTAATGTTAGCCTATTACAAGTGTTTCATGCTGTGGCACTATTCTGATTTGTGCTTTGAGATAAAGATTTAATATTCCACTCTTAAATTACAGTATCTATTTGTTTTTTATGAGCCGCAGTATGTTCCTACACTAATATTTCAATTCGATCATTTCCACCCTGAAGCTTTATTTTATCTGACAATTCACGCACACCACCTAATTAAAACAACTTAAATATGAGATATCTGGACCATATTCTGAGGTCTTCATTTATGCAACGATCACTTATTGAATGCTCTTGCTGTGCCAGGGTCTGTGATAGAGGAAAAGGAGAAGCCTGTGACATTGAAGAGGGGATGCAAAGATGAATGAGACAAGCTGTTTGCCCTCAGGGAGCTCTTAGGCCCATGGGAGAAATAGATATCTGGCCCAGTCATCACCATGCGAGATGGTGGAGTCTGAGCACATAGAAGAGGGGGGACAGGAATTCTGCCAGGGAGAGAGGAATTCAACACGTCTTTGGAGAGCTGACACTTGAATTAATACTCAAAAGAAAATGTTTGGCTGGGCGCGGTGGCTCACGCCTGTGACTCCCAACACTTTGGGAGGCCGAGGTGGGCGGATCACCTGAGGTTGGGAGTTCAAGACCAGCCTGACCAGCATGGAGAAACACCATCTTTACTAAAAATACAAAACTTAGCCAGGTGTGGTGGCACATGCCTGTAATCCCACCTACTCGGGAGGCTGAGGTAGGAGAATCGCTTGAACCCGGGAGGTGGAGTTTGCGGTGAGCTGAGATCGTGCTATTGCACTCCAGCCTGGGCAACAAGAGCGAAACTCCGTCTCAAAAAAAAAAAAAAAAAAGAAAAGAAAAGAAAATGTTTGCCAGAAAGACAAGAGTTAGGGCATTAGAAACAAAAGGACCAGCATGAACAAAGTCTTGGAGATATGAAGGAGAATATTTGGGTGATCACTAAAAGGTTATTTGGGAATATGTAGTGTGCCCAGGAGCTGGGAGTCCGGTAGTGGGAGAAAAGTGGCAATGCGGGAAACGTCATATCAGCCTGGGAATGCTTTTCTGCCGTGCTACAGGGTCTGGACTTGCTTCTGTAGGAAAGGGTAAGCTTTTTGGCAGTGTTGTGTCATAATCAGTTCTGCGTTTAGGAAAGCCAAGTACAGGAGGCATGGAGTTACAATGCTGTGTGTAGCAAAGGTCCAGGCAAGAAATAAGGGCCTGAGCTATGAAAATCCCAGTAACTATGCTATGATGATAGCATCCGCTGGCAAAATATCTCCAGCAGTATCTTCTGATAAGCATCTCATTGTTAAACTCTGTAACTGGAAATGCTGCATAACAAGACTAAGGCTCTCCCCATCGTTTTTCTTATAGCAGGCAGTTATTTACAACATAAAGTTCCAAGATCATTCCTAAAAGTAAGTAAGACGTCATCCCAAGATGACCTATAGTTGATCCCGTCCTCCTACTCTAGTCATTCTAATGATTTCACATGCCACCCATTTTTTCTTTTCTTTTTTTACAATCAGTGAGGATGAATCAAGATGGGCCAATGAGTCTGACTTGTAGAGAAAGCAATAATGTAAGAGGCTTGGGACCTAGGTATCAAAGCTTCTCCCTTCTAGGTCAAACAGGAAGACACAGAAATCCACCAGCCCAGTGGGAACCAAAAGTCAGTTTATTACTAGGCCAGCAAACATCCTATAAGCCTCCAAATTCAGCGTTCACTAGTATAAGCTAGATTACAGAATAAAAGATTAAACATTAGGACAAATGGGGCCTCTGCTCCCATTCCAAATCTCTACCTTGTGACCTAAGAGTTCTGGAATGCCTATGATCAATGGGCGTGCGGAGCTAACTGCAAGTCCATTCACTTGGCCATTGGAATGAATGAGGGCCGCAGGGGCAGGACAAAGGGAGAAGTTCCCACCTCTTTCCCGTGGGTAGCCATGTTCTGGGGGCTCTCCCAAGGCAGAGGGAGGGGAAAAAGAGCACATGGTTCCTGTATCCAGGCAGTAAAGCCCAATGGGGAAGCCAAGTGCTTTGCCTTAGACACAGTTCTCCCTGTCAGTCAAATGTGGCCAAGGAATGTTATAAATTCTCGCCAACCAGATTAGTCAGCTCCTTTCTATCAGGACATGCCAGTGACAAGACAGAGACAGGCAGAAATGCCCTCCCCAGAATTTCCATTGTCTGTAGGGCAGACATGTTTGGTGGAAGGCACGGGTTGCCAGAAAAAATACAGAATGCTCAGTTAAATTTGGATCTCACATAAACAACAAATCATCTTGTAGTGTAAGCATATCCCTAATATTGCATGGGATATACTTACACTAAAAAAATTACTGTTTTCCTCAAATCCAATTAAACTGGTTGTCTTATAATTTCATTTGATAAATCTGACAACCCTAATGAAAGAATCTTCCTCTGTGGCATAGTCACTTCCTCATATGGGAATTGCAATCTCAGAATTCTAGAAATGGAGGAGAACATTAAAATCACCTAGTCCATCAACTTAAATTTATCCCTGATGAGAATGAGGAGACCAAAGAATTGCAATAACTGCCCCAAAGTCACACTGCTAATTAATGACAGACCAAGGAATATAATATATTTCCAGACCGAGCCCAGTGGCTCATGTCTGTAATCCCAGCACTTTGGGAGACTGAGGCGGAAGGATTGCTTGAGGCCAGAAATTCAAGACCAGCCTGAGCAACATAGGGATACCCCTGGCACCACCATCTCTATTAAAAATAAAAATTAGCTGGGTACAGTGGCACAAACCTATAATCCTAGATAGGAGAATGAGGCAGGAGGATGAGTTGAACCCAGGAGTTCGAGGCTGCAGTGAGCTATGATTGTGCCATTGCACTCCAGCCTCGGCAACAGAGCAAGACCCTGTCTCTATTTTAAAAAAAAAATACATTTCCATTTGTGGTATTCTTTCCCCTCTATCACACTAAGCTCCTTTTGGCCCTTGGCTCAATAGCTCTGGAATTACTTGAAAAATTTCCTAAGGGCAAAATGAATGATTTTTTTTTTAATATCTCCTCCCAGTTCTGCACACAATGCTTTATGAGACCTGGCAGAGCAAACGATGCTGTGGAGCGGCCAGCCATGTGGCTAAATCACCTGGGTGATGGCCACCACTCTCCACTCTCACCCTCTGTGTTCTGTGCCTGTGAACCTGGGCTTTGGGGTTGCTAGGGGCTAGCATAGCTTTTAGCCAGATGTGAAAATTGTCCTAGCCCCTCTGAGAGGCCATGAAGTATGACTCTCTTAAGAACACACAGCCTTTTGGAAGGGTCCTCTCTACTGAGGTAATGGGTTCAAGGAAAACACAGCTGAGACCTGGGAGCTTGTGTGAAAGGCAGTCTCATCTCATCAGAAACTTCAGCTTCCCTCACAGCAAACCTTGACCAGAGCTGCCAACAAAGAACCAGCTGGGCTTTTAAGATTCCTTTCTCTCCTTCCCCTTGCCTCCCTCTGGTGGACAAGCAGACAAGCAGTTAGTACAAGGGACTTGAGGCAGTGAGGTGTTCTCCAGGGCCACACAGACTGATAGACTGAGGTCTTCACCACACAGGCATTTGTCTGGCCAGCTCTTGACAAACTTGTGAGATAAAGTGATCTTCACAGCTCTCTGTCACTTCTCACAACTCAGGCCACTTTATCTTCTTGGTCTCCAGGACTCTCATCATCCTCCCTCCACCCCAGTCTCTTCCCACGTCCTTCCCCATGGCCCCAACCTCCTTCCACTGTAACCCAACCACGACTTAGCTTTCCTGGAGTCCCAGTGCCCCGGGCAAGTAACTTCTTACTCTTCCAGAGAACAAGTTGCATCATTCCAATTAGAAGAGACTGAATGGTCTTTTTTCTTTCTTTCTTTCTTTTTTTTTTTTTTTTTTTTTTTTTGAGACAGTCTTGCCCTGTCACCCAGGCTGGAGTGCGATGGCACGATCTCGGCTCACTGTAACCTCTGTCTCCCAGGTTCAACCGATTCTCCTGCCTCAGCCTCCAGAGTAGCAGGGATTACAGGTGTGCACCACCACGCCCAGCTAATTTTTGTAGTTTTAGTAGAGATGGGGTTTTGCCATGTTGACCCAGGCTGGTCTCAAACTCCTGACCTCAAGTGATCCACCCGCCTCACCCTCCCAAAGCGCTGGGATTACAGGCATGAGCCACCGTGCCCAGCCAATTGCACAGTCTAAGCATGAAGCTAAGCTACTTACTGATGATCATTATTTAGTGCTTAGTAAATATAAGGTTCTTTTGCTAAGAGTTGGATACATGTTTTCTTACTTACATTCATAATTTTCGTAGCAAACCACTGAGGCAGATACCATTTTACAGAAGAAGAAACTGAGGCTTGGAAACATTAAATAACCCAGGCAAGCTTTTACTATAAGGGCTGGGACTGGGATTCAGACTCAGAAAATCTGGCTCTAAATTCTAGAAATCCCTGTCCAATAGGACTTTACAGTGACGGAAATGCGGCCACTAGCCACAAGTAGCTACTGCACATTTGAAATGTGACTGCAACTGAGGAACTGATTTTTAAATTTTATATAATTTTTATTAAATTTAATTTAAATAGCCACAGATGACTAGTAGCTACTCTATTGAATAGCATGGTCTAAATATAGGCTTTGGCCAGGCGCAGCGGCTCACACCTGTAATCTCAGCACTTTGGGAGGCCAAGGCAGGAGGATCACCTGCGGTCAAGAGTTCAAGACCAGCCTGGCCAACATGGTGAAACCCTGTCTCTACTAAAAATACAAAAATTAGCTGGGCTTGATGGGGTACCCGTAATCCCAGCTACTCAGGAGGCTGAGGTAGGAGAATCGCTTGAACCCGGGAGGCAGAGGTTGCAGTGAGCTGAGATCACACCATTGCACTTTAGCCTGGGTGACAGAGTGAGACTCTATCTCAAAAAATAAAATAAAATAAATAAATAAATAAAATATAGCCTTTGTGTTATCCTAGTCACTTACTCTCCCCCTGTTCCTTCCCCCACAAACACACACACTCACATGCACTTGCTGAGTAGGTAAGGGAAATATTTTGTTCACATCATTCCCTTGGCCCTCACTCCACATAGATTTAAGGTAGACCCTGACTGGAAAATTGAGAGTTGACTTACGCCTTGTTTGATGCAATAAGGCAAGGGAAAGGGAATCAATGATATAAAAGATACGGGCTCTTATCCTTGCTCTGCTAGTGACAAGTCACATAATTTCTCTGGATCTCAGTTTCTGCCTCTGAACAAGGACAGAGCTGTACTCCATGATCTCAGATATCACTTTCCAACTTTAATATTCTGTAGTTGGAAAATGCCCATAGAACCCCTTTCCAGCTCACGTTGAAAACAAGAGCTACAGGTGATAAATCTGGCACCAACAGTGATTACCTGGACGAACAGTCAACAAGCATGCTTGATTGTACACATCCAACACCCCATAATATATAGGGTTCTTTTTTTAGAACCCTAATCAGAGATTCATTTGCATAATTAACATCTTTAGGAATAATTGCAAATGACACATCTGTTCACCATCTCCTCCTCCTTGGCAAACTATGTGTTATAAACACAGTTCCTTTAGCTCTGTAAACACTTGGTGCCTGTCCTTTGCTTTAGTCACTTTCCACCTTGGAGTGATGATGACCTTGTGTGACCTATCCCTGTGCAGTCCCATCCCTGTCAATGTTGCTCCAATTAGATCAGGACCCACTTACAACTATCTGCTTTGACTGGCCACAGGGCATGAGTTCTTAATCTAGGCTCAGCTCTCTAAACTAAGCATTCAGAGTATTCATGAAATTTTGGGTGACTATACTTGTCATTTGTGTTCTGGGAAGCAGGTTTATGGCTTCCAGGAGTTTCAATGGGTGTCCATTACCCAGAAAAATGGTTAAGAACCACATACTATATGATTCCATTCACATGAAAGTCCTGAATAGGGAAATACATGGAGACAGAAAGTAGATTAATGGCTACTAAAAACGGGGGAGATCAGGGATGGGAGAGTGGGGAGGGGGGTGATAGCTAAAGAATATGGGATTTCTTCTTGAGATCATGAAAATGTTCTAAAGTTGACTGTGGTAGTGGTTACACATATCTGTGAATATTTTTTTAAAACCATCGAATTGTGCACTTTCAAATAGTGAATTGCATGGTATGTGAATTATATCTCACTAAAACTGCTTTAAAAAAAAAAGTTTAAACCCCTGCTCAGAAAAAAGGGCCGTGGTTTACAGGTACCTACAGACAGTAAAGCTGCATCCTCTCTGTTCCCAGAAAGCCTTGAGTGGTACCAAACCTAGTTCTTTTTTAGAAATAAGACCAGATTTACATGAGTCCCCCCACTGGGGGAAGGCTCTTTAAGTCAGTGTGCCTCAAATTTTAATGAGCAGATGAGTTATTTGGTGATCTTATTAAAACGCAGTGGGCCCAAGATTCTCCTGGTGACCCAATGAACACACTGTGAGTAACAGAGCACTAGACCAAAAGTATGTTTGTATCCTCTTGCTTCCCCTGGATCTGCATGCCATCCAGATACTTACGACAACACAAAATTTCCTGAGATTTTTAGCCCTGGGCACCCTTTATTCTGGACCAGGGCTTCCTCTCCAACTAACTTCCCTGTTCTCCTGCAGCTGAATAGCATAGAAACCTCAAGGGCCCCCTTTCTCTTTCTCCCTTAAAATCTAAGCCAGAGACAGGTGCACTCAGCTCATATGTTTTATTTCCCCTCAGCTCTACACTGGTCCAGCTTAGCCAGAACAAGGTTGCCTCCCCAGAAGGCACATCTAGCTCAAGTGTAGCTTAGACAAAATAAGTTATTCCATCCATGTGTCCTAAAGGCACAGTTTCCTTATTCATCCCCTACAGGTTTCATATCCACAGTAATGAATAAGGATGCGTGAGTCCTTGATGCTTATTTTGAACCAAAGGGGTGTTCATCCAAAAGGAAAAGACTGTGGGTGGTCTATATGAAACAAGTTGTCTCAGGAAAGAAAAAGAACCCCTTCACTAGCCTTATTTAATTTGAACAACCATCAGAGATGCTATAGCTAGGACTGAGTGGCCACGATATTTTGCAACAACTCCCATCAAGAGGTGGAGTCTATTTCTCCATCTTGACTCTGGGCCAGCCTTCTGACTTGTTTTGACCAATTGAATGTGACAAGAACGTGGTTGTATGAGTTCCAGAAGCCTTGTAGTTTCCGTCCTCTTTAAGTGCTGCGCTGAGACTGACCATGTAAGGAAGCCTTCCAGAGGATAAGAGGCTAAAAGGAGAACCAAGGCACTCCAGCCACCAGTCAGTGCCATCTGCCACACCTATGAATGAGGCCATCCGGGACCCTCCAATTCAACACAGCCACATAAGTCAGTCCAGGTGAAAACAGCAGAGGAGCCATTCAGCCAACCCACAGAACTGTGAAAAACAATGAATCTGTCCAACAATGATAGACTGGATTAAGAAAATGTGGCACATATACACCATGGAATACTATGAAGCCATAAATATGATGAGTTCATATCCTTTGTAGGGACATGGATGAAATTGGAAAACATCATTCTCAGTAAACTATCGCAAGAACAAAAAACCAAACACTGCATATTCTTACTCATAGGTGGGAATTGAACAATGAGAACACAGGGACACAGGAAGGGGAACATCACACTCTGGGGGCTGCTGTGGGGTGGGGGGGAGTGGGGAGGGATAGCTTTAGGAGATATACCTAATGCTAAATGATGAGTTAATGGGTACAGCACACCAGCATGGCACATGTATACATATGTAACTAACCTGCACATTGTGCACATGTACCCTGAAACTTAAAGTATAATAATAATAAAATTTAAAAAAATAAAAATAAAAAATAAAAAAAACAAATATTAAAAAAAAACAAAAACAATGAATCACTATTAAGTCACTAAATTTTAGGGTGGTTTGTAACAAAACAGTAGATAATCAAAATAGACAGGATGGTGAACTAGATAACACCTAAGATCTCTTCAAACGTGATCCTGTGTGTTTTTGTTTTCTGTTTTGGGATGAAGTCACTATATTGCCCAGGCTGGAGTGCAGTGGTACAATCATGGCTCACTACAGTCCTGACCTCCCAGGTTCAAGCAAGTCTCCTGCCTCAGACTCCCAAGTAGCTAGGATTGCAAGTGTGCACCACCATGCCTGGCTAATTTTTTTTATTATTATTTTGTAGAGATGAAGTCTCGCTATATTGCCCAAGCTGATCTTGAACTCCTGGGCTCAGTAATCCTCCTGCCTTGGCCTCCCAAAGTGTTGGGATTATAGGCATGAGCCACCGCGTCCAGCCATGATTCCATGTTTTAAGAAATGTTCAGAGGGCTGGGCACGGTGGCTCACACCCGTAATCCCAGCATTTTGGGAGGCCAAGGTGGGCAGATTGCCTGAGCTCAGGAGTTCGAGACCACCCTGGGCAACATGGTGAAACCTCATCTCTACTAAAATACCAAAAAATCAGCCGGGAATGGTGGCGTGTGCCTTTAATCCCAGCTACTTGGGAGGCTGAGGCGGGAGAATCACTTGAGGCAGGGAGGCAGAGGTTGCAGTGAGCCAAGATTGTGCCACTACACTCCAGCTTGGGTGACAGAGTGAGACTCTGTCTCAAAAAAAAAAAAAGAAGTGTTCAAAGGTTTGATTTAGCCTCAATCAAGCTATTTCTTCTTTACATGCACAGATCTGTTCTCCAGTCAAAACAAGGCTGGTGTCTTCATGTGCTTTTGTTGCTGATCTGCCATGGGAGGAAAATAATGAATGTCCCCCAAAGGGCCTCCTTGTGTCTTTAGTGACTCTATTTAGCAGGCTGTCTCACCTGAACTGCACCAGAGATTTAGATATGTTTGAAGGTACGAGGGTTCAGTCCTATCTCTCTCTGGCCATGAAGCACTCACTGCCTGGGGACAAAGTTGGGAGAGTGCTGAGACAGGGTGCCTAGGAGGAAAGACAGGAAATAGGGTGACAATGGCGAGGATGCAGTAACATTTTCCCCACCCCGACTCCAACCCTATGGCAGCAAAGCTGGGCACATGTGTGCTGCTTTAGAGCCTGAGAGGCAGAGCTGGAGAAAAGGTCCTGCTCCCTTTCTCACCCTATCCCAACCCTGCCACACATACGGATAGCTCTGGCTTCCTAAGAAGGGAAGAATATGGATGTGCCTAATGGAGTCCCATTCTCACTGAGGGCCAACTCAGGGTGCAGTCCCCTGACAAAGAAGCCAAGGCATCACACGAGCAAACTTGTTTCTCAGCACATGTGATGAGCCAACACCTTGGGGACTACCTTGAAATAACTGAGGGGAAGGGGGTGGAAGTTTAGCATAAGCCTATAGGGTTTAGAACCCCTGTAAATGGAAGCATCAAAATGAGTGTGTCTGAATGTGTACTCACAGGCTGGTTACACCATGAAATAAAGATCTTTTTTCAGTTTCTATTTCTGATGCTCGGAGGTTTCTGTGACCTGCACCAGATACTCTGATATCTTCCAGGGGATTGGTACATTCCACTTTTTCAAGACCTGGTTTTCTTCAGATTTCATAGATGATTGCAAAATGAAGCTACTTTCCCAAACTGGGCACATATTGCAACTAAGTTTGAAGATAAAGTTATGGAATGAAAGTCTGGGGCTCAGAGGGATAACTTAGGAGTTCTTACCCAGCTACTTGCTTTGTCTATTTATAGTGGAATAGTATAGAGATGGTAGTTCAGGCACTATTTTATCTCAATTAGGATACAGATTGCTTTAGTGTCTTATTTCAAGAAAGGAAATACCACCATAAATATCATGGACCAGGTTACAGAAAATAAACATAATGTGCTTTACTGAACTAGTTTTTTTGTTACATCTTTTTGCTATTCAGTTCCTACATCTTATTCCTTTTTGGTCTATCCTTTAGGGGGATGTTGTATAAACTATTTTTAAGTGCACAGTTTAACAATTTGATAATAGCTAGTAAAGTTGAAGAAAAGCCAATTTTGTAACCCAGCAATTCCGCTCTTAAATATATACCCTGTAGAAAAAAAACCTTACCCCTGGGCCTGAAGAGACCTCACAAGTATTGCAGCATTGTTTGTAGTAGGAAAAAACATGTTCATAACAGTAAAGTTAAATAAAGTTGGGGTTAGTCATATAAAGCAATTCAATGCAGCAGTTAAAACAATCGTACTAGACCTATTAGTATCAGCATGGAAAAATCCCAACAAAACATCATATGTAAAAAAGTTGTAAAAGAACACATATAAAATACACCAAATAAGTTAATATTAAAAACCAACCCCCAAAGAGCACTGCATATTATTTCTGCATATATATAAGGTAATTTTAATGAACAAGAAAGATAAATTCTAACCTTATGATATCAGCTCCCTCTGGAAAGGAAGACAAATAAACAAAACAATGTGATAAAAGAATGGACATTTAGCTATACTGCAACATTTTGTTTCAAAAGAAGGAAAGGAGGGAAGAAAAGAGGGAGAGAGGGAAGAAGGAAGAAAAAAAAAGAGAACCAATGCTAATATGACAAGATAGTACCTCTTAAATCTAGGTAGTTTGTACATGACTGTAAATTATATTTTGCAGTTTTCCTGTATGTTCAAACTATTTCAATTTTTTTTTTAATTTAAAAACAAAGGGGCCAGGCGCAGTGGCTCATGCCTGTAATCCCACCACTTTGGGAGGCCGAGGCAGGCGGATCACTTGAGGTCAGGAATTTGAGACCAGCCTGTCTCTACTAAAAATACAGAAATTAGCTGGGCGGGGTAGGACATGCGTGTAATCCCAGTTACTCGGGAGGCTGAGGCACGAGAATCACTTGAACCCAGTGTGTCCGGAATTGGTGGGTTCTTGGTCTCACTGACTTCAAGAATGAAGCCGCGGACCCTCACGGTGAGTGTTTCAGCTCTTAAGGTGGCGCGTCTGGAGTCTGTCCCTTCTGATGTTCAGATGTGTCCGGAGTTTCTTCCTTCTGGTGAGTTCGTGGTCTCGCTGGGCTCAGGAGTGAAGCTGCAGACCTTCGCGGTGAATGTTACAGCTCTTAAGGTAGTGCGTCTGGAGTTGTTCCTTCCTCCCAGTGGGCTCGTGGTCTCGCTGGGCACAGAAGTGAAGCTGCACATCTTCGCCGTGCATGTTACAGCTCATAAAAGCAGTGTGGACCCAAAGAGTGAGCAGTAGCACGAGTTATTGCAAAAAGCAAAAGAACAAAGCTTCCACAGTGTGGAAGGGGACCCGAGCGGGTTGCCAATGCTGGCTCGGGCAGCCTGCTTTTATTCTCTTATCTGGCCCCACCCACATCCTGCTGATTGGTAGAGCCTAGTGGCCTGTTTTGTCAGGGCGCTGATTGGTACGTTTACAATCCCTGAGCTAGATACAAAGTTTCTCCACGTCCCCATCAGATTAGTTAGATACAGAGTTTGGACACACAGGTTCTCCAAGGCCCCACCAGAGCAGCTAGATACAGAGTGTCGATTGGTGCACTCACAAACCTTGAGCTGAACACAGGGTGCTGATTGGTGTATTTACAATCCCTGAGCTAGATATAAAGACTCTCCACATCCCCACCAGACTCAGGAGCCCAGCTGGCTTCACCCAGTGGATCCCGCACCGGGGCTGCAGGTGGAGCTGCCTGCCAGTCCCGCGCCATGCGCTCATACTCCTCAGCCCTTGGGTGGTCGATGGGACTGGGCGCCATGGAGCAGGGGGTGGTATTCGTCGGGGAGGCTCGGGCTGCACAGGAACCCACGGAGGCAGGGGAAGGCTCAGGCATGGCGGGCTGCAGGTCCCGAGCCCTGCCCCGCGGGAAGGCAGCTAAGGCTCGGTGAGAAATCGAGCACAGCGCCGGTGGGCTGGCACTGCTGGGGGACCCAGTACACCCTCCGCAGCTGCTGGCCCGGGTGCTAAGCCCCCCACTGCCCGGGGCCAGCAGGGCTCTGAGTGCGGGACCCTCCAAGCCCATGCCCACCCGGAACTCCAGCTGGCCCGCAAGTGCCGTGCGCAGCCCCAGTTCCCGTTCGCGCCTCTCCCTCCACACCTCCCCGCAAGCTGAGGGAGTGGGCTCCAGCCTTGGCCAGCCCAGAAAGGGGCTCCCACAGTGCAGTGGTGGGCTGAAGGGCTCCTCAAATGCTGCCAAAGTGGGAGCCCAGGCAGAGGAGGTGCCAAGAGCAAGCGAGGGCTCTGAGGACTGCCAGCACGCTGTCACCTCTCACCAGGAGGCGGAGGCTGCAGTGAGCTGAGATTGTGCCGTTGTACTCCAGCCTAGGGAACAGAGTGAGACTCTGTCTCAAAAAAAAAAAAAAAAAAAAAATGATGGACAGCTCACCAGCAAAGGGATTTTACCCCCTCTTGGGTGGTGCCTATTCTATAGGAACTTCCTGGGTTTAATGACTGAGATATAGGTAAGTATATTCTAGAATTAAATACTAGTACTCACCTCCCCTCATCCCCACACAAACTACTATTCCTTGCTATTATATACATGCTTCAGCTTGGTCTCTGCCAGATAACACTAGCCCCAGGAGACAGAATAAGAGGGAAAGGGGAAAAAACATGAAACCAAACTCTTGTAAGACATGAAGAAACACTCACTCTGTTACAGCCCACTTTGGAATGCTCTGTGTTTCTGTCACCTCAAGCATTCTGAATCATTCTGAGCGTCTCCTCCAGATACAAGTCATTTAGCCAGCCAACAGGAGGAACAATTACTGCTGGCTTAAAAGATTGGTTGATTTCTCTGGCGTCTATTTGCCTGCAGTTCTGGCTCTCTGACAAATCAAGTCAGATCAATTTGTACCCTAAAGAGTAAATGGGAGGATGTGATTATTTTCTGGTTCAATAGAAAAGCATTTCATTTCAAAGAGCTGCTGCATAGCATTTTTGAGAGTCACAAGGAATGAATCAGGTCCCTAGAGAACAAATGATGGGTTCTCAGGAGAACCGCTGGCTTTGCTTCTCACCTATGCTTTAGGAACTGAGGCAGGACGTGGGATGAACAGAAAGCACACTCCACTGAGAGAAGGCTCTACACATCCCATGTCTAAGGAATATTTTATTTGTCTCTTCAGAAGCAGTGAGTCTTCTAAAGTTAGAAAACATGCTAAAAATTCAGGAAGATGGAAACCTGATTCTACTGGCGACCACATCAAGATCTAGAAAATCACTTCTGAAAAGGAACCAACAAGCAGAAATAAACTTCTGAACAACAAGAGGGAAAGAGGGGTAAGAAAATCATAGTTTGTTCCTTGACACTCTGCTGCCATTTACCAACAGATTTGTCTGTTGAGACAGAGCACTACAGGAGAGGCCGCAGGAGAAAAGCCTTGGTGGGTGCCAGGCTCCTTTTACTGAGGCTGCCCCGCTGGAATCTGCCTTCTCAGATGCAGTCTAACCACTGAACTCAATCTTAAGGGTCAGGTCCACCCCGCATTCCTCTGCCTCACAGACATTACAGTTGATACGCAGGAGCTGGAAATAATGTCATGGAAACACATGGGCTTTGGGGACAGGCTACTCGGGTTCATTCTCAGCTCTGTGGTTTATTAGTTTTAAGACCTTGACAAACCACTTGAGCTTCGATTTCCTCAGGTGTAAAACAAGAACAGTCCTAGTACCTTCCTCACAGGGTAGTTATTAAAGGACATGATGGATACAAAGCTCTTAATGCAGCACCTGGTCCAGACTGAGCATTCCACAGGCATTCCTGATGATTGCTGTTATTGTCTTCTGCCCTGGAAATGTGATGCTATTTGGTTACCTATGAAAGACCTGGAGATTTTTAAATTCAAATTTTAGTGGGAATATGTCCACTGCATGAACATCAGATATATCCACGCTAGTGGGCCTGGTCCTTAGAGGTGAACTAAAGGCTTTCTCCGAGTCATTCCCCTCTATCATGAAATTGGCATCCTTTCTTATACTGATCTCTATGGCAATCATATTACTCTTGCTCCCATCTCTACAACACTCTATATGAGGTAAATTTATTCATGAGCACCATAGTGCAGCAACAGCCAAGATGTCAGAAGGCAAGAGTTCTGGCTCTCTCCATGGCAACAACCAGTTGTGTGAGTGTAAGTGATTTATTTATCACTTCTGCCTTTTGATTTTTTCACCTATAAAGTGAGGATCATTTTTCATGCTCTATTTACTTCACCGGGCTATGAAAAACTGAAAAAGGGAAAATGAGGGAATAGACCAATGAAACAGAATAGAGACCCCAAAATAAATCCACACACTTGCAGCCAACTCATTTTCAACAAAGGTGGCAAGAACATCCCTCGGGGAAAGGACAGTGTCTTTAATAAATGGTGCTAGGAAAACTGAAAGGCAAATGCAAAAGAATGAAGCTAGATCCCCATCTTTCACCATGTAAATAAGTCAACTCAAAATGGATTAAAGGTTAAAACGTAAGACCTGAAACTATAAAACTACTAGAAGAAAACATTGGAGAAATGCTCCAGGACATTGGTCTGGGCAAAGATTTTTTGCATAAGACCTCAAAAGCACAGGCAACTAAAGCAAAAAGAGACAAATGGGATTATATCAAGCTAAAAAGCTTCTGCCACAGCAAAGGAAACAGTCAACAAAGTGAAAAGACAACCCACAGAATGGAGAAAATATTTGCAAACAATCTCTCCTATAAAAGGTTAATAGCCAGAATACATAAGGTACTCAAACAAATCAATAGCAAAAAGCAAAAACAAATACTCTAATTTTAAAATGGTCAAAAGACCCAAATAATCATTTCTCAAAATAACACATACAAATGGTGTTATAAGCAACATAAAATGAACTAAGACAAAAAAAGGAAAAAAAAATTTTTAAGTAAAAAATAAGAAGACATACAAATAGCCAAGAGGTATATTAAAAAACGCCCAACATCGTTAATCATCAGGGAAATGTAAATCAAAACCACAGTGAGATATCATCTATTAGAATGGCTATTACTAAAAAGACAAAAACAAAAAAACAAAAACAAAAACAAAACAGAGGCTGGCAAGTGTGTGGAGAAAGGGGAATGCTCATACACTGTAAGTAGAAATGTAAATTAGTATGGCCATTATGGATAATGGTATGAAGGTTCCTCAAAAAATTAAAAATAGAACATATGATACAGTAATTCAACTGCTGGATACATATTTTTAAAAAGTAAATCAGTATATCAAAGAAACATCTGTACACTCATGTTTATTGCAGCACTATTCACAATAGCAAAGCTATAGAATCAACCTTTGTGTCCATCAGTGGATGAATGGATAAAGAAAATGTGGTGTATATACACAATGGAATGTTATTCAGCCGTTAAAAAAGAATGAGATCTTGTCATTTGCACCAACATGGATGGAACTGGAGGATCTTATGTTATGTGAATAAGCCAGGCACAGAAAGACAATGTTCTTATCCACATGTGGGAGCTAAAACCTGGATCTCATGGAGATAGAGAGTAAAACTGTGGTTATGAGAGGCTGAGAAAGGAAGAGGGGAGAGGGGAACAAGAGAACTTGGTTAAGGGTACAAAAATATAGTTAGATAGAAGAAATACGTCATAGCATTCAATAGTATGGGAGGGAAATTATAGTGAACAATAATTTATTGTATATCTCAAAAAAGCTAAAAGAAAAAAATTGTAATGTTCCCAATACAAACAAAGATAAATGAAGTGATGAATATCCCAATTACCCTGATTTGATCATTACACATTGTATACATATATCAAAATATCACATGTGCCCCAAAAATATGTACAACTATTATATATCAATAAAAATCAGGACATTAATATTGATATAATTTTTTTTTTGAGACTAAGTCTCACACTGTCACCAGGCTGGAGTACAGTGGCGTGATCTTCGCTCACTGCAACCTCCGCCTCCCGGGTTCAAGCAATTCTCCTGCCTCAGCCTCCTGAGTAGCTGAGACTACAGGTGCGCACCACCATGCCCAGCTAATTTTTGTGCTTTTAGTAGAGACGGGGTTCCACCATGTTGGCCAGAATGGTCTCGATCTCTTGACCTCGTGATCCACCCATCTTGGCCTCCCAAAGTGCTGGGATTACAGGCGTGAGCCACCACGCCCTGCCAATATTGATAGAATTTTAAAAAGAAGGTAAAGGTAATGTTTATTTGAAAAGGGTAAGGAGGAAATGCAAGAGATCATTGTCAGTTGGTTATCTTTATTCTGACATCTGCAAGTCCTTGAAGGCATGAACACAGAAGAGTCTAAAATGATCAGTTATCGGGGGCACGGTTCCAAGATGGCCGAATAGGAACAGCTCCAGTCTATAGCTCCCAGCGTGAGCGACACAGAAGGCAGGTGATTTCTGCATTTCCAAATGAGGTACCAGGTTCATCTCACTGGGGAGTGTCGGAAAGTGGGTGCAGGACACTGGGTGCAGTGCACCGAGCGTAAGCCGAAGCAGGGCAAGGCATCGCCTCACCCAGGAAGTGCAAGGGGTCAGGGAATTCCCTTTCATAGCCAAGCAAAGCTGTGAAAGACGGCACCTGGAAAATCAGGTCACTCCCACACTAATACTGAGCTTTTCCAGTGGTCTTAGCAAACGGCACACCAGGAGATTATATCCCATGCCTGGCCCAGAGGGTCCCACACCCACAGAGCCTCGCTCATTGCTAGCACAGCAGTCTGAGATCGAACTGCAAGGCGGCAGCGAGGCTGGGGGAGGGGTGCCTGCCATTGCTGAGGCTTGAGTAGGTAAACAAAGTGGCCAGGAAGCTCGAACTGGGTGGAGCCCACCACAGCTCAAGAAGGCCTGCCTGCCTCTGTAGACTCCACCTCTGGGGGCAGGGCATAGCCAAACAAAAGGCAGCAGAAACCTCTGCAGACTTAAATGTCCCTGTCTGACAGCTTTGAAGAGAGTAGTGGTTCTCCCAGCACGGAGTTTGAGATCTGAGAATGGACAGACTGCCTCCTCAAATGGGTCCCTGACCCCCAAGTAGCCTAACTGGGAAGCACCCCAAAGTAGGGGCAGACTGACACCTCACACAGTAGGGAACCCCTCTGAGACGAAACCTCCAGAGAAACGATCAGACAGCAACCTTTGTTGTTCAGCAATATTCGCTGTTCTGCAGCCTCCGCTGCTGATACCCAGGCAAACAGGGTCTGGAGTGGACCTCTAGCAAACTCCAACAGACTTGCAGCTGAGGGTCCTGACTGTTAGAAGGAAAACTAACAAACAGAAAGGACATCCACACCAAAACCCCATCTGTACGTCACCATCATCAAAGACCAAAGGTAGATAAAACCACAAAGATGGGGAAAAAACAGAACAGAAAAAATGAAAATTCTAAAAATCAGAGTGCCTCTCCTCCTCCAAAGGAACGCAGCTCCTCACCAGCAATGGAACAAAGCTGGATGGAGAATGACTTTGACGAGTTGAGAGAAGAAGGCTTCAGATGATCAAACTTCTCCGAGCTAAAGGAGGAAGTTTGAACCCATCGCAAAGAAGTTAAAAACCTTGAAAAAAGATTAGACAAATGGCCAACTAGGATAACCAATGCAGAGAAGTTCTTAAAGGACCTGATGGAGCTGAAAACCATGGCACGAGAACTATGTGAAGAATGAACAAGCTTCAGTAGCCAATTTGATCAACTGGAAGAAAGGGTATCAGTGATTGAAGATCAAATGAATGAAATGAAGCGAGAAGAGAAGTTTAGAGAAAAAACAATAAAAAGAAACGCACAAAGCCTCCAAGAAATACGGCACTATGTGAAAAGACCAAATCTACCTCTGATTGGTGTACCTGAAAGTGATGGGGAGAATGGAACCAAGTTGGAAAACACCCTGCAGGATATTATCCAGGAGAACTTCCCCAACCTACCAAGGCAGGCCAACATTCAAATTCAGGAAATACAGAGAATGCCACAAAGATATTCCTCGAGAAGAGCAACTCCAAGACACATAATTGTCAGATTCACCAAAGTTGAAATGAAGGAAAAAAGTGTTAAGGGCAGCCAGACAGAAAGGTCGAGTTACCCACAAAGGGAAGCCCATCAGACTAACAGCTGATCTCTCGCCAGAAACCCTACAAGCCAGAAGAGAGTGGGGCCAATATTCAACGTTCTTAAAGAAAAGAATTTTCAACCCAGAATTTCATATCCAGCCAAACTAAGCTTCATAAGTGAAGGAGAAATAAAATCCTTTACAGACAAGCAAATGCTGAGAGATTTTCTCACCACGAGGCCTGCCCTACAAGAGCTCCTAGAGGTAGCACTAAACATGGAAAGGAAAAACCGGTACCAGCTACTGCAAAAACATGCCAAATTGTAAAGACCATCAATGCTAGGAAGAAACTGCATCAACTAATGAGCAAAATAACCAGCTAACATAATGACAGGATCAAATTCACACATAACAATATTAAGCGTAAATGTAAATGGGCTACATGCTCCAATTAAAAGACACAGACTGGCAAATTGGATAAATAGTCAAGACTCATCAGTGTGCTGTATTCAGGAAACCCATCTCATGTGCAGAGACACACATAGCCTCAAAATAAAGTGATGGAGGAAGATCTACCAAACAAATGGAAAACAAGAAAAAGGCAGGGGTTGCAATCCTAGTCTCTGACAAACCAGACTTTAAATCAACAAAGACCAAAAGAGACAAGGCCATTACATAAGGGTAAAGGGATCAATTCAACAAGAAGAGCTAACTATCCTAAATATATATGCACCCAATACAGGAGCACCCACATTCACAAAGCAAGTCCTTAGAGACCTACAAAGAGACTTAGACTCCCACGCAATAATAATGGGAGACTTTAACACCCCACTGTCAACATTAGACAGATCAGTGAGACAGAAAGTTAACAAGAATATCCAGGAACTGAATTCAGCTCTGCACCAAGCAGACCTAATAGACATCTACAGAACTCTCCACCCCAAATCAACAGAATATACATTCTTCTTAGCACCACACTGCACCTATTCCAAAATTGACCACATACTTGGAAGTAAAGCACTCCTCAGCAAATGTAAAAGAACAGTAATTATAACAAACTGTCTCTCAGACCACAGTGCAATCAAACTAGAACTCAGGATTAAGAAACTCACTCAAAACCCCTCAACTACATGGAAACTGAACAACCTGCTCCTGAATGACTACTGGGTACATAACGAAATGAAGGCAGAAATAAAGATGTTCTTTGAAACCAACGAGAACAAAGACACAACATACCAGAATCTCTGGGACACATTCAAAGCAGTGTGTAGAGGGAAATTTATAGCACTAAATGCCCACAAGAGAAAGCAGGAAAGATCTAAAATGGACACCCTAACATCACAATTAAAAGAACTAGAGAAGCAAGAGCAAACACATTCAAAAGCTAGCAGAAGGCAAGAAATATCTAAGATCAGAGGAGAACTAAAGGAGATACAGACACAAAAATACCCTTCAAAAAATCAATGAATCCAGGAGCTGGTTTTCTGAAAAGATCAACAAAATTGATAGACTGCTAGCAAGACTAATAAAGAAGAAAAGACAGAAGAATCAAATAGATGCAATAAAAAATGATAAGGGGGATATCACCACTGATCCCAAAGAAATACAAACTTCCATCAAAGAATACTATAAATTCCTCTACGCAAATAAACTAGAAAATCTAGAATAAATGGATAAATTCCTCGACACATACACCCTCCCAAGACTAAACCAGGAAGAAGTTGAATCTCTTAATAGACCAATAACAGGCTCTGGGATTGAGGCAATAATTAATAGCTTACCAACCAAAAAAAGTCCAGGACCAGACGGATTCACAGCTGAATTCTACCAGAGGTACAAGGAGGAGCTGGTACCATTCCTTCTGAAACTATTACAATCAATAGAAAAAGAGGGACTCCTCCCTAACTCGTTTTATGAAGCCAGCATCATCCTGATACCAAAGCCTGGTAGAGATACAACAAAAAAAGAGAACTTTAGACCAATATCCCTGATGAGCATCCATGCAAAAATCCTCAATAAAATACTGGCAAACTGAATCCAGCAGCACATTGGAAAGCTTATCCACCATGATCAAGTGGGCTTCATCCCTGGGATGCAAGGCTGGTTCAGCATACGCAAATCAATAAACGTAATCCAGCATATAAACAGAACCAAAGACAAAAAACACATGATTATCTCCATAGATGCAGAAAAGGCCTTCGACAAAATTCAACAGCCCTTCATGCTAAAAACTCTCAATAAATTAGGTATTGATGGGACGTATCTAAAAATAATAGCTATTTATGACAAACCCACAGCCACTATCATACTGAATGGGCAAAAACTGGAAGCATTCCCTTTGAAAACTGGCACAAGACAGGGATGCCCTCTCTCACCACTCCTATTCAACATAGTGTTGGAAGTTCTGGCCAGGGCAATCAGGCAGGAGAAAGAAATAAAGGATATTCAATTAGGAAAAGAGGAAGTCAAACTGTCCCTGTTTGCAGATGACATGACTGTATATCTAGAAAACCCCATTGTCTCAGCTCAAAATCTCCTTAAGCTGACAAGCAATTTCAGCAAAGTCTCAGGATACAAAATAAATGTGCAAACATCACAAGCATTCTTATACACCAATAACAGACAAACAGAGAGCCAAATCATGAGTGAACTCCCATTCTCAATTGCTTCAAGGAGAATCAAATACCTAGGAATCCAACTTACAAAGGATGTGAAGGACCTCTTCAAGGAGAACTACAAACCACTGCTCAAGGAAATAAAAGAGGACACAAACCAATGGAAGAACATTCCATGCTCATGGATAGGAAGAATCAATATCGTGAAAATGGCCATACTGCCCAAGGTAATTTATAGATTCAATGCCATCCCCATCAAGCTACCAACGACTTTCTTCACAGAACTGGAAAAAAACTATATTAAAGTTCATATGGAACCAAAAAAGAGCCTGCATTGCCAAGTCAATCCTAAGCCGAAAGAACAAAGCTGGAGGCATCATGCTATCTGATTTAAAACTATACTACAAGGCTACAGTAACCAAAACTGCATGGTACTGGTACCAAAACAGAGATATAGACCAACGGAACAGAACAGAGTCCTCAGAAATAATACCACATATCTACAACTATCTGATCTTTGACAAACGTGACAAAAACAAGAAATGGTGAAAAGATTCCCTATTTAACAAATGGTGCTGGGAAAACTGGCTTGCCATATGTAGAAAGCTGAAACTGGATCCCTTCCTTACACCTTATACAAAAAATTAATTCAAGATGGATTAAAGACTTAAACGTTAGAGCTAAAACCATAAAAACCCTAGAAGAAAACCTAGGCAATACCATTCAGGACATAGGCATGGGCAAGGACTTCATGTCTAAAACACCAAAAGCAATGGCAACAAAAGCCAAAATTGACAAATGGGATCTAATTAAACTAAAGAGCTTCTGCACAGCAAAAGAAACTACCATCAGAGTGAACAGGCAACCTGCAGAATGGGAGAAAATTTTTGCAATCTACTTATCTGACAAAGGGCTAATATCCAGAATCTACAAAGAACTCAAACAAATTTACAAGAAAAAAACAACCCCATCAACAAGTGGGTGAAGGATATGAACGGACATTTCTCAAAAGAAGACATTTATGCAGCCAAAAGACACATGAAAAAATGCTCATCATCACTGGCCATCAGAGAAATGCAAATCAAAACCACAATGAGATATCATCTCACACCAGTTAGAATGGCAATCATTAAAAAGTCAGGAAACAACAGGTGCTGGAGAGGATGTGGAGAAATAGGAACACTTTTACACTGTTGATGGGACTGTAAACTAGTTCAACCATTGTGGAAGACAGTGTGGCAATTCCTCAGGGATCTAGAACTAGAAATTCCATTTGACCCAGCAATCCCATTACTGGGTATATACCCAAAGGATTATAAATCATAATGCTATAAAGACATATGCACACGTATGTTTATTGCAGCACTACTCACAATAGCAAAGACTTGGAACCAACCCAAATGTCCATCAATGATAGACTGGATTAAGAAAATGTGGCACATATCCACCATGGAATACTATGCAGCCATAAAAAAGGATGAGTTAATGTCCTTTGTAGGGACATGGATGAAGCTGGAAACCATCATTCTCAGCAAACTATCGCAAGGACCAAAAACCAAACACCACATGTTCTCACTCATAGGTGGGAATTGAACAATGAGAACACTTGGACACAGGAAGGGGAACATCACACACTGGGGCCTGTCGTGGGGTGGGGGGAGGGGGGGAGGGATAGCATTAGGAGATATACCTAATGTAAATGACAAGTTAATGGGTGCAGCACATCAATATGGCACATGTATACATATGTAACAAACCTGCACGTTGTGCACGTGTACTCTAGAACTTAAAGAATAATAAAAAATAAATAAATAAATAAAATAAGATAAAATAAAATGATTGCACCCATAATGTAGCAACAATGCCTATGTAATAGTGCTTTGACAAGCCTCACATTATACAAGCCATACTTTATACAAGCCACACTGGGGACTTTATGAATATTGTTAATAATTGTGGATCCATGAGTTAAAGTTTAAAAGTTTTTAACATAAATGACAGCAAATTCAACGCCTTCCATCCTGAAATTAGAAACTGACCATGTACAATTCCTGGTTGGTTCATTTATAGCATTTATATTTGATTTTTTAATATTTTATTTTCATAAAGAAATACTGAGCCAGGCATGGTGGCTCACGCCTGTAATCCCAGCACTTTGGGAGGCCAGGCAGGTGGATTACTTGAGGTCAGGAGTTCGAGAGCAGCCTAACCAACATGGTGAAACCCCGTCTCTACTAAAAATACAAAAATTAGCCAGGCGTGGTGGCGTGCACCTGTAAACCCAGCTACTTGGGAGGCTGAAGCAAAAGAATCACTTGACCCTGGTGGGGCAGCGGTTGCAGTGAGCTGAGATCATGCCGCTGCACTCCAGCCTGAGCGATAGAGCAAGACTCTGTCTCAAAAATTAAAAAAAAAAGAAAGAAAAGAAATACTAAGGGCCACATTTTAGGGTTGTTTCTTTTAATTTTAAAAATATAACTGTAGTGTAAATTATTAATCAACTTTGTGCTTTCTGGGTATATGTTAAAAGCCTAAAACTGGGCTGGGCATGGTGGCTTACGTCTGTAATCCCAGCACTTTGGGAGACTGAAGTGGGAGGATTCCTTCAGACCAGGAGTTCAAGACCAGCCTGGGCAATGTGGCAAGAACACTTCTCTACAAAAAAAAAAAAAAAAAAAAAAAAAACTTTATTTAGCTGGTTATGGCAATATGTGCTTATAGTCCCAGCTATTTGGGAGGCTGTGGTGGGAGGATCTCCTGAGCCCAGTAGTTCGAGTCTGCAAGGAGCTATGATTGTGCCATTGCATTCCAGCCTGGGCAACAGAGCGAGACTCTGTCTCTAAAAGAAAAAAAAAGTCACACTGGGAGCACTGGCTCACACCTGTAATCCCAGCACTTTGGGAGGCCAAGGCAGGCCAATTACAAGGTCAGGAGTTCAAGACCAGCCTGGCCAATGTGGTGAAACCCCATCTCTACTAAAAATACAAAAATTAGCTGGGTGTGGTGGCACACGCCTGTAGTCCCAGCTACTTGGAAGGCTGAGGCAGGAGAATTGCTTGAACCCGGGAGGCGGAGGTTGCAGTAAGCCGAGATCACACCACTGCACTCCAGCCTGAGTGACAGAGCAAGACTCCACCGTCTCAAAAAAAAAAAAAAAATGTATTTTATATATATATAGATATAGGAAATGGTTGTCACAAACATTTTCTTTGTGTTTCTGTTAAGACTGGGCTAACACCTACTGTTGTTATCTGCTGCACAGTCCCAACAGAAATGATGCTCACAAAGTAAATTGTAAATAGTTTATTTGCAACAAGCATTTCCTGCTGCTAAAGACTTATGAGCACCCTGTTTCATATCCTTGAGCAATTTGGAGATGATTAATCACCACTCCTGCTTAGAGGATGCAAATATAGGCAACTAGGGAAAATGTACTTATTGATATTAATGGGATTTATTTCAGATTTTTTAAACGTATGCAATCTCCCTAGTTATGGTGAGACCAGAACTCTCCAGCCCTTTTGTTCCATGGAAATTACTATGCCTTTATCTTCATGCCTTTGTTCCTACTGTTTCTTCAATCTAGATTCCCTCTCCCCTCCACTATTTCTATATCCATCAAACCCTATGCCACCTATTTTGTGATGCTGCCCTCCTGCCCCAACCCCAATTCAAATGACTCTCCCCTCTTCCATGCTTTCATAACTATACACAGTTGCCTCTCAGTTTTCATGGGGAATTGGTTCCAGGACCCCCTGCAGATACCAAAATCCATGGATGCTCAAGTTCCTTTTATAAAATACAGCAGTGTCAGAGGTGTTTGAACCAGAGCTACTCCATCTTGAATAGGGGCTGGGTAAAATAAGGCTGAGACCTACTGGGCTGCATGCCCAGTAGGTTAGACATTCTAAGGCACAGGATGAGATAGGAGGTCGGCACAAGACACACGTCACAAAGATCTTGCTGATAAAACAGGAAAATAGATTGCGGTAAAGAAGCTGGCCAAAACCCACCAAAACCAAGATGGTGATGAAAGTGACTTCTGGTTGTCCTCACTGTTCATTATATGCTAATTATAATACATTAGCATGCTAAAAGACACTTCCACCAGCTCCATGACAATTTACAGATGCCCTGGCAATGTCCAGAAGTTACCCTATATGATCTAAAAAGGGCAGGAACCCTCAGTTCTGGGAACTGCCCACCCCTTTCCCGGAAAGCTCATGAATAATCCATCCATTGTTTAGCATATAATCAAGAAATAACTATAAGTATAATAAGCGAGCAGCCCAAGCCACTGTTCTGTCTTTGGAGTAGCCATTCTTTTATTCCTTTACTTTCTTAATAAACTTGTTTTCACTTTACTGTATGGATTCGCCCTGAATTCTTTTTTGCACGAGGTCCAAGAACCCTCTCTTGGCGTCTGAATCAGGACCCCTTCCCGATAACAGTAGTATTTGCATATAACCTACACACCTCTTCTCGTATACTTTGAATCATCTCTAGATTCCTTATAATAGCTAATACAATGTAAATGCTATGTAAATAATTGCTATCCTGTATTGTTTAGGGAATAATGACAAGGAAAAAGTCTGTACATGTTCAGTACAGATGCAACCAACCATTTTTTCCCCAAATATTTTGGACCAACAGTTGATTGAATCCACGGATGTGGAATCCCATGGTTGTGGAACCCACAGATGTGGAGGGTTGACTATATCTATATCTAGGTATAATGTTTAGGTCCTTCTGCTTTGCTTTTTAATTTTTTGTCTCACACAGAATTTTATGTTTCTTTAGGACTGTGACCCACATTACATATGTCTCTCCCTTTCTCAATACACAGGCAAACACAGCACACATGAGGCTTTGCACATAGTAAACACACAGTAAATGTTAATTGACATATAATAACAGCCATAATTCAGTCATTCAATAAGCATCTATTAAGTATTTCTATGTGACAGGATTGTGCCAGACCCTGAAATTGGAAGTGGATAACAAGAATAAATAGGACACAGTTTAATGAAGGAGACAGCCATGCCAATAACATTACAATACATTGTGATAAATGCTCTGATAAAAATATGCAAAGTAGTGTGGGAGCACAGGGGAGGGAGAAACTAACTTTGCCGGGGGAGTTCAGACAGGCTGCACAGAAAAGGCAAGCTCCAACCTTCAATTTAAAGGATGACAAGACTCACCAGGTAGCACGGGTGTGGTGGGTGTGGAAGGCCTTAAAACAAAAGGGAGTCATTTCCAAAAAGCCACAGAGATGTAAAAAGAATGATGAGGGGCAGGGCTACAATCGGAGCATTGGCATGCAGTGGTGAGTACAGGGAGATAAGGCTGGAGAGAGAGGGAGCCAGACTGCAAAATGTTTTAAATGCCAGGCTGAGGAGTTTCACCTTGACCCAGCAGGCAGGAGATCCATCTCAGGTTTTGCAACAGGAGAGAAAGTAGGTCAGACCTGGATTTGAGAATGATCATACTGGTGGCTGGCAGCTCAATTGGCCACAGCATTTGGCCCTTGTTTCTATATTCTGCCCCTGGCACTGGTGTTTCACTGCTCTCTGGAGAATTTCAAGCAAAGAATGATGAGTTCCCAGGAACAGTTAATTCCCTTTACCGCTTCAGACCAAAGCAACCTCATTCTCAGAATATAAATTTACTTTTGCATACTTTCACGTAGGCAATCACAGTAAAAATAAATGCTGTTAATTAGTGTTGGTCTTAAAGACTAACAGCATTTAATTTCTCCCTTCATGAAATAGTATTGTTTTTATAAGGAGTCAGAGAGGAAGAGAATGGGGGCAAGCAAAATATATGAATAAAGCAATCACGGTAGTTTAATTAAGTGAAAGTCTGCCAGCTGCTGGGAATAAGACCCCACAGCCTTATTTTGTTTGTATTTCAAATTATTCTTTCTAAAAAAAGAGAAGAATCGTGTCTCGTAGTAATCCTTCTACACCCTTTACACACACACACAAACTTTTAGGCAATCCAGATCTAAATGGAATTGTTTTTCAGGCCAACAGTGAGAAGCAGTGGGAGCAGCTGGTAGTGACCCTCTGAACCTTGCTAACAGCACCTAAAGTACTTTACAGATCTTGCAGGGAGTGTGGAGAATGTCCTCAAGTTACCCAAAATGGAAAGAGAGGTGTAGGGGATGGAGAATGCTCTAACGCTCAATCTGGTTCTACCACCCTTTAGCTAATCCTATAGAGCAGGGAGGGGCCCTTCTATAAACTAAGAACACTAATTTCTCAAATACCATGCTCTGTTTTTCAGGACCATGATCTTTAGCAGACCAGGATGCAAAAATCTCATTCCAAATAGCTGCTGTTTCCTTTTTCCAGTGCTTTGAGGGGGAAACAATTAGCCTGTTCATTTCAACTGTTGACTTATCTCTAGCCAGTGGGCGCAGCAGTTCAAGTTTGGATTTGGAAGTCAGACCTCCTAGGTTCTGATCTTTGATCCATAAGCTTCTCTGTGATTTGGGGCAAATTATGTAACCTTTCTTGGCCTGAGGCCCCCATCTGTAGATGAAAGTAAAGGAAGCATCTACATCAAAAGTTGTGAAGATGAAATTAAACAATGGATATGTCTGGTATAGAATGAGGACTTTGTAAATATTAGCATCATCAGCAAATGTCAACATATCTAATGACCTACTCACACTTACCTAGGAATATTAATTAGTGTGAATTGGTTTACTACATCGCCTTTAGACTCTGGGTCATAAAGTAGTCAAAGAACACCAAACCCAACGTTTGTACTCTTCGAGGAGGAAACTGAGGCTCAGTGATCTGCCCTTAAGCCCCTGCCTCTTTAATGGCCAAGCTGAGACCAGAGCCCATGGTTCCAGGTTCCAATTAAGTGCCCTTTCCACCATGGTGTGCTTTCCTCTGTGAGAAAAGAACGTGGAACCACAGAAGGTCACAGAGTGCCTGAGAAGCTCATGGGTCAGTTACACACCCAGCTCCTAGACTGTGTTTGATTTAGGGTTGGAGTGACCAATTGCCTGAGTTTGCCCCAAACTGAGGGGTTTCCTGGGATGTAGAACTTTCAGTCCTAAAGCCAGGGCAGTCCCAGGTAAAGTGGGCAGTTGGTCACCTTCTTAGTTCATTTGCGCTGCTATAACAGAATACCACAGACTGAGTAATTTATAAAGGACAAAAATGTATTTCTCCCAGCTCTGAAGACTAGGATCAAGGTACCAGCTGGCTCTGTTGTCTGGTGAGGGGAGTTCTATGCTTCCAAGATGGCATCTTGTTGGTGCATCCTCCAGAAAAAAGGAACAGTGTCTTCACATGGTGAAAGGGACAAAGGGAGGAGAGAGTATTGAAATCCTTGCATCGAGTCCTTTTATAAGGGCATTTAATCCCATTCATGAGAGCAGTCACCTCCTAAAAGTCACAACTCTTCATACTGTCACATTGAAGATCAACATGAATTTTGGAGGGGACAGTATCATTCAAACCATAGCAGTCCCCTTCCTTAAGGCAAACCCCCGATAAGTGTTTACTGAATAAGTAAACAAATGTCTCCTGAGTACCAATCAAGTCTTTATATGAAAGCAGCTTGTTTATGCTGGGAAAGGGAGACATTTGAGGAGGGAGAAAAAGGAAGGATCTGGTCCTTTTTGTCAACAATGAGATATCTGATTTGCAAGAAAACTATCCTTTCTTGGTTAAAAGAGAAGATGCTCAAAATGGACCCTTGCTGAGAAAAGAAAAACTGAAAATTAAAGATGAGCAACGATCAACTTTATCTAAAGGAAAAAAGCCAAAAGATTAGCCAATAAAACACAGCCACAACCCAGATGCAGTCTTGACCTGGTTCATTTTTCTTGGAGGCCTCATCTGAGATGGGGAATGAGGGCTCTCCCTTCAACGTGGGGAGGAACAACTGCACCATTATAGGGCAAGGACATGCCCTGTGGCTGTACCTCCAAGCGCTGCCCGGAAAGAGAGACCCTAGTAGAGAAGCCAGTTTCAAGCCTGAAAGTGACACTGATGAATGGCAGAAATGGAAGGACAGAAGAAAAATTGCAGTTAGCCAGCTGTTTTCAAAATAATTGAAGGATTCTTATTCAGTGAGTCATGGTCAGCCTAGAAAGACAGGAAGTACAGAGCTATATTTCAGGGCCCAAGAATTAGCTGTGCATAAATAGCTATCACTATCCCTCCCAAACAAAACTTTATTTCCATGAAATCTAGGGCTGCATTAAACTGGAAAAAGAATGCCTTTCTGCCAGAATTTATGTAAAATTGTGTCTTAGCAATATGGTCTTTGTACAGTGGGTTAAACTGTGAAGCATGTGGAAGATATTTGTTCCCTTTTTAATGACAATAGTTTACTGCGTAAACTCTGCCTGATGATGAGAGGTAATAACCATGCCCATAGTTAATTTTTCATTCCTTTTTGGAAGTTTCCACTTTTATGGAAAATTTTTTCAGGTTATCTTGGGAAAATCACAGCCCTTCTCAGGACCTGTGTCCCCTCCTGAACCTGGTGAATAAAAGAGCTCATTCCTGTTTTTCCAGTCTATTTTATGACAGTGTATTAACGGAAATATTTCACCTATGCTCTCAACACAGCATTGAAGTTCCAAAAAATCTTAGACTGTTCTTAGAACTTGTTCTTAAAACCTGTAACCGGCCAGGAGCGATGGCTCATGCCTGTAATCCCACCACTTTGGGAGGCCGAGGCAGGTGGATTGCTTAAGCCCAGGAGTTCAAGACCAGGGAAACATGAGGAAACCCTATCTCTACCAAAAATACAAAAATTAGCCAGTCTCATAACCTGTCTCACAATAAGTAAGTAAGTAAATAAATAAATAAATAAATAAAACCTGTAACAGACCCAGGGCAAGGCGAACAGGCAGGTTCCTTGAGCTCCCAGAAGCTGGGTTTAGAAGCCCCACAGACAGATTTGCCAGAATTAACCAGACCAACCCTCCAACAACCAGACACATATTAAAGGGGCAGAGAGGTTGCCATCCACCTGGTCCTTATCCAGTAGCTTTCCAGTTGTTTCTATTGCCAATCCATGCACAAGTTATTCCTGCAGCTGGGCCAAAACCACTGAACCTGAAAGAATAAGGTCCATACTGCCCCATGATGAAACTTGGCAGCAAGTCTGGGATCTCCTTCCTCAACAGGGCTTTGAACATGGATACCTTCAGCATGAAATCAACTAGCTAGGAATATGCTGGCTGTTCATTCCCATTCCCATCCACAGAATACTTTTTCTGATCTGCCACTGCTGCTTCCCCTGCTGCTTACCTAAGTATGCTCAGCAGGGCCAAGTGTAGGCAAAATTTAACCGTAGATGAAGTCTGCCTGAGAGCTTCCTTCCATTTCTCTTTGAGTACCCTGGCATGATTTTGGCTATGCCAGTGACCTCCTGCTGTCCCATGGTCAACAGGAGACCACAACCTAAGCACCCCAACTAGAATTGCCATTTCCATGGTATTATACTTCTAGGCATTTCCCAACTGTTCCCTCTGTAGAATTACCACTCTCTGTCCCATTCTTTCAGGACCTTTATGGCCGGGAAGCTAATGAATCTTAGTTAATGTAGATGGTAGAAAGGGATGCTGGTATAATATATTTGTACTTTAACTGTGCCCTTTGCTTTTGTAAAACAAAGAAATTATATAATAGTGGAACCAATATCTCATCCAAAATGCTCTTCTAAAAGTAGGAGACCTGGGATTCAAAGTGGCCTGACTCTAGGTCGTGTTCTCCCACTGTTGCAAATGGATGGGGCCACACTCTAAGTTACATTTCTGTTCTCCCACTGTTGCAAATGGATGGGGCCACACTCTAAGTTACATTTCTTAAAGATGTGATAGCTGTTTTGATCTGATGTCCTCCAGCTTTTTCTAATAATGCCTGATTTTGAGACATTCAGTTGAGCAAGAAATGTCTGGTGACTCTTTGCAACATTTTATGGTGGAACTTCCTGGCTCTCTCTAGGAGATCCATGATATAAAATAGGACATTGCTTCAATTGCCATTAACCCAAGAGTCAGTCACTGCACTGAAACAACTCTGAACAAGAACCATCTTTCATATCTATTTGTGTATACTTTTCTAACTCACATGTTCCAGGATACAGACAGGCCTAAAGAATTCCGAAGACATTTCCAGCCAACTGAGCAGAACATTTCCCAGATTGCCAAGTGAAGCTGAGAGATATTAGGATAATTTGAACAAATAATCATGGACAGATCATTCCTGGCTCCCTGAGCCATGATGGTAGAACATGATCATTCTGCTTTCTCCCAAGCTCCTCGTGGCATTCACTCAGTCCAGAGTCCCAGCAGTTAGATACCAGGCTGATAATGTTGCGAATGCTCCCTTTTGTTTAAGTTGGAAAGAAATTTTGGCAACTTAGTGAGTGTAGTTTTCATGAAAGAGAAAGCAGAAGCTGTCTTAAAAGAGTTTGGGGGGGAAAAATGTCAGTAAGAAAGATACTTACTGCTTCAATCAAGTTTTGTTTTGGCTTTGGTTTGGGGGATTTTTCCCTTTCTATATAAAGTCTCAATGAATATTTCTTAGGAAGAGGAGTAGAACACTGGGGTAAGTAATAGGGAAAACATTTGGTAACTGTTCCCTTTGTCTTTATCTCCTCTTCAGACCTTCTTCACTTCACTTTCATTACAGATAGAAAATTTATTTTATAAATCTAAAAAGAAAAAGAAATAGATACAACCAAATATTTCTTAGTAGCTCTCCTTCAATAATTATGCAAAATAAGAGAATGCTGTGTAAGCTGTCCAGAAGTCAGAGCTAGGAAAGAATCAAACAGCTATCAGGTTTCATTATAAACTAAAAGTCTAAGTGCCAAGAGATTAAGACAAAATGGAAAGGGGGATGTCAGTGGGTTGCTGTGGTCATGAGCAAGCCAATGGTGTAGGAATCAAAAGGTCAAATATTACAGGAAAGAATGAACAGGTTTCATGGGTTAGGGTGGACTAGGGTCAGAAGCCAACAGGTCAGGTCCATCCAGGGATTGGCAGTACAAAGTGGAGACCCTTCCATGTGTCCTCATCCTGGGTGAAAGGCTCTATTCCACACTATTTATAAATCCTACCTAAGCAAAAGCCAGGCTGGGGGGTTAGCCTGATGATAAAATGGATATTTCTGATAAAGAAAAAAAGAAAAGGAAACAAAAAAATATTGAACTCATAGGCATGCCAAATACTTGACATAACACTTAGTCTTTACAATTCTCGGAGAGATAACATATGTTATATTTTCTGGCTGCCTCACACCTTTTGTGCATCTTACTATGTTCGGGGAATTTCCCATCTTGTGAGTTTTGTGTCCTCAGAGTAAAGTCAGAAAATTTGCTTCCCTAGAGACCTTGGTAGTTGGAACACAGGCATGAAGCCCATGATCTGCCACTAAGATGTACCCAACCTAGAAGTTAATTAGAAGTAATTAGCCAGAGGAAGGGCGTGATGCCTGGGACTCATTTGCTGACAAGGGTGGTAACAGGCTCATCTAGTTTTCTGGGGAACCAGTTGTTGTAAGATCAGTTCCTGGTCCAGAAGTATCAGTGCTGGCAGAGCTGCAGTAGAGTTTGAGGTCCTAGCAGCCATTTCATGCTCTGAGGGAAAGCAAGATCATCAGCTTCTTTATTGGGTCACTTCTGCAGCATAGTGTCAGGCCTTGACCCCAGAAGCTTAGCCTCAAGCCTGCCTCTCCCAACTACTTTGTACAGGCAATAATCTTTTTAATTAGCTCTTTATCTGTTCAATCAGCCATAGTCAGGTACTATTGCTTACAACTAAGAACCCTGAGTGTTAAAAATAAGTATGCTACTATGCCTTTTTACTAAAAAAAGACCAAAGTTGAAAGATGACAAGTTACTGGGCCCAACTGGCCCACCACAGTGGTGCCCACACACACCACTGGGAGCTCTAAAAACAGGCATGTTCAGCCCACTGCCACTCCTGTCAGTGCCCAGTCACATCATCCAGGGGCCTAGGAATCTGGGGATCATCCTGCCCTTCGTGCTGCCACTGACATTCACGTTCACCATCAGGGAGCCTGAAGACAAGCACACCCCACCTGCCACCGCTGCCCATACATATCTCCTAGAGGACTAGGGACTGGCCTACCCAGCCTGCCACCACCAGCAGCAGCAGCAGCAGCAGCAGCACCCTTCTATATGAGCCATCTGGGGGCCTGGGGTCTGCTTAGCTCACTGCCAATGCTGCTAGCACCCGCATGTGATGCTTGGGGGCCTAAGGGTAAACTTTGCACTGCTACTGCCACTGCTGATGCCACACACACAACCTAGGGGCCTGAGGACTTGATCACCTAATGAACCCACTGATACCACTGCTGGCACCCAAGAAAGCCACCTGAAGGCCCAAGAATCAGCTTGCCTGGACCCACTACAACTGGTGCCTGCATACACTACCTGGAAACCCAAGGACCAACACACCCAGCCCACCACCACCACTGGTGCCTGAGGACCAGCCCTCCTGGCATCCTTGTCCCTAGCAAAACCTCAACACAGCCTCCATTAACAACCATAGCCTAAGCTACTGTGCAACTTACAGACATCATTGACACTGATTATAGCTGACAAATCATATGAAGACTACACTACTGCGCCCACCCAGAATCAAAGCCAAAACACCGTACCCAACCAACACCATAGACACACCTACAGAAAAAAGTCTTTCCCTCCAGAAGCTAATCCATAAAATCGGAAGAAATGACTGTTACACTAGATGCACAGATATCAATGTAAAGACCAAAAAAAAAACATAAGAAAGAAACTTGACACTTCCAAAGAAATACAATAATTCTCCAGCAACAGAATCCAACAAAAAGCAAATCGTAAACACCTGAAAAATAATTTAACATAATGATATTAAAGAAATTCAGTGAGACACAAGAGAATACAGATAAGTAATACAAAGAAATCAGAAAAACAATACATGGTCTGAATGAGAAATTCAACAAAAAGATAGATATCACAAAAATGAATCACACAAAAACCCTGGAACTGAAGAATTCATTGAATGAAATAAAAAATATAATTGAGAGCTTTGACAATAGACTAGCTCAAGCTGAAATTTTTAAAAAATAGCTCAGTCAGATTAAAGAAAGAAAGAAACAAGTAAAGAAAGAAAGAAAGCCTATGTGACAAATAGGAAATCATAAAGCAACCAACTATTCAAAGTTTTGGAGTTTCAGAAAAGGAAGTAGGCAAAAACATATAAAACTTATTTAATGATATAATAGCCTAAAACTTCTCAAGACTTGCAAGACAACTGGACACCTGCATACAAGAGGTTCAAAGGTTCCCAAATAAATTTAACCCAAAAAATTCTTCCCCAAGGCATATTATAGTCAAACTACGAAAAGTCATAGACAAAGAGAATTCTAAAAACAGACAGAGAAAAGCATCAAGCCACATATAAGGAAATCTCCATCAGAGTAACAACAGATTTCTCAGCAGAAACCTTACAGGACAGCAGAAAATGGTATGGATGATATATTTAAAGTGCTGAAAGCAGTGGGCAGGGGGTTGGGCGGGGGGGGGGGGTGCGGACCTGTCAACCAAGAATACTATACTCAGCAATGCTACTTTTCAAAAATATAGGGAGAAATAAATGAGAGAATTCATTACCCGTAGAGACTGGCCCTACAAGAAATGCTTAAGGGAGTTCTACATCTTGAGGCAAAAGCATGATATCTACCATCATTAAAACATAGAAAAATGTAAAACTTGCTGGTAGAGCAGACACATAAATAAAAGAAAGGACTCAAATGTAACAACTACAAAAAACTACCAAACTGCAATGATAAACAATAACAGAAGAGAGGAAGACAAGATATACAAAACAACCAGAAAACAACAGAATGATAAGAGTAAGTCCTCACCTATCAATAATAATCCTGAATGTAAACAAATTAAATTTCCCACTTAAAATATATAGACTGGCTAAATGAATTTTAATAACCCAACTATATGCTGCCTACAAGAAACTCATTTCACCTGTAAAGAGATATAGACTGAAAGTGAAGAAATGGAAAAAGATATTCTATGCAAACAGAAATTTAAAATGAACAGGAGTAGCTATACCTATGTTAGATAAAACAGACTTTAAGTCAAAAACTGCAAAAAGCCTGGCCACAGTGGCTCACACCTGTAATCCCAGCACTTTGGGAGGATGAGGAGGGTGGATTGCTTGGGCCCAGGAGTTCAAGACCAGCATGGGCAATATGGCAAAACCCTATATCTACAAAAAATAGAAAATATTATCTGGGCATGGGTGCCCCTGTAGTCCTAGCTATTTGGGAGGCCAAGGTGGGAGAACCACTTGAACCCAGGAGGTGGAGGCTGCAATAAGCCATGATTGTGCCACTGAACTTCAGTCTAGGTGACAGAGTGAAAAAAAAAATACCTACAGAAAGAGACAAAGAAGTTTGTTATATAATAATAAAAGGATCAATTCAGCAAAAGAATATAACAATTCTAAATATATATGCCCCCAACAGTGGAACACTCAGCTCTATAAAGCAAATATAATTAGATCTAAAGGGAGAGATAGACTCCAATACAATAATAGTTGGGGACTATTAGCACCCCACTTCCAGCATTAGACCAGATCATCTAAACAGAAAATCAACAAAAAAAATTGGATTTAAACTGCACTTTAGGCCAAATGTACCTAACAGACATTAACAGAACATTTTATTCAACAGCTGCAAAATGCTCATTCGTCTCATTAGTACATGGAATATTCTCCAGGATTGACCATATGTTAGGTAACAAAGCAAATCTCCACAAATTTTTTAACATTAAAACCACATCAAGTATCTTCTCAGAACGCAATGGAATAAACAAGAAATCAATTACAAAAGGAATGTTGGAAACTGTAAAAATGCATGGAAATAAAACATCATGCTCTTAAACTATCATTGGGTTGATGAAAAAATTAAGAAGGAAAATTTTAAATTTCTTGAAACAAATAAAAATAGAAATACAACATACCAAAATCTATGAGATACAGGAAAAGCTTTGCTAACAGGGAACTTCATAGCAATAAACACGTGCATGAAAAAAGTAGGAAGACTATAAATGGACAACCTAACAATGTACCTCAAGGAAGTAGAAAAGCAAGAACAAATCAAAATCAAAATGACTAGATATGGACCAGGTGCAGTGGCTCACACCTGTATTCCCAACACTTCGGGAGGCTGAGGCGGGCAGATCACCTGAGGTCAAGAGTTCAAGACCAGCCTGGCCAACATGGTGAAACCCTGTCTCTACTAAAAATACAAAAATTAGCCGGGCATGGTGGTGCATGCCTGTAATCCCAGCTACTCAGGAGGCTGAGGCAGGAGAATCACTTGAACCCTGGAGGCAGAGGTTGCAGTGAGCCAAGATCGCGCCACTGCACTCCGGCCAGGGTAACAGAGCAAGACTCCTTCTCAAAAAAAAAAAAAAAAAAAAAAAAAAAAGATACTAGAAATGAAGAAACAAAGATCAGAGAACTAAATTAAACAGTGACTTAAAAAATACAAAGAATTAATAAAATGAAAAGTTGGTGTTTTGAAAAGACAAAATCAATACACTGCTAGCTCAACTAACCAAGAAAAGAAAGACCCAAATAAATAAAATCAGAAATGAAAAAGAAGTCTTTACAACTGATACTACAGAAATAAAAAGAATCATTAGAGACTATTACAAACAACTATACATTAAGAAACTGTAAAACCCAGAGAAAAAATAGATAAATTCTTAGATGCATACAACTTATCTAGATTGAACCAGGAAGAAATAGAAAACCTGAACACACCAATAACAAGCAACAAAATTGAAACAGTAATAAAAAGTCCCCCAACAACAATAAAAAAGCCCAGGACCAGAGTCCACCAAACTTATGCTGGTGAGGATGTGGAGAAAAGGGAACTCTTATACATTGTATGGGGATGTAAACTAGTATAATGCAACCAGTATGGAAAACAGTATTGAGAGTTCTCAAAAAACTAAAAATAGCTGGGTGTGGTGGCTCACACCTGTAATCTTAACATGAGGGGGCCGAGGCAGGAGGATTGCTCGAGCACAGGAGTTTAAGACCAGCCTGGACAATATAGTGAGACCTCATCTCTACACAAAGTTTTTAAAAATTAGCCAGGCATTGTGGCATGTGCCTATAGTCCCAGCTATTCGGGAGGCTGAGGAGGGTGGATCCCTTGAGCCCAGGATGTCAAGGCTGGAGTGGGCCATGATTGTGCCATTGCACTCCAACCTGGGAGACAGAGCAAGACCCCATCTCATTAAAAAAAAAAATTAAATATAGAACTACCATATGACCCAGCAATCCTACTACTGGGTATCTATGTAAAGGAAAAGAAATCAGAATTTCAAAGGGATGCCTGCACTCACAGGTTTATCACAGCACTATTCACAATTACAAAAATATAGAACCAACCAAAGTGTTCATCAATGGATGAATGAATAAAGAAAATGTGGCATATATTTACAAAATGGAATACTATTTAATCAATAAAAAGAATGAAATCCTGTCATTTGCAAAAACACAGATGGAACTAGAGGTCAGTGTGTTAAATGAAACAAGCCAGGCACAGAAAGACAAATACTGCATGTTCTCATTCATATGTGGGAACTTAAAAAGTTGATATTGTAAAGGTAGAGAGTAGAATGATAGAGGCCGGGCACAGTGGTTCACGCATGTAATCCCAGCACTTTGGGAGGCTGAGGCAGGTGGATCACTTGAGGTCAGGAGTTCGAGATCAGCCTGGCCAACGTGGTGAAACCCCGCCTCTACCAAAAATACAAAAATTAGCCAGGTATGGTGGCACATGCCTGTAGTCCCAGCTACTCAGGAGGCTGCAGCAGGAGAATTATTTGAACCCAGGAGGCAGAGGTTGCAGCGAGCCAAGATTGCACCACTGCACTCCAGCCTGGGCGACAGAGCAAGACTCCATCTCAAAAAAAAAAAAAAGAGAGTAGATTTATAGACACTAGAGGCTGATAAAGGTGAATGAGTGGGGAAAGGAATGAAAAGAGGTAGGTAATGGGTACAAACATACAGTTAGATAAAAGGTATACGTTCTATTGGTCAACAGCAGAGCAGAGTGATTAAAGTTAACAACAATGTATATTTCAAAGTAACTAGCAGAGAGAACTAGAATTGTTCCCAACACATAGAAATGATAAATACTCAATATATAAACACTCAAATACCGACTTGATCATTAAACATTCTATATGTGTAACAAAATATCACATGTACCCCATAAATATGTAAAATATTATGTATCAATAAAAAGGGAAAAATAAGTAAAGGTTTGTTGTTATACTGTTTTAGAAAAGAAAAAAGACATTAAGTTTCTAAAAAGACAAAAACATAGGTAACTTGCCCAATATACAGCTCATGAGTAGCAGATACAGGATTTGAACCCAGGACTATCTAACTACAAAGCTGGTGTTGTTTCCAATCTATTAACTGGAAACAGTTCACAGAAGGAACACTCTGTGGACTGGGATTAGGAATGGTCTTTCCATTTCCACTGACTTTAAATACCTTAGTAGACAGAACACCTTTTTCTCTTTGCTTGTGCTCATTTTTCTGACTTAACCGTGTGCCAGTAAACATATGGGTGATGCTAAAGATAAACCAACACTACTGATTTCCATTGCTACCTTCAAATATTGTCATTCACAGTTTGTGAGGGGTGGGACCACTGTCTGGATTGCTGAGAGGGTGGCCAACTGTTTGCATTTTGTTTATCATTGCTTTTGATGAGTCACAGAGAGTTCTGCATTATTCATAAACTTTAGATTTGAATAAAGTTCCCTATGCAAATTCTGCTCACTGGTGGCTTCAATCCAGGATTGAAATAAATAGCAGCAGATAATGAAGTAGATAGCCCAACTTGTGCTTTCAATCTGTGTGAACTAATGCCCAGATAACCAGAGAGAGGTTGGGAGAGTGGGTTTTAACTCAGAGTTCTGTCACATATATTATAAAATGAAAATTGGAATATTGATAGATACATGACAAATCTGAAATAATCCATTAGGCATCTGAAAATTCCAATAGCCTTTAAAGTGAAAAAAATAAAAAGGAAACAATCTCACACAGGTGTTAGGAGTTAGAGTTGTTCCAATCAAAATGTGAACTAGCAAAAATCTGTCTTAAAGCTCTCAACCTCCCATTCTTCCTCCCTTTATTCCTAAGTGGTGCTCTCGCCACCACCTATTCCTCAAATATTTAGATTAAATTATCTCTCTCCATTTACTAATCCACTCATTCTTCCTTCCAACCAAGGTACAAATGACTAATAGTAACTTAAAGAACTACTCTTTCCACAGGCATTTACACTTGAACTAAATCAATATCTTAAGTAAAGGGATTACGTTTTGTAGTGGACATCTGTCATTTGTAGTTGCCCCAAAATCTTTTTAATATCTCCTACCAAAGAAATGTATGCTGATATATATTAAAGAGAAGGTAACATATTGTGACGGTTAATTCTATGTGTCAACTTGATTGTCCACAGAGTGCCCAGATATTTGGTTAAATATCTTGGTGTGTCTTTGGTTAAATATTTTGGTTAAAAATCGGTTAAATATTCTTGATGTGTCTGTTGAGGGTGTTCTTGGATGGCATTAACATCTAAGTATGTACACTGAGTAAAGCAGATTCACCTCGCCCCAGTGTGACTGGGGCCTCATCCAGTCCACTGAAGGCTTGAACAGACTAAAGACAGTGTAAGAAAGAATTCTTTCTTTTTACCTATCTTCAAGCTGGAGCACTGGTCTTTGCCAGCCTTCAGACTTAAACTGTAACTATACTTTGCTTCTCCTGGGTATCCAGCTTTTGGGATATCTCAGCCTCCATAGTCACATGAGCCAATTCCTGATAATAAATCAAATCTCTCATTAGATAGATGGATATATATATATATATATATATATATAGAGAGAGAGAGAGAGAGAGAGAGAGAGAGAGAGTTTTTTTTTTTTTTTAGATGGAGTTTCACTCTTGTTGCCCAGGCTGGAGTGCAATGGTGCGATCTCTGCTCACCGCAACGTCCGCCTCCCAGGTTCAAGCTATTCTCCTGCCTCAGCCTCCCAAGTAGCTGGGCTTACAGGCATGCACCACCATGCCCAGCTAACTTTGTATTTTTTAGTAGAGACGGGGTTTCTCCATGTCGGTCAGTGTGGTCTTGAACTCCCAACCTCAGGTGATCCGCCCACCTCAGCCTCCCAAAGTGCTGGGATTACAGGTGTGAGCCACCGCGTCCAGCCTTATAAATATATATTTTATTGGTTCTGTTTCTCTGGAGAACCCAGACTAATACATACATTCATTATAAAAGACTAGAAAGTAATGAATACTTGTGGGTCTACCACCCAACCCAAGAAATAGCTTACTATTGCTCTCCCCTTTTCTATTCTCTAGCCTGTTTACCAGATGCCCAAAAATATCTTGAACACCTTCTTAACATTTTGAAAGTTTCCCACTTTGTTGATCTTGCCTTTTCAAAAACAAATCTCTAAAAACTGTACTTCCCAGCATTTCTTGTGCTGAGGTGCCAGTAGGTGATGGAGATTTCACTGAACAGATGCACACATATTAGACATATTCAGAACCAAGTAATATGGAGAAAACGCAGGGCATGGGGCACCCATATTTCTAGCACAGATTGGAACTAGCAGCTGTGTTGGCCCCCTGATCATAGCAGATGCTGTAACTCCCTTGGAAATCCATTTTAGAATGCTGAAATGCACAATGGGGTTATTCCTGAAAGTTCACCTGGAGTCTATTTCTTCAGCCTTCATAATGTTTCTTTAATAATTTATCCCTTAATAAATTCCTTCATGCTTAAAGTAACCAGAGTTAATTCACTGGCTGCAATTAAGGAACTCTGACCAATTAAGAAAACTATACCAGAAATGATTGCAAACAACAGTTTTCAAAAACATGAAAAACTTGGATTGGCTATCTGACCTGGTTGGGTTTGAAGTGAGTGTTTGGGTACCATTAGGTGATTGGACACTAGTAATTATACCAGGTGGTAAAACAGCTTCTTAAATGACTACCTGTGATCATTTGGAGTAAAATGCCTTCTGAAGCCAAAGTTTGGCGTCCCTTTTGATTGCTGCAATATGCCACTATGTGGGGCTAAGGAATACAGGAAGTATGGGTTAGGATAGCTGACTTTATTGGCATCAGTGAGCTTTAAAAAAGAACAAGGCGGCCGGGCGCGGTGGCTCACGCCTGTAATCCCAACACTTTGGGAGGCCGAGGCAGGCAGATCACTTAAGTCTAGGAATTTGAGACCAGTCTGGGCAAAATGGAAAAACCCTGTGGCCCACACCTGTAGTCCCAGCTATTAATACTTAAGAGGGTGAGGTGGGAGGATGGCTTGAGTCCAGGAAGTGGAGGTTACAGTGAGCTGAGATCGTGCCATCACACTCCAGCCTGGGTGACAGAGCAAGACCCTGTCTCAAACAAAAAAAAGAAGGAAAAGTAAAAGGCCAAAGAATTTAAACTCACAGATCAAGGTATTGTTAGGGAAGGGATTGTTAGAGTTTATAGGACTCCTCTTAAAGAATTTTTATCTCTTATGGCCAAACAGCTGTCATGTCCAAAGAGCAAATGCAGAGTCAAATCTGGCCAGTTACTGAATTTCAATAGAGGCTGAATTCATGGTCCTTGCTAGATCTCACACATGAAAGGGACTGGGAAGGAATGGGCCAAAAGAATTGGAGTGAAAGCATTTAGGAGGAACTGGATTATTCAGCACACTCAAACACCATTATGCCTCCCTTACCAAAAGAAGGAGCCCCTCCTCCCCAATCTGAAGATGTTGGTTAAAGATCTTACAACACGGGCGTCCAATCTTTTGGCTTCTCTGGGCCACATTGGAAGAAGCGGCATTGTCTTGGGCCACACATAAAACACACTAACACTAATGATAGCTGATAAGCTTTCAAAAAAAAAATCACAAAATGCCAGGTGCAGTGGCTCACGCTTGTAATCCCAGCACACTTGTAATCCCAGGCTGAGGCAGGTGGATCATGAGGTCAGGAGTTTGAGACCAGCCTGGCCAACATAGCGAAACCCTGTCTCTACTAAAAATACAAAAATTAGCTGGCTGTGGTGGTGCACACCTGTAATCCCAGCTACTCAGGAGGCTGAGGCAGGAGAATCTCTTGAACCCAGGAGGCAGAGGTTGCAGTGAGCCAAGATCGTGCCACTGCACTCCAGCCTGGGCGACAGAGCTAGACTTAATCTCAAAAAAAAAAAAATCACACAAAAAAAATCTCATAATACTTTTAGAAAATTTACAAATTTGTGTTGTGCCACACTCATCAAAGCCATCCAGGCAGGTCTGCATGCAGCCTGCAGGCTGCGGGTTGGACAAGCTTGCCTTACAATGACCTCACCTGAGACAGTTACTTCCTACAGGAATTCATACCCTACACCTATGACCTTTTATTTCCTCCACATTTATAACTAGTTCCAGATTCCAACATGCCCATAAAGGCCAATTTTAAAATTCAAACCCAGAAGGAAAAGATTCATACACCAGAAGAATTGAAAGATTTTGCTAATTAATATTTGCAAAAACCTGGAGAATATATTGAATTTCTACCAAAAACATAATTTTATAGCACAAATTACTGACATAGATAAACTAACCAGAGGTTCTGGATTCATTCTACATAGCTTGAGCCAGTTGTTAACTTGGCTGGTTGACTGAAACCTGGACTCCACTCTGGCCTATTGCTGAAAGAAGTTGAAATGCTAAGACTAGAGGCTTATAGTGATAAGAATGTTGGAATAAATATATCTTATACAACATTTCACATATACCCAAAGTAAGCCTAGAGAACACTGCCTTTTCCAAGTCATCAAGAAAAACACTGATGCGGTGAGAACAAGAATCCTTGAATAATGCTTTGATGAATTTATTCTGTACTCTGGAGAGGAAGGTGGGAGATACTGCTATTGGAATTAGTTCCCTGTTTTCAGTGGAGTTTATGGGTTCCCAGAGGGGCAGACACCAAATAGCAGGATTTAACTGCCAGAAACCTAGTAGCTATGATTATTATAATAGCAAAATAACTTGACTTGCAGGGATCTTTTGGTGGTAGCTAATTGATCACAGTATGCCTAAAAATGAACTAGATGAGCAGCCTGCAAAAGATATAGCTGACCTGTATAATTGAAAAAATTCTAGGCCCAGTGAATCTAGAATTAAATCACTATACTTGACTTCCATTATCACTAGAGAGTCAGGACCTATCTCCCAATACCCACACTCTCAATTCAGTGAATGAGAGGGAGGACCTTTGAGGAACGACATCACAAGAACCTACGAAAATCTTTCTCTACCCCTTCCCCAAAAGGACCAGCATCCATCCACCAAGGTAACTGTGTACTAGAGAAGGAAAAATATTTATACCTTTCACAAATTATTGAACATGGCTTTGAACTTTTACTAATCCCTGGGAACCTAGAATATCACTGTTTCCCCTACTCAGAACAGGGCCTTATTTGTGGGAATCCAGTGATAGAGAGTTTGAGTCTAAGTCCATCTCATGATGGGTACAGAGTTTCTGTGAATCCAATCTCTGGTTATTTCCCCCATTTCCTAATTAATAGTTTGAATGGATAAACCCAGGTAATAGCAGAATCCTCAAATTGGCTTCCTGACCCAAAGTAAGCACTACTGGGACTGCCCCTTCCGAACAAAATAGTAAACCAAAAGCAACATTACACTTTTAGGAGAATTCTAGATATTAGTGACCTTATCAAAGAAAACTGCAGCCCTAAAGACTTGACCAAAAAAACTGTTAGAACTAATAAATGAATTTAGCAAAGTTACAGGATACTAAATCAAATACAAAAATCACTAACATTTCTATATACTAACAGCAAACTCTCCAAAAAAATTTTAATCTCATTTACAATAGCTACAAAAATATATAAAATACTTAGGAATGAATTTAACCAAGGAGATGAAAGATATACACACTGAAATCTATGAAGCACTGATGAAAAAAATTGAAGAAGACAAAAATAAATGGAAAGATATTCCATGTTTATGGATTAGAAGAACTGACATTATTAAAATATCCATACTACCTGAAGTGACCTACAAATTCAATGCAATCCCTGTCAAAAATCCAATGACATTTTCCCAGAAATAGAAAAAAAAGGTAAAATTTGTAGGAAACCATAAAAGATTCCGAATAGTCAAAGAAATTTTGAGAAAAATAAACAACGCTGAAGGCATCATGTTGCCTGACTTCAAAACTGACTGCAAAGTTATAAAACTCAAAACAGCATCGTACTGGCATAAAAACAGACACATAGACCAATGAAACAGAATAGAGAGCCCAGAAATAAATCCACATTTTTGTAGTCAATTGACTTTTGACAAAGATGCCAAGAACACATAACGAGGAAAGGACAGTCTTTTCAATAAACAGTGTTGAGAAAACTGGACATCAACATGCAGAAGAATAAAACTGGACCCTTATCTCACACCATATATAAAACTCAACTCAAAAGGAATTAAACACTTAAATGTAAGACTTGAAACTCTAAAACTACTAGAAGAAAATATAAGAGAAAAGCTCATTGGCATTGGTCTGGGCAAAGACTTTTTGGATATGACCTGTAAAAGCACAGACGACAAAAGAAAACATAGACAAGTGAGATTACATCAAATTAAAAAGCTTCTATATTGCAAAGGAAACAATCAACAGAGTAAAGAGACAACCTATGGAATGGGAGAAAATATTTACAAACCATACATCTCATAAAGGGTTAATATTCAAAATACATATGGAACTCAACTCAATAGTAAGAACACAAATAACCTGATTTTTAAATGGTCAAAGGACCTGAATAGATATTTCCCAAAAGAAGATATACAAATGGCCAACAGGTATATTTAAAAATTTTCAACATCAGAGAAATGCAAATTAAAACCACAGTAAGATATCACCTCACACGTTAGAATGGATATTATCAAAAAGATAAAAGATAAGAAGTGTTGGTAATGATGTGGAGAAAAGGGAATCCTTGGGTACTACTGTTGGAAATGTAAATCAGCAGAGCCATTATAGAAAATAGTATTGAGGTTCCTCAAAATAAAAAGCAAACCACCATATGACCCAGCATTCCCACTACTGAGCATATATCCAAAGGAAATGAAATCAGTATGTCAAAGAGATATCTGGACTCCCATGCTCATTGTAGCCTTATTTACAATAGCCAATATATAGAATCAACCTAAGTGTCTATGTGCAGATGAATGGATAAAGAAAATGTAGTATATATACACAATGAAATACCACTCAGCCTTTAAAAAGAAGGAAATCCTGTCATTTGCAAAAACATGGATGAACCTGGAAGACATTATGTTCAGTAAAATAAGCCAGGCATTTAAAAAAAAATACTGAATGGTCTTACCTATATATACGTGGAGCCTAAAAATGTTGAACTCACAGAAGCAGAGTAGAATGGTGGTTACCGGGGGCTGGGGGTTGGGGGGACTGGGGAGATGTTGGTCAAAGGATACAAAATTTCAGTTAGATAGGAAGCATAAATTCAAGCGATCTATTGTACATCATGGTGACTCAAGTTAATAACAATATATTGTATACTTGAAAATTGCTACGAGAGTGGATTTTAAGTGTTCTTGCCACAGAAAAAGATAATATATGAGATAATGCATATGCTAATTAGCTTGATTTACCTCATTCCATAATTTTATATATCAAAACATCATGTTGTATACCATAAATATATATAACTTTTGTCAATTAAAGAAATAAAATTTTAAAAAATGAAAACTGCAGAAGTGGTGATTTCTATTACATCTCCATTTAACTCACCTGCTTAAAATGTGCAGTGAACAGATGGATTTTATGGATTATCAAAATCTTAATCAGTAAGTTCAATTGCTGCTACTGTTCTTAACGTTGTCTCTACTGGAGATACCACTCTGGCCATCTAGTATGCAGTTATGCTTACAACTGGTTTTTTCTCTATACCAATAAGTCTAAAACACCATAAGCAATTTGCTTTCACCTGGCAAGAACAGTATCTTCGTGTTCTGCTTCTGAACTGCGTCAATTCCCTATACTTCTTTTGCATGTGAGGGAAGATGAACTTCTATCAGGTATAAGTACTAGTTTTCCAGGTCTCCTGTACTAATAGCTAAATAAAATTCCTAACAGAATTATGGACCACCTCAAAATTCACAGTCAATGAATGTGGAATGGAGGTGTTGGGGATATTTGGGCCTTTTCTATTAATAAACACCCAAGAACAAGAATTTAGAATCATTCTTTTTCTCAAGGGCTATTAGAAACACTACCTTAATTGAAATGGTCCACATGCTGCTGGATCACATGCAATTTAGTAGATCAACCAAACATTCTTCAAAGTTTAAAAAAAAAAAATCCATCAAAGTGGTGGTTAGGCTGAACGACAAAGTTGTTCTATGGAACTGACAAGTCAATTCTAACCAATAGCACTGAATAGATTTAGTCTGAGACTCAACTGTCTTTGATTTTAAAAATGTCCTCATTCTTACCATATAATAGCAGTTTTTAAAGTTTGTTTGTTGTTATTATTAATGTAGCCATAGCCGCAGACCTATTCCTTTTCTCTTGGTTCTAGAACCAATACTGAATTTGTTAGTTTGACTGAAAGCTTAAGCTCTCTACACCTCTGTAGTGAAAAAATAATAACACTACCCTCACTATAAATTCCTTCAGGAGAGGAGTTATAAAGATGAATGAGGTCATCTTGGGCCAATTTCCTGTCTTATGTAAATATAAGACAAAGTTAAAGTCATACAGGATTAGAACCATAGGCACTGTTTTTTAGATTCCCAGAAGAAAGTCACTTTATCAACATAAACTTGGCACAATTTTGAAACATAACAGCGTTTATCTTATCAGCCCATGGACTTGCTGTAGTAAGTTGTGGTATTTTCCTTATTATGTTATGCCCAGAGCCACAGAAGATCAATGTTACAAGTTAAGCAAACAGTGCAATATTTACAGCTTCCTCTGCTGGTGAATGTTAAAGTTATTTCCTAGGGCCCAGCTTCCTGAGGACCACAGGACAAGGTCACACATGTGCTATGGAGGATGGTCAGTGCACTTTCCATAATGTTTAGTTCACAGATTAATGTCTGTGTCCTAAAGCAGGAAAAACAAGGAAAAGCTGCCATCAGTCATTAGGAGCAGAGGCATATAGTGATGAACCGATTTAGAGAATATACTGTTTACAAATAAGAAAGATGATCTGTACCAAGCTCTGGGCCAGAAACAAGCATTGATTTTAGGGATGAGAAGGCAGTAGTGAAATATCACTTCCAAAGGGACCTGCTGGTTTCTGGATTTTCGAAATATCACCTCATCAAGGAATCCTGGTGAGAATGTCACCTACATGCTGGAGACCGCAAGAGCAACTGGGGCCCTTGAGAAGCTTTCTTTTTTCCTTTTTTTTTTTTTTTTTTGAGACGGGGTCTCACTCTGTCACCCAGGCTGGAGTGCGGTAGCACAATCATGGCTCGCTGCAGCCTCCACCTCCCAGGGCTCAAGCGATCCGCTCGCCTCAGCTTCCTGAATAGCTGGGACTACAGGCATGTGCCACCATGCCTGGCTGATTTTTGTATTTTTTGTAGAAACGAGGTTTCACCATGTTGCCCAGACTGGTCTCAAACTCCTCGACTCAAGGGATCCGCCCACCTCAGCCTCCCAAAGTGCTAGGATTACAGGCGTGAGCCACAGCACCTGGCCAAAGCTTTATTTCTATGGCAACAGGGGAAGAAGGGAACTAATCCTTAGGTGATGCTGGAAGCTGAGTTTTATGGGTCACTGAGAAGTTAACTGTCACACACACCTGAACATATACCATGGATCAGAAACTGGACTATGGTGAAAGATACACACGGGGTAAGACAAGGAGTTCACAAGAAACTCACAGTTCAGCAGAGAAGACAAATACACAAGCCAGCCATTAGCAAATAAGGGCTTCCAGTCCCCACCTTTTCTCCAACATAGTAAATGCTATCTTTCCCTGCCTGCTGGTGCCTCCCTGGCCATCAGGGGAGTATGCAGCTTTCCTGGACACTTCCAGGACTTTGGGTTGCAGTCCTGGAGAATGAAAAGGTAAAGACCTAAGGAGGGGGCCTGCTATGCAGGGAGATTGGGCAGATGTACCAAGAAGGAGAGGAAGGGGAGAGAAAAGACGGAAGAGTAGAAGTAGGAAAGGCTCCAGGGCACTGTGATTGGAGAGATTTGATTGGAGAGATTTGGAGAGAAGGAAGGGGTTTCAAGAAATGTTGCTAGGTATTCCAGTCTTGATTCCTTTTAAAATTGTTTTGCAACTGTAAAGGTTGGGCTTCCTTTTCGTCACTTTGTGCTACTTGAACTGTTCCTTTTTATCGTCTCTTTGTAGAGACTGGACCAGCTCGGACCTCAGAAGCAGAACTCAGCTTTCCCAATGTGTGGGCAAATTACTCACATCACTCAGCTGTGATTAAAATCAACCCACTAGATCTGAGCCCAAGTGCAAAGAATGGAGATTGAGCAGGCTCAAGTCATAGTGGTTATTTATGTAAAAATAAAAAGCCAAACAAACATTGGGAAGGCAATGCCATAATCAGTGCTATTAAATATGGGAGAATGTACAGTGAGGGGGGCATTGTGCCAGCCAGAAAACCAGCCTGGGCAGTAAAGCAGCTTCCCAGCTTCAACCAAATATGACCACCTGGAGAACTGGTTAAAGTGCAGGGTGGCTACTATTTTAAAAAATTGTTTTAACAGAAAATAAGAAGTGTTGATGAGCATGCAGAGAAGTTGGAACCCTTGTGTACTATTGATGGGAATGTAAAATAGTGTAGTTGCTATCGAAAACAGAGTGGTAGTTCCTCAAAAAATTAAACATAGAATTACCATATGATTCCTTAATTCCATTTCTGGGTATACACAAAAATTGAAAGCAGGGTCTTAAAGAGATATCATACCCATGTTTATTGCAGCACTATTCACAATAGCCAAGAGGTGGAAGCAACCCAAATGCACATCAATAGGTGAAGGGATAAAGAAACTGTTGTATATACATACAATGGAATATAATTCCGTCTTTAAAAGGACAGAAATTCTGACACGTTACAACATGGATGAACCTTGAGGATATTGTGCTAAGTGGAATAAGCCAGCCACAAAGACAAATACTGTATTATTTCACTTACATAGGTACCTGGAATAGTCGGATTTATAAAGACAAAGTAGAACGGTGGTTGCCAGGATCTGCAGGGAAAGGGACATGTTGTTTAGTGGGTATAGAGTTTCACTTTTGCAACATGAAAAGTGTTCTGGAGATTGGTTGCACAATAATGTGAATGTGCTTAACAATAGTGAACTATATACTTAAAATGGTTAAGATGGTAAACTTTGGTATGGGTATTTTACCACCAGAAGGATTTTTAAAGCAGGTTCTGGTTTAGTAAACCTAGGATGGAGCAAAAGATCCTGCATTTCTAACCATGTGTCATCCCCGACCCCTACTGACTTCAAAAGGGACAGTACCATGTATGAGAGGCCAGTGAGTTAGACCTAGAGCCAGTGAACAAGACAGAGGGTTTATTGAGGGGACTTACATACGGGGTGGTCCAATGGTAGCAGGCTGAACAGGAGAACTGCTACTGTTTGTAAAAAGCATGCAGCTTGTGTCGCGTTTTCACTTAGCACTTTTTCCTTAGTAACCTCCACTTGGCAACCTTCATTTAACCAAAAACAAAGGGCCTCAATAATCCCCTGTATGGCCTGGGGGTTCAGATGTTCCTCATATATAAGGAATGAATCGCCAGGTTGTTCACTTCCGGATTCCTGAGCTCGGAACTCCTAACACACATTCTTCTTAGACCGTAGGGTCATTCTCATGGTATGCTTAAGTTAACTTATTGTTATCCAGTGCATCCATCATGCATCATGTTTACCTTATCCTTTCCTGTCTATATATTAGAATCATCTAGGGATGTTTTTAAAATTCTGTAGCCCAGGCTACACCCCAGACCCACTTAATTGCAGTCTCTGGGGTGGGGCCCAGGCATAGGTGGCTTTTGAAGCTCCCCAGATGGTTCCAATGTGTAGAGAAGTTTGGAAACCACTGTTATCCACTGAATTGGTTTTCACAGGTTGAATCCGTCTCACTCTATTCAAATAAAGAACTAACTGAACAACCCAGAACAGGGTTCTTGATCAAGGTCGCGCTTCAGAATCGCCTGATAGAGCATTTAAAATACCTGTGTTTTGACTCCGCTACTTCCCACCACCCAAGAGATTTTAATTTAATTGATCTGGGAAAAGGCTCAGGAATAAGGTAGTTTTTACAGCTTCTCAGGCAGTTCTAACAGAAAGCTACTGCCTGAGATGTTTCCATGTTAACTGAGACCTTCTGCTCAGTCTACCTCTCTGCTCTCTGATGCTAGCCCGCCTTCTCAGACTCTGCCCTGTCCCCTTCCCTGTCCTCCATATTAGTCCCAGCATCCCACACTTTGAGGTTGGTTTGATTACACAAGAATTGAGGAGTGGCTGATGATTAAAGAAGCACAATCCCATTTAATCAAGTGTATCTGGCAGGTACTAAATGCTCTTAGAAATCACAGATTTGATACTTTTGTGCCAATTAGCTTCATGCACACAAAATTCTGATCTGTAGTCACAAAACACACAGTTTACTTAAGCCTCATGTGTCATTCATTACCAAAGAAGTCAGAAAAAGGGTGATTGGTTCATACAACCTGTCCTACTGTGAGGGTGGAGTATGCAGGGAATTTTTACACTGTATACCCTAATTGTGTTTTATTCATTCAGTCATTTAAAAATATGCATTTGTTGAGAGCCTACTATGTTTCAGGCACAGTTTAAAGTGCTTGAATAAAACCAGCATGTACTCCCTCAGCTGTGAAAGGTGCCCTTTCCCAGATTAGCTTTAAAATCTAAAGACTTCACATGAAAATGGTTAAGGTGGTAAATTTCATGTTATATGTTCTTTACCACAGTGAAAATTAAACTGTAAGAAAAAAAATCGAAAGATTTGTACCTTAGATGTGAAACAAGGAATGCATTCACATTATTATCTGGATATACTTTGGGATGGTCAAAAAAATGTTAAGCATATTTACAAAGTCACTTTATGAGGTACGGGAAAATTATGGGAGCCATTGCGTAATATCTGGGCTAATAATAGCACTATAATGCAGAGCTTCAGCATTCCGGCAGCATATTAAACCATCTCTAATGTTCGACCTACAGGTTTATGCAACTTCTGGGGCACAGTGTCAGGTGGGGCTAAAAAGAAAACACACTTTATAAACATTGATTGCTTCTTGCTACATCTTGCTAATGTAATCTGTGTTGCAGATTAGAATTAGCATAATATTATATGGGTAATGCCAGACAAAAATGGCCTGAGCCACAGTGCTGTTTTTGGATTTGGTTTTATTCTTCAGGAAGTCACTTTAAGAAGAGCATAGCAAGACTTAGTGTTTTCCTGCCAAGGTTGTAAGGGAGGACAACTTCTCTGCCCTTTCCTTGTTCAAAGAATAAATTGTGAGTAATAGGCTACATCACTGCATCGTGTATGAATGCTCCTGGTCAAAGAACATTTAACAGAATTGTGTTAGGTCACGGGCTTGGTTTTGTTTTTGTTTTTTAGTTCCATTTGACCTTTCAGATCAAAACTGTGACTAACCGCAATGTGTGGGACAATTACATTATGATGTGCTATTTGTAAAGAACCTGAACTGTGGCCTTTCTAGACATATGTGCTTGCACCCACCTATACCTCTGTACAACTCTTCTAAGTACCAATTTTCTGCTGATTGCCTGTTGGTCTCTCACATCTGCCATATTTTACTCTAAATCTCTTGCAGGCAGAGGCTTTGCCTGTTTAGTAGGATATATTTCATGCTTATAGAGCTGTTGGACTTCTAACAGCTCTTTCATTATTGTTTACTCACCTCCTTTAACATTGCTGAGGCCTGGTGCGTGGTGGCTCACGCCTATAATCCCAGCACTTTGGGAGGCTGAGGGGGACCGATCACTTGAGGTCAGGAGTTGAAGACCACCCTGGCCAACATAGTGAAGCCCCATCTCCACTAAAAATACAAAAATTAGCCAGGTGTGGTGGCATACACCTGTAATCCCAGCTACCCAGGAGGTGCAGGTTGCAGTGAGCCAAGATCACCCCACTGCACTCCAGCCTGGGCAACAGAGCCCGACTCCACCAAAAAAAAAAAAAAATTTGCTTACCAAGAACTATGGAAAAGACACTCACCACTGATCCTCCAATCAACTTTGAATCCAGGGGCATCCTGGAAGGAAGGAATCCCTGCTGGGTGGGTAGGCTAGATGCTTGGGTTGCGTCTGCAGCCTTCAGTTTGGTCTAAATGTCTGACCTCTAACCCTCTCAGACTCATCAGTCCCTACTACCCACACAAATACATCCCACACTCTGATGTCAACTTGACACTCTGGCCTGGGTCTTCATCTCACTTCTCCCGGACCACCTTACACCCATCCCTCTGTCTTTTACTTCCACCCACAATCCAGAACTGAAAAACACGTTTCCTGACTAGGATATTAGTTCTCATGTTCACTCAAAATTGAAAGGGGACCCTTGGCCAAAAGACTTCAGTTCATAATTTTTCTGATGGTAGAACTAAGAGATGAAGCTGTGGTTTTGACTTTTCCCCATGGGAAGAAAAAAGAATATGGAGGTTGTTGTGCTACTGACTGATTCTGACTCTGACTCTGGAAAACCATTTTTCCCTATGAGATAGATTGGTGTCAACCACAAATACCCTTTACTGATCTCATTTTCACATTTTCCTGATTTCAGATATTTTTATCATTGCTATTGCACTTCTCCAGGTTAATTATAGAGAAAAGCGATGATTTTTTAAGTGCTTAACTCAAGGATGGTTCAAAATTTTAACTTGCAAGTACTTGAGATTAAGGCATATGGGTTGCATCCTAATGAATGTGCAAGGGAACTTTATTTTGTATAACTAATATTGTTGTGTCTTTCCCAATTAGAATATCTTCATTCTTTCCTCTGAATAAGAAGATAATACTAGCTCATCATAAAAATGCAGGCAGCATAAGAACATATACAAGAAGTGAAAATTATCTACAATCCCACATCCAACAACTTCTGAGAATTTTCTTAATTGAGATATAGGTCACATACCATAAAATTCACTGTTTCAAAGTGTGCAATTTGGGGGTTTTAGTATATTCACAAGGCTGTGTGACTATCACCATTATCTAGTTCCAGAAATTTTTCATCACTCCAAAGAAACCCCCCTACCTATTAGCAATAACTTCCCATCTCCCATCCCCTGAGTCCCTGGCAACCACTAATCTACCTTTTTTTTTCTTTTTTTTTTTTTTTTTTTTTTGAGATAGAGTCTCACTCTGTTGCCCAGGCTGCAGTGCAGTGGCATGATCTTGGCTCACTGCAACCTCCACCTCCTAGGTTCAAGTGATTCTCCTGCCTTAGACTCCAGAGTAGCTGAGACTACAGGCACACACCACCATGCCCAGCTATTTTTTTTTTTTTTTTTTTTTAGTAGAGACAGGGTTTCACCATGTTGGCCAGGCTGGTCTCAAACTCCTGGCCTCAAGTGATCCGCCTGCCTCAGCCTCCCAAAGTGCTGGGATTAAAGGCATGAGCTACCGCACCCATCCTACTTTTCTGTCCTTGTGGATTTGCCTATTCTGGACATTTCATAAAAATAAAGTCATACTATATGTGGTCTTTTGTGTCTGGCCTCTTTCACTTAGCTCTTTCATTTAAAGAGGGTTTCACCTCTTTCAGTGTTTTCAAGGCTCATCCATATTGTAGCATGTAACAGTTCTTCATTCCATTTTATGCCTGAACAACATGCCATTGTATGGACACACCATATTCTATTTATCCATTTTCATTTGTTGAACATTTGAGTTGTTTCCAATTGGGGGCTAATATGAGTAACACTGCAATGAACATTCATGTACAAGCTTTTGTGTGAACATATGTTTTCAAATCTTTTTGCCTAAGAATATTTTCATAGATAACATTTCAGACTGTTTTCTATGCATATCTAGATTGACAGGTAAATATATTTTGATATGTTATCATTGCCAACTATTTGCTCCCCTCTCCTACAGGAGAATTAATGAAACCTTCAGCTGCCAAATGACTTGGAGTGCCTTCTGTGGGAAGAATATATATCCCTGCTCTATCATTATGGCCAACATGCTGCTTGCCTTGGCCAATGGCTTTTAGTGGACATCACACACACCACGACAGACCAGAAGTTTAAAGAGCCATTGTGTGTTTCTCTGAGTTCTCTTGCTCTTTCCCTCTGCTGTGAGTAGGAGACAGCTTCCTCAACTTGGGTCCCAGAATAAGCAGACACAAGGAGCTGAAATGCAGATTACTGCAGCCATTAACATATGTATAAAAGAGGAATATATATATATATGAAAGAGAAATACATTATTATTATAAGCCACTGAGACCTGGGGGGGTCATGATTACTGTAGCAAAGTGGAGTAATGCATAAATGAATTATTTATCACATGCTTGTTCTGCCTAACAATATAGTGTGGACATCTTTACAGATGTAAACATAAAAAGGTGGTGTTGCAGAAACTGAATTCCAAATAGATTAGGTGCCTTGTTCCAGGTGACAGAATTAGTAAGAGAGACAAAAGTCAATTTTATATTCCTATTCTGATTTGCAATCCAGTTTTCTAATTAAAGCAAAGGAGGGGGTAATCTTGGACATTTTGCTGAGATTACAAGAGGTGTATGAAGACCCCCATGCTACTGCATGATTGTTGGGCTGAAAATTCCAAACTCACTCACGCTGTACTAATGAGTTAATACTAATTGGAAAATGGTAATAAGCTGAAATGTGTGTATTGTGCTTTCCACAAAAAAGTGTTTTAGAAGGAGTGGGGCACATTATAAGAGTTAATCCTTGTTCTTTATCTCTGCAGCCATTGGGTCTGGGATCACTACTGACAATTAAGTAGCTTGCTACTTTCAATCCATTTTGCATGCTTTACCGAACTGCCAATCTGTTTTGCGTGATTTAACATAATTGCCTGCCTTTGCCCTGGAGGCTGAATGCTTAGCCTGCAAGGGCCACTAGTGGAAGGATATCTTGGCCAGCATCTGTCCATGCTCCATCTGGTTTAAGGCACTGTTTCCATCTCTTTTCCTATCTTACACTTATAAATAAATAACAGCCTTGTATAGCTAACTTTCAGAAAGAATGAATGTTGGTAAACCATCACTATTGTTAAAAAAAAAAAAATAGCCAGCAGCTTACAAATCCCCATGGTTGCAGCCCTCATATGCTATCTTGATAACATTTACAGGTGATAAAATGGCCACTGGTGGTCTTCAGAAGCCTAGACCCAGTAGGCCAATACAGGAAGACTTTTCCTTCCTTGTTTATACTGAGTAGGCAAAACTCCATTACAAATAACTGATTTCTATGCAATCATAGAGATGAGAATAGTTAAGCAGTTTCTTTTATCAGTATCTTCTTTTTCTCAGACCTATTGGCACTTATACACATAAACATACAGCATACTTGCAGAACGCTACAAGTTGTTCACCTTTTTCACCAGATCAATGTTCTACTTCTTTTTGCATAGGCCTTTAGAGATCCTCTTAGCAGTAGACTAACCCCTCAATTTACAAGGAAGAAAAATAATACCCTTGGAACTGAAAGAGCATTTCCTGGGTCATAAAGTGAGTGGCAGAGCTGAGATTGGAATCCCATCTCCTGACTCCCCATCCAGTGCTCTTTCCATTCCAAGCCACGTCCTTAGTAAGTGTATAACCAAGACGGAATTTGTAAGACCTGTTCAAAACAGGACCAAGATGTCACCAACGAATCTTCTAGAATGTTGAACCACCAAGGAAAGTGGCCTGTCAATGGGTATAAACCCTGGAAAGGACTAGGAGCAAAGATGTCTACTAAGGTGAGGAATGGGAACAGACATAGGCCTTCATCGGACGACAGAAGTGTGACCAAGTAAGTATCTACAGTCCTCTCATTGTCTCTCCCAGGAGATCGAGTCAGGATTCGTCAGAGATAGCATCCTCAAGAACAAATGGACAAGAAATACTGAGCGGGGGTAGTTGTTAAGCCACTTCAGATGTATTAACCCCTTAGCCCAGCAAGATCTGAGTTTGGTCTGTGAGAGGCAGAAGCAACTTTAACCCTGCTGGCTCCCATGAGATTCATGATTCTCCTCACCCAGCCAGGAACCTTCAGTACCCTGGGCTGAATGCAGAGCCACATTCTCTGGCCAGATTCAGGGCTTCACCAGAGTGTCCACATTTTGCCATGACCCAGATGTCATCTGGAACTATGAGGAGGGTCAGGGAAGGCAAGATCCTGACAAAACAGGGTAGGGGGAAAACTAAACTCAGCAGATAACCCTAAAATACCGATGACCAATCCAAGCTCAAGCTTCCAAGAGGGAATTAGAAATGCCCTTCATGAGAGGCTCACACAGGACTTAGTCTATTTGTTTTTAATACACTAGGTTATTCTTAGGCACACAGTTTCATAAGGTCCCCAAGATAAGCCAGCTAAAAAGGTGAGACACACAGGCTCAGCAACAGGACTTGTGGAAAAAATTAGGTCATTCATTGTTCTAAGGCCTCAGAGGGCCAACAATCTAAATGGCTTTGCTTTTTGAGCTTTAGACAATTGTTGGGGAAATGGGATGGGCGAAGAAACCTCGCGCTATGCAACAGTGTAGAAAACAGCCATGGTGTGAATAATCCTAATAGAAAGATCTGTTTCCTGTAAGTAGGAAGAGTTGTAAATCAGTAGAATTTTTGGTAGAAACCTCTACATAGATTATTCTTGACATTTTAAATTTCTTTCCCTTTTCTCCTTTCTCTCAACTCCCTCAAATAGCCTGTGCTCACTGAAAAAAACAAATTTTAAATGCCAAATAAATCTTCACTCTGACTACAAAACTCCACTGTGTAGGCATTCTGTCACTGCTTATTATTAAGTAATTTCTGTGTTCAAAATGTAACCTGTTTTCCCCTTTTCTCTTTCTTTCAAACTCCCCCCACCTTCTACACTCCCAATCTGTTGTTTCTCAAAACTTACCTACAAGGCAGGGCAAGGAGAGTTTCACCTGCACATTCCTCTGGAACTCAGAAAGCAGGGTTAAGTGGCAAGATCAAGGATATAGAGCCAGCCAGGGGCAGAGCAAGAACCTGGAGGCCCTACCACCCAGGGCTCAGCTTGCCTCATTATTATACTGACTCTTGAAAACCCTTGCTGAGATTTGAGTTCTTCCAGCTTTTATTGTCACCATTAAAAATATTAATGGTCCAACAATGCAAAAGCCCAACTAGAGTTTCCTTGAAATGCCTTACCACGGTGGAGGCACACTGTGTGTGAAGCATCATTAAACTCCGCTGCCTGCCCAGGACCAAGCAAGGGGAAAGAGCAATAGATCCTTCTTGTAAAACTAAAGGTATATTCAAAGTCACCCTCATTAGCCTGAGCTTTTCACCCATATTACAATCATGGCTCTGTTAATAAGAGGACCCCATCACAGTAGCACTCTGGTGTCAGCATCTTCATTACCAGAGGTAGACATTGTACCTGAGATGTCAAGGTATGTTTCAACGCTGGATTTTTCTTGCAGGAGAGCCTTGGTGAATCACTCTTTTTTCTCTCCCCATCCCCTTGCCTTGCATATTTTGCAATTACAAATGTGCTTTCACATTTATGATGAGAGCTACCAAGGGCTGGATTCAGAAGTACCATTCTGCTCCAGAATGCTGGGCTATGTGGGCTCCAAGTGTGACCCTGCTCTGGGGAGGCTGGAAGCCAAGGAGCACCTCCAGGAACCAACTGTAATAAGACATGGCCAGTTATTCATCCTCCTGACCAAGACTATGTGCTGAGAGGATCAGAGCTGCTGCCTGAACCCCAGTAGTCAAAGCAAAAGAGGATTGCTATTGAAGGTATCTATTGGTATAGCAACACTAAGCCAGATTTAGAGCACAAGTCTTCCAAATCAACATTTGAGCTGTCCACTATGAGAAGCTTGGGGCTATACCATTAAATTCTAATTTTAATCATTCATCCTGAGATGTTTGATATTTTGATATCAAAAAGCCTTCAAAGGTTGATCCTGGATGGTATCTGCCTGAATCTTACCTGACAACAGCATGCAAAGGAAGGACACCTGTATCCTAACCCCATTTCCAGCCATAACTGGCCATGTGACAAAGCTATAGGACCTCTCTCAGCCTTCTCAGTTTCCTTATCAGAGCAAAGGTGATACTTCCTACTAAGGCAAGTACTTCAACAATGACATTAGGTAATACAGGCAAAAACACACGGGAAAAAGTAAAGCACTGTGGTCATGAGGGAGACAATTGTTTTTTTTTTTTTTTTCTTCCTTTGCTTGTGCTATTATCCTGCCATGTGAAAACTTGAGGACTCTGGTTAGTCAGAGCCAATGTCAGAAGATTTTAATCATCCCCAGTGTCCATTTATAAGAATTCCCTGAAGTCTTGGTGTATGTTATGGTTTGGATGTGCTTTGTCCCTGCTGAAACTCATGGTGAAGTTTGATCCCCAATGTGGCAATGTTGTGAGGTGGAACCTAGAGGGAGTCGTGGGTCATGGTGGGTGGATCCCTTATGAATAGATTAATGCCCTTCCACAGGGGTGAATGAGTTCTCATTCTTATGTGAATGGATTAGTTTCCGCCAGGACAGGCTGTTAAAAAAGAGTCTGGCTTCTTCAGTTTTCCCCTCTTGCTTCCTCTCTTGCCATGTGATCTCTTTGCACATGCCTGCTCCCCTTTCATTGTCTGCTATGAGTCAAAGCAGCATGAGAACCTCACCAGATGCAGCTGCCCCACCTTGGACTTTTTGGCCACCAGAATCATGAGCCAAATAAACCTCTTTTTTTTTTTTTTTTTTTTTAACAAATAACCCAGTCACAGCTAACACAAAAATGGACTAAGACAGTGTATTCTCTTTCTAATATCAATAATACATACCTCTACAGGGGATATGGATATATGTCCTTTTTATTTATTTTTTATTTTTTGAGACAGAGTCTTGCTCTGTTGCCTAGACTGGAATGCAATGGCACAATCTCGGCTCACTGCAGCCTCCACCTCCCAGGTTCCATTGATTCTCCTGCCTCAGCCTCCCGAGTAGCTGGGATTATAGGTGCCCACCACCAGGTGTGGCTAATTTTTGAATTTTTAGTAGAGACGGGGTTTCGCCATGTTGGTCAGGCTGATCTCGAACTCCTGACCTCAGGTGATCTGCTGACCTCGGCCTCCCAAAGTGCTGGGATTACAGGCATGGGCCACCATGCCCAGCCGTGTGTGTGTTCTTACCCAAGCCTTTCAATGACACAGGAACCAGTTTCAAAGAATTTTTTTAATGTATTTCCTGTTAAGGATGGCTTCTTCTCGGACCTTCTCTCCAGTATCAACCTAAAATCAAAGGTTACCACGCAGCCTGCAGGGTAACCTGGACTTTTATGTAAACCTGTCTTGTGATGTTGTGAGATGCAAATGGATAAAAATTACTGAGATGGCAACTGTTTGAAAAGCAGCCTGCCCTTGGAGCAGAGGCCTCCATTACTCAGCCTAAACAGTCATCATGGCCTCTATTTGTTAAAAACAAAATAAAACCATGTTAAATCAAGTTCAGCCTAAAGCTCTCTGCTTACATATTTTAAGTTCAGCCTAAAGGTTTTTCTGTACATTGTGAACTATAACAAGTGGAGGTGTAACCAGACCATAGCCTACACTTGTGCCAGTCACCAAGTTTTGGCCAATCCAATATAGCTAACAGTTCAACCATGTACAAATAAGGCAAATGCCGAGCTGTAACCAATCCAGCTGTTTCCATACCTCACTTCCATTTTCTGTACATCACTTTCCTTTTTCTGTTCATAAATCTTCTTCCACCACGTGGCTGCGCTGTGCCTCTGAGCCTACCCTGGCTCAGGAGGCTGCCCGATTCGCGAATTGTTCATTGCTCAATTAAACTCCTTTAAATTTAACTTGATTGAAGTTTTTCTTGTTTGTTTGTTTTTTTTTTTTTTTGAGACGAAGTCTCACTGTCGCCCAGGCTGGAGTGCAGTGGCGCGATTACAGCTCACTGCAACCTCTGCCTCCCAGGTTCAAGCAATTCTCCTGCCTCAGCGTCCCGAGTAGCTGGGATTACTGGCATGTGCCACCACACACAGTTAATTTTTGTATTTTTAGTAGAGACGGGGTTTTGCCATGTTGCCCAGGCTGGTCTCAAACTCCTGGCTTAAGGGATCCACCTGCCTTTGCCTCCCAGTGTGTTAGGATTACAGGCAAGAGCCACTGTGCCCAGCTAAGTTTTTCTTTTATCAACCAAAAAACCCCGAGTGACTCAGAAAGTAACTTGCACTAGGAAAACAGAAAGAGAAAGAGATAGAGATAGAGAGGTGGATTAAAGAGACTTAACGTCATGTTGATATGTACTCTGTACCCCCAGATATAAGGCCATGAGAAGGAAACTTTATTCTATGCGAAGAATCAGTGGTATTCTTCCCCAAAACCCGTAACCTTAGTCTAATCATAAGAGAACATCAGACAAATCCAAATTGAGAGACTTTCTACAAAATATCTGACCAGAACTCTTCAAAATTGTCAAGCTCATGAAAAACAAGACTGACTAATGCACAAATCAGAGGAGTCTAAGGAATCATAATGACTATTAATAAATGTATTGTGGTCTCCTGAATTGGAAAAAAAGTGGCATCAAGGGAAAAACTAGTGAAATCTGAATAAAGCCTATAGGTTAGTTAATAGTAATGTACCAATGATTACCTCAGTTTTGACAAGTATGCAGTAATTATGTAAGATGCTAATATAAGGGGGACTGGGTGAAAAGTACACAGGAACTCTCTGTACTGTGTCTGCAACTTTTCTGTAAATCTACGATTATTCCAAAATAAACAGTTTATTTTGAAAAGGGGCAAAGAAAGACTTAATAAACATATCAAATAGTCATATTATAGGACTTTACTTGAATCATGATGAAACTATTTTAAAAATTTGTTTATGAGACAACTGAAAATTTAAATACAGTATATTTGATTATATTAAGAAATTAATTATTAACTACTTTTAAGCGTATTTGTGATACTGTGGTTACATTTTTAAAAAGAAGTGTTTAATTTTTAGAAAAACAAACTAAAATATTTATAGATTAAATGATATGATGTCTTGAATTTGCTTCAAAAATAATACAGGAGGGAGAAATTAGTAGGGATATAGGTTAACAAGATATCAGAAAATAATTACGGAAAATGAGTGATGGCATGATAGTTTTGTTGTGTTTTGTTTTTGAGATGGAGTCTCGCTCTATCACCCAGGCTGGAGTGCAGTGGCGCGATCTTGGCTCACTGCTACCTTTGCCTCCCGGGTTCAAGCGATTCTCATGCCTCAGCCTCCTGAGTAAGCTGGGATTACAGGCATGCACCACCATGCCAGGCCAATATTTGTATTTTTAGTACAGATCGGGTTTCATCATGTTGGCCAGGATGGTCTTGAACTGCTGACCTCAGGTGATCCACCTGCCTCAGCCTCCCAAAGTGCTGGGATTACAGGCGTGAGGCACCGCATCTGGGGAGAGTTCATTATTTTTATTTTGTCTTGTTTTGTATATGTTTGAAGTTTTCCAGAATTAAAAAAACTAATTTTAAGAATCCAAAGAAGAAAAACCATAAGCCCCTAACATTTCGATCACATAGCATTATCTTTGCTGCTGTATTTGCCACCTCAGCAACTCCCCAATTATTCTCATTCAGTTTGCCATTCTTACCAAACCACAGATGAGCTCTGGAGCCGAAGTCCTCTCTAGATCTGTCCACTCACATAAGCCTCTGGAACTTATCAAGCATATGAAAACATCGTCATTCACCTGGAAAACTAACCCCAGGAAGCAGAAGGGGTTTTTGCCTACTCTGCTGGCTACAGGGGTCATCTAGGCCCAACAGCAAGGAAATGAGGGTGTCTGTCCAAGCCTCAGGGCAGCCCCATCCTTCATCCAACTGTAAGAGCAGAAAGGTCCCTCCTCTCTCTCTTGGAGATGGTTTAGACACTTTAGTTCCTTTCAACCTCGAAGCAAATTGGATCTGAATGCAGATGAGCAAGAACAGAATAGAGACAAGTCAAGACTTAATTTTAATGCAAACCTTTTCTTCCCCCCCAGTGCAGAAGTCTTATTAAAGAAACAGCATGATGCTGACAGGATAGTGTTTGTAAGTAGAAATAACACTTATTATAACAAGTTAGAACAGCAGGCAGATAGGTTTGTTTGTTTGTTAATTATATCTGGTTTTATTTTCTAATGAGTGCCTTAAGAAAGGGGGGAATCATTCTGACAGCTGTTTGAAACTAACTTTTAAATCCTCTTAGTAAAATGATGTGGAGCCATCCGGTTCTATGAAGCAACAAGAGGTTCCCCCACCCACCATTTTGTCCATCGGATCCATGAAGATTAACGATTTATAATCCCATGAATGGGATCTAAATTCCTGCTTTAATAGATACAGAAAGTTTTTCGCTTACCCGTGGGGAAGGTACTGATAGAGACATGCATAGAATGCATATGTAATTTGTCCACATTTATAGAATGTAATCTACAGCTCTTCTCTAAGTATCATATTCCCAGAAAGACAAAACATATTTGTCTTTAGAGGAAAGTGTTAACTTTATCCAGACTAACTTTGACTAAATGCCTACACAGCCATGAATCAGAAAAGACATACAACTTTTAAAACAAGGATTGAGAGAAGAAAGGAAAAACAAACCTGTCTGGGAAACGGGGTTGGGAGTGAATTAACTGGCAATAGTGTTTTTAAATTGCCCTAGAGGTAAATTAAGCCTCCTACTTTTTTGTCAGAAATGAGTAATTACTAGAAGGAGGCAGCGTAGTCCACATCTTGGCATTTTTACCCAGAATTAAATCTGCACATTATACATTCACACTCTATGTTTAAAAAAATAAGACACTTTTTAGTGAAACTATAAACACCTGCAAAGCCAAACAAGGATTCTTGAGAGATCACATCTACGCAGACAGAGTGGTCTGAATTATTTAGACCACAGCAAAAATATGTGTGACAGATGAAACAGAATCATTAAGAGAAAAAGCAGAGTTTCTTGAACAGATAATCCCAGAGGGATTGCCCTCCTTCTTTTTCCCTAGGCAGGTCCCTTCTCCCAGATTACCTTCAAAACTGTGTTTAGAACAATGCCTCTCACAGGAAGCCCTCCTTGGTTAACTGACATGATCCTGTCATTCGGCTCCTCTTTGCCATAGCAAGTGCATCTGTATTTTGCATTTGGTCCTAAGCAGCTTGTTTTATATCATTATTGAAGTCTGTCTATGCCTTTGTATCTTTATTTCATCTACCCTCTACTGTGGCTTTCATTTGCTGGGTGTGTCCCCAGAGTGCTTACTGTCAGAACAAAGAACTCTCAGGAATGTTGCCTGTTGACAGTATGAAACCAATATTGTGTCGATGACTTGGGCTTGGGCTTGGGCTTTGAGTCCATTCTAAAAGTTTGAGGGGGAAGGAGAAGGACTGTAAATGACTTTATAAGATTCTGTTCAAATCTCTCTGACATTGTTTCTTCATTTGCTGTGGGGGACTATGTGAATTTCTTTCCATTTTTCCCCGTTTTTTGTTTTAAAACTCACTACTCTTATTTTCATTGAATCAAGGGTTTCTCTGGCCCTCTTCGAATTTTATTAATAAGCTCAAAATCCAGCCTGTAGGCTAGATATGAGGCTGGGCCAGCATAGACAGCAAGCTCACAGCAGCAACATTTTCTACTCAAAGGGACAGTCTCTGCCACATTCTGAAGTTAATGCAATGTCTGCTGCTTTGGGGATTCTAGCACAATAAAAGGGTCTAAATTCCTCAAGCCTTTGGGGAGAAGGAAGGAAACAGAATTCTTTATCAAATTCTCAAGTCCACGGAATTCTGGCACACAACAGACATGGTTAATTCAAGATGGTGATGAATTAAGGTGGTGCAGGAGATTGGGAAACTGATTTCCCAGGGATTAAAGTAATGAATTTTTTATTTGAGAAATTCTCAAAATGGAATTTCTTTAATAATATTCAACCTATTCAGAAGCCTGTCTCTAGGCTGTTTTACCAGAGACATTTAGGCTTGCCCTTAGGGATTAGTGTATGTTGGGATATGGGAAGAGAGGAGAAACTCAGTGTGAAAAAATATATTGCTACTGAGAGCCAAGGAGAGGAATCCAATCTGCATAATGTCCCTAATTAGCTCTTTCCACCAGCACCTTGCAAATCCTCTCCCCAGAGTCTCCAAGAAAACCAGTGGAAGAGAACAGGCTGACAATGAGAAGAAGCTGCATGCAAAGAAGCTCAGGTGTGGGTTTAGGAAAGAAATCAGGCTGCGGGTTGAAACAGCTAAAGAAATGTATTAAGGATAGAATGTCCAGTTCACAGCACTGGGGATGTACCCCCACTGTCTCCCCATGGTGACTCCAGATGGTGGGAAAAGTCTGAGACAGGAGAGAGCAGTGGGCCAGGGGTCCAGGAACCAGGTTTTCAGCTGTGTCTATAGGAATCATCAGCTGTGCGATGGCGGCAATTTGTTGTGCCTTCCTGGACCTCGGCTCCCTCACCTGTAATTAAGCAGGGCCAACATCATGGATGTGCAAACTGTGCTCAGAAGATCCCACTGTTAGAAGGGCCCCACACTTGGTTTAATATCTGCTGTCACCATCTTGAATTCTTTATAATGACGGCACCACATTTTCCTTTTGCACCAAGCCCATCAAATTATGTAGCTGGGGTATTATGCAGAGGGGAGTTTTAAGTGATTGTGATTATACTAAAGATTCATTTATTTGGTTTTTAAGCTGTCCATAAAATTATCCTATGAAATCAGGATCATGACAGTCTGGAAACCTTTAGGAAGACAACAAGCCTTAAAGTAAACACACTTTATTTGCAAATGGTGTGGTGTTAGTGTTGATCAATTGACTACTCCAATTAATTGATAAGGTTAGCTGAACTCCTCTTTATAGATTGTCATTGCCTTAAGACACTCAGTTGCGTACTAAACACTGAAATTTATACTGAAAGTATTTTAATATTCTGACTCGTTCATTGCCAAAGGCTACTCATTCTAAACAGTATAATTCTCACTGAACAACACAACATACACAAAATATGTGTCTGCCTTAGTTTCTGGTTATCTTAATTATTAGTTTCTGGTTATCTTAATTACATCAGGATCATGGTAATATTCATAATGAAAAGCAGACACTTATTAAAGTTTGAATATGAATAGGGAAACTTTCCTAGACTCTGGGATTTCAGAGCTAGGGTTAGGATCAGGGTCAGGATTAGAGTTAGGGGTTAGGATTAGGGTGAGGGATTGAAGTTAGAGTTAAGATTCAGTACCTCACCTGGAGACTTATTAAACATGAAACTTAGGCAGGCTATTTATGTATATAAATAAAATATACAGCACACACACACACATACACACAAATAGCTCAAGAAGGAAATCTTCGTTAAGGGCCAGTGAGCCTCAGAGTCAAAGAATGTTGTGGAAGTTCTGGGGCGAGGGGAATCTTAGGAACCAGAAAACCAATCTGCTATGATCTGAATGTTTGTGTCCTCCGAAAATTCATATGTTAAGATGTAATCACCAATGTGATAGTATTTGGAGGTGAGGCCTTTTCATGATAATTAGATCATGAGGGCAGCCTTTATGAATGGGAGTAGTCTTCTTAGAAATGAGGCCTGAGGCTGGGCGCGGTGGCTCACACCTATAATCCCAACACTCTGGGAGGCTCAGGCGGGCAGATCACGAGGTCAAGAGATCGAGACCATCCTGGCCAACATGGTGAAACCCTGTCTCTACTAAAAATACAAAAAAATTAGTTGGGCGTGGTGGTGGGCACCTATAATCCCAGCTACTCGGGAGGCTGAGGCAGGAGAATCGCTTGAACCCGGGAGGCAGAGGTTGCAGTGAGCTGAGATGGCGCCACTGCACTCCAGCCTGGTGACAGAGTGAGACTCCGTCTCAAAAAAGCAAAAAAAAAGAAATGAGGCCTGAGAGAGCTGCCATCCCCCTTCCACCATGTGAGGACACAGTGAAAAAGCGCCATCTATGAACCAAAGGTGAACCCTCACCAGACACCGACTCTCCTGGCACCAAGGAAGGGCTTGGACTTCCCAGCCTCCAGAACTGTGACAGATAAGTTTCTGTTGTTTATAAGCCACCCAGTCTATGGTATTTTGTTATAGCAGCACCAACAGACTAAGACACACACACTCCACACTGTTGCAGTCCCCTTGGTGGAGATGGAGTGAGCCCATCATATCACCTGCAGTTGGTTCCAGCTCGAGTTTGGGAGTCAGCATTGAGTCTATGAATGTGTAGTGAGAACCCATTTCACAGAAGGCTCGGGCTAGTTTAATGGAGATACAGAGGTGAACAAGCTGAGGTTCTGGCCTTCACACAGCTCCAATCCAAGGAAGGGAAGAACACATAAAGTATAACTGAAGCCTCACCAATGAGCCACCTGCCCTGCCTCTGACAGCTGAGTGAGAGGAGGACTCTCAGAGAAGATGAGTAAATAGAATTCTTTTTCAGTTATTGATTGAGGATATTGAAAAATGAAAAAATATCAATCACGGAAGCAGTCCTTCATCGGCAGGAGTGCATCAGAGAATTGCGAGGTGAGAATGTGGCTTAGTGTGGAGGCTCTGGTTTTTACTCATTTGCAGGCTGCCTGGCCAAGATCTTCCCAGTCCTGTTTGCTCAGGGTGACATTCACAAAAGATAATGCTAGCCTACTTTTTCTAAAAATAAAGAAATAGTATAATTTCACCTTGCTTTAAGCAACCCTGATCTTTAAAATCCAAGCAAACAGATAAATCACTAAAGAATTCTTCACTTTATAAAATGTCTCACCACAAGATGGCCTTAAAAGTAAACTCCCAGAGTGTACATTTTAGGTGGAATTTGACTTACAAAAAAAGTGATTTATATGCAACATTGAAGCAGCACATCTACTATGTAAAGTCAGATATCCTTGTAGTTGATCCAAAGTCATAAATAAAATAAGCAGTCATCCTTCACCAGCATTATTCAATTGAGAAATCTGGAAAGGCAATCTAAACAACAATCTTCCTGTCAGTGGCTATATTATTAGACTGCAGCTTTTCAGTTTCCTGTATGTTGACAGGAAGCTGATCTCCTGAAGGAGAAAGAATACCCACGGGATCATTTCTTCAGCCCCATTAAATGTGAGTCAGGGCCAGTATGTCTGCACATAGCTATTTCAACTGCAGTGAAGAGTTGAAGTAACAGATTGGTATGATTTCCAGGAAAGTTCTAGAATGAAGTATTAATATTTAGATAATGATTTGTGAACACTTAGAAATTAAGAAGTGATTATTCAGAGTTAGTGTAAGCTAACTAAGAAAACGATATCCTATTTTTAAAAAGACTTACTATACCAGTAAAGTTGAGAAATTCCATAGATGAAACATACCCAATTTTGGTGACATATTTCATTAAGTCATGAAATCATCATAGAAAAGGTGAAAAAAATATATATGTGCTCAGTGAAAATGCAGTTATACAGATTTGTATTTTCTTCAGTGGCCAAATTAATGGCTGACGAATAGACCCATGTGAACCTACAGGGAGGTTCCTAGTATGTGTCACAGGGCTTAGCATTTTAGCAATGCCTGGGGGAAAGGTTTGAAAAGCCCTGTTATCAAGATCACATAGTATCTTGGAAGCTGGAAGGCTAACATTAGATAGCAGAATCTGGATTAGAAAAGTTTTCAGTAAGACAGAAGAATCAAAACAAACAAATAAATATAATTTAAAAGGGATAAGTGTAAAATTTTACATTAAGAATTTTATGGTTGGTCACAGTGGTGCACACCTGTAAATCCAGCACTTTGGGAGGCCGAGGAAGGCAGATCACTTGAGGCAAAGAGTTCGAGACCAGCCTGGCCAACATTGCAAAACCCCATCTCTACTAAAAATACAAAAATTAGCCAGGCACAGTGGTGCACGCCTGTAGTCCCAGTTACTCAGGAGACAGGAGAATTGCTTGAACCTGGGGGATGAAGGTTGCAGTGAGCCAAGATTGCACCACTGCACTCCAGCCTGTAAGACTGTAAGACCCTGTCTATAAGACTCTGTCTTTGTATCAGGATGTATAAACCAAATCCATGATTTAAAGACCACTCAGCCTGTAAGACTCTGTCTCAAAAAAAAAGACAGAGAGAGAGAATTTTATATAGAGACAAAATCTGGCTTGATGGAAGGTCATCTGACAGAGAACTAGGTGTTTTGGTCGGCCACAGATTTTATATGGGCCATTAATGAAATATGAATGTTAAAAATTATAACAAAAAGCTAATAGACTCTTGGCAGTTAATACTTATTTTCTCCCAGTTTATCAAGGGTTCTTATCTTCTTTATACTTTTCTGGATTTTCCAAATTTTCACATATGTTATTTTTATGAACAGAAAAACTACTCTTAGAATTTGAAAGTATTTTAATAACTGTCCTATTTTAATAACTGTCCTATGGACATTGGAGCAGGCTATTTCATATAGTTTTAGAGGCTGAAACTAGGGAAAACGGCTTGAAGTTATAGGAGACAATTTTAGCCTAAGTACTCAGCTCACCATCGAGTGGGTTCCTATCCCTGGAAGTGTTTACATAACCGTTGGCTAACTACAGAAGTGGCATAGCATAGCATAGCATAGCATAGCATATCATAGCATAGCACAGCACAGCACAGCACAGCATAGCATAGCATAGCATAGCATAGATTAGCATAGCATAGCATAGATTAGCATAGCATAGCATAGCATAGCATAGCATAGCATAGCATAGCATAGCATAGCAGTGAAAATCTCTGGCTCTGCCAAACTGCCTGGGCTTGCACCTTGGCTATGCTACTGACTTAGACGAGGCATGGTCTTAGATGAGGCATTCCACTATTTCGTCAGCTCTAAAAAGGGCATGATAGTAACTGTATTTGTCCATATGGTCGCTAAGGATTAAAAGGATTCATCTGTATCAATATCCTTAAGACAATAACTGGACTATGCTCAATAAACATTATTATCATCTGTCAGAAGTGGTACATAAAGAATCTCTGCCTTGCTTGAGAAACTAGACTAAATGATTACCAAAAGTTACCTCCAATTTCATTATCTTATTGTTCTAAGTCAAGGAGCACCCTTCCTCAGGTGGCACTGTCTTATTACCTAAGCCTGTACTCCTGAATAGAACCCTGATAATAACAAAATTATTGCAGGAGAGCAAAATATATTACAAAGGAAGTGTCCAAAAGCTACTCAGCATCTCATACATTTCATTACCCAGAATAGGAAGCAGGCCCAGTGGTGGCACTGGACGTATAAACCAAATCCATGATTTGGCCGGGTGCGGTGGCTCACGCCTGTAATCCCAGCACTTTGGGAGGCTAAGGCGGGCAGATTACGAGGTCAGGAGATCAAGACCATCCTGGCTAACATGGTGAAACCCCGTCTCTACTAAAAATACAAAAAATTAGCCGGGCATGGTGGCGGGTGCCTGTAGTCCCAGCTACTCGGGAGGCTGAGGCAGGAGAATCGCTTGAACCTGGGAGGCGGAGGTCGCAGTGAGCTGAGATCGCACCACTGCACTCCAGCCTGGGCGATAGAGAAAGACTCTGACTCAAGAAAAAAAAAAATCCATGATTTGAAGTCCCGAGGCCTGGACAAAGGGTAGGGTGAAGAAGAAGAAGAAGAAGGAGCCAAAGGAATACAGAAAACAAACGTCTGTATTTATTGATGTATTTATTTGTTCATTCATTCAACAAATGCATTTACTGAGCACTTACTATGCACTAGGCACTGTACTGGTTCTAAGCCCCGGAAACCAGGCACAGTTCCTGCCCTAATGGAGTCTATATTCAGTGGGAAATATATTTCAACCAAAAAATGACACCAAGAAACATAAAATGACAGTTGTGATCAGCACCTGAAGGAGAAGTACCCAGGGCCATATGGTAGAGAGTTGCCCTGGTCAGAGAGGTCAAGGAAGACAGCCCTGAGGAAGCCATAACTGAGCTGAGATTTGAAGAAAGGGTGAAACTTACAGAAGTAAGTGCATTCTGGACAAAGAGCAGTTGGTGAGAGGAAGCGTGGCAGGTAAAAAGAACTGAAAGAGGCCGAGCGCGGTGGCTCACGCCTGTAATCCCAGCACTTTGGGAGGCTGAGGCAGGTGGATCACAAGGTCAGGAGATTGAGACCATCCTGGTTAACACAGTGAAACCCCGTCTCTACTAAAAATACAAAAAATTAGCCGGGCGTGGTGGCAGGCGCCTGTAGTCCCAGCTACTGCAGAGGCTGAGGCGGGAGAATGGCGTGAACCCGGGAGGCAGAGCTTGCAGTGAGCAGAGATCGCACCACTGCACTCCAGCCTGGGTGACAGAGCGAGACTCCATCTCAAAAAAAAAAAAAAAAGAAGTGAAAGAAGGCCACAGTGGTTGGAGTAAAGAGAGCAAAGCAGAGCATGGTTTCATCTAAAGCTGGCTAGGTACAGGGCCTATGGTCATGTTAAGGAATGTTGCATCCTAAAATCATGGGAGGGCATGCAAACATTTTAAACATCTCAGGGAAGACATGAAAATCAGATGAAGAACTCACTCAGCATACATTGTGGGAGGTGGAGGTCAAAACAGTGGCAGATAGACCAATAAAGAGGCTTTTAAGGTTATCCAGGAAGAGGTGAAGGTAGCTTAGACTAGGATAGTGGGAGTGGAAGTAGGGAAAAAAGTAGAGATTCAAAGAGGTTTAGGAGGCAAAATTGAATGTGAAGGGTAAGGCAGAGGGAAAGGTCATGGTGACTCCAAGTTCTGGCCTGCTTAACAATGCGGGTGACATAGGGAACAGCAAAAGGTTTCGGAAGAATCAAGAGTTTGGTTTTGGCTATGTTGTGTTTTAGATGCATGTGAAACTTCCAGATGAAAGTATTAGGTAGGAAATTGGATACATGGATCTAAAGCTCAAAGAAGAGACCTGGGCTGGAGAAACATTTTTGCCATGAATGAAGTATAGAATAAGAAAAGAAGATGGCCAAGTGCAGTGGCTCACACCTATAATCCCAGCACTTTGGTAGGCTGAGGTGGGCAGATCACTTGAGGTCAGGAGTTTGAGAACAGCCTAGCCAACATGGTGAAACCCCATCTCTACTAAAAATATAAAAATTAGCCAGGCGTGGTGGCATGCACCTATAATCCCAGCTACTCAGGAGGCTGAGGCAGGAGAATCGCTTGAACCCAGGAGGCAGAGATTGCAGTGAGCCTGCACTCCAGCCTGGGTGACAGAGCCAGACTCCATATCAAAACAAACAAACAAAAAAAGACAAGACTATCTAGGACTGGGCCTTGAGTATTTTAATATGTATTGACCCGGGGAGCATAGGATAAGACTGCAAAAGAGATAGAAAATGAGCAGTCAGAGAAGATGAAGGTAACCAAAAGAGCCTTGCGTCACTGAAGACAAAAAAATACAGTGTTTTGAGGAGGAGGGACAGTCAACAGTGTTGACCACTGCTGAGATGTGAAGGAAGGTGAGTGACCCTGGCACAAGCTGTTTGTCGAGCTCATGAGGTAGGAGCCCGCCTGGCAGTAACCTAAGGAGTGAGCAGGAAGTAAAAAGAGTCAACAAGTATAGATGTTCTCTCTAGAAGTCTCTGTAAAGGGGAGAAGAGAATATGAAAGCTTGAGGGGAAGGTATGCTTGGGGTAGAGTTATCTCCACTCCCCCACCCCACCCCCCAGTGGGAGCCTTGTGTATACTTTAAATCTGGCAAACAGAATCCAGTTGAGAAGCAGAGATTAAACATGAAAACATAATGAGAGAGTGAGAGTGCAGTACATGGGCAAGGAACTGAAAAAGAATAGATGACAAAGGGGACTAGCCTTTTGGCCAGGGACATGAGGCAGGTAGAATTGCCTGGTCACAAGGTGGTCACAAATGGTGAGAACTCTGTTGACATTATGCAAATACTGATGGAGAGTGAAGCAGTTGGGGTCAAAGACTCCGTGGTGCTCCCCAGGTTTAGGGTTCCGAGTGAAGTATTTGTGAGGAGTTGGTAAGGTATCACTAAAGAAATCCCAGCTCGGATATCTCAGAGATAAGGTCTCTGCCCAAAATAGAAATTGCAGCAGCCCCATGTGATTTCCCATAGACCTCTTCTGAGTTGAAATCCAGACCAGCCACTCTCTGAGGAAATGATATGAACCATGTTTCCTTATTCAAGGACACAAAATAACTTCCCCACACCATTCTATTTTGCAAATGAGGAAACTGAGCCGCATCTCTAGCTGGGGCTCATCTCACCCAGAATGGAAGAATTTGGAGTTGGTTTCGGTCCAAGTTTCCAGTGTCTTCAAAAAGGTAGAATGCCCACATGGCATAAAGCCATTAACTGAGACACAGTGTCCTGAGACACCCACAATCCCTTGTGAAGTCACAGCAAGGAAGAAAATCTACTTTGTTTGAGTATCTTCTGGGTGCCAGGCTCTGTGTAGGTTGCTTTTGCAGACATTAGCTCATTTAATCCTCAAAATACTCTATGGCAACTGGATTTAAGCTTCTACCTAGAATGAGACAAATCAGCTTTGCTGCTTTGCTGGGAGCTCCAGCCTGCTGAATTTACCTCTCCACTGGCCTTCATGTATGGCCCCAGGCTAGCTGGGCCTGCCAGGCCCATGATGACGTAGGAATTAGAGTGTATGGCAGGACATTTCCCTGAGCTTTTCCACACTTCCCCAGCCAACCCAATGGCTGGCAAGGGCTTATATTTTTGTGTTCGCAACTTTTCTTCTCTCCAAGTTGTGTTCCAGACAAATATTTGTGGTCATTGCCCAATAATACCAAAATATACAAATATCATCTGACCATTTTTTAAAAGGGGTAGGAAGGGTTTACAGAGCACTTAACACAAATCTAATACGTTATTCTTTTTTAAGCCGACAACACTCACTCCCAGTCCCCACACTCAAAACATTTCTCATCTCTCAGTTGACAGGGCCAGAGCAAGCCACTGAGCAGGGCTTCAGGGAGGAGATGGATTTTCCAAGGAAGAGAAGTTAAATTATCCCTCTCTCCATGTCTCAACTGTATATTCAGTCTGTCCTGCCACTAGGGACCCTTAGGATCAACAGTTTTCTTGTCCCTAATTGCAGTACCTCCTATGAGAATAAATCATTATTCAGCTTTGATATCCTGAATTCCTATAAATTTGTTTTGGCATGGTTTTTTTTTTTTTTCAGCTTAGAATCAGTGATATGAAAAGCATTAGTAGAATGCTAAAAATTGACCACAAAACGTATAAAAGTAGTCCCTAAACAACTTGTTCTTAAGAATTAGTAGCTCCAACCCCAAAGAATCTACTCCTTCACAGGGCAAATGAACATGATGTGCCCCAGAGGGCCCTGAGGTTTGCTGAAGTGGGTCAGAGACTCAGAAGCCTGCTCCACTCCTATCAGAAGGAATTCCTACTTCCTTCCCTCTTCCACCTTCATAGTCTTTCCCAGCTTCACCTCTCTCCACTCCCACACCTCCTCCGTCCATGGAAAAGTTGGAGAGCCTTTCTTCCCATGAGTTTACACCAGCCCGTCCCCAATTAACCTCAGTGATTAAGCAGTCATCAAAAATTGATTGAACACCAGCTACATGTGAGACTAGCTAAAACCCCTTTCATTACCTATCATCTGCCTAGCTCATTAAAAATGGGGAACACAGTACTTTGAAAACACAAACTGTAGCAATGCTGAATAATAATGATAACTAACCACAACCATTCAGTCTGGGTAGAAAGCAGATTTTACTGAGATGGATCAAATTACCTAAGGAGTACATTGTGTCTACTGAATAAAGTGAGTCAGCACCCATACATGTATGCTATTTGTAAAAGTGATAGTCTTCATTCAGCTGTTAAGTCACAACTGGCATTCAAAGTCTGTTTCTCAAACACAAAGCCCTTGAAAGATTTTCCTCTTTAATATACACCCAACATTGTCTTATTCACTGGAATAATTTTAAGTTATAGGCTCTTTTCCCAATGAGATCAAGTAGGAAAAAAAAATGTGAACTTATCATATGTTAAATTTATTCATTCATTTCTTCATTGAGCATGTGTTCCTGCCTGCTATGCCTAAGGCATTATGCCAGGCACTGAAATACCAGGGCAACTAAGACAGAGCCAGGCCCACGAGTTCCTCATAGTTAAGCAGGCATCCACACCAGTTATAGCAACAAAGTGTTACAGGTACCATGATAGAAATCTGCATAGTCACTACAGAAAGGGCCCAAAAAGCCAGAGCTGGGTTCAACCTGTGGAAGCTCAAACTGCACAGAAGAGATGAGAAAGAGTGGCTTGGCCAAAAATGCATGACATTTCAGATACATGTCCAAGCATCACTTTTCTATACGGTCTGTCATTAAGGGAGTAATGTGTCCAGATACAAAAGAATTTGTTATTTCTGGCAGTAATAAAAGGCATGCTTAGTAGCTATGGTATTGGCTCAATCAATATATGTGAGATGTTTTTAATTGAGGTTGATGATTTTTATTTTCTTCTACAGAACAGTTCACAATCACTGACAAACATTTCTAGTTTTCAGCTAGCTGATCTACAAATAAAACAAAGCAGTGGTTCAACTCATTCTGCAACAATTTTCTAGCCCAGTGCCTACCAAATTTGCACATCCTAGAGCTGTGACTTCACTATTTAAGATATATCTGGTGAAATCTGAATAGGGTCTGATATGATTTGGATTTGTGTCCTCACCCAAATCTCACATTGGATTGTAATCCCCAATGTTGGAGGAGGGGCTTGGTGGGAGGTAACTGGATCAATGGAGGCAGACCTACCCCTTGCTGTTCTCATGATAGTGAATGAGTGCTCACAAGATCTGGTTGTTTAAAAGTACGTAGCACCCCCACTTTGCTCTGTCTTCCCCCTTCTCCAGCCATGTAAGGTGTGCCTGCTTCCCCTTCACCTTCTGCCATGATTAAAAGTTTCTCAAGGCCTCCACAGCCATGCTTCTTGTACAGCCTGCAGAACTGTGAGTCAATTAAGTTTCTTTACCCAGTCTCAGGTAGTTCTTTATAGCAATGCAAGAATGGACTAATACAGAAAAAGAGTGGGATATTGTTATAAAGATACCTGAAAATGTGGAAGTGACTTTGGAACTGGATAATGGGCAGAGGTTGAAACAGTTTGGAGGGCTCAGACGAAGACCAGCAGATGAGGGAAAGTTTGGCACTTCCTAGAGACTTGTTGAATTGTTGTGACTGAAACGCTGATAGCAATATGAACAATAAAGTCCAGGCTGAGGTGGTTTCAGATGCAGATGAGGAACTTATTGGGAAATGGAGCAAAGGTCACTTTTGTTACACATTAGCAAAGAGGTTGGTGGAATTTATATTTAAAAGGGAAGCAGAGCATAAAAGTTTGGAAAATTTGCAGCCCAGCCATGTGGTAGAAAAGAAAAACCCATTTTTCTAGGTAGGAATTCAAGCCAGCTGCAGAAACTTGCATAACTAAAAAGGAGCCGAATGTTAACAGCCAAAACAATGGGAAAAATGCCTAGAAGACATTTCAGAGACCTGTGTGGCAGCCCCTCCCATAACAGGCCCAGTGGTCTAGGAGGGAAGAATGGTTTTCTGGACCTGGCCCAGAAAAGTTTGAGTAACCTTGGTTGAGCAAAGTTGCTCAAACCCTGAGCAATCTCAGGACACTGCTCCATGTGTCTCAGCCACTTCAGCTCTAGCCATGGCTAAAAGGGCCCAAGATATGTCTCAGGCCACTGCTCCAGAGGGTACAAGCCATAAGCCTAGGCAGCTTTCATGTGGTGTTAAGCCTGCAGGTGCAGAGAGGGTAAGAGTTGAGGCTCGGAAGCCTCTGCCTAGATTTCAGAGGATGCACGGAAAGACCCGGATGTCCAGGCAAAAGTATGTCACAGGGGCAGAGCCCTCATGAAGAATCTCTACTAGAGCAGTTCAGGGGGGAAATGTAGGGTTGGAGCCCCGACACAGAGTCCCCACTGGGGCACTGCCTACTGGAACAGTGAAAAGAGGGTAACTGTCCTCCAGATCCCAGAATGGTAGATCTACCAACAGCTTGCACCATGTGCCTGGAAAACCCACAGGCACTCAATGCCAGCCCATGAAAGCAGACAAAGGGGCTGCATCCTGCAGAGCCTCAGAGGCAGAGCTGCCCAAGGCCTTGGAAGCTTACCCCTTGCATCAATGTGGCCTAGATTTGAGACATGGAGTCAAAAGAGATCATTTTGGAGTTTTAATAACTGCCCTGCTGGGTTTTGGACTTGCATGGGACCTGTAGCCCCTTTGTTTCAGCTGAGTTCTACTTTTGGAGTGGGTGTATTTACCCAATGCCTATACTCCCATTGTATCTTGGAAGTAACTAACTTTTTTTTTTTTAATTTTACAGGCTCATAGGCAAAAGGGACTTGCCTTGCCTCAGATGAGACTTTGGGCTGTGGACTTTTGACTTAATGCTGAAATGAGTTAAGATTTAGGGGGGACTGTTGAGAAGGGATGATTGTGTTTTGAAATGTGAGAAAGACATGAGATTTGGGATTGACAGGGGTGGAATGATATGGTTTGGATTTGAGTCCTCACCCAAATCTCATGTCAAATTGTAATTCCTGATGTTGGAGGAGGGGCCTTGTGGGAGGGTGATTAGATCATGGGGACAGACTTCCCCCTTGCCATTCTCATAATAGTGAGTGAGTTCTCACAAGATCTGTTTGTTTAAAAGTGTGTAGCACCTCCCCCTCCACTCTTTCTTCCCCCCTTCTCCAGCCATGTAAGATGTGCCTGCTTCCCCTTCACCTTCTGACATGATTGTTAAGTTTCCTGAGGCCTCCCCAGCCATGCTTCCTATATAACATGCAGAACTGTGAATCAATTAAACCTCTTTTCTTTACACCTAGTCTCAGGTAGTTCTTTATAGCAATGTGAGAACAGATTAATACAGGATTTTAGTTTAGTTAATAGTATTATACTAATGTTAAGTTTCTTAGTTTTGAAAATTATACTATAGTTATACAGATATTAAAACTGGGGAACTTGAGGAAGGCAATATATGGGAATACTCTGTACTAGTTTTGCAACTTTTCTATCAATTTAAAATTAGTTTCAAGTTAAAAGTAAATAAATGTATGTACATAGATATAGATAGGTATATGCATATATTTCCATTTTTATGAGATCAGTGCTACTCAAAGTGTGTTCCACAAACCTTTTATTACCAATCATAGACAAGCTAAAGCTAAATATAGAAAATGGAAGCAAGCATTTAGAAACTTTTATAACAATTTGACATTTCTGAAATATTTAAGCATATGATTCTTTTCCTAGAAGTTCATTTTTATCACATTTTTTTAAAGCATCAGTCTGTATTAGGATTCTCCAGAGAAACAGAGCCAACAGGATATGTGTGTGTGTGTATATGTATAGATAGGGATTTATTTTAAGGAATTGGCTCATGTAATTGTGGAACCAAAATCCAAAGAAATCGGTTGGGGTAGACCAGCAGGCTGGAGATTCAGGGAAGAGATGCAGAGTTCAAAGGCAGACTACTGACAGAATTCCTTCTTGCTCAGAGGAGGTCAGTCTCTGTTCTCTTAGGGCCTTCAACTGATTAGATGAGGCCCATCCACATTATGAATCATAATCAGCTTTACTCAAAGTCTACTGATTTAAACATGAATCTCATCCAAAAACCACCTTCACAGAAATATCCAGAATAACATTTGACCAAATATCTGGGCACTGTAGTCCAGATAAGTTGGTGCATAAAATTAACCATCATGTAGTCCATGACAGATTAAAAAATTAAAAAGAAAAAAAAAAGTCCTGCATTGGAGATATTTTGAGAAGCTTTGTGTCATATAACTTTTAATAGTCTACCAAATGGTTGTATTAATTTAAAAATTCACACTAAGATTGCTTATTTCATATGGGAACAGGGAAAAATCCTGGGAGCAGTGTCCTGGCTGGTGTGGGGAGAGGAGGATCTAACCACTTTCTAATTCTGACCAATGAGCCTCAACCATTAAAATCTACCTTTGTATTGCTCTAATTCAGAGTTCCCAAACTGTCTCATGTCACAGCATTTTGTATCCCTGTAATTTTTTCACAGAGTCCCTAGGCAAAAAGAAATACCTACCCAAAATTCCATTTATCCAGTAGTTAAGTCCCAACAACTTAGTTGTTTGAAAAAAATTATACACATAAATCGAAAGAAAAAAATTTATTTCATTCTTAAATACTCGGTTACTTTTAAAAGGATGTGTGTGCCCGAGGTCAAGAGATTGAGACCATCCTGGCCAACATAGTGAAACCCCATCTCTACTAAAAATACAAAAATTAGCTGGGCATGGTGGCGTGCACCTGTAGTCCCAGCTACTTGGGAGGCTGAGGCAGGAGAATTGCTTGAACCCAGGAGGTGGAGGTTGCAGTGAGTTGAGATGGCGCCACTGTACTCCAACCTGGCAACAGAGTGAGACTCCATCCAAAAAAAAAGAAAAAGGGATGTGTATGCCAATTGGGCACCAAATATCTTCTCAAATCTTGGAACCCATGTGGACACAAACACCTTCACCTCCTATTCCACACTGATTTTCTCTGGGTACTTGCATTTTACAACAACTGCTGAAAACTCAGCTTCCCAAAGACAGGACATTTTTGGAAGAAATGTAGCGCAATCTAATGTTGGAACAATGAACTACCTTGAGCTAATAGTTCAGTTGATATCCAACAGATGTCAAGTGCCACTATACCTCCTTGATATTTAAACTATGCCACAGCCCCCCTCTAAGTTTGCTGCAAAGTCTTGGGTGCCTAGGACACAGTTTGGGAGTCATGACTCTATTCTTTTCCCATTTTTAATTCCATTTTATCTTGTGCAGAATAAAAGCATGTTCTTTAAGTATCTAGTAACTACCTTTGTTAAACCTAAGGTTATGTAGAATATAACACTTACTGTTATGTCATAACTCTGAGCTTTCACTGCTAGCAATCACAAGGTTGTATATTCTCTTTTCATTCTTTATCTGTGGTGAACATAGTAGACGAGATGACCTCCAGTGGCCAGGCATCTCAAACATATGCCTAAGAGAGCACAACAAAATATTTTGCTTTGTGTTATATTTAAACCAGAATACAGTTCTTAACTATGTTACTTTTTAACAGATAATTAGATCAAGACTGAAAGAAGCACAAAAATTTGGTATACTTCTTACTAATGATTAACCATTTTCAATCATGTCTTAATCTAATACTGATTTTTCTGACCAATTATATTTATTTCACTCACCCTAAATTCTTATAATTGTAGCCAAAAGTCCCTTAGATCATAAAAGTGACTCTGACAACAGTTCTTTGGGGGCTTACACACAACTTGAAATCAAAAGCCTTTGTTTTCTTCCTCTGGGTCAATATCTTCTCATCATAACTGTTGTCATCATCATCAGAATATGAACTATTTATCTTGTTTGGCCAGTGTCAATAGTTGGAGAAATTACTTCTCTCTGTCTCATATTTCTAGCTTTCTCCTGTTTGATTTTCCATAGGCAGAGGAAAGGAGAAAGAGAGAGAAAATCTCTCATATCCCCTGCAAGATTGTTCCTTCCTAACAAGAAAAGACTCCCTCCCCCGACCTTTCTGAAGCTTCTTTTATCTACTATTTACTAGCAGCTACATACATTGATACAACCTGTCTCTGATATTAAGCTCCTGTCTTGTAATGGAGACCATATTGCCTTTCCAGAGATAAATCCAAGCTTATCAAAACACTTTTGAAAACCTCTTTCATAATAAACAGAACACAATTTCAGATAGTGGCACAGAGTGACTTCGCACCTTAGGACAGAGGCCTGATGCCAGAATGCTGTACAGTGGTGCCCTACCCATGATCTCATTTTCACCAGCCTGAGGCTGAACCTCTCCCTTCTTTCTTGCTGGGGCTTTTCTATAAATCAGTTGTCAACAAATATATTGGATTCTTTACACTTTGATCTACTTAATATTTTGAAAGAGGTATTCACTCAACTCCAAGTTCCTTTCCAATTACCTGGTGGGGTTTGGTGGGGAGCAGTTAGCTGGATACCTGTATGAAGCAGGTGTCCCAGAAGCCACCTTGCTGTGCATAGACGTCAGCTGGCATACAGCCTTCAGTAAGAAGGCTAATGGAAGGTACGCAGTAAAAATTAAAAGCCTAGGAAAAGTACAGGCCCCAGAGCCAGAGCAGAGCAGAGCAGTTGAGTGATGGTTCCTTCTGAGAGCAGGGCGGGAACAATTTCTTGCCCTGCTCCTGGGGATGAAAGTAAAGTCTAAACTTTTTTGCAACAGTGACTAATTCCCCATCAGAGAGCCTCCTGCGATTGCAGAGCTAATTTCATGAGTGGTAAATGAAGGGTCTCTCAAAGTGAGAGCTGACAGAGGAAGAAACAGAGAAAAAGTAAAAGCAAATCCCTAAACATTACCCACATTGCAAAACAGAAGGGAATTTTCAGAAGCAATGAGAGAGAACGGCCCACCTCCAGATCTCCCTCAGACATGTTTTCTTCCTTCCTGACTCATTGAGTTTCTTTAGGAAAGCCTGGTGAGAAGGAATTATGAAGCAGGCAAGGGAGCCAGCCTTTTCTGGCAACACAGGGCATTTTGATTTCAGAATCTGCAAATCTTCAAGAACAAACCCGGTGTGCACTAGTGTTCTAGGCTGGAGTCCAGCAGCAGTTCAGCTGCAGATGAAGCAAATCAGCTGGTTGGTGCTGTCAGCCGGAGACCCAAGGACTTTCCTGGTGCTACACCTCTCTGGAAGTTTGAAGATGTTGGGACAGGTTTGCCTTCTGAAATGTGCAAATGTCACCAGCCGGGAGTGGCAGATGCCAGGAGGCATCTGAAAACAGATCTCCATCTGGCCATGGGCTAGGCTTCCTGGGACACAGATTAGAATAGTTTGAAACAAAGGGGCGGAAACACCGGCTAAGCTTTTCACATATTGTTATGGTCTCTGGGTCACTTCCTGCCTTTGGAATTTATTTCCTTTCCAGGTTCAGCAAAATTCAATGAATGACAAGAAAGAGGTTGGGGTTTGTCTTTGCCTCTGGCCCAGTCGAGGGGCGGCTCTGCCTCTGTGAACTTGTACCTCTGCAGTGGTTGCATTCTCCCGCGCTGTTTGTTCACACTGAGCCCAGCATGGGGGAAGCTTCAGGATGCAACAATAAATTAGGGAAGGGAGCCATCTCCAGTTGAGTCAGATAAATCCTCTTGTTCCTAGAAAACAGAAAAGGAAAGAATAGATTGGGAAGGGCAAAAATGATGTTTTATCAAGGAGAGCTCTTTCTCACCAGCTCCCCATTCAGAGATGTAACCAGCTTTGAAGGTAGGAGGCCGAACGTGGCTCCATGCAGTCGCACCTCCCACCTCCTGGAGTCAGCCAGTAGGCCAGATAGGTACACAGGACAGTAACATTTGCTACACAACAATGATCTGCTTTGTTTTCTTTTACCAGTATTTAATTTGCACTTTGTTCCAACAGGGACTTCAGGTAGCAATAACTGCCTTTCTGACAGCATTTTCACGCTCATTTTGGGCACTTTGAAGCTGACATGAATGCATATCGCAAAATCCTTCTGCAACCCCCAGCAATCCCTGTACATCCACTGCAGTTCTGCAGTGCAGAGACCCCCAGAGGCCAAGGCAGACCCTTTTGCCCCAACAGCTGCAGGACCCTATCAAAACTTAATGTGGTCCCTGCTGCCCCTGTCATTTCTTTGAGAAAGAGTGTGTCTCTCTGAATAGTGATCCACCGTCATGAATAAGTTCCTTCTGAAAGCTGGCTCATACAGCCCTTGTCAGGAAGAATCTCGTACAGCCTGTCCACATATCCAGAGTCCATCTCTCTCTAGACCGAGAGGTCAGAGTTCATAGCTTTAGAGGAAGGGTAATTTTTGCCCCCACCTTTAGTCTAAACACAGCTAAACTAGCAGCAAACGCTATTGTAAATACAAAGGAAGTTGCAACTAGTGATCAGCCTTTCTCCTGGTGCCACTCAATCTCCCAGAAATAAGAACTAAAGCTTCCCCTCCATCAGTTTAAACAATCTCTTTGCTCGAGGCTGCAGATGCCACCACTGTTGGGAGCTAGCAGTGACAGGGCTGCTGCCTTGGGTTATCACTGTGGCTCAGGCGTCAATCAAATTGACCTTTTCAAATTGCACCAACACATCTCGCATTCACAGAAATGGTCTCCTGTGACCTTCACAACAATTGTTCCTAACCACTTTAGGAAGTTCTGGGGGAAGGAAGTAAGTAGGTACGGCGGAGATGGCTGTATACATACCAGGGTCAGGAACACCTGCAGAGTACGAAAGCAACCGGAAGTCTGCCCAAGAGTCCCAACTTTCCTCCATGAAAAAGCGCTCTGTCAGATTCAGACATTATGTTTCCATATAATAGTATAACCCGGGTCCGGGAAATTTATAAATCATTACTTTTAAACTTTACAGAATCTGATTGCACGGGACTGGCAGGGAGCCAGGAATCTGCATTTTTATCAAGCCCACCGGCTGCTACTAGTACAGGTGGTCTGTGGCTCAGACTTTGGAACACTGTGCTATAAGGAATTGTGAGTCATTGTCAGGTTAGCATGGAGGAACTGGTAACACAGATGAACATTGCACCTGGATTCCAGGCCAGGCTTTGGCAGTCTGTATGACCGACCCTGGGTAAGACAATTTAATTCTCTGAGACTAAAGGCCTCAGGACTAGCAGAGGACCTTCAAAAATTTAGAAATAGCTTCTAAATTATGGCCCAAAGGCCTACAGATTTGGAGCACTGGTCCAAACAGAAGGACCAGGGTTCTGCAGGCATGCCCTGAACACTCACTGAAGTTCTTCATTGCAGAAAACTCCAGCAGCCAAGGTGGAACCTCTTGCCCAGGGCTGCAGTCCTAGAACTCTGTGGTCATGGGATGCAAGAACTGCATCTTTGCTCTCAGCCATTTCCAAGTAGGAGAAAGGGAAAGGAAGAAGATTCTATTTATGTAGTGCATTATATGCATTATTTTTTAAATTCTCACTTAACCCTAGTATCATTAGTCTCCTTTTGAAGATGAGAGAATTGAAGATCAAAGATGTGAAATAACTTGCCCCAATTCCCCCAGGTCTCATGGCTATAGAATGCTTGAACTGAAATTTCAGTTCATGTCTTCCAAGATCCAGGTTCCATGTTCTTTCCACAAAACCATTCAGAACTGGAAGTTTTGCTATGGCCATCCTGAAGGCCTGGCTGTTTGGAAACCCTCCAGATACCCTCATCTCACCCTGACATCCATCCCACACCTGTTCACCACTCTACTTCAGAATCTCACACACCCTCTGTCTTTCCTCCATCCCTGACCTCCAGCTGATCGCTCAGCTGCACTCATTTCTTATCCCTACAACTTCTTGACTCCCAGTAATTAAAATACATCAGCTGCCACTTCTCCTGGGCTGAGGAGGATGTTTCTGGCCCACAACTACTCCAGCCACTGACTTCAAGATCAAGTCAGCTGGGTCCTGGAAAACTCAGTGTATCCCTAAGGATTTCCATGAATTGAGAATCTTTAAATGAATGCTTAAGAGGCATTTGTGCACTTACTGATTCTAACCCACACATACACAAGCACATACACACAAACAAATATGCACACACAATACACATACACATACACATACACACACAGAGATCTCTTCTCAACTCAGGGCAGAGATATAGAAAACCCTGGGGGAGAAACCAGTGCCCTTCTATTAGGAGATGACACATCAAACTTCAACTTCCTAATAATAGTGATTATTCTGGGATGCTGGGCACCCCCTAGTGGGAGTAATGGAGAGAGAAGACAGACTGTTTTGGTGCTGTTCTCAGTAACCCATTCCACCCACAACTTCCTGCCCCTTCGCTGCCTTCTCCTTCCAGCCCATCTCACTGTTCTTGGAATGATTCATTCTTCCCACGATGATTGGGCCTTTTGCCCCATAAAACCCTCCCTCTCTTTACAGACATAATGGACTAAAACTAAGCAGAAGGCAACTCAGGCAGAACAGCAGGAAAAACTTCCTATGGGGAGAGCGCTTAAAATCTGAAATGAACTTACAAGGCAAACTAAGTAAGACCTAACTGCACTGGGCAGAACAATAGAGAATATCTCAGAAAGATATTCTTGGAGGTGAAGAGGATGAGGGAAAAGCTATTTCCCTGATTTCATATATTAATGCCCCCATCCAACACTCTCAGACTGATTTCATGACAATATAAATGCCCTGTGCTACGTCTAACCCCTTTTAAGGCCAAGAGAACACCCAACATTTATACATTTGAAATAAACAGATGAAGCCTGTCCCAGCAGAGTGGCAGCTCATCCATGAACTGGGCACTATGTAGCAATGTGGGACATTCTGAACATTTGTGTACTAATACCCACTCTTTTCAAGGCCACTGCCATAGCTCCCCACGACGGGATGAGTCCTACTATATTGTAAACAATAAAGTGTTTTCTGAGTGTTTACGTTATACCAGGCTCAAGATTCGTAAGCATTTTTAAGACATGCCCACATCTAGTTCAGTCCCTTCTCCAAACAAGGGCCTTAATAAAAGATAGGGAGAGTAACATATTTAAGTACATGCGCAAAGAATCCTTCTGGGCATATTCACAGTTCTTATTTTAGTTAAGTATTTGATAACTTGTTCACTGGGTGAGGGGCCAGCCAGTCTCATCTTGGGGACCAGTGCCTGTCTCTAGTAGATGTGATAATTATACAGCACCCACCTTCATGCAGAGCTTTGGTTGTTATGATCTTATTCCTTCCTAGATTTGAGTCATCAGCTCATTAGTGCCCATTCAACTTAGCCTTCCTCTGATGAATCCTCTAAAACCTTGCTCATAATTTTACCGATACCAGCACAGGATTTTCCCTGCTATGCCTCCTGCTTCATCTGGAGCCTAGTGACTTGGAGAGTCTAATCTCACAACTGCTTACAATGTTAATCCCTTTCATCTCTTCTTTTAGAACCATGTGGTGATGTTCATCTTTCTGACAACCAAGAACCTTGGAAGAATCTCTCGCCTCAGGCGCTCCTATTTTGGTGCCTAGCTCGGCCGCCTTCCAAATCACCAGAGGCATCATAGAATGCAACTGTCTGTGGAGGGTTGGAGGACGAATTGGACACAAATTCATTGGACGGCTGAAGGAAAAAAGAAAGGTCAAGGATGCTCCAGCTTGGCCAGCCTCGCAGGCCTGACAGCAGAAGCTGGAATTCTTTCTTTTATAACTTGGGCTTGAATTAAAGGCATTTTTTTTTAGTCCAGAGACCTTTGGCCTTCACTCCAAACAGAACACTCAGTGGGGTGGAGCAAGGCTGTCTGTTGGCAGGAAGGGCACGCTGACCTCTGGCCCTAATGCCTTCCCTAACCTGGAAGACATAAAAGCTGTGGTGAGTTAGCTGAGCCACCTGGAGTGCTCTGTCAGTATGTAGAATGTTCTAAATCATGTAAAGGGCCCTGCCTTTGTAAAGAAGAGTGGTGAAGTGTTTATGGGCTCAGAGAAGAAAACATATGGAGAGAAAATGAGAATTAAGAAGAATAAACCTAACTAGTGGCTGCTTTGGATGTCTAGAAGACAAGTAAAACTCAGAAAAGAGGCCCCAGTTCTGAGAGGCAGAGATAAGGGAACTTCCAGTACATCTGTCTCTATTTTCAGAAGAGATAAAAACCAAATCATAAATCTAAAGATGAAGGTACATTCATCTGGGGAGAGGACTAAACAAGCTGTTATATTTCAAACAGCTATTAGGATTGCAAAAATGAACACTTTTAACTTACTAGTGGAAGCATTTCTTTCCTGCAAGTCACCTTGGATCAGATTAGACAACAAAGAGAAGATAACAAAAAATTATTTTTTTGTGCAGGCTAAGAAGCATTAATTTAGGCTCTTTGTACTAAGCTAGATTCCTGTCCTGGATGCTTTCCAAGAAAAAGCAAAAAGTGAGCAACCAGAGCAGTTATGGGAAATTCAAGTGTGTGCTTTGTTGGTAAGGATGAGAACGGGGGGTTCCGCTGGCCCAGAGCTGCAAACGAAATCAATGGTCTGCAGCTTGGGAGGTGGCCAGAGGACCCAGGCCACTGGATCAGGCACTCAGAGAGCCAGCATGAGCCTTCAAGGCAGTGCTTGTGGGCAGGAGGACAGGTCTAAGCTTCCTGCCAGTGCCTATGGCAAGTTGGATATGTATTTGCCAGTATCCCCAAGGGAAGGGGTTCTGTGCCAGCTGGAGCTCTCTCAGGAAAGACAGGTAGCTCTCAGATGATGTCCAAGGAAACCAGGTGAGGGCTTGAATTGTGGCCAGCGAAGCAGGGTGTGTAACACCTGAGGAGGCCAGATGGGGATCAGGAGCATTCAGGCAGGCAAGAAGGGGTGTGACATGCCCATGAAAGGTGGGTGTGGGCATTCCAGGGCCTAGATAATGTTTATGGAAGAGGTTTCTATCACAACACAATACAAGGCACTCTTGCTGTCCTAAAACCTTTTCTCCAGCTGAGTTTCTGACTCTTTTAAAGCCACAATATAGGCCAGACATGGTGGCTCACGCCTGTAATCCCAGCACTTTGGGAGGCTGAGGCGGGCGGATCACCTGAGGTCGGGAGTTTGAGACCAGCCTGACCAACGTGGAGAAACCCTGTCTCCATTAAAAATACAAAATTAGCCAGGCATCGTGGCGCATGCCTGTAATCCCAGCTACTCGGGAGGCTGAAGCAGGAGAATCACTTGAACCTGGGAGGTGGAAGTTGTGGTGAGCTGAGTTTGTGCCATTGCACTCCAGCCTGGGCAACAAAGAGCGAAACTCCATCTAAAAAAAAAAAAAAAAAAAAAGCCACAATATAAGGACATTCTCAGGAACATTGAAGCTAAGAGGCCATAGATTGAATAAGATGGCCAAATATGCCACACGGAGCCAAAGAAGCAAGGCAAGCCTCTGCAGAGTCCCATTTGACGTGAAGAGGCAGATTACCAATGTTTCCGAATCATAGTAACTGAAGTTAAAGGAATGACTCCAGGTCATCACTACGTTGATTTCCTTTCCCTCACTTCTGGGAAGGTCTTAAACCCCTCTACAGTGTCTTTCCACCATTTATTTCCCCCCTTGCTTTCTTCCACTTATTCCCAGTGGTGAGCAGGGGCCAGTTTATACCACCTCCCAACTCTGTGTTCAGTAATTTACAATCAGCCGCAATGGGAGTGTTTATGCCTTAGAAATTGGAAAATGCTGCAAATCAGAGCTTTCTGTTTTTTTTCTGGAGAGCCAGTTGTTAAACAGCTCCCAGTACATCCTGCCTGTGACTGAGAGTTTTTGCATGGGAGGAAGAGGCCGTGTACTGAGGCGGACAATGTTAGAAGTCTGGGGAGGGGAACAGAGAAGCCCAAAGTGCTGGGTGGGAAGTGGTGAATTGCCAAGATTGGTTCTGCCTCCCTCACGGACACACACACCCCAGCCCCAGCCCCAGCCTTGGGTTCAGTATTTGACAGTCATTCAGTAAGAAGCTGTTCCATATCTACAGGGATGTGGAGGCAGCTTTCTATTGATTTGGAGGGCTGGATACCTTCCTGCTCGAACATTTTTTGAGGTTTATGGTACAGAATACAATAACCTAGGTACACATAGTGTACATTCTGTGTATTAGGCTATTATACCATGCACCATATGTTGCATATTATCCATTTTCCTCTGTGGATTTAAACGTTTCACATACATTCAATCTTGCTTTTCCTCTTCCAACCCCCCATGTAACAATGTGTGTTCCTCTTCCCCCAAACGTGCTTCCCGTTGACCTTTGGACTCAACATCTTGTCTATTTTTAAAATGTTCCTGAGTCAGATAATTATTACACCCTCTAAAGTAGAGTTCTTTGACTTTAATATACATAAAATCACCTGGGGAATCTTTTTCCAATGCAGGTTTGCATTCAGTTTTGACCCCATAACTCTCTCTCCCTTCTACTTCTTCAACTTTAAGAAGTCCCGACTATACCTCTGGAAGAAACAGCCTCTCACAAGAGATTGGACGAGGAATAGAAGTCTGAACCAAGCAACCAAATCTATACCCAGGTGGGGTTGGATTCCCTTTCAAGAATTTGAAGTAGAATGCTGTCCTAGCCAGAGTTCCTCACCCCCAAAAGCAGAGCCTGAGATAGAGATTTGCAGGCAGTAATTTATTTAAGGATCCCAGAGAATAGAAGTGCAGGATATGGGAAATGACAAAAGAGAGGAAGAAAAATCAGTACAAGGGTATGTTATTGAACTGGGCATGGCAAAGGGCAAGCAGTGCTCCCATTCTGTAGGACCTGCTAATGAGCTTTCTGATAGGCAACTCTGTCCATCTCAAGCATTTATCCAGGCTTTCCTTTATGAACAGTACTGATCAAATGCTTGATAACCCTTTATTTTCCAGTTTTCAGATAGTGACTTCTTTGCCTAGCATCCTTCGAAAGTCACCAACAAATATTATTTTAGTATGATTATGAACTCATGAGTTTAAATATATTTGATGTATTTAAATCCATTGCAGTTATTATTCTAATTAGTGCTCAAATTATCCCATCTTTGGCCAATGGAAGCTTATTTATGCTAGCTCCTAGTCTTTTTGGTACAACCTCAGTCATCTTTGATAGCATCCTTCCTTTCTGGTGTAATAAGATATTCTAGAGCAGCTCTATTCAATGGAACTTTCTATGATGATGGGCCTGTTCTTCATCTGTGCTATATGATACTGTAGCTAGTAGTCACATGTGGTGATTAAATATTTGAAATGTGGCTAATGGAACTGAGGAAATGAATTTTAAATTTAATTTTGATAAATTGTATTTCAAATAGCCACCTGTGACTAGTTGCCACCATATTGAACAGCACAGCTCTAGAGTAGCTTTTTGTGTAACAAATGAAAAAATTTAGGTACAGAGAAGCAGGACTTGTCTGTGATAGAATTCAATCTTTATCATTAGAACGGTGCAGGGACTGACTGCACCTAAATAATCTGGGAAATGTGTAAAATATTGATTTCTGAGCCTCTCCCCCAGATATTCTGATTTATCATATATGAGGCGGTGCTTAGGAATCTGTTGTTTTATCGTTGTTATTTTAATGTTACCATGTGATCTAATGAGCAGCTCCGGGAACCACTACATTAGACAGCTGGAATGTAATATTTATGTTACAGCTATGGTTCATTGAAAATCATTCCAACCAATCAATTGTACATCTTTAACTCCATATGGTCAGTTTTAGAACTTCTCAGAAGACCATAGCACTCTGCCAGTTATGTAATCAAGAGCTATGGGTGCTTGTAGAGGTTTGCCTCTCCCCGGCTTCAGCACAGGCCTCATTCATCCATAATTTAAAAAGACACAAAACCAAGCCAAGAGTGAACAGCTTTCCTCCTCAGACCAGCCATTAGGATCTACTGTGCCTCCTGTGTATGTCAAGAACTGACATTTTACCCTGCTTGCGCAAAACAAGTTAGCCTGCCACAGATTCAGGATACTGGCAGAAGACATGAGACTCCTGGGCCAAAGGCAAAGGACTTTATTTCACTCAGCACAGCAAGCAATGTGAGATTTATGTTCATATTAGTTCTTGCCCCCCAAGGTCCAAGAGGGTAACAGAGTAGCCCAGTAGCACACACAATGGATTCCATCATGGCCGAAGAACTCCAATAATTTATAATGAGCTACAAACAAACTTGCTCAACTTTGCCCCAAAAAGAGGCATCATCTTTATTATACTATGCAGCAAGCAAACCCTCTCTGTTCCAGAGGGAGATACTACCTCTGTCTTCCAAGGCTGCTTTCCAATATGCAAACATGTTTGGAAAATGCTATCAATGCTTCTGCTTGAAAACATGAAGAAATATGAGAGACCTATGGAGAACTGTCTCCCCCAGTACATATCCCAGAGCACAATTCCTGGCCCATATGCAGCATGGTGAACCCCTAGAACCAGAACAGAAACCCTAGAATCTATACAGTGTCTATATAGAGACCCTTCTATTCCATCCCAGCTGTGATGACTTTGGATGTGGCTCTGTCCTCTGGGGGGATGTAGTAATGCACCCTTAGAGGAGCAGTCTCTAAAGTCAGTCTATCTGAATTCACATCTCAGCCATGACACTTACTAACTGTATGACTTTGGGAATTGTATGTAACCTCTCCATGCCCCAATTTTCTCATCTACAAAATAGGAGTAGGTTAATACCTACCTCAAGGTTATTATAAAGATTATATGAGATAAAACATGTATTTAACCCAAGTTATATAGCAAATTATCAGTAAACATTAGCCATTGCTATTACCACTCATTATTATTAATTCTTTCTCATGACTTTTCCCATCATAGTGGAGCCACCTGCTCATAGAGAACCCTGGCACCCATTGGCTTCTTCCTAATCCTAGATTGTACTTCCATTGCAACTTCAGAGCCAATTTACCACCCTATTGGGTTTGCTGTATTCCAGAAGTGGGTGAGTTATGGCCCGCAAGCCAAACTCAGTCTGCCGCCTGTTTTTGAAAATAAAGTTTTTTGGAACACAGTCACACCCATTCATTTACATATTTTCTAGGGCTGCTTTAGTATCGCAATACCAGAGTTGAGTAGTAAAGCCTAAAATATTTACTATTTGGCCCTTTGAAGAAAAAGGTTACCAGTCCCTGCTCCATTCTATTCACAGACTATATAGCAACTCCATCCAACAACCTTTAAGATGGGTTGTTGATCAAGAAGACCAGGAAAGGGTGGCAGTGAATTACTGCTACCTCTTTTCATTAGAAAAATAACTCCAAAGTACTATTAGGAAGGCATCAGTTTAACGTTTTAGAACACTGCTTTGTATTACTCTTCATTGAATTGGATTGTTCACACTGTCCATCAACTGGCCATTTAACAAGCAAAACATTAGTAAACTGTCTTTGTGTAAGAGTATTAACTCAAAGACAGAAGACTTTTTTAAAAGGAAATTTCCTTTTGTTAAAGGATTTTATCAAAGAGTATTCTAAAAAATGAATTTGCTTTTTTTAAATAAGAGTAAATATAGATAGAATTTATCACTTTCATTCTCTCCACAAATATCCTTAAAATGTTACTAACCCTCAAATGAAGACAGGCATTAGATGAATATTTATGACGGCCATGGTTAATGAATATTATTCATTAACTATGTATTTAGTACTAGGTTTCAGAACTGAGTCATGAGATATGTTTAGTCATTATAACTGAATAATATGTTTAGTCATTACAAATGACTATACTAACCCCTCAGCAATGAGAATGTCAATATCCATATAAAATTTTTAACTTCTTTTATAAAATACCCTTTCAGAGCAGAGACAGAAAGTTATGTGACAAGCTGTGACTAAATGATACTGATAGATTTTTTTATTTTCATTTATTTATTTTTTGAGATAAAGTCTTGCTCTGTCACCCAGAGTGGAGGGCAGTAGCACCATGTCGGCTCACTGAGACCTCTGCCTCCTGAGTTCAAGCAATTCTCCTGCCTCAGCCTCCCGAGTAGCTGGGATTACAGGCACCCACCACCACACCCAGCTAATTTTTGTATTTTTAGTAGAGATGGGGGTTTCACCATGTTGCCCAGGCTGGTCTCGAATTCCTGACCTCAAGTCATCTGCCCGCCTTGGCCTCTCAAAGTGCTGCTGGGATTACAGGTGTGAGTCACCATGCCTGGCCAATTGATGTCTTTATCACATTCAGAGGCCAGACTTTAAGAGCCTTCTGAAAAACAGCCTGAAACCCAAAAGTGCAAAAAGGGAGAGGAAGGAGAGAGTGTTTAGTGTTTAATAATTTGTGGGGGTTTTTTGTTTTTTTCTTTTTATAGAGATGGGGGTCTCACTACATTGCCCAAGCTGGTCTCAAACTCGGGCTCAAGCAACTCTCTTGCTTCAGCCTCCCAAAGTGCCTCAGCCTCCCAAAGGCATTAGCCACCATACGAGGCTGGGAGTTTTTGTTACGGGCCAGGGTATTATAAAGTTCCCCAGGTGATTCTAAAGTACAGCCAGGTTAAAGCCCGTTGATCCAGGCAAACTCCTACTGAAGCCTAGGGGTACACTTCAAGTCTGCTGCCCTTTCTGCAGCCAAAAGCTTCTCAGAGGCCCCCAAATCACAGCAAATAAACAACTGACCCTGTATGAAAAAATATATATATATTCAGAACTTTCCTTGGATGGGTGGGTGGGGATAGGTTTGGGTGGGTTTGTACGGCACCAAGAATAAGAATTTAGCCTTTTCAAAGAACAGAATAAAACTTGAAATATTTAAGATCTACCACCCCATAATACGGGCGTGATGTAATCCCTTAATTGGTGGTGTACCTTTGGCCCAGTTAGTATGCTTTGTCCCAGTGTTTGGGAATGTGTCCTCTTAGTAATCCTGTTCTTGGTTTAATATTCAGCAAGATGACCACCATTATTTAGAATTCTCCTGAGAGAGTAGCCCCAAAACTAGGGATTTGGCATGCTCCCTCTTATCCCTTTGCCGTGGTGTTGCAATTTAAAGTGCTTCTGAGTTGTCTCTTCCTTTGGGAATTTCCTCTGGAGCAGGAGATTAATCATTATGCAAATATTAAATACTCTGAACATTCTAGAAAGGAACGGAATTTGTTTAAGCAATCCTGTTACTGCTGTTTAAGTGAGAGATGACAAACAGCTGTTGTGATTTGTCCTGCATTCAAATTCTACTGTGCAGTTTGCATTATATCAAATTATATTTAATTTTTTCTTGAGATTCATATGTACCTCTGCCAAAACTTCTGGATTCCCATGAATCTTCAAATATATCGACCATCACCCAGCCTGTTTGCACCCACTCCGAGACCTAAAGGCTACTCTGGGAAAAGATATATTAAAACATTTCTCTCTCGGAATGTTAGTTTGACTGAGATGTTATTTAGATTCCTGAAATAGCCTAAATGCTTGGGGTGATCTGAAAGGAAATGCTGCGGTCTAATGTTGCTAATAAATAGGGGAAGTCATGCTCTCTCAGGCACAGCCGTAAGGGAAAAACAAAGTCCTCACTTTGTCCTGAAGGTCAAAACTCCATGGCTTGGCTTCTCGTATTCTCTCCCTCTGTGTCCTTGTTGGTTTCTAAACAACAGACTACTGGTTAATAATTCCCTATATTAAAACTCCCTGTTCAAATCACTGTGTGGTTTCTCTCTTCGGGTCTGACCCATACTGATATGGGATCCTTGCTAAACACTGAACGCCCCAAGGGCAAAAGGCAGGGCTGGGACCAGGGTGAGGCAAGTAAGGCACACAGCTTCGGCTTCGGGGATTGCAGGTCATTCAAGTGCAAGGTCACCTGAGAGTGAGTGCCTCCTTGAACAGTGTACCTTAGGTCCATTGCTTCACTCACCCTCATCTATACCCTGCTCTGCCATTTTCCTTTTTTTTTTCTTTTGAGACAAGAGTTTCACTCTTGTTGACCATGCTGGAGTGCAATGATGTGATCTCAGCTGACTGCAATCTCTGCCTCCCAGGTTCAAGCGATTCTCTTGCCTCAGCCTCCCGAGTAACTGGGATTACAGGCATGTGCCACCACACCCAGCTGATTTTGTATTTTTAGTAGAGACAGGGTTTCATCATGTTGGTCAGGCTGGTCTCAAACTCCTGACTTCAGGTGATCCACCTGCCTCAGCCTTCCAAAGTGCTGGGATTACAGGTGTGAGCCACCACACCTGGCCTCTTTCTTTCTTTCTTCTTTTTTTTTTTTTTTTTTTTAAGAGAGTAATCTAGCACCACCACAGAATTCTAGCAGGTGCTCAATTAGCATTTAGTGAAAGACTGAATTACCTTTTCTTTCTTGGAATCATTTTCTTAATTCAGTTTAAAAAAACATTTGAGTCTGGGCCAAGTGCTGTGGCTCACAACTATAATCCCAGCACTTTGGGAAGCCCAGGTGGGCAGATTGCTTGAACTCAGGAGTTCAAGACCAGCCCAGGCAACATGGCAAAACCCCATCTCTACAAAAAGTACAAAAATTAGCCAGGTGTGTGGTGGCATACACCTGTACTCCCAGCTACTCAAGAGGGCTGAGGTGGGAGAATCACTTGAGCCTGGGGAGGTCGAAGCTGCAATGAGCTGTGCGTGATTGCACCACTGCACTCCAGCCTGGGTGACAGAGTAACACCCCATCTCTTTAAAAAAAAAAAAAAAAAAAAAAAAGTCTAGATACAGTATAGTATGGTACTCAAAAGCCAGACTTCAAAGTCTCATAGACGCAGGCTCAATCCTAATCCTAGTATGACACCCTGGTCCAGTTACTCTCTGATCCTCAGTATCCTTAAATATAACATAGACATATTAATAACACCTACTTCATAAGGCTGCAGGAAAGATGAAATAACATTTTGCACATAAAGGATTTAGCTCAATGCCCTCAAATGTTAGCTTGTAGTTTTGATAGTAGGCTAAAGTCACTCTCCATTCAATTAGCTAAAAAGCCTCCCTAGTCTGAGTCACAGAATTACGAAATAAAAAACAAAATCCATTATGTCAGTAATTAGTCTTTTGCGGGGGGAAGGGGGTCTAAAGTCACAAAAATCGAGCATTGCCTTTCTCTGTCCTGAGAGCCAACCAAAAGCCAAAGTAATCAAGGTTTAAGAAGGAAGACAAAAAGCAGAGCCATACTGTTGATCTCCTTTCATATGAGGGAAGATTGGAGTCGAATAAATATTGAATCACATATTTTGTTTTCATTTTTAAAAGTTAGAACTTTACTCCAATTCAATAAGAATGGTTAGTGCCCCTTTCAAGTTCCAGGAATTATGATAGGTAGTAAAGATGCAAAAAGAAGATATCCTCCTTGCTCTTAAGCGATTGAAGGTCTTGAGGCTCCCAAGGAGGGAAAGGGCAGGGACCTGGCCAGGGAATCCTTCCCAGAGGAGAAAAAGGTATTGGTATTGCCAATGCACTGCGGAAGTGGAAAAAAGAAGAATGGAAGCCACTAATTACTTGCATTATTCAAGTGACTACAGCAAGATGGTGCTTTGTCTGAAATTCACTACTAGTGTATTTGTTCATTTTGAGCTCGTCTTAGTCCATTCAGGCTGCTATAACAGAATGCCACAAACTGGGTTGCTTATAAACAATGGAAACTTATTTCTCACAGTTCTGGAGGCTGGAAGTCCAACATGAGGGTGCCAGTGGTTGAGTTCTGGTGAGGGCCCTCTTTCAGGTTGCAGATACCAACCTCTCACTATCACCTTACATGGAAGAAGGGGCAAGCTAGCTCTCCAGGGTCTCTTTTATAAGGGCACTAATCCCAATCATAAGAGCTTCACCTATGAGGTGAACTAATGACCTCCCAAAGACCCCACTATCCTATCACTGTGGGGTTTAAGATTTCAATATATGAATTTGGGAGGACACAAATATTCACTCTATAGCAAAGCTGCTAATATTGACAATGATAGCTACCACTTATTGAATGCTTAGCATATTCTAGGCATTTTATATACCTCAATTCATTTTTAATCCTTCCAAAAACCCTGAAAAGTAAAAATTATTATCACAATTTTACAGATAAAGAAACTACCTGCCAGGCACAGTGGCTCATGCCTATAATCCCAGCAGTTCGGGAGGCCAAGGTGGGTATATCACCTGAGGTCAGGAGTTCAAGACCAGCCTGGCCAACATGGTGAAACCCCGTCTCTACTAAAAATATAAAAATTTGCTGGGTGTGGTGTCAAGTGCCTGTAGTCCCAGCTACTTGGGAGGCTGAGGCAGGATAATTGCTTGAACCCAGGAGGCGGAGGTTGCAGTGAGCTGACATTGTGCCATTGCACTCCAGCCTGGGTGACAACAGCGAAACTTTGCCTCAAAAAAAAAAAAAAAAAAAGAGAAAGGAAGGAAGGAATGAAGGAAGTAAGGAAGGAAGGAATGAACCACCAGGCACAGTGATGTACACCTGTAGTCCCAGCTACTTGGGAGGCTAAGGCAGGAGGATTGCTTCAGCCCAGGAGTTCAAAGCTGGAGTTCACTATGGTCGCACCTATGAATAGTCACTGCACTCTAGCCTGGGCAACATAGCAAGACTCCATCTCTTAAAAAAAAAAAGGGGGGGAAGAAAGAGAGAGAGAGGAGAGAGAGAGATAAAGAAGGAAGGAAGGAAGGAAGGAAGGAAGGAAGGAAGGAAGGAACTGAGGCTCTGAAAGATTAGGTACCTTTCAGCCAGAGTAATGAAGTCAAGACCATTTTTCCCAACTGTGCCCTTAACCTGCTACTGCTGACTTTGTCCAGTTTCTAGGAATTCATTTTCTGCTTGCACGAAAAAACAATCACACAGGGCCTATAGAGCATTTCTAAAACTAAGCAAATGTGACCTGAATTCCTTTGTAAAACACTGGCTACCATATAGTCCAGATTCAACCAGCTTTTATGCACAACTGGAAATTTTAACAGAAATATGGATGTGCTACCCAAACCTGATCAACTTACTATATCACATCTCTAAAACAGTTCTACCAGATTATTAACTGCAGCTACAAAGAATAACCCCAGAAAATGTTCTTGGATTTTATGTCATCCTTAGTCCAATATGTAAAACTCCCACGGCAGAGAGCCTAACACAGAGTGGGCAATCACCAAATATTAGTTCCCTTATCTTTCCCTTCCTCTAGTGCAAGTTGTAGAAATTAAATAGTGAGCTAAGCAAGTAGATCAGGAGAGAACCCCTGGAAATCAGGTTAACCAGAAACAGGATAGATAATTACAGGCTAATCACCGACAGGCATGGTTCACAGCCCCCCTCCAAACCACCTTTCGAGGGATGATATTGCCAGTTATGGTTTTACCCAGGAACTGACCTTGGCCCAGAGCCTTCAATTCACTCGGCTAGGGACTTTGCATACCAGAGAAGTCATTCCCAGCCAATAGATATACTTTCCACATTCCCTTTAAACAAGCCTTGTGTTGGTGTTAAGATAAGCTCGCTAAGGGTAACTAAAGGACAGGGTTGGAAACTATGAAACAAGGATAGGAAAAGTAGGCTACATAAATAGGAGCCCCTGGAACAACTTTATGAGCAGCCCCAGGGAATGGCTTTGAGGTGGAGGGAAGCAGGGAATGTATATCATGACATATCAGTTTTGATACCTGTGTTCCAAAAAGAGCATTTATGACATTTGAGCATGTATTTATTGGTTTCGGAAGGAGTAATAATGAGATGATACGGTAAGCACTTTGCCTGGTGCATAGGAAATAAGTAGGCAATAAGAAAGAGCTGCCACTATCATTAGAATGAAGACTTTGCTCTTTGCTCTTTATCATTAAGACTGTAGTTTGTGGCTGGGCGTGGTGGCTCACGCCCGTAATCCCAGCACTTTGGGAGGTTGAGGGGAGTGGATCACAAGGTCAGAAGATCAAGACTGTCCTGGCTAACACTGAGAAACCCCATCTCTACTAAAAATACAAAAAATTAGCTGGGTGTGGTGGCATGCGCCTGTAGTCCCAGCTACTCGGGAGGCTGAGGGAGGAGAATTGCTTGAACCCAGGAGGTGGAGGTTGTGGCACTCCAGCCTGGGCAACAGAGCAAGACTCCGTCTCAAAAAAAAAAAAAAAAAAAAAGACTGTAGTTTGTTAAAGAGGTTACACGGTACACGGTATCTGTATACACAAGGGGCTACTAAGGTGGATATTGTGGTAGGCTGAAAAATGGCCCTCCCAAATATACCAGGTTATTTTCCTGGAACCCGTAAAATTACCTTTATTGGAAAAAAAAGGGGGGTCTTTGTAAATAAGAGTAAGTTAAGACTCTTAAAATGGGGAGCTTGTCTGGACTATTTGGGTGGACCCTAAAAAATGCAATCACGAGTGACCTCATAAGACACAGGAAGATTTCACGCCACACCCACCCACACACACACGTGTGCACACACACACGCGAAAAGGCAAGGTGAAAATAGCAAAGATAGAGAAGACAGACATTTGAAAGATGCTTGCCTTGAAGATTCTAGGGACAAAGGCACAAGCCAAGAAATGCCAGCAGCTACCAAAAGCTGGAAAAGGCAATGAGCAGCTTCTCTCCCAGAGCCTCTGGAGGAAGCCCATCCTTGCCAACACCTGGATTTCAGCCCAGTGATTTAGACTTCTGGCCTCCAGGACTAGGCAAGAATACATTTAGATTGCTTTACATTACCAAGTTTGTGGTGATTTGTTACAGTAGCCACAGGAAACTAATCCAGGTATGAACTGGCTTTTCAACCTAGCAAGACTCATCAGTAAATGTCTGACCAGCAAGAGTGAGATATGCTGTTCTAACTAATAGGTATTAATTGAATGATGCAGTTTCAAAGATATAGACAATGGTGCTGATAAACCAGTTTGTTGGAGGGAAGGAGGCTTTATTTTTAGCAGACACCAATTTCTGTGATGCAAATACTCCCTCCATGGCCCATTTCAAAGGTTTAACATCTGGCTTGCAAAATTCCTTACCATTTAACAATCAGCTTGCACAAGCCAGCAGGAGCCAGCTCCAGCCCCTCCTTGTAGAGGTGCTTTAAATCACGAGAGAAATTGCTCTAAAACTGTATTGAGCATAATTTAATTTCTCCTTGATAATTCTGAAGGGCACTTCATGGTATTGTAGTTCCTGAGCGTCAACATGGGGAACATTAATTACTGTTGCACTGCATACATGCGGAGCTGCTAATCAATGGCATGGGGGCAGATAGTTTCTAAGGCTGACGGGATGAGAAGGACCAGGCAGAACCAGAATGTCCTATAGATTGTCAGTTGCATGCTTTTATTCCTTGGAGAACTCTGGAAGGAATCCAGTAGAGGCCATCACACCCTTAGGTAAATTTATTGTGGTATAAATTGTAATCGCAGTGACAGAAATCTTAATCATTTTTTTCCAATGGCATAAGGCTTTACAACTTTTTTTTTAATTTTTTTTATTATACTTTAAGTTTTAGGGTACATGTGCACAACGTGCAGGTTTGTTACATATGTATACATGTGCCATGTTGGTGTGCTGCCCCCATTAACTCGTCATTTACATTAGGTATATCTCCTAATGCTATCCCTCTCCCCTCCTCCCACCCCACAACAGTCCCCAGAGTGTGATATTCCCCTTCCTGTGTCCATGTGTTCTCATTGTTCAATTCCCGCCTATGAGTGAGAACACACGGTGTTTGGTTGTTTGTCCTTGCGATAGTTTGCTGAGAATGATGGTTTCCAGCTTCATCCATGTCCCTATAAACAACAATAACTCATCCTTTTTATGGCTGCATAGTATTCCATGGTGTATATGTGCCACATTTTCTTAATCCAGTCTATCATTGTTGGACATTTGGGTTGGTTCCAAGTCTTCGCTATTGTGAGTAGTGCTGCAATAAACATGAGTGTGCATGTGTCTTTATAGCAGCATGATTTATAATCCTTTGGGTATATACCCAGTAATGGGATGGCTGGGTCAAATGGAATTTCTAGTTCTACATCCCTGAGGAATCGCCACACTGTCTTCCACAATGGTCGAACTAGTTTACAGTCCCACCAACAGTGTAAAAGTGTTCCTATTTCTCCACATCCTCTCCAGCACCTATTGTTTCCTGACTTATTAATGATCGCCATTCTAACTGGTGTGAGATGGTATCTCATTGTGGTTTTGATTTGCATCTCTGATGGCCAGTGATGATGAGCATTTTTTCATGTGTCTGTTGGCTCCATAAATGCCTTCTTCTGAGAAGTGTCTGTTCATATCCTTTGGCCACTTGTTGATGGGGTTGTTTGTTTCTTGTAAATTTGTTTGAGTTCTTTGGGCTTTACAACTTTCAAAGTGAATTGGATTTTTACCGTAAGCAAAATAGAACAGAGGGTTTATCTCAACCAGAAACAAATGGAGTGTGTAAAATTCAGTCTCTCTCTTCAGCCCCATGCTACTGACTTCTGAATAGCATTCCAGCTGTATTTATCTGGGGCTTGGGAAATTTTCTTGGTTCCTGGGAAGAAAGTTAACTAAAACATATGACATCTCTGGCAGCAGTCACAATTTCACACAAAAAGTTTCTTGCAATAACTTCACATACTGCTTCCCCTGGTGGAATCACTATCTCTAGGGAAAGCTTGGGTCTAAAATGACAACTATATTGAATGAAAGTGAGAGCTGAATGCTAGATCCACCAGCTTGTATCTCTCTAGCAGAAATCTTCATCTTAAAATCACTTTTTATGGATGATGTTATGACAGAGACAAGTTCTAGATTTTTTTCTTTTCCTGCTTTTAAAACATAAAAATTGTAAAACTTCTCAAGTAGCCAGACGTGGTGACGCATCTGTAGTCCCAGTTACTCAAGAGGCTGAGGCAGGAGGTTTGAGCTCAGAGGTTCAAATCCAGCTTGGGCAACATAGTGAGACCCCCCAACACACACCAATCTCAAAACAAACAAAAAGCCTTCTCAAGTAAAAAAATAAGCAAATACTGTTACTACTCCAGCTACTCAACAGTGCTCCCTGTAGATGAAATGCTACAGAGTGTTTGCTATTTACAGGAAATTGGAGGTGGGGTGGTTATTGGAAAGTGGGTTGGCAGAGATTGGTGGTTATGTGATTTAATCCTGAAATAGACTGGTTATGAGAATCAATGTCTTCAAATTTCAAATACTGTCTTGCTTTTGCTTTTGTATATATATACACACATATATACATATACATATATATACACACACACACACAAAAGCAAAAGCAAAACAGTTATTAGCTATCCTTCCTAGAGATAGCTAGCAAGGACAGCTAATCAACTCTTTCAACATTTCAAGATTAAAGGATGAGGATACCACCTGGGTTTTAATACGGAGATGGCTCAAGCCCTTTACACTGCCATGTAAAAGATTTTTAGATCACATGTGTTGATAATTACAGTGATGAGATGGTATTAAAATGCTTGACAAATTGGTCTCCATGGCAGTGCTTGTAGTCCCAGCTACTCAGAGAGGCTGAGGCAGGAGGATAAAGTGAGCCCAGGAGTTCGAGTCCAGCCTGGGCAGCAAAGCGAGCTCCTGTCTCTAAAACAGAATACAGACTTGACAAACACCTACTGAAGGCAATATGATCATTACTTACAGAAAGGAGAGGATCAGAGCTAGGAGAGTGAAGGACTAGATTTATGAAGCTTCAGTCCCTTCTTTAGGGGCACTGAAGAGAAACAGTTCAAGTCCTCCAGTTGTCCCATAGGCTTTGTCATATAAGAATGGATAATTTGCTACAAGCTCGAAATGGCAAAACCAATTACCTAATGTTGCTACTGTACTGACTAATCATCTTACTCATGAAACTATCTACACCTTGCAGAGAACTTTAAGAAAACCACTGGGCATGGTGGGTCGTGCCTATAATCTCAGAATTTTGGAAGACCAAGGTGGGGGCATCCCTTGAAGCCAGGAGTTTGAGACCAGCCTGGGCAACACAGCAAGATACTGTCTCTACATAAAACAAAAAATAAGAAAAGTTAGCCAGGCATGGTGGCTATGCCTGTAGTCCTAGCTACTTGGGAGGCTGAGGCAGGAGGATCCTTGCAGTGAGCACTCCAGCCTGGGTGATGGAGCGAGACCCTGTCTCAAGAAAGAAAGAAAGAAGGGAAGAAAGGAAGAAAGGAAGGAAGGAAGGAAGGAAGGAAGGAAGAAAGGAAGAAAGGAAGAAAGGAAGGAAGGAAGAAGGAAGGAAGGAAGGAAGAAAGAGAAAGAAAAAAAGAAAGAAAGAAAGAAAGAAAACCTTGCAGTATACATTTTCATAAGCCCAAAAGTTACTTCCTTCCATTTATTGCAAGGCTATAAGAACACAAATGTCGGCCTGTTATGATTTTAACCAGCACTTTTCTACAAGTGAGTATGTTCAAGAACCCCTAAAAAGACTGTAATAATCAGATATCAAGCACCTATATGAGGTAGCAGGAGGAAGAAAGAGGCAGTACAAACAACAATCCACACATAATCCAGTAATGCAAGCTCTGAAATTCCAACACTTCATTTCAACTGCTTCCCCCAAAATTCCATACCATGTTCTTGCTTTTGGATAAAGTCAGTGACAAGAAACGAGATGGTCATACAGCAGCAGCAAAAATATAATCAGGAAATATAATGACTTTGTAATATCCCTGTGCGAAAGAAACAAACCTGAGTAGTGAGAGGAACATGGGTCTTGGATTAGGATATAGAACAATGTTTAAACCCTGGCTGGCCAGGTATAAGCTATGTAATAACCTTGGGCAATTCACCTAATTCCTCTGAGTCTTAATTTCCTCATTTCTTATATGTGGTAATTGTGCCTAATTGAGAAGATGCACAATAGAAATTCAATAGTAGCTCTAATTACCATGCAACAACCTTCCTGGTCCACTGTGTGGGTTTCTTTCAGGCTGTGAGTAAGTGGACATGGATTTCTGTAGCTAGTCTCTGCCAGAGGATATGAGTATTTCAAGAAGCAGGAAGGGCTGGAGGTGTGTGAAGGCTCCCCCGCTCCTGCACTTCATTTGTACACTCTCATCATCACTGGAGGAGTCTCCTGGCTGCAGTTGAGCCTTCGATGAGATGATTTGCATCACTCACATTCCAAGCTGGGTGGGGGAAGCCCAGACATTCTCGCTCTGCCCCTCAACCAGCTTGGTGCCAGATTTCCTCTCGCTTCACCCCCCCAGGAAGTCATCTAGGGAGCAGGCATCACACAGTAGCAACAGGCCTTGCAGATGATGACATCATAGGCTATTTTGCCCACTCTGTTTATCTCGCACTGAGAGGCAGGAGAGCACAGTAAGGAGCACAGGTTTTTTGGTTTTGTTTTGTGGGTTTTGTGGGGGTTTTTTGTTTTTGGTTTTTTTTTTTTTTTTTTGAGATAGACTATCACTCTGTCACCCAGGCTGGAGTGCAGTGGCACGATCTCAGCTCACTGCAACCTCCACCTCCGGGATTCAGGTGATTCTCGTGCCTCAGCCTCCCAAGTAGCTGGGATTACAGGAGCACACCATCATGACTGGCTAATATTTGCATTTTTAATAGAGACAGGGTGTTGCCATATTGGCCAGGCTGGTCTCAAACTCCTGACCTCAAGTGATCCTCCTGCCTTGGCCTTGCAAAGTGCTGTGATTACAGGCGTGAGCCACTGCACCTGGCAAAGAGCACAGCTTTTGAAGTCAAACAGACCTATCTTCAAAGTATGTTTCTGTCCTGTGCCACATCTAAACCTTAATTCCCTAAGCTGTAAAAGATGATCAAATAGGCCAGGCACGGTGGCTCATACCTGTAATCCCAGCACTGTGGGAGGCCAAGGCAGGCGGATCACCTGAGGTCAGGAGTTCCAGACCAGACTGGCCAACATGATGAAACCCTATCTCTATTAAAAATAAGAAAATTAGCCCGGCATGGTGACGTATGCCTATAATCCCAGTTACTCCAGAGGTTGAGGCAGGAGAATCACTTGAACCCAAGAAGCGGAGGTTGCAGTGAGCCGAGATCATGCCACTGCACTTCAGCCTGGGTGACAAGACTGTCTGAAAAAAAAAAGGAAAATCAGGATTTCTAAGAGATATCTCTACTCTTACGTTCATTGCAGCATTATTCATGATAGCCAAGATATGAAAACAAACTAAATGTCCATCAACAGATGAATGGATGAAGAAAATATGGTATACATATACAACAGAATATTATGCAGCCTTCAAAACAAAAGGAAATCCTGTCATTTACAACATGAATGAACCTGAAGAACATTAAGCTAAGTAAACTAAGCCAGACACAGAAAAACAAATACTGTGTTGATTTCATTTATATGTAAAAACTAAAGTAGTCAAACTTAGAACAGCAGAGAGTGGAATGTTGGTTGCCATGAGCTGGAGGGATAGAGGAATGGGGAGATATTGGAAAAGGGTTACAGAGTTTCAGTTATCCAAATCAGTGAATTCTGGAGATGTATTCTACAACGATGTGACTACAATTAGCAACACTATATTATATACTTGAAATTTGCTAAGAGGGTGGATCTTAAGTGTTCTCACCATCAAAAAATAAAAAAGAAGGGAAAGAAAGGAAGGAAGAAAGAGAGAACAAAAGAAAATGGTAACTATGTGAGGTGATGGATATGTATATGATATATATGCATATTATATATATGATTTGATATGGATATATATGCATATATATATCCATATATATGCATAATTGAAATATGTACATATTTAAAGTGTACAACATGATTTGATATGCATATATATGCATATATATCCATATATATGCATGGATATGGATATGGATATATATGCATGGATATATATGCATATCAAATCATCATGTTGTACACTTTAAATATGTACAATTTTCAATTGTCAATTATATCTCAATATGGGAAAAAGTCTTGTCATGAAGGAGATGCTTAATAAATAGTAGTTAATGTTATTATCTTTGATTGATTTGTCTTTGAATAAATTTCTGTGGCCTAAATGAGGAAGCACATTCAAGGCATATATCCAAATATTTGTAAGAGTAGAGGAACGTTCTTAATCCAAATTATATGCACCAGTATTGCTCACTTGAGTGGAAGGAAATTATAGAATGGAGTATTAACTTCCTAATGACTAGACAAAATTAGTTGAGTAAATCACCCAATCAGTTCAGGAGAAGAAAATAAAAACCTGATTCAAAGGTTTTTTCCCCCCTCTGGGGGTTCATTTTATTGCTGCAACCCTCTAATTTGTTTTAGTTATAAAGACATGGCCATTTCATTTTCAGTTTCACCCAGGAACTAGAACTATATTTTGAAATAGGGACAACTGGATTTAGAAAATCACTTTTGTACAACTAGAACTCATTTACAGCTAGTTATTCAAATATCCAGTGACAGCATAATAAAAATTTAGGGCCTTCATTTAATTAAACACTCCAGTTTACAATTCCCTGGAAGTAGTAACACATATTTGGAAACTGCTCTCTTTCGTGTTTTTAAAATAGCATCTAACATTAAGACAGTAATTTATTAAGAAATAACTTGCTGATCTGAAAGTGTTGATGTGATTTCAAAATGTCTTCAGAATGCATCCAACTCGATGAGACTTATATGCATGGATTTGGAGAACAAGGAGCTTATCATAGGACTTTCATAGCCCTCTCAAAATGGCAAATGAAGATAAATTGCAGAAATAGGGACTGCATGTTGCAATCAAAAGGGAACCTGCCCACAGACTGAAACAAACTTGGAAAACAAATGAATGGAAGATTAAACAGTGAAGTCTAAGTACTATCACTTGTTCCCCTATGATTAAAGCCTGACAGGCACCATGAGTCAAACTGTAAATATATACTAGTTATCATAGACCTCACTGGGTTTATGCTTCAGTAAACCACAGCTGCCTCCAATTTACCATTGAAACATGTTTTAGGGAAATGAAACTAGCCACCACCTCCTTTCATGCATGTGATATACTATTCATAACCAAGCCCTAATGACAGAAGAGAGCATTCTTAAAATAGTCTAATGGCTTTTTTGTATTCAACAATACAATCCCCCTATATTTTTTATACCTAACTCACAACATATTCAAGAATTTTCCATCATGTGCTTAACTTTAAATTTTTAAATGGTTTTCTTCACCTGAGTTGGCAGCTTTACTATTGCACTAGTCCAAACATATATATGGGAGCATCCTTAAATATGCAGCAAGACACACGTGATATAAATAGGAGGAATCATAGTATAGGACCACCTAATAATAATAAAGCCAATGTTTACTTAGTGCTTACTATTTACCTAACATTGTGCTAAGCACTTTTGAAGAATTATTTTGTTTAATCAGCAATTCCAACAAGACAAAATTCCAGTGTCCCAGATGATAAGACTAGCGAAACTTAAAAATCCTAACGTTAAAAAATTAAACCGCTAGGCCGGGCGCGGTGGCTCACGCCTGTAATCCCAGCACTTTGGGAGGCCGAGGCGGGCGGATCACGAGGTCAGGAGATCGAGACCATCCTGGCTAACACGGTGAAACCCCGTCTCTACTAAAAATACAAAAAATTAGCCGGGCGTGGTAGCGGGTGCCTGTAGTCCCAGCTACTCGGGAGGCTGAGGCAGGAGAATGGCGTGAACCCGGGAGGCGGAGCTTGCAGTGAGCAGAGATCGCGCCACTGCACTCCAGCCTGGGCGACAGAGCGAGACTCCGTCTCAAAAAAAAAAAAAAAAAATTAAACCGCTAAGCGAAAATTAGTTTTTCATGGGTGATTTCTTGGCAATTTATAAAATTTAAGTTTTCCTAAAATTAACTGTAAACTGATACATATTAATCATACATAGCAAATGTCTACAGTCAAATTTTAAGCGATTTCTCTGCTTTATTAGCCATTTATATCAGCTTTTATACGAAACTTCCTTTTCATAGGTGCAATTGAAGACAAAGGATCAAAGCTTTTTCGCTGGGCACGGTGGCCATTGCCTGTAATCCCAGCACTTTGGGAGGCCGAGGCGGGCAGATCACGAGGTCAGGAGATCGAGACCATCCTGGCTAACATGGTGAAACCCTGTCTCTACTAAAAATACAAAAAATTAGCCAGGCGTGGTGGTGCACACCTGTAGTCCCAGCTACTCAGGAGGCTGAGGCAGGAGAATGGCGTGAACCCAGGAGGCAGAGGTTGCAGTAAGCCAAGATCACTGAACTCCAGCCTGGAGGACAGAGCATGAGACTGTCTCAAAAAAAAAAAAAAAAAAAAAAAAAGTTTTTCGTACTTTAAGCTAACGTTCATGAAACTATCCTATCATCAGAAACCCACTGCCAGTGGGCACAGTGGCTCACGCCTGTAATCCCAGCACTTTGGGAGGCTGAGGCAGGTAGTTCACTTGAGGTCAGGAGTTCAAGACTAGCCTGGCCAACATGGTGAAACCCCATCTCTACTAAAAATAAAAAAATTAGCCAGACGTGGTGGTGCGTGCCTGCAATCCCAGCTACTCGGGAGGCTGAGGCAGGAGAATCACTTGAACCTGGGTGGCAGAGGTTGCAGTGAGCTGAGATTGTGCCACTGCACTCCAGCCTGGATGACAGAGTAAGACTCCATCTCGAAAAGAAAAAAAGAAACCCCACTGCCAGCTCTGAAAGATCTTCAGTGATTTGGGCCATTCATTCATTCCTCAGACTTAACCACCAACTGCGCACCACACCCTGGGGATACAAATAAGACATGAACTCCACCTTCAAAACACATTCCGCCTGCTGAGAGAGATATATAAACAAACCATAGCAAATATAATGCACAATATCATATAACAGAGGTAGAGAGAATGGAGGTCGAAAGGAGAAAGTAATTGAAAGAAAGGCAATTTTTGGAAGGCTTCACAGAAGTAGTGACACTAAAGGTAGCATCTTTTTTTTTTTTTTTTTTTTTTTTTTTTTTGTGAGGCAGCGTTTCACTCTCTTGCCCAGGCTGGAGTGCAGTGACCCAATCTCAGCTCACTGCAACCTCTGCCTCCCAGGTTCAAACTATTCTCCTGTCTCAGCCTCCCAAGTAGCTGGGACTACAGGTGCACGCCACCATGCCAGCTAATTTTTGCATTTTTAGTAGAGATAGGGTTTTACCATATTGGTCAAGCTGGTCTCGAATTCCTGATCTCAGGTGATCCACCCACCTTGGCCTCCCAAAGTGCTGGGATTACAGGCATGAGCCACCTCGCCCAGCCTAAAGCTAGCATCTTAAATGTAGATGAAAATCTGTGATGTTCAGTATGTTCACTCTACTTTTGTTTTCAAACGATGAATTACCTTTTCATTAATGTTTCCCTTTTTTTTTTTTTTTTTTGAGCTGGAGTCTTGCTCTGTTGCCCAAGCTGGCGTACAATGGCGTGACCTCAGCTCACCGCAACCTCCGCCTCCCATGTTCACGTGATTCTCCTGCCTCAGTCTCCCAAGTGGCTGGGATTACAGGTGTGCACCACCACACCCAGCTAATTTTTATACCTTTAGTAGAGACAGGGTTTCACCATGTTGGTCAGGCTGGTCTCAAACTCTTGACCTCAAGTGATCCTCCTGCCTCAGCCTCCCAAAGTGCTGGGATTACAGACATGAGCCACCGTGCCCAGCCAAAAGATGAACTACCTTTTTAAAAAAGCATAGGATTGTCGCCGGGCGGAGTGGCTCATGCCTGTAATACCAGCATTTTGCGAGGCTGAGGCGGACGGATGACAAGGTCAGGACATTGAAACCATCCTGGCTAACACCGTGAAACCCTGTCTCTAGTAAAAATACAAAAAATTAGCCGGGCGTGTGGCGGGCGCCTATAGTCCCAGCTATTCGCGAGGCTGAGGCAGGAGAATGGTGTGAACCCGGGAGGCAGAGCTTGCAGTGAGCCGAGATGGCACCACTGCACTCCAGCCTGGGCGACAGTCCGAGACTCCGTCTCAAAAAGAAAAAAAAAGGCATAGGATTATGTATCTAATTTACCTACTATTCCGTTACTATTTTACATCCTTTTTCTGAATTTCTGTGTCTTCCGCCACTTATCTTGACTGAATTTTTTTCTTTTAAATAACTAGTCAGATTGTTGCACTATCCACATAAAAATTACTTCCAAAGACTTGTGATAGAACCCAGTGATGTCACACCTAGATATATAACTCTCACAAGGAGACACATACAAAAACATTTATCATGCATTGTTTGTAAGGGAAAAATAATGGAAACAATTTAAAGATCTATCAACAAAAGAATGAATAAACTGTGGTCTTTTTATACAATGAAATACTATCTAGCACTTTAAATAAACTAGAAGATGTGTATTGGCCTGACGCGGTGGCTCACACCTGTAATCCCAGCACTTTGGGAGGCTGAGGAGGGCGGATCACTTGAGACCAGAAGTTCAAGACCAGCCTGGCCAACATGGCGAAACCCATCTTTACTAAAAATACAAAAATTAGCAGAGCGTGGTGGCAAGCGCCTGTAATCCAGCTACTCGGGAGGCTGAGGCAGGAGAATCGCTTCAACCTGGGAGGCAGAGGCTGCAGTGAGCCAAGATCGTGCCACTGCACTCCAGCCTGAGAGACAGAGTGAGAATCCATCTCAAAAAAAAAGAAAAAAAAAAAAAGATGTGTATTAGGGGCCAACCATGGTGGCTCACACCTGAAATCCCAGCACTTTGGGAGGCTGAGACAGGTGGCTCACTTGAGCTAAGGAGGTCATGACTAGTCTGGGCAACATGTGAAACCCTGTTTCTACAAAAAATACAAAAATTAGCTAGGCATGGTGGCGTGTGCCCGTAGGCCCAGCTACTTGCAGGGCTGAGGCAGGAAGATTGCTTCAGCCCAGGAGGTCAAGGCTTCAGTGAGTCATGATCACACCATTGCACTCCAGCCTGGTGAACAGAGTGAGATTGTTTAGAGAAAAAAAAAAAAAAAAGATGAGTATTAATACATGTTGAGTGAGAGATTAAGAAGAAAGCACATAATATACCATTTAATGATGAAAAACTTGCAAATCAACTTTATGTCTTATGGATACATATATAGTATAAATATAAAAAATAGCTGGGTGTGGTGGTGTGTGCCTATAGACCCAGCTACTTGGGAGGCTGAGGCGGGAGGATTGCTTGAGCCCAGTAGTTCTGGGCATCATATAGTGACCTCCTAGGAGCAGAGGGCTACCTGGTTGCCTAAGGAAAGGTGAACCTACCTGTGTGGGAAGCAGAGCAGGTCAAAACTCCTGTGCTGATCATAGTGGATTGCACCTGTGAATAGGCACTGCACTTCACCCTGGGCAACACAGGAAGACTCCAGCTCTTATTTTAAAAAATTTTAAATAATATAAAAATACACAGAGGAATTAAAACTCTAAATTCAGGGTAGTTGTCACCCTGCAGATGACAAGAGAGGAATGAGATAGATTGGTTTCAGGGGTTTTAACTACATCTATATGATTTTAACTTTGTCAGCACTTCTGGTGGCTTGGTGAGGAAAAAAAGGTTTTAACTTGGAAGAAACAGAGGAAAGGGGAAAAAAGGGAGGGAGGAAGAGGGCAAAAGGGGGAGGGAGGGAAAAAGGGAGATCTGAAGCAAATATGGCAAAATTTTATTACATGAAATACTATCTAGCACTTAGGGCTGGATTGTAGATAGATGATTTTTTGTCATATTATTTTGTATGCTTTTCTGTCTGTTTGAAATATTCTATTGTAAATACATGTGCTAATCTTTATAATAATAATTCATGGTATTATTCACCAAATTTAACAGTCTAACAAAAGTTTAGAAGTAAAAAATTAGCAAGTGGCACATATTTTCCAGTTCTACTAGTAAAGAAACTTGTTTGCATCTGGGGAAGATAATATTTGCAGTGTAACTTCCCCACTCCCTTTCCAGCACATCCTTAAAGGACTCAAATGGAATGTCTTCCTATGACAAAGAAAAGTGCTTGTGCATATTAACTCCTCTGCTGCTGAACCAATTTGTGACAGGATGAAAGAGCTACTAGGAAACAAAGTGAAGAAGGATGGACACTCTATTCAGTAATTATAAATTTCTAGGTTTTTCCTTTTCAAGCCCCCTTAGAATTTTTACGAAAAACGTCAACAGTTTAGCATGCCTCCAAATGAAAAATGTTATGTTAATGTATTTGCTAATAAATAATTAGTTTCAGAGGCAAAATTAAAGGCTCAAGTTGGTAAATAAAGCATCCAGCACTATATCCATACGTGGTCTCTGACATCAAAATAGGATGAAGGGCCGGGCATGGTGGCTTACTCCTGTAATCCCAGCACTTTGGGAGGCCGAGGCAGGTGGATCACTTGAGGTCAGGAGTTCGAGACCAACCTGGCCAACATGGTGAAACCCCATCTCTACTAAAAATACAAAAATTAGCTGGGCGTGGTGGTGTGTGCCTGTAATCTCAGCTACTCAGGGGGCGGAGGCAGGAGAATCACTTGAACCCGGTAGGCGGAGGTTGCAGTGAGCTGAGACTGTGCCACTGCACTCCAGCCTGGGCAACAAAGTGAGAAGAAAGAAAGAAAGAAAGAAAGAAAGAAAGGAAGGAAGGAAGGAAGGAAGGAAGGAAGGAAGGAAGGAAGGAAGGAAGGAAACAAGGAAGGAAGGAAGGAAGGAAGGAAAGAAAGAAAGAAGGAAGGAAGGAAGAAAGAACCTCAGGGTCTCTGACCTACTGTGTCAGAGAGGGCATCACTGCAGCCAACTTGGGTAAGAGGAGACACAAAGCAAGTAAGACGTTAATTTCTTATAAGAACAAAAATTAATATTTTTTCTCCTTCCCACTCTCCCTCATCTCCCTTCCTCTCTCTTTCTTCCTCTTCTTTTCTTTTATAGTACACATTAAAAGGGAAACATGTCAGCCAGAGAGAAGCAGCAAAATGCTTGGTGGTGAGGGGTTGTCACCCACCAAGTACAGCACCATCTAGGCTGCTGCCCCAAATGGTGCCATAGTAGGGAAGCCCAAAACTAAAGCAGCCAACACTGCTGTCTTCCTTCACCCAGCAAAGAGCAGAACCAAAGCATCAAAAACAGGCAAAGGGGATTGGGGGAAGAAGGAGCCAGGTCTCCTACCAGGCAGGACTAGTTTCTCTTACCTCTCTAGTCCCTGAAAGGAAGCACTTCCCAAAAGGCAGAATCCCAATTGAGCTGCTAGATCGTGCACTGTGCTACAGTCCAGTGGAATGTGGTCACCCAAGCTGGCCCTATCCAATGGGGAGGAGTAAACAGATGCAGGCAAGGGAAGAGAAAATAATCTCTGGCTGCCTGGAGGCACTCACATGGAAGCAGCTAGAGAAATGGTGTGTTGGAGTGTCCACCATGATACTTGTCAGTGGGAATCCAACCAACCACATAGTCAAGTCTGGCTCAAAATGGCTAGTAATGTCTACCATTGAAAATCTAGTTTCTATGTCAAGAAGAAATGTAACATGGAAGAGAAACTCAAAGAAATTGCTAAATGAAATGCAAAGCATGTCAAGAAAATGTGGAAGAAACGGATTCTGGTTTGATCCCACTTTGCGAGCAAAATATATCTCATTCTAAGGGGTCATATTAAGAGCGGCTTTGGCTGGGTGCAGTGGCTCACGCCTTTAATCCCAGCACTTTGGGAGGCCGAGGTGGGTGGATCATTTGAGGTCAGGAGTTCAAGACCAGCCTGGCCAACATGTTGAAACCCCGTCTCCACTAAAAATACAAAAAAATTAGCCAGGCATGGTGGCAGGCGCCTGTAGTCCCAGCTACTTGGGAGGCTGAGGCAGGAGAATCATTTGAACTTGGGAGGCGGAGGTTGCAGTGAGCTGAGATTGCGACAGAGTGGCACTCTGTCTCAAAAAAAAAAAAAAAAAAGAGGCTTTGGCTATAATGGGAATGCTGTGGAAAAGGCAAAACCACTAAAAAGGAAAAACAGTTTCATCTTACTATGGGATGAAGGAAATATGTTTTCATATGCTGTTTTCTAATATCATTTTATGTAGATGTGGTTTCCTAACTATAGTATAAGATACTCTGTCAGGAGCATACGCTTTTTGTTTTTTGTTTTTAGTTTTTCATTTTCCCCCAAAAGAACCTAATGTACTACATTGTATGCAGTAGGTGTTCAATAAATAGATTAATAAATTTCAGGAGATGTTGATCTCACCAGCACTTAAATCAATTTACTGTAATCAGATGATTAATAGCATTCATATGAAGAGAGCATATGGCACTAAAACACCAGAATCTGCCACAGTCCTCTTCTCCCTATCTTAACACAGGAAGGCAGTAGGCAGGAATTGTTAGAAAAAAGCACAAACACACAAGGATTGAGAATCCTTGTTGTGCCTTGAATTTGCTATGTGAGTCCTGCTTTTAGGATACTTAACATTTATTACAGCTTCAATTTCCACATCTGAAACGAAGGTAGGAGGCAGTAGTTTTCAAAGCAAATAAGAATTGTGGAGATAGACATCAAAGAGATAACTTGGCAGAGATTTCTACTGAATTCCCTGGCAGAGGGATTCCTGGCCTAATCCTGGAAGTGCCACAGGCTCCCCATGTTGTCTCACACAAGAAATTTATCCTTAATTACCTGCTTCATTTTCTTCATTTGAAAAATAAAGGAAATGAAGGTTGGCAAAGCCTGATTGAATAGCCGGAAAAGATTCTAAATTTGTCAAGATTCAGAGTCAATCACCCTCCATTATAGCTCCTAACCAGTATTTTAATACAAATGGAATTAGCTAAAACTTCAGTGGCCCTAGGGAGAGGGGCCAAATCCTGGCCTTAGGATGTAAAGTGATTTTGAGGGAGACATATGGAATCAAGGGGTTCAGCTAACCATTTGCACATGTCAATCAAGCAGCAAAGATCCTTCATTGCCAGGTGAGGGAATGGGTCACAGAAAAAAAAAGGGAATTGGAATTGTCCTTATTTCACTACACTCTGGAGATGCCAAAGTTACCATCTTAGTCCATTTTGTGTTGCTATAACAATACCATAGACTGGGTAATTTAAAAAGAAAAGAAATTTATTTCTCACAGTTCTGGAGTCTGGGAAGCCTGAGGGCAAAGTGCCAGCATCTGGAAACGGCCTTCTTGCTGTGTTATTCCATGGCGGAAGGCAGGAAGGTGAGGGAGGGAGAGAGCAAGAGAGACTGGGGAAGGAGGCTGAACTCATCATTTTATCAGGACCCACTCCCACAATCAGTGACCCACTCTGGAGACAATGGCATTAATCCATGCATGAGGGCAGAGCCCTCACAACCTAATCACCTCTTAAAGATCCAACCTCTCAACACTGTTGCGTTGGGGATTAGGTTTACAATGCATGAACTTTGGGGGACAAATTCAAATCACAGTGATAATACTTGAAAGAGTAAAAGAGGCTTGTTTGCTCCTAAGGTTTCTCCTTATTAAGCCAAGGGTCAAGAATGTGGAGCAAATGATGATTTATAGTTTTAAGACTGAATTGTGGCTTAATCTTGGTTCAAAGAGAATGGAAAAGGCTGTTACAATGTCAGAATGGTAGCAAAAAAAAAAAAAAAATCTGGTTCCAAATTCTATTATATCAGAAGTGGAGTGGGAAGCAACAAACTAACAGGAACATAAGAAACACACGTGCCCCCAGAATCTTCAGTTATCTCATAATAAACACATTCACTGAAAGCAATGGTTTGGAGGACTATACCATATTTTGGAGCTATATTAAGTAACAGAGAGAAGAGGAAGAGGAAGGAAAATAGAATCTTATCAAGAAGGAAATGAGCCAAGCAACAGCAAAAGAATGTCTAGAATATACTGAAGTCAATCTAGTTAGAAACCCCGGAGACTTTTAACCCTTTTGGGAGGAGAACTTTTCATCTGTTGATGTTTCTTGGTTTACAGTGCTGAAACCTGATGAAAGTTCAGTCAGAACTACAGGATTGTATGTCATGTTTTTAAATGTATTATGGAAGCATCAACTTGTCATTGAAAAAAACAACAAATTTAAACAAAATAAGATCAAGATCATGTAAAATTGAATACAACATTTACAAATAGATTGATTTCTAACGCAAACGTTTGTAGCCCCAAATGGAGAATATTACCTGTCCCAGGAGGACTATTCAGATAATGAAAGTTGAGTCAAAAGATGTAACTCAATTTGTTAATGGGGTTCTTGAAGTGCTCATGGAAAATAAACAAATTTCCTACCCACAGCAAGGATAATTTACATATATTGGATATCATTAACCAGGTAATTGCCATCATCCTAATTTATTCCTTGATTCTTAACTCGTTTCAAAAACAAAGTGGCTTCTCTGCCAAAATTCTATTCATTCTTTTATAAGTGCAGAAATTTCTTCACTCTCAAATTCCACTAATTTCCATTATCATTAAATTAGTAGATTAAAACTTTGTCAAGATCTTCTTTATTGAACCTATTTGTTTATCTAATTCTGCCATCCTTATTAGGGGCTTTTAACTCAAAAATGTTTGGTTTTGGCTGGGCACAGTGGCTCACACCTGTAATCTCAGCACTTTGGGATACTGAGGTGGGAAAGTCACTTGAGGCCAGGAGTTCAAGACCAACCTAGGTAACATATCAAGATCCCCATGTGTACAAATAATAAAACAAAAATTAGCCAGGTGTGGTGGTGCATGCCTGTAGTCGCAACTACTTGAGAGGCTGAGGCAGGTTTGCTTGTGTTTGGGAGGTCGAGGCTGCACTGAGCTATGGTCACGCCATGGCACTCCAGCCTGGGCAACAAAGTGAGACTGTCTCAAAAAAACAAAGAATAAAAACTTAAATAAATAAATAATATATATAATATGTATATATTATACAGGTGTGTGTATATGTGTGTATATACATATATATACATTTGTAGGTATAGATGTGTGTAGGTATATATATGTATATATTTTTGTGTGTTTTTATTTCTATTTACTGGTTTCCGTCCTAAAGCTAATCACTGGGGCCTCTGTTTTTCCAACTTTAAAATGAGTGCAGGCCAGGTGTGGTGGCTGCCGCCTGTAATCCTAGCACTTCGGGAGGCCAAGGCGGGTGGATCACCTGAGGTCAGGAGTTCAAGACCAGCTTGGCCAACATGGTGAAACCCCATCTCTACTAAAAATACAAAAAATTAGCTGGGCCTGGTTGCGGACGCCTGTAATCCCAGCTCCTCGGGAGCCTGAAGCAGGAGAATCACTTGCACCCTGGAGGCAGAGGTTGCAGTGATCTCCACTGCACTACAGCCTGGGCAACAAGAGTGAAACTCTGTCTCAAATAAATAAATAAATAAATAAAATAAAATGAGTGCTTGTATCAAATAAGCCTAACATTTAGGAAAATATATTTCAGTACATATAATGGAAGCAGCCTACTTTCAGGAAGACAATGAACTGATGAAAAGGGTGGTTTTTTTTGTTTTTTTTTTTTACATATTAGCTATAAAATAATTACTAAGAAGTAAAATTCAGTCACATTTTAATTCTATCAGGGTCTTAGTATTACTGAAATCAAAGCGTTTACTATTTGGTGTTACCAAATTCTCTGATGAACCGCCTTCTATTGAAGTTTTACATTTTTAAGCAAGAACAGTGTTACAGATTTCCTATACAGCCATTTAAATTCACCATGTGATATTGAATTACATTGCATTATAATGAATCATTGCCACTAGGCCAACAGGAAGTAACAACAGAAAAAGCCAAGCAATGATGTGATTTTTTTTGAGAGTTAACTGGATGTTGGCTATATTTCAATGTAGAACTTTTCTTTCTATAGAATAGATAAGAATTCTAACTTACATAGGTGCATATGTATTACATATGCATAATATATAGCAGATAATTATATGTACACAGGCAATTGTACGTAGATGTACATATATAAATATACACATATGACTTTTAAATTCTACCACATATACATTGCTCTTGTTTCTCTCAGTTACAATAAAAAGGACTGTATTTCAATTTTAGATATTCTCACCACAAAGAAATAATAAGAATGTAAGGTGATAGATATGTTAATTAGCCTGATTTGATCATTTTGCAATGTATACATGTATTGAAACAACATATTGTACCTTATAAATGTATAAAATTAGTCAATTAAAAGTGAAATAAAATTTTAAAGTCCGTATTGTAAAAATCTAAATTTAAAAAATCATTATAAAAATAGTCTTTATACATTACATTTCATCTGCATCTGGTATGTGGTTCTTCGAATATCTATTTTTTTCCTGCATCTAGTGTGATACAATTTTTCTTATGAAAGTTAGATTTTCTTTCCATCTGAACACATCACAAAAGTGATCACATGTATTTCCTTCACAAATCTCCAAGAGAAACTTTCTACAAACTAAGAAACAATAAGCAAATTGATTCAAAAATCTATAACCAGCCAGGCGCAGGTGGCTGAAGCCTGTAATCTCGGCACTTTGGGAGGCCAAGGCGAGCAGATCACCTGAGGTCGGGAGTGTGAGACCAGCCTGACCAACATGGAGAAACCGCATCTACTAAAAATACAAAATTAGCTGGGCAATGTGGTGCGTGCCTGTAATCCCAGCTACTTCGGAGGCTGAGGCAGGATAATCGCTTGAACCCGGGAGGCAGAGGTTGCGGTGACCCGACATCGCACCATTGCACTCCAGCCTGAACAACAAGAGCGAAACCTCGTTTAAAAAAAAAAAAAAAAAAATATATATATATATATATATATATATATATATATATCTACAACCCTGAAAATGAGCTCTTAAAAATGAGATTCTTTTTAAAGATTAATCTTGGTAAATTACTCTGTTGTAACTGATTCTTTTGGATAGTGCTTATTAATGTAGAAATGTGTGACAGTTCAATCATTTTCAGTCCTGCAAGTAATTTGCAATACAATTAGAAACTCATTTCTGTTTTGCTTTGGGTTTTTTATTGTTGTTGTTTTTTGTTTTTTTTGAGACGGAGTTTCCCTCTTGTTGCCCAGGCTGGAGTGCAATGGAGCCATCTCGGCTCACTGCAACCTCCGCCTCCCAGGTTCAAGCGATTCTCCTGCCTCAGCCTCCCCAGTAGCTGGGATTACAGGCGTGCACCACCATGCCCGGCTAATTTTATGCATTTTTAGTAGAGATGGGGTTTCACCATGGCCAGGCTGGTCTTGAACTTCTGACTTCAGGTGATCCTCCCGCCTCAGCCTTCCAGAGTGCTGGGATTACAGGCGTAAGCCACCGCGCCTGGCCTTTTTTTTTTTTTTCGAATTAAGAAAATTCCGTTAGCCTTTTCTCCATCTCCTCTAATTCTAGTAGCATCTTTGGACCCCTAACACTTGGCATCTGTTACTTCAGACAAACAAACCCTATGCAAATGACAAAGAAGGGGCCTCCCAACCTTCTCCCTGTGTTACTATTTCAGAAGCACTACTCAGGGCACAGTGGTACAAATTTCTTATGGCCACTAGCATCTTTTTTCAATTTTCAAAGTAATCATCAAACATCTGGGTCAATTATACTTAAATTACAGAAGCACGGAATTTTAGGCAACAGGCCCCTCTTTTTACCTCAGAGATTAAGTGACTTGCTCAACATCACACAGCCTAGTAAATGGAAGTCTTGCAACCAAACTTGAGCCCCATTCCTCAGTGAGTAATCCTGAGTGTGTGTACGACAAGATAAATACAAATAATCGTGTTGTGTTCTTTACCGAAAAGAAAATGAGGATCAGCACTCTAAAATATCATTTAGCTCTATAGGGTTCCAGGCTATTCTGGTCCTGTTTTAAGTGAATAGGAATTTGTACATTACATAAACAAAGCCAAATTTTCAAATAAGGAATTAAGACAAATGCAGCAGCATAGGAGATGTTTGTGCTAAAAAAAAAAAAAAAAAAAAAAAAAAAAAAAAAAAAAGACTGTGCCTCTTTTTATCTCAGAAATACTTCATATACATTTTCTTAACTTGAAAAGGAAAGCTAAATTTGATTAAGCACATGTCTACATATCACATGAGCCTTCTACTACTATAGAAGAGAGTGGAAACCAAAAGAAATGCCACATATTTCATGGTGTGAATCAGTTTCTTTCCAAATGACACTTCCTTTGAAAAGGCATAAATTTGGAATTTGACTTTTGGATAATGCTGTTTTTCAATTTTCAAATATAATTGTGATGTAATTGATCTAATCTGCATTTCAAAGCTGCTAAAGCTGAGTTTACCACCAAAACTAAGCACAAGATCTCCTTTTATGGACCAAAATAAAGAGCAGCATACTGAAATATTAGATAAGCTTTTGTTCTTTTCTTCAAATATTTGCATGAATTATTCAGGCTTTATATGGATAGAGCTTTGAAATATTCAAATTCCTTGAGCTATTTCCTTATGTAAGATTCATATTTATTAAATCCTGTAGCACGTACTTTTCCTGTGAAAGTACAGATTCAGTTCCATTATGATTTCTTCAGCAGAGATCCTACACACAGCAGAGAGTCTCAGCTGGTGGAGGAGATACAAAGATATGCAAAACAATCTTCAAGGATCTTACACATAAGGGGGAATACAAAGCCATAAAATACTTGCAAACCACAAATTATAGAGTTTCCAAAGAGAAAGAGATATCTTCCAGCCAAGGTCTAAAGGAAAACCTTCAGAGAGAAGCTGGCATTTCAGATGGGCCCTGAAGAACTAAAATGAATTTCACAAGTAGGGGAACAGTAAAATGAGGGGGCTGAGATCTCAACTTCGCCCATGCTCCTGTTTCCATCTTTGAAATCTCTTTTAGATATGACAACCCATGCAGTCAACTTCCCAGCTATGTTGCCAGCCCCTTAATTCTGCCTCTCTTCCTGGTAAACACATCCTGACTATCCCAGGAACCCCCTTTCTGAGGGCTACCCTTCTACTCCTTCCCCACAAAGATGCCCCCTTCAGCTCTTCTGGGTGTCACAAACAACACTAATGAAGCAAGAAAGAGTAGTAGTGACAGTCTCATCAGAATCCTCAACCCATACCCCTGCTTCCTCCCCATTGAGTCCTGCGTGGTGAAAGATGCCATCCAAAGTTAGAAACCTGGCGACGAATGTGGCCATGCGATCTCAACTCTCACTTAACAATACTTCTGTGACTCCCCAAATTATATTTCTCAACTTGGCACATGAATCTTTTCTGTCCATTCTCAGCACTCCCCACTCCCTGGTTCACAGTGACTCTTTGTAGACCCTACCACATGCACACACAAATGCGCACACACACTCACAGGCGCCCTGTTGTATTTTCCTTCTGTCTTTGCTTGTGCTTCCCCCTTGTATTAGTCCATTCTCACATTGCTATAAATACCTGACACAGGGTAATTTAAAAAGAAAAGAGGTTTAACTAGCTCGCAGTTCTTTGTGCTATACAGGAAGCATGATGCTGTCATCTTCTTGGTTTCTGGGGAGGCCTCAGGAAACTTACAATCATGGTGGAAGGTGAAGGAGAAGCACACATCTCACATGGCTAGAGTGAGGGCAAGAGAGAGAGCGAAGGGGGGAAGTGCCACGTACTTTGAAACAACCAGATCTTGCAAGAACTCACTATCATAAGAACAGCACCAACAGGATAGTGCTAAACCATTCATGAGAAATACGTCCCCATGATCTTGTCACTTCCTGCCAGGCTCCACCTCCAACACTGGGGATTACAATTCGACATGAGATTTGGTGGGGACACAGATCCAAACCATACCACCCCTCTATCTGGAATACAACTCCATCCTTCTCTGGGTTGTCCTGAGAGTCCCTACTCATCCTTTAGGTTTCAGCTCAATTAAGTTCTTTTCTTTTGAACAGTTTCTTGCTCTTCTAAAGTAAATCCATTACCCAGAACACACAAACACAAAGTCTTTAAACTTTGCTCATTCATCAAAGAATTCTTCCTCCTTGGTGTCAGAGAGTGGGCAGCAAAGAAAGCTGTGAATATTTATAAGGTAAGTTTTGTTATTGGGGCAGGGGATGTGGGAAGAATCCATATCACAAATTTTGAACACAAATGAGTCCAAATATTGCCACATTTAACTGTCCTGCTTCTCTGGAAGAATACCAAAATGGTCCAAAAGAAGAAATAACAAGGGACCATAGCAGGTGTGTGAGCCGTGCAATGGCAAAAAGAGGAAATGACAGGAAAGAGGATGGATAGGATGTATAATTAACTGACTCTGGAGAAAATATGAGGAATCAAGGAAGGGTATGATTCTGAGCCTTAGAAACTAAGGGAAAGATGATATCTATAACAGGCTGGGCATGGTGGCTCACGTCTGTAATCACAGCACTTTGGGAGGCTGAGGTGGGAGGATCACTTGAGGTCAGGAGTTTGAGACCAGCCTGGCCAACATGGTGAAACCCCATCTCCACAAAAAATACAAAAATTACCCTGGTGTGGTGGTGCATGCCTGTAATCCCAGCTACTCAGGAGGCTGAAGCAGGAGAATCACTTGAACCCAGGAGGTGGAGGTTGCAGTGAGCCGAGATCACACCACTGTACTCCAGCCTGGGCAACGGAGCAAGACTCCATCTAAGAATAATGATATCTGTAATGGCATTTAGGAGGATTAAAGGGGAGGAAATTTGATGGAACAGCAGGGCATCAAGTGGAACGTGTCACAAGCAGATCTGTAGCTTAGAACTCAGGGGAGGGGGAAGCCCTGGTGAACAGATAGGGACTTAGCAATGACCAAAGATGAGAATAAGCAAAATTAGCTGAAATAGAGGGTAAAACCAGAGCACCAAGGACTTGGCCTTGTGGGACATCCACAGTTACAAAAGGGGAAGAAAAAGTGAAAGCAGTTTAAAAACTGGAAGCATCAGAAGAGGTAGTGATCCGGGACAGCAGAGCATCCTAACAGCCAACAGGAGAGAGGTAAAAGGAAGAGCAGTCAACACTGCTGGATGCTGCAGAGGAGTGAAGGAAAATGGGGGCTGAAGGAAAAATGGTTTCATTCAGTGACTCGGAAACAACAGCAGTGACTTCAGAGAGGGCAATTGCCAAGAGAAAGGTGAGAGAGGAAGCTAGAATACGAACTGCAGAGAAGCAAATGCTAGTTGATTTCTAGTCAAGATGGGGTTTTGAGGACCACGCCAATCCAAAATGATAGTGATAATAGATTAAATATAAAATGGGAAAAATGTAAGGCATTTTCACATTTAAAAACATCTCCATAGCCCAGAAATGGAACAGAAACAATATGGTAAGTAGCCTGAAGACGTAGACCAGCTCAATTCTGCCAACAGCAAACAGAGGCATCCAGGGGCAAGACTCATACAGGGTACTAAGAACTAAATAACCCATGTGAGGCAGAAGACTCACATGAAATCAAGGGCTGGGATAAGGCTACTCCCTTGAAAGGAACTGCCTAGGGCTACAGGCTTGTAAACATCTGTATACCTAGGGAGATGGAAGAACCAGGCATAGTCTTAAAGACGGAATTTGACCCTAGAGAAGGAACTGGATCTACAATACTATAGGATAAAACCGAGGCCTAGGCCTGGGAGGCCCAGAAAGTAGGTAACGGCAAAACTATGAGACCAGGAAGGTTAAGCCTAGGGGGACAGGAAGGAAGGAATGAAGGAAGAGAAGAAGGAACAGAGAAAAGGAGAGAGGGAGAGAAATAAGAAAGACTGCCAAAAATAGAAACCACAGCATGGAGAAGCATTCACACCAGGTAAAAAGAAAATACTAGAGTATCTGAAAATTACTTCTTTAAAAAGAATTTGTTCAAGACTTTCAAAGGAATTAAGCAGAGGAATAGCATTCATAAAAATTATGAAGCACGAACCGTCAGAAATAAAATAGCTATGATTATGAAGAATAACAAATTAAAATCCTGAGAATTAAAAATACAGTCATAGAAAAGTTTTTTTTTGTTTTGAGACAGAGTTTCACTCTTGTTGCCCAGGCTGGAGTGCAATGGCATGATCTCGGCTCACTGCAACCTCCGCCTCCTGGATTCAAGAGATTCTCCTGCCTCAGCCTCCCTAGTAGCCAGGATTACAGGCGCCTGACACCATGGCCAGCTAATTTTTTGTATTTTTAGTAGACACAGGGTTTCACTATGTTGGCCAGGCTGGTTTGGAACTCCTGACCTCAGGTGATCCACTCTCCTCAGCCTCCCAAAGTGCTAGGATTACAGGTGTGAGCTACCATGTCCAGCTCAGTCATAGAAATTTTTAAAAGAAAGAAAGAACAATGAATAGGATAAACTCTGAAATGAACACACTTAGAAAATTGGGAAATAGTACAATATTGCTACACTGACCCATGACAAAATATTGCACCCGCAGAGTTAAGAGATATATACGGTAGGCAGGGAGACCTCAACATACCACTGCTAAGAGTTTCTGATGAAGAGCAGTTTGGTGATTAATACATTCATTTATTCTTTTTTTTTTTTTTTTTTTTCAGATGGAGTCTCGCTCTGTTGCCCAGGCTGGGGTGCAATGGTGCAATCTTGGCTCACTGCAACCTCCACTTCTTGGGTTCAAGTGATTCTCCTGCCTCAGCTTCCTGAGTAGCTGGGATTATAGACGTGCACCACCATGCCAAGCTAATTTTTGTATTTTTAGTAGAGATGGAGTTTCACCAGCTTTGGCCAAGCTGGTCTCAAACACCTGACCTTGTGATCCACCCATCTTGGCCTCCCAAAGTGCTGGGATTACAGGCATGAGCCACCACGCCTGGCCCATTTATTTAATTCTTAGAATGAATAAAAATATATTGGCAATAAGTATCCAACTGAGGAAGCTGAAAAGAATGTTAGTGAAAATCCAAATAAAGAGGAAGAAACTAACATGCAGGCACAGAGATTAATAAAACACACACACAGATACACACACACAGATACACACACACACACACACCAGAAGTGAAAAATGAAACAAAAAGCTAGTATAGTCAGCTCTCCATCTGTATCTGCAGTTTCCACATCCACAGATTCAACCAATTGTGGACAGAAAATATTCTGAAAAATAAAAAATAACAATACAACAATAAATATGCAAATAAAAACAATATAGCATAACAACTATTTACATAGCATTTATATCATATTAGGTATTTTATGTAACCTAGAGAAAATTTGAAGCATACAGGAGAATTGTGTAGGCTATATGCAAATAGTATGGCATTTTACATCAAGGACTTGAGCATCCTTGGATTTTAGTATGCAAGTGTGTCCTGGAACCAATCCCCCACAAATACCAAGGGACCACTGTACTTTGAAAAAACTAATTAAATTGACACACTTCTATTAAGGCTGATCAAAAAGACAAGAGAAGGCACAAAAATATTAGGAAAGAAAAGGTAATATAAACAATTCAAGTAAAATTTATAAATACAACTTTTTTTTTTTTTTTTTTTTCGAGACAGGGTCTCACTCTGTCTTCCAGGTTACAGTGCAGTGCCATCATCTAGGCTCACTGCAGCCTCAACCTTCCAGGCTCAGGCGATCCTCTCAGCTCAGCTTCCTGAGTAGCTGGGACTACAGGTATGTGCCAGTACATCCGGCTAATTTTTGTATTTTTTGTAGAGAGGAGGTTTTGCCATGTTGCCCAAGCTGGTCTCAAACTCCTGGGCTCAAGCAATCTACCCACCTCAGCCTCCCAAAGTTCTGGGTTTTACAGGCATGAGCCACCATGCCTGGCTACAAATACAAGCTTTTTAATTCTTCAGAAAATATTGCTGGGCACGGTGGCTCACACCTGTAATCTCACCACTTTGGGAGGCCGAAGCAGGTAAATCACACGGTCAGGAGTTTGAGACCAGCCAGTTCGAGATCAGCCTGGCCAACATGGTGAAACCTCGTATCTACTAAAAATACAAAAATTAGATGGGTGTGGTGGCAAGCATCTGTTATCCAAGCTACTCAGGAGGCTGAGACAGGAGAATTGCTTGAACCTGGGAGGCGGATGTTGCAGTGAGCCGAGATCGCGCCACTGCACTCCAGCCTGGGCGACAGAGCAAGACTCCATCTCGGAAAAAAAGAAAGAAAGAAAGAAAGAAAATGTTATTTTTCAACCTCATGCTAATAAACTTGTATACATGGATTTAGTAGAAATGTTTTTAAACAAATACAAATTATCAAAATAAACTCAAGAAGAAATAGGGAGCCTGAATAGATTTTAAAAAATCAGTAATAGATCAAACAACAATCAATCAAAATTATTCCTTATCAATAAATATCAGGCCCAAGTGTTTTTGTTTTTTTTTTCAGATGGAGTTTTACTCTTGTTGCCCAGGCTGGAGTGCAATGGCGAGATCTCGGTTCACTGCAACCTCCACCTGCCAGGTTCAAGCGATTCTTCTGCCTCAGCCTCCCAAGTAGCCGGGATTACAGGCATGCACCACCACGCCTGGCTAATTTTGTATTTTTCATAGAGATGGGGTTTCTCCATGTTGGTCAGGCTGATCTCGAACTCCCGACCTCGGGTGATCTGCCTGCGTTGGCCTCCTAAAGTGCTGGGATTATAGGCGTGAGCCACCGAGCCTGGCCTCAAATGTTTTTTTACAAATGAGTTTTATCAAGCTTTCAATTAAGAAATAGTAGCTATCATACAGGAACTACTTTGTAAAATTGGAAAGCAAGGAGGTACTATCCAATTCACTCTATGATTCTAGGGTAGCCCTAACACCCAAAACAAATGGCAGTAAAAATATTACATACCAAACTCACTTATAAACTGAATTGAAAAGATCCTATAGGCTGCTCTGTCTATGGAGTAACCATTCCATTTTATTTTATTTTATTTATTTATTTTTTTTTTTTGAGACACAGTCTCACTCTGTCACCAGGCTGGAGTGCAGTGGTGTGATCTCGGCTCACTGCAACCTGTGACTCCCTGGTTCAAGTGATTCTTCTGCCTCAGCCTCCCGAGTAGCTGGGATTACAGGCATGTGCCACCACACCCAGCTAATTTTTGTATTTTTAGTAGAGACAGAGTTTCACAATGTTGGCCAGGATGGTCTCGATCTCCTGACCTCGTGATCCGCCTGCTTCGGCCTCCCAAAGTGTTGGGAAGTGTTGGGATTACAGGTGGGAGCCACCGCGCCCGGCTGGAGTAGCCATCCTTTTATTCCTTACTTTCTTAACAAACTGCTTTCACTTAAAAAAAAAAAAAAAAAGAAAGAAAGAAAGAAAGAAAAAAATAAAAGACCCTATATCTCTAATTAGAAACCTTAGGAAAAGATAAATTCTAAATAAAATCCTAGTCAATTAAATTCAAGAATGTATTTTAAAAAATAAAAATACCTCATAAGCAAACAGAATTTACCCCAAGAATATAAGAATGTTTTGACATCAGAAAATATCTATAAATTTGTTCATAATATTGCCTACATACAGAAAAACACACAAAAAAAACCCTCTATGGAATTTTTTTAAGAAGACATTCTACAAAAGTAAACATTCATTCATGAGTTAGTAAATTTTGTATATATTTTATTAGGATAAATTGTCCTCTGACCATTTCTTCATTCATTGACTCTTTGTTTCCTTCCTCCCATCTACCATTAAAAGCAAGGCTATAATAAGTATTTTCCTACAGTCTCTTTATGCACACATAAAATAACCTCTCTAGAGTGTATACTTAGAAGGAGCATTGCCTAGGGGAAGGATCTGCTCATCCTCAAGTATTTATAAATTGTAAAGGTTTGTACAAATTTACACTGCTACCAGCAGTGTATGGGAGCTTCCCCATATCAATGCCAACATTTTCAATACTTTTTCCCCAAAATGAATGGGGATAAAATTTATTTATGAATTCTACCAATATTTATTGAGAACTTAGTATGTGTCAAGAACTGGAAAAGAGTAGTAGGTAATGAGGTGAAAAAGGTCATGGTGTGCAGAGGATGCATGTGGCACCGTTGTCATAACTTTGGCTTGAAGTGACATGAAAAGCTATTGGAGGATTTGATTCAGAGAAATGGCATGATTTGACTGTTTTGTAAGAATCACCCTGGCTGTTGTGTTGAGAACAGACTATAAGGAAGCGATGAAGGAAGCAGGGAGACTAGTTAGGAGGCTATTGCAGTAATTCAGACAAACAGATGATGGGGGGTTGGACCACCATAAAAATACTTCATTTAAAAATTTTGTATTTCCCAGAATTGCAGTGAGACCATGTTTATGACCATGGGTAGAAAAGGCCTCCTGAAACAATACAAAAAAATACCAAAGTCATAAAGAAGAGGATTAATAAATTTTACTATATCAAAACTTTACATCTGTTCAACAAAATGAGATTCAAATCCAAAGGAGAGACTGGGTGAAAGTATTGTAATGTATGTAGCAAAGGACTTGCCTTTATATGTCCCCAGAAAAAAGACAAAATTGAAAAATGGGCAAAGAACATAAATAAGCAATTCACAAAAGAAGGAACATGAATGGCAAACGAGCATCTGAAAAGATGCTCAGTCTTACTGGTTTTGGGGGGAAACAAAAAGAAGAGGATGCTATTTTTTATACATTGGATTGACAATAAATAAGAAAGACTGATGTGTTGGCAAGCATCTGGAAAAACAGACATTCTCTTACTGTATTCCTGGGAATATAAACTGGCCAACCTTTTTGGAGTACACATTGGGCAGCAATCCTTCACACTTTGGATGCACCTATCATTTGACCCAGCAATCTCACACCTTGGTATCCACTGTAGAGAGATACTTGCATATGTGCAAAAAGGAAGCAGGTACAAGGTTGTCTCACTATAGTCCTATTTATAGTGGTAAAAACTGATAGCATAGCAACCTAAATGATCATCGAAAGACTGACACTTAGTGATGCATCTGACTTATGTGAGAGCATGCAGCAGTTGAAAAAAACTAAAATGTACTGACACAGAAAAATCTCTGAGAGATATGGCTAAACTAAAAAAAAAAAAAAAAAAAAAGCAAAGTTGAAGAACAATCCACTGTGTGATACCATTTCAGTCAAAACAAAACAAAGCAAAATTCCCTCACTGGCTCTCTCTCTGTCTGTGTATAGATATAGATAGATAGATAGATAGATAGATAGATAGATAGATACATACATACATACATACATACATATACACACATATATAGATGCAGATGTATGTATACAGATAAATCAATAAAGATATATAAATAACTAAAAAGATGAAAAGACACACTCCAACTTGAAATCAGTGTTTGCTCTAAGGAAGAACCTGAAATAGGGGTTGAAGGAGGAGGAGGAAGAAAAAGTTTTTATTCATCTTTCTTATGTGATTTTCTTAAAGATTCCTTGAAGCTTCACTATGCGTAGGAAAAGACCTTCCCCTTTCTAAGTTACTGTTCAGTGTCAGGCATCTGGGCCCCTGCACTGCATTCCAGACTCGCTGCATTTCTGGTGAAGCCAGTGATTCATCTGAGCATGCCCTGGGCCAGCCCCAGGTGCAGCTATTCTGTGCTTTATTCTAGGCTCAATATCCACCCAGACTGACCATGGGCATATCAGTTTCAGTTCCTTTCTCTTATCTAGCTCAGTTGTGGGGCAGTTACCTCACAATGGGATGAGAACCAGGATGCAAGCAAAGTATTCTATAAGCTGCCTCCTCAATCTTCTCAGTGCCTCTGGTAACCAGCCAAGCCAGTCTTGGCCGTGTGGAGGTGGAGACTTCAGGGGAAATGCTTGCTGACTTTGTGCACTATTCGGGCAAAAGGGCAAGCTGGGGATACCATTGCTGGAAAATTTTTAGTGCAACAAAGTGTTCCCTACCCATCTGGCCAGCTAGATACGGTTTTTCTTGCACCCTTTTTCAGTAAATGTAGAGCAGATAAGACAGCTTTTTACCCCACAGATTAAGCCCTGGAGAGATCATCCATAAATTACAAATATAGATTGATTTGGGGTAGGGGTGGGGAAGGAAGGCAGGAGAGGACCTAAATGCCATAAACAAACTCCTAAGGAGAATGCCATGAATAAAAACTTCCTGTACCGGTCAGCAGCATCCTAATGAGAGGGAGTTCACATGTGTACAACAGCTGTGTAAATTATAAAGCTTAAAAGGTAGAACTAACTGCATCATACTACTTCCAAAACACTCGATTCCTTCCTTCTTTCTTCTTTTCTACTCCAAAATAACCTAAAACAATCCTATAACAATTACAAACTGGGGGAAAGGCAAACCATTCTGGGAAAGAAAAAAATAGCAGCTGCTCTAGATATCATTTTCAGATTTTGGCTAGGATTGTTTAAGTTATTTTTTATTTTCTTTTATTCTTGGCTGGCTTGACAGTCCTTCAGGATTTCAGCTGATTCCAAACACAGCTCAATAAAGATCATTCCAGAGAAGTTTCATATTCCTAAGATTCCTTAAATTTCTCTTTCTTTTAACTTAGGAAATTAGGTTGAAAGAAGATGAAAAACAGCCCAGATTGCACCATTTCCTATGCAAGTTTCTTGCAAAGCAAGCTGTGTCCCCCTTTCCAACAAGAACAGAGACATAGTTCTGATTGGGAGGTGGGCGGTGGGTCCTCTGGAGCAGCAGCAGGACTATTTGTCTTTTGAAAATGCCCCAGCAGGCCCAAAGTCTGTCTGAAAACTTTTTGTAAAGGAGGAGGAGAAAAAAAAATGAGATTCTAGTGAGCTAACCATCTAAAAAAGCCAGTGACTGCGCTGTGGACTTCTTTCATGCACGAAATATTTATTTTGCACCTAGGTGTGCCAGGCTCTGTTCTATATGCTGAAGAGGGAGCAATAAAGACAACTAAGTGTCTGATTCCCTCAGAGTTTCTGTGCCTGGGGACTGTTATAGGAAAGCGGTCCTGATCCAGACCCCAAGAGAGGGTTCTTGGATCTTGCGCAAGAGAGAATTCAGGGCAAGTCCACAGAGAAGAGCAAAAGCAAATTTATTAAGAAAGTAGAGGAATAAAAGAATGGCTACTCCATGGACAGAGCAGCCCTGAGGGCCGCTGGTTGCCCATTTTTATGATATGCTAAACAAGGGGCGGATTATGCTAAACAAGGGATGAATTATTCATGCCTCCCCTTTTTAGACCATACAAGGTAACTTCCAGACATTGCCATGGCATTTGTAAACTGTCATGACGCTAGTGGGAGTGTAGTAGTAAGGACAACCAGAGGTCACTCTTGACGCCATTTTGGTTTTGGTGAGTTTTAGCCGGCTTCTTTACTGCAACTGTTTTATCAGAAAGGTCTTTATGACCTGTATCTTGTGCCGACCTTCTGTCTTATCCTGTGACTTAGAGTGCCTTAACCGTCTGGGAATGCAGCCCAGTAGGTCTCAGCCTCATTTTACCCAGCTCCTATTCAAGATGGAGTTGCTCTGGTTCACACACCTCTCACAAAACCATGAAGACAATTCAAGGAAGCCCTTTCCCCTGTCTGCTCCCAGCTGGGTTTCAAGTCTCTTCCTTCTGTTGGTCCTTCTCTTACAACCCTGGTTTATTATACCCTTTACCCTTCCCTTATGTAATCACATGTCCCTTTGTAAACATCAAAGGAAAATAAGCAGGCCCAGGGAGCTGATGAAAATGAGAATGATGACTCATAGAAGGATGTTTTTCTATTTTTCACTTATACAAGCCTCTTCTGAAAAGAGCCTAGATGCCTTTTCTTTCTGAAACTAGTTTGTCTCCTCTATTGTAGTGAGTTCTCACTTTGGCTCTGATTATCAAAATCTACTCTCAACCATTCACTGCTACGTGCCTCCAGCTCACCTGGGCCCTCAGAGTAGTCAGGCAATCATTTCTCATTTCCCTAAGCAGCTTTTCTCCCCACTTTCACCCTTCATTTAGGCTATTTTTAAAAATCTTCATACTCCCTAAAGTTCCATGCTCATATGCCACCCCAACGATCACATTCACCCACTATAGACAGTGTCCGTACTTCATAGACAAAATAGAAGCCATTGGAAAACTCCATTTCCCATCATGCCACCTAGAAGGTTCTCTGCATCTGCACATATTTTTTTCCATCCTGCACAAAGAAAGGGTGTCCTCCCATTTAAGGTGAGCGCCTGCACCCAAGCTTTGGATACACCCCCCTTTAGTCTTCTCAGGAAGGGTCCTCCATCCGTTATTCCCTTCTTTACCTCGCCATTCGTTTCTTCCCCCTGCTGGGTCCTTTCCTTCAGCCTAACACAAAACCCCTGGCCTCTCTTCCTACACACTTCTTACTAAAAACTGCTCAGAAACTCATCCAAGAATTAATGAACAAAAAAGGAACCAGAAAAGGATCTATATTAAAGATACTATTAGTTGACCATTGGATTTTTTTCATCCCCACGACTGGTCTCCTTTTTATTCATATTCATCTTTCTGGAATATTTTCTCAACTCTATTTTGTTTTCCTTTTTCTTTCTTTCTTTCTTTTTTTTTTTTTTTTTTTTGAGATGGAGTCTCGCTCTGTCACCCAGGCTACAGTGCAGTGGCATGATCCTGGCTCACTGCAACCTCTGCCTCCCGGGTCCAAGCAATTCTCCTGTCTCACCCTCCTGAGTAGCTGGGAATACAGGCACACGCCACCACGCCCGGCCAATTTTTGTATTTTTAGTAGAAACGGGGTTTCACCACATTGGTCAGGCTGGTCACAAACTCCTGACCTCAGGTGATCCACCCATCTCGGCCTCCCAAAGTGCTGGGATTACAGGCGTGAGCCACTGTGCCCAGCCTCAACTCTGTTTTCTAATCCTTCCAGTGAAATTTTAACTTTGCCAATCATATTCTCATTCCCAAGATTTCCTTGTATTTCTGATAATTCTTTTCATAGCATCTTTTGTCTTGTTTTAGTTAGGTAATACCCCTCAAATCTCTGAAAATACTAATTAGAGTCTGTTGGTCTTTTTTTTTTTTTTTAACTGACTTCTGTTCCCTAAGTTATATCTGTCGGCCTTGCGGGATACCAGTCATTACTGGGTGTATGCTGATAGGTATGTATATACATTCATATCAGTTCTCTAGGTCATGTTCCTGGACTCCAGATTTATATCTTTAATTGCCTAGTGAACAAGTTGCTTTGACATCCCAAAGGCATTTCAAATGAAACTCATAGATCCCTCCAGGCTTGTTTTTTTAATCTCGGTAAACGACACTACCAACTACTCAGTTACCTAAGACCCATCGGTAATTCTTGACTGGTGCTATTTTTCCTCAACTATATCTAATACATTTATTCCTAGTGAATCTAGCTCCGTAATATCACTGGATATTATCTCAATGTTTCCCACTTTATTGAAGAAACACAGGTGGTGTAAATCCTGGCATATGTCCACATACTTAAACATTCTATCTCAGGGAAGGTGGAATGACCTATGATTTGTAAATTTGGAAAGGACAAACTGGGCATGCTAGTTTCTGCCACCCTTCCTCCTTGTGGCTGCTGGCCACAGGGGACACACATTCTAATCCTCCAGGTATAGTTTTTCTCAAGGGGCATCACAGGTTGGATTCCCTGGGAAGTAGATTCTGAAATGGAAATTAGTGTGTAGGAGGTTTTATTGGGGAATGCTCTTGGGATCGACGCTTTTTCCCAAGGGACAGGTGTTTCCTTGTGGATCCTAAGGAAAGGGAAGGAGAAGGAAGGGGAAAGAATGAGAAGAGAAGGGTAGAATGGAAAGGGTAGAAACAGGAAAAGAAGGGAAGGGAGCAAGATTGGGCAAAGGGAGAAGATGAGCTGAGATTCAGTCTCAATGCAGACCTCAGCTGGACTTTGGGGAGCACCAAAGCTGGGATGGCCTTTCGAAATTGTTTCAAATTGGGATCAAGACTTTACATTTTCTACTTGGATCAGTCATTACACATGGACCACCTCAGGCAGGGAGCATGACTTTGGGCTAGTGGCTCTCTTTAGACAAGGCCATCCCTAAAGATGACTACTAGTTGATGGTGTCTGCAAGCAGCACTCCCAGCAGGGGGAATAAATTGTATATTTGGGAAAACAAATCTAGGTGGCACACCACAACATTCACATCAGAGGCACATACCCTAATCAAGGGGTTTATTTAGCATCTCATTTGGCTCTCACACTAAGCTAAGACCTATACCTTAGCTTTTTTTCCAGCAATAAATGTTTTAGAGCCTGTCTTCCAATCATTTGTTTTATTGCTTTATTTTTCCAGAGGCTTAGGCTGGGATGAGGGCTGCCATTTAAACCTAAAACATTTCTCAACATCCTTCTCTCTGTTCCACTGGGTCAGGCCATCCTTGTCTCTTTCCTGAACTACAGCTTCAGTTTCCTATCTGGCTGTCCTATTTCCATTAGTACCACTCTTCCGCTTTTCCTCCACAGTTCAGCAGAAGGAGATTTCAAAAGCACAAATCTGATCATTTCACTTGTGGTTGTTTAAAACTCTTCCTTGCTTTCCCATTGCCTTCAGGGATTAGACCTAAGTTTCTTAACAGAGCTGGACAGGCCAATGAGATCTGATCTCACTTAGCTAGTCTTATTCTCTTAATACTCCATCATTCCCCACCTCTCTACTTGATGTTCCAGTGCAGGAAAACTACTTAAAGTCTCAATTAGCAACCAAACTGTTTCTTTACTTTGCTTTTTAAATGTTTCCTCAGATTAGAATATATTGAACTTTTTTTTTTTTTTTTTTTTTTTTTTGGTCAGTCTCACTCACTTGACTGTGAGTATTTTGGCAGCAGGGATACTTCCTGTTCTTACAATAGGCATTCAATAAACGTTAAATAAATACGTATATACACACACACACATATATATATATATATATATGGAAAGGATTTACGATCTGTTAAATGCTTATTTATTAGTGGTGTCCACTAAACCTATGAGAAAATGTTCCACTTTCCTATTAAAAAGCATTCTAAAACAAGGGGGTACAGTTTTTCACCTAGAAATTGGCAGAGTTACTAAAAATAATACTGGAGGCTAGCAAGGGTATGGCAAAATGGGCATCTGATACACTGCAAGTATCAGAAAAGCATTTTGGCAATATGGAACAAGTCTCAAGATGTGTAAGCCATGTGCCCTAATAATTGCACAACTAGAAATCTATCTAATCAGAGATAGGAGTAAAATTTATGTTCAAAGGTGTTCATTGTAACATGCGTCTCTATTATACTCTTGAATTGTCCATGCATTCTATAATGAGGTTGTTTTAATTTAAAAATCAGTAAAATGGAGACTGGGCAAAGTGGCTCATGCCTGTAATCCCAGCACTTTGGGAGGCTGAGGCAGGCGAGTCACCTGAGGTCAGGAGTTCAAGACCAGCCTGACCAACATGGTGAAAACCCATCTCTACCAAAAAACACAAAAATTAGCCAGGCATGGTGGCACATGCCTGTAATCCCAGTTACTCAGGAGGCTGAGGCAGGGGAATCACTTGAACCCGGGAGGCAGAGGTTGCAGTGAGCCAAGATCATGTCATTGCACTCCAGCCTGGGCAACAGAGCGAGACTCCATCTCGAAAAAAAAAAAAAAAAAAAAAGTTAGGATTACAGTTTGTAGAAGTGAGGTTCCAGGAATGCTCAATGATCTGGTTTCCTTATATTCACACATTAGCATGAAGACCCTTGTGTAGTTCCCGTTCAAATTGTACCAGAGGTGAAGTGTGTGACCAGTAAAATATGACAGGAGTGATGGCAAGATTAGGTTTTAAAAGACATGAGCAGGGCATGGTGGATGGTGGGTCATGCCTGTAATCCCAACACTTTAGGGGACCAAGGCAGGAGGACTGCCTGAGGCCAGGAGTTCTGAGCAACATAGTGAGACCCTTGCCTCTAACAAAAAAAAAAAAAAAAACAAAGCCAGAAGTGTTGGCACACACCTCTCTAGTTCCAGCTCAGCTACTCAGGAGGCTGAGGTGGGAGGATCGCTTGAGCCCCAGAGATTCTGGGACCCCTTTTCTCGTCTCTGCCCTCCAGCCTGCGTAACACAGCAAGACCCGGTCTCCAAAAAATAAATAAATAAAATAAACTTACAAAAATTTTAAAAGACACTAGAACATCTATCTGAGTCCTTAGTTTTTCTCCCTTTCCATTTATGGGATATTATTACATAAGGCAAATTCTCTTTCCTTTCTCTGTCTCTATCACTTGCTTATGGGGAAAGCCAGTTGCCACATTATGAGGGCACACAACGAGAGACCCACGTAGCAAGACATTGTGGCCTCTTGTCAGCATCACATGAGTGAGCTTGGAAGCAGGTCCCCAGCCCAGGTCAAGCTTCAGATGGCTGCAGCCCCAGCTAATGTGATGACTGCAACTTCATGAGAGACCTTGAGCCAGAAACATCCAGTTAAGCTCCTTCTGGATTTCTAATCTAGAGAAACTGAGATAACAAATGCTTACTGTTTTAAGTTGTTACATTTTGAGTAAGGTGATCAACTGTCCAGCTTTTTTTTTTTTTTTTTTTTTTTGAGATGGAATTTCACTCTTGTTGCCCAGGCTAGAGTGCAATAGCACAATCTTGGCTCCCAACAACCTCCGCCTCTTGTGTTCAAGCAATTCTCCTGCCTCAGCCCCCTGAGTAGCTGGGATTACAGGCGCCTGCCATCACGCCCAGCTAATTTTTGTATTTTTAGTAGAGATGGGGTTTCACCATGTTGGCCAGGCTGGTCTTGAACTCCTGACCTCGTGATCCGCCTGCCTCGGCCTCCCAAAGTGCTGGGATTACAGGCGTGAGCCACTATGCCTGGCCAACTGTCTAGTTTTTACCAGAACTGAGGGGTTTACTGGGATGTAGGATTTTCAATACTGAAACCAGGGACATCCTAGGCAAACTGGGATAGTTAGTCACCTTAGTATTTTTAAAAATACAGCTGTATTGATATACGTAATTCACGTCTCATAACATTCACCCATTAAAATTTCAATGGCTTTACTACATTCACAGAGTTGTGCAACCATCACAATCCAGTTTTAGAACTTTAAAACGAAATCCCATACTCTTTTGCTATAACCACTCAGTCCTTTGTCCCCCCTCACTAATCTACTTTCCGTCTTTGGTCACCCTAGTTTTGAGAGTAACTTACTATGCAGCAATAGATAACACAGGGTTGCAGATAGTGATAAAAGATGATTTTTCTCTTCATTATTCTTTTACTTTATACTTTTCTAAATTTTGCAAAGTATCTTCAATAAGTATATCTTCATTTAATATAAGAAAAACTGGTAATATTCTATTTATGGAAAAGATGGCATAAAATTTCATGGAATTGTTGTTTTGGTCCACCTAGCATCCTTCTGCTCCCTGTTCTTCTGGTCACAGCACTATCCCTCTGTTTTAGGGAAGTACCTTTCCTCAACTCCAGGTGGTTCTGATATGGTTACCAATCAAGGGACAAGGTGGATATGTGACTCAGACTGGAACAATCAGATTTTCTCTCTTATTAATTTGAATCTTGAGTGGAGGCACATGGGGAGAGAAGGTATTTTTATTTTATTTTATTTTATTTTTTTGAGACAAGGTCTTGCTCTGTCACCCAGGCTGGAGTGCAGTGGCACGATCTTGGCTCACTGCAACCTCCGCCTCCCAGGTTCAAACAATTCTCATACCTTGGCCTCCCGAGTAGCTAGGAGTACAGGCGCACGCCACCATGCCCGACTAATTTTTGTATTTTTAGTAGAGACAGGTTTTCGCCATGTTGGCCTGGCTCCTGACCTCGAGTGACCCACTCTCCTTGGCCTCCCAAAGTGCTGGGATTACAGGCATGAGCCACCACGCCCGGCCAACAAAAGGTATTTAAAGCTAATCACAAGGAGGCAGAATCCTAGAGAGTTGGTTAAAGAACTTTTGTTTCTAAGATTTCTGTCACCTTCCCAGTTCCTGTTCCTCTTGGTCATTCAGCAATGCCTTTGATTCTGTAAGCTACTCCTATACGGCTTGAAAGGAAATCTCTTTTTCATTTAAGTTAGTTTCTGTTGCTTACAACAAAAAAACTCAACTGACCCATATAATAACAAAGACTATTTCCATAAGGGTACCTCCTCTTCCCCGACAAAAATCCATAAATCTGCCACTCCAACACAGCAGTTTGTATTTGTTCATTTTACCTATTGGTCCACTTTTGCATAGATAGACTCATGATGTACACATCCTCTTACATTTAGATTTTTTTACATGACATTACACCTGCAAAAATGTTTAGTGTTTCTACAAGGTCTTCTATTCGTCATTTTTAATGTATGTTATTATCTTGTATTAGTATATCATAATTCATTAAATCTTGATCCAGTGGTTGGATATTTGGGCTGATTTTAGTGTTTTACTAACAGACATAATGTTTAAAGTGAACATATTCACAGCAAGCATGTTATTTCTTTCCTTCGAATACATCTACACAATTGAAAAATGGATCTGTTGTGATGTCATCCTCGTTCCTTTCATGCATTTGATGAGTTGCATTATAAAGTGAAAGGTGCTTTTGTGCTACAAGTAATTTTCTGTCTTGAATGTTTGGATTTTCATTTATATTATTAGGTCAGGCAAAGTCAGATGAGTAGGATTTACTTGGTTATAGATTATGCTCTGAGTTATGATTGTTATATAGGTATTGGTGTGATTGGAACTTTTAAATAGAAATTTTATTGAATATAACATACATAAAGAAAGTGGCACAAATCATAAGGATAGAATCCTAATGAATTTTCACAAAGTGAACTCCCATGTAACTACTATGAAGATCAAGGAGGAGTACTGGCACTCTAGAAGGCCCCTTATGCTCTCACCCAGTTATTACCTTCTGTCAGGTAACCACAATCTTGACATCTATTACCATAACTTAATGTCTTCTGTTTTTTGTTTTTTTTGTTTTGTCTTTTTTTGTTTTTTGAGATGGAGTCTCGCTCTGTCACCAGGCTGGAGTGAAGTGGTGCGATCTCAGCTCACTGCAACCTCCGCCTCCTGGGTTCAAGCTATTCTCCTGCCTTAGCCTCCTGAGTAGCTGGGACTACAGGCACGTGCCACCACGCCCAGCTAATTTTTGTATTTTTAGTAGAGACAGGGTTTCTCCATGTTGGCCAGGATGGTCTCGATCTCTTGACCTCATGATCTGCCCACCTCGGCCTCCCAAAGTGCTGGTATTACAGGCGTGAGCCACTGCGCCAGGCCCTGCTTTCTAACTTTAAATAAATGTACCCTTTTGTGTATGGTTTCTTTCACTCAGTATTATGTTTATATGCTCCTTCCATGTCATATGTAGCAGTAATTCATTCATTCTCATCGCTGTGTAGTATTGCATTGCACAGATTTACAACCATTTATTTATCCTTTCTACTGGTTCCCAGATTTTGACTACAAACAGAACTAGAATTACCCAGTCATAGTTTATGCACATATTCAGCTTTCCTAGACATTGCCAAACAATTTTCCAAAGTGGTAATAACAATTTACATCCCTGTGAGCAGCATAGGAGAGTTCCAGTTGTGCCAATGTCCTCAGCAATCCTTGGTATTTTCCATCTTTTTGATTTTAGACATAATGATAGGAGCATAATGGTATCTCATTCTACTTTTAATTTATGCCTTTTCATATGCTTATTGGTCATTTGGATGTTCTCTTTTATGAAGCACCTGTTCAAGTCTTTGACCTACTTTTTTTTTGTTAGCTTTATTGGGATATAATTTTCATACAATGAAATTCACCTATTTAAAGAATACAATTGCATTAATTTTATAAGTGTATTTTACAAGGTAACCATCATCATAATCATTATACAGAATATTTCCTTTATCCCAAAAAGCTCCCATGTGTTTTTTGAAGTTACTTCTCTTCTTCCACCTCCCTGACAACTGGCAACACTGATATGTGTTCTGTCACTATAACTTGGTCTTTTCTAGAATTTTATATAAATTGAATCATTCAGTTAGTGGTATTTTGTGTCTGGCTTCTTTCAATGAGCATAATTTTGAAATCCCATCCATGTCATTTCAGCAAGTAGTTAATTACTTTTACTTTTTTTTTCAGACAGTCTCGCTCTTTGTCCAGGCTGGAGTGGAGTGGTGCGATCTCAGCTCACTGCAACCTCTGCCTTCCAGATTCAAGTGATTCTTGTGCCTCAGCCTCCTGAGTAGCTGGGATTACAAGCGCCTGTCCCTACAGCCATTAATTTTTGTATTTTTAGTAGAGATGGGGTTTCACCATGTTGGCCAGGCTGGTCTCAAACTCCTGGCCTCAAGTGATCTGCCCGCCTCGGCGTCCCAAAGTGCTGGGATTACAGGCCTGAGCCCCCATGTCCGGCCCAGTTAATTACTTTTTATTGGTGAATAGTATTCTGTTTTATGGATATATCTCAACTTGTTTATCAGTTCATCTTTTGATGGACATTTTGTTGTTCCTAGTTTTTAGTCATTATGAATAAAGCTGCAATGGACATTCAAGACATGTATTTGTATGTACATATGTTTTCATTTTTCTTAAGGAGGTATCTAGGATTAGGATTGCTGGGTCTTATAAGTTTATATTTAACTTAAGAAACTGTCATATTTTCCCAAGGTGACTATGCTATTTACATTCCCATCAGCAGTATGTGAGTGTCCCAGTTGCTCCACATCTTAGTTAGCACTCGGCATTGTCAGTCTTGTCAATGTTAGCCATTCTAGTGCATATCTAATGGTATCTCATTATGATTTTAATTTGCATTTTCCCAGTGATTAACAACGTTGAGCATGCTTTCATATGCTTATTGACACTCATGAAATGTCTATTAAAATCTTTTGCCCATTTTATAAATTGAGTTATTTTAATTTGCGTTCTTATTGAGTTGTAAGAATTCTTTATTATTCTTAACACAAGCCTATCATCAGGTGTTTATTTTACACATATTTTCTTCCAGTCTGTGGTTTGCAGTTTCTTTTTCATAATAGTTACTTATGAAGAGCAAAACTTTTATACGTCTAATTTATTAATTTTCTTTTTTTCCTTTTTTTTTTTTTTTTTTTTTTTTTTTTAGAGACAGGTTCTTGCTTTGTTGCTCAGACTGGTCTCAAACGCCTGGCTTCAAGCTATCCTTCTACCTTAGCCTCCCAATGTGCTGGTAACTATAGTGTGAGCCACTGTGCCTGGCCTTCTTTTATATTTATGTGTAATATTTGTGTAGTTTGTGTGTGTGTGTGTAGTATTTAAGAAATATTTGTGAAATACAAGGTCATAAACATTTTACTCTGTTTTATTTTAAAAATTTGTTCATAGATGCATGCTTTGTCATGTCATAACAGGACTATTGGGGTTTTTTATTTCTTTTGGTGTCACTTTTGGTAAATTGAGTTATTCTAGAAATTTCCCATTTTATCTAAATTTTCTAACTTATTGATATTAAGTTGTCCCAAATATTTTCTCTTCAACTTTGTAATGTTTGTGGGGTCCACAGTGGTGTCTTTTTTTTTTTTTATGTCTGATAGAGGTAATATGTGTCCTTCCTCCTTTTTATTTGTATATCGTATGTGTCATTAGTTTTGCTAGGGAGTTATCAGTTTTATTTTCTTTCAGTGACTTTTCTCTACTGTACTTTTTTTTTTGAGACTCTTTCACCTAGGCCCAGGCTGGAGTGCAGTGGCATGAACATGGCTCACTGCTGCCTCAACCTCCTGGGCTCAAGTGATCCCCTTACCTCAGCCTCTGTGTAGCTGGGACCGGAGGTATGCACAATCAAACCCAACTAATATTTAAATTTTTTCTAGAGATGCGGGGTCTCATTTGGTTGCCCAGGCTGGTCTCAAACACCTAGGCTCAAGTGATCCACCCACCTCAGCCTCCCAAAGAGCTAGAATTACAGGCATGAGCCACCATGCCCAGCCTACTGTACATTTTCTTCATTACTTTTTTCTCTTAACTTTTCTTATGCTTTCTTCAAGTTTAATTGCATTTTGTTTCTAACTTATTGAGATAAATACCTAGGTAATTTTTGTTTAAAGCTATCGATTCTAGCCCTTAAGATAATAAATTTCCCCCAATACACAGTTTTAGCTACATCTTAAAATTTTTTATGTCATACTTTCATTATGATTTAGTTTAAAATATTTTCTAATTTTCATTGTGATTTCTTCTTTGACCTATGGATTATTTAGAAGCAGACTGCTTAATTTTCACATATTTGAAATTTTTCTAGTTTTTAAAATATTATTAGGTTAATTCCCCTCTGCTCAAAGAACGTACTCTGTATTATGTCAATTTTTTCAAATACATTGAGGCTTGTTTTATGGCCCAAGTTATTGCCACTTTTAGTAAACATTCCATGTTCATATGAAATGAAAGTGAATTCTGTAGTTGTTTGGTGAAATATTCAATATATATCAATTTTGTAAATTCTGTTAATCATGTTGTTTACATTTTGTGTTTTCTTATTAATTTGTGTCTACTTTTTTATTGGTTACTGAAAAGATCTTACTGTTATTGTAGATCTATTTCTCCCTGCAGTTTTGGGAATTTTTGAATTAATATATTTTGAACTATATTGCTAGTTGTACACAGAATTAGACTTACTGTATCTTCCTGATGGATTGATATTTTTATTATTGTAAAATATCCCACTTTATTTCTAATAATGCTTCTTTCCTTAAACTCTACTTTGTATGTTATTGTATAGCTATAAGAGTTTTGGGTTACAGCTTTCACATAACATGTTTTTTTCTATTCTTTTACTATTGTATCTTTTGTAAAAAAGCATATGCAATTATTTTAACCAGTATGACAATCTTTGTCTTTTAGTGGAATATTATGCCATTTTTATTTAATATTTTAAATTTATAATTAATTTATATTTAATTTTAATAGTTAAGGTACTCAATGAGTACTCAATGAGGCTGGTCTTGAACTCCCGACCTCAGGTGATCTGCCTGCCTTGGCCTCCCAAAGTGCTGGGATGACAGACGTGAGCCACCACACCTGGCCTCTTCTTGCCATCCTTTAGCTTAATTATTTTTAATTAACTATCCTTTCTCCCTTTTCCTATTTCCATATTATGTTAGTTATAAATATTTTTATTATTCTCTTAATGGTGACCTAGAGTTTACAACATTCACCCTTGGCTTATTATATCCTTGTGTAATTTAGTATTTTTCTCACTTCTGAGACAAAATATCCTGGCTGACATCCCCATTGGACATCTATACCATTTTGGTCTATTTGGGAGTGGACACAGCTCCTCACCATTTATAGAAACTGACTCCTGTCTGGTTCTCTCCAGACAAGTTCAAGAGACCTAAATTCTCCTGACATCAGGCCATTTCCCTTTTCTTGGAGTCCTTCCCATTCCAAATCATTGAATCATCTGCCTTCATGGGCTTAGGCATCAGAAAATCACCACAGCTTAACCCGCCCTCCAGAGACAAGAGATAAAGAAATACTTCTCGTTTTTCCATTATGAGCCAGTAGACAAGAAAATAAAATATGGTTTATCAATCAATTTATCCTGCCACACCTACTAATATTATATGAGGTTTTGTGGCCTAGCCTTGGCATCTAACCATAATTAATTACACTATTTCCATGGGAAATTAATTCTAGGTTATAAACACTTAGACTTAGGAACTTTGAGAACCCAATATATTAATAATATGTATTCTCTATATACCATTATTTTTCTTGCTTCTATTTATTTGAGAAAAGAAAAAAACTGCAGAGACCAATGATAAGGCTCATGATGACTGCAAAAATACTGTGGTCATGTTGCTTTAGGATTTTGTTTCAACATTAATACCTACAAATGGGGTGAACATGAAGGACTATATAATCTCTCACCAAATTGCAAGATATTTTTATGCCTTTTGATTTCTTTGCCAGGCAAATGACATAGAGCTAGAGGGGAGTAATAATTTTCAGAGATATACTCTCCCTGAAATATACTGCAAAGTTTAAAATGCACTCATAAATACAGATGTAGGTAAAGTTTAATTTAGGGAACTCTGTGTTGGGTGTTGTAGCGCCTATCCCAAAGAACCAGGAGATGGTGACTTGGTTTAATAAAACATTACAAAGGTCCATTAGGAAAATCTCCAGGGACTAAATGGTGGTAATTTTGACCTAGACCATGGCAACTGCCCCTTTTGCTAAAAGTAACAATACTGATTCCTAAGTGTGTCTTCTTCTTAGATACCAACTTTCAATTCCAAGGAGAGACAATGTAGTCCAGACCTCTTACTATTTCCTGTGCTCTTTAGCTTTCATCTGGACTAGACTAAACTTTCATTCTGAGGTTTCAGGCAACCTTAATTTCAAGTGGTTGCTTCAAGCCGCAAGCACTTTTTACAAGATATACCAAGAGTGAATTGAACTCAAGGTAATTTTTTTTCTTCAAAACTCCTTCGTGGTTCCACAGGTGGAATAACATTTGTTTCTTAGTTCTCCCAGACCACCATTTCCAGGTCTAGTCCAATAAATATTGACGTGAAGGCAGAACAATCATAAGTTATAGTTATACGACATATCATAAGAGAATTCTGTTTTTCCAAAATAATGTGTAAGTTTGGCATAGGATCATCTGAAAACTGGAAATGATCAATACAACAATTCCATGGTCATAAGATGAGTTTTGTTTTGTTTTTTTTTTTGAGACGGAGTCTCGCTCAGTCGCTCAGACTGGGGTGCAGTGGTGCGATCTTGGCTCACTGCAAACTCCACCTCCTGGGTTCACGCCATTCTCCTGCCTCAGCCTCCTGAGTAGCTGGGACTATAGGCGCCCGCCACCAAGCCCGGCTAATTTTTTTGTAGTTTTAGTAGAGACAGGGTTTCACCATGTTAGCCAGGATGGTCTCGATCTCCTGACCTCGTGATCCGCCTGTCTCGGCCTCCCATAAAGTGCTGGGATTAGAGGCGTGACCCACCGCGCCGGGACAAAATGAGTTTTAAAAATCTGCTTTTCCCCGTAAGACGTATTCCACACTTAATCATTCAAGAGCTGATTATCCAGAATGTGTAATATACAAACCCATTATTTTTTCTTTTCCCTTCTGCTGCCAGATCTTTGGTCATTTCACAGCTCATTAGCATTCTCTCTCTGGGAAAATAAAAGCAAATGTAGCTCAAATTATTATTTTAAACTTTCTACGTAAAGGTTTTGTAGGAAGAGTTATAATTATTGGTAAAAATACCACTTTACTTTAATAAGTATTTGGTTAGGCTCTGGTGGGCACTGTGGAAGAATGAACAAAGCTGAAGACATTGTCCCTGCTCTGAAGACTTTTTACAATATAATTGGAGAAACAAGATTTATGTATATTAAAGTCAAATAGTAACGCAAGACAATATATATTTAACCAACAACATCAAAAAAATCTAGCGAAACAAACATATATACAAGAGAAGTTTATACACTTAGAAGGGGTTTTAAAAAAGCAGAAGGCTGGGCATGGTTGCTCATACCTGTAGTCTCAGCACTTTGGGAGGCCAAGGCGGGAGGATCACTTGAGCTCAGAAGTTCAAGACCAGCCTGGACAACAAAGCAAGACTCTGCCTCTATAAAAAAATAAATAAATAAAATTTTTAATTAGCCAGGCATGGTAGTATGTGCATGTAGTCTGCCTACTTGAGAAGCTGAGGCAGGAGGATCACTTGAGCCCAGGAGTTTGAGGCTGCAGTGAGCTATAATTGTACCACTGCACTCCAGCCTGGGTGACAGAGCGGGACCCTATCTCTAAATAAATAAATAAATAAATCCAAAGAAAAAGTGAGAACACACTGTGAACTGACAAAGCCATCATGGAAATTCTCAATAAGCTGGTGAGACAAGCTAGTTATCAAAGAATGGATGGAATTTCAACATGGGAAGAGGAAAAAAAAGAAAATTCTGCACACACACACACATAAAAAAAATCACAAAAGCCAAGAATTCCAAAGTCTAGGAGCCATATACATCTTTAAATGAAATATTTCAAGCATCAACATACAGAAAGTAATAACAACCTCTTTTTTTCCTCCCTACTCACCTTTGTCAAGTATTAACTTGTGTAATATTTGCTTCAGATTCTTTTTTTTGAAGTGAATCAGCTAAAGCCTTCTGAACGCTATATGATAATCTTTTTTTCCTCAACAGGATATAACAACTATCTTGAATATGACGTTTTTTATTATTACCATGGATATTCTAAAATGCCTATCATACATAGAAATATCTAGTATTGTTTCATGTGTTTAAACTTAGTGTAATCAGTAGCATACTGTATGTATTTTCTGCTACTTTATCACTCAGTATTACATTTTTTGAGATTTATGCATATTTTAGTTCCAGTTCTAGTTCATTCATTTTAACTAATCCGTAGTATTTCACTGTGTGATCACAAAACAATTTACTTATCCATTCTCAGGTGGATGGAAACTTACATCATTTCCAATTATTTTTCTGTTATACATGATACTTCAAGAACATTCATTTACCCATCTCCTTGTATGTTTAAGGGAGAGTTTCTACATGGAGAAGTGAAATTGCTAGATTGTAAGATAAAGATATCTTTAGCTTATTAGATTTTGCTGAATTGCCTTCTAATGTGGTTGTATAAGAGTTCCCTGATCTTCTTTACCTTTGCAATTGTTTTTATTTTTCATTTTTAGATACAGGGTCTCGCTCAGGAGTACAGTGGCACAACTAATAGCTCACTATAGCCTTAAACTTCTGGCCTCAAGCGATCCTCCTGACTTGGCCTCCGAAAGCATAGGGATTACAGGCATGAACCACTTTTGCAATTCTGCTAACTACATCATAGGTGTGGAACTTCCAGAGTACCCTGGAGTCAATACTTTCTATAAGCTGGTGTTTGTGTAGGTGACGCTCAGTATTGTATCTCACTATGAACCGGCCCAACCCAAGGGAAGGGTGGATATCAAACCTCTGGGAGAGAATTTGGGAAAAGCAAAGAAAGTAATGGTGTAATGGTTGAGGACTGGTTGCACATTTTATTAACTTTTGCATCCCCAGTATCTAGTACAACCTGAAACTCAGATCAAGGCTCAGTAGATGTTAAATTGACTGGAACTAATTATAAACTCTGATATGCTTCTAGTTTACTTCTCTAAGCTTCAATTTCTCCATTTATAAATTATGGATGATAATAATTCAGGAAGTCATTCCAAAGATAAAATAAGATATAAATGTGAAGACATTTATAAACTCTAAACAGCCATGCAAATTAAGTTATAAAAGATTAGAAAGCTGCTTCTGTGTTGTGACATCTTAGATATGACCAGATAACATTTTAGTTGTTCAAAAGCATTGCCAAGTTTCTCATTGGCATTCTTCTTGTAGCCCTAATAAATCCTGGAGTCTCACATGCCTGAGACTCTGCTCAGAGTCACATATAGAGATATGTAGTTATTTTGTTTTATTTTTATTGATTGATTGATTGATTGATTGATTTTTGAGACAGAGTCTCACTCTGTTGCCCAGACTGGAGTGCAGTGGTGCAATCTCGGCTCACTGCAACCTCTGCCTCCCAGGTTCAAGCAAGTCTCCTGCCTCAGCCTCCCAAGTAGCTAGGATTACAGGCGCATGCCACCACACCCAGCTAATTTTTGTATTTTTAGTAGAGACGGGGTTTCGCCACGTTGGCCAGGCTGGTCTCAAACTCCTGACCTCAGGTGATCGCCTGCCTCGGCCTACCAAAGTGCTGGGATTACAGGCATGAGCCACCACTCCCAGCCAAGATACACAGTAATTTTAAAAAGGTATTCTAACCTTTACTTCCAACTCTGAAAAAAAAACATCAAAGAGGAACCCATTCATTTTGTAAAGCCACACTTGAGTTCTATTCTATTCTCTTTAGTCCTCAAACATAAATCCACAACCTCTTTCACAAGTACTCAGTTTGCTGAACTTTTGCTTATTTTCTCCCTTCTTCCTTCTTCCAACATTTTGAAAGTTGACAGCTCTTCTCTGGTTCCCCTTCTTCTCTCAGTTCTCCACTCGGACCTCCACTATCCATCCCTTAAATCCCACGCCAGATACGTATCAAGGAAATGCCAGAAAACACTTGCCTGGAGGAAGAATAGTCATACTTCATGAAATCATCCTAAAGCACACATTTTTGTCATTGAATTCAGTGACATTATTTTCACTTTCAATGTTTACAAAAATAAGGTCCACCTCTGTTACTTTTAAGAGCCCCTTGTTTAAAAAGAAAAAAAAGAAGAAGAAAGAAAGAAGGTTGCTCACATTGCTCTACACCCTCAGACCCCATTCATAAATCTCATGACTCCATCTATGGTCTCTATTTGTATGGCTCAATTTACCCTCTTATACTTCGTATTCAGAATCTATCATTATCCTTGTAATAGCTCCTCCTTGAATGCCCTCTTATTTCCTCAAAGTCAACATGTCTAAATGTAAACTCACATTTATTCCAAATTTAGCTTCACCTCGGAACTTCCATATTTCCATTGTTGGCATTCTGGAAGCATGTTTACTGACCAGGTGTGCTATCATAAGAAGAGGAAGAGACTGGGGCCAGAAAGACTAATTAAGAGCTTGCACACCATATAGCAGACAACAGAGTGCACTCAGATTTGCAGATAGGTGTTTTGAGTTTATGCGGAATGACAGAATAATGCTCTCCTTAGGTGAGAGGATACATAAACCCTAAATACTGGCATCAGCAATGCAAAAGTGTTATGCTTTTAGGCAGTACAGTTTCATACAAACATTTCCAGACATTGAGATAGACACAGACTGACCATAAGAAGCTCCACGCTTAAATATGAAAGAGGCTATTCACAAATTTTATTTACAAGCTTAACCATTTGTAAATAAAATACAAAGTGGTGGGGAAACTTTCATGAATTTCCTTCCTTTTGTTTCTTTTACAATGAGAACAATTATTCCATCACCACATGTTAAAACTATCCTGATAGCATCAGATGCCTAGCTGAGAGAGGTCATACTACAATTTAACTACTAATTTATGTTTAACTACTAATGTAAAGATATATTTTTTTGGCCGGGCACGGTGGCTCACACTTGTAATCTCTGCACTTTGGGAGGCTGAGGAAGGTGGATCACTTTAGGTCGGGAGTTGAAAACCAGCCTGGCCAACATGATGAAACCCTGTCTCTACTAAAAATACAAAAAATTAGCTGGGCATGGTGGCGCGTGCCTATAATCCTAGCTACTTAGGAGGCTGAGATAGGAGAATTGCTTGGACCCGGGAGGTGGAGGTTGCAGTGAGCCGAGATTGCGCCACTGCACTCCAGCCCGGGCAACAAGAAGAAAACTCTGTTTCAAAAAAAAAAAAAAGATTCATATATTTTTAAAGTATCTGTAAGTAACCCAGACGATATGATCCCAGGCTGAAGGTCTGGCTCAAATACTAAGAAGAGGCATGCCTTGGCCGGGCACGGTGGCTCACGCCTATAATCCCAACACTTTGGGAGGCCGAGGCAGGCGGATCACGACGTCAGGAGATTGAGTCCATCCTGGACAACATGGTGAAACCCTGTGTCTACTAAAATACAAAAAATTAGCCAGGCATTGTGGCACGCGCCTGTAGTCCCAGCTGAGGCAGAGGAATCGCTTGAACCCGGGAGGTGGAGGTTGCAGTGAGCCGAGATCGAGCCATAGCACTTCAGCCTGGCAACAGAGTGAGACTCCGTCTCAAAAAAAAAAAGAAGAAGAAGAAGAAGAAGAAGAAGAGGCATACCTTGATTTAGACAGGCTTTGCCATTAGCTCAGACCCAGCAAACGGATCTGTTTCCCGGTGCAGAGATCTGGGTCAGTTTGAGAAAAGAGTTATCTTCCCATTGACCTTGAACTGTGAGCAGGGAATAGGAGTAATGGAAAACTGGTATTCGAACTATTTTAAATGTTTTGTTTTGTTTTGTTTTGTTTTGAGACGGAGTCTCGCTCTGTCCCCCCAGGCTGGAGTGCAGTGGCGCAATCTCGGCTCACTGCAACCTCCGCCTCCTGGGTTCACGCCATTCTCCTGCCTCAGCCTCCTGAGTAGCTGGGACTACAGGCGCCTGCCACCGCGCACGGTTAATTGTTGGTATTTTTAGTAGAGAGGGGGTTTCACCGTGGTCTCGATCTCCTGACCTCGTGATCCGCCTGCCTCGGCCTCCCAAAGAGCTGGGATTACAGGCGTGAGCCACCGCGCCCAGCCTTAACTGAGTTTTTTGTTTGTTTGTTTGTTTTTGAGACGGAGTCTCGCTCTGTCACCTAGGCTGGAGTGCAGTGGCGCAATCTCGGCTCCCTGCAAGCTCCGCCTCCTGGGTTCACACCATTCTCCTGCCTCAGCCTCCCGAGTAGCTGGGGACTACAGGCGCCCGCCACCATGTCCAACTTTTTTTTTTTTTTTTTTTTTGTATTTTTAGTGGAGACAGGGTTTCACCGTGTTAGCCAGGATGGTCTCAATCTCCTGACCTCGTGATCCGCCCGTCTTGGCCTCCCAATATGCTGGGATTACAGGCGTGAGCCACCGTGCCCGGCTGTTTTGACTTTTTTTTTTTTTTTTTGAGGCAGAGTCTCGCTCTGTAGCTCAGGCTGGAGTGCAATGGCAGGATCTTGGCTCACTGCAACCTCCACCTCCCAGGTTCAAGTGATTCTCCTGCCTCAGCCTCCTGAGTAGCTGGGATTACAGGCACGCGCCACCACGCCCTGCTAATTTTTGTATTTTTAGTAGAGACGGGGTTTCACAATGTTGGTCAGGCTGGTCTCGAGCTCCGACCTCGTGATCTGCCTGCCTTGGCCTCCCAAAGTGTTGGAATTACAGGCGTGAGCCCCATGCCCGGCTTTAACTGAGCTTTTATTTCCAGTTTTAATCTGTTTTGAGAAACAAAAACTCCAGTCCAGGTTTAAACCAAATTAGTGGATGACTTTTTTCAAAAAAGATGAACTTTCTAAATCTACAAATAGATTTGCTTTACTATTATACAGGTTTTGTTGTGCAGGGGTGAAGTCCTCCTAGGAGAAAATAATAACGTACAATAAAGCTTCTAGTGAAAAGGCCAGCAGGATATGACTCTGGGGCAGTGAGCAACTCTGCAAACACAATGTATGTGACTATATTTGTTCTGGGCCAGGTCGGTCTGGCCCAACAGCGCTCTGTATTTGGGAACTAGGACACAGGGCAACACCTCTTAACCAGAGGCATCTGAGGGGAATTCTAGGCTGGATGTTATGTAAAATGGAATCAGGGAAACACTATGCTCTAATATATCATGGGATAACAGATAAATATAAGCAAGATTTTATTAAAAAAATGATCTCAACCATCCCTCGGTCTGTCTCTTAGCAGCGTGTACTTCCTTAGCGTTCTTCAGTACAGTCATGCATCGCTCAATGACAGGGATACATTCTGAGAAATGTGTCACTGGGTGATTTCGCTGTTGTATGAAAATCATAGAGTGCACTTACACAAACCTAGAAGATAGAGCCTACCTCACATCTAGGCTATATGGTGTAGCCTAATGCTCCTAAGCCACAAACCTGTACTGCCTGTTGCTGTATTGAATACTGTAGGCAATTGTTACACAATGGTAAGTATTTGTGTATCTCAACATGGAAAAGACATAGTGAAAAACACAATATGAAAGATTAAAAAATGGTACCCTTATATAGGACATTTCCCATGAATAGAGCTTGCAGGACTGGAAGTTGCTCTGGGTGAGTCAGTGAGTGAGTAGTGAGTGAATGTGAAGGCCTAGGACATTACTGTATACTACTGTAGACTTTATAAACACTGTATACTTAGGTTATACTAAATTTACACAATTTTTTTCCAATAATAGATTAATCTTAGTTTACTGCAATTTTATTTGTTTTTTGAGGCAGGGTCTTGCTCTGTCACCCAGGCTGGAGTGCAGTGGCACAATCACAGCTCACTGCAGCCTCAACCTCCTAGACTTGAGTGATCCTCCCACCTCAACTTCCTGAATAGCTGGGACCACAGGCATGCACTACCAGGCCTGGTTAATTTTTTAAAATTTTTTATAGACATGGGGTCTCCCTGTGTTGCCCAGGCTGGTCTTAAACTCCTGGGCTCAAGCAGTCCTCCTATCTCAGCTTCCCAAAATGCAGAGATTACAGGAGTGAGCCACTACCTCTTTATATACTTTTAAATTAAAAAAAAAAGTTAACTCGTAATAACACTTGGCTTAAAACATACACATGATATAGCTGTACAAAAATATTTTCTTTTAGGGCTAGTGTTGAACTCCTGGACTGCAATGATCCTTCTGCCTCAGCCTCCCATGTAGCTGGGATTACAGATGCATCCCACCATGTTCAGTCTTTTCTTTCTTTATATACTTATTCTACAAGCATTTTTGTATTTTTTAATTTTTTCAATTCTTTTTTTTTACTTTTAAAATACTTTTGTTAAAAACTAACACAGAAACACATACATTGGCCTACGCTTATAAAGGGTCAGGATCATCAATATCACTGTCTTCCATCTTCACATCTTGTCCCACTGGAAGGTTTTTTTAAAAACTTTTTTGAGACAAGATCTCGCTACGTTGCCCAGCCTGGTCTTGAACGCCTAGGCTCAAGCAATCCTCCTGCGTCAGCCTCCCAAAGTGCTGGGATTAGAGGCATATGCCTCCATGCCTGGACCCCACTGGAAAATCTTTAGGGACAATAACACACATGGACCTGTCATATCCTATGATAACAATGCCTTCTTCTGGATACCTCCTGAAGGACCTGCCTGAGGCTCCTTTACAGTTAACTTTTTTTTTTAAATAAGTAGGAGGAATACACTCTAAAATAAGGATAAATAATATAGTAAATACATAAACCAATAACAGTCATATATTATCATTATCGAGTATTATGTACTACCCATAATTATATGCACTGAATGCTTACATGACTGGCAGCACAGGTTTTACACCAGCATCCCTACAAATATGTGAGTAATGTGTTGCACTACTATATTACACCAGCTATGATATCAGTAGACAATAGGAATTTTTCAGCTCCATTATAATCTTATGGGACCACTGTCATATATGCAGCCTGTTGTTGACTGAAATGTTGTCATACGGTACAGGACCAGATTTTATTGCCTATTTTTGATGTAGCCTGTACCCTCCAGGACTGAATGAGTCTGAAAAGATATCATTTAAAATCTTGGCTTCCCAAGAAGATGAAAGATTCTCATCTAGATAATTCTTTTGTGTTTTCAAGATCTCACCTGGTAGCAATATAACATACAGGTACTGGGTGCTCAGTTTTGTTGTTGTTGGTGTTATATTTGCCTGGGGATGAGAAGATAACATCTAGCCTGTTAGATTGATGTCAGGGCAGAAACTTCACAGTGAGATGCTTGAGACCAGGTTTCTTGTCCCTGACACTTTATGACAGTGTGGGTTCAAGAACACTTGTGATGATCTTAGAGGAGGGCAAATATGATTTTTGGAGATTTTTCTTGATCAGGACCAAGGGGCCAGGTTGGGGTTGAGGATTTTAGAATTATAGATAACAGTATGAATGGCATCTCCCAGAGTCGAGCAGTACAGTGACCCTGAGTTTGTTGGGCTATAAAAAAATTGGATAAAAGTTTAGGCTATAATAAAGTGTTCCAGTAATAGGTAGTTATAATCCCCCCATAGTAAACAGTGACCAGACTGCATTTGGAATACTGAGCTCAATTCTTTGCCAGAGTTTACTCTGAAAGATATTAACAAGTTAAATGTGTCCATACGAAGGGGTCCAGATGAGATGTATAGAGTTCATGATGTATGAGAAAGGCTGAAGGGGATTTGGGAGAATATAACTAAGAGGAGACACAATAGCAGAAGAGAAAATACGAACTTTGATACTTAAGGTTAGCATTGATCTCCATAATGACAACTAACGATACTTTTCTGTCCCCCTCTTTCCCAGTCTCTCTTTGGTATTTAACAGTGTTGATCCACTCTCCTTAAAATTTCCTCTTTTGTTTCATTGATACAATTTGTACTACTTCAGTAGATAGTAAGATTGAATTGAAGTGCAAGAAATCTGTGAAAACACTTGTGAAGGATAAAGAGGAAAAGTAGCAGTAGGAGGGAAGAATGTCAGATTGCAATCCACATCTTAATACCATAAACGGAATAGGAGAAGGAAGAATTGGGTAGAGTCTATCTGCGTGGCGGCTCTGAGAAAGGCTCAATTAGGCCAATGGGGACCCCAGAGCAAAGACTGCCCATCGGAAGAAACTACATTGGAAAGCAATAGCCATGCTCAGGCATTGGCTGGGAGGATCTAGAGAGAGGGAGACCTCTGTGTAAATGCTGTGATAGATCCCAAAGGCATGGTGGTGGGAGGCTGTCAGCTAATCACAGCCCATACGGCCGGTACCTCCCTGGAGGGAAACCTGACTATTCATTCCAATATGTGCCACACAATTCCATTATCACATATCACACTGGGTCCCACCTCTTTGGCCTTTTTTGCTAAATTCCCTTACTTTGCTCACACCCTAAATGTTGGGGTTTTGTAGGAACCCATTTTCTGCCTATTCCATACATTTTCCCTATGAGAATTAATCTCAACCCACAATTTCAAATACTACCATCACTGTATGTTGATATGCACTCCAAATGTTAATTCAGGCCACCATTTTCTCTTACCTATACCATTGCAAAGGTCTCCTGATTATTCTCATATCATGTCTCCAGTCTTGCCACCTGTCTCCAATTCATTTTCCATACTGCAGCTAGTGAAATATTTCCAAGTCACAAATAAGATCTTGTTATTCACATGCCAAAAACTCATCAATAGCTCCCTTTTGTTCTCAGTTAAAAAAAAAAAAAGAGAAAAATCCGAATCATTTAACACAATTTATATGCTCCATCATGGACTGGTTCCTGCTTACCATTCCAGACTCATCTGTTACCGCATTCACCATAAACAGAACTAGGTTTTGTGTGTGTGTGTGGAGTGTACCTTTTTGCCTGGCTAATTTTCTACTTGTCTTTTAAGCATCTGCTGAGATGTTCCTTCCTCTGTGAAGACTTTAAAACCTACAAAGACTACATTGGGTGCTCTCCTAAGTAGTCTCAGAAAGTATATGATAAGGGGCAGGTGGAAGCGGAATGTTGGCTGTGAATCTATGGAGGACAGTGAAACAACATCATTTGGGCATTGGAAATGTAATAAAACAGATAATATTTTACATATCAGAACTTCTCCCAGCAAATATACTGTATGAGATAGAAAGAAATACCTTGATAAACAGATTGGTGTGGGTGACAGTTCTCCCAAGGGAGATGCTAGGCAAACATTCTCAATCCAACCACTCACACTCCCACCCTCCCAGCCAAACCTTGGGCATACAAAAATGTGTGTGGCTATTTTTGTTGATGTCAGTATGGCTGGGAGCAGTATTGACATGGGGTGGACAGGGATATTACGATGCATGGGGATCGTCCCACACAAGGAAAAATTGTTCCACCCAAAATGCTAATAAAACCTCCGTTGAGAAACACTATTGGGGGTATGCAAATCTGAAAACTGAGCCAAATTGCTCAGAATAAGAGTGGTTGAAAGTTGACACGTGAGAACTCCCAGCTCCACCCACAGCAAGGCAGAGCTCTCCCTTTTTTGTAAATAAATATTGAGTACCTGTTTTTTAAAATACTGGTTTAGGCTGGTTACAGTAGTTCATGTCTATAATCTCAGCACTTTGGGAGGCCAGAACAGGAGGATCACATGAGCCCAGGAGTTTGACACCAGCCTGGGAAACATCATGGGACACCATCTCTACAAAAAATAAAGAAAACTTAGTCAGGTGTGGTGTGTGTGCTTGTAGTTCCAGCTACTCAGGAGGCTAAGGTGGGAGGATATCTTGAGCCTGGGAGGCCAAGGCTGCAGTGAGTCATGTTCAAGCCACTGCACTCCAACCTGGGTAACAAAGTGAGACCCTGTCTCAAAAAAAAAAAATTGATTTAAAGAAAATTAAAAAGCATATATTGGTTTGAAAAAGAGCCAAATTATTAGCCCCAGGGGCATCTAATATTTCCTTCTGGCTCTGCTTCCCTGTACCTCTCTGAAGTTTTCACTGAGAACTTCTCTGTATTCTCAATTCAAGTTCAGAGACCATGCCCTATTGCATCATCATAATCTAATATAGTGTTTGACACATGATCAATGCTTGTATTAGTTCATTCTCACACTGCTATGAAGACATACCTGAGACTGAGTAATTTTTAAAGGAGAGATATTTAATTGACTCACAGTTCCCTATGGCTGGGGAGCCTCAGGAAACTTACAATCATGGCAGAAAGGGAAGGAAACATGTCCTTCTGCACATGGCAGCAGGAGAGAGAATGAGAGTGGAGCGAAGGAGAAGTCCCTTATAAAACCATCAGATCTTCTAAGAACTTTATTATCATGAGAATGGCATGGGAGAAACTGGCCCCATGATTCAATTACCTCCCATCAGGTCCCTCCCATCACACGTGGGGATTATGGTAACTATAATTCAAGATGAGATTTGGGTGAGAACACAGCCAAACCATATCAATGCCCAATAAATTTTTCTGAAGTATGACTCCTCAAATCTAAATATTAGCCCTGATATTGTTTCTAAATTTCAGATCCACATTTTTATCACTAATTTTATATTTCCAGTTGAACACTTCAAACTTAGCTACAAAACAGATCATCTACTTTGACCCAGTACAAAAACTCTCTACCAAATTATACCAGTTCCCTTTATCATGGCAAATGCTATCATGACCCTCCCAATTGCCTATACCATAAGCCTGCAAGTCACTAATGTCTCCACCTGCTTCCTCACTTCCCCAAGCCTATGAATTCCATCTCCCAATTATCTCCTGTGTTATTTCTCTCTTCTCCATTCTCAGCACTCCAGACCCTAATTCAGGGTCTCTTATATATGTTATCGTAATTGCTTCCTAAATCATATCTTCATCTCCATCTCCATGACTGTCATCTTTAGAACTGACATTATAAGACTGGCATCTTTAGAATGTCTTTACAACAACCAAAATAGGCCGGGCGCGGTGGCTCATGCCTGTCATCCCAGCACTTTGGGAGGCAGAGGTGGGCGGATCACTTGAGGTTGGGAGTTTGAGACCAGCCTGACCAACATGGAGAAACCCCATCTCTACTAAAAATACAAAATTAGCCAGGCATGGTGGCGCATGCCTGTAATCCCAGCTACTCAGGAGGCTGAGGCAGGAGAATCGCTTGAACCCAGGAGGCGGAGGTTGCGGTGAGCTAAGATTGTGCCATTGCACTCTAGCCTGGGCAACAAGAGCGAAACTCTGTCTCAAATAAAAAAAAAAGAAAGAAAGAAAAAGAAAAAAGAACACTCAAAATAATAATAATTAATATTTTGTGGGGTTACTATAGTGCCAGGCACTACTTTTCCATGTATTTTCTTTTTGATTAATCAAAACAGCTATAGTTTTAAATAACTTCCCAAGGTTTTTCAGTCAGGGAACAGAGATAAGATTTAAACCTAGGTAGCCTGGTTCACAGCTGTACTAGGTAAGGCTGTATAACCTTTTGGAAGTCTCTGCAGCTTAAACATATGATAACCCACCTGAAAACCAGCTCCTCACAAGCCAGTTTCTGACTTTTTTTAAAAAGTATAAATTTTTCTTAAGCATGTTTAAATTTTGTAAGTAAATTTTTCTAGCTGGTCTGTAGTAATCATTTCAAAACATATACATATATCAAAACATCACATTGTACACTGTAAATAATTCAATTTTTATTTGCCCGTTATGCCTCAATTTAAAGCTGGGGAGAAATGAAATACATAAATAATTTTTTTTAAATGATAGAATCTCACTCTGTCACTCAGGCTGGAGTGCAGTGGTGCAATCTCAGCTTACTGCAACCTCCTCCTCCCAGGTTCAAGAGATTCTCATGCCTCAGCCTCCGGAATAACTAGGATTACAGGCACGTGGTACCACTCCCGGCTAAGTTTTGTATTTTTTTTAGTGGAGACAGGGTTTCACCATGTTGGTCAAGCTGGTCTCAAACTCCTGACCCCAGGTGATCCACCCGCCTCGGCCTCCCAAAGTGCTGGGATTAGAGGTGTGAGCCACAGCGCCTGGCCATAAATAAAAATTTTTTAATTAAAAAAAGAAATCTGATTTTTTTAGCTCCATTGCCACCATCTCCCTCTGTCTTCAGAATTTAAGCACAATTGTCTGTTGCATGTGCCATATTATTTCACATACATGTTCTCTGTGTGATTTTCCTCCCCTGGTGGATGACCTGCTTCTGGCATTTTTTTGAGCTAAGGCTTGCTCAGTATCCTGTTTCCAGAGCAGCTAATGTACTGAAAATGTGAGTGGTGGTTATGTTATATGAGGAGGGCTGAGGTTAATAGGCCAAAGAAGGGGCTCCAGTGAGTTGTCAGACAAGAGGTCGAGGATGAAATTGGGAGCCTGTGCAGGGGATCAAGGGGTTCCTAAGCCAGAAACCCATGGGGGATGGGGCAATAGAAGGATGGCCTGGACATGCTGGCAGGTGGGGACTGCTGCCTATCTTGGCCTTTTTGTGTTCCTTGCTGTGTGATGCTTAAACGGGTAGGTGCTTTAAGGCGCTAAGCAGCCAGCCTGGCATGCACCACTTTCCCTTGTCTGTCTATGCATTTTTCAAGGTTCAGCTTTAGGGTTATTCCTTTTTTTTTTTTTTTTTTTTTTTTTTTTTTGAGACGGACTCTTCCTCTGTTGCCCAGGCTGGAGTGCAATGGCGCAGTCTCGGCTCACTGCAACCTCCACCTCCCGGCTCAAGTGATTCTCCTGCCTCAGCCTCCCGAGTAGCTGTGATTACAGGGGACGTGCCACCGCGCCCAGCTAATTTTTGTATTTTTAGTAGAGATGGGGTTTCACCATGTCGGCCAGGCTGGTCTTGAACTCCTGACCTCAGGTGATCCACCCGCCTCGGCCTCCCAAAGTGCTGGGATTACAGGCATGAGCCACTGCGCCCAGCCAAGGGGTCATTCCTAAATCTTCCTCCCGTCTGCATTAATGCCCCTTCTCTGTGCTTCTCACACTATTTATGAGACTGTAAACTCCTTGAGGGCAGGCATTGTGGCTTTTCTTTTCTGTATTCAATACCACCAGAATCTAATAATCATTGCCTCTAAATACATTACAGGGAGGTAGAGGTTGGCTTACCATAAGATAAATTTTTTAAAGTATATTGTATATAAGCAGAGTATAGACTAGTGGCTAAGAATCTAGCCTTGGTGTCATACTGCCTTTGTTCAAATTTCAGCCTTCTGTGTTACCTTGAGCAGTTTAATCTGTCTGTGCCTCATAAAATGGAGATAATATTACTTATGTCATTAGGTTGTTGTGTGAATTAAATGAAATAACACATGAAAAATACTTGGCTCCATTCCTGGTATCTTGTAAGCACTTAGCAATGTTAGAAATTACTACTTTTCTCCTAGTTATTATGATCATTTACTAGCACTGTATCACAACGAGGTGGGTTGTTTTGGGAAGCAATGAGTCACCTTTTATTGAAAGTATTCAAGCAGCAGCAAATCCAGCAGAGATGCTGTAGAAGCAGTTCCTGAGTTAAAAAGATTAGATGACTTCTAAGAATGCTTCTAATCATAGAAGAGGGAAGCTCTTTCTCTGATTCTAGGAAAGTGTGATCATTAGTGTTACTTCTAGCAAAACTGAGGATTGTTAGAACAGGGGAAAAAGGCACTGGAATTGGCCACATGCATATATTACAAAAAACAAAATATTTTCTTTGTGAGCAGTTGTTTTACTTATGTTGTAACCCGCATGGCAAATTGGGCCCTTACATGGAAATTCATCTCTTCTCAAAAGGACTAGCTTGGCCCTGCCAAAATGGAACAGACAAAACTTTAAAGACTGTTCTAGCCCTACTGAAATGTCTTTTCCTTTTGAAAGCAGTCTATTAGTGATGCAAATGCAAAGTTATTTGGACAGACGATAATCTCAGCAAACAAAACACTGAAATCATTAGAACTTTCTTGTGCAGCTTTCAGTCCTGAGAATTTGGCTTTCTGGCACTAAAAAGGCAGAGACCGGGTGCAGTGGCTCATGCCTGTAATCCCACCACTTCAGGAGGCCGAGGCAGGCGGATCACCTGAGGTCGGGAGTTCAAGAGCAGCCTGACCAACAAGGAGAAATCCCATCTCTACTAAAAATACAAAAATTAGCTGGGTGTGGTGTTGCATGCCTGTGATCCCAGCTACTTGGGAGGCTGAGGCAGGAGAATCGCTAGAACCCGGGAGGCAGAGGTTTCGGTGAGCTGAGATTGCACCCTTGCACTCAAGCCTGGACAACTAGAGCGAAACTCCTTCTCAAAAAAAAAAAAAAAAAAAAAAGGCAGAGGAAAAGAGCAGACCTGGCTTCCATTTGGGATAATTTGTCAGGTCTGCTTATCTGAATCCTTGGCTAATTATTCTTGCACTTGGCCTAAAGATGCCAAACAATTCTCCAAATGTGGACAAACTGAAGGAAGGCCTGTAATCTGGGTCCTGGGCAAGTACCTTAAACAAGCAAAAGCAAGACCCTTGGCTATGGAATAACATTTATAGTCAGGAGTTTCTCAAGATACCAGAGCCTGAAGGTAGATCCATCTAGAAGATATTCAGTGATATGCACTCCTAAGGCAATAATTTAAGTGATACTTTCATATTACTGATGCTTTAAAATTTAATAATTAAAAATTACACAACTGAAAGGCTACTTATATAGGTGAAGAGATAACCATTTTCAAACATCAATTTAGTCAACAGATACTCAAAGTAAACAATTTGAGAATTTAGTACATATGCAATTTTCCTATGAGCAAAAGGATTCAAAAGATTTTTTGAAAAAGTATGAAGCAGTTAACTCTAAGTAGTTTGCTCTACTACTAATTTATTATACTTATCCTTAACAGGTTTGATGAGACCTAGTTTCTCAGGAGCCACGAGGTATTAGGGAATATTAGTGGTTAGAAGGTGTGGTGCCTAAGGGGATTAGGAAAGCATTTCTGAAGCAAAACTCCAACGTGGTATTGCCAAAGTGGCCATCACCTAATTGATTAAAGCTCCTGCAAATGTCTATTGGGAAGTTCAATGAGAACAGAAAAATAACCTTCCATTACCCTCAAGCTTTCTTGGGCAAGTATTAACAATCGGAGCTGGAGTCCACATAGCTCAGATGTAAGACGCGCAATCTGGGTCTTAAGCAGGGTGGGGTTTTTGGGTAGGTAAGGTCACAGCTAAAGAGCTTCCGGATCGTCACGTGTTTATATTTCAGGTGCGGTAATAGATCTAGTCCACCCTCCACCCCTTCTTTACAGGGTTGCTTGACAGCCTGCGCAGTCCCCGCCCGTCTTTGATAATCCAACCCTCTTCGAAGAGGGAGGTCAATCACTACTTTAGTTCTGCGCTCTGCCTGCCTCCCACGCGGGATGGTGGGCAGCTGTTCCGCATGTTTTCCTCCCGGAGCTTTCACGCTCTGCCCAATGCACACACCTCCCTCGCGGCCCTCCTGGCCTGCCCTCCTTTGCACCCTGGCAGGCCAACTCCAAGGGTCCGAGTGTCGGTGACAGGGGCAAGCAAGCACAGCTCACTTTTCCTGGGGGTTTTCCTCACGGTGTGTTTAGTGACCCCTCCCCGCAATCCCAGAAAGGCTGCAGCACTCCGTGGTATCCTACATGTAGCTGCTTCTAAAATAATAAAGGCTGGGACATTGGCTGTCTTGGATATTACCACTATGCTACCTGCTTGGAACTGGGACCAGATAGACCAAGGTCCAACTTTGTCGTTAGGGGAATCAGAAACGAAAAGAAGCCACTTTCTGCTAGTCCTAACCCCGGTCCCTGGGCCAGGCAAACCTTTTCAAGCGTCCGGCGGCAGCGGCCGGGCGCGGGTCCGCAGAAAAGCCGAGGCGTTTCGGGTCCCAAGCTGTTCCGCCGCCGGCCCCGGCCTGGCAGGCGCGCGGAGCCGGAACGCGCAAGGGGTCGGGTGCGCGCCAGGCCTGGAGCGCTCCCTCCGGGATCGCGGCTGCGCAGTCGGGCGGGAGTCGGGAAAAGGGGAGGAGGTTGGAGGAGCCGGAGTAAGGGGAGGGGGAGGAGCGGCGAAAGCGGAAGCCATGTTGGAGTTTCACCCCGAGCGAGGGGCTGCGAGGGTTCTCCTCTCCTTGTGGGTGTGACCAGGTTCGGCGCGGCGGCGGGCCGCGGCGGGCCGCGGGGGGCGGGGACGATTGGCCGCTTGTCGTCGTCCGCAGCGGCGTGAGGGGAGCGGCGGCGGCGGCGGCGGCCGCAGCGTGGAGCCGGGTGATTGTGACCGCCGGGGGAGCCGGGAGCCGGCCGCGGCGCCCTCTCTCCGTGTGGCCCCCTGAGCGGCCCCCCTCCCCTGCCCGGGAGGGAGGCGGGGGGCACCTGGGGCCCGCCATGAACCCCGGCTTCGATTTGTCCCGCCGGAACCCGCAGGAGGACTTCGAGCTGATTCAGCGCATCGGCAGCGGCACCTACGGCGACGTCTACAAGGTAAAGGCAGGGGCCGCGCGCCGCCGAGGCCGTGGGATCCCGACCCGCAGCCAAGCCTGGGCGTCCGAGCCCTTGCCGCCTGTCCTCGGGAGACGCTGGCGCCAGGGAGCAGTCGGGGAGGAGGAGCTGCGGACGCCAAGGGCTCTGCTGCCTTGGTGAACAAAGGGCCAAATGTTTAACCCCGAGACCTCCCCAGCCCTTACCTGAGCCCCCCGGTGGACATGATTTTTGCCACCTCCCTTCTTGCGCGCATTTCCAGGGAAGGGCAGAACGAGAGCGGGCCACATTGCTCATCCATAGTGCAGAGAAGGTCTGGGCGTTTGTTGCGTTGGCAGGGTCAGCGCGACGAACCGGACAGCAGGGGTCTGGCGTTGTCAAACCTGCCTGCTTCACGCCAACCTGGGATCGTCCGCTCTAGGTTGGGAGCTGCTGCCCACCAGGCCTCGGTGGTAGTTATTATACTATGCTGAGCGACCTCCATCTTCCATCGACAGCTCTCAGCCTTTAGCGCCTTATTCATCCCCCTGTCAGTTTCTTTTAATTTTCCAGAGTAATGACTTTTTTTTTTTTTTTGGAAAGAGCAACTTTGTTTTCTGTAAGTCGAATTGGACTGCGATGCCATTTAAACTTGTTTTTTAAAAAAGTGACTTGAATACTTAGGGAAGGTACTGGTTTGACAAGGTTAGAATTCAAAGTCCATTAGCGGTACAGCATTCCTGTTGTAGAGGGACCACTTCTAAATGTGGGAAGATAAATCACTCTTCCCTGGCCAACTCAACTCTTGGCCTCGCAGTTACTGCCAAGAAGAGAGGAGGTTGTTGCCAAATGTGGCAGCAGTCTTGATTTAGTTGTGTATCTTCTTACTGGTAACTGAAGTTGAACTCCTCCAGTTTCACATAACACCTGAGGATGCACAAAGAAACTTAATTTTGCATTGGAAAGTTTAGTCTTAACTTTATTTTGCCCATGTTTAAGCAGGTTTTTACTCTTCAGTGTAATGCCTGTGGTAACTTACATATTTAATACAGTGCAGCCAATGTTCTGCTTTAGTCTCATTTTCTGGATGATCTGCTTTTCACCATCGTGGATCTCATCACTTTTCCTACTATGCAATATAGATATATTGAGCCCACCTACAATGTATGAGATACTTGGCAAGTAAGCACTTTGGGTTGTAGCAGTAAACGATAGACTTGGTTCCAAATCTTCCTAAGTGTTTCTATTTTTTTGGACAAGGACAGTATTAAATAGCCATTTAAATAATTATTGCAGTTTTATTTTGTGATGCAGAAAAGAGTATTAGGATCAGGGTTATGAGAGCATGTAATAGGAGGACCTGATCCTGTTTAGGGTATCAGACGCTCATCGCCTTTCAGCTGAGATCTCAGAGATGATTGGGCGTTGCTTAGGGTACTGGGGAGAGGGGATTACGCCAGATAGGGGAGCATGATATGTGAAGGCTCTGAGGCCCGATGTGAAAGAAGGCCTGTGTAGCCTGAGCAGCCAGAGCGGGAGGGTGGCCCTAGATCTTGCAGGCCTCTTAGTTCTCATTAGGAGATCGGACTTGTTTAGGACAATGGGGAACTATTGCAGGCTTTTAAGCAGAGGAGTGACATTAGATTTAGGTTTTTAAAAGAGCTCCCTACTACAGCATGAAGAGTGGAATGGAGCAGTTGGGAGGCCACTGTGATAGTCTAGGTAAGAATAATGGTGTTAAGGAATATGGTGATGACTGTGAAAGTAGAAGTGGATGGATGCAAGTCACTTATGACTGGTTGGGGGAGTTCGCTTATATTGCGATGAAAAGTTAACTAAAACTCGATGAATGTATACGTTTTAGGTGGCAGGGTATACAGTGAATTTTTTTACAGGACTAATTGGCTGTGTACTTGCTATATTAAAAAGAACAGTTAGTAGTTAAGCCACATGATTAAAAAGCAAAAAAAAATTATGGCCTGTAATTTCCTGAGTGTAATAGAGGTATACTAAGTTGGTTAATCTTGTCATTCGTTTAAAATAATGATAATACTAGCTGATGTTTATGGAATGCTTGTTACTTGCCAGGCACTATAAGATTTTTCTAATTAATCCTAACAGCAACCCTGTGAGATAGGTGCTATTGTTAACCCCATTTTGCAGTTGAATAAACTGAGGCACAAGGAGATTAACTTGCCAAAGTTGGTAGGTGGCAAAGCCAAAATTTGAACCAATTAGGGACTGTATTCTTAACCAATTGGCAGTACTGCCTCTCTAAAGATAGGAGATGGGCAGACAATGTATTACATTTCCAGTGGAGAAACTGAGGCACACATTTAGTTTAGCATTTGAGTTGTAGCCACACTCTGACTCAGTGTAGATCTTTAAGTAGCAGTTGGAATACCTAATTCCTGCTGTGCCACAAGGTCTCACTGTTTATGTAGTCTGCCAAGTGGATATCAGATAATAGATGCTTGGTCCCTGCCTGCCAGACTCTTCCAATACCAGTGACCAAAGCAGAGAAACTTCATGTGGTTCTTGACATCATGTACCCCTGCCTGCCAAACTCTTGTTTGTGTTTTTGTCTATAATCAAGTTTATTCTATAAAGTTACATATTTTTGTTATTTGTTTTGCTGTTTTAGTTTTTTCTTATTTATACAAATTAATTGTGCTAGAGAGAAGTACATTTTGTTTTCAAAAGCCAATATATATAATTTGTTCCTGAATTTGTCAGCATTTACATGCTAAAAATGGAATGATTGGATTAAATAAATAAGAGATCCGATTATAGTCATTCTTGGAAGGTTGGTGGAGATTTTTATTTTGAAAATGGTTTCCTACTCAATGTAATAACATATTTATTGTACTTAAGGTGGCGTGGTTTAGTTCCAAAGCACTGAACAAGGATGTGGACAATCTGGGATTTATTAGCTATGTGACCTTGTGAAATCAACCTCTCAGAGCTGTTTTGTTGTGGAGATATTATTACCATCATATGCCCTTCTTCTTTTGGTATTGACTAAATGACTCAAATTTTACTTAGTAAGTAAGTTATCTTTATTTTTTTCAGGCCAATGCATATATACATTTTATCTGCACTGTCTAAAGTCGTATCTTGTAAGTGTCATGTAACTCTGCAGGCTTTATCTGTCATGAAGTGCCTGCAGCTTGGGTTACCTAGGGACCTAGGAGCTGGCAACTGAAGCTCTTTAGTTGGGCCTCAGGAGGCCCATGGAGTGCTCTGAAATTAATAGGCTTAATGTTGTATGTATTTGTGTTTTTCTGTGGAGATGGGTTATAGCATTCATTGCATTCTTAAAGAGCTTCATGATCCAAAAAAATGAAAAAATGATCCATAGGTTTGCCATTCAAAAAAGTTTTCTTGGAGAAATTAGGTAGTTATAATAGATAATAATATGATTTTCACATGCATTGTGCCATCTTTTGTCAGGCAGTTTTCCAGTTTAATTTTTATTATTCCTACCCTTTAAGTCTTGATGTCCTTATGTTTTTCTAGATTTTTTGCTAGAAAGAAGCAGGAGATAGTAAAGCTGGAGATAGGATAAGGCAAAAGAAGTTTTGAAAGAATAGTCTTAATATGGTTTCTGAGGAAGTATCTTACCTAGTCTTATGGTTTTAGTCTGGTCCCTGTGAACGATTCCTAGCCTGTGTATCCAAGACTGGATACACAAAGACTCCAGGCTGTAAGCCTTAGAGTCATCTTTAGTGACTTCTGGACTGGGCTTCTTAGGCATTAGCTACATTCTGTACACAGGCATTTTCCAAAGTGTGGTTGGGGTGCTTCAGGAAAAGCCATACCATGAGTAGGTTAAAGACTGAGAAGTCCTATGGTAAAGAAACCTGGTAAACTTTGCTTAACCTAGCAAACTCCAAACTTACTTGACTATTAGATTCTTTTTCTCTGTAATACATATTGCTTGTCCTTAGTACTAGTGTCTTGTAGAACATGCTTAGGAAACGTTGATATTGATTTTTTTTCATCTTTGTGTGTTTGGAAGCCATTCCCTCTGAAGCACGGGCTGCCGTGTTGCTAAGCTTCCAGGTAAGATTCACATCGTAGTCTGTGTAAATAGATTTAAAGTGTCTGTGAAAGCTGGCAGGAAAAAAGGTGAGGATTGGGCAGTAAAATAAGGAAACCAATTTATATGCATTTAGATAATTATGTGTTTGTTTGTAATTATGCATCTTTCAAGGTGTTCTATTTAATATCATCGTAGACTAATTCTTCCATTATAATCAGCATTTGTGAGAACCTTTCTGGAAAACTCAATTCTTAAACCTAACGGATAGGGAATATGAAGACCTTAAGCATTTAGAAAAGAACATTTGAAGGAAGCTCAAACATTGTTATTTGGAGTTATGCTCACTTTTATTTACTTCCATTTAGGATAGACTCTAATAGACTCTAGAGAGACCAGAAGAAATGGCCCTAAACTTCAGAAAGATCATTTGAAGTTGAATAAGGTAGAATTTCCCATCATCAGTTGCTATTTGAGATGAAAAGTGACAGTGAAACAGGTAGCGAGGTAATTTTTCTAGAGTGTTTGAAAAACAAACAGGTTTTCTGACTTTGATGCAGATCTGATTACCTAAAGGAAGTACTTACCTCCAACCTTTGATCTGTATGTGTATTTATTGGTGAAACGTATCTAATGCATCATTTTGTATTAAGAATGAATAGTAAGTTCTCTCACGAGAGTCCGTTGAACAGCCATCATACATTGAACAGCTGTAATATGAGAGGAAATGTGTTAGGAACTGTGAGTAGAGTAGCAGAAATGACAAGGCTTGGTACTTGGTATTTACAGGAACATAAAATGTGTACCTGCTATTAGCTGTCATAGTTTGAGATCAGAACCTTTTGGTTTCCTCATTTATATCATATTAAATCTCTTGCTGGCTGAGAGACTCTCTAGATACTCCATAATTGCACAACCGACCTCTGTAGCACAGCATAGTGATTTGAGAACAGGGTTCTGGAGCCAGGCTGCCTAGTTTCACCACCCACTAGCTTTGTCCTTAGGCCAATTACTTAATCCCTCTCTGTGTGTCTCAGTTTCCTCAGCTGTAAAATGGAGATGCTTAGAAAAGTGCTTGGGACAGTACCTGACACAAAAAAGTGTGGTCATTGTTAATTGCTGTTAGTGTCTAGAAGTATTTATTATTATGTATTTCTCCTCCTACTGTCCTTCTAACCTACTGCATTCCTCATGCTTTGCCTCAGGGTTTTCAGCTTGCTGTCTCTGCCTAAAATCCACCCCTCCCCACCAATATCTGTTTGGCTTGCTTCTTCGTTTAAAGTCTCAGCTCAAATGTCATCTTTTAATGAGCCTGCTCGTTTCCACCCTACAAAAAACAGCACTTCTCCCACCACTTTCAGGGATACAATTCAGGGATGGATCCAGGTTTTACGGGACCTGAAGTTGATGCAGTTTTGGGGACCCTCATTAAGAAAACAAAGCTAGAATATAAAAAGGTATGAAAGTGAATCTTTAGAATGAGAAAAGATATCCCAACAAAATACTGTAACCTTAGGTCCCTTTCTTCTGAGACTTTCTTAGGCATTTAATCACAAATGCTCACAAAAAAATGCTTTCTGATGACTCCCTGGCTCCCTGTCTCCACCTGGAATACTCTACATGTCCCAGCACTCTCAGCACTCAAAGAGGACCATGCAAGTGAAGGGGCCTGAACTTTAAGTTTTGTTAGCTTCACAAAAAATTCAGTTGGACTCTTTACTTAATTTTTAATTATGGCATGTATCACCACATGTTTATTTGTTTATAGCCTGTCTCTTCCCCCTAGAGTATATAAATCCAGGAAACTGGTGATTTTGCTTTGTTCATTGCTGTATCCCCAGAGCCTAGAAGAGTAGCTGACCCATATTAGGTTCTTAATAAATATTTATGGAATGAATAAATGAACCAACATGAGAGGAACAAACCATGGCTACATGCCTTTAGAGGAAGGAGATCATTATTTCTGACTGGGAGAAATCACAGCAGGCCTTGCAGAGGAGGTGGCATTGGGCTTGACTTAGAGTTCTGGCAATAGTGGGTACAGAATGAGTTAAATGTAATGGGTTATTATTAGGTCTTAAATCTAAAATCAGTAGGGTTAATGTATCTTTGGCATATTAAGCAATGTTCATAATTGTTATATGCATATGAAGATACTCCGTCATTTTGAACTAAAGACCCCTAGTGACTGACTAGTGAATACAGCAGTAGGCTATCACATATGACTTTTATTTTGTTTTTTTTAAAATACGATTAAATTGGGCTTTTAGGAAGAGGACTTTGTTCACCAATACAAAAAAAACCTTCGATTGAAGAGATGAAATCATGTTTCTTTTTTAATTTTTATTTATTTTTTCATACCACCTTTATATGTACAAAAATCATATTTCTTTTCTGCTTTAGGTTTTTTTTAGTCTTTTTTTGTTCTGGAAGATGCCACATTTCTGAGTTCTAACTGCCTTGACCTGATTATAGGTTTGGTTTCCTAATGTAATAATGTACTGCCTACCTTAGCCCTTAAACTCTGTAGAATAATTTTAGATTTGACCATAAATTTACATATGTTGAAATAAGACACTTATTTTGTTTGTTTAAGCTCTTAGAAATTTGAGATTGTAAAAATTCTTTCTGTATAAAGGATCATCTACCTTACCTTGCTCAAAGAATCTCCTCTTCATTGCCTGTATGCTAACCTACCTACACCGTGATAGTAAGGCCTCCCCAGCCATGTGGAACTGTGAGTCAATTAAACCTCTTTCCTTTATAAATTACCCAGTCTTGTGTATGTCTTTATTAGCAGCATGAGAACAGATTAATACATGCCCCTTCCCAGCCAGTCATAAATACCACCCACCCACAATTATTGTTCTCCTTTCGGTCACCATGAAAGCTCTTTTAGAACTTTGTATAAATGAATCATGAGTGAATTGCCTCAGCAATTTTGATGAAAATCAGTTGACAGTACACATGTGAGTATATCTGGACTCTTGTTCTTTTGAGCTGTATGTCTATACTTTCACCAATACCTCACTGTCTTGTTTACTGTAGCTTTATCAAAAGTCTTGAAATTAGGCAGAGTGAGTCCTCCAATTCTGTTCTACCTTTTCAAAATGGTTTTATCTATTCTAGGTCCTTTGCTTTTCCATACAAATTTTTGAATCAGCTTTTCAAGTTAAATATAAAAGCCTACTGGAATTTTGTCTTAACTTTAAATTTTGAGATACATAATTCTAAATTCATTGCAAAAAGAGGAAAAGAGGTCTCATGTACCCAACACCCAGCTTCCCCCAATGGTGATATCTTTACATACCTATAGTGCATTATCAAAACGAGGAAATTAGTTGGCACAATACAGTTAACTAAGCTTTAGTCAGATTTCACCAGTTTTTGTATGCATTCATTTTTTATATCTTTGTATATAATTTTGTGATATTTTATATAGACAGCCTGCTGGGATTGTGTGGGATCTGTCACTCAGTTAGTGGAGAATTGAGATCTTAAAAACATTGAGTCTTCTGATCTATGAATATGATATACCTTTACATTTATTTAGATGATCTTTATCTCATCAATATGTTGCTTTATTTTAATTAATTAATGTTATCCCTGGCTTTTCCTACTAATATTGCAGTGAAACATAATTGTGGAAAACTTCTCCAGGATTGCGTAGTAATTATAATGTGAGCCGTATTTTCAGTTTTCATTAAAATTCTCATTGTACTAGTAGTTTCTGACTTCCTTTGGCTTAGTCTTGTTCATTTTTAACCCTGAGCATATGGACTCCTTTTTTTTTTTATTATTTTTATTTTTTTCGAGACTCTGCTCTATCGCCCAGGCTGGAGTGCAGTGGCGCTATTTCGGCTCGCTGCAACCTCCGCCTCCTGGGTTCAAGCAATTCTGCCTCAGCCTCCCGAGTAGCTGGGATTATAGGCATGTGCCACCATGCCGGGCTAATTTTTGTATTCTTAGTAGAGATGGGATTTCACCATGTTGGCCAGGCTGGTCTCAAACTCTTGACCTCGTGATCCGCCCGCCTCAGCCTCCCAAGGTGCTGGGATTACAGGTGTGAGCCACTGCACCCGGCCCATGGACTCCTTTTAATAAAAATTGGCAAAAATGAAAGGGAAACAGGCAAAATGACTATTTAAAAAGATATCCATTTTTTCTATGTATCCAAAGATTTTTTTTTTGAGGCAGAGTTTTGCTCTTTCTCTTGTTGCCCAGGTTGGAGTGTGATGGCGTGATCTCAGCTCACTGCAACCTCTGCCTTCCGGGTTCAAGCAGTTCTCCTGCCTCAGCCTCCCGAGTAGCTGGGATTACAGGCACCCGTCACCACGCCCAGCTAATTTTTTGTATTATTTTAGTAGAGACGGAGTTTCGCCATGTTGGCCAGGCTGGTCTCGAACTCCTGACCTCAGGTGATCACCTGCCTCAGCCTCCCAAAGTGCTGGGATTACAGGTGTGAGCCACTGTGCCGGCTGCAAAGATTATAACAAATACCTTATAAAACTTGGTTTACTTTTATATATGAGATGTGTGTGTTTCTGTGTATTTTGCAAAACTCACAGCTTTTGAGCTTATTAAAGGAAAATACACTTAAAGTTTACTTCATCCTTAAGTGAAAAATAACACTGCTAGGTTGTTTAGGAGATCCTAAAGAAAATTCTTACCCTGAGGAACTTAAACCCTGATATAAGGAAACAAAATCTGCATGTATGGAACATCTAAGGAACATGCCTAAGGCACTATTTTAACAATTAGAAGAAAACAATAAAACTATATGAATACTGTAGGAATTTTAATTTAAGGGAAAAATAAGTTGACTTCCTGAAAGAGTGAATCTTGACCTGGGACTTGAAGAAAAGTTGTATTTGCGATTGTGGAGAACTGTGAAGTCATACCAAAAGAGTAAATATGGGTTAAAAATACTGCTGTAGAACCTAAGTGGGCAAAGAAGTAATAAGACAACTATTCTAAGGAGACATATTGGGAAATGTGGTAGATAATGTTTCACGTATATAAGATACAGATAAATGAATGCCAGTTGAAGAATTTAGAACTCACTTGACCTACAATGTAGTATTTTTCAAATTCATTAGGGCCACTCTTTTCTCTAACGTGCTTGAGTAGCTATTTAGATGGTATTCAATAAGTTTTATTTCTTCCCTTTCATCTCTATTGATTTAGAAGTTAAAAGATTTTACTTTTATGCTTTTGGTGGTTACCGTTAAAATTGCAACTTGTGTAATTAGTCTGAAGTTAACTGATCTTTCTCTGTTCTCTTTCTGGTCAGTATGTGGATTTTAGAAGGCTTAATTTCATTCACTACCTTACTGTTTTGTGTTGTCTCTTACTTTGGTTCTACTGTTCTTAAATGTCCCAGTTTAGTTTTTATTATTGTTTTATACAGACAGTGCTTCTTTACATTTACGTGTAGGAGTTTTCAATTTCTTTGCTCACTGTTTCTTCTTGGCCTTATATTCCTTCATTCTGGGTTCAGATTTCTTTAATCTTGAAGCTGTATTTGATAGGATTTTTTTTCTTTCTTTTAACTTTACTTTTTTAAGTGAGGAACTGTATAAGGTAAACTCAGTCTTCCTCCTCCCCCTCCTCATTGTCTTTATTTTGTCTTTACTTTTAAATCATAGTTTAGTGGGGTATAGAACTCTAAATTAATGGTTGTTTTTTTGTCAGCACTTTGAAGATCTTTTGTTGTCTTCTGGTTACCTGTTGTGCTGTGGAGAAGTCTGTTGTCAATATAATTATTGTTGCTTGTAGCTAATCTTACTTTTTCTTTCCTCCCTGTTTGACTTTTAAGATTTTTTTCTTTGATTCTGGTGTGTACAGTTTCACAATGTTATGTGTGGATTTTAATAAAAATATTTACTGTTTTTCTTTAATCTGAAGAGTAGCATATTTCCTCAGTCCTGGAAAATTGTAAACTGCAATATCTTTGATACCTTTCTTCCCCTATCTCTTTCTTGTTTCTCTTTAGAGCTCGTGTTGTATTCTTTAACTTTGTTATAGTTCTCCATGACTTCTCATGATTTTTCTCTTTATTCTGTGTCATGTATTATGGTTCTTATCTTTATTATCTTTAATTATGTCTGTCTAATCTGCTGTTTGAAACTTTCATTTTTTAAAAAAAGTTTGCTTTTTAAAAAATAATTTCAATTCACAGGATAATTGCAAAGAATGAGAGAATAATAAAAATAAAATAACTCTCATACATCCTTTCCAAGATTCACCGATGGCTAATACTTTACCACATTTATTCTCTGTATATATACATATTTTTTTTTTCTGAACCATTTGAGAGTAAGTTGCAGACATCAAACTCCTTTACCCATAAACACTTTGATGTGTATTCTCAAAATGAAAGACATTTACTTAAACTGCAATAAATTATCAAAATCAGGAAATTTAAATATTAAGACAATACTATTATTTGATCTACAGACCTTATTGAAATTTCAGGAGTCCCAGTAATGTCTATTATAGCATTTTCCCCCCAACTCCAGAAATCCAGGGGAATCATATGCTATTTTTAGTTTCTAAGACTCTTCAGTCTCTTAACCTAGAAGAGTTTTTCAGCCTTTGTCTTTTAGACACCAACATTTTTGAGTAGTACACCCATTTATTTTGTAGAATGCCCCTCATTTGTTTAAATTCATGTTACACATTTTTTGACAGAAATTTATAGTGATGTGTATCCTCAGTGAATCGTATCAGGAAGAACATGATGTTGATTAGTCCCCTTATTAATGTTGACTTTGGTTATTTGGTTAAGGTGGGTGTGCCAAGTTTCTTCACTATCAGATTATCTCTTCCTTTTCTAATTAATAATATTAGAAAGATTATGGGGAGATACTTTGAGACTATATAATATTTTGTTCCTCATCAAACCTATACCCACTAATTTTAATATGCAAGATGATTTGTACTTGAATTATTACTATAATGGTTCCCAAATAATGATTTTCTAACTCCGTTAATTTCTTCTACATGTATTGGTTGACATTCTACTGTGAAGAACTATTTTTGTTTATTTTTTGGCTCATGGATTCTTCTTTTATTCATTGGGTTTTGATTCATCACTTTTATTTTGGTGCTCAAACAATTTCAGATTTGACCAGTTGGATTTTATCTTAGCTAGGACTGCCATAACAACATACCACAGACCAGGTGGCTTAAATGACAGAAATTAATTTTCTCACAGTTCTGGAGGCTAGACATTCAAGATCAAGATGCCAGGTTTCTAGTGATGCTCTCTTTCTGGCTTGTAGATGGCCTTCTTACAGAGAGAGAGGGCATACTTTCTGGTGTCTCTTCTCATAAGGGCACTTATCCCATCCTGAGGCCTTCCCTACCTCAGGAACTCATCTAAACCCAGTTATCTCCTAAAAGCCCCATCTCCAGATGCTGCCACATTGAGGGTTAGGTCTTCAACTTGTGGATTTTAGAGGGACACAGTTCAGTCCATAGCAGATTGCATTCCTTTTAACATTTTATTAATTATATTTCTAGATCTGTGTTATTCTTTTTCAAGTCTTTGTATTCTTGTTGCATACTTAATTGTTCTTAGTGCTTTCGGATTAGTCTATAATTTCAAATTTTGGAGGATTTCATCTTGCAGTTTGTTGCTTTGTTTCATGCTGACTCATGCCTGTGAATTTCTATGTTAATTTTGAATTCATCTACTTTTTTTCTGTAAGAATCTTTGTGGTTTAAATTGACGGCTGAGTGGAGGGGCTGGTGGGGTGGTGGGGAGTGGGTGGGAGACTGTGGCTGTCCTTCCAAAACAGTTTTGCTTTTGTTTCTTCCAGTAACCTCATGAGTCTTTTTGGTCTCGGATTTTTATTTTAATTTCTCAGTTTGGGATTCCCCACATCTTATAGATAATACAAACTTGAACCCTAAATCAAAAGAGCAATGACTCTTGGATTTGAATTCTTGGAGGACTGTTTTTCTTCTACCCAAACACAGACTTTGTTGTTATCCTCTTGTGCTTGTAGGTAACTTTTTTTTTTTTTTTTTTTTTTTTTTTTTTTGAGTCAGGTTATAACTCTGTCACCCAGGCTGGTGTGCACTGGCACAATCAAGGCTCACTGCAGCCTCGACCTTCTGGGCTCAAGTGATTCTCTCACCTCAGCTTCCCAAGGTAGCTGGGACTACAGGTGTCCACCACCTTGCCCACCTAATATTTGTATTTTTTGTATAGACAAGGTCTCACTATGTTGCCTTGGCTGGTATCAGACTCCTGGGCTCAGGCAATCCTCCCACCTCAACCTCCCAAAGTGCTGGGATTACAGGCTTGAGCCACTGCGCCTGGCCTAACCCTTTTTTTAAAAAATTGCTTTTGCTTTACTGAAGGCACAGTCCCTTCCAGAGTCCTAGCATTATTCAGGGGTCTCCGTTCCAATGTGCTGTTTTGAGTGGGCCCACGACTGTTCACCTGTACTCAGATGGTTTTAAAATCCCCAAGCACCTAGATTGCAGAGATCCACTAGACTTCCTTCCTCCATCCCCTCCCACCTTGATTCTAATTCGCCTCCCCCTGTTGGTGGAAATCTCAATTCTGGTTTTCCACTTTCCATCTTAATTCAGTGTGATACATTTGTTAAAATTGATGAACCAGGCCGGGCGCGATGGCTCACGCCTGTAATCCCAGCACTTTGGGAGGCCGAGGCGGGTGGATCACCTGAGGTCAGGAGTTCGAGACCAGCCTGGCCAACATGGTGAAACCCTGTCTCTACAAAAAATATAAAAACTAGCTGGGTGTGGTGGCACACATCTGTAATCCCAGCTACTCGGGAGGCTGAGGCAGGAGAATCGCTTGAACCTGGGAGGCAGAGGTTGCAGTGAGCTGAGATCGTGCCACTGCACTCCAGCCTGGGCAGCAGAGCGAGACTCTGTCTCAAAAAAAAAAATTGATGAACCAATACTGATACATTATTATTATGTTAATTAAAGTTCATAGTTTACATACATTAGGCATCACTCTGTGTTGCACATTTTCTGTGCTTTTGACAAATGTTTCCATCAGCCTTAAAAATTCCATTTTCTATCTATTCATCTTCCGTTCTCCTCTGCCCAACTCCAGGCAGCCACTGATCTTTTTACTGTCTCTATAGTTTTGTCTTTTCCAGAATGTCATATAATTGGAATCATACAATATGTAGCCTTTTCAGACTGTCTTCTTTCCCTTAGCAATATGCATTTAAGTTTCTTCCATAACTTTTTGTGGCTCAATACCTCATTTTTTAAAAATTACTGAATAATATCTCATTGTATGTTTATACCACAGTTTATTCATTCACCTATTGAAGAACATCTTGGTTGTTTGCAGGTTTTGGCAATTATGAATAAAGCAGCTATAAATATCCATGTGTAGGTTTTTATATGGACATAAATTTTCAGCTCATTTGGGCAAATACCAAAGAGTGTGATTGCTGGATTGTGTGGTAAGACTGCTTTTAGCTTTGTAAGAAACTGCCAAAATGCCTCCCAAAGTGACTGTAGCACTTTGCATTTCTAACAGCAATGAATGAGAGTTCCTGTTGCTCCACATCCCCACCAGCATTTGGTGGTGTAGTGTTTTGAATTTTGGCTATTCTAATAGGTGTGTAGTGCTACCGCATTGTTTTAATTTGCAGTCCCTAATGGTATATGATGTTGGTCATCTTTTCCTATGCATATTTGCTATCTGTATATATTTTTTGGTAGGGTGTCTGTTAAGATTTTTTCCCTTTTTAAAATAGGATTTTTTTTTATTGTTGAATTTAAAGAGTTCTTTGTATATTTTGGATACATGTCCTCTATCAGATATATGTTATGCAGTATTTTTTCCCAATGTGTGGCTTGTCTTTTCATTCTTTTAACAATGTCTTTTGCAGAGCAGAAGTTTTTAATTTTAATGATGTCCAGCTTATCAGTTTTTTCTTTCATGAGTCATGCCTTTGGTGTTGTATCTAAAAACTCAATGCTAGACCATGGTCACCTAGATTTTCTTGTATGTTATCTTCTAGAAGTTTTATGTTTTGCATTTTACATTTATGTCTGTGATCCATTTTGAGGTAATTTTTGTAAAAGATGTGAGGTCCATGTCTAGATTTTTATATTTTATTTTATTTTGTTTTGCACGTCGATGTACAGTTGTTCCAGTACTATTTGTTGAAAAGACCGTCCTTTTCCCATTGGATCGCCTTTGCTTCTTTGTGAAAGATTAGTTGAATATATTTGTGTGGGTCTGTTTCTGGACTCTTGTGTTACTTTTCTATAGCTTCTATTAGAAAGTACCACAGACTAGGTGGCTTATACAGTGGAAATTTATTTTCTCGGTTCTGGAGGCTAGAAGTCTGAGATCAAGGTCTCAATAGGTTTGGTTCTTGTGAGGCCTCACTCTTTGGCTTATAGTTGGCTGTTTTCTCTTGATGTCAATACATGGTCTTTCCTCTGTTTCCAAACATGAGGAGTTTGGGGTTGTAATTTGGAGTCAGATATATAGCAGAGAACTAGGGGAGATAAGGACTGGGAGAAGACTATTGAGTCTAGTTAGGAGGGTATAATTGCTGTTCAGAAAGAGTAGTTGGTAAAGCATCCTAATTACAAATGATTGAGAAGGCAGGAGGAAATGGTGACATTGTCTGTGGTCTCTTTTCAAGGAGTTTGATCATGCTACTTTCTTTTAGTACCATATCATTTTTATCTTAGTGTTTTTCTCAGGAGTATTTATTGAGCACCCATGCTGAGCTGTGTACCATGGCTGACAGAGGATGAACAGAATGTAATCCCTCTTCTCAAGTTGGTGGCAGACTAGATACGGGAATAGTATGGAGTAATTATAGCGTTAAGTAATATGGGGTATTTTGTGATTAAGTATTATGTAATTCCCAATAAAAGTTCAGAAGATCAGAAAAATTGCAGCCCATGGCCAAATAAAGGCTTTTTAGAAGAGATAGAATGAAAGTTTGGCTTTAATGTATTGTTTAGATTTAAATGGATAAAGTGAAAGGGCACTGTAGTTGAGGTGAATATCGAAGAATGAAGTCCTGGTAGGGGGAGGAATAAGCAAGAAGAGATCACGCAGGAAACGGGCCAAACTACATCAAATGATTTGTATTGGAGAATAATAGAGAACATTAGATATTAATAACAATAGTTATAATCATAGCAGATGCCATTTATAGAGTATATACTATGTACTAGGCCTTATTTTATTTAAGTGCTTTATAGGTATTCTCATTTTAATTCTCTTCACAACCTTATGAGGTAGGTATTGTTGTTATTTCCATTTTACAGATACAGAAACTGAGACACAAAAAGAAAGGTCAAGAATAGGCCCAGGTCAGGTGCAGTGGCTCACCTCTGGAATACCAGCACTTTGGGAGGCCCAGGTGGGTGGATCGCTTGAAACCAGGAATTCAAGACCAGGGTGGGCAACATGGCAAAACCCTGTCTCTACAAAAAAAAAAAAAAATGCCCAAGTCAATACATCTAGTAAGTAGTAAGTGGTGAAACCAGGATTGAATTCAGGCAGTCTTACTTCCAGAACCCATGCCTTTGTAGTCACTGTGTTGTTCTGTAGAGAGGTAGGTGAGACCAGAATATGTCTTGAGAAACTGTCTCCAGGTTATAAATTAAATGTGATAGAAATAAGGGAAGCAATTTGAGGTGTTTGATGAACCGAAGAGTAGATAGTGAGCTACTTGATGGCAGGGACCACTTCTTATCTTAGTCCTGTGAGAGATGGATGTGGTGGAGAGTGGACAGTTAATCCTCAATCTGATATTTCAGATTATGTGGAAGATGGTGTACCAGTTAGGAGTGAATGGAAATGATATGAATTAGATTAATGACAGGGGAAATTGGGGGCATAGATGACCTGGAGAGATGGGAAAGTTGAGTGAAGCAAGATGTGGAGTTAGATTTTGGACAGATTGATTGAGGTGTAATGTCTATAGACTAGCAGATTTGAAGGAACCCTTAGGGAAATATCGTCAGGAGGGATAGTGGACACCTGAGAATAAGAATTCTTCAATGATGGGAGTGTCAAGGAAAGAGACATCTTTTGCTTGAGTTTTCAAAGGAATAATAGCTCTTAACTTCTTCTTCACTTTTAATATTTGAGAAATTCATGGCGGCCGGGCATGATGTCTCATGCTTGTAATTCCAACACTTCAGGATGCTGAGGTGGGAGGATTGCTTGAGGCCAGGAGTTCGAGACCAGCCTGGACAACATAGCTAGACCTCATCTCTTAAAAAAAAAAAAAAAGCCAGGCATGGTGGCACATGCTTGTAGTCCTAGCTACTTGGGAGGCTGAAGCAGGAACATCACTTGAGCCCAGGAGTTCAAGGCTGCTGTAAGCTATGATTGCAGTACTGCACTCCAGCCTAGGCAACACAGTGAGACTGTCTCTAAACAAAAAACAAAATTAAAAAAAATATGGAATTCATGATTCATGACTTCAGTTTTTCCTTTGAATAGTGATATTTGAGCAAATAAATGAAATAAAATATAAAACACCTATTCTGTAAGTGCACGTGTATATGGAAGTTATGGTCTTTAGTTTTAAGTATTATAAGTTACTAAATATTTCCCAGTTGAAATAAGTTAAGAATAATGGAGTAAATAAGAGTAGTGAAAGATTGATTACCCATGATTGTTTAGCGTTTGCTTTCAACACCTGTGTGTCCTTAAAAGCCCTTTTTGGATTCCTGTATTCCTTTCAGTGCCTCAGAGGAATAGGTGACTTAGAATCTCTCTCTGACCCTAGGCCAGGGGGTTCATACTCCTCTTCCTCCATTTCATTCTCAGGAGGTGACACAGTGGAAAGAAGAGACCATTGAAAGTGCTGAGTGATAGGAAACTCAGATGGGATATGTCATTACTAAAACTTTTTCATCTTTCTGTTTCCATGCCTTGCTTTTGCCTGTCCCCATCCTGTGCTCCACCATCTTCTCTCCCGTCAGTAAAACCACAAACTCCAAATCTTCAAAAAGCATTGAGCAGAGAATATAAAGCCTTTTGCAGAAACAGTCCACACACAGTTATGTTTACTTTTTGAATGCCATTCAGCCTGAAGAAGTTAGTCATTTTTATTTCATAATCATTGTGTTGATATTTTTCTTCTGGGGTCTCTTATTTCTGGTTAGTGCTGTGATGTTAATTCACCAATACTACTAGGATCTGCTAATCATAGATGTTTTTATTTGGAATGTTGAGATTTTATTTCCTCCAGTAAACTGTGTTCACATGAGGTTTGACAAACTTTTTTTCTTTCAAAAACCAAAATTGGAGGTTTCTGTTAATTACTGGGCAGAGCTGCTATTTTTATAGTAGGTCTGTATTGTTTGTGTTGAGTTTCTTTAGCTGTTTCTATCGCGCTATGATGCAATATTTGAATTAAAATGTAGAGAATATTTCTATAAGGTAATATTGCTTTTATAGAAAATAATATAAAAAGGTGAAATTTAAATAAACTGCTTTATAAGATTTTAGACAATGTATTTTTAAAATATAATTTAACTTATTTTGGTGGGCTTTAGAAGAAAAATCTGTAAACTAAACTTATTTTGTCTGGCAGTAAAGGGATCTAGTTTTTTTTTTAACACTATTGTTTGCAGAAAGTATTCACTTATTAATACATGATAAAATTAGTTGTTTTGGATGAGAAATACCTTTTTGTTTAAACTTATCTTTTTAAGTTCATACTATTTAAAACATTATTTAAAATATTTCACTTACTATGTAAGATTTTTTAAAAATAAACTTTATTTTAGAATATTTTTGGATTTACAAAAAGTTACAAAGACTCCTAACCCAGTTTCGTTTTTTGTTAACATGTTACCATGGTACATTTGGCACAACTGAGGACCAGTATCAGAACATGACTGTTAACTAAGCTCCACCGTCTATTTGGATTTCACTAGTTTTTCTCTAATGCCTCTTTCTGTCTCAGGATTCCATCCAGGATACCATATTCTAGTTACTATGTCTCCTTAAGCAGAATTTTCTGGTGTGTGACAGCTTCACAGACGTTTTGATAACTTTGATAGTTTTAAGGAGTGCTGGTCAATGTTTTGTAGAGTGTTTCTAAATTTAAGATTTTTTGTTTTTTTTTTTTCTCATGGTTAGATTGCGGTTATAGATTCTAGGGAGAATGAAGTATGCATGCTGTTGACATAATTTATCACTGGCAATATTAACTTTGATCACCGGCAGTGTTAACTTTGATCACTGGCAATGTTAACTTTGATCACCTGGCTTTTTAGTTAACCAGGTTTCTGCACTGTAAAACTACTTTTCCCCACTTTTCCATTTTGTTCTGTTTGGAAGCAAGTCACTAAACACAGCGCCACACTCAAGAGGTAAGAAGTTAAACTTCACCTCTTTGAGGAAGGGAGTAGCTTCGTAAATTACTTGAAATTCTTCTGTAGGGATTTATGTCTTTGTCCCCATTTATGTATTTATTCAGTTATTTTATATTAGTATGGATGTATGGATATTTATTTTATACTTTGGGTTATGATCCAGTACTACATGATTTATTTTGTTGCCCAGATTGCTCAAACTTAGCCATTGGGAGCTCTTTCAGGCTCTTTCCTGTGTCCCATTCATAGGTCCTCATCATTTTTTTTTTTTTTTTTTGAGACGGAGTCTTGTTCTGTTACCAGGCTGGAGTGCAGTGGTGCAGTCTCTGCTCACTGCAACCTTCTGCCTCCTGGGTTCAAGCAATTCTCCTGCCTCAGCCTCCTGAGTACCTGGGACTACAGGCACGCGCCACCACGTCCAGCTAATTTTTCTATTTTTTTAGTAGAGATAGGGTTTCACCATGTTGGCCAGGATGGTCTTTGTCTCTTGACCTCATAATCTGCCCGCCTCGGCCTCCCAAAGTGCTGAGATTACAGGTGTGAGCCACTGCACCCAGCCATCATTTTGTTTTTAACGCTTGCTTTCTGGCACTGCAAGATGCTTTAGGCTCATCTTGTATTTCTCTGCCCTAGCCTGATAAGCAGACATTTCTCCAAGGAGCCCTGGTTCCTTCTGTTAGAGAATGGTGTTAGATACCAAGATCTGGGCTCTGAGTATGTTTGCTGTTGGCGTGTCATTGATTCTAGGATTTCTCTTAGTAGATGAAGCTAGGAAATACGTGTATATATTGCTAAACCACGTATACATACATATCTATAATTATTTTAGTATCTCTCTGTATCTATTTTAAGCTAAACTGATATCTCTTGATCTAATCTAGCATCACATGGTTTGTTCTGGCCTTCCCCCATTGCTTATCTGTAGTTTCCTAATCCAGTAGTAAGAAACCTGGCTTTCGGGCGGGTGCGGTGGCTCACGCCTGTAATCCCAGCACTTTGGGAGACCGAGGGGGTGGATCACAAGGTCAGGAGATCAAGACCATCCTGGCTAACACGGTGAAACCACCACGTCTCTACTAAAAATACAAAAAATTAGCCGGGCATGGTGACAGGCGCCTGTAGTCCCAGCTATTCAGGAGGCTGAGGCCGGAGAATGGCGTGAATCCGGGAGGAGGAGCTTGCAGTGAGCCGAGATTGTGCCACTGCACTCCAGCCTGGGCGACAGAGCAAGACTCTGTCTCACAAAAAAAAAAAAAAAAGAAAAGAAACCTGGCTTTCACTGCCTGGTATCCATTTATGAATTTGCTCAATCTCAGTATATCTGTATAGCTTTTTAGAAATTTTCACAACTCTGTGTTACAAGTTGACAAGCCAAACTGTTCTCGTATTTTTAAGTTACTCATTTACTCTTTGAAATAATAATAATTATACACCACTTACTATGTGCTAAGCATTATTCTGTGAACTTTTACATGTAACAACCAATTTTAGTCTTAATCCATGCTATGTTGTAGGAACTTTAATTATCTCTATTGTACAAATGAAAATAGAGGGTCCCAGAAAGCTTTTGTAGTTTTTTTCCCAAGGGTCCACAGCTAGTAAATGGCAGAGCCAGCAGTTGAACCCAGTTTGCCTCCAGACTCCATACATTCGGCTATACTGCCAAAAATAGATGTGTGAAAACATTGTAGTCTTGGTTATCATTTTTAAAAATATTCTTTTTTATGCCAAGAAAGAAGAGGGTTCAGTGATCTCAGAAAAATCCCCAAAGCACCCTTCTGGATATGAGAGGGGACAGTGGTTAGAAAAGAGTAAATTTCTTTAAAAAGTCAAACTTGCAGAAATGGAACTGTATACTCACTAAAGGAAAATAATGCTTGCTTTCTTCTGGTTGAAGAGATTGTGTCTGTGAGGAAAATAGTTCATGCTTTTAAAAATCTTCTGGAATAAAACATGGACAGCTTTTTTTTCTGCCCTCCTTAAACCAATCCATGATGATTGCCAGATTATTTTTTCCTTCTGGTAGAAGCATGTGGTTCTCACCCTCTTCACATATGTCTCTTGCACAGAGGGGAAAGGAGTGGGTCAGAATTGCAGTTAGCAAAGGTGTTTTATTGGCTGCCGATCAAGTCAAGAACCAAATTAGTTGAAGGAATTTCTTTATTAACATGCCAGAAACATCTTATCTATTTGATTTTACCAGAGCCTGTTTAGCATTTGGTTTCATTGGTAAGCTCATGTAGAAGGCTTAGTTATTCTGAAGTTTTGTTTTCAAACAGGACAGCCCTCCAAACTCCACCCTCCCCAGCATCTGACTTAAAATTTTTGACAGTTTAATTGAGATATAATTCATATACCATACAATTTACCATATAATTCAATGAGTTACCCAGTTAGTATGACTTAAATTTGAGTCCTAAAATCAGAAACAAGATAGTGATAGAGGGAATTTATTCTTCCAAATGTTATTTATTTATATATATATATATATATATATATATATATATATATATTTTTTTTTTTTTTTTGAGACAGAGCCTTGCTCTCTCGCCCAGACTGGAGTGCAATGGTGCGATCTCGACTCACTGCAACCTCCACCTCCTAGGTTCAAACAATTCTCCTTCCTCAGCCTCCCAAGTAGCTGGGATTACAGGCTCCCACCACCATGCCTGGCTAATATTTTGTATTTTTGGTAGAGATGGGGTTTCACCACGTTGGCCAGGCTGGTCTCGAACTCCTGACCTCAGGTGATCCACCCACCTCGGCCTTCCAAAGTGCTGTGATTATAGGCGCGAGCCACCGTGCCTGGCCTATAATTATTTTTATATTAAGTACCATTAATGAACACCAAAAGTGACTATTAATGCCTGACATTAATTTATAAGGATTGGAGAGACATAAATACCACAGGAACTTGATAAAGTGGCACAGTGTGATTGATCCTCATTGAAGTAATACGTACGGTTATCTTTTCACCATAATTTCACTTTCCTTTCTTTTAATTGACTGTCTCCTTTTTCCCACTCAAATTTAAGTGCATTTAATTCCGTAAGTCTGTTTCTAAGTAATAATTAAATTGAAACTAGATTGTACTTATTTACTTGTCCACCAATAAGTGCAAAAGGATTTTGCACTGAGAATTCCCATTATTTTAGTGCAGAACATGTCAAATTTTCCTTTGTTGCTTAAACAAAGTCATATCGGTAAGCATAAAAAATCTGAAGGAAATTTTAATACTTCTGATGCTTGTTCAGTTGTAGTACATACTTTTAAAATGAAGCCCATTCATTTGGAACTGTTTTTGAGAGCTATAACATTTAAATAACATCTAGGAGAAGTTTGGACTTTTACAAGTGTAGGCTGTCATTTTGCAGAAAAGAAAATCTGGTTGTGAACCAAACCCAACTTAGGGGTTTGGCTCATGGAATTGCTTATAACCTCTTGAACTTTTCAGTTCTCTAAAAAATTGTTGGTGATAATATTTAAGATTCTCTATGAAGTTGGTGGTTTAATTTTGGATAAATGAATTCCCATTTTTTACATAATACTTGGCTTTCATACAAGGTTCAGAGTATTAGATTGGTACATACTCTTTTTTTTTTTTTTTGAGTTGGAGTCTCACTGTGTTGCCCAGGCTGGAGTGCAGTGGCGTCATCTCAGCTCACTGCAACCTCTGACTCCCAGGTTCAAGTGATTCTCCTGCCCCAGCACCCCCCGAGTAGCTGGGACTACATGCATGTGCCACCACGCCCAGCTAATTTTTTGTATTTTTACTAGAGACGTGGTGTCACCATGTTAGCCAGGATCGTCTCGATCTCCTGATGTCGTGATCCGCCCACCTGGGCCTCCCAAAGTGCTGTGATTACAGGCGTGAGCCACCGCACCCGGCCTAGGTTGGTACATACTCTTAAGAGAATTGAGGCGTAGTAGGCAGACAGAGTAGAAGAAAGAGATCTGCAAGCAGGTGGTAGTGGGGGTGGAATGTGGGGGCCATTTCTCAAAAACATTACTGAAATGTTTTCTGAAGAAAATGTATTCTTCTAAAAAATTTGCCTAACATTATTTTGTAAGCTGTTTTGGAATTGCTACTAGCCTCTTAATTCCCCCGCAATAGTTTGTGAAAACTATTTAATAGAAGATTTTAATGTAAACTCCAAAATTCCACCTACTAACTAGGATTTAGTAGTAAGATACAATTTTAAGGTTAAGAGCAGGATTTTTGTTCCTGCATCTGGGGTGCAGTGATCTTCAGAGAAGATTGGTGCCTCTCTTTGCTTCTCATTTTGGCTTTTGATGGAGAGGTTGGTGAGTGTTTCTGTTTTCTAGATTTGGCTATTTCTGTAGAGATTAGGAACATGTTGCTTATTGTAAAGTATCAAGACAGAGAGGAACAAAATCAAGTTTAACTATGACAGTGCTTTAAAGCTGACCATGAGAATCATGTTCTCTAGCAGATATTCCTTGAACTACTCTTCCCTTGCAGTCACCTTGAAAGATTGTAATAGGAATTAGCGAGTAAGTGTGTATGCTCTTACTTAAAGATGTAGATATTGATATGAGGAGGAAAGGAATAATGTACTTTTGGAATATATCTGAATCGTATATTTTCTGTTAAGAAGCAAGAAATTAAAAGCCCCTCTTGAGTGACAAAATGATCCAAAGCAGAGCTTCACTTAAGAGGTTCTTAGCACCTACAAGATGGAGCCTGGGCATCTTGTATGCCAAGAACTCTACAGATAGTTCTGAGAAGACAGTTGTTAACGGACTCCCCTGTCTGGTGATACAGGGGGCCCACCTCTACCCTGGTCTTGCTTCTCTTACAACTTTTTCTGATTGTGTTCACTTTCTATTTAGTCTGTATTCCTGGACTCTGCACCTCTACCTTGTTACTTTGCATGTACAGTCAATGGATTCTCACAGTTAATTGCAGTCATTGTAGTGACTGGATGTGACCCGTTTTTGGCTGTCTTTGGTTTCATATATTTTGTGATTGTGCTTGTTTTTCTCAGCAATACCAGTATCTGACCACTGACTGTACCCAGTCTGTCCTCTGGGCTGCACTGGCATTTCCAGACTTCTGCCTTGATTGCCCCCTTTCCTCATAATGGTGGAGAGACATTAAAGGGAGTGGTGGTTCTGTTCCTAGCTCCCTCGTTAATTAGGTAAACGTGTGTGATTCAGTTCCTTAACCACTTCGTTAATTAGGTAAATGTGTGTGATTCAGTTCCTTAACCACTTAGGACTATAGTTTTCTCATCTCTTGCTTAAATCCTCTTCAGTTTCTGTATTATTAATAGAACTTGGTTACTCATGTATTTTTCTCTTTCTGATACAAGGAATTTAGCCTGACTCTTTAACTTTTACTGCATGAAAGCTTTGATGAATTTCTTTATACTCTAGGTAAAATGGAACATCGAGATGTACTTTCTGCTCATTTCTAAGACAAAAAGCTTGACATTTTATAATCCTTTGTTGGGTTTCTCCTCGTTGGTCACTTCAGTGAGGTAGACAAGTTAGTTGCATGTAATAGACAATTAGAAAATACAAGAAATCTTTAAAAATATTGAAATGGCAGGTTACTATCTACCAGATAGATACTATTTGGTCAGATGACCAAGTAGTTAGGAACTTAGCCTCTTGATTGCCAGATTTGAATTTTAGCTGTACTAGTTTTTAAGGTTTTTTTTATCTTGGACATGTAATTTAATTTCTTTATGCCTCAATTTATTCATTTGTAAGACGAGAATAGTTAATGATATTTAAATTGTGAAGTTTAAATAATAAAGCATTTAAATCTTAGTACATAACCTGTACATAGTAAGTACTTCATAAACGTTAACTACTATTGCAGTAGTATTTGTTCCTGTTCTTCATTGTCATGTAAATTTAGGGCTATTTTCATGATCGCCGTTTAGGAAAGCCCTTCTGAGTGTTTCTAGGGTTTTATTTTTTGTTTGTTTGTTTTTATTTTAATAGCTTATCTCAGTCATATTCTATCATATCATCTAGGTATTTTTGCTTTTCCTCCTGCCTAGGACTAATCAATCTAATTTTTTTTGTTTTTATTTCCCTTAACTGGAATGTAAGCTTCGTGGGATCAGGGGCCTTCTTTGTCTTATTCCTTGTTATATCTCCAGCTTCTAGTGTAATAGATGGACTACAATAGAAGGTCAGTAAATATTCTGGGGACGACATTAATTGCTACAGTGAGCTGTTCAGCGTATAGCTGAAAGGAGATGGTGGTGACTGCAGCTAGGTGTGGCGCGATCTCCTGTAGATCCAATTTGGTGGTCTTTTTCCAGGGCCCTGACCCGCGCTAGCTGTTACTGATTTTGCCCCTGAAAGTATGTTCTCTGACTTAATTATTTTGGTCTTATTTGGCAAATCATTGCAGTTTACCAAATTGTGTTTTCTGGAACATTTGATCTTTAAGGTGATCTTCCTAATGACTGTAATATTCCAATTCCACAGAACACACTTTGGGAAATGCAGAGTTAGTGTACTACTGAAAGCCTGGTTTACCCTCACTCATTTCTTGCCTTGTAAAATGATATGGTCAGGAAAGTTAAAATGAAATAATATATGTGACATACTTTGTAAACTCTCTAGAGTGCCATGAAGCGTGTTGTCAAGTGTTTAAGCCTCCTTTTATTAGTCACCATGTAGATTTAGTCACCATGTAGATATGTAGCCATTACCCTTCGAACCTCAAGCCATTACGTTTAGTCACTTTCCCTCTCTGCAGATCGTCACTTTTTTTCATTGCTAACAGTCACAGTTCCTTAGAGTTATTTTGTTCAATTCTGACAAACTTCTGTGCTCATGAAAGTACTTGACAGATACTTGATGCACTTAGAACTGAATGGATGACGAAGCCTTTGCCAGATAAAAGCTTACTGGTTCCATCCACTTTCTCACCAGTGGTCATCAGAGAAATGGATTTCCAGAATTGTAACATTGTAGTTTAATCATCTAGCAAAGACATTAAGCATAAGCATAAACCATATCTTTGTGTCCCTGTACCCGGCACCATACCTGGCATGTGATTAGCTCTCAGTAAGTATTTAATAACTAAACAAGACACTGAAACCATACACCATTCTTTCCTCATGCTCACATCATGAAATGGAGTCACTGTTTAGAGAGGGAATGTAAATTGGTACACTCAATCTGGAATATGTACCACAACTTTCTAGTATGATTTAAGTAGGAAAAATGTAGGGAAAACATCTGCGTTCATGTCAGAAGTGAGGGAGTCAAACTTACTGCCTTTCTGTCTGTACTCTGCTTTAAAATTGGATTTTAAATAACGGTTTTAACTAAAAATAGACGCCAAGAAGAAGACATTTCTCTGATGTAAATATCCATTTCCCTGTCCTCACAGGAAATTCACTTAAATTTAAGGCATACAATTATATGGAGTATACTTTGTTTTTAAAAATTACTGTTGAATTACTGTCCTGTATTTAAAAAGACATAGATTCTGTTCATTTTTCTCCAGCTTAAGTAAAAAAAATGGCATAATGATATCAAAATATTTTGTTCTTTTAAACACAATTTCTCAAAGGTGTATTTAATGCTAATGTAGATTATATGGTGAAGATATGTTTCTTTGAAAAGATGACATACAAAAACAATTCTAGGATATCAGTAGCAAAAACTATGACATATGTGCCTTTGATGTCATTGTACCGTATATCCTTTTGTATAGCTAAAATGGCTATTCTGTGCATTTTGGTTTAATTGCTATAGTGAAAATTACATTTTTGAAGAGCTAGAAAAGCTTTTCAAAACTTGGAAATGTTGTTATCCTTCATATTATGAAAAGTACTAGTTTTAGTCTTCCACCATGCAAAGACCTTTTTAAAAATGATCTTTTAAATATTATTTTCATGATAAATAATTTACCATTTGTCTATGGAAGAGAAATACTGCTTTCTGCACACACTTGTGTATGTGTTCCAAAATCATGTAATAAGATTTTTGGCTGTTAGAATGACATGTGACTGTAATGGTTTTCAGTAGAGTTTGTTATTATAATGTATTAGCAAAGAACCAGCATTTATAAAGATAGAAAGCTTTACAAGAAATGCTAAGATCTTCATAATATTACCAGTTGCTTTGTTATGATTTTATTGCTCTAATTTTCTAGGATTGTAAAATTATGTCTAATTATTGACATGGGTACAGGATGTTGCGTGAATACAGGGAACTCCAAATTCTTGATTGTGGCTATTTGTGGTATGTCCTGCCAATCTATAAAGGGTTCAGCTGCCTCTTATGTGTAGATGATGCAGTGGCCTGTTGCTGAACTAGAAATCAGCTGTTGCTTTAAATGACAGATTAGCAGCTCCCTCCTCCACAATCCCAAACTACCATACCCAGACCTAGGTGTAAGTAGAAACTAAAAAGAGATTAACCAAAGTTACTTCTTCGCTGTAGTCAGAAAAACGTAAAGGATATTGAAAAAGCAAATGTTGGGCATAATCATATGTAGCATTTTATGTTTCAGTTTGTGGTAAGAAGTTTTTCAAAGTACCTTAACAATGGAAATACCTTTCTGCTATTTTCATTCCATCATTGGAATTAGCACTTAGAAACTATCCATTTAAGTGCTATTGAGTCTTCAGTTATTGCTTAACCACATTGTCCTTTATCTCAGTGCCTGTGAATTAGAGATCTGTCTTTACATTTATTATAGTACTAGGTAAATAGGCATTTATACCAACTGTAACGTAAACAGAGATTCCATGTAGAATATGGATAATTATTTTTAGTCTATTTCTGTTCACACTGTTAAATTAACCTTGTTTTTGTTTATTTTCAACTCTGAGTATATCTCAATATCTACTATGCTTTATTTTTCTCTTCCGATTTCTGTTCTCTGCATACTCAATATTTTCTGGAGAAATTTACAAACTGGCTGAAACATCTAATTTAGCTTTAAGTGATTTGTTGTTGTCGTTTTGTTTTTAAATGTTGCCCAGGCTGGACTCAAACTTCTGGGTTCAAATGATTCTCCTGCCTCAGCCTCTAGAGTAGCTGGGACTATAGGCTGGTGCCACTGCAGCCAGCTTCCAAGTGGATCATTTATTGAAGTTCAGCAATATTAGAGTGGATCCTTGAACAACAGAGAGGTTAGGGGAGCCAGCCCCCCATGTAGTCGAAAATCCATGTATAACTTTTTGACTTCCCCAAAGCTTAACCACTAATAATCTACTGTTGACCAGAGGTCTTACTGATAATATAAACAGTTAATTAACGTGTATTTCTTATATGTATTGTGTATTATATTCTTACAATATAGTAAGCTACAGAAAAGGAAAGGCGAAGAAATCATAAGGAAGAGAAAATATATTTACTATTCCTTAAGTGGAAGTGGATCATCATAAGTGTCTATCCTTGTCTTCATGTTGAGTAGGCTGAGGAGGAAGAGGAAGGGTTGGTTTTGCTGTCAGGGTGGCAGAAGTGAAAGGAAAGACAGAAGAGGCAGGCACAGTATAACTTTACAGAAATACATTGTAATTTCTCTCTGGCTTTTTTGCTTTTTCATTTCTCTAAAAATGTTTCTATATGGTACCAATCCTCCCACTGTTAGTTTCAGTGCCTGTATCATGGGAGGATCCCTGTCATAAAAGAAGTCAAAGCAGTCTTGGAGAATCAAACCCATTTGCCAGATTGCCTGATGTTACTTTGCTTTCTGGCACTGCTGCTTCTTTGTCTTCTTCCTCATCGTCTGGCACTGCTTTGGAAGCACTCATCTCCATCAAGTTGCTTCTGTTAATTCCTCTGGTTTGGTATCTGTTAGCTCTTAAATTTCTGTAAGATGCATATCTTGAAACCCTTCACCCACCCAACCCCCCACCACCTTTTTTTTTTTTTTTTTTTTTGCCATATCTACAATCTCTTTCATGATTTCCTTGACTGACTCTCATAAATCCTGTGAAGTCATGTGCAACATCTGGACATAGTTTTCTCCAGCAGGAATTTTTTGTTTCAGGCTTGATGGCTTTAAAGGTTTTTTCTGTAACAGCAGTATATCTTCAGTGATGAAATTCTTCCAGACATTCATGACATTCTCTCTGTTGGTGTTCTCTTCCATTGAATTGACAGTCCCTTCCCTAGAGTATCGTGTGTAATGACCCTTAAAGGTCCTTATGACCCCCTGATCTAGATGCTGAATAAGAGATATTGTGCTTGGGTCAAGTAGACTATTTTGACATCTTCAGTGTTGAACTCCTGGGATCTGGGTGGCCAGGGGCATTGTCTAATATCAAAGGAACTTTAAAAGGCAGTTCCTTACTGAGAAGGTACTTCCTGACTTTACAGACAAAGCATGGAAGGAACCAATCCAGAAAAAGGGTTTTGTTATCTAGATGGTTTTTTTTATTTTTTGCTTTTTGTTTTTGTTTTGTACAACCAAAAGACTGGCAGCTGGTGTTTATTTTTTCCCTTTAAGGCTCAAGGGTTAAAAGCTTTGTAGATAAGAGCAGTCCTGATCATAAACTTGACTGCATCTGCACAAAACAGTAGATGGAGTTAGCCTATCCTTTCCTGCCATAAATCCTGTGCTTGCTTCTCTTCTTTACTAATATCTTGTGGCATTTTTTTCCCAAAATAGGGCACTTTCATCTGCATTAAAAAACCTGTTCAGTGCTAGACACAGTGGCCTACACCTGCACTCCCAGCACTTTGGGAGGCCGAGATGGGAGGGTCACGTGAGCCCAGGAATTTGAGACCAGCCTGGGCAACATAGTGAGACCCCATGTCTATAAAAAATAAGAGCATTAGCTGTATGTGGTGGCATGCACCTGTGGTCTCAGTTTCCATCTCAGGAGGCTGAGATGAGAGGATCACTTTAGCCCAGGAGGTTGAGGCTGCAGTGATCCAAGGTCATGCCACAGCACTTCAGCCTGGGCAATAGAGTGAGATCCTGTCTCTCGCTCTATAAAAAACAAAACAAAAATAACAAAAACAAACAAACAAACCTGTTTAGGCAGATAACCTTTCTCCTGAATGATTTTCTTAATGGTGTCTGGGAGCTCCTCTGCTGCCTCTTGGTTGGCAGTAGCTGCTTCTTCTATTTTCTTGACGTTTTTAAACCAAACCACTTTTTCAGATTATCAAACCATTCTCCAACTGGCATTCTTCAACTTTAAATCCTTTTTTTTTTTTTTTTTTTCCTTTAAGTTGTTAATAGAAGTGGTGAGAGCAGACATTCTTCCCTTGTTCCTGCTCTTAGGAAGATACTATTTAGGCTTTCACCATTTCCTTTGATGTTAGCTTTAGGTCTTTTGTATATGCTATTTGCTATATTGGCACAGTTCTCTTTATTTCCTGTTTGCTGAGTTTGTATCAGGAACAGATTTTAGATTTTATTTACTTTTTTATTCTGTGGAGATGGCCAGTTTTTGTTCATTTTTGGTCTGTTAATACAGTGAATTATACTGATTGATTTTTCTAATACTAAACCTTGTATTCTTAGGATAAATACCACTTGATCATGATGTATTGTGATCATGTATGTATTGTGATGTATTCTAACATTGTATTTGATTTGCTAAAATTTTAAGAATTTTTTATGTTCATGAGGTATATTTGTCTGTAGTTTTCTTGTAACATCTGTGTCTTGTTATCAGAATAGTGCTAGCCTCAATTGAGAAGTATTCTTTTCTTTTAGTTTTTCTACTTAAGAGTAGTTTACATACCGCAATTACAGTGTTGTAATATTCTGTTTTTCTGTGTACTGTTACCAGTGAGTTTTATACCTTCAGATGATTTCTTGTTGCTGATTAGCATCCTTTTTCTTTCTGATCGAAGTACTCCCTTTAGCATTTCTTGTAGGACAGGTCTGGTGTTAATGAAATCTGTCAGTTTTTGTTTGTCTGGGAAAGTCTTGATTTCTACTTCATGTCTGAGGGATATTTTTGCTGAATATACTATTCTAGGGCAAAAGTTTTTTTTCCTTCCTCACTTTATGCCTTTCCCCTCTATCCTGGCCTGTAAGGCTCCCACTGAAAAGTCTGCTGTCAGATGTATTAGATCTCCATTGTATATTTTCCTTTCTCTTGCTGCTTAAAGAGTCTTTTCTTTATCCTTGACCTTTGGGAGTTTGGAGTATTCAATGTCTTGAGGTAGTCTTCTTTGGATTAAATCTGCTGGTGTTTTATAACCTTCTTGTACTTGGATATTAATATCTTTCTCTAGGTTTAGGAAGTTCTCTGCTTATCCCTTTGAATACACTTTCTACCCCTGTCTCTTTCTCTACCTCCTTTTTAAGGCCAATAAGTCTTGGATTTGCCCTTTTGAGGCTTTTTTCTAGATCTTGCAGATGTGCTTGTTTTTTTAATTCTTTTTTTGTCTCCTCTGTTTTCAAATAGCGTGTCTTCAAGCTAACTCATTCTTTCTTCTACTTGATCAGTTTTGCTATTAAGAGACTCCGATGTGCTCTTCAGTATGTCTGTTGCATTTTTCAACTGCAGAATTTCTGCTTGATTCTATTTAATTATTTCAGTGTCTTTGTTAAATTTATCTGATAGGATTCTGAATTCCTTCTCTGAGTTATCTTGAATTTTTTTTAGTTTCCTCAACACAGCTATTTTGAATTCTCTTTCTAAAAGATCACATATCTTGGTTTCTCCAGGATTGGCCCCTGGTGTCTTTTTTATTTTGTTTTATTTTTTGAGATAGGGTCTCACTCTGTCACCCAGGCTGGAGTGCAGTGGCATGATCTCGGCTCACTGTAACCTCTACCTCCTAGGCTTAGGTAGGTGATCCTCCCACCTCAGCCTCCCACGTAGATGGGACCACAGGTGCACACCACTGCAGCTGGCTAATGTTTGTATTTTTTGTAGGCACGGCATTTCAACACGTTGCCCAAGCTGGTCTTGAATTCCTGAGCTCAAGTAGTCTGCCTGTCTCAGCCTCCCAAAGTGTTGGGATTACTGGTGTGAGCATCGTGCCCAGCCTTGGTGTCTTATTTAGTTTGTTTGATGAGGTCATGTTTTCTTGGAAGGTCTTGATGCTTATGGATGTTTGTTCATGTCTGGGCATTGAAGAGTTAGGTATTTCTTGTAGTCTTTCTAGTCTGGGCTTGTTTGTCTTTCTTGGGAAGGCCTTGCAGATATTCAAAAGGACTTGGATTTTGTAATCTAAGCCATACCTGCAGTAAAGGACAACCCAAGCCCAGTAACACTGTAGTTCTTGTAGACTTGTAGAGGTACGTCCTTGGTGGTCTTCAATAAGATCCAAAAGAATTCCCTGTATTATAGGCAGTCTCTTATTCTCTTCCTTTACTTTTTCCTAAAGAAACATCATTTCTCTCTCTGTTCTGAGCTGCCTGGAGCTGGGGGAGGGGTGACACAAGGTCCTCTGTGGCCACCGGTACCGGGACTGTGCTGGGTCAGACCAGAAGCCAGCACAGCACTGGGTCTTGCCCAAGGCCTGCTGTGACCCCTACCTGGTTACTGCCTATGTTTGCTCAAGACCCTAGGTATCTATAATCAGCAGATGGTGAAGCCAACCAGGCTTGTGTCCTTCCCTTCAGGTTGAGGAGTTCCTCTAGACCCCAGATGGGTCCAGAGATGCCATCTGGGAGCCAGGGACTGGAGTTAGAAACCTCAGAAATCGGCTGGGTGTGGTGGCTCACGCCTGTAATCCCAGCACTTTGGGAGGCCAAGGCGGGCGGATCCCCTGAGGTTGGGAGTTCGAGACCAGCCTGACCAACATGGAGAAACCCCGTCTCTGCTAAAAGTATAAAATTAGCCAGGTGTGGTCGTGCAAGCCTATAATCCCAGCTACTCAGGAAGCTGAGGCAGGAGAATCGCTTGAACCCAGAAGGCAGAGGTTGTGGTCAGCCGAGATCGTGCCGTTGCACTCCAGCCTGGGCAATAAGAGCAAAACTCCACCTCAAAAAAAAAAAAAAAAAAAGAAAAGAAAAAAAGAAACCTCAGAAATCTTCCTGGTGTTTTATTCTACTGTGGCTGAGCTGGTACTCAAACCATGAAATGTGGTCTTTCCCACTCCTTCCTCCCCTTTCCACCGGCAGAGGAGCCTCACGCATTGGCCACCACCGCTACAGGCCCATGGGGAGTACTGTCAGGCTACCGCTCATGTTCACTTAAGACCTGAGGGTTCTTCAGTCAGCTTGTGGTGAGTGCTGCCAGACCTAGGACTCACCATTCAGGGCAGTGGGCTCCTTTCTGCCCCAGTGCAGGTCCAGAAATGCTGTCCAAGAGCCAAGGCCTAGAATCAGGGACTCCAAGAGTCCACTTGGTGCTCTACCCCACTGTGGCTGAGCTGGTACCTAAGGTGAAAGACCAAGTTCCCTTTACTCTTCTCTCTGCTTTTCTCAAGCAGGAGTCTTTCACTGTAGCTACCACAACTGGGCATGCGCTGGTTTTCACTTGAAGCCAGCACATGTCAGAGTCTTACCCAGGACTCACAGCATACTACCTGGGTTTTGCTGCTGGTTATTCAGGGCCCAAGGGCTCTTTAGTCAGCAGATACTGGATCCTGCCTGAACTGGGTTCTTCCCTTCAAGGCAGCTGGTTCCCTTCTGGCCCAGGGTGTGTCTAGAATATTATCTGGGAGCTAGGGCCTGGAATGGGTGCTTCACGATCCTAACTGGTCTTCTATCCTAGTGTGGCTGAGCTGGTATCCAAGATGCAGGTTAGAGTCCTCTTCACTCTTCCTTCTCTCCTCAAGCAGAAGACAGGGATCTTTTTTAGAGTCACTAGCTGGGGTTAGGGGAGGGGTGGCACAAGCACTCCCTTAGCTGCCCTGGCTGGTGTCATAATAGCTTGCATGCCCCCCAAGTCCACTGGCTCCAAGCCCCACTCAGCCCTACGACTTTGCCTAAGAGTTGCAGTCCTTGTGGCCTAGACTGCCTTTCAGGTTTATTGAGGGCTGCAGAGTACTTCAGCCCATGGTGGGGAGGCTTGCCAGAACTCAAGTTCTGACTGTTGGGACAGGCACTTCCCTTCTGGCTAGGGCTGATCTAAATACTCCCTCCATGGTCGGGTGTCAGCTGAGTTCAATGCAAAGTCTCACAATCACTGTGCTTTCCATCCCTCAAGCACACACATTCTCTGCGCCACACTGCCACTGTGGGTGGATGGGGGACGTTGGCAATTCAAGATTGCCTTTCCTTCAGTGCCTCTTTCAGTGATATCTTCAGTGCCTCTTTCAGACATCTTCAGTGCCTCTTTCAGTGATATGAAGTTAAAACCAGGTACTTTGAGTGCACACCTGAGTTTTGGTTCTTATAAAGGTGCTTTTTTGTGTGTGGATAGTTGCTAAATTTGGTGTTCCTGCTGGGTGTCAGTGGGTGGAGTCCTGTTCGGCCCTCTTGCTCTGCCCCTATCTTGAGAAGTATTCTTTTCATTTTTCTGAAAGCGTTTGTGTAAAATATTTTCTTCCTTCTGTGTTTGGTGGAATTTATCAGCAAAGCCATCTGGGTTTGGAGGCTTTATTATTGGGCATTTTAAACTATAGATTGAGTTTCTTTTAGAAATATAGGGCTATTTAGTTTATTTCTTTAATGAGATTTGGTAGTTTGTGTCTTTCAAAGAACGTATTCATTTCATCCAAGTTGAAATTTAATGGCATAAAATTATTTATAATATTTTCTCATTATCCTTTTAATATGTGTACAATCTGTAGTGATGTCATGTCTCTACTTCCCAGCACTGGTAAATTTGTGTCTTCTCCCTTTTTTTTTCTTTCTTTTTTCTTTTTGGCCTGTCTTTTTTTCTGAATGGTTTGGCTAGAAGTTTATCTTCTTAGAGGTAACAGAGCCTTAATTTTATTGATTTTTCTCAAAGACCCAATTTTTGGTTTAATGGATTTTTCTGTATTGTTTTTCTTTTCTATTTAATTGAGGTACACTCTGATCTTATTTTCTTTCTTCTGCTTACTTGAGGTTCATTGGCCATTTGCTTTACTTTAGTTTCTTAAGGAGGAAACTGAAGTCACTGATTTCCTGTTTCCTTTCTTTTTTTCCTTATATGAGCATTTGTTGCTGTGTTTCTTTTAGCTGTGTATCACAAATTTTGATATATTTCTCTTTATAAGCAATTTGATTATGATATGTCTTAATGTAGCTTTCTGCTCATTTCTCTTGCTGGGAGTTCATGAAGGTTCTTGGAGGTGTAGGTTTATGGTTTTCTTCAAAACTGGAAAAAATTTGGCAATTAATCAAAAAAATTTTGCTCTTTACCTGTTTCTTAGTCTACTTGAAGTTATCCCACAACTAACTGATGCTCTCTGTTCATTTTTTCCAGACAGAGAAAAGACTGTAGTTTCTATTACCGCTTTCTTCAAGTTCACTAATCTTTTCTGGTGTCTGATCTGCTGTTATTCTATCCATTGTAGTTGAATCTCAGTTATTTTAGTTTTCATGTATTAATATGATTTGGGTTTTTTTCGTAGTCCGTGTTTCTATTTAACTGGCTTAGTCTTCACTTCTTGCACATATGTAATGTAGTTATCATAGCTAGTTTAATGTTTCTGTCTACTAATTCTGTTTTTGAATCTGTCTTATTGATTTTTCTTCTTACCTTATAGGTTGTATTTTCTTACTTTTTTACATGATTATTAATTTCTATTGTATTTCAGACATTGTGAATTCTACTTTGTGCCCTGGATATTTTTGTATTCCTGTTAGTATTCTAGGGCTTTTTTCTGTGGTGCAGTGAAATTACTTCAGAAACAGATTCTTGTATTTATTTGTTTTTTCTGAGACAGGGTCACACTCCTGTCACCCAGGCCGGAGTGCAGTATTGCCATCTTGGCTCACTGTAGCCTCAACCTCTCCTGCTCAAGCGAAATGCCCACCTAAGCTCCCCAAGCAGCTGAGACTACAGGCACGGGCCACCATGCCTGGCTTTTTTTTTTTTTTTGTATTTTCTTGTAGAGATGGGTTTCGCCGTGTCACCCAGGCTGGTCTCAAACTCCTCAGCTCAAGCGCTCCACTTGCCTGGGCCTCCCAAAGTGCTAGGATTACAGGCATGAACCACAGCGCCTGGCCTTGCAGGTATTATTTCGAAGCTCAGTTAGGTGGGAACAGAGCAGCTGGTAGCCTACAGCTAATTTTCCCCAATACTAAGACAGTATTCTTCTGAGTATTCTACCTGGTGTCTCTTAAATTATGAAGTTTTCCAGTCTGGCCGATGAGAGCATGAACTATTCCCAAGCCTTAGAAATCTTTGGTAATTGTTCTCTCTCTTCCTTTCTGGTGGCTCTGCTCTAGGCCTTGTGTGTTTCCTCACAAGGATATGGGGATTGGTATTGAGCTGAAATTTTGAGATGAAGATGGGACACCCCCCTCCCCTTCCTGTCTGTATAGTTGTCTCTGTTTTGGTACTCTGTCCTACGAATTCTAGCTTTCTTCATTTTCCTGTATTCTTAGCTTCATCATCTCAACTTAGGGTGACCATCAGGCTCCATCTGGGTTCCCTTGCCCTGCACTGAGGCCTGGAAACTGTCTCTAGAATATAAGCCGGGACAATTGTAAAACTCTGTAGGATTTTATTTTTCTTTTTTAAGGAATCACTGTAGCACACTACAGTGATTCTTGTATTTATTTGTTTTTTTCTGAGACAGGGTCACACTCCTGTCTCAGAACTAACCGATATTTCATGTCTAAAGACTAAGTGTTATATGTTTTGTTCATTTTTAAAGCTTTTTTTTTAGGTGAAAGGGATAGCTGCTTTCTGCTACTGTATTTTGGCCAGATACGTTTCTTTTGGAAGCTGAAAATTACTGTATTACTCATTAGTTAAAGAGGAAATTACAGTGAAAATTATACAATATCTATTTTGATGAAAAACGATTAAAGCTATAGATATAAATAAAGCAGGACTTCCAGTCATAATTTATAATAATAAGCAGGACTTCCAGTCATAATTTATAATAATAAATTCACTTATTAAAAAATAAAAAATAAAATGATTATGAACACCAAGGAATTAAAAAAAGAGCAGAGTAAACTCATAGGCACTGGAAATGTAAATAATAAGGAGGAACAGGAACTAAATGAAGGGGAAGAAAGAGAGGGGGGATTAATAAAACCTAAGCTCAACATTTGAAAAGATATGTAAAAAAGAGAAACCTGGTAAGAACACCCAAGAAATAAAAGAGAAGGCATAAATATTATTTGTTAATTATTGTTGCAAATATAAAGAGCATACCTAGTAATTTAGCAGTACTTTAAAATATTATGAGCAACTTATGCTAATAAATGTGAAAGCTTCGATGCATGGATGGTAGAGTCAAGACTGGAGACTGTAGTATTCCAGAGAAGAGATTATTGTGGCCTGAACTCTAGGGCACTAGTAATAGAAACAGAGAAGTTAAAAACATACAATAGACATTTATAATTCTGTGAATGGAGGGATGGGGAGGGTTAAGGTGTTGGGTTATAGCGTTCTCCCTTGGGCAGTTGCAAGATGTTGGGTGGTATCACTACACCTAAGGTATAGCAGGGTTTTTGGGGGGATTAATTTGAGGTACATGGATGTCGGTAGCATTGTCTAGTTGGTTATATGGGTCTGAGCTTACTGAAGTCTGGGGAAATTGTCTTATAAACTTACCAGCTTGTTTTTCTTTTTGTGAACATGCCTTTAAATGTTTCCAGAAATATAAAATATCCTCTTTTTAAACCACATTAAACCCTCCCCCATATAAATATTATGTACCTGGCTAGATCTTAGTTAGATATGAGAACAAAGATCCTACTTACAGCAGTCTCTTGTAATAAACACTAAAATGTATGCTTGTAACAGGAGCCCTTAACTTTTTGGCATAGTTTCTATGTAAGAACTCAGATTTCTCTGAGTGATATGGCTGTGACTTAGATTCTGATTCTCTAAAAGTCATTGCCAGGCTTGTCTGACCCTGCTGCTAGGTAGCTAGGCAGTCTTCACTAAAATATCGCCTCAAATCCTTGCATTTAACTACTTAAGTTCCTAAAATACTTGAAAATCAGCTGTACTCATTTATGTGACTGAGGTGCTACATGTAGACTTTTGTCTTCCTCTTGGCTTGAACAAAACTCCAGGTCACCTCAAAGATGGAAATGAGATGGTTCCCATGTGTTTTTATTTTGTTAAAGAGATGTGATGTATATTGGAAATGGCCTTTCCTCTGAGGCTTTCATTCTTTGACTGGATTGAAGGCTGCTGCGCACTACCTTAAGCCTACCAGTTTTAGCATAATCCTAGCCTGACCTGCACTGAACTGGCTGTTATTAAAAACCTTGTCTGTGTCATCTGAAGTATTTACTGCCTGTCACAAGTGGTACTCTTCTTGCAGGCTTCTTAGTGACATTATAAAGTACAACTATAGCTTGAACAAGGTAAACAATGTGGCTTTTTGTTACATAGTACAACATACGTTTTCAAAGCATAGTACATTCTTTAGTTTTAATTGATAGATTGGAAATTTCATATGAGCAGGTTGATAAGTGTGATTGCATTTGTGATGTTTATGTTTCACAGAATTCTTCTTTTTTTTTTTTTTTAACGAGACAGAGTCTTGCTTTGTCTCAGGCTGGAGTGCAATGGCATGATCTCAGCTCACTGCAGCTTCCACCTCCTGGGTTCAAGCGATTCTCCTGCCTCAGCCTCCCGAGTAGCTGGAGCTATAGGTGTGCACCACCACACCTGGCTAATTTTCATATTTTTTGGTAGTGACAGGGTTTCGCCATGTTGGCCAGGCTGGTCTCGAACTCTTGACCTCAAGTGATCCACCCACCTCAGCCTCCCAAAGTGCTGGGATTATAGGCATGAGCCACCATGCCTGGCCAATTATTATCATCATTATTATTATTTTAATTATTCCTGAAACCATCAAAGGAAAGGCTTACACCATGGCTTAGTAAATTTTTGGGGCCAAATATTAACCATGCCACCAATTTCTTATCTTTTTATTTCAAATTTAATTTATAATTTTAATAAAGAATGCGTTTATTTACGTTTCAAAATGCAAAGTGCTATTTTAAAAAGTATCCCCTGAGAAGTCTTGTTTCCCACCCATCCCCATGTGTCCCTTCTCCTTAGTTCATTTTATATATTACTAACTGTATTTTTATTAATTTTTGTTAATTTCTGTTTATTCCTTTAGACTTTATGCAAAAGGCTAATTCACACTAATACTTTGCACCCTGGTTTCTTTATTTTTATTCCATGGAGCTCTCTCGTTATATCAGTCAGTATATAAAGACCTTCCTTATCTTTTTTTTTCTTTTTTTACTATATAGTATTCGTTTGTTGGTATATGCTGTAGTTAATTCAGCCAGTCCTTTTGCACTTGAATTTGTTCAGTCTTTTGCTATTACAGGCAATTTCATAGTGATTAAGCTTGTACATGTGTATTTCTTATGTATGTAGGTTTCGTGATGGTTTCGTTTCCTAGAAGGGTGTTTGCTAGGTGAAAGGGTACATGCATCTGTAATTTTGATTGATATTATTGGATTCCCTGTATATATATCTTGCATTTTGCATTTCAGCAGCAATATATGAGGGTCCTTGGAATGCCCCCCCTTTCCCTACAGCTTGACAAGTGGTTGGACTTAAATCAGATTTTGCCAATCTGATAAGAAACACTATCTCACTGTATGTTTTTTGTTTGCATTTCTGTTTTCAGCTTATCATATATTCAAGGGCCATTTGTATTTCTTTTCTTTTTCACATACTTGTCCATTTTTTCATTGGATTATCTCCTCTGTTTCTAAGAATTCTTTATATGGGTGTATTTCCGGACTTTGTATTTTGTCCTACTGGTCTGTCTGTTCATTTGCCACTCGTATACTTTTAGTTCTTGAGGCCATATAAAGTTATATTGTTAGAGCTGTTTTCTCATTGCTCTTCATTTTCAGAGTTTTCCTGGCAATTACTGCTTGTTTATTTTTCAATAAGATCTTTAGAATCAGCCTTTCTAGTTCCTGGAGGAAAAAAATTGATACTTTTATTGGGTTTGTATGAATTTTAATACCTTAAGAAGAGTTGATACCTTTATGATGTTTAGCCTCTCTAAGAATATGATTATAACTTTCTCTTCATTCAATTCTACTTTCATTTCTTTAAAGGTTTTTGAAGTTTTCTTTAAGTTTGCACATTTGTGATTAAGTGAAAATATACAAATATTTTATTTAGTTGCTATTGGAAATGAAGTCTTTATTTTTGCTGTTGTTTGTATTATAATATGTTGTATATATGAAGATTATTGATCTTTGTATATTCTTTTTATAGGTTACTATCTTACTGAATTCTCTTATGTTTGTAGTCACTAATTCTTAATATTGTTTTAAAGCACATTTTATGGAGTTGGTGAGTACTATATAGGATTTTTTTTTAGTACCAAAGTCTTGGTTGAGAGACATTACACTATCCATTTTTACTGGTTTAGATATGTAGCATGATGAACCTCAGCAAGTTTAAAAAGAATCATTTCTTTATTTTGACTTGAAATTTCAAGTTTTTAAATTGATGAAAAGTTGTCATTTATTGTGGCAGGGGTGATGTGAAATCCAGCCATTTATTGGTATGTGTTACAACTTAGCTAAGTCCAGTAATAGTCAGTACATACTACTAAATGATTCAAAAGCAAATGGTCTTTTAGATCAAGTAATAGATCTCTTAAATTGAGATGTATTTACCTTAGATAGTAAGAATGACTCTTTGGTCTCTTATAAGAGGTGAAGAGAGATGCTGTTTCTGGGCTAGTATTTTTGCTAAAATTGTTTTATGAAAAACTTTCATAAGTTAAAAATTTGGGGCTTGAAGTTAAAGCACGTTGTCTTGAGTAAAAGATATTGATAGAAGTTCAGAAATGTAAACTGAATTGTCTTTTATCTTATTTTACCTAAGTGGACTATGGAATATTAAGCTATTGGTATACAAATACTTGTAGGCCGGGTGCAGTGGCTCACCTATAATCCCAACACTTCATGAGGTCGAGGTGGGAGGATCACTTGAGGTCAGGAGTTTGAGACCAGCCTGGGCAACATCGTGAGACCCCATTTCTACATTAAAAAATTTAAAAATTAGCCAGGTGTGGTGGTGCATGCCTGTAGTTCCAACTGCTCCAGAGTCCGAGGCAGGAAGATTGTTTGAGCCCAGGAGTTAAGAGGCTGCAGTGAGCTATGATGATGCCACTACATTCCAGCTGGTGCAACAGAGTGAGATCTTGTCTCAAAACAAACAGACAAACAAAAAACCCCAAAAACCAAACCTGTATTTCCCTTCCCCTTTTCCTGATATTTTAATATTTAAGTATACATATATTCTACATAATGAACACTGTATCTATCATCCTGAACTTTTTAACAGCTCTAGTCTTTTGTATAGTGAAGCTTTCAGGCTTTAAATAAAGTATACATATCAAAATATTTTGAAGAGTAATTGAAATCTCAGTTTCTCCCCCTCCTTTTAACTAAACAGATGGAAAGAATTATTTGATAGTGTTTTCCAGAGCCCTTTATAATGTAGCATATTTGAGTGTCTGATTCTTTGAATAATGAGTGTGAGAAAATTGAAAATTGAAATGTAGAGGGCTATAGTAGGTTTTAGTAAACAAAGTTTTGTTATGTCACAGTAAATGGTAATGGATAAATAGGATAACAGGAGTGTCTTATATTTGGGAAATTACATTCATCCCAAAAGAACAAAAGCAGTAAGCAGGAAGACAAATTAGCTAACCCTAATAGTGAGAAAGGGAGCTGATGGTTTAGCCTCATGAGGTCAAATTATGTAATTTCTCTATTGTATAACAGAAGAGTTTCAGAAGCATTCCATTTTCTTTTTCAGATTAAAAAGCCAGCATTATCAGATAGTGGAAAAGCTTATTAATACTTGCTGTGTAGCCTGAATAAAACCATTATTTTAAAAATGTGTGTGTGTGTGTGTGTGTGTGTGTGTGTGTGTGTGTGTGTGTACGTGCATGTAGGTTGTTTGGTAAAATCCACTTTTTATGTACTTACTTAGATTTGTCAGCAGCAAGCTATGTTGCTAAATTTCTTTGGTAATTTTTATACAACAGAGCCCTTTGTAGGTGGGTTTATTGCACATTACAATATTAGTACTTCATTATGTGTTGGTGTTATTTCTTGAGTGGGAACAATGACATCCATCTCTTTTTTTTAAGTAAACTGGATATTAGAATGCTGGAAGGTTGTTTAATTTCATCAGTGTATATCTGAACTAGTATTTTATCTGGTCTTAAAAATAATTGCTGTCATAGTGGAATCATTCTTTTGTTCCATTTTTGTTTCAGATGTTAAGAGTTACATTGTGATTTTCCTATTTCTGGAAGAATAATTAGAGTCTGATGGATTCAAATTCCTTCTGATGCACAGGAAAGCCCCTTTCCAGGCCAGTCTCAAGAAACTTTGGGAGGAGGATATAGCACTGACAAAGGGTGATAGAAACTAGTTATTATCAAAGATCTAGTTGCTGCCAGGCCTTTTTCTGTTTAGTCGTATCCTTGGCATCATAACCACATTCTGCCTATCTTATTCCCTGAAGTTGCCCTCTTCGTTTCTCCATAATCTGGTGTTACATTTCTTTCTCCTGTCCGTCTGGCCAAGCTGTTTTATAACTTATTTGTGAATATGCTGTTTTGATACTTGGCTGACTGAGTGAGCTCAGGTCCGTCTCTGTGGAGAGGAATGGCCCTCCTCCACTATCACCCCTTCCTTTGAGGACTGTTCTAGACACCTCTGGATTAAAAGCACAACAGAAAACATAGCTATTTATTCTTGGAAATAATTACCTAAGCAAAAAATAATGTGGCTCTTGTGAGTTTTTGTTCTGGAGAACCACAATCTAGAAAACCTGGGATAAAGTAGAATTTTTAACCATTTCTCTCCATTCCCATTAAATGACCTTAGTTCAAGCTGTCCTCATTTCAGGCTTGCTGTAGTGCAACGTGTCCTTAGAAGTTGTTCTGCCTTTCCCTGGCTCCTCCTTTATGTTTCTCCCAAGATTACTATAATGCAATTGAAGTAAATGTCCAGCAGTAACAGAAGCAAATGAGATGTTGTTGAAGGGTATTGGGAACAGGTGAAAAGTGAAAACAGTGGTATTCATATTGGCCATTCTCTCGTAGTAGGCAGATTTTTAGCAAGAGGAGTAATGGTAGAAAAATTTTTATAAAGTATAACAAAAGTTTCTAATATTGCTAGGTGTGCTTTGTAAGAGTAATGTTCAAAGCCTTGATGGAGCTTAGTTATAAATAAATTTAATTTACTTTGAAATTTTGTGTCATGAAAAAGCATATGTATGTCCTTCTCATTTCACTGATTTTAATGAAAGATATACAACTGACCCTTGAACAACACAGGCTTGAACTTGAACTACACATGTCCACATATGCAGATTTTTTTAAACCAAACTCAGTATTTGTGTAATGTGAAACCCATATATATATGGCTGACTTTTCATATACACAGGTTCTGCAGGGGCTGCTATGGGACTTGAGCAAGTGTGGATTTTGGTACACTCAAGGGTCCTGGAACCAGTCTCCTGCATAAAAGGTCAATTGCAGATCCAGCCCTCAAATAATAGGCACGAATTCTAGAAATTGGTTCATTCACCCCAGATTTAAACATAAGTGATCTTAAAAAATGAAGTTTGTTGCTCGCTTTGGGAGCACATATACTAAAATTGGAGTGATACAGAGAAGATTAGCATGGGCCCTGCGCAAAAAATATTTTAAAAAATTAAAATTTTTAAAAATGAAGTTTGCTATACATAGCTTTTTTAAAAAAATGGATGGATTGTAATGACTACAGGTAAAAACGGGATTCTGAAATGGATAGGTTCTAAGTTTTATGACTGATACATTTGAAAAGTATATTCTCTTGTAAGATGGAAATTATCTTAAGTAAAAGGCTTCTAAGGAGATAGATTTTATTGGGTAGAATATGTTGTGTTTTTATAATATACTTAATCAGGACTACCATCAGCTGTGTAAACATTCTGTTTATTTTACACATTTGCCACCAGTTTGTACATTTTTGTGTTTCATTCTCTACATTCACAGGTGAAGTCCTCAGTAATTTAATGAAAACATTTTCTAATGAGCTCACTTAATCAGTTTCTCCAACTCAAAACAAATTGGAGGTAGGGATGCTGTACACACAGTCAGTAAGAAATAACCACTAACAGCCTGATGAGAGAGAAGGAGAAAACCAAAATGCCTCAAATTAAGTAAGCAGAACAGTCCAGATTTACTTAGAGAAGTGGTTCTTAACCTTATGGACACCTGGCTTAGTCCCCTTTATGCTGGTATAATGGAATACCTGAGACTGGGTAATTTATAAAGATCAAAGATTTATTTGGCTCACAGTTTTGGAGGCTGGAAAGTCCAAGAGCATGGCGATGGCATCCAGTTAGGGTCTTTGTACTGTGTCATCCCATGGCAGAAAGTGGAAGAGTAAGGGCGAAAGATTAAGAGAGCAGAAGGGAGCCAAACTCACTTTTATAACCAACTCAGTCTCAAGATAAACAACCTACTTCCTCAGAAATGACATTAATTCATTCTCTGGCGTCATGACCCCATCACCCCACCTGCCAATACTATTACATTGGGGATTCAGTTTCCAACACATAAGCTTTGAGGGAGCCATTCAGACCATAGTGACACCTAATGGAGTCTGTAAACATTTTTCTCAGCAAGAAGTATAAAACATATATCAGTTTGTATTCAGTGTCAGGAATTCTTGGGCTCACTGAAGCCCAGCCTTGGGCCCCAGGCTAAAAACATGATTTAGTATAGGGGCAAATAGCTTTATGTGTCTAATTTAAGAGCGTCACTTTGGGATGCTTTATAGATAATTTATATAATAGGCAATATTGAGTTAGCAGAAAATGTTAAATTTTGTATCACATGCTTAATAAACATACAATGTTTCTTTTTTGAATTAAAAAATATGCATTTTTCACTTAACATTTATCCCATTATCTGGAAAACTTAGTCTTCATTCCCCAGGGATACTGGTTAGAGAAGTGATATTCTGCATTTGCATTAAATAAGCTTCACTGTAATTTTTTTTTTTTTTTTTTTTTTTTTTTTTTTTTTTTTTTTGAGTAGGAGTGTCGTTCTGTTGCCAGGCTGGAGTGGAGTGGTGCAATCTCTGCTCACTGCAACCTCCACCTCCCAGGTTCAAGTGATTCTCCTACCACAGCCTCCCGAGTAGCTGGGACTACAGGCGCGCACTACCTACCATGCCCAGCTAATGTTTGTGTTTTTAGTAGAGATGGAGTTTCACCGTGTTGGCCAGGATGGTCTCCATCTCTTGACCTCGTGATCTGCCTGCCTCGGCCTCCCAAAGTGCTAGGATTACAGATGTGAGCCACCGCGCCTGGCCCATTTTCACATTTTAATCAGTGATGTCCAGGAGACTTTTTGTACCAGCGAGATTACGAGCATCTCTTCCCAACTCCATGTGCAGAAATGCCAGGTTGGTAGGTTGTGATCTGCCTTGGTGGGAGTGTTTACACCACGAAAATGTTAGAAATCAATGCTCATTCTGCCTTCATTCCCCCAAGCTGTTTTTTTAGACATTTACCAGCACACAACTGATTTTAATTACTCATTCAGCAAACATATTTTGAGCACCTGTTGTCTTCCAGGCACTGTTCAAAGTGCCAAGGATATAGTAGTGAATAGACAGTGTTTACTTAAGTGAATGTATTTTTCTAAATCCTAAATTTTCTATTAAATTGGGGAGCTTTTAGGGGTCCTTAGTCAAATAATGGTGGGAGATGAAGAGTCAAACAAAAGTAAATGGTTTTCTTTGCCACAGAACTTTCAGAATCTTTTAATGTGCTGGTGTGCACAGTTGATCTCTAGGAGGAGAGTATAGTATGTATTATTTGTTTTTTTTTTTTTGAGACGGAGTCTTGCTCTGTCGCCCAGGCTGGAGTGCAGTGGCACAATCTCGGCTCACTGCAAACTCTGCCGCCTGGGTTCAAGCCATTCTCCTGCCTCAGCCTCCCGAGTAGCTGAGACTACAGGCACCCGCCACCATGCCCAGCTAATTTTTTTGTATTTTTTTAGTGGAGACGGGGTTTCACTGTGTTAGCCAGGATGGTCTTGATCTCCTGACCTCGTGATCCACCTGCCTTGGCCTCCCAAAGTGCTGGGATTACAGGCTTGAGCCACCGCGCCCGGCCTATAGTATGTATTATTTGTAATACTTAACCAATAACTCTTTTTTTTCCAGAATATATTTAACACGTTTCAGAAGTACTATTCTGCTGCTCCAGGCAGTCATATTGCAGATGTTAGAAATTGGTGAATAAGGTCATTACTCAAGAGACGTATGTCGGTCAGAATATGGGCAGGATTTCTGAAGACAGACTTTCCCATCATGTTTATAGGGCGATTGATTTTTAGGTTGTGGATTGAGTTACTTTATTGATGTTTTCCTGAACTATCCTGTTGTATTTTCATTTCCAGTATTTTTTTTTGTAAATTTTTATGTAAGGCACTGCTCTACTTATATGTTGTTAATCTTAGAAAAGTGCTTTTTCTTCTGATCTCCAGTTTCTGATTTGGGGACACTTAATGATATACGTACATGAATTTCTGCCACCACTTACTCCCTGTTGCTAGACTTTTTCTCAGCCCTAGGCATCCCTTCCTCCAGTGCCTCTTGCTGAAATGGGAGTCTCTTAAACCCCATTCATCTGCCATTTCACGCTTATTAGACTATGGTGTTTCTCAAGTGTGATTGATAGGCTATTGATTGAATCAGTCACTTGAGTGGTATTAAAACCATAGGTTCCTGGGGCTCACCTCAGATCTGCTGATTCAGAGTCTGCGTGGTGTGGAAGCCAAGACTCTGTGATTTAAAGCAGATCTACAAGTGGTTTGTATTGAGTTGTTTAATTTCCATGCTGAGTTGTTTAAATTTCATTTTTTGGTAGGTGTATACAGTATTTCTCAGTGTAGGTGCTACTGGCATTTTGGCCAGGATTATTGTGTGGCAATCTGAAGGCACAACAGGACTTTAAAAATCATTGGATCCTACCTACCAAATACTATTATCATCCCCAGTTATTGAGACAACCCAAAATGTAAATGTCCCTCCACATTTCCAGACACCTCCTTTCCATTTTTATGGGGTTAGTATCCTCAATTAAGAATCACTGTTATATACTACTTTCATTATTTTAGATGTTGATCGTAATAATTTAATATACATACCTAACCTAAGACCCCAAATTATTCACTAACTCTGTCCACTTCGCAAACTGTATAAAGTCTTCAGAGCAATTTAATTGTACTTCCACCTTCCTATTTCCATGGTATTTTGCTCCATATTTGAGTTCTAGTTTTTTAAAAATTGCATAGACATTATTGTTTTTTTACAGTCATCAATGTTTATCTCTACCCAAGATTGGTAGTTTATTTGATACTCCTTGCATTTTAAACTTTCTTTCTGAGTCTTTTTTGATCCTGAAATACATCCTTTAGAAGAATATGTTATTACACATCTTTTGGCGGTGAACCCTTGGTGTTTGTTAGAAAGTGTCTTTATTTTGCCCTATTTTATTGAATAATGTTTTACCTGAGAATATAATTCTAGATTGACTTAACTTTTTTTCAGCACTGCATTTTCTACAGTCTTTCTGGCTTTCTTTTTTCTCTGAAAAGTCTAATTGTTGTTCTTTTGTGGATAATCTGACTCCTTTTCTCTGAGTGCTTTTAAAGATCACTTCTTTTTCTTTAGTTTTTTTGCAGTTTCATGTAGTGTGTCTAGATGTGGATTTCTTGTTTATTTGCTCTCCTTGAGTCTGTGTCTTCTGAATCTGAGGTTTTATGTCTTTTACCCATTCTGGAAAAATTTCAGCCATGGTCTCTTGAAATATTGTTTCTCTCTTCCTTCCTTGTTTAATTAGATGTATATTTTCTTATTCTATTCTTTGTGTCTCTTAATCTCTCATTTTCTATCTCTTGCTCTCTTTGCTGCTTCAGATCTGCCATTTTGTCTAATTTTATGTCTGTGTACACCAGTTAGGTTTTTAATTTCATTTTTTATTTCTAGAAATTCTATTTTGTTCTTTTTATCCTGTCTGCCAAGTCATTTTTGTTAGCCTCTTGTTTCTGACCCATGTATTTATTTATTTCTAGTGTTAACTTTTAAAAAATCTGTCCTATGTATTTAATACCTTCTTTTATTTCTTTAAACTTTTAAAGCATACTTGATTGTAATGTTATGTATCTTTTAATTCCTAAAATTTAACTTCTGTGGATTTGATTTGGTTTTTCATACTTTTTACTGCTCTGGTGGTTTGTTTCCTTTTATGCTTGATAATTTTGTTTTAAGCTCATATCTGCCTAATAATTTTATATGGTAATTTCCTGGAGTATGGGTTGAAGATGTGTTTATCTACAGATAATTTGTTTCTCCCTCTGCCGGGTGCCTTGTGTTACCACCAACCCAGAAACAAATTTATTTCTTGACTTGAGGCTCCTGGCCCTCAAAATCAGTGTAAATTTTAATCCTATGCTCTACTGGGGACAGACTTGTGATTATGGATTTCCAGGGAAGATATTTCGATTCTAGTGAAGGCCTGATTTGAACAAATTGCCTGTTGTGGATAGAGCCCTTTTCCCCAACCTACCTGTGGGGTGTGACTCTTCAAGGGCATTGCTGGTTTTATGCAGTGGTCCCAATTTCACCTTTCACCACATCTAATAAAAATCAAAACTGAAGTCCCTAGATTCCAAGTTTAATCTAAGGTCATGGCTTGAGCTTTTGTTTACAGCTCTGATTTTATTCAGTAAATACATTTAACAGATTTTTTAAAGCTGTTTATGCTACATCTCTTTGTGCCACCTGTGAATTTCTTTGCTTGTGAGTTCAGTGCACGTAAAAGAGTGTTTGTTGTATCTTGTCTGCTATTTCTAGATATTTGTAATGGAAGGATATTTTATATCTAGTCTAACTTATTTCCAAAAGTGAAATCTTGGAAGGTGTTTACGCACATTGGGGTCTGAGCACCTTTGGGCTAGAAATGCTGCTCCTATTGCTTCTATAGTGCAAAGTTGGAATTGGTTACCTGATCTCTTATGCTTTCCCAAACTCAGTGCTACTGTTAAGTTTTATCCATATTATTAGTGTGGTCTGCCAGTTACCATTTAGAAGTGTTATTGATATGGAACAGGTCCATTTTTGAATTCCAAAATTCAGAATTAAACTTTGAAATACAAATTACTGATATGTTGGAACTGTCTGTACTCTTTTATCACTCACGGATTATTTTCCATGTCTATATCCAATTATTATCTGCTAAGTGCATTTTTTGAAAGTTAATGATAGCCTCAATCTGTTTTTAAAAATTTTTTTTTTTTATTAGGACCATGTATTCCTAGAAATGTAGATCTTTAATTATCTGGTTTTAAGAAACAAAGAGCCATTGAAGTTAACTTAAGAAAAGAGAGGCTATTGTAAAGATACATGATACATGGAACTGGAAGCTTGTCAGGAACTCAAGGCAGCTTGGAGATCTGCTCTTTTCTTATGGTCTTGTAATTTTTTCTGTCCATCTGTTGGGTTATTTGCTCTTTATTGATTGTCTCTTCATTGCATCTTTTCTATTTCTTCAAAACTTCACTTTATGCCCAAAGTCCTGCATGCTGTGACACTGGCACATAGCATGGTTTCACAGTGAGTTACATTGCATGGTGGTGCTATTTCTCAATATTTCCAGTTTCAAATATTTTAGAGTTGTGCTGTCTAATGCAGTTATCACTAGCCACGTGTGACTTTTAAAATCAAAATTGAGATTACGTATAGGATCTGTATGCTGATAACTGCAAAGCACTGATGAAAGATATCAATATCTAAATAAACAGAGACACCTGCCAGTAGTGTTCATGGATTGGAAGACTCCACATAGTAAATATGTCAGTTCTTTCCAAATTGATCTATAGATTTAATGTACTTCCAAATAAAAGTCCCAACAGCAGATTTTTTTTTTTAAACAGACAAGCTGACTCAAATTTATATGGAAAGGCAAAGGACCTTTGTTGCCAAAGCAACTTTGAAAAAGAAAAAGTTGGAGGAATCACAAAATTATTGTGATTGTAAATTTAAAATTTACTATAAAACTACAATAATCGGCCGGGCGTGATGGTGGCTCATACCTGTCATCCCAGCACTTTGGGAGGCCAAGGTGGGTAGATCACTTGAGGTCAGGAGTTGGCGATGAGCCTGGCCAACATGGCAGAACTCCATCTGTACTGAAAATACAAAAATTAGCTAGGCGTGGTGACCTGCAGTCCCACCTACTCAAGAGGCTGAGGCAGGAGAATCATTTGAACCCAGAAGGCAGAGGTTGCAGCGAGCTGAGATTGTATCACTGCACTCCAGCCTGGGCAACAGAGTGAGACTCCGTCTCAAAAAAAAAAAAAAAAAAAAAAAAAAACAACAAAAAAAATTACACTAATCAAGACTGTATAGTGTAGGTAAGAGATAAACACACAATCACTAGATCAATATAGATCAACATGGGGTCCAGAAATAGATCCACACAAATATAGCCAATTCATTTTTGACAAAGGTGGAAGTCAGTTCAATGAAAGGAAAATTGACTTTTCCACAAATGATAAGAGTTGGACATATACATGCAAAAAAATGTACCTAAACCTAAACTGTACACCTTACACAAAAATTATCTCAAAATGTATCATGAAACTAAATGTAAAAACATAAAACTTTTAGAAGAAAACACAGGAGAAAATATTTGTGACCTGGAGTTAAGCAAAAAGATCTTGGATGTGATACCAAAAGCACAATTCATAAAAGAAACTATTGATAAATTGGACTTTATCAAAAATAAAAACTTTTGCTCTGTATATTTGTTTGGCAGGGCTGCCATAACAAAATGCCACAGACTGGGTGGCTTCAACAGTAGAAATTTATTTTCTCATAGTTCTGGAGGCTGGAAGTCCAAGGCTAAGGTGCCAGCAGGGTTGGTTTCTCCTGAAGCTTCTCTCCTTGGCTTGCAGGTGGCCTCCTCCTTGGTGCATCTTCACATGGCCTTTTCACTGTGCATGTATATCTCTGGTATCTCTTCCTTTTCTTAAAGGGACATCAGTCTTGTTGGATTAGGGCCAACCCATATAACTTATTTAACCTTAATTACCTCTTCAAATGCCCTTCCTCTGAATATAGTCATGTTCTAAAGTGCTGGGGGTTGGGACTTCAACATATGAATTTGGTAGGGAGCACAATTCAATTCATAAATTCTGCAAAAAACACTGTTAACAAGAATGAAGAATAAGTTACAGACTGGAAGAAAACATTTGGCTGGGTGCAGTGGCTCATGCCTGTAATCCCAGCACTTTGGGAGGCCAAGATGGGTGGATCACCTGACGTCAGGAGTTTGAGACCAGCCTGACCAACATGGTGAAACCTCATCTCTACTAAAAATACAAAAAAATTAGCCGGGTGTGGTGGCAGTTGCTTGTAATCTTAGCTACTTGGGAGGCTGAGGCTGGAGAATCGCTTGAACCCGGGAGGCGGAGGTTGCAATGAGCCAAGATTGTGCCATTGCACCCTAGCCTGGGCGATAAGAGTGAAACTTCGTCTCAAAAAAAAAAAAAAAATTACAAATCATATATCTGACAAAGGACTCATATATAGAATATATATATATGAAGAACGCTCATAACTCAGTAAGAAAATAAATATTCCAGTCAAAACATGGATGAAAGACTGGAAAACAGTTTATCAAAGGATGGCAGGTAAGCACATGAATAGACTAAGAGCATTATTAGTCATTAAGGAAATGCAAACTAAAACCACCATGAAATAGCATTTACATACCTATTAGGATGGCTGAAATAAAAAATACAATGCCAACTCTTGGCAAGGATGTGAAGCAAGTGGAACCCCACCATGCGTTGCTTCTGGGAATGAAAAATGGTACAGTCACTCTAGAAAGTTGGGCAATTTCTTATAAGGTTAAACATATACCTACCATATGATATGACCTAGTCACACTCCTGGGTATTTATCTACCCTGTATACAAATGTGTATAGCAGCTCTTTCCGTATTTGCCAAAAACTGAAAACAACCCAGATACCCTTCAACTGGTAAATGGATGAACTGTGGTAAATCCATGCAGTGGAACCCTACTCAGCAATAAAAAGGAATAAACTAATGATATATGCAACAACTTGGTGAAAGAAGAGTCTAAAGATGTTATATAATGAATGAATTTATATGGCATTCTCAAAAAGAAAAACTGTAGTCATAGAGAACACGTTAGTGTTTCCAGGGTTTAGGGAGGATTATGACTTCCATTGGAGTTTTTGCAGTGATGGAACTTTCTTATTTCCTGATGGTGGTGGTGGTGGTGGTTACATAATCTAATATATGTGTTAAAATTACTAGAACTGTATCTTTAAAAATCCATTTTATTGTCTGGTAGTTAAAAAAATTAAAAACTCCAAATTTTAAATATTTCATTTTGTACACACGTACAATTAAACAAAATTCAGTTTTTCACTTGCACTGGCCACATTTTAAGTGATCAATAGGTACGTGTGGTATGGGGCTAATGTATTGGATATTGCAGATACAGATCATTTCCATCAATGCAGAAAGTTCTTTTGGACAATGCTGGGTTTTCTTTGTTTTGTCGCTGTTGTTGTTCTGAGATGGAGTTTTGCTCTTGTTACCCAGGCTGGAGTGCAGTGGCGCGATCTCAGCTCACTGCAACTTCTGCCTCCCGGGTTCAAGCGATTCTCCTGTCCCAGCCTCCCGAGTAGCTGGGATTACAGGCACATGCCACTGCGCCCAGCTAATTTTTGTTTTTTAGTAGAGATGGTGTTTCATCATATTGGTCAGGCTGGTCTTGAACTCCTGACCTCAGGTGATCCGCCCACCTCGGCCTCCCAAAGTGCTGAGGTTACAGGCATGAGCCACGACGCCCGGCTTGAGCCACCATGCCTGGCCAACAGTGCTGTTTTAAAGCAAGGATCAGCAAATTGTCGATAAAGGGTCAGATAGTAATACTTCAGGCTTTGTGAGCCATATGGCCTCTGTCTTAGCTACTCAACTCTGCCATTGAATTTTTTTTTTTTTTTTTTAGACTGGTCTTACTCTGTTGCCCGGGCTTGAGGACAATGGTGTGATCATAGCTCACTGCAGCCTTGATCTCTTGGGCTCAATTGATCCTCCTCCCACCTCAGCCTCTTGGGTAACTGGGACTATAGGTACATGCTACCAAGACCAAGCCCAGCTAATTTTTGTATTTTTTGTAGAGACAGGGTTTCACCATGTTTCCCAGGCAGGTCTTGAACTCCTGGACTCAAGCGATCTGCCCACTTTTGCCTCGCAAAGTGCTGGAATTACAGACATGAGCCATGTACATGTGGCTATGTACCAGTAAAACTTTTATTTACAAAAATAGACATGTTTGCTGATCCCTATTTTAGAGAATTTGCCCTGTTTCCTATTTTCATGTCAGCTCAGGGTTTATTGGTATATTAACCTTATAATTTATCATCCAAATTTAATAAATGTTTAGTTGTTTAAGAGTGAACACAGGCACTCTTATTGTACCGGTAGAATTATTAATAATTCTACCGGTACAATAGGCATAACCAGGAGTACTCTGGGTAAACCAGGGATGTATGTCACTCTGTTAGTTTTCCTATGAATTGGTTGCCCTTGTAGTGGACACATACCTAGTGACGTGATTTGGCTGTTTCCCCACCCAAATTTCATCTTTAATTGTAGTTCTCATAATCCCCACATGTTGTAGAGGAACCTGGTGGGAGGTAATTGAATCATGGCGGTGATTACCGTCTTGCTCTTCTCATGATAGTGAGTTCTCATGAGATCTGATGGTTTTATAAGGGGCTTCCCCCCTTTTGCTTGGCACTTTTCATTCCTGTTGCCACGTGAAGGAGGACATGTTTGCTTCCCCTTTTGCCTTGCTTGTAAGTTTCCTGAGGCTTCCCAACCCTGCGGAATTGTGAGTCAATTAAACCTTTTTCCTTTATAAATTACCCAGTCGCAGGCAATTCCTTAAAGCAGCATGAGAACAAACTAATACACCTAGTCTAATCAACTTTGGGAAAGCGAACATGAAACCATCCCTTCAGCAGTGAGCATGGGTTATCCATTTTCTTCTGAAAGGGAGTAGTTGTATGGGAAGTACTCTGAGGTTTGGCTGGCCTGGTACACTCAAAATAGTCTGTGTTTTCTGTCCCCAAGCCTTTGCTCATGCTTTTCGTTCTGTGCCCTTTTCCCCATCCCTTTTGTATGTTTTTCCTAATTCAGGCCATCTTTTCAAACCTCTGCATAAATGGTAACATCTTCATGCCATCATTCCTGTAATACCTTTTCAGGCTTATAAGTTGGTGGTTACATTTTCTAAAAGTCAGTAACATAGTGCTTTAAACTGGGTCGCCAAACCTGGCTGTGTATCAGCAGTACCTCAGTAGCTTAAGATACAGAATCCTGGGTCCCATTCTTAATCGCTTGACCTAGAATTCAAAATTTGTAGCAGTATTTTGTTATTGTTTTGTTTTGTATTTAAACTCTTTATATGATTTTTATATAACCGGCTAGCTGGTTCAGTATTTGGAATCTTTTGATTTAGAATGAAATTATTTGATATAAACATTGACTTTTAGAATTAGAAGGAACCTTAGAAATAGCCTATCTTCACCTTCATGTTATTAAATTGTGGGCAGAGGGGTCAGGAAGAAGACACAAGGGAAATTACTTGCTCAGATCCCATTGCTGGTTACTGGCAGAGCCAGGACTAAACGTTGTTAACTCTCACTCAGAACTTTTATTCATATTCACATCGGACATGCCCTTCTACATAGTAAGGTTTGAATACTCCAAGGGGCTCAATACATAGTAGATGATGGTCAGATGTTTTACTGATAATGACTGTTTATAACCCACTTTATATTGTACCTAGCACATTTTTTGGCTCTTAATGATTGCTGCTTGAATATGTTGTTAACCCTCAGTTCACTCTCAAGGAATGCCTTTCTGACAGTTGGAGATAATTCCACAATCTGCGTGAAATCATCTCAGAAAAATTCTTTCCAAAACTAGTTCAAATCTGAATGGCCTCTGAAAGGCTCACTGAATCAAACTAAATTCTGGTACAGCTTTGAAAGTTAGTACTTTCCAAGAGCCCCTCTAAGCCGAGATCGGTCTAGACCTGCAGGATTTTCCTCACCAGTCCACTTCCATTTTAGAAAGGTTACCCAGAACCTATGGGAGTATGTGGTGGGGGACGTGTATACTGAAATAAGGTGTGAGACCAGGGCCAGGAAAAGGCTTGTGGGAAGTGGTGGTAGCCTAAGCTGAGCTTCGAAGGATGTCTGTTAGGCCAGGGGAGGGAGCTGGAACAAAGCATGGATGGCTCTGGGGAATAGCAAGTTGTTTAGTTTGGCCAGAGGATAAAGTACAGGTTAGGGAGTGACTAGAAATATAGATGGGGGCCAGATTAAAATGTAGTATTTCACAATTTCATATCCACAGGCAAAAGAATGAAACTGAAGCCCTGTCTGACACAGTATAAAAATTCACTCAGATTATAGACGTAAATTTAAGAAAACTATAAAACTTAGAACTCTTAGAAAAAAAAAATCATAGGAAAAAAGTATTTGTGACCTTGGGTTAGGCAAATGGTTTCTTAGCTGCAACACTAAAAATACAAGAAACAAAAATTAGTTAAGTTGGACATCATCAAAATGAAAAGGTTTTGTGTTTCAAAGGATACCCATAAGAAAATGAAAGCATGTAGAATGGGAGAAAATACTTGCAAATCATGCGACTGATAAGGGATTTATATCCAGAATATATGTGAAGAACTCTTACAAGTAACAATTTAAAAAGAATTTAAAATGGACAAATAATTGAATAGACAGTTCTCCAAAGAAGATATTCAAATGGAAAATTGAAAACAGGTCCACACAAAAATGTGTACACTGATGTTTATAGCACCATTATTCATAACAGCTAAAAAGTAGAAACAACCCAAATATGGTATTTCCATACAATGGAATACTATTTGGCAGTAACACATAAATGAGTTTGAGACATGGATGAGTCTGAAAGCATTACACCAAGTGCAAGAAACCAGAGTCACAAAGGACCATGTGTTATTTGATCCCATTTACATGAAATATTTATAATAGTCAAATCCATAGAGATGGAAAGTAGATTAGTGGTTGCCAGGGATTGAGAGTCAGAGGAATATGGAGTGACTGCGAATGGGTCTGGGGTTTCTTTTTGAGGTGATGAAAGTGTTCTAAAATTAGTTAGTACAGTTACATAACTCTGAATATACTAAACACAACTGAATCATACACCATGAAAGGGTGTACTTCATGGTATGTGGATTCTATCCCAATAAAGCTGTTATAAAAAGTGCTGTATTTAGTGAAAGCTTTAAATACTCTGACAGGGAATTTGGATTTTTGTCTTTAAAGCAATGATGTGTAGCCTTGCAGAGTTATAAGTCAAGAACAGCATGATGAGAACATCATTGTGGGAGCATTTGAAGAATGGTGGTCAGATCAGTGTTGCAGCAGACTAGATCTAGCTGCTTAGAATATTTTATCCTGTTTTCTGCCCTTCACAAGTATGAACATTTTATGTTACATATTCTGAATTCAAAATTTTTAACTTTATACGTGCTAATATTTTATAATTTCTATCTTGCTCTCCTTTTTAAAAAATAAACTGCTCAAGGTGATTGAAAAAAAGAATAGCAGTTGCAGAATGTTAGAGATAATACTGACTTTTAAATTTACCTTTGTGTGTAACCTTGACTACAGTCAATTTAGAGATAGCAAAATATGACTTATTTTAGGCAGAAGACCAAGATTCTTGGTGAATCATAAAGCTTTAAAGACCCTTTATTAATAAACATGGATTTTACTAAGGAAAGGCTTAGAAGTGAAGTTTCTTAAGGACTTTCAATTGTCTGTTTCCCCTTTTTGTGAAATATCTTAATACTGCCAAATAAATTACATATTGGAAGATATTTCTAACATCATAGAAAGCAAAAGAACAGTAATCATTTTAGCTCTATGTTTTTTTCAATTAACCCTAAAAAACTGTAATTTAAAAACTGTTAGCCTTTAGGAAATTCTAGACTGATGTACCACTTGAAATAATTGTATTCATAAGTCAACCCTATAGGAAATATTGACCTTGGTAAACCACTCATCAGTAGTTAGTGTCATAATTTTTCTGTTAAATATATGCTGGTGTTAGTAAATCTATTTTTAGAAGAGTACATTGTGTACAGCAACCATTTTGGACAAACACTGTGTAACTTGTAAATAGAGAGTGTGCCCTCCTGTGGTCATTGGTAACAAAAATCTCAGCTATAATCATCCTAGCTTTCTGAGTTCACATTTGTCTGCTCTTCCATAGTAGAATCACCCATACTCTGAATTTCTTCTCAGTAAGTAAAAAACCATAGCATGATTTTTAAATGGTGGCAGTTGTCTTATTTGGAGGAGATGCTAAAGGAGAATCCTACCAGAGAAAAGATATCAAAGTGTGAGGAGAGGCAAGTAGTTGTGATGGTGCTTGAAAAGCTTTATGACTATTATACCTGAATATTTTTCAGATACTCTCTACCTCCTTTACAGAATGCTGCCAGAATGATATTCTGGTTTTATTTCTATTTCATCATTTATATATGTTTTCTTCCTAGAGAAAGGAGCTAGTATCCAGCACTGTCTATTTGAAACATCTATCCCATTTTATGGAAATTAAGTTTAATTTGAAATAAGTCTTCAAATCTCTTTTGTACTGCCTTGAGTGTTTATTAGTTATGGGGATTTTGTTTGAAGGAACAATTTTTAAATGAATTTTCCCTGCAAATTTTATTAATTTATATGAGATCTCTTAATATCTTTGTTCTTCTTAGAGTTAAATGGTTAAATTTTATATTTTCAGCAATGGCGGTGTCTCATATCTTAGATCTTTGGCTGGTATTTTTAGTGCCCTAGTATTCTTAGAAGAATTCCACTGTTAATGGTGTTACCATCTCTTGCCAGGTGATTCACTGATTTTCACCAATCCATTAATAAGAGAGTGTTGCAACTAGGAATAAATCTGGTCACATGAATGGATCTTTCTGTGATCAGGGAATGGCATGTATTGTTCTTCATTGGTGGTATGAAAATTATTTGTAGTTAACAGTTTAAAATATCAAATTGAAAGTTCTGATCCAATTATAAAATATTTTAAATTGACAAAGACTTACTGCCATTTTAATATAGTTTCTTCTTATCTATATGTGTATTATATATAATATATATTGTTATATGTACACATAAATACACATAATATAATTATGTGTACTTATATACATAATTATACAGTTGTAAATGCCAGGAATCTATAATTTGATTTTTTAAAGTGATTTTTAATATGTGGCTTACAAAAATAGGTTTTGCATTGAACTACATGTATTTGACTGTACCATCAGGTGTGTTTAAAAGGATGCAGGGGGCCTGTTTTCATAATTATATACACAATTGTGTTAGCCTTTCATATCCTAAAGCTTTTAAATGAAAAAATATAAGGCTAGTTAATTAGTTCAACTAGCCTTTGAATGAATAGCAATACAGTGTAATACTTAAAGGCTCAGACTGTGGAGTTAGACTGCCTAGGTTTGAATCCCAGCACTGTCGACTCACTGGCTGTATGACCTTGTTAAGTTCTTTTGAGTTCTATGTCCTTTAGTTTCCTCACTTGCAAAATGAGAATAATATCAGTACCTATTTTATAAGGTTGTTGTGAGGATTAAATGAATTAATATTAAAACATTTAGAATAGTGCCTGGCACATCCGTACTAACGTCTAAGTGTATATTAGCTATTAGTTTTGCCAATATTAAATTTATACATAAATGTTGAAATTTATTGTGAAGGAAAAACTATTTGTTTTGTAAATATAAATTACATTTGCATTTCTTTTAAAATATTTTTATATAACTGAAAACAGTAAGCTAAAGTGAAATTTTATACACTTTTTTATGAAAGCTTTCTTCACAATAATCCTTTTTTCCTCTTTCTTTTAGGCACGGAATGTTAACACTGGTGAATTAGCAGCAATTAAAGTAATAAAATTGGAACCAGGTAAATTGTTTGAAATTCATTTTTTCTTACTGCTAGAAAGCCATGGGATATCTTAAGGCTTATTTTAATGATGTTTGGTCAACATTCTCTTGTTTTCCCCAACATCTGGGATAAATAGAGCTGCTTGTATGCCCTTTCCTCCACTTCTTCAAGTTCTGCGTACAACACACCTTGCTCAGTTCTTCCCTGAAAAGTAACTGATAATTGGGGGAGGAAGGGGAACTCCTGAAAAGACTTTGTTCTTTCTGAACTCAGTTGAGCTAACTTGTGACAAGCTGATAGTGGTTTATTTCCAGGCTAACGTCTTGTGGTGTCAGTGTGATGTAGTGGAAAAAACAGAACTGAAATTTAGGTAGTTGTAGTTCAGTTTGTCTCCCACTCCCTTGCTCTGTGAACTTGGGCAAATAGCTTCATGTCTCTGAGTCTCAGTTTTTCTCAGGAGATCTAGCTTCCACATTCTGTATTTCATTGCTGTCCCAGCAGTTGTCTACCAAATTGAGCAGCTTATTGTAAAGCCCCTTAAGGCTACTCCGTATTTTTTGTCTGCTTCAACTATGTTCTTTGAATTCCTCCTACTTCCCTCAAAACCCACATTTTTCTTAGCTAATTACTCACTCTTTGTTTATTCTCTCTTAGAAACCCTTTCCCACTCTTTCTCCTTCCCACCATAAGCAAGTCTATAATTGTGCTAGTGTCTAGACCGAGTACCACAGCAGTTAGTGCCTTTCTGATGACTTCTTCCTTACAAGCTGATAATAAGAGTTTATTGGTGAAACGAGTTTTAGCTCCAGTATGAACAGAAATCCATTCAGAGACTTTGCAAGAGTGGAAAAACTTTTTCTGTTTAAAAAAAAAAAAAGGCCAAATAGCCAATACTTTAGACTTTGTAGGTCATGTATGGTCTCTATATTCAGTTCTCCCTCTTTCCCTATAGTTTGCTCACCCCTTATTTAGAGCATCAATAAACTTTTTAGAAGTGATATTAAAATGAAAATTTAAGGATGTGCTGATTGACTGTGATCAAACCACACATAAATAAAATGAATTAAAAAATTTTTCCAGTTATACATATTTACAGATTTTATGTAGTCGTTATATTCTAAACGTCACAAGACAAGATGTTTATCTTTTTTCTGAATCTCCTACTCTTCAATTCATAAGAAATTTAAGAAGGATATTTGAAGTTGTTGAAATATTAGCTACAAAAAGAAATTTGGCATTTAAAGCAGGGCCTTCATTTTTAATCATTAAGCAGTGACTGTGTTACTTAATGAAATGGTTCTAATGAGAAGTATTTTGTGTATACATCATTCCCTCAAGAAACCTTCTCTTTCAGGAAGCCTTGCCTGACCCTGGGTCTAATTAAGATGACTCCTGAGTGATTTGCTCTGCTGTAGCACTGACCATAGCTATATTGTCATTCTAGACTTGCCTTTCTTTGTTTCTAAGTTTTAATCAAATTTGTGCCCCCAGCACTGAGCTTAGGGCCTGGCACATAGTACTCATTCTGTACATCTTAAAATTTCCTTAAAAAATTAAAAACTTGAAAAAGCTTACTGTTCAAGTCAATTATTTTCTGTTCATGAAATGTTCAAGTTGTTGCACTGTCAGTCTTGGACACTGCCATGTGTATATTGATCAATGTAATAAAAGTAGAATATACAACTATACAAAAGGAAAAAAATAAAAATCATTCATATTCTGCCACCCAGAGAAAACAAAGGTTATCACCATAAATATGTTTCATCTATTACAGCTACCCATTTCCCCCCGCCACCAGTTATTTTGATCCCTCAATCATAAAATTCCAGCCCATAGTATTTCTGTGTATATGCCTAAAGTATAAATACTCAAAAAGTGTAATCACAAACAGGAACCCTCATACACAGCTGGTGGAAATGTAAAATGGTGCAACCACTTTGGAAAACAGTTTGTCACTTCCTTAAAGTGTTAAACATAAATTTGCCATAATGACCCAGCAATTCTACTCTTGTATATCTGCCGACACAATGATTGTCATGCACAAATGTTTATAGTAGCATTATTCACAGTATGTCTCAAAATTGGAAACAGTCTAACTGCCCATCAACTGGTGAATGAATATGTTGTGTTCATACAATTGAATACTATTCAACAATAAAAACAAGTTGCTGATAGCATGCTGTAACATAGGTGACCAAAACGTGCTAAGTGAAAGGAGCTAGACACACAAAACTGCATACTGTATGATTCCATGTGAAAGGTTCAGAAAAGGCAAATCTGTGGTGTCAGAAAGTTAATCTGGTGAGCTGGGGACGGGGTGGACTCACAATTATTGTACGTGAAGGGTCTTATGGGAATAATCTAGTGATGGTTGTACAACTTGGTAAATTTACTAAAGGCACCATTGAATTATACACTTGAAATTGCTGAACTATCCAATTTAAACATATGCCTTAATAAAATTATTAAAGATACATAACTAAAACCATTAACAACATTACAGTTCTTTATTAATAAGACCTACGCTTAGCAAATAGTTGCTACGTTGTATCTATAGGTTCCCACTTAATTTCTTTTTATCTTTTTTCCTTGCAATTTTCTGTGGAAGTAACTCGATCATTTATCCTGTAAAGTTCCCCCCCAGTCCAGATTTTGCTGATTGCCTTGCTGTAGCATCATGTAATATATTCTTTGGTGACTTGATAGATATCTCTAGAGAACTGAGTAGACTCCGGTTTTATTTGGGGTATGGAGGAGGGAACTACTTCACGAGTGGTGTTACGCTCACATTTTTCTAAGGTAGAGGGGTGTGTGTGTGTTTAAGAGACAGTGTCACTGTAGCCCAGGCTGGAGTGCAGTGGTATGATCGTGGCTCACTGCAGTCTTGATCTCCTGGGCTCATGGTATCCTTCTACCTCAGTCTCCCAAGTAGCTAGGACTGCAGGCGTATGCCATGACACCCAGCTAATTTTTATTTTTTGTAGAGACAGGGTCTCACTATATTGTCCAGTTTGCTGTTGAATACCTGGTCTCAAGCGACCTCTCACCTTGGCCTTCCAAACTGCTAGGATTACAAGCATGAGCCACTATGTCTGGCCTAAATTAGAGTTTTTGATGGCTAGTCTTCCATTTTTTGGAAACAAAAATTAAGTCTGAAATAGTCTAGTGCAACATGTTGGATTTTAAGAATTTCTGTCTAGAGTTTGTTCCTTTTTCCTTTTTTTACAGCTGATAAGCAATTTGAACCTGAAGCAAAATAAAAACTTACGCAGACCTTTTGACCAAATTGTTTAAATGTGAAGTTACTCCAAGGTGTCTGACTGTTGCTTCTCATCTTAATTATGCAGCTTTAAATTTAAAAAATTTAAAAAAATTTTTTTTATTTTTTTTTTATTTGTGATGGAGTCTTGGTCTGTTGCCCAGGCTGGAGTGCAGTGGCCCGATCTCAGCTTACTGCAACCTCTGCCTCCCAGGTTCAGGTGATTCTCCTGCCTCAGCTGCCCGAGTAGCTGGGATTACAGGGGTGCACCACCACGCCCGGCTAATTTTTGTATTTTTAGTAGAGACGGGGTTTCACTGTGTTGGGCAGGCTGGTATTGAATTCCTGACCTCAGGTGATCCACCCGCCTCTGCCTCCCAAAGTGCTGAGTTAACAAGCGTGAACCACCGAACCTGGCCTAATTTATTTTTAATTTTAATTTTAATTTTTTATTGTTTTGAGATAGAGTCTCGCTCTGTCACCCAGGCAGTGGTGTGATCTTGGCTCACTGCAACCTCTGCCTCCGGGTTCAAGCAATCTTCATGAATAGCTGGAATTACAGGCATGCACCACCATGCCTGGCTAATTTTTGTATTTTTAGTAGAGACAAGGTTTCATCATGTTGGCCAGGATGGCCTCAAACTCCTGGCATCAAGTGATCCGCCTGCCTGGGCCTCCCAAAGTACTGGGATTACAGATGTGAGCCATTTTTAATTTTCGTGGGTACATAGTAGGCATATATATTTCTGGGTTACATGAGCTATTTTGATACAGACACACAATGCATAATAATCACACCAGGGTAAATGGATATCTGTCATCTCGAGTATTTATCCTTTGTGTTTCAAACAGACCAGTTATACTCTTCTAGTTATTTTAAAATGTATGATTGGATTTTTTGTTGTTGTTGTTACTAAAGTCACCCTGTTGTGCTTGCAAATACTAGGGCTTATTCATTCTTTCTAATTTTTTGTACCAATTAACCATCTCCAAATCCCTTCTACCCCCCCACCAAGCCCTGTAAGCTTCCCAGCCTATGGTAACCATCCTTCTACTCTCTATCTCCTTAAGTTCAATTGTTTTGAGTTTTAGCTCCCACAGATAAATGAGAACATGTGATGTTTGTCTTTCTGTGCCTGGTGTATTTCACTTAACATAATGACTTCCAGTTCCACCCATGTTGTTGCAAATGGCAGGATCTCATTCCTTTTAATGGCTGAATAGTACTCCATTGTATATATGTACCACATTTCTTTATTCATTCATCTGTTGATGGACACTTAGGTTGCTTCCAAATCTTGGTTATTGTGAATAGTGCTGCAGTAAACATGGGAGTGCAGATCTCTCTTTGATATACTCATTTCCTTTCTTTTGAGTATGTATCTAGGAGTGGAATTGCATGATTGTATGGTAGTTCTATTTTTAGTTTTCGAGGAACCTCCAAACTGTTCTCCATAGTAGTTGTATTAATTTACATTCCTACTGACAGTGTAGGAGGGTTCCCTTTTCTCCACATTCTCACCAGCATTTATTGCCTATCTTTTTGATAAAAGGCATTTTGAATAAGGGGAGATAATATCTCATGGTATAGTTTTGATTTACATTTCTCTGATGATCAGTGATGTTGAGCACCTTTTCATATACCTGTTTGCCATTTTTATGTCTTTGAAGAAATGTCTGTTCAGATCTTTTGCCCATTTTTAAATTGAATTAGGGTTTTTTTCCCCAGTGGAGTTGTTTGAGCTCCTTATATAATCTGGTTGTTAATCCCTTGTCAGATGAGTAGTTTGCAGATATTTTCTGCCATTCATGGGGTTGTCTCTTCTCTTTGTTGATTATTTGTTTTGCTATGCAGAAGCTTTTTAATTTGATGTGATCCCATTTGTCCATTTTTGCTTGGTTGCTAGTGCCTGTAGGATATTGCTCAAGAAATGTTTGCCCACACCAGTGTCATGGAGATTTTCCCCAATGTTTTCTTGTAGTATTTCCATAGTTTGAGGTCTTAGATTTATGTCTTTAATCCATTTTAATTTGATTTTTGTATATGGTAAGAGGAAGGGGGTCTAGTTTCAGTCTTCTGCATGTGGATATCCAGTTTTCTCAGCACCACTTATTGAAGAGACTGTCCTTTCCCCAGTGTATGTTCTTGGTATCTTTGTTGAAAATGCATTCACTGTACATGTCTGGATTAATTTCTGGGTTCTCCATTCTGTTCACTGATCTATGTATCTGTTTTTCCAGCAGCATGCTGTTTTGGTTACCATAGCTCTGTAGTATATTTTGAAGTCAGGTAATGTGATTCCTACAGTTTCTTTTTTTTTTTCCTCAGGATAGCTTTGGCTATTTTGGGTCTTCTGTGGGTCCCTAAAAATTTTAGGATAATTTTTTCTATTTTTGTGAAGAATGTCATTCATATTTTGATAGGAATTGCATTAAATCCTTAGATTCTTTTGGATAGTATGGACATTTTAACAATATTGATTCTTCTAGTCCATGAACATGGAATATCTTTCCATTTTTTTTTTGGTGACTTCTTCAATTTCTTACATCAATGTTTTATGTTTTCATTGTAGAGATCTTTCATTTTTTTGGTTAATTCCTAGGTATTTTATTTTATTTTATTTGTAGCTATTGTAAATGGAATTTCTTTCTTGATTTCTTTTTCAGATTGTTCACTTTTGGCATACAAAAATGATACTACTTTTTGAATATTTATTTTGTGTCCTGCAGCTTTACTGAATTTATCAGTTTAATAGTTTTTTGGTGGAGTCTTTAGATTTTTCCAAATATAAGATCATATAATCTGCAAACAAGGATAATTTGACTGCTTCCTTTCCAATTTGGATGCTCGTTTATTTCTCGCTCTTGTCTGAATGCTCTACAAAAATTTAATATATAAATATATGTAATATATATTATATGTATAAAGGGATCAATTCAGCAAGAGGATGTATATAGATAGATGTGTGTGTATGTATACGTATATATATACATATATATATAGAGAGAGAGAGGATATATATGTAGTGACCTTCTTAGCTCTTCTTACAGTTTCTGTTTTGAAATCTTTTTTTTCTGATATAGCTACTCCTGTTCTTTTCTTGTTTCCATTGGCATGGAATATCTTTTTCCATCCCTTTATTTTAGTCTGTGTATCTTCATAGGTGAAATGTGTTTCTTGTAGGCAACAGATCATTGGGCCTTATTTTCTTATCCATTCAGCCACTCTGTTTTTTGATTGCAGAATTTAGTTCATTTGCGTCACATCAGTGCTCAAAAAGTTTTGGATTTTGGAGCATTGTGTATATCAGATTTTTGAATTAGGGAAATTCAACGTGTATTGGCAAAAGTTAAACATTCCACTCTTTCCTGGAGAATCTAAGTCACTCTGACATAGAGAAGCAGTCTTGATTTACACCCCAGATGGCAGAGCTTCAGGTAAGAGACTGTTCACATCCATTCTAACTTTGTTGCTTATAAGGAAAAAGAACCTTGGGTTCATTTTATAATCCAATCCTGAAGTCTGCCCCTTTACATACAGCTCTCCTTTGCTCTAAGCCTATCAAAACACCACTTCATTTAAATTTCACCTCAATTCCATTTTATTCAAAATATTACAAAAACTCTTATCTTTTCTTTTGGTGAGATGCCCTAAGATTTCTCTGGCGTGTGGTTTTCCTCATTGCAATGGGTCAGTAAACCTGAATTTGTCAGATGACGGGTTTGTTCCTGTGGTCTGTGGCTGATCCGGCTAGAACACTGCCAATTCTTGAGACTTATTTGGAAAAAAAAAATTAAAAATGGATCAAGATGAGAGCTATGGCAGAGCTTGCTAGTAGAATAGAACTTATGTATATATTCTTTGGGGCTTTATTTTCAATTTCTGATAAGGTGTTATTATATAAATAAGTTATAGATCTGGAATCTTTTCTTTTTGTGATTTAAAGTCAGAATTTAAAAGTTACTTATACTCATTTGTGGTATTGTTTGCAGCACTAGTTATTATAATATGATACAAATGCAGATAGATAACAGTGATTCATTAGGTAGCAACTCATAGGAAAAACTCTTCTAAATGGGGAAACTCATTCCTTTTCCAACACAATGAAAACTACTGAGGTTGATATACAGAGAAAATAGGGTATTATGCTTTGTTTCCGTGAGAGCAACATGCATTAAATTGTAAAGCTAAATTTTAAAAGTGCAAAAAAGTACCAATAAGACCTTATTCCACTATTTTTTCATGGACCTCCAAAGTTAAATGTTATGGAATATTCTCTCCTGCCAGCCTTTGACATTAGTTTTTTCTTTCCTGAGAGGTAGTAGAGGTGCTTTCTGCCTCCTTATCTTTCATCATAGAGTGGCGAAACATTGGGGATATGATTTATCTGGTGCCTTTTCCCATCTCCCTTGAGTGTTTTTGTGGATCCCTTGCCACCATATGCTTATTCAGTGCTGCCTTGTGTTTATTGCCATCATGAATAGAGTAGTTGTTACATCATTCATGATAATTATTCTTCAAAGGTTAATCATGGATTGCTTAGCCACTCTTAAATATATTAGAATCATACTATGACTTGAGGCTGACTGAGCTGGAGAGATTGAATATTTACACATTGAAAGGTAATAATGCTCCAAAATAAAAAAGCAACTGACAAAGGACTTTTTGTTTTGTTTATCTGCAATGTATTTCTTATTCTCAGTCCTCTGTTTATGACCAGTGATTTGGCTTGAAGGATGTTTATTTAGCACTTAATTTAGTTAGAAGGAAGATACGGAGATATGGTTCCTGCCTTCCAGTAACTTGTTATCCAATGTGAAAACTAGAATGTTTATGTAAGTAGCAGCGTAACTACGGAGAACCCATTGAGCAGAGTGTGTGTGCATATGTAGGTGGTGGTGCTGGCAGTAAGGAACGGTGATGGCTGTGACTAGAAAGACTTAATTCATGGGTCACTGAAGATCCGCCTTTGACTATTTACTCCGAAATACTCTGGGTTGGGAATATCTAGGTAGGATGCTGTGTGAAAGAATACACATAGTGCAGAGTGGCTGATATAGCCTAATTTATATTTGGTGGGTTCCATAGAAGCTGTGAGTTCCACTTCCCTTGGGATAAGGAAGTAAAACTTCAGATGAGCCTTCAAGACTGGCTAGGATTTTGCTAGTAGAATAAGAGAATGGAGGGTATTCCACATGAGGATAGTATAAAAGCAAAGGTAGTATGAAAGTACTAGGCCTGTTTGGAAGTAGTAGTTTGATTTGTCTAGAGTAGTATGCTCTATGTGAGCATGGTGGGAAATAAGAAGTGGAAAACTGATGATAGTTTATGGAAAGCCTTAAATACTAGCCCAAAGCAGCCAGGCCCAGTAGCTCACGCCTGTAATCCCAGCACTTTGGGAGGCCGAGGCGGGCAGATCAGCTGAGGTCAGGAGTTCACGATCAGCCTGGCTTGGTGGCTCGCACCTGTATTCCCAGCTACTTGAGAGGCTGAGGCAGGAGAATCACTTGAACCTGGGAGACGGAGGTTGCAGTGAGCCAAGATCACACCACTGCACTCTAGCCTGGGTGACAGAGCAAAACTGCATCTCAAAAAAAAAAAAAAAAAAAAAAAAAAAACTAGCCCAAAGGTTTAGATTTACCCTGTAAAACAGTGGGATTTCGTTTGTTTTTACAGGTTAGTAACATGGTCAGAGTATAACTGTAGGCAGATTCAGTGTACACAGGCAGATGGGAGAGAAGCCCTGCTGGTAAGAAGACATGTTACTGTTGTGACAGCCATGCTTGAGTTATGTGCAGAGGGAAGGAAGGGGTGACTGCATGAGATTTTAGGGTGGATAGAACTTAAAACGTGATTGATAGGTTACAAGGGATAAGGGAGAGGTACAATATATGTAAAAATTGAGTTTATGGGAAGAATAGGTTTGTTGTTTTGATTTTAGAAACTCATTTTCATGAGTTTTATACAGCTATGGTTTATGCCTATGTAACCTCAAGAATAGATCAGGAGCTGCTAAAAAAATTATCTTTAAATCAGATCTGGTGAGAGAACAGAAAGTTGAGAGATTAAAAACGTCTAAAATTAGAACTATTTTATTTAACTTTTTTTCTTTTTTGGGATTTTTTTTTTTCTTTTTCTTTTAGAGACAGGACCTCACCCTGTCACCCAGGCTGGAGTATAGTGATGTGATCATAGCTCACTGCAGCCCCAACTCCTGGGCTCAAGCGATCCTCCTGCCTCAGCCTCACTACTGGTTGGTATTAACAGGTGTGCATCACCACACCCAGCTAATTTTTTAGTTTTTTTTGTAGAGACTGGGTCTCGTTGTGTTGCCCAAGCTGGTCTCAAACTCCTGGCCTCAAGTGATTGTCCTGCCTTGGCCTCCCAATGTTCTGAGATTACAAACATGAGCCACTGAGTCCAGCTAAAACTATTTTAAACAATATGTCATTGTTCTTGTTGGTGGGCGTGATAAAAACAGAAAAATTTTTGCCCATTGTATTCTTCACTTCCCTTAAAATCTACACCGTGCTCTATTTTTCCTTTTTCTGTCCTTACTCCAGAAACATTTTTTGAGTCTACTATAATACTTACTTTACATATAGAAACTGTAGGGTTGCTGCCATAATTTTTAGTAGGCAGGGGGCGCGATATACTCCAGAGGATTTTCACTAGAAATTCAGTCCTGAGTTACGGGTACCTTCCTTATTTTGGGCCTTCCATCAGAACCACTCGGGTAAACCTGGCTCTCAAAAGAGCTGGATCCAGGTAAGAAAAGGAGACCAAACAGGTTCATAGGTCAGGAAGCTCAAGTTAAGCCCTCCTTCCCTGACTACCTGGACGCAATCCGTTTGCACTAGAGAATGTTTTCTCAAATATTCCTTTAAAATAAGAAAGGAGTGTAACTGGTTCTTTGGGATGAAAAAAATCTTAATTCTTTTTATGTACAAAGCACAGATATATGTATGTATATATGCATAATAAATAAACATGCAGAATATCTGTGGTATTAAAATTTCTTGGGGAGAGGCATTAGGAAAACAGAATTGGGAAACACAGCATTAGGGTAGACATTTTTTCTTTTTATCTTAAAGTTGAGGTCTCACTATGTTGCCCAGTTTGGATCAAACTCTCACCTCAGTCCCCCAAATATCTGGGACTACAGGCTTCCAACACCATGCCCAGCTCTAGAGTAAGACTTTTTTTTAGGGAGCCAGGGCCATGGTTTCTTTCTTTTTTTTTTCCTTTTCCTTTTCTTTTTTTGTTTTTTTAGATAGAGTCTCATACTGTCACCCAGGCTGGAGTGCAGTGGCACAGTGACAGCTCACTGCAGCCTCAACCACCCAGGCTCAGTCAGTCCTCCCATTTAAGCCTCCCAAGTAGCTGGGACTGCAGGCTCACACCACCATACACAGCTTATTTTTAATTTTTCTACAGATGAGGTCTCACCATGTTGCCCAGGCTAGTCTGAAACTCCTGGGCTGAAGCAGTCCACCTGCCTCAGCTTCCTAAAGTTCTGGGACTACAGGTGTGAGCCACTGTGCCTGGCTTCTTTTTTTGTTTAGATAGTTTGAGCAAGGGAATTTCTACTTGGCTTTGTGGAACCCAAGTTCAAAGGCCATTCAGTAACAATGTATGTAAATGTAAGTGATACTTATCTTAAACATTAATCAAGAACACTTACTAAAATATAGCCAAACAAATAAATAGACTCTAAGTTATTTTTATGAGGTGAAGTATTTGAAGGGTTGTTTTCTTCATTCTCATTTCTGAAAAAAATACAAATATTGCTGTTTTAATCATTTTTTCATTTGTTTTGAAATAACTAGGAATCAATAGAATTATTAGATACTTCCTTTGTATTTCTGTGTTATTGATCAGGGCTTTAATATTTCTTCAAAAATTCAAAGTTGGGTGCTGCTTCTGTGGTTTTAGAAAAGTTTTTTCTAATTTTATGTTGTAATTACTTAAGCCAATTTCTTATCTTTTTAAAGATTAGCCAGTGGGTTTCAAGATACCCTGATAATTTAATATAGTGTTTCAGAGTATTTCCTGGTACTCCAGTAGTTTGACACAGTAATTGACAACTTAAGAGAAGTTGGAATGTTAGCCATAGATTACTGTGTAAACCAAAAAATAAAGTTCCAAGGCCTCCCAACCATCTAAATGAACCCCTCCACTGGGCCAAAGGCATTCCGAAGTTACCCTGAAAAATTCAGGCCATGATGGAAGCAGAGGTGGAACTACGCCCTCTTCCCTTTCGGAATTCAGGGAAAGCTGACTGGTATTAACATCAGTACAGATCTTACATCTCAAGAGAAACATTTCGTCTGAAATTTCGTCTGAAACATTTACGTCTGAAGAGACGCCTACTACCTGGAGGTTTCATCTGCATGATAAAACCTTGGTCTCCGCAACCCCTTATCAGAACCCAGACATTCCTTTCTATTGATGATAACTTTAAACCAATTGCCAATCAGAAGATTTTAAAAATCTCCCTCTAACCTGGAAGCCACCACCTCCACCCCCACCCCACCACCCTGCTTCAAGCTGTCACACCCTTCTAGATCAAACCAATGTAAATCTTAAATGTATTTGATTGATGCCTCAGGTCTTCCTAAAATGTATAAAACTAGGCTGTACCCTGACCACCTTGGGCATATGTTCTCAGGTCTCCTGGGGACTCTTTCATGGGCCATTGGTCACTCATATTTGGCTCAGAATAAATCTCTTCAAATATTTTACAGAGTTTGACTCCTTTCATGAACAACTGAAGTACTGTTAATTTCATTTATTGTTTCTACCATATGAAATGGAGTTTAGAAATTATGTATTTTGAATGACACCACACATGAAATTAAAACTTAATTTGAAATTGACTTTAAAACACTTTTACATGTAACGTAGATGTATGTTCTCACTTCTCTGTGTTTAAAATAGAATGGAAATGGGAAGATTTGAGAGTGAAATACCCATAACAGTGGCATGAGAAACCTTGTTTATTTTTCGTAGTCTAAGCTTACATTTTTCTCTTAGCTATCGGACATTTAAAAAATTACTATGGCGTAACCCAAAAATAAAATTCTAAGCCCCCCAACCGACTGATGGAGGCTCTCCTCAGCCAAGGGCATTCCAAAGTTAACCTGAAAAACTAGTTCAGGCCATGATGTTACCATCATAATGAGACTCCGACATCCTCATTATACCCTCCTCCCTTTGGAATTCAGGCTCAGCTGACCAACATTAACATTTAAATAGAGATCTTAAGACTAGTGAACAGACTTTTTATAGCAATAAGACACAGAATTCCAGCCTGACTCTAGTATAGCATCACATGACAGATAGCAGGCCCTGAAAGAAATAGAAGTATTTTATCCCAAGTATATTTCTTTGATATATTTTGAAATGGTCCTGCAAAGCCGTCTCTTGTGGGGGAAATCTGTATTCTATAGAGGATTCATTTTTCCTTTCCAGGTCTTTTTCCTGATCCAGGAGAGAATTAACTGAGTCTGGCACTTCATAGGTCTGACAAAAGCTCTGAAGTCTGCTACCTGGAGGCTTCATCTGCATGATAAAACCTTGGTCTCTGCTACCCATTTTCTTTTTTTTTTTTTTTTGAGACAGAGTTTCTCTCTGTTGCCCAGGCTGGTGCAGGGGCACCATCCTGGCTCACTGCAAGCTCTGCCTCCTGGGTTTATGCAATTCTCCTGCTTCAGCCTCCCAAGTAGCTGGGATTATAGGCATATGCCATCACGCCTGGCTAATTTTTGTATTTTTAGTAAAGATGGAGTTTCACCATGTTGGCCAGGCTGGTCTCGTACTCCTGGCCTCAGGTGATCCACCCACCTTGGACTTCCAAAGTGCTGGCATTACAGGCGTAAGCCACCGCACCTGGCCCACCTTACACGTTTTGATTGATGTCTTATGTCTCCCTAAAATGTGTAAAACCAACCACTTTGGGCACATGTTCTCAGGATCTCTTGGAGCTGTATTACAGACCACTGGTCATTCATATTTGGCTCAAAATAAATCTCTTCAAATATTTTAGAGTTTGTCTCTTTTTATCAATGATGGTAAAAACGTCACATGATACCTATTCTGTTAACAAATTTAAATATTTAGTACAGTATTGTTAACTATAACCATTATGTTATACATTATGCTCTAGAATATTTTCATCTTGTGTGACTGAAATTCTTTACACATTGAACAGCAATTCCTAATTCTTCCTTCCCCCAGTCTCTGGCCATGACCATTCTGCTTTCTGGAGTGCAAATGTCTCTTTGAGATTCTAATTTCAGTTCTTTGGGGTATATACCCACAAGTGAGATTGCTGGATCATATTGCATTTCTATTTTTAATATTTAGAGGAACTTCTGTACTGTTTTCCATAGTGGCTACACCATTTTACATTCCCATCAACAGTGGATGGGGGTATTCATATCCTGGACAACACTTGCTATTGTCTTCTTTTTTTTTTTTTTTTAATAATGGCTATCTGAACAGGTGAGAAGTGACATTATGTTTTTGATTTGCATTTCCCTGAAGACAGTAATGTTGGGCATCTTTTGATACAGATCTGTTGGCCATTTGTATATCTTTTTTTGAGAAATTTCTGTTCAAGTCCTTAGCTCTTAAAAAAAAAAATCCCCAGTATGATTACTGTGTAAATGACAAAAATTGTATACTGTTTGTTTACAGTTTACAACATGGTATTCTGATGCATATGTATGTTGTGAAATGATCAAATCAAGCTATTTCATATATCCATCACCCGTTCAACCATAGCTCTTTTTTTTTTTTTTTTTTTTTTTTGAGACAGAGTCTCACTCTGTTGCCCAAGCTAGAGTGCAGTGGCACAGTCTTGGCTCCCTGCAACCTCCACCTCCTGGGTTCAAGCAGTTCTCCCACCTCAGTCTCCAAAGTACCTGGGATTACAGACACCTGCCACTATGCCCAGCTATTTTTTTGTATTTTTAGTGGAGTCTGGGTTTTGCCATGTTGGCCAGGCTGGTCTCAAACTCCTGACCTCAGGTGATCCACCCACCTCGGCATCCAAAACTGCTGGGATAACAGGCATGAGCCACTGCGCCGAGCCCTTTGCTCATTTTTGAATCCAGTTATTTGGTGGGTTTTGTTTTGCTGTTGCATTGTAGGAGTGCCTAGTAACCCCTCATCAGATATATGGTTTGCAAATATTTTCTTACATTCCATAGGTAGTCTTTTAATTCTGTTTCTTGTGCTGTGCGGAAGCTTTTTAGTGGTGGAATTTCAGTTGTCTGTTTTTGCTTTTGTTGCCTGTGCTTTTAATGTCATATCCAAGTAATAATTGCCAAGACTAATATTATGAATGTTTTGGCCTGTGTTTTTCTATAAGAGTTTTATAGTTTCAGGCCTTGCATTTAAGTATTTAATTAATATTCAAGTATTTAATAAATTAAAGCTGAATTTTTTGTGTATGTAGGATAACGTCCAATGTCATTCTTTTGCATGCTGCCATCCAGTTTTTCCCAGCACCTTTGTTGAATACTGTTTTATCCCATTGCATAGTCTTGGCATCCTTGTGAAAGAGGATTTGACCTTATATGCATGTGTTTATTTTGGGTTTTCTTTTCTCTATTCCGTTGGTCTATATGTCTGTCTTTATGCCAGTGCCATATTGTTTGATTGCTGTAGCTTTGTAATATGTTTTGAAACCAGGAGTGTGAGACCTCCAGCTTTTATTCTTTTTTCTCAAGATTGTTTTGGCTATTTGGCGTTCTTTGTGGTTCTCTCTAAATTTTAGGATTGTTTTTTCTATTTCTGAAAGAAAAAAGTTGCTGTTTGTTTTCCAGATTACATTGAATTTGTAGATCTCATTGGGTAGTACAAACATTTTAACAATGCTCTTTCAGTCCATAAACATGGCATGTCTTTACATTTATTTTTCTAATTAAACGTTTTGTAATTTTCAGAGTACAGGTCTTCCTCCTCCTTGGTTAAGTCTATTACTAGGTATTCTTTTTGATGCTGTTGCAATTGGGATTATTTTCTTAATTTCCTTTTCAGATTGTTGTTAGTGTATATAAATGCATTTGACTTTGTATCCTGCAACTTTGCTGAATTTGTTTATTAGTGCTAACAGTTTTTTTGTGGAATCTTTAGAGCTTTCTATATGCAATGTCATGTCATCTTCCAGCAAATATAATGTTACTTTTTCCTTTTCACTTTGGATGTCTTTTATTTCTTTTTCTTGTTTCTGGCCAAAGGACATTTAACATGATCCAGGATAAAGAATCAGAAGGATGAGAATTATTCCAGATGTATCAATTCTAAATAAGAGCTACTTATTTCAAAATAATATCTATTAGAAAACTGTTCCTTCATGTTTATTTTTTCAGGTGAATTTAAGTATAATTTTTTCAGGATTCAACTGGCATTTTTATTGGAATTACATTAATACAGTTATTAATTCATAAGGTACTTGCTGTCTTTACCATAGTAAGTTCTTCTATTCAGAAGGGAAGTGTCTTTTGTTTTTCTCAGGTCTTTTATCTCACAGAATACTTTGCTTTCTTATTTTCCTTTAGTCATCTTTATTTCTGTCTTCTACATGTGTAACATCTTCATGACTCTAATAAGCTAACATGGTTTTCCAGAAGCATCTTGACAGATGTCATTATAATGAAATAATTATTTGCAGTATCAAACAGCTGTTTAACATGAAAACTAACAACAGAGCAGATTCTGTTTTAAATGATAATTTAATAATATTAAATTAAATATTTAATATTTAAATAAAATGTAGTTTAAATAATCATTTTAAAGATTTTAAAAGCAAGTTTAAACTTTGTATGGAGCCTATGGGTTTTAAAGCTTATTCTTAGGTACACAATTTAATTTGACATATTCTAATATGTTATTGAAGGATTTTACAAAATTGTTTCTGCCTTTTTTTCAAGTGTTTGTTGTCCAGGAGCACAGTCATATATAGTAAATAATGAAAATTTTGTATTTCTACTGTTTATACCACCTTATTTTTTTTTCTTTTGGGTTTCAATTGGTTATTACCTTTAGAATAATTCATTAATTCATTTCTATTGAAAGAGTCTAATGTGCTAGGGAAACACACATATAAGTAAACATATAATATGTTAAGTGTGGTACATGGGGAAAAATAGAGTAAGGGGGCATAGAATTGTGACTATGGGTAGTTGCTATAATGTATATTATTATAATATCATATTATTACATAAAACGTGATATAATTGCTATAATGTAGAGACAAAAGGGTGTGGGAGAGAGAGGGAAAGAGAGAGAAAGAAAGAAACAGAAGAGAAACGGGAGGCAGAGACAGACAGATTTGCCTGAGATGATACAACTAGTAAGTTGTGAAACCAAGTTTCATAATTAGATATTCTGATTTCAAAGTGCATATCCTTAATAGTGACACTGTGCTAGATATGTAGACAAGGCCAGCAACAAAGTATGGACTTAATGTGACAGAAATAAGGGACCTTTTCAGGGTTCATCTTTAAGCTGTTATTGTTTTGATTGTTGATATAGTTTAGCTGTGTTCCCACCCAAATCTCATTTTGAGTCATTCCCATAATCCCCACATGTTATGGGAGGGACTTTGTGGGAGGTAATTGCATCATGGGGAGCAGTTACCCCCTGCTGCTGTTCTCGTGATAGTGAGTTAGTTCTCATGAGATCTGATGGTTTTATAAGTGGCTTTTCCCCCTTTTGCCCATACTTCTTCCACCTGCCACCATGTGAAGAAGGATGTGTTTGCTTCCCCCTCTGCCATGATTGTAAGTTTACTGAGCCCTCCCCAGCCATGCCACACTGTGAGTCAGTTAAACCCTTTTCCTTTATAAATTACCCAGTCTTTGGTAGGTCTTTATTAGCAGCACGAGAATGGACTAGTACAGTAAATTGGTACCAGGAGTGGGGTGCTGCTGTAAAGATACCTGAAAATCTGGAAGCAACTTTGGAATTGGGTAACAGGCAGAGGTTGGAACAGTTTGGAGGGCTCAGAAGAAGAAAAGAAAATGTGGAAAAGTTTGGAAGTTCCGAGAGACTTGTAGGGCTCAGAAGACAGAAAGATGTGGGAACATTTGGAACTTTCTAGAAACTTGAATGGCTTTGATCAAAATGCTGATAGTGATATGGACAATAAAGTCCAGACTGAGGTGCTGTCAGATGGAGATGAGGAACCTGTTGGGAACTAGAGCAGAAGTGACTCTCGTTAGGCTTTAGCAAAGAGAGTGGCGGCATTTTGCCCCTGCCTTAGAGATCTATGGAGCTTGGAACTTGAGAGAGATGATTAGGGTATCTGGTGGAAGAAATATCTAAGGAGCAAAGCGTTCAAGAGGAAGCAGAGCATAAAAGTTTGGAAAATTTGCAGCCCAGCAATGCGATAGAAAAGAAAACCCCATTTTCCTCAGGAGAAATTCAAACCTGCTGCAGAAATTTACATAAGTAACAAGGAGCCAAATGTTAATCACTAAGACAAGGGGAACATGTCTCCAGGGCATTTCAGAGACTTTTGCAGCAACCTCTCCCATCACAGCCCTGGAGGCTTAGGAGGAAAAAATGGTACTGTGGGCCAGGCCCAGGGCTCCCCCTGCTGTGTGCAGCCTAGGGACTTGGTGCTCTGCATCCTAGTCGCTCCAGCCGTGGCTAAAAGGGGCCAACGTATAGTTCAGGCCATTGCCTCAGAGGGTGCAAGCCCCAAGCCTGGCAGCTTCCACGTGGTATTGAGCCCACAGGTGCACAGAAACCAAGAATTGAGGTTTGAGAACCTCTGGCTAGATTTCAAAGGATATATGGAAATACCTGGATGTCCAGACAGAAGTTTGCTGCAAGGGTGGAGCCCTCATGGTTCTGCTAGGGCAGTGCAGAAGGGAAACATGGGGTTGGAGCCCCCACACAGAGTTCCCACTGCAGCACTGCCTAGTGGAACTGTGAGAAGGTGGTCCTCTGGATCTCAGAATGGTAGATCCACTGACAGCTTGTACTGTGTGCCTGGAAAAGCTGGAGACACTTAATACCAGCCTGTGAAAGCAGCCAGGAGGGGAGCTGTACCCTGTAAAGCTACAGGGGTGGAGCTGCCCAAGGCCATGGGAGTCCACCTCTTGTTATCAGCATGACCTGGATGTGAGACATGGAGTCAAAAGAGGTCATTTTGGAACTTTAAGATTTAATGACTACCCTGTTGGTAGTCATTAAACTTTAAGATTTAATGACTATCCTGTTGGATTTCAGACTTGCAAGGGGCCTGTAGTCCCTTTGTTTTGGCCAGTTTCTCCCATTGGAACACCTGTATTTACCCAATGCCTGTACCACCATTGTATCTAGAAAGTAACTCACTTGCTTTTGATTTTACAGGCCCATAGGTAGAAGAGACTTGCCTTGTCTCAGATGAGACTTTGGACTTGGACTTTTGGGTTGATGCTGGAGTGAACTAAGACTTTGGGGGACTGTTGGAAAGACATGATTGTGACTTGAAATGTGAGGATATGAGATTTGGGAGGGGCCAGGAGTGGAATGATGTAGTTTGGTTGTGTCACCACGCATGTCTCATCTTGAATTGTAGTTCCCATAATCCCCATGTGTTGTGGGAGGACCCAGTGGGAGGTAATTGAATCATGGGGGCAGTTACCCTCTGCTGCTCTACTCGTGATAGGAGGCCTATCTTTATAATGTATTTCTCATGAGCCTTGAACAAAGTTCTTTAAATCCTTTGGATTATTAATGTATTAAACTCTACTTTTTTCTTACCCAAATCTACATTTTTTATTTACCTTTAAAAATCGAGTATGTGGAATTTTTCTTTGAATTTTTTTCCCACAAAAATGTTGAATTTAATTTGACCATTCTCACAATCACATAGAGTTGACTTAATAGTACAAAATGATACACTTTGGATCAGTAGTATTTCATGGGAAAGCTGCAGTTGAAAACCTAAAGCCACTAATACATTCTATTAGAAATAAAAGGAATAATATGTAGGCAATTAATTATATAAAACATGCTAACAATTGGATGAAATTAAACCAAAAGCTGATATTCTGGATTTACAGTCATCATAGAAAGGAATTATGTGGTGTTGTAGATTGATTCAGTCAACAGTTCTTTATTGATTACATCTTTGGTACTAGGGGTACAAAGATGATGAAGACATAATCCTATCCTAGAGGACTTTGTATTCTAGTGAAGGCAAAGACATGCAGACATCAATGTAATATAATAAAAGTGCTCAATACAAAGATCACTGTAGAAGTTATGATGCTTGTAGTTATCTGTAACAGAAACCCCAGCTGAAGTGGCTTAAACAATACACAGAGTTTATTGGTCATGTACAGGTATATCTGAAAATTACAGAGACAGGTGAGGCTTGCTGTAATAGCTCAGTATGCTTCCTTTTACCTGTTTCTCCTCAATGCTTTCCACATGTTAACTTTATCCTAAGGCTGACTCCCTTTGAGGTTGTATCATGACTACTAATAACTCTCAGGGCTACCCCCAGAAAGAGAGCTTTTGTCTTCCAACCATCAAACTAAAGTCTTGGGTTCACTCTGACTAGATCAACTTTTATTGTATGCAACTCTTTCACTAGATTGACTAGTGAAAAGTATAATTTTGGGTTGAGTGAGAAACTAAAAGTCCAGAACTTCCAAAGTACCTAGTATACCTATAAAAATTGGTGTTAGTCTTATTTTGGCTTTATTATTCCTAATTTTGATTTCTTCTAATATACAGAAAATCAGGAATCCTTAATGGTGGGAAGTAAATTGATAAGATCATAGTTCAATAATTTTCCAAATTTTTGAAAGCCTAAAAATTATGTCTTTGGAGATTTGTGATTTTGTGCTCATATCAACGCAGAAATTAAGAACCCAACATAACAACTGTCTCTTCTCCATTATTTCTTTCCTTGTAACTGGGACAGTAAGGTGGATTTTGATATTGGGTTCACATGGTTCATGGTTGGTCTGTTTCAAGTCTCAATTACATTTGCAGTAGCAAAATGCCAAGGCCAGAAATGTCAGGGCTTTACCACAATGACCTTATACTTATGATTTGAGCAGTAACTGGGGAAGCCTTCTGTTTTTTACTTTGCTGCTAATTTACATTTAATCAGGCTATTCATAGTATATAATACTTTAAAAGCTGAATTAGTAATACAAAGCTACTTTTATTTCAGAGTAAGCACTTCCATTTGTTCTCTTTCTGCATAGTCTCTGGTTCACCACATTTGCATTCACTGCAGTTCTGTTTCTCTCCATGACAAGTGTTCATTCAGGAGCCACAGCATGTGACACTGCTATAGGATTGCCAGATCTTATTTTAGAGAATTTGGACAAGGAGGCAGTAGGAGAGAGATTATTTGCTAATAGTCTGACCAGGCTAAAATACAATCCCATTCTGCATTATAACACAGTTGGAACAAGGCACTCAAATACAGGATAAGCCTGTGAATGTGGGCCATCTGGTAATCCAGTACTGCTTGAGTGTAGGCCTCTCAGCTCTACAAACAGCCTGTGGAGATAAATTTGACACACTTGGTGTATAAGGGTTCCTGCCCTAACTTAAAAAAGAATTACTTCTTTGTGCTAAAATTATATTAAATGTTACTTGGAAATAAAGGAAAAAGTAATTTACATTTCCTATTGATGGATTATACGGATGATTATGTCCAAGGCATAATAATAATAGCAAATACTTGTATAAAGCATACTCCATGCCAGGCACTGTTCTAAGCATTTTACATGTATTGGTTCATTTAACCCTTACAACATTCCTATGAGATAGGCTATTATTATTTTACTGAGGATGGAATTGGCACAGAGAAGTCAAATAATTTACCCAAACTCACACAGCTTAGTGTGGAACAGAGTTAGGATTTTAATCCAGAAAGTCTGGGACCAGAGTTCATGCTTTTAAGCACTATGCTATATTTTCTCTCAAGTCAGGACTGAAATTGTCATTAAAAGTAATACCATTAACTTATTGGCTATGTTTTATTTATAACTCATTAATTATGTTATACTTATTAATAGGTATAATTATTTTATTGTGTTTTGAAATAAATGAGCATTTTGAAACTTACCTCTAAATATTCAACATGCTTGTTTTTTATTCCAGGAGAAGACTTTGCAGTTGTGCAGCAAGAAATTATTATGATGAAAGACTGTAAACACCCAAATATTGTTGCTTATTTTGGAAGCTATCTCAGGTATATTGTTTGTTTCCCTTTTGAAAAGCAATAATGATTTCATCACCTAATGCATTAAACAAAATAAAGTTAGTTTTAATACCATGTTTTGTAGTTTTTCCTCATGCTTTGAAGATAGGATATTTTCATACCAATGGAATTTTTACTTAGGACCTATGTTAATTCTGTAACCAATATTACAGTCGTATGACTTGGGAATTCTAGATGTGCTTTTAGTGAAAATGCTGGCAAGTAAAAACCTTACGGTTAGTCTTCCAGTGGTGGACTAGCGATGTAAATATGCCATTCTCTTGCCCCTTTCTTCTGGACTTAGGTCAGTGTAGAGTCAGGAGCATCTCTTCCAGCTAAGTGTTTATCAAAAACTTTTTTTTAATTTTGTGCTTCTGGTCTAAGAGTACTATATTACCTTATCTCTTTCCTTCATTGTATCCAAAGAACTAGGAACTATAATCATCTCAGTAACTTATTTTTCCATGTCCTAAAGTGAACTTAGGACTGTGAATTTAGGACTGTGAATTTCCTTTCTCTTACTTTGTTTTGGTAGCCAGACCCAAGCCAGGTTCTTAGGTTATATTGCATAGGCGATCACCTTAGGGTCAAATCTTGTTTTCCATTCACTTCTACATGCAGCTGTGAGTTGATCACTGGTGACCTAGTTGTTTTTAAGCTTCCTCCAAGGGAAGATTAGAGAATATTTTACTATTTTTTTCCTTTCTTTCTTTTGTGGGGGCGGGACAGAGTCTCACTCTGTCACCCGGGCTGGAGTGCTGTGGTGTGATCATGGCTCACTGCAGCCTTGACCTCCCTAGGCTCAGGTGATCCTCCCACCTCAGCCTCATGAATAGCTGGGACCACAGGTATGTACCACCATGCCCAGCCTTTTTTTTTTTTTTTTTTGAGGTGGAGTCTTGCTCTGTCACTAGGCTGGAGTGCAGTGGTGTGATCTCGGCTCACTGCACCTTCCACCTCCCGGGTTCAAGTGATTCCCCTGCCTCAGCCTCCTGAGTACCTGGGACTGCAGCCACGTGGCACCATGCCCAGCTAATTTTTTGTGTTTTAGTAGATGGGGTTTCATCATGTTGGCCACGATGGTCTTGATCTACTGACCTCGTGATCTGCCTGCCTCAGCCTCCCATAGTGCCGGGATTACAGGCGTGAGCCTCCGCACCTGGCCTAATTTTTGTATTTTTTATAGAGACGGGGATCTCACTATGTTGCCCAGGCTGGTCTCAAATTCCTGAGCTCAAATGATCCACCTGCCTCGGCCTCCCAAAATGCTGAAATTACAGGTGTGAGTCACCCTGCCTGGCCTTTCCTATGTATTAAGAAAACTCTTCAGTTTTTCTTCAGCATACTTTAGCAACATCCAACATACTGTAACTTATTGCAGGTTCCCATTTTCATATGATCCAGGTACAAAACACTTTTTCTCTTCTCTTTTGGGCACAACAGAAAAGACTAGGGTATTCTGCCCTGTCATCTTTCTAGCTTTTGAAAAACCAACTGGACCTGCTGTTCATGGTTGTAACCACTCTTGTACAGCTTTGATTGCCCCACCTTGGTTAAGGTAGAGGTGTGGGAGTTTTTTTGTTTTTTTGGTTTGTTTGTTTGAGACAGAGTCTCACTCTATTGCCCAGGCTGGAGTGCAGTGGCATGATCTCAGCTGACTGCAACCTCCCGGACTGGAGTGCAGTGGCGTGATATCGGCTCACTGCAACCTCCACTTTCCGGGTTCAAGAGATTCTCCTGCCTCAGCTTCCCAAGTAGCTAGGACGATAGGCACACGCCACCACACACAGCTAAATTATTTATTTATTATTATTTTTTTTTGAGATGGAATCTCACTCTGTCACCCAGGCTGGAGTGCAGTGGCGTGATCTCAGCTCACTGCAAGCTCCACCTCCCGGGTTCAAGCCATTCTCCTGCCTCACCTTCCGAGTAGCTGGGACTACAGGCGCCTGCCACCACACCCGGCTAATTTTTTTGTATTTTTAGTAGAGACGGGGTTTCACAGTGTTAGTCAGGATGATCTCGATCTCCTGACCTCGTGATCCACCCACCTCGGCCTCCCAAAATGCTGGGATTACACGCGTGAGCCACTGTGCCCGGCCTTTTTTTGTATTTTTAGTAGAGACGGTGTTTCACCATGTTAGCCAGGATGGTCTCAATCTCCTGACCTCGTGATCCACCCGTCTCGGTAATTTTTTGTTTTTAGTAGAGATGGGGTTTCACCATGTTGGTCAGGCAGGTCTCGAACTACTGACCTCAGGTGATCCACCCTCCTCGGCCTCCCAAGGTGCTGGGATTACAGGAGTGAGCCACCGCGCCCGGCCAAGGTGTGGGTTTTATAGAGACTTCAGGGAATTAACTAACCCTTTTCACATAGGGATAGGTACTACCCCCAGGTCAGTGGCTGTTACACATTTTAAATGGGTTCTTTAGCAGCCAGTTTAAAACTACTTATATGGTGAGTGAGTGAAACAGCAACCTAACACAGACAGTTTCTCCATCAGTTTGTATGTTAGGAAGCCTACTCAGCACAGGCAGTTACTGTATAAGTTCAAAGAAATATTCTCTTAAAACCATTGAAGTTCATGATACAAATAATTGATTGCTGCTAATACATGATACAAATAATTGATTGCCACTTCAAAACAATTTGTTTTACTGCTTTTGATCCTAACAAAATGACCTACCTACTAGGCTCAACTAGGAGAAGTATTACAAAGGTTTTTTTCCCCCAAGGGCAAGCTGGTCTTTAAATGAGCATTTTTTTTCACCAGGGACATTCATCTAAGAGTATCTCTCAAACATGATCTGAATCTTCCAGAACTATGGAACCATCCAAAATCTAACCTGTTATTCCAGGATAACCCCACTCATTTATGTGGCACCGTTGGTATGGTAAAATGAGCATGATCTTTTTGCCAGAGACAAATCGTATCTTTGGTAGTTAAGAGGTTAAGTTCTGGAGACAGATTGTCTGGTCTGAGACCTGGTTCTATCACTTATTAATCAATTATTTAACCAGTTTGTGCCTCTGTTTCCTCATCTATAAAACAGAGATGATAATAATATCTACATGACAGGATAGGGGTGAGTACTTCCTGGGTAACTACATGTGAAATACTAAGAATAGTGCTTAGAATGTAATAAATGCTCAATAGGTATTTGCCGCTGCTACTACTACTATTGCTGCTGCTGCTGCTGCTGCTACTACTACTACTTCTTAACTTTTTAAAAGTATCATTATTTTACTGCCTCATTTGATCTTTCAGCAACCTGGGTAGCAGTATAGCTGTGGTAGAAATTATTTCCATTTTACAAATAAGATTCTTGAGAGAATTTAACATCTAAGTTTTTTATTTTATGATTTTGCTTCATTCCAAATACAAAAAGCAAAATTACCCAGAAACCAAAGTAAAACAGACAAAAGTAGGATCATTTTTTTCAGTAAAACTATGTTCTTTTTAGTGTTGTACAATCTAATATTAAGAAACACTGATTTAAATATATTATTTTATTCTGTAAATGGGTATAGCTGATCAAAGTGGTTTGAAGGTAAATAGTATTATAATGTAGGATAGCAATTAATTTTATCTCTCTCTTGCTCTTTTCTTCTGTAGAGATTCTTCCCTTATTCCCTAATTGAAGTTCAGGCTCAGCCAAGGTTGGAGTAGGGAATCCTAATGATTAGACTTGTAGGATGTTAGAGCTGTAAGGGACTAAGAGTTGTTGTCATACAGCCCATTCTGTTGTCATACAGCCCATTCTGTTGTCATACAGCCCATTCTCGGTTATAGATGAGAAAATGAAGTGGGGGATAAATGACTTACTTAGTCTATCCAACTTCTCATTAGTGGCACTGGGATTTAATCCTGGCTTTACAGGTAGCTAGTCTGATGTCTTTTTTGGCATACTGTATTGCTTAGCCCAGAAAGGCCAGATTTAGTCTCAGAGGGAACATGATTTCTTGAATTCTTTCTCATTACTGAATGACTTTACAAAGGAGGATCTTGTTTGAAATTGATAAAAACCCCGTAAAATATATACTGTTCATTGCAACATTCTTCCTTCTATGTTGTTGCTATTACAACCTGTATAACAAATTCAGACAAAAAGTTAAGGAAACTGAGCAAATGTAGTTTGACCATTGATAAATTTCCCCCTCAGAGAATCAGATTTACCCTATGAATTTTCTTAGTAGATGACTAGCATATAATTAAGTTTCAGAAGTCCATTTTATATCAGGGTAGCTGTGCTCGCTTATGAAGAAATACTGAAACTGAGCTTCTATAAAGCAGAATACCTGGCATTCTTCTTAACAAGGCCTTTCCTACTCCACTGTTCAATATCATTAATATACCTACAATAAAAACTAGATAGACAAAGCATTAACATTTAAAAATTTTAAATAGTCCCGGTTTGGTATGTATTTGTATCTGAATATATATGTTTGTGTATTTATAAAACAACAGAATTAAATCATCATAGACTTATTCTTTACAATTCTTTTGGAGCTTAACTATTACTTCTTTTAAACTAAAGATGAGTTTAAATTAATTTCAGGTTCCTTCTAAGCATTCCTTAGCCCAGCATGTCACTTAAGAATAAGTTAAGAAAATGGAGACATTCCTCTCAAGCTTGAACTCAATAAAGCTTAGGGGGAAAAACAATAAATGCTCGTTTTTTTTTTTGTTTTTTTTTGAGACAGAGTCTGGCTCTGTCGCCCAGGCTGCAGTGCAGTGGCAGGACCTTGGCTCACTGCAACCTCCACCTCCCGAGTTCTAGAGATTCTTCTGCCTCAGCCTCCCGAGTAGCTGGGATTACGGGCGCACGCTACCACACCCAGCTAATTTTTGTATTTTTAGTAGAGACGGGGTCTCACCATATTGGCCAGGCTGGTCTTGAACTCCTGACCTTGTGAGCCACCACGCCTGGCCAACAAATGCTCCTTAAACAATAAGCCAGTAGAAGATTTGATCCATACAGTAAAAACTATTTAGAATAGATATTTTTAAACTTTTGGGCTGGGTGCGGTGGTTCATGCCTGTAATCCCAGCAATTCGGGAGGCTGAGGCAGGTGGATCATCTGAGGTCAGGAGTTTGAGATTAGCCTGGCCAACATGGCAAAACTCCCATCTCTATTAAAAATACAAAAAATTAGCTGGGCATGGTGGTGCATGCCTGTAGTCCCAGCTACTAGGGAGGCTGAAGCAGGAGAATCACTTGAACCCAAGAGGCAGAGGTTGCAGTAAGCCAAGATCACTCCACTGCACTCCAGCCTGAGTGACAGAGCGAGACTGTCTCAAAACTAAAGTAAAATAAATAAACCTTTGAAGTACAGAGTACTAGTTTAGATGAGCATACTTTACCTCATAACAACTTAAATAAGTAAATCACCACCATTTACAAAGTGTTTATACATTATTTCTTAGCATGTAGAGTGCAGTGTTGATTTCCACAGATACGAAGATATCTAAAACCTAATCCTTCCCTTTAAGGAGCTTATAATCTAACAGGAGAAGTAGGCATGAGCAAATAATCGTAACATAATATGCTAGATGCAGTAATAATTTAGAAGTAAGGCACAGAAGTGCTAAGGATGATAGACTCTCTGATTTTTGTCAATGTAGGGGAATCAGAGAAAGCTCTGTGAATGATGTAATTCCCAAATATTGGGTGTTAAAAGATTGGTAGATATTTATGTGTATAGAAAATTGGAATTTTTGGCAAAGGGAACACATGCATGAAAAACCGTGACATATTCAGGAGACAGCTACTGGTCTCACATTAGAGCCTGAGACGGAAAAGGGGGTACATAGTTACTTCTCAGTATGTGCAGGGAATGGTTCCGGAACCCCAGTGGATACCAAAACCCATGAATGCTCAAGTCCCTTATATAAAGTGGCATAGCTATGCACATCCTCCAGTTTAAAATTATCTCTAGGTGACATATGATACCTAACACAGTGTAAATGCTATGTAAATAGTGTAATACTTTATTAATTTGTGTTATTTTTATTGTTGTATTATTTTTATTTTTTCCCCTCTGAAAATTTTCAGTCTCCGGTTAGGTGAACCTGCGATTGGTTGAACCCCACAGGTGCTGGACCTGTGGCCTCCAGAGGGCCACGTGTAGTTGGAGTAGATAAGGTTGTGGAGATATGGGCAAAAATGAATCTTTTATCCCTTAATTAGGACCTAAGGGACTGAGCATACTTGCTGAAAGATTTTAACAGAGTTAGTATATTCTGTGGAGGATGGACCTAGGGTGGAGGGGATTAAAACAGGCAATTTAGTTAAACTAATTACGGTGTATTTATTACAGTAATCCAGGAAAGAGATGTTGGACTCTTGAGTTATATAAAACTGGGAAAAAAATTTTTCTAGAGCCAGAGACAGTGCTAAGAAGGGAAACAACTGGATCTTAACTCGAAATATATTTATGAATATCTTTTTGAATACTTAGAATATGAGAATAAAGATTACAGTTAAGTCACTTTATACCCAGCTACTCTTGCTTTTAAAAAGGGAACTTTCTAGTTTAGGAATATTTTACATTTACGAAAAGTTGCAAATAGTACAGAATTCTCTGTATTTCCTTCACTCAGCTTTCTCTGATGTTTACATCTTACGCAACCATGGCACACTTTTCACAACTACGATATTAACATTGGTGCGATACTATTAGCTAAACTCAGTATACTTATTTGGATTTTATCAGTTTTCTGTTAATGTCTTTCTCTTTTCTGTTTTTGAGAGGAATTAGGAATATATCTGAAAGTTGATGTTAATTTGTTACTTGTTTAAGCCAGGGTTTCTCACCTTTGGCACTATCAACACTTAAGGCCAGATACTTTTTTGTTGTGGGAAGTAGTCCTGCGCATTGTAGGATGGTTGTTAATATTAGTACCCCTGTCCTCTGTTAGTTACCAGTAGCACCCTTTCCCCCAGTTGTGACAACCAAAAATGTATCCAGGCTTTGCCAAATGTTCCTTGGGGGACTCAGTCACTCCCAGTTAAGAACCACTACTCTAAGCAAAAAAACTTTGGTGAAGTTACAGATACCTTCCTTTACCAGTATTGCTAGGATATTTTCTATAGATCATTAGTTCTGAGGGATACAAATATGTATTTTGTAAAAAAATGGGTGTATTGAAAAAATAATCTGGGTAAATAGTACATTAAACAGAATTAGAAGTTTTATTTCTTCTTTTTCTTTCTCCTCCATCTCCTCCCCCTCTCAACTTTTCCCATCCCCCTTCTCCTCTTTTTTCGCTTCCTCCACCTCTTCCCACTTTATCTTCTTTCTGGTACCCTTCATCCTTCCATTTTGTTACCTCTCCCTTCTCTTCCCTTCTCCCTCCTCTCTCTCTCCAACCGCCTTCTCACTACAGGATTTCTCAGAGCCTTTAATATACCAGTGGCCTTGCTAATTTTCAAGAAAAGACTATGTGATATTTTTAAAAACTGATTTAACTCTACAGTGGTTTCTTTCTAGAAGCATACTTCATGTAGGATTGATGTTCAGTGGCCCACCCTTTGGAAATATTATGCTGAACACTGGGGGATTATTAGGTATAATTATAGAGAAATAGATCAGCTTGTATCCCCCTGGGTACAGCATCCTTACCCCTCCTTATTAAAGGGAAAGCAGATGGTATAGGTTACCTATAAATAAATTTGGAATGCAATGATTTTTGCTTATTAGTAATTTTTAAATCAACCAAAAAAGTTTAAAATTTTTCTTCACGTTAAATAAGTTATTTATATTAAAACATCTAGCAGTTACTAAACTTTGTTTTTCTCATTGATGATTAAGGTTGAATTATTTTGCTGAATATAGTGGAATAGCCATTGCTTTGGTCAGCAAGACAACAACTCACAGTACAGTACAGGAATCAGGGGACTGCAGTGTACAGGCTAGCTACCCATCCTCTCCCAGGGAGGAAGACTCGGTGTGCCAACTTCAGGCAGATATTAGAGAGTTGCTGATCCTCAGTAGTCTTGGTCACATTTTATTTTGCTGTTTAAATTATGCTATATTTGAGAAAAATATATAAATAATTATACTTAGTTTGGTCAGTTTTAAGTCTGTGATGTGTTACAAAATGTGGGAAGATTAAAAAGTGTGTTTTAGGAATTATAAGAATTTCAGAACCATAAAATAGCTATTAGAATTTTGGTCCCTGTATGCTCTGGTAGACATCAAAATAGTTAACTTTTCCCCCTCTACTTAATTTTCTGTTTCTTATAAGATAAATAATTTTACGAAATGAGAAAAAAGAATTCTGAGGATTTGTTGAATCAGGACGTTAATACTGATACATTGAATATTTACTTCAGTGGTTAATTTTATTTCAATTCAGATACCTAGGGACAAAGATTTTATAATTGACCTGCATAAAATGGGCTGATTGACTCAAGTCCTTTCCTATTAGGCATATGGCTTAGTGAATGACCAAAAGCAAATGTAGATTTGTCATTATAAGAAAGATATTCATGGGACAGATGAAAGTCATTTCTCTAATAGACTATGACTACTCAAGCTTTTGGATAATACTAGACTTTAACTAAATAGAATATTATAAAAGTAAAGTATTTTAGGCATCTTAAAAAGTAAAGTATTACTATATAGTCGTGATTTTTTTTTTTTGCCTATAAGCTGGAAAGTCATTTTACATAGGATGAATAGAAAATTGTATATTTAAGCAAAGGGAGAAAAGAGAATAGACCAACTTCAAGTAGAAGGTAATGTCATATTGAAATATGTAAAAAGCGAGAACTCATTTCCTGCATTCATTTTCTCTAGCAAGGAAAATTGTTTTCAAACTGGAAGGGGTAGGAAAAACACTATTAAGATGGAATTGAAACACAAGATGGTGAGTAGATAATTATAGAGCAGCTAGACACCTTAAATTTTTAGAAACTTTTAGATTTATGTAAATTATATCTCATATTGAAAGTTCAGCAAATGTGATGATAGTCCATTATCAATGAGTATTGACAAACAGAAGAGGTATCAGAGATTAGAGATCAACAATGAACAGTTTGTAAATGAAGGGAGAAGTTGGTTTCTAGAAAATACAGACTATTAAAGTTGATATCACTCATCGATCACTAGCAAAGCTCTAGGTTAAATTACTAATCAGATAATTAATGACCACTTATAAGAAAGAAGTTGTGATTAACATGACTTTAGTAAGAATATATGCCTGATCAATCCCATCTCTAATTTTTTTCCTTAAAAAAGAAAAAAATTTATTTATTTATTTATACTTTCACCGAGTTCCAGGAGCAATTTAAGATGACTTAAACATCTTTAAGTTAATTTACAAGTTAATTTAAGTTATACTACACTACACTACAAGTTAATTTAAGTTACACTACACTTAAGATGACTTGTACACTACAATATAAATTATAACAAAAGGAGTAGAAAACAACTTACATTTATTGTGCTATATTCCAGGTCCTTTACTAAGCAGTTTACATGTTATTCTGTTAATTCTAAGCAGACCCCAGAACAGTCATTCAACCTGTTTTTTGTAAGCTGTGTGAAGTCCTAGTTGCTTGCATCTTAAGAACTCTAGGCTGGCATTTAACATGAAAGATTCACTTGTGGCAGATGTGAAGATATTTTAGAGCTATGGTTCTCAAAACATTTTGGTAATAGAACCCCTTTATTTTATACTCTTAAAAATTGCTGAGTACCGCAAGAGAGCTTTTGTTTTATATGAATTATATCTATTGATATTTACCATATTAGAAATTAAAGCTGAGACATTTTTAAAACTCAAGAATACAACATAAGCTCGTATTCCCGTAGCTGTCAGGGATGACGTCATTTTCACACTTCATGTAGTCTCTGGAAAACTCCATTGTACTCTCATGAGAGAAAGAGAATGTAAAGAGCAGATAATTTCTTAGTGTTATTAAAATGGTTTTGACCTTGGTGGCCCTCTGAAAATGTCTCAGGGACTCTCATGGGACCTCCAGATCACACTTTGAGAACCACTCACTCTTTTAGAGGAAGGATTCAACTAACCTAGAGAGATCAGGTTATGGAATCCTGCATTCTAGATATATCCAAATTGGAGCTTAAGCAGCATTCCAAATATTGTTGACTTGCCAGAGTCTTTATATCTCAGGCAGAGGCAGAGAAGTGCCAAATGGTAATTCTAAGTAATCTCCATAGAGTGTCTTTCATGTTTTAAAATATTTGTAATATTACTTAAGCTCATTAGTAAACCCACTAGTGCAGATTAAAATAGTTTATAAGCCAAGTTCTTACAATTGCTGCTTCTGGAGGGTGGACTCCTGATTTAGGTTCGTTCAGATGCTAACCAACTGCTTCTGGATTGTGGGGGTTGGGAGCAGGAGTGGAGAGGTGTATTTCCAATTAGGATACTTTAAAAAGTTAGCTCACTGCCCCAAGGGTGTGGATTAAACCTAATGCAATGTGTGTGATGCTTTCTTTGCCGAAGCATTTTAAAGTGATATGCTGGGAGAGCTAATAAGACACCTGTCAAAAACAAAGGGAAATGAATCAAAACTACTATTTTTTTTTAAGTATAAGATTTAACAAATAAGAAAAAAGTCCTATGCTTAGTTTCATTGAACCAGGTAGACAAATATGAAGCTGGAGAGAGAACTGGTCTGCCTTTTGTTTTATAAAGATCCAGAGGTTTTGATTAACTACAAACAGTAAACTAGCAGTTTAATGTAGTTGCTGAGAAGTTAACGATAGCTTTCAGCTAACTTAATAGAAATACAGTGATCAAATAAAGGAGATAGTGGTTACATTCCCTGGGGGATTAGAAAGACCACACATCTGCCAGTCTCAGACATCCATTCTGAAAGTTCTTAATACCAGGCCACTGGGCAGCTGGCACATATTTATATAATTTATAGCTATTGGTATTTACCATATTAGAAATTAAAACAAATTTTTATATCCGCTGTATGCTTCAATTTCATTGTTATCTGAACCACCTATGAATTGCAGATCCTGGATGGCTTCAGATTTATTTTGGGCTTCACTCTTTTTTTTTTTTTTTTTTTGAGACAGAGTCTAGCTCTGTCGCTCAGGCTGGAGTGCAGTGGAACGGTCTCTGCTCACTGCAAGCTCCGCCTCCCGGGTTCATGCCATTCTCCTGCCTCAGTCTCCCGAGTAGCTGGGACTACAGGCGCCCACCACCACGGTGCCTGGCTAATTTCTTTTTGTATTTTTAGTAGAGACGTGGTTTCACCGTGTTAGCCAGGATGGTCTCGATCTCCTGACCTCGTGATCCGCCCGCCTCGGCCTCCCAAAGTGCTGGAATTACAGGCGTGAGCCACTGCATCTGGCCCACTCTTTTTAGCATTATTTTCTAGAATCGTGATACCTTGCTACTTCATACTCTTAAGCTGGTTGACCTTTGCGCTCTGATAGCTTGTGCTTTCTTTTTGTATGCTACCTTGTCCACTACGGTCAAGTCAGCTCACCTCTTAGGTCCAGCTAATTCTGCTACTACCCAACCATATGTGACCTATGGCTGATAAAAGCATCTCTGCTTTTTTGTTTTTTTTAAGATTCAGATCTCGGTCTGTCACCCAGGCCAGAGTGTGGTAGCACTATCATAGCTCACTATAACTTCGAACTCCTGGGCTCAAATAATACGCCCCGCCCCGCCCTGCACCTTCCCCCCGACCCCCCGCACCCTGCCTCAGCCTCCTGAGTAGGTGAGACTACAGGTATGCACCACTTCTCCTGGCTAACTTTTTTTGTTTGTTTTTTAAGAGATGAGAGTCTCACTGTGTTGCCCAGGCTGGTCTCAAACTGTTGGCCTCAAGAAATCCTCTTCCCTCAGCCTCCTGTGTTACTGAGATAACAGGTGTGAGCCACTGGGCCTGGCTCAGCATCTCCACTTTTTAATGTATTGTTCATGTAACACTCAGAATCTTAGTACTTGATTTTTTGGGTGCCACATTTTAAGAGACACAAGGACCGACTAGAGATTATCTACAGGAAGGTAACTAAACTGAGAAGCTAGTAAACAAAGGATTGTTTCACAGTGTGACCCAGCCTATTCTGGGTTTATTTCCTGCTACTGTCTCTTCAGGCAGTCTTTCTTCAACTCCCACTAAATCACCCACAGTCTCCCACATGTGCATTTCTTTCAAGTTTTCATTCTTTTGCACAGGTCCCTTTCCTGTCTCTCCCTGGTAAATTTCTACTTTAATTTCAAGACCCAATTTAAATGTTTTCTCCTCCCTAAAACTTTCCGTTCATTTTCCTAGGTATTTTCATCTCTGGGTTCCCACAGTACTTTATACATGCCTGGATTATGCATTAATCAAATTATGATCTAACCCAAGTGAGCAGACTTTTTCTATAAAGGGATACATAGTAAATATTTTAGGCTTTGTGGGCTACATGTTCTCTGTCACCACGACTAAGCTCTTCTGTTCTAGCGTGAAAGCAGCCATACAGTATAGAAATAAATGAGTATGACTGTGTTCCAATGAAACTATTTATTGGCACTAAAATTTGAATTTCATACAATCATCATATGTCAAGAAATATTTTTGTTATTTTCTCAACCATTTTATTTATTAATTGTAGTTACAAGTAACAACCATTCCCAGCCATTTTAAAATAGGAAAACGATTCATAGTGGCAGAGGTGTACAAAATCAGGCAGCAGGCTAGATTTGGTCCGCTGGCCATATTTTCCTGACGTCAATCTAATTCGATATGTTTATTCTTTCAGTCACTCATGCAATCATTCATTTATGGAACAAATATTATTTGCTGGATATTCTTCTAGACACTGAGAAGGCAGTGGTAAGACAGACAGACATATATTAAGGTAGAATCTTTCTTCTGCATTAGAGCTTGCTGAGTTCAGGGATTTTCTGTCCCATCTCTGTACCATGAATGGTACATTTCCTGGTACATTTTTAAGAGGTTAAATAATGAATGACTGAACAAAGGAATGACCTATATAAATCACAGCTGATTATTTCTCCTATGACTATATGATTACAACAGCTTATAATTTGAGTATGAGAGAGAAGTGCTATCTAAAGAGAAGTGAGTGATAAATTTTAAGACTGTTTTGGGAAAATCACTGTTGAATCTAGATATGAAGCTAACATTTATATTTTGCCTGTTTTGTTGATGAGAGTGCTATCAAAGTAGTATACTTTGAGATTTATTGCCATTTGTCTGTGAAGAATCTGGGTAGATGTATAAACTTTTGGGGAGGAGAAGTTTTTAACTAAAGGGAAGTATTTTCATTATTTGGATGTGCCTGATAACCGCTTTATATCCAACAAATGGTGTATTATAAGTTTAAAACCTCAGGTTGGATTATAGTAACACATTATATTAAGTAATTCATTACTCATAAAGATTAATTAGTTATTTTAAAGATAACACATTGCATTTGTTGTTTTTCAGTGTTACAGCTTACAACCTTAAAATACTTGTTACCTCACACAGACAGTTTTAATCATGAAAATATGATACATGCTTCTTTTCTCTTTATAGGCGAGATAAGCTTTGGATTTGCATGGAGTTTTGTGGAGGTGGTTCTTTACAGGATATTTATCACGGTAAGACCAAAGTTGTATTTTTATAGGGGTTAGGTTGAATTTCTTAAAATACAGCTATTTACTATATTAAAACATCAACATTATCTTAAGGAAAGCAAGCTATGTTTTATTGTTATATTGTTTGGATATATAAAGGTATTTTAGATATAGGTGGAAGAAAGGAGGAGTCTTTGCTTTTTAAGTTGGAAAATTAAATGCATTTGAATTATTTGCTAATTCTGCAGAGGCATATTGTAGTTATTTCAAAAATTTAAACTCAGACCTGTAAAAATTCAAGGGCTTTGCTGGCTAATGCTAAGCTGGTAAAATATCCAGTGTATACATGAGTAGTGATAATACAAAGATAATTAATTTTGCTCTCATGTATTCAGGAAATATCAATTAAATGTTTATTCTCTTAGATACTGCCAGATTCCAAGGGATTCAGAAATGATTAAAACATTTTTCACTGGGATTTCAAGGAGTATATAAGAGATTTGTAAAGTAGCCTTTTCTTTTTCTTCCTTTTCTCTTTCTATTAGTGGATTATTGTCACAAACTGCAGAGTAGGCTTTTGATTAATGTAAAATAAAATAATATCTATTTAATGTCTATTTTCTGAGAAAATATTGAGGACCTTTTTTCTCATTTTTTCATAGAATTTGGGCTCCTATTTTCTAGTGTGGGGCCACTTAAGTAATTTGAGGGGTGAATTACACTAAAGCAGAGATGTAAGACTATTTGGGTCAGAATTGTACTGTTTCTATTTTACTTCATTTCACTTTATCTTCTTGGCATAGGTTTTACTTAACATAAAGATTGACATAATAGTATTTTACTGGGATTACAGTTGAAATAGGGAAAAGGAAATGATGGATTTTCTGGAATCATTTTAGAAAACTTAATAAAGAAAATAAGCTACTTACATTGGTCTTTAAAAGATAGGTAAACTCGGTAGAAAAAGGATGATGAAGGGCCGGGTGCAGTGGCTCATGCCTGTAATCCCAGCACTTTGGGAGGCTGAGGCGGGCAGATCACCTGAGTTCAGGAGTTCAAGACTGGCCTGGCCAACATGGTGAAATCCCATCTCTACCAAAATTAGCTGGGCATGATGGTGGGTGCTTGTAATCCTAGCTACTCCAAAGGCTGCGGCGGGAGAATTGCTTGAACCTAGGAGGCGGAGGTTGCAGTGAGCCGAGATTGCACCGTTGGACTACAGCCTGGGCAACAGAACGAGACTCTGTCTCAAAATAATAATAATAATAATAATACTAAAAAGACAAAGAAGTGCATTTTCAGAGATGAAGCCTTGGCACAGTAACATGAAGGTGTGACTCATGTGTGATCACTCTTGTTGGTGTGGGTGTGGGGTCGAATAGGGAGAGCCTTGAAGACCAGGTGAAAGAGTATGAGAAGGTTTCTGCTTTATGAAAAGTTACTTTTTAAGGATACTTTTAATTAAGTATAGTTGTTCTTCGATAAATATTTGAGAAACTTTTCTTTATTATTTGTGGCATTTTGATTTCAAAGATTCAGTGAAAATGAAGAGATATCTGGCATTATTTTACATTACAAAACAGTATTTCTAGAAGCTTGTAATTTCTATGTTAGAAATTCAAATGGCTATTCCACTTTTTTTTGGTTGGAATTTGGGTGAATTTCTCTATTATTGATTTCCTTACTAATTGGTTTAATTTCCCTTTTCCTAATTTTTTTTTTTTTTTTAAACGGAGTCTTGCTCTGTTGCGCAGGCTGGAGTGCATTGGCGCAGTCTCGGCTCACTGCAACCTCCACCTCCCGGGTTCAAGTGATTCTCCTGCCTCAGCCTCCTGAGTAGCTGGGACTACAGGTTCCTGCCACCACACCGGCTAATTTTTATATTTTTAGTAGAGATGGAGTTTCACCATATTGGCCAGGCTGGTCTCGAACTCCTGACCTTGTGATCCGCCCACCTCAGCTTCCCAAAGTGCTAGGATTACAGGCATGAGCTACCACGCCCGGCCTCCTGAAGTTTTTTCAGTGATATTTTAGTGGTAAACTTCCTCAGTGTTTGACCCTCACTATTAGTTGATTATTTAAGTGGGTATAGATAGGTATTTTCTAGGTTGACAGGTATTTTCTTTCAGCATTTTGAAGAAGGTGGGCCATTGTCTTTTAGCTTCTATAGTTATTAGAACCTTCTGTCAGTCTAATTATTGATCCTTTGCAGGTAATCTGTTCTTATCTCTAATTGCTTTTTGTCTTTTTCTCTTAATTTCTGGTGCCTAAGAATGGGTTTATTTTTACTTTTTCTGCTTGGGACTTAACAGGCTTACCTCTGTGAATTTTGCTCTTTTATCACATCTGGACAATTATCAATTATTATCTCTTCAAATATTTTCTCCCCCAATCTGCGATCTCTCCTTTAGAATCTTAGTTAGATGTACAGTAGGTCTTCATGTCTCTTCACCTCAATTTCCTATTTACCAGTTTTTTATCCTTCAGGAGAGCCTGGAGATACTCATATCTCTCTTCCAGTTTATTGATTTTACAGCTGTATTAGAACATCCATTAGATTTTATTTTTGGTTACCATATATTTTCATGTCTAGAAATTATTTGGTTCTATTTTATATCTCCCTCCATTATTTTTTCCTTTGTGTCTTATTCTTACAGTTTTCATTCCTTCTTTTACATCTTTAGTTTTTAAGGCATACCTTTTTTTAGTCATTCTCAGATTGTTTAGTGATTTCATCATATATCCATATGATTGGTCTTAGGTGTCTGATTCTGCTTTCTTCATTAAGAAGCAAGACCAGTTTCGTTACAGAAATAGGTTGTCATGATTCTTACCATTCCATTTTAACCTAACTGGTAAAAGTAACAAAGTAATATGAATTCGTCAATACTGATTTATTTATACTGGTCAGCAACTGGCTCAGTGGAAAAAAATGGCAGTTTTCAGGTACCCTGGATGTTCTCATATATGAATATTGGGGATTCATATGCTTATGCAGAACCCCAAATCCTATCTTTCTCTGTGTTCACTCTTTTGGCTGTACCCATGTTTTCACCAAATAACCTTTTCGTGGCAATGTGTAATAATCTTTGGCTAGTCTATGGTGTTGTATACTTGCACGGTCATGTAGAACACGTACCTCCATTTCTTTCTATGTGTCTCTCTCTTCTGCCTCTTCTTTATCACATTGTCATTATATAGAGAGAGTATTATATCCTGGAATAATTTATTTAATGAAGGGGAAGTTCTTTTAATAATCCTAGTGCTTGCAAGGTTTCCCCTTTAACTTTTATTTACTTTTACTTTGAAGAACTAACAGTAGAACCTTTTATTGTTCCAACATAATAGGATTTTTTTCTATTTTCCGTTGAGCTTTTTGTGTTTGTTTATTTAATATTGTTCTTTAACAACTTTCCACAACCCGTTATATCTTTATGGTTAATTATTTTCTCACTTATTTTATAATTTTGGATTTTGAGATCATTTTTAGTGAGGTTTTTCAGTGGGAATTCTATGTGGCATTTGAAGATGTGTCCTTCCAGAGTTTTGTTTTTGTTTTTTGGGTTGTTGTTGTTGTTTTTCTGGGATCCTGGTGACCTCATTGTTTCCAATATATATTTGAATGCTCAACCTGAGTAAGGAGGCCTATGGTGACAAATTCTAAGAGGAGGCATGTTTCCTCCATCCCTATGACAGCCAAAATCCCTAGTTATCGTCGTGCTTGTCTACACCTTTAATGAGGATGTAGCCCTCTGAGACTTCTGGTTTTATGTGGGTGTTTGTTTTAGCTCTTCTGCATACCTAGGGCCTTGTCTTCTGTACCCATGTAGAGGATAATGCTAAAGCCCTAGCTTACCAGGATTAACCTTCCCCTAAGAGACAGCTAGAATATTCTTTCACAGTTTTACCTTCTGTTTTTCATTTGTCTCCTGGGAAAGTATCTTACTGTTTGTAAAGTTAGCTAGTAATTGAAAAGGTTATTTCTGAAAAAAAAATTGTCTTTCACTTCTAAGTGTTATTTTCAGGGTTTTCAGATTTTCTTATTTATCATATTATAGAAACAGAAATCTCAAGGAGGTTTATCTTACTGAATGTGTGTGGGCTTGGAAGCCACAGAAATAAGTTACATGGTTTATCCATAGACATTTAAACCCAACCCTGTCCTTAAAATAATCTAATTGGAATACATTTCTCTCTTTCATAATTGTAAAATACCACAAGTACTCCAAACTAAACATGTTTACAAATCTGTTAAGTTTGTGTAAATGTGAGTTTACTATCTAGCCAAGGTTTTTATCTTTGGAATTTAATTCAATTTCTAGAATAGTCTCTCCCACTTTTTATTCTAAAGTGATTTAATAGTGAAAAAGAAAACTATTTTTGTGTACAGATGCTCTGTTTGTGCTGCTATAACAAAATGCCTGAGACTGAGTAATTTATAAACAACAGAAATTTATTTCTCACACTTCTGGAGGCTGGGAATTGCAAGATCAAGGTGCCAACAGGTTTGGTGTCTGGCAAAGACCCATTTCTCATAGAGTGCACACACACTGTGTCCTCACATGGCAGAAGAGATGGAAGGGCAAAAAAGAGTAGACACTGCTTGAAGTCTCTTTTATTAAGAGTTTTAATCTCATTCACAAGGGAGGAGCACTCATGACCTAATCTCCTCCTCAGTGTCCTGCCTCTTTGAGATTAAGTTTCAACGTGAGTTCTGGAGGGACTTAGCAGATGCATACACAGGAAATATTACTTATAAGATTAAGACCTATATATTGATGTAAAGGTGTTCATCATAAGTGAAAAGAGTAGGTTTCAGAATTGTATGATTCCACTTATGTAAAGTTTCTGAGATACATATAGTTTATAAAATGTCCGTTTAAAATAGTCTGGTAGGTTATAGACCAAACTATTGGTATTGCTTACTGTTGAGTAACATTTTGGATAAAGAAGAGACCTTTAATTTCCAAACTTTTCGATTGATTGGAACTTTAGAGTGAACATGTATTAATTTTATAGCTATCTGGCTAATATTTTTATAAGAAGTATTGATTTAAAACTAGTCATAATACATGTTCTATATCAACTAAAAAGCTTTAATAAAAGCCAGCTAAACCTGTTGGACATCGTTTCTTTTGATGTTTAAGAGATGATATTGATGAATGAGATATAAAAATGAGAATATAATTAATTTCAGTGACTACTTTAGACATTCATTCATTCCATAAATATTTATCAGGCTGCTTTTCTGTGCCAGGCACTGTTCTGCACACTGGAGATACAACAATGAGCAAATCAGATTTTTAAAAAGCAAAAAATTGGCTGGGCACAATGGCTCACACCTGTAATTCCAGCACTTCAGGAGGCTGAGGCAGGAAGATTGCTTGAGCCCAGAAATTCAAGACCAGCCTGGGCAAGATAATGAGACCCCATCTCTGCAAAAAATGAAAAATAAACTAGCCAGGTGTGGTGGCATGCACCTATGCCCCCAGCCACTCAAGAGGCTGAGGTGGGAGGATCACGAGCCCAGGAGGTCGAGGCTGCAGTGAGCTGTGATTGCACTACACTCCAGCCTGGGCGACATAATGAGACCCTGTCTCAAAAAAAAAAAAAAAAAAAAAACTGGAGCCAGGCACAGTAGGACGGTAATTCATGCCTGTAGTCCTAGCTTACATTTCAGTAGAATTGTTTAGGGATATTAAGTCTGTTGCTTAAACTTGTAAAACTTTATTATATATTGAAAAACATGCATTGACTAATTTTATGAGTATTAATTGTCTTCTTTTACAGTAACTGGACCTCTGTCAGAACTGCAAATTGCATATGTTAGCAGAGAAACACTGCAGGTAAATCAAGTGCTAATTCAAAAATAACATTTTTCATTAAACTAAGTCTTTACTTATTGTGCATTACCTGTTCAGCAAAGTAAGAACTAAATATTTTAGTTTGGTAAACTCTTAAAATGAGTTTTAATACATTTGAAAATTGTGTAATGAACTCAAATTATATTTACAAATAAACACTTTAAAGCGTAAATGTGATGATATAACCTAAAATTTAAGCACTATGCATCTGTTATTGTATATTTTCCTCTTAATACCAAAGAAAGGCTGGAAAATTAAGCACTATCATGGGAATTCAAACACTCTGATACTAATTAGGTATATACTTTTAAAAAGTTATTTCAAACTATTTGTAGAATTCACTGAAAATTTTCTTAGAAAAATTAGTCATTTTCTTGATCTTTTTTTGGGACATCTCATTAAAATATGTTAATGATTAGTACTAGATCTCCTGTAAAGATTAAATAAAATACACAGAATACTACCCATTTGATTACATAAAATCCCAAAGAGTGCTCTTTGATAAAATCTTGTTTATTTTTCTGTTTTTTGAAACTCCAGGGATTATATTATCTTCACAGTAAAGGAAAAATGCACAGAGATATAAAGGTATACATTATATTTTTAACATAATAACCCTCTCTTCATTTTTAAATACTCTGATCAAATTGTTTTGAGCAAAATTGTTTTATTTGATAAATGCATCTGAAATGTTACCATAATAAAAATGAGTGATACTTTTAATAGTTTAATTTTTTATAGCAGCTTTATTGAGGCACAATTCACATACCATAAAATTCACCCTTTTAAAGTATATCATTCAGTAGATTAATGTTTTAATAACTCATTTTAGCTTCTTTGTAGTTATTGATTAGTAAAATGCAGAGTAAGCTTATAGCTTTCATCAAGTTATAGTTTTTAGTAAGTTTTATGCTTTGACTATTTCAGTGAGCTTTTGCAGTCTGAAGTCTAAGTCTTAGTAATGCATCAAAATGGATAAATTGACCTTTGACACTTTCTCATAGTCTTTTTTCTTTTCTTTTTTTTTTTTTTTTGAGATGGAGTCTCGCTCTGTTGCCCAGGCTAGAGTGCAGTGGCACGATGTTGGCTCACTGCAGCCTCCCCTCCCGGGTTCAAGTGATTCCCCTGCCTCAGCCTCCCGAGTAGCTGGGATTACAGCCACCTGCCACCATGCTTGGCTAATTTTCATATTTTTAGTAAAGACAGGATTTCACCATGTTGGCCAGGCTGGTCTCGATCTCCTGACCTCAGGTGATCATCCCACCTCGGCCTCCTAAAAGTGCCAGGATTACAGACGTGAGCCACTGTGTCCTGCCTTCTCATAGTCTTTTATTTATTTAGCTGGCAAAGGAGAGCAGGTGCTCTGAATGTGCTGGGGTTAGCCCAGTGGTACAGCATGTGCTCTGGTAGGAATCCTTAGCATATTTCTAAAGATACTGCCATCTCCCCAGTTTAGATTTTTTTTCTTTCACTTATTTTTCTTGTCCCTTCTTTGTTCATCCTTCCTCATATTTCTCTCTTCCCCTTTTGTTTTCTAACATTTTCTCTAACATAAAGATTTTTAACCTTTTTTGAGGATAGAGGTTGGGGCAAATCTTACCGTTCTCTGGGTTTCTGATGATAAACTATGAACTGTCTTCTGAGAAAATGCCCTTATGCGCATGTCTTCAAATTTTCCAAGAAATTTCAATGGACTCGCAGATAACCTGCTGAGATCCCTTGTTTGAAGGTATTTTTTTGTGATCCACTTAAAAGACATAAAGAGCTTTTGGAGTTCAAAGGTAGAAGAGCTCACAGGAAGATGAGCAGCTCAAGAAAGGTTCTGTGTCATTGGCATGTAGATGATCTGGGAGGATTGTCAGATTTTTGTCAGAAATGGAAGTTGGAGTACATTTCAAGCAGAGAAAAGAATGTGAGCAGATGCAGAAGTTAGAAAGTGTGAGGCCATTTTAGAGAACATAAAAACTGTACCATATTATTGAAGAGAAGAGAATGTATGAGACTAATTAGAGATGGGACTGGTTGGGTAGTTTGGTGTTCCATTATGCAAGGACTTGTGTGCTAGACTTCAGAGTCTGGGCCTAATTGGGTTGATTTGATTTGGGTCATCACCACCATTTCTACTCCTGTCTAAGCCACCATAATATTATATCATGTGGTCTTTTGTAATAGCCTGAGTGGTCTCAGTGCTCCCATTCTTAGTGGTTTTGTAGTCACTTTTCCGCTTGGCGACCAAAGGGACCTTTTCAACCATATCTTGTCACTCTCCTGCTTATAAACCACCATTGGTTTCCCATCGTACTCAGTATAAAGTCCAGATGCCTTTACCATGACCTACAAGGTTATACGTGGTCTGACCCATGCATTTCTCCGTGACCTCATCTTATACTCCACTTTTCTCTGTTTTACTCATTCTTTTCCAGCCACACTAAACTTGCCGATCTTAGAATATGTTGAGCTCATTCTAGCCCCAGGTCTTCAAATTTCCTCCTCCTTTCCTGAAATAGTCTTCTCCCAGATTTTGGTGTGGCTCTGTACCCTTCACCCAGATCTCTGCTCATATATTACTGCCTTTGGAGAGGCCTTCCCTGCTGTGTCTTCAGAGTAATTATTTCTACCTGACTTTGAATAATTTGTTGATTCATTCATTCATAGATGATAAATATATTTATTTTAAGTTTTTTCCTCCTACTTGGATGTAAACTCCATGGGAATTGGAACTTACTCATTATTGTAACCCCAGAGCTTAAAATAGCACCTGACTACTAGTAGCCTCTCAGGGAGGGAAAGGAGGGAGGAGAGGAAGGCCATAATGTACAAGTGATGTGATTATAAGCTATAACTTAGGAAAGTTAGTCTGAGCTGAAGAAAGGCCAAACTGAAGCCTCTGACAGAAGTCTTAGATAGCTAGGTACTAGATCAAGTTAAAATCCCTGCTCCTAGTCTCTTTCCTTTTTCTCCTTCCCCTACTATTCCATAGAGCTACAGTAGTATGAGTGGGTGGGTGCAGCTCAGCTTCACTGGTGACATTTGGAGTTTGGGAGCCTTTTTTTTTCTCCCCAACCCCCTGTCTCCTGTGCCAGTCTTTTACTGTTTTTTCCTCATGTTGGTTGAGAGTAGGAGGGTTCCCAGTATTTTTTCCACCAAACCCATACTTACATGATTGATGGCACCTTGGACCAAAGAGCCCACAATACCTTTGGGATATAGTATTGCTATCTCTTCCAAAAACTTTGAGCTTATTGAAGGTGAAGTCATCATTATCTACTTTGAGCTTAGATCAAGAAGCAAAAGTGGCTAAAATGCAACCAGATCATGCAGAGGGGTGACATTTTAATTGTGTGGGCCTGTGGCTAGTTGTTTATGTACTGGATGGGCCTAAGCACTTGGTAAGGCACATTAGGATAGACAACCTCATGTACTAAGCAGCAAGGTACAGTCTCACATACCAACCCTGGTTCAATTGATGGTGAGTTCCTAGAAAGGGTGGTTCTTTTAAAAACACACACACACACACACAAAAATGGGAAACAATAATCAAGTTTAAAGTGTAATGTAAACAGTTGAAAATGCATTGTATGGTTACATTATAGTGTGGTGATAGTGTTTGATCAATGAGGAAATAACATTTTGATGAAAACTAATATATCACTTTTATATTAACATTCATACTATGTTAGTAGCAGCTTTTTTGCAAGGCAGAACATTTTATAAAGATAGTCAGGTTGCCTAAAAAGTGGACAGTAGATTTACCTGTGACTCTAATGATACGACATTTTAATTAAGCACACTTTAAGTATCTCTAGGTCTAAGGCTGTGATTATTTTAAATATGTATATTTATTATATACGTGCTGTCTGATAAAATATCTATTTCCTACTTTAACTAAAATATTGTTACTTTGAAGGGAGCTAACATTCTATTAACGGATAATGGTCATGTGAAACTGGGTAAGTAAATTGGAATTTTGTCACGTGCACAAATCTATTCTAAGATTTAGTAAAGTTTATGTTTTCCTTTGTAGGACCAGGTTTTACCTCTCCTAAGACGGCATCTGTGTATTTTTAGATGGAAATCTCGTTGCCATGCTGTCGCCTCTCTGCATCCACTTCTCTTAAACAGGGATAAAGTCTGTCCTTCACATAAGACATATCTGTTGTAAAGATACTGTGAAAGAATATCCTTTCTGAATTCTTTCACCTCTAAACCCAGGAATGTGACTTCTGTAATAGTAAGAAATCTGTACAGAATTACCTTGTAACCAAAAAATAAGACAAATATCAAAAAATCAGTAACTCCAAAAACACTTTATTCTTTACATAAAGCTTTTAAAATAAAATACAGCATTACTTACTTAAGAATGTAATTTAGATGCTGAATGTTGCTTTATTTCAAACAGTAACATATTTCATTTTGTAACTGTAGGTTGTTAAATTTTCAATTAAAATAGAGTTCAAAACCTAAATAATGACTTAATTTGCAAGTTTAAGAACAAGTGTTCGTTATAGTTTTATGAACAAAGTCATATTTGTTAGTATTAAATGAAATAGTTAATAACAAATACAAAACAGTTATTTTAAACTATATCTATTAGATAAACCCAAATTAAAAATAGGCATTTTATAAAAATATAGATATAACTATTTTGAACTATAACCTGTGAGATTAATCATATTTAAGAATATGTATCTAGAAATTAACATACAATAAAAATTTCTTCCGTGACTTCTAAATATGGGAAAAGCAGAAAAGATATGTCCTGTTCTTTTTAGTTATCTATTGATTGCTTAGTGAACAGTTTTTATCAGCAGTTTAATATTTTGTGCCAGTGTGATGTGCCTCACTCAAAGACATACTATTTATAATATATCTTACTTGAGAAGGTTTTAGAAGTCATCATTAGTAAACTAGAAAATGTTAGATCTCCAAATACTTATCTTAAAGAATAGTAATAAATCATACATAAAAATAATTTCCTGATAGTGACTGATACTGGTACTAAATGTATTGTTAAGTTTGGGGATATTCTGATTGAATGTCTTTTCAAGCTGCAAGTAGACTTACTGGTTTATCTGATGTCAATCATGGGTATGGAGAAAGTGAATGGAATATAATGTCTCTTAAAGATCCCTTCCAGTGATATTCCTTGGATTTCTGGTCCTGAGAATTAGAAATTACAATATTAATAAGTTTGGCAATTTACATTCTCTCAGCTATCACTTTCTCTTCAAAATTATTTGATCTTGACCTTTGTTATTTGATTTATGTGGGGATATATGGGAATCTATTTGGCTGTGATATGTATTCACTACTTTGTGATATTTTAATGCGAGTCCATTAAGGTTAAAATTTGTAATGTGATGTTTGAGAATATCCCGTATTGCTATAAAATTAACTTAATAAAAATAACTTTTAAAAGTTTCTTTTTATGTTGCCTTAAACAATTTTATTTTCTCTCAGTTTCCTAAATGTTTCTCATTTTTTTTAATAGCTGATTTTGGAGTATCTGCACAGATAACAGCTACAATTGCCAAACGGAAGTCTTTCATTGGCACACCATATTGGTAATTGTATTTTAATTGATATTTAATACTTTGTTCTATCATTATTGGATATAGCATTTCTAAAAAATAGACTGGTCAGAATTTTTCAGACTAAGATTAAGAAAAAAGTCATCAACAGGCAAAGTAATTTAGGCATGTACACTTATGGGTGGATTACATGGCCAGAAAATATCCTACCATGTTATTTTTCACTAAGGAGAAAAGGCTTTAATGATTGATATGGCTTTCAGAAACCTTAATATTTGTTCTAGCCTTGCTGGAAAATCCTGACTCTTTTTCCTGTACATTTCTCACGTATTTTCACAGGTGTTTTTATATCTTTCTTCACCCCCATTTCCAGTCCATATTGTGATTAATCTTTCAACATTACATTATTCAAGTACCTCTTTGCTAAAAACTTTTTGGCATGTCTTGGTTGCCTATAGGATCAAATGCAGATTTCTTGACAGTTGAGTCTTCTGTGATCTGGCCTCTGTCTGCTTCATTAGCCTTAGCTCTTACCAGTCTTCTCCATGGATCTTCCTTTCTAGCCATGTTTGTCTGTTAGATACTGATGATAGTATAAAAACTATCCTACTCGCATATTTATTTACAGAATAGTTTTTGGCCGCTTACTATGTGCTAGATGTGATATTAAGCAGTATGATGATAATGGTGGATTGGTATAGAGCTTTTTTTGTTCATACCATTACTTTGAAGTAACAGCACCCTGGAATTCCTACCTTGCTTTCAGCTTATGTGCAACCACTCCCCTGATGCCCTCTTCATCTGACTCATCAGCAGTCATATAGCTTTAATTGCTACTACTAATTTTTTTGTATTAGAATATGATGTATATACCATTTTCATGTCAGCCTATCTTTTCATCAATATATATTTTAAAAGTCAAATAATGCTAAAAAGGCATATGAGGAAAACTCTTAGTTGTAACTTCTGCCATCTCTAGCATTATTCATTTACAGATACTGCGTTATGATAGTTGAATATCTTAGCTCTCTTCATTCATCTTTCAATCATCTTATCTTTCCAGTGTACTTTGCTGAGTCAGTTAACAGTACTTTCCTGAAAAAAGCTTTTCCTGATTTTAATAATTTCATTTTAAATTTACTTAGTTCCTTGTTTCTGTTTTTAAATCCCTGATTAACACTTTCCATACCTTCCCTCATTTTGCAGTTTTGTAAGATGCCTCTGTATAATTTTCTATACCATAAAGTCTGTCACATTATCTGTCAGTGCTGATTTTTGTCGGGTTGGTGTTGCTTTATTTTTGTTTTTGTTTTTGTTTTCCTAGAATAATCCTTCCTGGAGTCATTTTCCCTCCTGTTCCAGCCTGGACTGTTGAATTCTCTAGCTCTTTTGCCTGGCTCTGCTCTGGCAGTCTTTCATCTTCAGCTTAGCATTCCTTTCTTGGATTCTAGGTCTTCTTCTTTCATGATGTACTCCTTCCTTTGTGTGTGTGTGAAACACATTTTAATAACTTTCTGAGAAACCGTGCATGGGAGTAACATTTTTGAGATTTTGCATGTGTATCCTTGTACATGATTGATAATTTTGGTGGGTAATTCTAGGATAGAGTTTTTGAAGTATTGCACTAGTGTCTTCTGTGGTGCCCATGGTGTGATACCATTATCTATGATCTATTGAATGTAACTCCTCCCCCTAGAATCATTCCTGGTGTTTTGATATTCCATAATTATATACCTCAAAAAATATTTTTTTATTGTTTTTACTTTTATTCATTGTACTTGGCATTTGTGCTTTATAATCCAAAGACTCATGTCTTTTCAGTTTTGGGAAGTACTCTTGTGTTATTTCTTTGATAATTTCTTTGCTATACTTTTTCCTGCTCTCTATGGAACTCATTGTTTGTATCTTGGACCACTTAAATTAATCTATTAATTTTCTTATATTTTCTCTAAGAACAAAAAAATCTTTTTTGTTCTACTTATAAGAGTTCCTCAACTCTCTACATTCATATTTTCATGATGGAGCCTTCCCTCAGATGTCCACTAATCCTTACATTTTGGTTCACTTTGAAGAGCATGGCACTAAAAACTGGTTCATAACTCTTTTTGTTTGGGAAGTCAGGTGTAAACCTGGTTGTTATGTTCTAGAACTGGTCAAGTGAAGGAAGCAGAGGTGTTCATTGTTCTATATACGTACTTCTACTTAATCATGTCCTCTCCCTTTAACCTCTTCACTCCTTGGTTCCTGGTGTCTCTTGAGTCTGCAGTCTCTCTTCTTCGTCTTGGTCCTTATCCAATGGGAATTGGGGGGCAATAGTTGCTGGGGCTTAATGGATAAGAGTAGGAATGCCAGGGACTGACTGTTGACACTTTCTGATACTCCTGTTTCCAGCCCAACCTCAACCCTACTATTGCTACTTTTTAAACCTAGCTTGTCAACATTTCCAGGGTATTTGAGGCTCATTGGCTGCTAGTTGTTGTTCTTTTCCTTGGCACCTGCTTAGGTTTGCCCTGCCTCCTGTTCGCTACATCATTTACTATTCTTCTATTTTTAGTCTGCGTGTTATGGTTTTAGGTAAAATATGTCTGGTGGACTTTTCAAAGATGGTATGTGTATATATTTCTCTTTGTTCTTCTCTTTATTGTTTTGGGTTGAGCAGAGTGAGGGCTTGAATTGCTGTCATTTTTAAGTACACTGTCTTCTCAGTTTTATTGTAAACATCTCATTAAATCTTCAGGATCTGACTTGATTCTATACAATATTCATTCACTGAATGTTAATGATGAAATTTCCAACTCCAGTTTCACAGGTTAAAAATTTATGTCATTACTCTTGCAATAATGTGGGAAATACCTTGGGAACATGTGAAATTGTGAATTAGGTAAAGTTAATTTTGGGAACACTCTCCCTGTATCTGTCTTTCTGGTATTATATCTTTCCTACCTAAAATCTAAAAATTTAGACCCTCTCTCTTCCCAAGTGATTAGATCGGCAGTTATTCAGTTGTTCGAAAAAGTCTGCTTGAAATGACAGTTCTCAAAATTAAACACATGTGTACCTTAAACATTTTATTTCAATTTAAGACATATATGTACATTTATTCAACAGTCTTTTGATAAGAATCAAGGCCTTTTCTTAGAGTAGATCACTTACTAGAGTTCCATTTTAGTAATGCAAACCACACACACCCCAATGCATCAACTACATTTCTTAGTCAGGTTTATTGAGGCATAAATGTACCCTTATTAGGTGTACAGTTGTGCAAATTCATACAGTTGTATGAATGTTGAAAAACTTGTATGCCGTGGTGGTAAGAAACCACCAGAACACATTGACACTATCCAAAAAATCTTTTATTTTGCCCCTTTTTAGTAAATGCTCTACCTCCATCCGTAGCATCTGGTAACCCCTGATCTGATTTCTGTCTCTATATTTGTGCCTTTTTCTTGAGTGGCATACAAATGGAATCATATAATCTGTAGCCTTCCCAGTTTTCTGCCATTGTCATGTTCTTATCTAACGTACCAGGTTTTTTGGCTCATCTTTAGAAATTTGCCTTTCTAAAAGTGAAGTCTTTCTAAAGCATTCACTAATTTTTGTTTGTTTGTTTTTGTTTTTGTTTTTTGAGATGGGGTCTCACTCTGTCACCCAGGCTGAAGTGCAGTCGTGTGATCTCAGCTCACTGCAACCTCTACTTCCCAGGCTCAAGCGATCGTCCCACCTCAGCCTCCCAAGTAACTAGAACCACAGGCATGCGCCACCATGCCCAGCTAATTTTTGCATTTTTGGTAGAGACGGGGTTTTGCCATGTTGCCCAGGCTGGTCTCAAACTCCTGAGCTCAAACCATCCACCTGCCTCAGCCTCCCAAAGTGCTAGGATTACAGGCGTGAGCCACTGCTCCCGGCCAGCATTCGCTAACTTTTAAACCTTCATTATAACTATGTGTTTACAATAGCAAATGTAACTGGAATAAACAGTTTCAGAGATGAACCCAGTTGACTGTGATAAGCACACAACTTAGCTGGCTGGAGTAGACATGTACTAAGTGTAATGTTTCCCTTGTATTTACATAGAAGAAGGGAGAGCATCAGCTAATGTGGTGAACTAGTAAGGGGAGGCAAGTTAGGAGCATATCACTTGCATGCATTTCCCACTCCACTAGGGCATTTCTACCAGCTACTTGGAATCTAGTCATCATAAAAGTAATAACTGACACTTTGAAATTCGCTTTTCTTATAGTAATTTAAATTTTCATAAGATCTGTTTCAGATTTAAAAGATTTTAAGACCAGGGGTTTTGAAAGTTAGAAGGTTTTTTGTTTTTGACTTTACTGACTTACTTGACCTTCCTGAAATCATACCAGGAAGATAAATGTATATTTGTAAGATTATCTAGACTGCTCTTTAGTATGGAAGAGTTGAGATGTTTATTTCAATTAGTTGCTTTTAAAAATATTGTTTAGGATTTGAAAATTTTTATATTTGATAATTAATAATTTAAATGAGTCAAATTCAAATTTATGGAAGTATAATTAGAATAAGACTGTAGCAAAGTAAAGAGAAACAAAAAAATTACTGAATTTGGGTAACTTTCCTCTGAATAAATACATTTTTTTAAAGTAGACACTTGTTTTTATAACTTTTCCATTATTATAATAGAACTAGAAAAAATGCCAAATAAGTTTTTAGTAAATATGAATTAAATACTAAATATGAAGATTATTGGTGCCCGACGGAATAGTTTTGGTGAAGTAAAAACAGGGATTGCCAGGTCGCAGTTTTTTGATAAAAGGAAGTAGAGCTATAGGTTGCTTATTACAAATATTATTTATTGAATTTTGCATGTACAGAGAGATTGGGAGCATGAATGATTTTGGATGTGTTGGTCTATTAGAATTGTATATTTTTATAAACCTTTTTAGTAACTAGTATAAGGAAGTAACAATGGAACCACCAATAGGGGACTGAAGTGGAGAGTCTTTTTTAAAATTTATAAACAAAGGTTTGATTGACTCACAGTATTGTATTGCATGGCTGGGGAGGCCTCAGAAAACTTACAATCATGGAGTAAGGCAAAAAAGCGGGCACCTTCTTCACAAGGTGGCAGGAGAGAGCACTCAGGGGAAACGGCCACTTTTAAAACCATCAGACCTTGTGAGAACCTGCTCACTATCATGAGAAAAGCATAGGGGAAACTGACCCAATGATCCAATCACCTCCTACGAGGCCCCTCCCTCAACACATGGGGATTACAGTTCGAGATGAGATTTGGGTGGGGACACAGAGCCAAACCATATCATTCTGCCGCTGCCCACCCCCCAAATTGCAGGTCCTTTTTACATTTCAAAACCAGTCATGCCTTCCCAACAGTCCCCCAAAGTCTTAACTCATTCCAGCATTAACCCAGAAGTCCAAATCCAAAGTCTCGTCTGAGGCAAGGCAAGGCAAGTCCCTTCCACCTATGAGCCTGTATAATCAAAAGCAAGTTACTAATGAGGGTCTTATGAGATGTCAAGATCTTGGAAAAGGTGGACCTTTTAAGTACTGCATATTTATTTTTCAGAAACCAAGGCCTAAAGAGGCCTTAATTTAGATAGTGATAATTCCTTGTGCCTCTGGGTGGGAGTATAAAGGAAAACATATAACAGAAGGTTTTTATTTTCTGGAATATTTATTTCAGGATGGCTCCAGAAGTTGCAGCTGTTGAGAGGAAGGGGGGTTACAATCAACTCTGTGATCTCTGGGCAGTGGGAATCACTGCCATAGAACTTGCAGAGCTTCAGCCTCCTATGTTTGACTTACACCCAATGAGGTCAGTGCATCATCATTGAAGAATCTTACGCTTAAGGTTTTTATCCTCTTAGTATGCTGTCATGAACAAGTAATTTTCTTAGTCTTGTTTTACCTTATTTGGGGAACAAATAGTAATAGAATTTGTGTAATAGATAAAAATGTGAAATATTAAAATGCTGTGTAATGATTTGTTGATTTTTCAGAGCATTATTTCTAATGACAAAAAGCAATTTTCAGCCTCCTAAACTAAAGGATAAAATGAAATGGTAAGTATTTTTATGTTATTTACTTTTATGGTGAGATGAGCAAAAAATGAATTGGAATGTAAAAGTCTAATTTTCTAAATTTCTTAGGTCAAATAGTTTTCATCACTTTGTGAAAATGGCACTTACCAAAAATCCGAAAAAAAGACCTACTGCTGAAAAATTATTACAGGTATTATTTTTGCCCTGAAATATATATATATTTTTCAAAAGATAAAATGTTATTCAATCAGATTTATAGTAAGTGTTCTGCACTGTATTTAATTTTTATAGCATCCTTTTGTAACACAACATTTGACACGGTCTTTGGCAATCGAGCTGTTGGATAAAGTAAATAATCCAGATCATTCCACTTACCATGATTTCGATGATGATGATCCTGAGGTAGGAATTGCTTTTACCAACTGGCATGTATAACATGTATATGTGTATGTATATATGTGTGTCTGTATGTACGTCTCAAAATCCATTTTTTTAATTTTGGGGCCTAGTTTAAATAAAAAAGCTCTTGAGGGAACAATTAATTCTTTGTCTTTGCCTTTCATGGAAAGTCAAATGCTAGGTTTTTCTTACTGACTACTTATAGGTGACTATAGTGTGAAAATGGCAAAGGCATATCATTTAATCCACTTGCTGAAATCACTGTAGTTATTTCAAAATAGCCATTTTCGGTGAAGTTGCCAAATAATCATTCATTGTAAAAGGGAAAGCAAATGGGAAGTGCCTAAACAAGACATTTGAATATTCAAAATTTCCCCTCAGTTTGCTTCTCAAAAAGAATCCTCAGTTTGGCCTGGTGGCTCATGTCTGTAATCCCATCACTTTGGGAGGCTGAAGCAAGAGGATTACTTGAGGCCAGGAGTTTGAAACCTGCCTGGTCAACATAGCAAGACCCCGTTTCTATCTTTAAAAAAAAATTCTTATATAATACTTCATAAATTATTAGAGGTTAGTAGGAAGTATAGGCTTGACTTTGCCAGTGACTAAAACTCAGCTATTCACTATGGAAATGTTTTAAAATGAGCCAGTATAGTTGTTAATAAAATAATTCTAATATGACAGAAGCATTGATATTAATGGAAGCTTCACTTCTGTTTGCATATGTAACATTCCTAGCACTGCTAATAGTTGTGGCAACCAAGATAAATTCAGTATATGTGACATGGCAGAATTCTGTTATTGGGTCTGTAACAGAAGTGGATAGCCTTTAACTCTACTGGCTTTATGGGAGGCCCTTAAAAATATTGTAAATTTCATTAATGACTGAAGGTGAAGTGTTTAGAAAGACGGCCACAGATTGTCTTAAGTCAGAGAGAACCTTTCTATCAATTCAGCATTGTCCCAGCTTGCCATCTTATGATAGATAAGCTATTTGTCCTTTTGTTTAAGGGTCTGGAAAGGAGTTTGGAGCATAAAAATGTAAGAAATGTAAAGTATAATTAATCTTATAATTATACTCTAAAGAAGTTTTTTTTGTTTTGTTTTTGTTTTTTTTTGAGATGAGTCTTACTCTATTACCCAGGCTGGAGTGCAATGGCATGCTCTCAGCTCACTGCAGCCTCTGCCTCCTGGGTTCAAACGATTCTCCTGCCTCAGCCTCCTGAGTAGCTGGGATTACAGGAGCCCACCACCATGCCCAGCTAATTTTTGTATTTTTAGTAGAGATGGGGTTTTACCACATTGGCCAGGTTGGTCTCGAACTCCTGACCTTGTGATCTGCCCGCCTCGGCCTCCCAAATGCTGGGATTACAGGCATGAGCCACCGCACCTGGCCTGAAGAAGTTTTTTGGTGTTGATTTGCTTAATTTTATTTTTAAGAAAGTTAAGTTTTACAAACTCTTCTAGTCTTATTTAGTATACAGGCAGTCCTTGATGTGCATGGTAGTATGGGACTGTAAAAATGACTGCATAAGCTAAAATTCTGCAAAGTAATCTTAATAATCAGTAGGAAAAATTATAATTGTTTCATGACTTTTACAATTTTTTGTTAAAGCATAAACTCTGTTACTGTCAGTTGTAATTATAGAAATGTGAAAAAATAGTAAAACTATTATTTACAGTGTATTATAAATATTAGAATCATCGAGAGTTAACGTGTTTCATTTCTTTGTTAATGAACTTTTCATGCACTTTTTTTTTACATATCTAGTAGTCTGCTTATTGAGTAGTTTGCCTTTTCATCATGTGTCTGTGACACAGAGCAAGTATCTTTTCTATGCCTTGGCAAATTGTCATATTGCTTTCTAATTTTCTTTCTAATCATGATCATGATGTGCATCTGTTATTTACGTAGTAATTTGTGAACTGAAAGGCTACCAATAAAGTTTATACTTTATGCAATTTCAATTAATATACAGTGGTAACTTATTTGAACCATGTTGTAGGGAACTAGTGTTATTTAACTAAATTATGGTAACTGAAATTGGTGCATAACAAAACTGTAAAACAAGGACTGCCTATATCCTTTTCAGTGCACTAAATGCTACATGATTGTTTCTTACCTCACCCTATGTACTTGTCATGTCTTTTTAAAAATGTACTCAAAGAACAGAAATAATAAACCAAATAGAGAAGCAATCTGTGGAATGAAGATTCTTCTAAAACTTTCTCATATAGCAGGGAAAGAAACTCATCTTTCTTATCCAGACATTGTTTTGGTATTATAATTATAAATTGTTACAAATCTCTATGGTAAGTAGGTAAAATAAAGGAATTTAATTATTCCAGGGGTAGGATGAGGGGAAGCTGTTACATTCCCTCTCACAGTAGCTTAGAATAATGTTTTTCTTAAGAGAAATTCATAACTTTTTTATTTGCAAATGATTTGTAATTGTAATTGCTAAGTGCAGTGTTGTCACTCAAAATACGAATGTATCTAAGAATTTCAGCACTTACTGTGATACTAAAACTATTGTATGCATACCCTTAAAAATAAGGGTGGGCTCAGTGGCTTATGCCTGTAATCCCAGCACTCTGGAAGACCGAGGCAGGTGGATCACCTGAGGTCCGGAGTTTGGGACCAGCTTGGCTAACATGGTGAAACCCCGTCTCTACTAAAAATACAAAAATTAGCTGGGCATGGTGGCTCATGCCTGTAATCCCAGCTATTCAGGGGGCTGTGGCAAGAGAATTGCTTGAACCTGGGAGGCAGAGGTTATAGTGAGCCAAGATCATGCCACTGCACTCCAGCCTGGGCAACAGAGCGAGACTCCATCTCAAAAAAAAAAACAAAAAATAGAAAAAGAAATATATATATATATATATATGTGTATTTATCTATATATACATACACACACACACACACACACACACCACATCTAAGTCTAGTTTAAGTTTTTTATAGGTTATGCACTGTGGAAGAAAGTTTGACTTTTTAATGTTGAGTTCCCCTGTAGTTTCTATTTTAGAAGTAATTACACACTGGTGTAATTCTAATTCTGATTTTTATTCAGTTTTCGTCTCCTATATGTAAGCCCACTTACTATGTACAGCATTATAAGATTTAACAATTTTATTAATCTGTTATGCTAATAAATTAATAATTTATTACGCTGTTTAAGCCGGGAAGGTAAAACTGTTCTCAGAAATAATCATGAGTTTCATCCATGTTCATTAATAACAGTCTGTATGAGTAACCTGCATGTTACCTGTTTTTGTTTGGTTTTGCTACTGTATATTAGATCAAAAGTCTAGGGTTTTTCCTAGCTCTATGGCTAGCTAGCTGAATGCCCTGCCACTTAATTTTAAGTCTCAGTATCCTCATCTATGAAATTGAAGGAGTGGGTTGCCCCTCCACACCTGTGGGTGTTTCTCGTTAGGTGGAACGAGAGACTTGGAAAAGAAAAAGACACAGAGACAAAGTATAGAGAAAGAAATAAGGGGACCCAGGGGACCAGCGTTCAACATATGGAGGATCCCGCCAGCCTCTGAGTTCCCTTAGTATTTATTGATCATTTGTGGGTGTTTCCCCGAGAGGGGGATGTGTCAGGGTCACAAGACAATAGTGGGGAGAGGGTCAGCAGACAAACACGTGAACAGAGGTCTTTGCATCATAGACAAGGTAAAAGAATCAAGTGCTGTGCTTTTAGATATGCATACACATAAACATCTCAATGCTTTACAAAGCAGTATTGCTGCCCGCAGGTCCCACCTCCGGCCCTAAGGCGGTTTTTCCCTATCTCAGTAGATGGAATGTACAATCGGGTTTTATACCGAGACATTCCATTGCCCAGGGACGGGGAGGAGACAGATGCCTTCCTCTTGTCTCAACTGCAAGAGGCATGCCTTCCTCTTATACTAATCCTCCTCAGCACAGACCCTTTACGGGTGTCGGGCTGGGGGACAGTCAGGTCTTTCCCTTCCCACGAGGCCATATTTCAGACTATCACATGGGGAGAAACCTTGGACAATACCTGGCTTTCCTAGGCAGAGGTCCCTGCGGCCTTCCGCAGTGTTTGTGTCCCTGGGTACTTGAGATTAGGGAGTGGTGATGACTCTTAAGGAGCATGCTGCCTTCAAGCATCTGTTTAACAAAGCACATCTTGCACAACCCTTAATCCATTTAACCCTGAGTTTGACACAGCACATGTTTCAGAGAGCACGGGGTTGGGGGTAAGGTCATAGATTAACAGAATGTCAAGGCAGAAGAATTTTTTAGTATAGAACAAAATGGAGTCTCCTATGTCTACTTCTTTCTACAGAGACACAGTAACAATCTGATCTCTCTTTCTTTTCCCCACGGAAATGAAGAATAATGCTTGTTTCACGAGTTTAAGGATATAATGCTAAGGTGCATCAAAACACTTTGTAAACTAAAAAGCAGGTTGCACATGTAAAATTTAAATACCTAATTTTCAAAATTACTTTTGCTACTGTTTCACCATCACAAGTATTTAATATTTCAGTCTTTTAAATTTGTATATTTTTTCCCTGAGATGTACCTACACTGTGAGTAGTTAGTTTGAGTCTTGTTCTTGATTTGCCTTATTGAATCTAAGACTTAGAGCATAATGTTTATGAATTATGTTTCCACAAAGATAGATCTAAGAGTGTATCTCCTTCAAAGGTAATACAATAGCTTCAAAGGTAGCATTTCACCCACAGAGGAAGCTATTGGGTATTGCAATAATTACATGAAATAGATGCTGGTTGAGAGACCTTAGTGTGAGTATGGAGCTGCGAAAGTTTTTTGAATAAGACCTCTTTTACTTCCAAAGGTTATAGTAATGTCCATGAATTAACATTAAATAGAACTCATCTCCATTCTACCTACCTTCAGAATATTCCTGTATGAAGTTGGCAGTGCACATAGAATGGTTTTAATAAAGTAAAAGGAAAGAAAATAGAGGACTACTCCTCCAAGAAAAAAACATAAAGGGCCAAAAAAAAAAAAAAATTGTGTTGACCAAGAAAAAGTACCATAAATCATTAACCCATTTAGCCTAGTGTTCCATTATTGGAACTAGGCTTGTGGGAGTTATTTATATCCTACTGCTCAAGGCCATCGTCAAGGTTTGATTTTTCACACAAAAAATTTGCAACCTCAGGTATAAATGGGTTAATGCCTTTAGCATTATTTCATTGCATTTATGTCTTATCCTTTTGATATAAGGAGTTGACGCAGATTTTTTAAATTGCAGTCTTCTCTTGCAATAGGGAAAGCTACTTGCAACGTGTAAACAGCTATTGAATTATTGAAATACTTAATTTTTGACTGTTTATTTATATTTAACTCGATGAACATTCACTGGGGACCTGCTGTAGCTAAAACATTATTTCCTAATCTTGAGAAGTTCACCATTTCAGGAGAAGAAAAAACAGCCAACTTTTGTTAGGGAAGTCAGAGAAGATGTCACGAAGGAAGTGACATTGCTAGAAAGGAGTTTGCCGATAGGAAGATGCCAGAAAGACCAAAGTTTAAAAAATAAAAATAATGGTCAAAGAATTGGGGACTTCTAAAAACTCATCAAGACTCTTAAAAAATGATAGCCATCCCCCATATCTAAATGTTTGAATACACTAGCTTTCATAAATTTTAGAAATGGTAAAATATGGTCTTTAGCCTTAAGATTCATGTAAAAAATGAATGCAATCAAGAGAGGGTTACATATGGATTAAGAGCACATCAGGTATGTGAATGTTTGTAATTTCATTTGTTTAGGTTCTTATCTACTGCATAGCAGATTAGTGGATTCTTCTTACATTAAATAATAGCTTACCATATGACATTTATATAGTAGAAATATTTAGACTCTTGATTTTGAATTTTAAGAGATGTTTGACAAAATAAATATTACTTGAGATTTTACTATCATTAACAGTTACCTTTCTTTAAAAACACTGAAAATATAGTTGTCCCTTGACGTACACAAGGGGGATTGGTTCCAGGACTCTCAAGTATACCAAACTCCGTGCATACCCAAATCCCACAGTCAGCCCTGCAAAACCCACATATATGAAATGTTGGTCCTCCGTATACGTGGGTTTTGTATCCCCAAGTAATCTGCATAGAAGTGGACTTCTGCAGTTCAAACTTTTGTTCAAGGATAAACTGTACGTGGAATGAAGAAACAATAAGGTTTTAGTTTCCATATTTCCTAAAATTCCTAGCAATTTTTAGGGAGAAAATTGGGGTAAGGAGGTTCTTTGTAGTTGTGGTTTAAAAAAAAAAAAGTATGTGATTGAGTGTATATACTTGAAAAAGATGAGAAGACCCAAAAGTAAATTTGACAGCATTCAGAAAGTATTGGCATTTGCTTGTAGGAGTTCTCAATCTGAGCATTGTTGACATTTTGGGCCAGATAATCCTTTGTTTTGGGAGGACTGCCCTGTGCATTCTAGAATGTTTAGCAGCATTGCTGGACTCTTCCCATTAGTTGCCAGTTAACACCCTTTAATCCCAAGTTGTGACAACAAAAAAATGTCCCCAGATATTGCCAAATGTCTCCTCAGGGACAAAATTGCCCCGGTCAAAAACCACTGGCTTATGTTAACTAGGATTTATCATATTGTCTATGTCTTTCCTTCCCGTACAAACTTGACATTCTCATCTAGCTCCCATTGCAAAGGGCCTGTTATTTGTATTTATATTATTTGATGATAACAATAATCATAGAACTTTAAGATGATAAAAGTTGAATAAACATGTAATGGTTTATAAGGGCAGGGTTTTGTTTTTTATCAAGAAGTAATAAAAATAATTGTAATCACGTGGCATGTAAAGCATTGTTTAAAAAAAATAGACACCATACATCATTGTGAATGGCTTGTTTCTTTAAATGCCATTTATTAGAAAGATTATTTTCATCAGTGCTTCTCTAAATATCATATATTAGTTACTATAAGCCCGTTAGCGCAGGTGTCTATGGTTAGTGTGTATTACATTTATAGAGGAAAAATGAGAGTATTTATGTTTAGAAATTAAAGGCTACATTTTAATTTTTAAAAATCTTACCATTTTTATTAGTGATCTTGAAAAAATAATTCATTATGTTTCTTTTTCTCTTAACTTTTATTTTAGTTTTGGGGTACATGTGCAGGTTGGTTCTGTAGATAAATGGTATGTCACGGGGGATTCATGTACATATTCTTTTGTCACCCAGGTAATAAGCCTAGTACCCAATAGGTAGTTTTTTATCCTCACCCTCCTCCCAACCTCAAGTAGGCCCCTGTGTCTATTGTTCCCTTCTTTGTATCCATGTGTACTCAGTGTTTAGCTCCCACTTATCAGTGAGAACATGTGGAATTTGGTTTTCTGCTCCTGAGTTAGTTTACTTAGGATAATGGCCTCCAGCTCCATCCTTGTTGCTGCAGAGGACACTATCTCGTTCTTTTTTATGGCTGCATATCCGTACCACATTTTCTTTATTCAGTCTACTGTTGTTGGGCATTTAGTTTGATTCAGTATCTTTGCTATTGTGTTTTGCTATTGTGAGTAGTACTGCGATGAACATAACATGCATGTTTTTATGGTAGAACAATTTATATTCCTTTGGGTATATACTCAGTAATGGCATTGCTTGGTTAAATGGTTGTTCTAAGTTCTTTGAGAAATCCCCAGACTGCTTTCCACAGTAGCTGAACTAATTTACATTCCCACCAGCAGTGTGTAACCGTTCCCTTTTCCCTGCTGCCTTGCCATAATCTGTTATTTTTTGACTTTTCAATAATAACCATTCTGGCTGGTATGAGATGGTATCTCATTATGGTTTTGATTTGTGTTTCTCCAATGATTAGTGATGTTCAAGCATTTTTTCATATTTTTGATGGCTGTGTATATGTCTTCTTTTGAAAAGTATCTGTCATGTCCTTTGCCCACTTTTTAATAGAGTTGGTTTTTGCTTGTTAATTTAAGATTCTTACAGATTCAGGATATTAGATCTCGGTCAAATGCATAGTTTGCAAAAATTTTCTCCTGTTCTGTGGGTTGTCTGTTTACTCTGTTGATAGTTTCTTTTGCTGTGCCGAACCTGTTTAGTTTAATTAGATCCCATTTGTCAATTTTTGGTTTTGTGGCAATTGCTTTTGGCATCTTCATCATGAAATCTTTGCTTATGTCTATGTCTGGAATGGTATTTCCTAGGTTTTCTTCAAGGGTCTTTATAGTTTTAGATTTTACATTTAAGTCTGTAATCCATCTTGAGTTGATTTTTGTATATTGTGTAAGGAAGGGGTCCAGTTTCAATCTTCTGTATATGGCTAACCAGTTATCCTAGCACCATTTATTGAATGGGGCGTTCTTTCCCCATTGCTTCTTTTTGTCAGGTTTGTCGAAGATCAGATGGTTGTAGATGTATGGCTTTATTTCTAGGCTCTCTGTTCTGTTCCATTGGTCTATATGTCTATTTTTATACCAGTACCATTCTCTCTTGGTTCTGTAGCCTTGTAGTATAGTTTGAAATCAGGTAATGTGATGCCTGTAGTGTTGTTCTTTTTGCTTCAGATTGCTTTGGCTATTTGGACTCTTTTTTGATTCCACGTGAATTTTAGAATAGAGTTTTCTATAAATTTTAATTTTTGAGAATGTATCTACATGGCCTTTGTCTAATTAAATGATTCTAAAGGATATCCTTTTTCTTAGAAGGGCAACTTTTTAAGTTCAGATGAGCTATTTTAGAATCAATTCTGCTTATTCGAAATTCTAGTAAATGTAATACCGTTTTAGAGATGTTAAGTGTAATCTTTCATTGTTAGAAACAAATTATTTAGCATTTCAGAAGATGATGCCTAACATTCTGTTGCGTACTTTAATTTCAGGTTGGGCATCTTTCATTCCCTGGCCTCATTTAACAAAATCTTGTGGCAATCCCTTTCTCCTTTTTTACATGAAATATTTCATTTTCAAAAGAAATTTTTGAAAAAATATGAAAAAATACCGTTTTCATATCCATCCATCTGAATTGGTACATCTGAAGGGAAGATAATCAGTCAAGTCTCCAGTTCACCTCTGTTCTAAAGGGTGAAATATGGCCTCTGTATACCTGGATAGCCTTTCTTGTAATCATTTGACTTCTTGAGTTAGTTATCAGTTTTGTTCCTGACATGCTAGAGGTTCAGTTTTCACAGGGTTTCTCTAAATCATATTTTTTCAGCTTTTTCTTTTTCTTATGTTGGAGCCCTTGACAAATCTTATATTGGACATTCAGAGTATAAGTTTTCCAATATTCCTTTGTGATCACATTTAATTAGTTAGACTCTGTAAATAATTTCAAGGTGTGAATCTTCCTTGCAAATTAAAGGCAAATAATTAAATATTGGTATGTTTCCTACTCATGGAAATTATAATGGCACATCTGTAACCAAAAGAAACAGATGGAGTGGAGAGCATTTTTTTAATTAAAAAAAAATAAAGCTTCTGAAAAACATAAAATACTGTATGTTCACATAAGCATAAGTTATATAATTTTTCCAGTCTTAGTTAAATCGATTACAATTCAGATGGTGCCAAAAGTGAAACACAAACTAATATCCTACATCATCTATAAATGTCTATGTGTAGTTTTAAAAAATTATTTCAAAAAAATTCATAAATTGAAAAATAAACCTTAAAAGGCTTCTAAGCTCAACCATCATTAAATGATAGATGCAAGTGGTAATGTTTACACTGTTGTGTTTCCTTTCCCTTCAGAATTTCTCGATGTCCGAATAGATCCAGGATACTCAAGTGTACTTGATTCATCCTTGTAGAATGGATCTAGACAAGTCTGATGTTGCACATACAAATAAGAATATGTTACTAATTGTGTTTAATTTCATATGTATTTAGCCAAAGAAGTGCCCTTTCTAGTACAAATAATAATTTATGTTGTGAATAATAAAAATATTTTTTCACCTAATAGTTTGAGCTGCTATTGTGGTTTGCTTTTTTAAAAAAAAAATTTGCAAAATGCTGTTTTGCTTTCATTTTTACTTAAAATGAAGTATTTTTTCCTATTTGGGTAATTTTGTGGACCAAACTATGACTTGATTATCAAATGCTGCATATCATTGATTTTGTTCTTTTCTAGCCTCTTGTTGCTGTACCACATAGAATTCACTCAACAAGTAGAAACGTGAGAGAAGAAAAAACACGCTCAGAGATAAACTGTAAGTATATACTATACACAGTTTATGATTTAATGATAGAAAATAAGTTATAATTTAGTTACAGTTATTTTTGTTTTATTTCCTTCTGAATAGTTTTTCTTACTAAACACTGTTAAAGGTAAAGTTTAATTAGGGCAGTAAGAATTTCATTTTCCTTATTGTGGAATTTTTGGTGGCAGGATGGGATGTATTTATGTTGTTACTGTTTGGGAGGATAAGTTAATTCCTGGAATAAGCAGGGTAGAAGTAATTAAGGCAGTGCCGTAAATGCCTGTGTGCATGTAACTCACCTAGAGAGCTTGTTAAGTGCAGTTTCAGATTCAGTAGACCTGGGATGGGATCTGAGGTTCTACTAACAAGCTCCCACGTCATTCATGCACTCATGATCCAAGGGTAACAGAGAAATAGAGGTCTGCAAACTGCCCTAGCATCTGAGTAACCTGGAAACTTTTAAAAAGGGATTCTCAGGCACCACCTTTCCATAGAGTCCAATTCAGTAGGTCTTGGATTGGCCCAGAAACCTTTTAAAATAGGCCTCCAGTTATTTCTTAGGGGCAGCCAAGTTATGGGCCCACTAAGACAAGCCATTCATTCACATGGGATCCAATACTGTCAACTTATCAGTGATAAACTGCCAACAAGAATCCCTCGAACAATAGTGCCTTAACTTTTTTATTCTTTAGAAGCATTTATTCTCTGAATTTTGTTCTAGTGATACCTGGAAAGTATGGTGGGTTATATAAAACGCTCAGGAGTGGGATTTGGTACTTTGCTTGCCAGCAGTTAGTTGTGTGATCATATAAAATTATCTTTAAAGCTCCTGCTGAAGTCACATTTTAAATTTGCTAATTTCACCACAAAACTATTTTTCCGAAAATGGCATCCTTAGCATGTGAGAGCATTTCTCATATTTTAATATACAAAAAATAATTATGAAATATCTTTATCATTTCTTTAATATACAAAAAGTAATTAGAGGCCAGGTACAGTGGCTCATGCTTGTAATCCCAGCACTTTGGGAGGCCGAGGCGGGCGGATCACTTGAGGCCAGGAGTTCAAGACAAGCATGGCCAACATGGCGAAACTCCGTCTCTACATAAGCTACCAAAATTAGCCAGGCATGGTGATGTGCACCTGTAACCCCAGCTACTTGGGTGGCTGAGGTATGAGAATTGCTTGAGCCTGGGAGGCCGAGTTTGCAGTGAGTTGAAATCCTGCCACTACACTCCAGCCTGGGCAAAGAGCAAGATTCTGTTTGGAAAAAAAAAAAGTAATTAGAGGTGACTTGCAGTTAATTTAGAAAACTTTATATATTCAGTACTGTTGAAAATGTAATTTAAAGTACTCTCTATCTTGTTATCTCATTTTATTAAAAAATTACATTGTCAGTCCCTTTATAGCATAGTATTTCTGAATCACTCTGTGGTAACATATCAGTGATTCTCAACTTCTAAGTGCATATGCATGTGTATGCTATTTCAAACTAGATGTCTAGGCTGGGCACAGTGACTCACACCTATAATCCCAGTACTTTTGGGAGGTCGAGGCGGGTGGATCACTTGAGGTCAGGAGCTGGAGACCAGCCTGACCAACATAGTGAAATCCTGTGTCTACTAAAAATACAAAAATTAGCCGGGCCTGTTGGTGTGTGCCTGTAGTTCCAGCTACTGGGGAGGCTGAGGCAGGAGACTCGCTGAAACCTGGGAGGCAGAGGGCTGCAGTGAGCTGAGATCCTGCTACTGCACTGCAGCCTTGGCGACAGTGTCTCAATTGAAAGAAAGAAAGAGAGAGAGAGAAGAGAGAGAGAAAGAAGAAAGAAAAGAAAAGAAAAAGAAAGGAAGGAAGGAAAGAAAGAAGAACATCATATGAGAATTCATGGACACAAAGGGAAACAACAGACACTGGGGCCTGCTTGAGGGTGAAGAGTTAGGAGGGAGAAGATCAGAAAAAGTAACTATTGGGTACTAGGCTTAGTACCTGGGTGACGAAATAATCTGTACGATAAACCCCCATGATGCAAGTTTACCTATACAACAAACCTGCATATGTACCCTGAACCTAAAATAAAAGTTTAAAAAGTAAAAATAAAAAAGAGCATCATAAACAGTGCCGCAGACTGGGATGATTGACCAACAGTTATTTGAAGAGTAACTAGAAGATTCTGTGGCAGAGGCTTGTCATAACTTTAGGGAATTTGAAGAGAGCAGAAGAGTGATACCAGTGTAAGGTTTGAATCTCCATAGGGACTTTCTCCCTTTCTGGAAATGCATTCTCCATCCACAGAGTTCAGGTACAGTAATACTGAATACCTGCTATAGTCACGGCTTTTAGTAAGACAGCATCCTTGCACTCAGGGGTTGTACAATCTGGTGGGAGAAATGGGCATGTTCACAGGTGACAATAACACAAGGCAGATAGATGCACAAGACCGTCCTCATGTAATTTTATTACAGACCGCATTTTGGAATTTGAAGACAAGTATAGGTGAAAGCTGTTCAATAGGCCTTTATCAAGATGAGGTATATGTTAGTTTTGATACCTTACTAAAAGTTATTTTGTAATCTTTGATGTGTGATCAATTGTGAACAGTTAGGATGGACTCATTCTTAACCTACTTATCAGATCTAAGGGCCATTTGATATCTGAGCCATTAACAGCTTAAAAGCATATACACACCCAGACATAACTGGAGATATTACAGGGCTGTGTTTCTCAACTGTTTTTTTCCTTATGCCTCCTATTGCTAAATATTCAAATCCCATGGTCTTCTTTCATTGGTATTAACATTCACAATAAATTTACATACAAAGTTGAAATCAAACCGTTAGAAAAGTGATTATGCTTTGAAATCTCACTGTTTTCCTCACCTTGGTTGAGAAGTTTTGGTTTTGGCTGAAGCTCTTACTAGTTGAAATGTAATATATTTTTATTGTTTTGTATTTTTTCCTCTGCTTGTATCTCAGTGGACTTGAGGGTTTTACCCAGGTTATAAGATCAGAAAATGATAATGAGCTGTGGAAATAAAAGGTAAAGATACTGAAACATTCAATACATTAGAAAGCAAAGAAAAAAGATGAATGTAGTACAGTTAATCTGTGTCTACTCTGGCTAGTTTATACTTTAGCTGCAGTGGTTGTTTTTGGTTGTGTAGCAAACCCAAAATTTAGCAGCTTAAAACAGTAAACATTTTTTAAATCAACTCCCATATTTTTATTTTAAATCTTATAAGACAATATTATTGTCATTAACCATGGTCAATGTTAATTTGTATTTGTATATTTACCAATTTTTTGCTCTTCATTTAATACTGTATTTCTGTACCACTACTTATGGATCTCTTTTGATTAAATAATTCCTTTTAGTATTTCTTTAAGTCTGAAGGTATTGAATTCTCTCACTTTCTGTATATGTGCTCATATTAAACAATAAACATTTATTGTCTCTAACAGATTTTGAGAGTCAGGAATCCAGGACAGGTTAGCTGAGTGATTCTGGCTCAAGGTCTCATAAAGTTGCACACAGGATATCAGCTAGGGCTGGAGTCATCTGAATGTTTGACTGGACTGGAAGATTTACTTCCAAGCTCATTCACATAACTATTGGCCAGAGGCTTCACTTCCTTGCCAGGAGGCCTCTCTTGAGGGCTGCTCACAATGTGACTTCCTCCAGAGCAAGTGATCCAACAGAGAGAGCCCAAGACAGAAGCTTTATCTTGGAACTCATATAGTTACTTCTGCTCTGGTCTTTTGGTCACATCAGCCAATGCTGATCCAATGTGGAAGCATTTTGAATACCAAGAGGCAGGAGTCACTGGGGGCCATCTTACAGGCTGGCTTCCACAAGTACCCCGTATCAGCAGCTGTCTACCCACCTAAATAGTGAGTTAAGATCGTCTCAGCCAGGCACAGTGGCTCACGCCTGTAATCCCAGCACTTTGGGAGGCCGAGGCAGGCGGATCACCTGAGGTCAGGAGTTCCAGACCAGCCTGGCCAACATGGTGAAAGCCCATCTCTACTAAAAATACAAAAACTTAGCCAGGTATAGTGGCGCGCACCTGTAGGCCCAGCTACTCAGGAGGTCGAGGCACGAGAACCGCTTGAACCCAGGAGGTGGAGGTTGCAGTGAGCTGAGATCGCGCCATTACACTCCAGCCTGGGCAACGGAAAGAGACTCCGTCTCAAAAAACAAAACCAAAAAAAGATTGTCTGTGTTTTATTCCTGGTCACAACAAAGTAGCAAGTTAGAACCTGATTGTACACACATATAATTTTGTTAATCATCTTCTTTTCTTACTGTGGAAATGGCCTAGAATTAACAAATTAAGCTTTAGCGGTTAAGACTTTATTGGGCTTTTTCCAGCTAACATACAAATGGCCATCAGATACATGAAAATATCACTAATTGTAATATTACAATTAGTTCAACATCACTAATTGTAAAGAAAATGCAAATCAAAAAAGAAAAACCCCAATGAGATATCATTTCACCCTAGTTTAAATGGCTGTTGTTAAAAAGCCAAAAAATAACACATGCTGGTGAAAATGCAGAGAAAAGGGAATTCTTACATACTATTGATGGAAATGTAAATTAGTACAGCCACTATGGTAAACAGTATGGAGGTTCCTCAAAAACTAAAAATAGAACTACCATATGATTCAGAACTACTGGATTATGCATCCAAAAGAAAGGATATCAGTATATCTAAGAGATATCTACACTCCCAAGTTTATTGCAGCATTATCACAATACCCAGGATAAAGAATCAACCTATATGTCTATCAACGGGTGAATAAATAAAAGAAATGTAGTATATATACACAACAGAATATTATTCAGTCATAAAAAAATGAAATCCTGTCATTTGCAACAACATGGATGGAACTGGAGGACATTAATGTTAAGTGACTAGGCATGGAAAGACAAATGTCTCATGTTCTCATTCATATGTGGTAGCTAAAAAAGTTGATCTCATGGAGGTAGAGTAGAATGATGGTTACCAGAGGCAGGAAAGGGTAAGAGGTAGGTCGATGAAATGAGGTTGTTTCATAGGTACAAAAATAAAGTTAAATAGAAGGAATACATTCTAGTGTTCAGTAGCAGAGTAGGGAAATTAACAATCATTTATTGTATATTTCAAAATAGAAGATTTGGAATGTTCCCAAAACAAAGAAATGGTAAATGTTTGATGTGATAGATATCCTAATTACCCTGTTTTGTTCATTACACAGTGTACACGTGTATCAAAATATCGCATATACCACCGTGAATATTTACAATTATTAGTGTCAGTTTTAAAAATTGAAAACAAAGATCTTTGGAGATCAGTGTGTGGTTGATGGTAGCATTAAATGTCTTTCACCATGGAATAACTTTTTAAATTATTATATCATTGAGAATATAAAAACATCCTGGTTTTGGCCGGGCGCAGTGGCTCACCCCTGTAATCCCAGCACTTTGGGAGGCCGAGGCGAGTGGATCACGAGGTCAGGGGATCGAGACCATCCTGGCTAACGTGGTGAAACCCCGTCTCTACTAAAAATACAAAAAAATCAGCTGGGCGTGGTGGAGGGCGCCTGTAGTCCCAGCTACTCGGGAGGCTGAGGCAGGGAAATGGTGTGAACCCAGGGGGTGGAGCTTGCAGTGAGCTGAGATTGCGCCACTGCACTCCAGCCTGGGAGACAGAGCAAGACTCCGCCTCAAAAAAAAAAAAAAAAAATCCTGGTTTTACTTTTTTTTCTTTTTTAGTTGGCCAAGTGAAATTTGATCCACCCTTAAGAAAGGAGACAGAACCACATCATGAACTTGTAAGTAGTATAGCCTTAGAATGTTAGCACTGAAAATAAATGTTTTAATTTGTCTTTGTGTGATGTATTAGTACTGACCAAAAAAGCTAGTCATTAATATTTTCAAAAACATTCGAGGTCCCAGCCTGGTCAACATAGTAAGACCCTGTCTCTACAAAAAAATGTTGAAACTTAGTTGACATGGCGGTGTGTACTTGTAGTCCTAGCTACTGGGGTGGCTACGGCAGGAGGATCCCTTGAGCCCAGGAATTCAAGGTTGCAGTGAGCTATGATAGCACTACTGTACTGTAGCCTGGGTGAAAGTGTGAGACCTTGTCTTTAAAAACATAAAACAAAATTTTTTTTTAAATCGTGGGAAACAAAAAGGTAAGTAATTCTCAAATTCATAATAAATAAATCTGTGTTGCTGAATATTTTCAAAATTATTTTAGGAGAAACTTAATTGTTTTACCATTCTGTGATTAAATGTTTTTAATGCTGACTTTTAAATTTTTTTTATTTTTTATTTTTTCTGTTTTTGAGGGGCTTTTTAAAATGTGTTATTTTTATGATAAATGCCATGGTTTCCAAACATTAGAGTAGAGTCATATCTGTATAGAGTACTGAAAATTAGGGAGATGAGGCATACATAGTAAATGAAGTTTGTCATTCATTTAAGGCTTACTATAACTTTATGAATATACTTTGCATGATTCTTTTGTTGTTGTTTTATATACTCCTTTCCAGATAAATGATAATATATTAGATTCAGTCATAAAAGCAAAATACTTTTCATCTATTTGAGATGTTAATATTCTATAGAACAATAAAAAAATGAGACATTGGAAAATACAAAATTCTAAAGAAATTATTTTGCCAGAGTTCCATATGATGTCTGTTTCATTTTTTTATTTGCTATTTAATAATGAGAAGAAAATAACTGTTAATAAGTACTAAGGATTGAAGTAGGAGCTTTCTTCTTCAGTTTAATGCTTATTTTAACTCACTTGACTGAAGCATACAAAGGGTGTCATTAGCCTTTACCTTATAGTTACTCTAATTCAGTGTATCAGTGTGGAGGAATAGGATGTTAAAGAAAAAGTCTTAAAATGATCATATTGTAATACCAAAGCCTGACATTTATGAAGAGGGGTGGAGAAAATTAAGAAAAAGTAGTCATGATATTTATAAATGCTAATTGTGTTTTGTTAAGGCAGTTTGAGTTTATTTTTTGTTTCCCTTTGTAAGTTGGCATTGCCTGTATTTAAATTCTGTACTAATTTAGTAACTGCATTTTAGAGCAAAGTTGTTGCAATGTTGCTTTTTTAGAAGCTGCCTAATACAGTTTGACTTTCCATTTGCCTTAATAAAATTATATTAGCAGGACTTACTTCATTTGTGAAAGTTTCCCTTTGTGAATTTGTGGCTTTTAGTCTAAGCATAAATAACTTGGGTTTCTTGGTCTCTGCTAAACAGCCCGACAGTGATGGTTTTTTGGACAGTTCAGAAGAAATATACTACACTGCAAGATCTAATCTGGTATTTCTCATCTTCTGATTTTCTTTGTCAGCATTGTTTTAGTCTTAATTGTTTTCTTTTAAGATCAAACATTTTGTCCAATTAAAGCATTGTTTTATAAGTTGCTATCATTTAGCAAACTTCTATATATTAAGAATTGTAGCAGTTTTTTCCCATAACAAGTTAGATATATATATATCTACTCAAATATAATGCTGTAGTAATAAACATGCTTGTATTTTTTATGAAAAATGTTAATATTTAATTTTCTCATTCATATATTAGGGTTTTTTTTTTTTTTAAGAAATGGCATTTCCCTGTAAAAATGTCCAGTTTAATGATGTAACTTGTTTTAATGAACTAGAAACCACCCATCCACGTGTATATATATAAACAATTCATATGTTATATGGTACATACATTCATATGCATTACATATATAATATATATTCATATATCATGGTACATATATTATTCAGATAATATATGGTACATATATAATTTTTAAAGATAATTTATTCCTACATTAACAATGAAATCATTCTCAGATGAAGTTTTAATTTTTCAGCATTACTATCATGTCTGGTTTCCTTAGGACAAAATTTAGATTATAAAGCATTCCTGAAGTTATAAATACTGTCTTACCATTACATAAGAAAAAATGAGAAATTGATGCTATTAAATATTAAATAAATAATACTTTTAATAGTTGTTATTAAGTAAATAGTTCTTTCTGCTACTGTGGTTGGCGAGAGCCCCAAGTTACCCCCATATTTACTCCCAGATTCTACTTTTCTGACTTTTAAATGGAATTTTCCTTATCTTTCCTTCCTCTTTACCTTAGTAACATACATCTTTCAATTTTGATTGGCTTAAATTATTCTTTATATAAATTTTTTAATCTAGGACCTCTGACATTTGTAAAATATAAAAGAGATTTTAGACATAATTTCCCTTCTTTAGGGAGGTTGCTGTCCTATTGGACAGAATGTACTTAAACATACAAACTCTTACCCATGCAACAAAATACATAATGGCTTGCCAACATTTTGCCAGGTGGCAAGTGTTGATGAGGGAAGCTAACATACAATAGGTACTGTAGAGATGAGAGAAGGAGAAGAGCTCTGGGGCCCATGTGGCTTATCTGGCTTCTGGGAGGGACTAAGACTGATGTCAGTATTGTGTGGGAACATTGTAGATTCTTCAGGAAGAAAAGGGACAGATGCTGGCTCTGTTTCACAGCAATTGGAAACAGTTGCCAGCACAGACCACAGGTTTGAGAGATGTCAGGAGGAGAGGTGAGATTTTGAAATTATCATACTAATCTCGGATTCCTTTAAAAAAAAAGTAGATTTAAATTATCAAAGAGGAAGTGATAGATGAAGCCATGAAATTGCATGTGTTCCCCATTGTTAAATCTGAAGAAACAGTGCAAAAAACTGGTTACCTCAGTGGATGATGCCTATGTTTAACATTCAGGTAGAACCAACATTGGAAGTAGGGAAGAAGCAGTTGAAAAGCTAGGAGAGCCAGTAAATGCACTGTCTCAAAATAAAGAGGGAATGTGTTCAATGGCATAAAGAGACAGAATGTGTGAGGATTGAGAATTAACCCATAGGGGCCAAGTGAGATAGAATGTCTGAAGAAAACACAGTCGGTGCTTGCTGGATTGAAAATGTTTTCAGAATTACACACGTAGGCTAGAATGACAATTAGTGAAATTTATTGCAGAAATAAAGACAACACAATCAAATTTTTTAATTGACTCTAGTATTTATTAATATCCTCCATGTAGAAAAGATAACAACAAAACTGGAAACATAATACTTTAAAATTACAAATACTCAGCCGGGCACGGTGGCTCACGCCTGTAATCCCAGCAGTTTGGGAGGCCGAGACGGGCGGATCATGAGGTCAGGAGATCGAGACCATCCTGGCCAACATGGTGAAACCATGTCTCTACTAAAATTACAAAAAATTAGCTAGGCATGGTGGCATGTGCCTGTAGTTCCAGGTACTCAGGAGGCTGAGGCAGGAGAATCCTTGAACCTGGGAGGCAGAGGTTGCAGTGAGCCAAGATTGTGCCATTGCACTCCAGCCTGGCAACAGAGCGAGACTCCATCTTAAAAAAAAAAAAAAAAAAAATTACAAATACTCTTTTCTGTGCCACATGTGGAACTAGCCTAGTAACTTGAATAAGTTACCATATTATGGCTTTGTTCCCTGTAACTGCTCCCACCTTCATCCCTGCTCCCTGCCCTATAATCAGGAGTTTCCTGTGGTACAGGGGAGCATTTGACGGGGGTCTTGTGACAATGGAGGGATTTAGGGACTATTAGGTTAGTTCGGGCAGAAGAGGGATGAATGAAATATTTGTCAGAGTATACAACTTACAAAATCAACCTTAAAGCTCACTCCCAGTGGTAACAAAAGCTAACATTTATCTAGAGGTTTTTATATACCAGGCATTATTCTAAGCACTTTAAATATATTAACTTATTATTCTTGTTTTACAAATGAGGTGATTTAAAGTGCAAAGAAGCTGAAATTCGTTAGTCTTTAGCTAAGAATAGCAGAGCTGGGATTCCTAAGCAGCCTAGCTCAGGAATTCAAAACTAAACCACTGTACTGTGTTGCCTCTACCCAACATCATCAGTATATATTTTTAAAGTAATACTGGGCCCCCCACCTTTTTAAAGTAAATATATATGTCCCATGGTTATGTTTTGTTTTTGTTTTTTTTACTGTGGTAAAATACACATTATGAAATTTACCATTTTAATGTTTATGTCTACAGTCCAGTGGCATTACGTACATTCACATTGTTACGCAGCTGCCACCACTCTCCATCTTCAGAATGATTTCATCTTCCCAAACTAAAACTCTATACTCATTAAACAATAACTCCCCATTCCTTTTTCCCTCCAGCCCCTGGCAGAGAACACTCTGTTTTCTGACCATGAATTTGACTTCTCTAGTTATCTTGTATAAATGGAATCATAGCATATTTGTTCTTTTGTGGCTGACTCACTACTTAGCATAATTTCGTAATACCTTCAGGGTTCCTCCGTGTTGCCGCATGTGTCAGAATTTCCTTTTTAAGGCTGAATAATACTCCATTGCATGTAAATACCACATTTTGTTTATACATTCATCCATTGATGGACAGTGAGTTGCTTCTACCTTTTGGCTATTGTGAATAATGCTGCTATAAACATGGATATACAAATATCTGTTTGAGTCCCTGCTTTCGATTCTTTTGATATGTAACTAGAAATGGACTTGTAGTTCTATCTTTAATTTTTTGAGAAACTGCCATACTATTTTCCACAGCAGCTGCAACATTTTACATTCCCACCAGCGATGCACATGACTTCTACTTTCTCCACATCCTCATCAGCATTTGTTATTATCCTCTGTTTTGTTTTGTTTTTGACTTTCGATAATAGCTATCCTAATGGGTATAAAGTAGCCATAGTTATTTCTGTGTTCTAATTTTATCAATTCTAAAATCTTGGCACTGTGAACAAGATTTCATCTCTTACAAATGCTTGTGGCTGGCCACTAAAAGCCTGAGGAATCCAGAATGTCTGGCCCTCATCTTAGCTGGCAGTTGGCAGCAAGGTAAAAACCCTAAATCCCTTTGGAACCAGAAGAAACATTTACCCCTTTAAAGACCTTGCTACATAAACATTCCATATTACCCGTGATTTCTGGTTGTTTTAAATGCCAACTGTTTTTATTTTGTGATTTTGTAAGTGAATTTAAAATGTTGTATTTAAACTTTTGTGCTATCCAAAAGTGCTCTCTCAAAAAAAAAAAAAAAATCAGATAATTAATATATGAAGCCAGAAGAATAGGGCTTGATTTTTTAGAATTGACAGTTTGAGAATTTTTGAAAGATGCCTGAGTTTAAAACAAAAACTCACTATAAGTTAATTAAAAGAGTTTTGCCCATAACCATAAAAATCAGTTTGTCTGATCTGCAAAATGCTATCTTCAGATTAAAAGATTATATTACACATCCGTCTTAACTGATGCTATTTTTTCTAATTTGCATAGTTTTACTGGCTATTTAAGCCCATATACCAATTAAAAACAAAAAATTGAAAGTTAATTCTGTATAAAAGACTATGTTGACCCGGCGTGGTAGCTCACGCTTATAATCCCAGCACTTTCGGAGGCCAAGGCGGGTGGATCACTTGAGGTCAGGAGTTCGAGACCAGCCTGGCCAACGTGGCAACCCCATCTCTATTGAAAATACAGAAATTAGCTGGGCATGGTGGTGCACGTCTGTAATCCCAGCTACTTGGAAGGCTGAGGCAGGAGAATCTCTTGAACCCAGAAGGCAGAGGTTGCAGGGAGCCGAGATTGTGCCACTGCACTCCAGCTTGGGTGACAGATCAAGACTGCATCTCAAAAACAAACAAAAACCCAAAAAACACTATGTTAATGACTATGTAGGGGCATAAATAAATAGTAACATAATCATTGCTCTGAAGAAGTATATAGTATGCCTCACCTGCCAATATTCATTTCCGAGCCTGCAGTACAAAAGTCATATTATTCCATTTTCAGGCTCCTTAATCTGCTTTTATTAGTCAGAAACCTAACTTGATCAGTTCATATTCTGACTCTACTTGCTTTTCTGACTTTTTAAGAAATAAAAAATATTTGAATTATCCTGGATTCAACACCTCTGTATTTCTATAAATCATCTACTGCGTTAAAAAGTGTCTCACTAACAACTTTATTTGTGCCATAATTTTCTCATTTTTGATGGGAAAATATTTCTCCTGTTCTCTTTCTTGGTCAAGATATATTGCTCAAGTATTTTTTTCTTTTGTGTTTTTGTAGTGAACTGTATCAATTCTATTGACTTCCTGCTGCTTTCTCATCAGGTATAGACTTAAATCTCCCAAGGGGATTTTTTTTAAAACTACAATAAGATGTTTTTGGTCATATGCTTTTCCTTTTCCAGTGTTCCATGTTACATCCTTTGTTCATTTTCAGTTCTTTCTCACACTTTGTGTTCTTAGAAATTCCATCTGAAATTTAGAAATAGTCTCCCATTCATTAAAATGAACTACTGAAATTAGGACTTTGCAACCCAAAAAGATATTTTAATTGGGCTAGGATAATGATCTTGAACTTTTAATCTATACTAGGTTACTGCATGTTTTCAGCTCCTGTTACTTATTTGACTCTACTGTGTAAACACTGTCATTCATTAACAAGTCGATGCCTGATTAGTGCTACTAACTTTTTTTATGCTGGCATACTCAAGTGTTTCTTGTTTAGCTTGTAAAGAATGGCCATAAGATACCATCATCTTGGGATAGTTTGAGCGCCTTTCCAAGCATTATTTTGGTAGCATTTTTCTGATATGGAATAACTTCCAAATCCTTTTTGAAAAGCATTTTATATCAGTCTTTCTTAGACTGCCCCAACGACATATAATGAACTACTAACTTTGCCCTGGTTTCACTTTTGTTCCTTTCCTTTTTATTTCTTGTCATTTTCCCTATCCGATTTTCTGTATGAATTCCTGTCAGATAATAGGTGCTTGGTAAACAATGGTTGTATTAAATGAGATTAGAAACTTTTTAGAAGGATTTAAAGTAATATTTTACTTATGGTATTCCTAGCACATTGTTTTGTTCCATGGTTGCTATAACATAATTTAAGGAGAAGAAATTGTTAAAGAATGAGCCCCTTTGAATTTCACCTTTCCTGGTAAGACTTGGGACATGACCCATTTAATCGTCAGACTTGGATGTATCTACAACTTCTTTCCTGGCCTGAATGTTATTCTCTATATGAGCCTATGCTCAATTTTCTATTAATATATTACTTTAGTTATTTTAGATACTTTTCTTACCTTTCTAAATATACTGCTGATCTCAGTTTATTTTCTTTATTTTTTTTTTAATTTTTTTATTATTATTTTTTGAGACAGAGTCTCTCTCTGTCGCCAAGCTGGAGTGTAGTGGCGCGATGTTGGCTCACTGCAACCTCCGCCTCCCGGGTTCAAGCGATTCTCCTGCCTCAGCCTCCCGAGTAGCTGGGACTACAGGCGCGAGCCACCACGCCCAGCTAATCTTTTGTATTTTTAGTAGAGACAGGGTTTCATCATGTTGGCCAGGATGATCTCGACCTCCTGACCTCATGATCTGCCCGCCTCGGCCTCCCGAAGTACTGGGATTACAGGTGTGAGCCACTGCGCCCGGCCTATTTCCTTTATTTTTAATCATTATTACCGTGCCCGGCCTGTTTCCTTTATTTTTAATCATTATTACCAGCCTTTTACTTGTCTTATATCAGATGAGCTGAGTATTTTTATGACACATCTGTGTTTATATAACAGAAGAGCCATGGCCACTCCACACGAGTGTGTGCTTTTGGAAGCTGTCATTTGATTAAAGGCTTAAGAGATTATATTGGCTAAAGATATAGCTGGTCTGATAGAGGGCCCAGTTATCTATAGCTGAAGAAAAGAAATTTTGTGTTTATTTAATTTAGTACTTCTCTTTACTGAATACTGCAGTTTAAGGATTCAGTGGTAAAGTCATGACCACTTAAACTGTGCAGTTTTGTAATAACAATGATTTTATCTTATTAAGATATATCATTACAAATTAAAGAGTACAGATGTCCTTTTTCATTAGAATTTTGTGTGATACCAGTGTGACAGTCAACTAGTCTTTTTTATGATGTGTTATCTTTTCTGACACTGATAAGAACACTTTATTATGCATGGAAGAACACAAATATTGAAGAAGACAAAATTTGAGTCTTGCCTAAACCAGGATTTTGATTTTAATTTTCATCAGATTTTTTTGACAGGTCTTGGAATATTTAAATTTTAAAGTGCTTCTCTCTTAAATGTAATGTATTGCTTAAAATCCTTATATTCTGAGGCTTAGTTTTTAGTGTCATTTAGAATTAGCTTTGTGTATCTTAACGAGGCTGAAGTTTTATTTATGGGAAAATAAACAGTTGGCATTTGAACAAGCATTTATTTATGGTGCAGTCAGTTTGTGCCAGGAACAATGCTAGACCATAGGCTGTAAGGAAAGAAGATAGATTTGATTATTTCCCATTGTTTAAGGAGCTCACTTTTACAAACATGTAAATAGATTAAAATGCAGTGTAAGTGCTAGAGCAGCTCTGTGTGTTAAATGCTATGGAGACTTAGAGAAGGCTGCAGATAATTTTCCCTGGCAGTCTTGGAAGGCGGCTGCTCCAAGGTGGCTTTTGTGTTAAGCCCTGATCATGAATCTGAGAATATCTTGTAAAAATAAAAAGCACTTTAAATATGCTATATTCTAATGTAAATAAGATTCATTTTTTAAATGTCAAATATTCCCCCTTAATGGTTAAAACAGTGCATAGATTACAGTGGCTCTTTAAGAAGAGGACAAAAGGCAGCTTTACTTCATTCTTTTCATGGTTGTTGGAAAGCACATTTCTTTTTCTCAAGAAGGCATTTGAGTTGAGCATGTATACTGTTCATCCTTTTAAATGTTAATTCTTAACACTCTATAACCCACAGCATTAAGTCGGAAGGTGTTTAAACAGTTGAGGAACTGCCTTAATACTCATTTGAAGTTTTGCTTAAAAAAGTCCTTCAGTACAATTTATAATATTGTACAAGTTCATATATGTAATTTACTTTTAAAATAGCACCCAATTTTATATCTTTAAAAAATTGTTACCTGCGTGAAACAGCAGTAGAAATATGTGAAAGTGTTTATATATGTAATTATTTTAGATACTATATACAAAGTAAACCAAGATTTTTGTCACTTATTCACTTCTCTGAACGTTTTTGCTTCATTATAACTGGAGAATAAACACCTTATTTGAGCTTTTTTCTTTCTAAAAACTGATTTTTACAAAAGTTAATTAAAGTAACAGTAACCAAAAATGAAACTTTGCATATATTATTCAGAAAAATTCCAAGAAAAACACTCAAATAATAAAATACTTAAATCAGGACTATGAACTCGTGAAATCCTTCTTTTTAAGAATGTATAGCAATACAGATTTATTTGGGGGTCTGGGACTTATCTTTTAAAAATAATATGTATTATATATATTAATGTATCATGGTGTGTCATATACTGCTATTGTGCTAAATATTTTATTTTGTACTATTAGGATCTGCAACTGGAATATGGACAAGGACACCAAGGTAGTTACTTTTTAGGTGCAAACAAGTAAGTAAAGTTCTTTTAAAACTTAATTTAAATTCAAGAATGATTAAGTTGCCTTTAATATTATATTTTAATATTTAAGGTAGAAAATTGTATTAGGCTGGTAGATATATTTTACAATATGCATTTCACCTTTTTCCATTGCTTCCTTGCTCATTATTTAGTTAATAGTTGTCCTAATGGGAAGCATCAACATAATTTTTTTATATCAAGCTACATTGGTGATCTTGTATGTTAGAGAAAACCACATGTATTGCCACTGAAGGCAGATACATGTTTTAGCACTTTATTTCTAAAATTGATCTGTTTATTTCTTATAAAACTTGCTTTGGTACATCTCTAAGATGGGTTGGTCACTAAAAACAGCTGGAATTATTCATACAACTTAGAAATCTTAACTTTTTAGCTATAAGGTTTTTTTAAAGTAAGATAGTAGTTAAAATGTGTGTCTGAATTCTTAAAAGTTACCAATCTATGCAGTAAATAAATTCAACAGTTATTTAATGCCTCTTCTACACCAGGCACTGTCTAATTGATAGAGGCATAGAGGTTTAAAAGGCAGTTTACAAACATAAACAATTTAAATTGTTCATTTGCCAGGTGTGATGGGAGACAGAATTTTGCTATTCCCCTTAGAGTCTCATTTTCTAAGTTTGTGGATAAATTATCATGATAAAAACTAATTTATAAGGGAATATAATTTAAATTACCAAAATCTTCCAGCAGTGCATATATTATTTTAATAGTCAGAACAACTTAAAATTCCTTTTTTTTGAGGCAGAGTGTCACTCTGTTGCCCAGGCTGCAGTGCAGTGGCGTGAACTTGGCTCACTTCAACCTCCGCCTCCCGGGTTCAAGTGATTCTCATGCCCCAGCCTCCCAGTAGCTGGGACTACAAGGGCCTGCCACCATGCCAAGCTAATTTTTTGTATTTTTGTAGAGACTGGGTTTCACCATGTTGGTCAGGCTGGTCTCGAACTCCTGGCCTCAAGTGATCCACCTGCCTCAGCCTCCCAGAAGGTGCTAAGATTACAGGTGTGAGCCACCGTGCCTCGCAAAATTTCAAAATATTATTTCGGTTGCATTAGAGAGTTGAGACATATATATTCCCATATTTTAAGTTAAGCAGTTGAGAAATAGTAACTAAAGACAAATAGCTTAGTTTTAAGGGTAATAATGCAAAATCATGTTTCTCTCTTTTTTTAATAAACTAAATACCAAATGTTTAATTTTTTTAGTTAAATATGCTATCCTTTCCTAACAGAGAGAAAAGGCTTTAATAACAATCTGGAGAAATATATTAGTTTTTATTTAAGCTGAACTTCAGTTAAATACTATCAGAGTTTTAAAGATATTATTAGCTTTGATACTGTTATTAAGTCATTATTATTATTAGCATTTATGTTTTTTTAAAATGGAAAATAAGTGTAAAATTTTCTTGGCAGAGAAAATGAAATTTTACCTAAATAGTTGACTATTTGTGATTTATAAATTGTCTTAGTTTGTTGGTGAAAAACAAAGGAAAGTTTGTCTCATAGTGGATTCGCAAATAAAAAAAATTTTTGAAGTGTTTTTATGTTATTTTCTCTAAATATGAAGTCCCTAATTTTAAGGTCCTTGTTAGCAAATTTTAGTGTATTTTAAGAGACTGAAATTTTTCGGAAAATATTTTTTACCTTTTTTGATTCATTTAAAATACATTTTAAAAATCTGTACATGCGAAGTACAAAAAAAAAATGTAGCCCCTCACTAAATGCTTTTCCAGATTCCTTAGTTTCCATTGTCTGATTTCTGATTGTTAGACATTTTCGTAGTGTATAGTTATTTTGGCTAGGTAAAATGTTAATAATTTGCCCAACCTTCATTTTTTGATGAATTGGATCCCTGCTTAAGGAACTGTATTCTATATAACGAACCCTTGGCAAGGTAGGTTGGCCAAAAGTTTGCTCTTTGGCTGTGTTTCGTGTGTAGGTATAGACATACATGTGACATGAGCATGGATTGTAGCACTTCTCTTGCTGTACTGATATGTCTGCTTTATTCTTGTGATTAGGCAGTGTTTTAAAAACGGGATTTCCTGCTTTCTCCATAGGTGATCAGGCAGACAGATTTCCATTGATGGGTTTCTACCTATTCCAGACCATGCAGGAACTATCTAATTATAATTGTTAACATAGGTCTTTTCTTTTTCTAACAGGAAGCATATGTACTTTGACTTATACTTGCTTGTCTCCTTTTCTTTGGAATTCTAATCTCACTAAGGTCAGCTTTTCTGATAATTTATTTAAAACCAACAAAATATTATTTTTAAAAGAAAACACTAGGCCGGGCATGGTGACTCACGCCTGTAATCCCAGCACTTTTGGAGGCTGAGGCGAGTAGATCACCTGAGGTCAGGAGATCGAGACCAGCCTGGCCAACATGGTGAAACCCCGTCTCTATTAAAAATACAAATATTAGCTGGACATGGTGGCACACGCCTGAGGTCCCAGCTACTCGGGAGGCTGAGGCAGGGGAATCGCTTGAACCCAGGAGGCGGTGGTTGCAGTGAGCCGAGATCGTGCCATTGCACTCCAGCCTGGGCGACAAGAGTGCAACTCCGTCTCAAAAAAAAAAAGAAAAGAAAACATTAAATTATTTATGTTTTGTTTTAATTTAGGTCAAAAATGTTGAAGGTAAATTCTCTTCTAATAAGTAATAGTTTAAAGAGTACATTGAATTACACAATTCCTGGCACAGTTGAGTATAGTAGTAGTAAATGCCAGATGGCTTTTCCTATAAACTACATGACTTTGAGAAATTTACCTCTATTATTGCTAGTAAAATGGATAATATAATAGTACCTGCCTCATAGGGTGCTAAGGATGAAATGGAATAATTGCTATAAAGCATTTAGCACATTTAGGACTTAGTAAATACTTATTAGTTGCCTTTATTTATGGTAGTTATTCAGTAAATAATTGTTGATTGTATGAACAAGTAGAAATGTGAGTGAATAAAACTGCTGTTTAATTTTAGAGAAATAGGGTTTTTGTTTGTTTGCTTGTTTGTTTGAAATGTAATCAGAGCAGTACTTACAGATTGGGGGCAGTTAGACAATTTTTAAAGATGTTAATAACCGCAGCACTGATTCCTTAGCTAATGCAAATATGCTGAGTATTTTGGTGGTCATTTTAGACCTCTGCCGTATCTGTTTGTACATTGTTTCATTTTTAACCTTTTCGTCAACATTTCTTACTCATTTTAGATTGTCTTAGAATTCAGCATCTGAAAGCATTGTTTTTGTTTTGTTTTGTTATTTACTTTATAAAACTTCCATAAGAGAAGAATTCAAGTGGACTAGTGAATAGTGACATTGTTTATTGTGTAACATTCAATCTTGGTGAATAAATCAGTATCACATTTTCTCCAGTGCTCTCAAGATGCAATATTTACTGTAAACAGACTTTTTAGCAAATTTAGCCATATTTCATTTTCTCTTTTATAAAGCCTAAAAAGTAAATCATGCATCCTACTTTTCATTAAGACCGTATTAATTCTGTAATTTCATTAATAAAATATGTTAACACACAATGGGGATTTATAGGTAAATGAATTAAAATATACATATGAATCCCTGAGCCATGGGCTATCTGCTTTTTCGTAGTCACTTATTCAACCATTCTCTTATTGTTAGAGAACTCCCAGAAAGATTCTTTTTAAAAAAGTGGAATGCTGGCTGGGTGTGATGGCTCACGGCTTATACCTGTAATCCCAACACTGGGAAGCCAAGGCGGGTGGATCACTTGAGGCCGGGAGTTCAAGACCAGCCTGGGCAATATAGTGAGACTCAGTCTTTACTGAAAATACAAAAATTAGCTGGGCATGGTGGTGCACGCCTGTAATCCTAGCTACTCGGGAGGCTGAGGCACGAGAATTGCTTGAACCTGGGAGGTGGAGGTTGCAGTGAGCCAAGATCACACCACTGCACTCCAGCCTGGACCAAAAAAGCAAGACTCCATCTCAAAAAAAAAAAAAAAAAAACATGGAATGCGAATGCAATATAAATCCAATTAAATATGGTACATTTTAAATTATCTTCCTGTATTCAAATCCTAATATTTTCTATTGTAAAAAGAAATATCTCAAAAAAGATTGTCATGTGCTTAACAAAAAAGTATTTTTTCACATCTAAAATTACATAAAAGCCCACTGTACAGTTCAGATGCATTATGTTTAATTTGGTAAAATAGTTTAAAGCAGCACTTCTCAAATATTTGGTCTCATGATTTTTTTACAGTGTTTAAAATTATTGAGTATTCCAAAGAGCTTTTGTTTATAGGGGTTATAACTATCAATATTTATAGTATTCAAAATTAAACTTTAGAACTTTTCAAAATGTTAATATATTTTTTAAATAATATTGTTTGTTATAAATAACATACTTTTGTGTGTGTGTTTAAAAAAAAATCTCCATTCTTAAGGACCAACTCAAATGCCAGCTCTTCACAGTGGTTTCTTATAACACCTCTGATTTCTCTCCTGAGACTCAGAGGCAGTGAATAATTGCCATAAAAGGTTTTATTATATATGTCAGTGCACTGCAGAACACTTTTTGTTGAGGTCCACTAATAACATTTTTTTATGAAAAAAATAGCTATTTTTTATGAGACAAAATAATATTAGTAAAAAAAAGTAGCATTGTTTTACTTTTTTTTTTTTCAAGTCTTGTTAACATTGCCTTAATAGAAGACAGCTAAATTCTCATGTCTGCTACTGCATTCAATCTGTTGTGGTATCACACATCTTGTAGTCTCTGGAAAACTCCAGTGTATACTCATGAGAAAATAAGAGCAACAAAGGTATTACATATTGTGAAAATAGTTTGGACCTTGCAGACCCCTACAGGAGACTAAGAGACCCCAGGATTTTTATACCACAATTTGAGAACTGCTAGTTTAAGGAAATGTTATTTAGCCAATAGTAATAAAGAAAATACTAATCAAGTCCCAACTCTGTCCTAAATTACCCTTCTGGGCACTTTACCTACATTAATTCAGTAGACCTTCTGACAGCCACTTTGAAATAAGTACTGAGGTAATTTCTACTTTACATAGCTGGAAACCAAAGCATAGAGAAATCAGAGTAACTTATCCAGTGCCATATCCTGTGATGGTGAAGGCGGGATTCAGATTCAGGCCGTCTTGGCTTTAAAGCCTGTCTGCATTTTGCTCTAGTGCCTCTAGACAGAAGCTCCTGCTTTCTTAGAGTTGGCCCTTGGAGAGCTTTGTGAATAAGATAATATTTGACTGTGGTACCTCACTTTTTGTATCTCCAAAATAGGACTTGCAAATAGTTTGTGGTTTTCCTATAGAATTTACCACTCTGGAGTCATAAGTTTTTCATTTTTTAAAATTTAAATTGTTGTTAATCTAGGCTAATTAAAATATTGATGACTAAAACCTATTCTGTTAATTGCTTACAGTAGATAACCATACCTTTCAGTTTCTCTAGTTTTATGTTTTGTAATTTTAAGGGCAGTTTTTCCTGATATGTATTAGGAGGGGAAATAATCAAAAGGTGCTACCTTATAACTTTTAGGGAGAGTAAAATTTTTGCTGACTCTCTTTTATCCCAGTAGTATATTAGTAACTATATTTATCTCCCCTATTAGCTTTGAGAAGTCTATCGAGTCTTTATGCTTGAAGAGTGTAATTTAGGAGGTATGCTGCATGAACTTGCAGTAAAAAGAAGTAAGGGAACTTCAGGAATGCCATAGTTCTCTCTTACATTCCTGAAAATTAAAGTTTTGTATACTGCTCCTAATGGTAAAATCCTCGACCTGGTCTGATACAGGCTTAGTCTCCCAAAAGTGTAAATGTGTTTGCCCGTGCACCACTGGAGAACAAATCCTTCAGGTAAGTGAGTGTCTTCCGTGAAAGCAAAGTGCTACTACATTCATGTATTCACATCACATGCATGCATGCTTCCGCAGAGAGATCCAACATGGTGAGTTTCATTTTGTAGGATTGCCTGAGAGCATGATGTTATTTTGAAGTGTGTCACCTTCCTTATTTTAAGAAAAAGAAAGTATATATAATGTCAGGTGTCAGGTATAAAATTCCAGGTAAAATTTGAATCCTGGAAACTCCTGGCTATGACCCTGCAATTATTGTTTTGTCAGTACTGTTGTGACATTCCATGGTGAGTTGTCTTCTGTTTGAATTGGTATTTTTCAATAAATATTAGGATTTATTTTGTTCATTTAAAATACATTAATATAAAGACATTGGCAACAGGAAAATAGAGGTATTTCATTAAATATAACTTGATGTTTTATGGTTGCAGAGGTGATCACTAGCAAATTTTCAGTAAATGGTAAAAAAGTAATCATTCAAAAAATGTATGGTTAAGGTTAAAATGATAAAAACACATTCGATATTCCTTTGATAATTTATTCACATTATTTTTTGTTTTTGTTTTTTCTTTTAAGGAGTCTTCTCAAGTCTGTTGAAGAAGAATTGCATCAGCGGTAATTTTAATTTTTAATCTTAAAGTACTTTATGTCACAGACAAGTAAAGTCAGTTTGCCTTCTTCTCTGTTATGTAGCCTATTTGTTTGAGTTGTCTTTTTTTTCTTTAATAGAGATAGGGTCTCGCTCTGTTGCCCAGGCTGAATTGCAGTGGTGTGATCATAGCTCACTGCAGCCTTGAACTCCTGGGCTCAAGCGATCTTTCCACCTCATCCTCCCTAGTAACGGACATCACGATCCACCGCTCCCAGTTCCTTGTTTTGATTCTGAATCTATCCTATCCTATAAAGATGCAGAAATAAAATTTTATCTTACAGTAGCTTTTCCTGCATTTTCTAAAATTTCTTCTTACTGTTTTGGTAAAATCCATTTAATAACAATGACATTATCCTTTTTATTTAGAGGACACGTCGCACATTTAGAAGATGATGAAGGAGATGATGATGAATCTAAACAGTAAGTTCTGTCTCTGTTTTTGGTAAAAAGAAAAGGTGTCATTTGACCTGATTTCATCAATCTGGCAGCTTAATATTGATGGAAATTTCAATATCAGTAACACAATATCATGGGTTGTACCTCAGTTTCCTTCCTTTTTTCTATTCTAGTTACATTAACTTGGGCTGACATAACAAAATACCATAGACTTAGACAACAGAAATTTATTTCTCACAGTTCTGGAGGTGGGAAGTTCAAGATCAAGGTACCAACCAACTTGGTGAGGGCTGCCTTCTTGGCTTGCAGACAGCCGTCTTCTGGCCATGTCTTCACGTGGCCTTTCCTCAGTGTATGCACATGGTGGAATCGGGTAAGAGTGATCTCTCTCTCTCGTAAGATCACCAATCCATAGGATTAGGATCCCACTGTTACAACCTCATTTAAGCTTAATTACTTCCTAAAAACCCATCTCTAAATATAGTCACGTTGTGGGTTAAGACTTCAACATGTGAATTTTATAGTGACACATTTCAGTCCATTTTTTCCAAATGACCATAATTTTTTATTGTAGATTTATCAGTGATTGATAGCTGCTGTAATTTTACTACAACTACAAAGAAGCTTATTATAAATTTGATTAAATTTTAATCTGTTATATTTCAAGTGAACAAATACTTTGGATGTATATAGTTTTAAAGGAGGAATATTTTTACTATTGTGTATGCATTGATGTTTACTTTTTTTTTTTTAATAAAGATGCAGTTTCATGGTAAAATGATAAGAGCACTTGAGTAGCAGTTGAGGGCATAGGTTGATCTTGGGTAAAGTTACATAAACTTTCTAGGCCTTGAAATCCCCATCTGAGACATTTGTGCTTCATCATATTACAATTTTTTCTTTCTTTCTTTTGAGAAAGGGTCTTGCTTGCTCTATGGCCCACCTGAAGTGCAGTGGTGTGATCTTGGCTCACTGCAGCCTCGACCTCCTGGCTCAAGCAGTCCTCCCACCTCAGCCTCCTGAGTAGCTGGGACTGCACCTCCACACTTCCTAATTTTCTATTTTTTGGTAGAGATGGGTTTCCACCATGTTGTCCAGGCTGGGCTCGAACTCCTGAGCTCAAGCAATCTGCTCACCTCAGCCTCCTAGAGTGCTGGGATTACAGGCATGAGCCACTGTGACCAGCCTCTTTCTGTTTCTAAAACTGATCCTGAGTTATAATGAATTCTAACTTCAGTCACATTCTGCATATAATTTCATAAAGCATATATATAGTTTTTGATGAGCTTCATCAAAGATGTTTCATATCTAACAGTAGCAAAAATGAAGTTTACAATGTGATATATTTTATACTGTATCATTTATTTCATAAGCCAGATGTGGCTTATGTTCTTAATTATTTACCTTTCAGTTGATATAAACTGGAATTATAATTATCTTTCCCAGTTTTAATTACAATATAGTACTTGGAACCAAGAAAGTGTATTACCCAATTACTTCTTTTTAAATTGAATTTAATTCTTTTAACTGAAATAATTATAATACAAATTTCTGTGGTACATAGTAACGTTTTGATACATATAATGTAGTGATCTGATCAGGGTAATTAGCATATCCATCATCTCAAACATTTATCATTTCTTTGTGTTGGAACATTCAATATCCTCCTTCTAACTATTTGCAACTAAATAACACATTATTGGTTTTTTGTTTTGTTTTGTTTTTTGAGACAGAGTCTTGCCCTGTCACCCAGGCTGGAGTGCAGTGGTGTGATCTCGGCTCTCTGCATGCAGGCTCTGCCTCCCGGGTTCACGCCGTTCTCCTGCTGGGACTACAGGCACCCGCCACCACACCTGGCTAATTTTTTTGTATTTTTAGTAGAGATGGTGTTTCACCATGTTAGCCACGATGGTAGGATGGTCTTGATTTCCTGACCTCGTGATCTGCCCACCTCAGCCTCCCAAAGTGCTGGAATTACAGGTGTGAGCCACCACACCCGGCCCATTATTGTTAACTATAGTCATCCTACAGTGGTATAAGAGAGTAGTAATACTTGCATACTGTAAGTATTTACATAACTGTAATTTTGTATTCTTTAACAAATCTCTCCCTTTCTTCCCCTTTTCCCTGACCTTCCCAGTTCCTAGTATCCTATGTTCTGCTTTTTACTTCTATGAGATCAACTTTTTTTTTTAGCTTCCACATGAGTAAGAACATGCGGTGTTTAACTTTCTGTTTTGGCTTATTTCACTTAACATAATGTCCTCCAGTTCCCAGTTACTTCTGAATAATACCTCTAGCAACATTTCACAAAATACTTTAGAAAAAACTTACAATCTTAGAAAATGATATTTGTCTTTGCAGCTTTTTTATGTCTTTGAAAAAATTATTATATTTTAGGATTGATTCATTTGTAAAATGAATAGTTCTGATTCTAAACTTTTCTGTTTTTAGCTCAACTCTGAAAGCAAAAGTTCCACCTCCTTTGCCACCAAAGGTAGACAGATTTATTTTTCAATTTGATATATGTGTGTTATTGTTCTGCCAATTTAATACTTTGCTGAGAGTTTTTCTAGCTATTCATTTGTGATCCACAAAGAAAAATCATGAAGTTGATATAAGTAAATGATTTTTTATTATATTTGTCTCATTTTATAATGCCCAACTTATATTTAGTGTTCATTTTTTTTTTTTTTTTTTTTTTGAGACAGTCTCACTCTGTCACCCAGGCTGGAGTACAGTGGCATGATCTCGGTTCACTGCAGCCTCCTCCTCTCGGGTTCAAGCAATTCTCCTGCCTCAGCCTCCCCAATAGCTGGGATTACAGGCACGCACCACCAGGTCCAGCTAAAGTTTTGTATTTTTTAGTAGAGACTGGGTTTTGCCATGTTGGCCAGGCTTGGCTCAAACTCCTGACCTCAGGTGATCTGCCTGCCTTGGCCTCCCAAAGCTGTGGGATTACAGGCATGAGTCACTGTGCCTGGCCTTATTTAATGTTCATTCTAAGTAACAAGTCCTAGGAATTTACACTGAAAATGATTGTATTAATGGATTAGTGTTATTTGACTTGGGTTAGAAAACTCACATTTCTTACAAGATTGTTTTTCTCAAAATCTGCAATCTATTCCTGACTTCTAAGAATGAATAAAGGATAGTAATTTATCATCATAGATATTTAATTTTCAAAAGATAGTTTTAATTAAAAATACAAAATAGTACAATTTTTAAATGCTTTTTAACAACAAAATTATTTTTCCAAACAAAATCATTCTAAAATAGTAATTTCAACTGATGGGTTGTTTTTTTTAAAGGTAAAATGAGCTAATATATATTTTATTTTATAAGTTCATATGCATAGCAAATTTTAATTATAATATGAGCTGCTTTAAAGTTTAAAATCAAAGTGTTACAAATGAGAGTTGGAGTCTTAACAGTCTTGTCATTCGCTTTATTACTATTTTTATTTATTTTCATTTTATACAATTGAGAAAATCCTGATTCATGCAAGTAAATAATGCTGTACTTGCTTGTTTAGTTTTATCATAGCAGAAGTAAAGAGATCTGAATTTCAAAGAAGTAAGTGCTGAGCAATAATAAGAGACACGTTATAAGTTCTACAAACCATCAGCCAACTGTAGATTTTTCCATTGTTTGTACAGAAAGTGTCTCAGGCATCCCATATTGCTATGTTTGTATTCTCCAACATGATAACGTTTTTTGTTTTTTTGTTTTGTTTTGTTTTGAGATGGAGTCTCGCTCTTTCGCCCAGGCTGGACTGCAGTGGCGCTATCTTGGCTCACTGCAAGCTACGCCTCCCGGATTCACGCCATTCTCCTGCCTCCGCCTCCTGAGTAGCTGGGACTACAGGCACCCGCCACCACGCCCAGCTAATTTTTTGTATTTTTAGTAGAGACGGGGTTTCACCATGATAGCCAGGATGGTCTCGATCTCCTGACCTCGTGATCCGCCCGCCTCAGCCTCCCAAAGTGCTGGGATTAGAGGCGTGAGCCACCGCACCCGGCCACATGATAACATTTTAATTGGTATCCTCTCATGCCCCTGGTCTGAAAGATTAAGCATTACCATAAAGACATTGAGTCATCTAAGAGACAGCTTAGATTAGCCTTGATACGGAGCTGAACTTTGACTAGTCTGAATATTTGAAATAAAAAGAGATTCATTTAAATTGAAGGAGATAAGAAAGACTAAAATATTTTTTTATTTGGCTAGTCTAAGTGGGGAGACTTGTGAGGAATTAATTAAAAAGTCGACTTAGAGGCCCTTTTATTTGCACAGCAGCAAAACCTGAGATGTACACATTTTAGTTTACATTTTTAGAATATATTTAAAACAATAAGATAGTCTGAATTGGATGGTTGAGTAACCTTTAAACTCATCTGGTAAACCTCTAATGTATAGTAGAAATAATTTGAAAGCTTTTAATGTATAATAGTACTTACTTCAGGAAAATAATTTGATGTTTCATCGTTGGTCTCTTTTTCTATATTATTTCAGCCTAAGTCTATCTTCATACCACAGGAAATGCATTCTACTGAGGATGAAAATCAAGGAACAATCAAGAGATGTCCCATGTCAGGGAGCCCAGCAAAGCCATCCCAAGTTCCACCTAGACCACCACCTCCCAGATTACCCCCACACAAACCTGTTGCCTTAGGTAATGGTGGAGGGTGACAGCAAATATGTTACCAGGTTTTCATACTATGGGGAGAAAAAAAACTTTCTTTTAAGAGATTATTTGAAATTCTTTTGGTGGAGGACAGAAGGAAAGCAATGGCTATGGAGATGTTTTCTGCTTTTTGCCTACTAGCTTAAAGTGTTTTTATGACAGAATTCCCTATGACACAGTCTGAGATATTTTGTCCTCATTTCTCATTTCATATTTAGCCTTCTCTCTTCTAGAGACTGGTTCCCCATTCATTTAGCTACGGTGTGGAAACAATGCAAATTAAACTATGAACAAACATGGAAAATGTGTTTTGCGTCTAGGTTACTCCTGTTTTAGAAGAGAGTACCTTGTCCTAACTCCTTATTTCATTTAATCATTTCTAAAAAAATAATTGGTATTATTTGCTAGGTATTTGCCTCCAAATTAATACTAGAAGGTGCTATTTTAACACTGTAAAGACTCCTCTGTGTTTATCCAGAAGAAGCGATTTTAAAAAAGAGCAACTAGGCTGGGCATGGTGGCTCACACCTGTAATCCCAGCACTTTGGGAGGCCGAGGCAGGTGGATCACCTGAGGTCAAGAGTTTGAGACCAGCCTGACCAACATGGTGAAACTCCGTCTCTACTAAAAAAAAAAATACGAAATTAGCTGGGCGTGGTAGCGCATGCCTGTAGTCCCAGCTACTTGGGAGACTAAGGCAGGAGAATCGCTTGCTTGAACCTGGGAGGCGGAGTTTGCACTGAGCCAAGATCACGCCATTGCACTCTAGCCTGGGTGATAAGAGCAAAACTCCTTCTCAAAAAAAAAAAAAAGAGCAACTAAAGTTTCTTGGATGACATAATAATAAATCACCCCTTTTCTAAAAGTAGTTATGAATTCAGTATTTGGTTTTTTAATGCTAACAAATACATGCACTTATATACAACCTGAATTTAAATTTGCCTAATATGCCAGAAATAGAGGTATAAATAGAAGAACATATATATAAATGACGTCTTACTTGCATAGTAAATATTCTGATTGGGTGATCCCAAATGAATAATGACACTATCTCAGAGTTAATATTTTTTCTTTCCTACTTGATAACTTTCTGAATGAAAGTTTTCATGAAGATTAATCATTTTCAATGAATATATCTTATTGAAGGAAATGGAATGAGCTCCTTCCAGTTAAATGGTGAACGAGATGGCTCATTATGTCAACAACAGAATGAACATAGAGGCACAAACCTTTCAAGAAAAGAAAAGAAAGATGTACCAGTAGGTATTGATAGTCATAAGTTCTACTTGTATTTGTTTCCTTTTTAACTGTTAAGTTAGTTTTATGCTTACAATTAGTGACACTATAGCACTAGTATATTTTACAATTACTATATTGATATTTTAGTATATTAATTATAATGGTGAATAGATTATTTAAATCTTGAAAAAAGTGACTTAGCTATGGTAAACTTGAATGATGGCTTTTTATCGTTTACATTATTTAGATTGTTCACAAAATAACTATTATTATTCTCATTGAGGATAATTGATTCTTGATAGTTTCTCTTACAGTCTCATGAAGTTATGGAAAGAAGGACATAGATAAAGAAAGCTGTAGGTTCTACCCCAGGACAAATTTCTAACTATAGATCAGGGGTCCCCAACCCCTGGGCCGCAGACCAGTAATGGTCAGTGGCCTGTCAGGAACCAGGCCACACAGCAGGAGGTGAGCAGTGGGCAAGTGAGCATTACCACCTGAGCTCCACCTTCTGTCAGGTCAGCTGCAGCATTAGATTCTCATAGCGCAAACCCTGTTGTGAAGTGTGCATGCAAGGGATCTAGGTTGCACGCTGTTTACACGAATGTAACTAATGCCTGATTATCTGAGGTGGAACAGTTTCATCCCCAAAACATCCCTCCCCTTCAACCCCCATCTGTGGAAAAATTGTCTTCCATGAAACCAGTCCCTGATGCCAAAAAGGTTGGGGAACCACTGTTAGAGATTACATAAGTAGTGACATTGCTGCTCTTACCACTTCGAGAAAGGTGAAATTAGTCTTAGCAGCTACTCCTATCACAAATGTTAGCTAAAACATCAGAACTATTAAAACATAAATGTTATTCATCAGGGATCATAAGAGATGAAACATTTTAAACATTTGTAAAGAATTGACTTACGATCACTGGAAGACATTCAACTATCATCATAGAATTTAAAATAGTAGAAAATCCTTAAAACCCCCAATATCTCAACAGATGTCAACGAGATGAATAGGATTTTTTGGAAGTTTTTGTATACACTAATATTTGTTATTTTTATAGAAATTTCTAGTATATTCAGTATGTTTGTCTAGTACATTCAGTATGCTATGGTTTCTGCAGTAAGCACATCACTAGAGTCTTTTGTGCTATATCTGTTTAACTTTTTAAAAATATTTCACTATACAATATGACATATTACTCTTAAAATTCACGTAAAGTATTTGGTGTTATTCATTGTAATTTCTGAAATTTAGGAATGGGTTTTATGAAGTTCTGTCCAACTGAGCAGTGCCTTTTTGCTTTCAACAATTTAAATTTTAACAGACCTGCTAACATAATAGTACAAAAATGCAGCTGAGTGACTGTAACACAGTATAAAATAAATAGCCTTTGACAGATGTAAACTTTTTTTTTAACCTTTCCAATGGTACTAAGTAAACATTTTTTATGTATGCATTTTTAGTTCACTTTTTCTGTTACCTTACTTCATTAAGATAAGGAACTGTTTCAGTAATTCTGAAATAAATATGTCCATGGCTCTATCATAGGATAAACAGTATCAGTGATATATTGAAGCATGCTTACAGTTTATGCTGTAATTCTTGAAATTATTTACAGCCGTCACATCTGTAATCCCAGTGCTTTCAGTGGAAAAGGCAAGGGGATCACTTGAGAGCAGAAGTTCAAGACCAGCCTGGGCAACATAGCAAAACCCTGTCTCTACAAAAAATAAAAATTGAGCCAGACATGGTGGCATGCACCCATAATCCTAGCTGCTCAGGAGGCTGAGACAGGAGAATCACATGAGCCCAGAAGGTTGAGGTTACAGTGAGCTATGCTTGCCTGCCACTGCACTCCAGCCTGGGTGACAGAGCAAGACCATATCTCTAAAAAAAATTAAATGATAATAAATAATAAATTTATTTTATTTTATTTTATTTATTTATTTATTCATTTTGAGATGGAGTCTCGCTCTGTCACCCAGGCCAGAGTGCAGTGGCACAATTTTGGCTCACTGCAACCTCCACCTTCTGGGTTCAAGTGATTCTCCTGCCTCAGCCTCCTGAGTAGCTGGGATTACAGGTGCACACCACCATGCCTGGCTACTTTTTGTATTTTTAGTACAGACGGAGTTTCACCATGTTGGTCAGGCTGGTCTCGAACCCTTGACCTCATGATCTGCCCACCTCAGTCTCCCAAAGTGCTGGGATTACAGGCGTGAGCCACTGCGCCCAGCCTTATTTATTTTAAATAATATTTACAACCAGTTCTATTAGTGCTTAGGTTAAATCTGAGAGTTATAACACTCAGAGCTCCCTAATTTAAAATGATGTTTTGCTAGGCCGGGCACAGTGGCTCACACCTATAATGCGTACACTTTGGGAGGCCAAGACAGGTGGATCATTTAAGGCCAGGAGTTCAAAACCAACCTGGCCAACATGGTAAAACCCCATCTCTACTACAAATACAAAAACAGCCGGGTGTGGTGACAGGCGCCTGTAATCTCAGCTACTCAGGAGGCTGGCGCCTGTAATCTCAGCTACTCAGGAGGCTGAGGCACGAGAATCACTTGAACCTGGGAGGCAGAGGTTGCAGTGACCCCGAGATCGTGCCCCTTCACTCCAGCCTGGGTAACAGAGCAAGACTGTCTCAAAAAAAATAAAAAAGCAACAACAAAAAAAGATGCTTTGCTAAAATAGATGACATCAGATAATTTAATAACATCAATATAAGAAAAAATATAAATTATTTGCAAGATGGAATAAAAAGGTATCAGAAATTATTGGCAATAATAAGATGTGCGCATCCTCAAAAATACATCTACAAAGTATGTCATTTTAATTTCAGAAATGTTATATTTTTATGTTGTATATGTGAAATCAATTAACAGTAGCTTTTTTATTAGTTTTCATCTCATTGTTTAAGTGATTCTGATGTATGGCAGCTCTAGGGAAAAATTAGAATGTCATTCCTTAAAATGATGTTACTGAGATTAACCTTGAAAGAAATGTAGACTGTCACAAAGTTCATGTTTAAAGTATACCCAGGGGGTTCCCTCTCAGGGGACAGTTCGTATACTCAAGAATGTGGCCACTTGGAGAAATATCTGGCATTCTTCAGCATAGTGTGGGTGAGCAAATGTGTTACATTTCTTCTCCTTATAATTGCCTGTATACTCTAACCAATGATTAATATATTTGAATTCATCAAAATTTGGAACTTCACTTAGCAAAACTCACTGTAAACATGGTGAAGATTATCTACACAAGGAGAAACTATTTGTTGTATATATATAACAGATAAAATACTCAAACCTAGAATATATTTTTAAAAGCTCCAAGAAATAGATATGAAAAAAAGATAACTCATTTTAAAAAAATGGGAAAAGAATTCACAAAAGAGGAAATACAGATAGCAAATAAACACTGGGTTAAAAAGATTCTTAATCTTCCTAGCAGTCAGAGGCATGCAAATTAATGAGGAGCACAAGAGAAAAGGTTTTTTACTAATCAGCTTGGTGATATTGCTGTGAGACTAGAAAGAACCAGGAGCTCTCATACATTGCTGGTGGATGTGATGGGATAGGTGCACTCTGAAAAGCAGTTTGACAGTCAATATGCACTAAAATGTAAAAGATAGAGACCCTGTGTATCAGTAGTTTCTCAGTATACCCATACTGCGGTATACTTCTCACAGTATACCAATAAAGACATCCACTCATACACTGTGTAAGTAGGTATATACAGGAATGTTTATTTCAGCATCTGTGTTCTAGTAAAATATTGACAATAATCTAAATACCGAATAATGTTTAAGGATAGCTAAATAAAGTATATTTATGCCATGCTGCAGTTAAAACAAATGAACTAAGTCTACATGACCGATATGGATTACTGTCCAATTTTAAGGCAAAGAACCTGCAGATAGTGTATAACTTTTTGTGTTTTAAATTCCTAACACACACAAAAACACTATTTTCTATGGGAACATGTATTTACATATATACCAAAAATGTCTGGAAAGCCATATGATTACATAAGTATATCTAATTCACTAGAGAAAGATTTGGAAGGTTTTACACCAAACTAGTTTTTCTGGGGCAAGTACTAGAAATAGTGCATTGTGAAAGAATTATGGGGAACTTCAGCCTTAACTGTAATGTTTTGTTTTACAAAGAATGTATTCATGTATTTTATTTGAATAAATGTGTTTGAAATACAGTATTATTATATCAAACAGCAGCAAAAAAAGTGTAATCATACATGTGTTCTTTTTCTAGAAGCCTATTAGTAATGGTCTTCCTCCAACACCTAAAGTGCATGTAAGTACTAAATATGGAGTAGGCTAAGTTTCAAGCTAAGTCACTTGTGTGTGTTATCTTTGCTTAGGTTTTTTTTTGTCTGTTTGAAAGAACTTTCATTATTATTGAAAAAAAATCTATAAGATTGCTAATTTAATTACAGGCATGTGTCACCATGCCCCGCTAATTTTTGTATTTTTAGTAGAGACAGAGTTTCACCATGTTGGCCAGGCTGGTCTCGAATTCCTGGCCTCAAGTGATCTGCCCACCTTGGCTTCCCAAAGTGCTGTGATTATAGGCATAAACTACCATGCCTGCCCTTTTTCTTTTTTTTTTTTTTGAGACGGAGTCTCACTCTGTGCCCAGGCTAGAGTGCAGTGGCATAATCTCAGCTCATTGCAAGCTCCACCTCCCAGGTTCATGCCATTCTCCTGCCTCAGCCTCTCGAGTAGCTGGGACTATAGGTGCCTGCCACCATGCCTGGCTAATTTTTTGTGTGTTTTTATAGAGGCGGGTTTTACCATATTGGCCAGGCTGGTCTTGAACTTCTGACCTCAGGTGATGTGCCCACCTCGGCCTCCCAAAGTGCTGGGATCCCAAGTGTGAGCCACCACGCCTTGCCGTTTTTTACCTTTAAATTCTACTTTTTAATTAGCACAGAGTATACTTTATAAACTATATGTTACAAAATATATATACTTTATGTTTGTAATTTATATAATACTTAAATTATAAATATTTTAAAATAATTTTTAATATTGATTTATACAGTATACTTTATATTATATAGCATATATATTACAGCAGAGAAATACATACAATAGGGCAGATTTTCCCACTTGACTGTAAGATAAAACACTTACCTCAGGCTTGCAGTTTGACAGGGAAAAGCTATCTGTGGAATGCCAGGTAGACTCCAGCTATACAAATTAGCTTAAGATTGGGAACTGGCTTGATTGTTTTTGTTCTTCGTTTTGTCATTTAAATTTCTAGGGGTTAGCAGTACCCTAACACAGAAATTTCCGTAGCTGTCTTAAAAGGTCGTTATTAGGGTTAGTTAAATGATAGTTTCTGCCCTACATCCTAAAGACATGTTTCTATTGGTCTGCTACTACTTGATGGTATTGCCAAGCTAAATTGTTCTTTTTTGGTACCAGAGTCTTTAAAAGTATATTGTTTGGTAGATTTCTGTCATTAAAAGGGAAATTTTAAGGTCCATGTTTTAATTATGTTAATATTTTTAATCCATTATTGTCAACTAGTGATGTTTTCGTTCAGTATGTTACCTCCGTGTTTGTGAGGAAGACATTCCTTCTATAAAATGATGCACAAATGCTGTTCTTTTAATTTAGGCCAACATGGCAAATACTGAAATTTTCTCTGACCAAAAATATTTTTGTACTGTTTTTCCCTCAAGTTGTCAGTAGTAAAAGTGATTACCTGAGTCAACATTCTTGTACCTTGAGTATTTAACCAGAAGGATAATTTCAGAGTTAATATTTTGCTCTTTGATAATATAAAGTTCAAATGGGTGATATATTTCATTATGATATATTTATTATCTGAAAAGTTTGTAAATGGACTTGATAAGTAATATTAACATCAAAGAGTTAAGCTTTTTAATGAATCTTTCCAGGGAAATAATCAGATTGCTTAATTGAAAAAAATAAAAATAAAAGTCTGTGTTTGGAGGTTGAAGCACATATATGAATTTCAAATCAGCCATACCTGTTTCAGTTTGTAATGTGAAATTCAATTTTTAATACCATTTTTAGGCTCATAAAACCAAACAAGAAAAATGTCTTCCTTTGTAGAGATTATGATTTCCTTTTTACCAGAGACTATTGTATTGCTCTTGACATGGAGCATGTAAGATACATTATTATGCAGAATTCGTTCCTATTATTGCTTTGTTTAGTTGAAAAGATAGAAAAAATAAGACCTTTTTTTTTTTCTCTTTTTTCCAAATAAAATTACTGTGGCACCTGGAAACTTGTGGTACCACTGTTAGGCAAATGACTATGATGATTTCTTACACTTACTTCTGTAAATTTGAAGATGTTCATAATTTCAGTATACTATCTATAGACTCTCACATTAAAATAGATCATAGTTACATTTTATATGTTAAAGACTGTTACTTGTCACTGTTTCATATTGGTTATTCTTTGTTTCCCTAGATGGGTGCATGTTTTTCAAAAGTTTTTAATGGGTGTCCCTTGAAAATTCACTGTGCATCATCATGGATAAACCCAGATACAAGAGGTAGTATTGTGTGTTTTTATCTGTTATCTTCCTAATTTTTTAAAACTGGGGCCATGAAAGCATTTGTGATTTTGTTTATTTTCTGAGTATCTTTCTGGGGAAAAAAAGTTTTGTTATAATTTTTTTTTAATTTTAAGGTAAATATGTTTCTTTGTGCTGTTATCAGTGTTTGAGGTGACACATAACATTAAAATTTCACTGTATAGTTACCATATCAATATAGTGAAGCCATGTATTCTGAGCCACCCTAGTTTCCTCCAGAAATGTTTCTGCTGCTGCTGCACAGTAGTCTGGTATCTTTTTTTATTTTTTATTTATAGGGAAAATGTTTTGCTCTGCCACCCAGGCTAGAGTACAGTGGCATGATCATGGCTCACTATAACCTCAAACTTCTGGCCTTATGCAATCCCCCTGCCTCAGCCACCCGAGTAGCTAGGACTGGAGGCACATGCCACCATTCCTAGCTGTTTTTGTTTTTTAATTTTTTGTAGAGATGGGAGCTCTCTGTGTTCCCCAGGCTGGTCTCGAACTCCTGGGCTCAAGCAGTTGTCGCCTCAGCCTCCCAAAGTGCTGAGATTACAGACAGGAGCCACTGGCCAATAGCTTCATTTTTTTCAAAACAGCCATTATGGAAGGAATTTAGCTACCAAGGATCCGGGGTTTAGTGACCACTTTAGAGGATCTCTGACCTTAAAAGGGGCCATAATCACAACAGTTGTCCTTAGGCAACCACTAAGAACTGTCTGTGTCCTCTCACTGTATATCTGATTCTTAATAGCTGTCTGTCTTTGTAAGATACACATAGAACATTTATACGTGAACATTTTTATATACATACACATATACTCATTAAATATTCTGAGTACTTTTATGTCATAGGCAAGGAAATTGGCACTCAGGTTCATTGTTTATAGCCAATTGGTGCTAGAAAGGGTCAGTTTAAATCCAATACTGTCTGACCACAAATCTTATGCCATTAATCTCCCAGTACTAATCTTAAATGCTGGGCACTTTAGGAATGCTCTTAGCATTCTATACTGTTCTCAGCGTACTTCAGTTTAGCCTAGCTAGTCTAGAAAAGTTCTTGACCTGTTACTGTATTATCTTAAAAACAGATCGGGCACTTTTCTTCAGGTTGCCTGCTTGGATCTCTTGGAAGTGTTGTTTCCTTTCTTTCCTGTTCTAAAGCCTTTTTAATAAATTTCCACTCCTGCTCCTGCTCTGGGAAACAAACAAACAAACAAAAAAAATGGAAAGGACGATGGCCATGCTTCTCATATCTTTTAGAAGATACTGAGTACCCTAGCAGGTATCCAAGTTTTAGTTAACTTTTTAATAGACCGTGGTCAGATTCTGGGGTTTTTTAAATTAGAGTACTTATAGTATAGCTCTGAAAAAAAATTCTGTAGAAATAATTAGAATCAGTATCAGCCACTCTTGATTTTATATTCTGTATGTCAGTTGCACATGATCCTGTCTTTAGGGGGTTTTAGAAAAAGGAGCTGCAGATTCTTTGCCAGTTCTTAGCACTCTCTGATGAGTGAAGAATCTACTATGCCACTCTTCAGAACCTCCCTTACATAAAAATTCTCTTCACTGCTTTGAGGCTAATGTTTACATATAATTCAGTTTATGGGTCTAAAGTGTCTAACCTCTTTGTATTCACTGCTTATAAATCATAGTAATTCTTGTTTTATATGTTAATACTTATTTACGGAAGTTTAGATTATAGAAATCCTATTTAAAAATATTTTATTTACCAAAATCAGTCAGTGAATTACTTTTATTTCAGATCAGTACTTGATATTTGGTGCCGAAGAAGGGATTTATACCCTCAATCTTAATGAACTTCATGAAACATCAATGGAACAGGTATGTTATTTTGTATATTCTTTTTTTTTTTTTTTTTTTTAAGTTACCATAAGTACACATTAGACCAGAAATAAGGTTCAGTTTCATGACTTGCTGCCTCTTTTATTCTTTTTTGTTTTGTTTTGTTTTGTTTTTTGAGACCAAGTCTCACTCTTGTTGCCCAGGCTGCAGTGCAGTGGTGTGATCTCGGCTCACTGCAACCAGTTTCAAGCAATTCTCATGCCTCAGCCTCCCAAGTAGCTGGGAGTAGAGGCACGCACCACCACACCCAGCCAATTTTTGTGTTTTTAGTAGAGACAGGGTTTCACCATGTTGGCCAGGCTGGTCTTGAACTCCTGACCTCAGGTGATCTGCCCGCCTCGGCCTCCCAGTGTGCTGGGATTATAGACATGAGCCACCATGCCTGGCTAATTTTTGTGTTTTTAGTAGACATAGGGTTTCACCATGTTGCCCATGCTGGTCTGGAACTCCTGGCCTCAAGTGCTGGGATTATAGATATGAGCCACCCCACCCCAGCGTCTTTTATTCTTAAAATCCTCATGACGCCGGGCATGGTGGCTCACGCCTGTAATCCCAGCACTTTGTGAGGCCAAGGCAGGCAGATCACCTGAGGTCAGGAGTTCGAGACCAGCCTGGCCAACATGGTGAAACCCCGTCTCTACTAAAAAATACAAAAATTAGCTGGGCATGGTGGCGTGTGCCTATAATCCCAGCTGCTTCGAAGGCTGAGACAGGAGAGTCACTTGAACCCGGGAGGAGGAGGTTACAGTGAGCCGAGATTATGCCATTGCACTCCAGCCTGGGCAACAAAAGTGAAACTCCACCTCAAAAAAAAAAAGCTTCTGAAGCATGTTCTAATTACTAGATACTGAAGACAGATTAACAGGACTAGTCCATACCCTTGAGAAGCTCATGATCTAATAGGGAAAACAGATGTATAAACCAGTAACTACAGCACTCAGGATTAGATGTCATATTAGGAATGAGTATAAGATATTGGCCACAGAGGTGGATGTCACCAGCACCTCCTGTGGGGAGATGAGTAGAGGCATTTGAGATGGACCTTAAATTATGATGAATAGAAGTTTGTCACACAGACAGGATAAGCATGATGGCATAGAGATGTGAAATAGCATGGCAAGTTTGGGAACACTGACTGGGCATTTGACTGGAGTACAGAATGGTAACAATAGATGGAGCTGGGTAGGCAGGCAGAAGCCAAACACCAGAGCTTGGTGTACTATGCTGATGGAACAGACCTGTGTTTTAGAAATATCTGTTTGCGGTACGGTGAGAGATGAGACTAGAAACCATGGTCAAATGGTAAAAGAGTGTTAATTCAGGGCAAAGGTAGAGAACAGAGGGGAAAAGATATTTTTCAAAAACAGTTTTATCGAGATATAATTCACATATCATACAGTTCACCCACTTAAAGGGTACAATTCAGTGGCTTTTGGTACGTTCACAGCGTTGTGCAGCCATTACACCATCAGTTTTAGGACATTTTTATCATCTCCAAAAGAACCTCCATAATCATTAGTGGTCATTCCCCATTTCTCTCCTCCTCTCCCCCAGTATGGGGATGTTTTTGAGTGTCACAATGAGTGGGGGGAGCTTTTGTCATTTAGTACCCACGAGTCAGGAACATAAAACAACCTACAAACTGATAATAATGATGATGCTATTAATAGCTAATACTTACATAAAGCGTACTATGTGTCCACGCAGTGTTTTTAAATGCTTGACATATATTATTTAGTCTTCATGAAATCTCTCACAGGTAGACACCATTGATAATCTCACTTCACGGATGAGAAAACTAAAGCACGGAAAGGATTAGTAACTTGCCAAAGACTCCACAGCTATTCAGTGGCTGGACTGCGATATGAACCTAGGCAAGCTAGCTCCAGATTCCATGTGATTAACTACTTCACCATATTCTCTCTCCCAATTGTATAGTTCCTGTAGAGAAATGCTGGACCTAGAGAAAGATCAGAGATCTAGAATTGACCGAATTGAATGACCATTTCAACATGGAGGTTGAGGAGAGGTCTAGGTTAACTTTAGGTTTTCCACTTGAGTGACTGGGTGCATGACAGTAACAGAAAGATGGAGTATAGTATTCTGAAGGATGTGTTGATTTGAAGAGAATGGTAATGCTTTCAATTTGGTCATACTGAGTTTGGGGTGCCTTCGGGATGTGTGACTAATTCTTTTATCAATATAAATCGATTACAAGGCCGGCCGTGGTGGCTCATGCCTGTAATCCCAGCACTTTGGGAGGCCGAGGTGGGTGGTCACCTGAGGTCAGGAGTTCGACACCAGCCTAACAAATAAGGTGAAACCCCGTCCCTATTAAAAATACAAAAGTTAGCCAAGCATGGTCATGTGCACCTGTAGTCCCAGCTACTCAGGAGGCTGAGACAGGAGAATCACTTAAACCCGGGAGGCGGAGGTTGCAGTGAGCCGAGATCACGCCACTGCACTCCAGCCTGGGCAACGGAGTGAGACTCCATCTCAAAACAAAATAAAAATAAAAATAAATTGATTACAAATAAAACGGAAAGAAAAATATATAAGTAATGATTTATTCATGACTAAACATTTTCATCTTCATTTTTTTAAATCAAATTTTCTAGCAAGATCCTAAACTGTATGATATACTGTAAATCTTTTAATCTGGAAATGGTGTACAGTGAAATGGCTGGAAAGTGCCTAAGAACAGGGAAAGGGAGGAAAAGGATCTTGTAATTATAATAATTAGTAAATAATTCAAAGGTGGTCATATTTTTATTGGGTATAATGAGATATCCAAAAATAATATTGGTAACAGTATTAATTGTAAGGAATAAGGCCAGCTTTATGCATAGGTGGAGTAAGCATTTATCAACCTAATTTGAAGAACTCTTTTGTTGTTGTTGTTACTTTTGAGACAGGGTTTCATTCTGTCACCCAGGCTGGAGGGCAGTGGCGTGAACACAGCTCACTGCAGCCTTGACCTCCTGGGCTCAAGTGACCCACCTCAGCGTTCTCAGTAGCTGGGACTACAGCCACATGCCACAATGCCCAGCTAATTTTTTGATATTTTGTAGAGACTGGGATTTCACTTTGTTGCCCAGGCTGGTCTCAAACTTCTGGGCTCCAGCAGTCCTTCTGCCTTACCCACCCAGTGCTGGGATTACAGGTGTGAGTCACCAGGCCTGGCCAGGACTCTTGAGAGAAGGCACCCATCAACCACACCCAGCCCCAGTCTGCAATAACTTCCCTTCTTAGTTGCTTTAGCATTTGAATTACATTACTAGAGTAATTTTTTTTGAAACATTGCGCCTCAAAGGAAACATTTTTCCCTCCTAGAGGGAGCCTATAAGAGTAAAGAATTAGTATATGTGGAGCCTGAATTTTTCATCTTACTGTGAAATTGATGATTAGGTTGATTTTCTCTAGACTTTATAGGAAACAGGGTGGCGTGAGCCTACTAAATAGGGGAAGATTCTGAAAAGTGAGAAGATGACACTAATCAGGGTCCTGATTTAAAGTTTTTTATCTGCTTTTATTATTTATAGCTAACATTTATTCAGTACTCAGCACTCTTCTAAGTGCTTTACAAGGAGTATCTTGTTTAATTACCATACAGCTCTATGAGATACAGGTATTCTGTTTTACAGATAAGAACACTGAGACAGAGATTCAGTAAATTACCCAAGATCACACAGTCATTGATAAAACAGATATATGAGTCTAGGCAGAATATAGAAGCTACCCTTCTTAACTGTTATATTCTTATTTGTTAAACTGATCATTTCACCTAGAACCTAACTCACTAAAGGAAGAAAGCATTGAAAATCTAGTAAAGCTTTAGATTTGTAAAAGTTGTTAAAAATGAAAATTCAGGGTCAGGCGCGATGGCTCATGCCTGTAATCCCAGCACTTTGGGAGGCCGAGGTGGGTGGATCATGAGGTCAGGAGATCGAGACCATCCTGGCTAACACGGTGAAACCCCGTCTCTACTAAAAATACAAAAAAAAAATTAGCCGGGCGTGGTGGCAGGCGCCTGTAGTCCCAGCTACTCGGGAAGCTGAGGCAGGAGAAGGGCGTGAACCTGGGAGGCGGAGCTTGCAGTGAGTGGAGATCACGCCACTGCACTCCAGCCTGGGCAACACAGCGAGACTCCATCTCAAAAAAAAAAAAAAGAGAAAGAAAATTCAAAATGAAATCCAGTACTTTTTAAATAAAACTATACATAAATACCTTTTCATTGTCCCTATGTTGAAAATATGAAAGGAATTTGTGTCTTGTCTTGCTACTTTATATATGTTTATATTAAATAAGCAAACCTACTTATATTTGGAAGTATATAATTTTATAGTAAACCATCGATGTGGTATCAGATACTTTTTTAGTGGATATGTGTATGAAAACCCAGTTCAACACTGAATTAAATAAAAATCTGTATCTTGCTACTTTGATAACATGTACTCATATGTGGTCTGGAATAAGTCATTGCCCCTTCTCTACCTGATTTTTTCAGTATAGCCAATGAAGTCCCAATTTTGTTGTGATTTTTTTGTGAAAAGCTGAAAGTAGGAAATGGATGTTGGTATCTTCTCTATTTGAGGCACAGGTATAGGCACATTTTACAAATTAAAAAACTGTATTGGCAATGCCACATTTTAGTTGTTTGGAGAAATTGGTTATTTTATGTAAGTACATTTTCCCAGTAAATGAAATAAAATTTTTATTAAAATGTTACTTTGTTTCTCCTCCCTTTTATTATTACCTTTTCTCTTTTAGTTATTCAGTCCCATTATTATGGCTGTGTTTCCATAAAGTAATGTCCTTAAAGGCCTTGATGTGTTTCATCATTCACCCCTGCGTCCTCTCTATTCCATCCTCTCATCTCAATTAGTTTTGGAGTAACGTAGTTGTAGGAATTGCCAGAGCAAACCCAGCAACAAAGGTTGTTAAATCAGGATGCCTAATTATGTACATCAGTGGCTCTCAAACTTCAGTCTGCCTCAGAATTACTTGGAGGCCTAGTTAAACCATAGATTCCTGGGTCCTCCTTCAGAACTTCTTGCTTCAGTAGATCTGGGCTGAGGTCCAAGAATTTACATTTCTACCATGTGCCCAGGTGTTGTTGAAGCTGCTGGTCCAAGGACCATTTAAAAACCACTGATACGCATAACGAAATGTCTTAATGAGAGTATTTTTTTTTAAATATATAGATTGTGTTCCATGAAATTCCTTTTTCTTTGCTCTAAGTTGTGACCACTTTCAGGCTTCCAGAGATGCCTCTCAGTTCTTATGGTATATATCTCCTTTGTGATTTATGAATTTTCATCATCTTCTATCTCAGCCTTTTTTTTCCCTCCATACCTAGTGTTTCTGTATCCTGTGTTCCACTACACCATGATGCTTTTTCCTGTATCATACACCCTAGAATGCATATTATGCCTAGATACGTCTATTTTGGGAGGAGTAGACAGGAGAATCTTATTCAACCCCAGAACCAAAATAAAGGAATAGATGTTGTTTGAAAATGTTCTTATTCCCTGCATAGTTTGGGGTTACATAGCCCTTAATCATAAGGGAGACTTGAGCTGATCATATCGTGTTTAGGCTAAAATTTAGCCTAATTTATTTTTTCTCTCACATAAATATGTATGTATATATATCATCTTGGTTTGAATCCTTGATAAAGTTAATTTATGTTAAAAATAACTTACTTTTAAAGAACTGACCTATAGATAATACAGCTTACGTGATTACTGTGTACAGATTTACATTGCCATTATGTATTATTCTTTGTAAACTTTGTGCCTTTTTTTAATCAGCTATTCCCTCGAAGGTGTACATGGTTGTATGTAATGAACAATTGCTTGCTATCAATATCTGGTAAGTATTTTAGTTTTTAAATACCTTACAATTGTTACTATTTATTATTAGCTTTTATGTCATATCTGTTTTTCTTTATAGGTAAAGCTTCTCAGCTTTATTCCCATAATTTACCAGGGCTTTTTGATTATGCAAGACAAATGCAAAAGTTACCTGTTGCTATTCCAGCACACAAACTCCCTGACAGAATACTGCCAAGGTAAGGGTACATCCTTAGAGGCAATATGATATTAACAGTTCATTCTCATAAATATTTATGCTACAGAAAGTGAAAGAGCACTCAGTTTGGGTTAATAAAAATCATGATGAAAAAATAATAAGTAATATACATTAACAAGTGCTTAGTGATCACACTCTTGTTCTAAAATTTTTCTACTTTGTACTTTCAAATTATATCAGACATTTTCTCTCTGAATTTTTTATTCTTTTTCTGCAAGTTTAAAACTAGTTTTTTTCTTGTACTTTGCCATAATTTTACATTGCATTTAGTGCCTTTGCTTTTGACATATGTGTTAACTTTATAAAATTTTTCTCAAAGTTTCTATACCTAGAAAATCAAAATGATTTATTGAAAAGTGTTTTTGCAACCTGGCATGGTGGCTCACGCCTGTAATCCCAATACTTTGAGAGGCTGAGGCAGGAAAATGGCTTGAGGCTAGGAGTTCAAGACCAGCCTGAGCAACATAGCAAGACCTCATCTCTACAAAAAATATTTTTTAAAAAATAGCCAGGCATGGTGGCTCGAGCCTGTGGTTCCAGCTACTCAGGAGGCTGAAGTGGGAGGATCAGTGGAGCCCTGGAGGTTTGAGACTGCAGTGAGCTATGATCGTGCCACTACACTCCAGCCTGGCTAACAAGGCAAGACCGTGTCTCAGTGTTTTGCATTAGAAGATAATTAGTTTGGAGTGGTTTTGCCTTTCTACTTTCAGTAATTTGTTATTATGCTCTGTTCTTTTGTTATTTAATATAATATTGGACCTCTTTATTGACTGAAAGATTTTCTAGCTCTGGTATAAATTGTGTTTTACAAAAACTGTATAATATGCCTATTCTTTTTTATAATATTTGTTGTAAAGCAACTAACATAAAACCTTAATTTTCGAGTACCTTGAGAATCTGCTGTTCTCAATAGAGACCTTTTTAGCTTATTTGCTTTTAGCTGTGTTCGTTTCTTCCAGATTTTACTGAATACACCAAATGTGTATGAAATGTCCCATGTATAAATGAGACAAAATTGAATAAGATATAGTCTCTTCCTTTAAGGAGTTTCCATATGGTATGATTTTACCTACGCTGAATATAGGTACTTATTGTACCATATTATAATTCATTTTTAATAAAGCATAAGCTTTGGAATTCAAGTAAAGTTGAATTTAAATCCTGGATCATTCACTTACTAGATATGGGACCTTGGATAAATTATACAACCTTTCCCCATGTGTTCAGCTCTAAGGGTATTTCACCTCCAGGTTATTATTTCAGGAATTTTATTATAGTCAATCTTTAGTTTTTTTAATAGTAACAGCCACGAATATGTCCTTCCCACTTTCTTCAGTTTCATTATCTAGTAATTACTGTAAAATCTTTTAATTCTCTCACTTATTGGCAGGAAACCTAAAAACCCTTTTAGCATCATAATATTTTATATATGTGCATTCATACCATTTCTTCTGCCATACAGTGAGCACAACTTAAACCTCTACTGAGTGTCTTATTCTTAATCTGATGATAAAGAGCCTCATGGTTCTCATTCTGAAGATAGGTACTCATTGTACCATATTGTAATCCATTTTTAGTAAAGCCTAAGCTTTGGAATTCAAGTACAGTTGTATCATTTACTTACTAGGTATGGGACCTTGGATAAATTATACAGCCTCTCCACGTGTATTCAGCTGTAACTGGAACCTATATACTCATCTGGCAGAGTTGTTTTGAAAATGATAAATCGTGTATGTAAAGTACCTACCACAGCACCTAGTAAGCTCTCAAGAAATAGACCTTTTGTCATCATTATTGGGCATGATAAATTGAACTCTGCCTTGTAGTGTACTCTAAAATATCCTATGTTAAATACACTCAGACAGTTAATTTAGAATTCCAGTTAATTGGGTGCTGGTAAAATAAGTTGTATTGTGTTTCATAAAATCATGACTAAAATTAAGGCAAGTCTATAGGTCACTATAGAACATTAACTAAATTTTTGAAACATTTCAGTATACTGCCCACAACTCTTATTTTGAAAAGTTTTTGAAATCCTTAATTCACAGCCATACTTAACAGTTGATTTCTGTTTGTGTAGTAGTCATCCCTATGGTCTTTCAGAACTTGGCAGTTAATCCTCCTGGGTTTTGACTAGTTCAGTGTTTTAACCCCTAAGTTAGCTTTGGGAGCTAGGAGACAAGTTCACAAGTGTGGACAGGAGCATTAAACTTTTTGCCAGCCGAAATCTGTCAGGAGCTTGGTTCAGATTTTTTTTAACTCTAAAAAGCGCTTTGGTTCAAAGCAGATTCGTTAAGAGTGTGGGGAGTTTTTGTTTTGTTTTATTTTAAGCTGCATTAAACTCCAATGTATATGAAAGGGGCATTTTTATAATTGTAAGTTATAATGTAAAACTTTTCCTAATGTAAAGTTAGTCAAGGGTACAATGAGGTGTTTTAACCAGAAAATCGTAATCAGAATATTCTAGATTGCCATTGTAGTCGTTCAGTGTTTCAACATCTGAATAAATTCTGTGTCATTGTTTAGCTGTCACAGTGTGAAAAACGTTTTGATTCACAAAGACAAGTACTTAAAAAGAGGTAACAGTTTTTGACAGCTTACCTTGCACACTCTGAATAATGTTCATTTAAATTGATACAGCCTGTAGTTCCAGCTACCTGGGAGGCTGAGGCAGGAGAATTGCCTGAACCCAAGAGGCAGAGGTTGCAGTGACCCAAGATTGAGCCACTGCACTCCATCCTGGGCAACAGAGTGAGACCCTGTCTCCAAAAAAAAAAAAAAAAAAAAGACCTGAGCAAAAATCTAAGCTTCAGATTTCTATGCTGTAACTTACCTCTTTATTGGAGGGACTGAATGACACAGATGTCTAAAATGCATGGCACATAGTAAGGACTCAGTAAATGAAGCTAAAATTATAGCTTTTCATAAATAGGTCAATATATAAAATGTATTAAGGGTTAAAATTACAGTACTACAATATTATATTTTTTAATATTATATTTATGCTTATCATTCAGTTGCCAATTGTGTGGTTACAAGAACATCCATCAGGAAAATTGTTCTGAGCTTGTTTGGAATTGCACTGAACATCACACATGTGCTGTACAATTTTATATAAAATTGTACAACTCTAAAAAAAAAAAAGACTTGTACAGAGCACTGGCGTCTATCTAATCTTTGGCAAATTTACACATTTAAGTTTAAGTGGCTCATGCCTGTAATCCCAGCACTTAAGGAGGCTGCACTTTTGGCAGATTACTTGAGCCTCAGGAATTTGAGACCAGCCTGGGCAACATGGTGAAATCTGTCTCTTTCTTATAAAAATTATTTAAAAAAAAAAAAAGAGTTTAGATGTTTGTAGAAGTCAGGCACGGTGGATCACTTGAGGTCAGGAGTTCGAGACCATCCTGGCCAACATGTCGAAACCCCGTCTGTACTAAAAGTACAAAAATTAGTTGGGTGTGGTGGCTGATGCCTGTAATCACAGCTATTTGAGAAGCTGAGGCAGGAGAATCACTTGAACCTGGGAGGCAGAGGTTGCAGTGAACTGAGGTCAAGCCACTGCATTCCAGCTTGGGCGGCAGAGCGAGACTTTGTCTCAAAAAAAAAAAAAAGAAAAAATCTTTAGCCGGGCACAGTGGCTCACACCTGTAATCCCAGCACTTTGGGAGTCCGAGGCGGACGGATCACCTGAGCTCAGGAGTCCGAGACCAGCTTGGGCAAAGTGGCACAACCCCGTCTCTACTAAAAATACAAAAATTAGCTGAGCGTGATGGCAGGCACCTGTAGTCCCAGCTATTCGGCATTCTGAGACAGGAGGATTGCTTGAACCTGGGAGGCGGAGGTTGCAGTGAGCCAAGATCACACCCTTGCACTCCAGCCTGGGCGACAGAGTGAGACCTTGTCCAAAAAATAAAATAAAATTTAATAATAAAAAGTATGTACAGAAATGGGTTTAATTTGAGGTTTTTACAATTTGATGCACCAACAGCCTTTATTATATTACATTTTAAAAGACATTTGAGTGTATGTGTAGTTTTTAAATTGTAGTTTTAAAAAAAATTCAGAATTGATTTTTATCTATTAAATTCGAGTCAGATGTTTGCAAAACCCCTATAGCACCTTTGCAGAACATCTGTATCCCACTTTTCCTGAGTAGAGAAACAAAGATTTCTAAAAAAGAAATTCTTCACAAATTTTTATAATAAGACAGCTTTTTACAGTACATGTAAATGTATTACATGTACTAAAAATAGCTCTCTCCAGTTTTTGGCTTTTCATTTTCTCAATGATATCTTTTGGTAAACCAAAGTTACTAATTCAGTAATTGACTGCCACCTGTAGTTTGAGGTGCTAGGGTTGAATCAGTGGGGGCAAAAAAGCCGATTAAAATGTAACAGCATTTTCCTGTATGATTTGTTGTTTTTGTATTTCTTAAATCCCAAGGTCATATATTTCTATAGACTTCTATAGTTTGTTTTCATATTTAAACCCTTAACCCATTTGGAACTGATTGGGGGCCATGAGAAGGGGATCCAATTTATTTATTTATTTATTTATTTTTTTTTTGAGACCGAGTTTTGCTGTTGTTGCCCAGGCTGGAGTGCAATGGTGTGCTCTCGGCTCACCACATCCTCCACCTCCTGGGTTCAAGCGATTCTCCTGCCTCAGCCTCCTGAGTAGCTGGGATTACAGGCATGCACCACCATGCCTGGCTAATTTTTTTGTATTTTTAGTAGAGACGGGGTTTTATTATGTTGGCCAGGCTGGTCTCGAACTCTTGACCTCGTGATCAGCCCACCTCGGCCTCCCAAAGTGCTGGGATTACAGGCAACGTGCCATGGCACCCGGCCTTTTTATTCTAATTTTAATAGATGACCTAGTATGTCAGCACCAGTTTTGAACTCATCCTTTCTGCACTGATCTATAACAGTAGCTTTTTCATATACTAAGTTTGCCTACATATATTATGTACTCACTTTTATTTACATTTAGGAAATTTTCTGTATCAGCAAAAATCCCTGAAACCAAATGGTGCCAGAAGTGTTGTGTTGGTAAGTAAACTGTCCAATAGCATATAGCTCTCTGAGACTCCTCCTAAAATCTGGCATAAAACAGTACTACCCCAGGGCATTCTGCCAGCAATACTTTATTTTTCCTGCTTAAGTAGAACAAATTTCTTGGCTGTTTCGTCTCTGTGTAGACTAAGCCTAATACATAGTACCTTGCAAATAATTTATTTGCAAATAAATGTTTATTAGCAAAAAAATTATTTGCTAAACAAATAATTTATTGCCTAGGTAAATGGAGAAAGTTGTATGACTTTTTTTTTTTTTTACCACATTTTATCACACCCTGTTTTCCAAGGGTCCTGTTACGGACCATTCACCATTCTGCTTAGCAATGGCTTGTGAGATGGCATTTATTCCTTCAGCATGTATTTTTATGTTCACCTTCCTCTCACCTAAATTCCTCCCCCACCCCTATAGCAATTAGTTGTTCTATTTGCATGTAGCCAGAGCAAAAAATGATTTCTTTCCCTTAAGTTACTATTATTATAAAAGGGACGATAAACACATGAGTCATTATACCACAAAGTATAGTGTGGAAAGGACTCTAAACATAGGCTCACTGAAGAAGGTGGCATTTGGGCCAGGCCTCAAAATAAGGCAGATTCAGATTTGAACTGAATAGATGGAGAGCCATTTCAAACAGAAGAAATGACATAACATGTGGAGGCAAAAAAAAAATCATAAAGGTTACATAATAAATGCTGACTATTCGCTTAGCTGGATACAGATTATAGAAAGGAGAGTGGCAGATGAGTGTGAGCCATTGGCCTTGTGTGAGCATGTACTTATTACTGTGCAACAAGTAAGGAAGGAAGTCTTGTGCTAGAGCAGTAGCAGTGCAAATAGCAGGGAAGGAGTGTCTGGGTGTGAAGGGAAAAGATGTCAGAGATGACTGAGGCCTCAAACCCAAAAGACTGGCAGAAGGGCAAGGGTTAACAGGAAGCGAGAACAGCTGGTTTAGAGCAAAAGAGGATGACAAGGTTGGGTTTAGACATGGTGGTTGAGTCTCTGTTAGAACTGCAGCAAATTGACTTGACTCTACCTGAGGACAAAGGGGCAGGTTTTTAGGAAAAGTTAATTATAGGAAAGAATTTCCTATATAGACCTCTCTGTTTTCTTTGGCGGGACAGTTTTGCTGTTCTCCTCCTCTGCCACTTAAATATTTCAAATCTATTTGAAGTGTGTGAACTTTACTGCTGTTCCCCTTTTCACAGTTCAGTTTTTTTATCTTTATTCCAAATATATTTACTTCACATATATTTACTTTACTTCTTCTGGTTTATAACCAGAAGAAAATTTCAAAATCTGAGGTAATTCAATTTTATTATTTGTAAACCAGTATTTTAAGGTTCGATTAATATCTGTGATGTTTTCTAGTGACCATAAGAATTTAATCAAAAGGGGGAAGATAGACAAGTGTTTTATTTTCAGTAACAAAACATTATTGCCTCTGAACATTACCACCAAAAGCACCTTGTGAACCACCCGAATGTGTTGTATCTTAGGAGTCTGACAACTTCTTCCCAAATTTACTTTGACCCTTTTATCAGAATGTTGCCACCTCAGGTAATTTTCCTACCATCATAAGACGAAAAGTCCTTCCTCTTACCCCACAGCCTCATTATAACCAGCAGTTTCATTTGTGCATACAAATAAAAATCCTGCAAGTTAAGAGGGCATTTCCTGCTATTACCTGAAACAGTATTTTTTTCACCCAGCCCTCTAATTAAGAAACTGAACTGGCAACCAGCTTTTGATTTTGTTTTATGTTTAGTTTGTTTAGTTTTGTTTGTTTTTTTGAGCATGCAATTATTGTCATAATGACTTTGTTTTATAAGAGAACTCATTTATATTTTTGCTTTGACAGTAAGAAATCCTTACACGGGCCATAAATACCTATGTGGAGCACTTCAGACTAGCATTGTTCTATTAGAATGGGTTGAACCAATGCAGAAATTTATGTTAATTAAGGTAAGCATAAAAGTCAAACTATCTTATTCTTACTATAAAAGCTTGTCAACCTTACTGTTCTTTAAAGAAACATTTTTTTCAGTTAATTTTCAAGTTAATTTAATGATTTTAGATAATGTGGCAGGGTTGTAAAAATCTGCCCAGTTGTAAGCAACTTAATTGGCCTAGTAAAAGTTTTATAAGAGACTAGAGAAATAATTCAAGGGTATGGCGGTGGGGAGCTGGAAATAGTGTCACACATACAGAGCCTGATGGCAGAAACAGGAAGTACTAAAAGATCAGTGAAATATTTTGAATATACTCTCTGGTTGACCTCCATCACAGCTGAAAACAACATACAGGTTGCAGTTTGGCCTAGGAGAACTAGGGATAACCATAATGACGGGGAAACAAGTTGTTTTTAGTTATATACACACCCATTAATTTACCTAGGCCTTTCCACAGATTTTTTTTATGGAATCATTTAATTAATGAATAATTTTTAAAATATTTACTGTTACTCATCTGTAACTTACATTTAAGGAAAAACTAACTTTTAAAATATGTGAAGTACAGGCTCAGTTAATTACATCAAGGAAATACCAAATGAATTTTAAAAGTCATTTTCCATGCTATTATATATGGACTGAGTGGTCTTATTTCATGTGCATTTGATCTCAGTAGAAATTAGAGTCGGAATATAGCTGGAGTGGGGTTCTTCCTAAATTTTATAGTATTAAGATGTTTAAAGTATTGACTCCCTGTTGTTTAAAATCCTGTAAGTGACTAAGAAATCTAGTTTTCGTTTTCATATCAGTTTTAACCTCAAGATTCACTAGGGCTAAACAGATGAAAATATAGTTTCAAGAATTTGAAACCTATTGAAGTATTAATTTCACAGGTAAATGCACTGAAACAAAAATTATTTAAACTGAAAGCTCAGGGGAAAATAGCCTTATAAGTTGTCTAAAGCAGAACTACTGAATACAGCCCATTTGTGGCAAAAATTGTTTTGTTCTCAGCTCCTCTTTGTTCTTGTTTATTTGACAAAAGAATGCTCTATCCAAGATGGAATGGTAAAGTCTACACAGTTTGATTTTTCAGCAACCTCTTCCTTTCCTATCTTTTTCCTTTCTATCTTCAGGCTATTTTAAATATGTCCTTCCTATTATTTTCATTCCTAACCTCTATCAAAGTGAAAATGTTTCATCATATCAGTTATTCTTGTATACTGATATACTGATTAACCTGGTATGAATGAATTTTATATGTTATCTAATATGGTAAACCATTTACGCTGATATATAATGAAAGATGCTTTTCTCTGTTAGAGGAATTGTCCATGTCAAGAGCATGCAGGAGGGAATATATACTTTGAAGACATAGGACGCTTAAAAATTACCCATCCATGGCTTCTCTTTTCCGGGTAGATGGTACCAGGGTGCTTGGCCTGGCTCTAATGAGGCCTGTTACCAGCATTCTGAGATAGTGAACCTGTAGTACAATACTACTTGCAGGTCTCCCTCAAGATTTTAATCACTCTTCTCCCTTTTCTTAAACTCTCTGAGCTATAATGTTTGCCTACCTTCCTTAATCTTAACCTAGCTTTGCTTTCCGTGTCTCTCTGCGTCAAGACTTCTATATGTATATTTTGTCTCCATATTTAACATTATTTCTATCAGTATTTATGATGCTTCTATACTATAACCCTTAATCAGATGTATTCAAAAACATTGTTATGCTTTCTATATTCTTGTTTCCTCCTAATGACATTTCTGACAGTTTTTGCATCATTAGACTGCTTTTTTTTTTTTTTTTTGAGATGGAGTCTGGTTCTGTTGGCCAGGCTGGAGTGCAGTGGCATGATCTCAGCTCACTGCAACCTCCGCCTCCCAGGATCAAGCAGTTCTCTGCCTCGGCCTCCCAAGTAGCTGAGATTACAGACACCCAGCTAATTTTTGTATTTTTAGTAGAGATGGGGTTTCACCATCTTGGCCAGGCTGGTCTCGAACTCCTGACCTCAGGTGATCCACCCGCGTCATACTCCCAAAGTGCTGAGATTACAGGTTTGAGCCACCGCACCCAGCCTGGACTGCATTTTCATTATAAATAAAAGTTAAAAATTAAAGATCTCTCCAGCAAACATAATGTACCTATTGCAGGCAAGGCACCGTGTTATTTACTAGAGAGACAAAAATATATTAGATACACTTGCTGCCCTCAAGGACAATAGCAACTGGATTTAAAACTATTAGACATGAATCCCCTTCTGTTAATGACTTATACAAATTGCTTAGTTATTATTGGAAGCAATGTAGAAGTAATCAAAATCTGTTGTGTTTTTTTTTAAAGCATTGTTTCTGTGTTTAAACTGTAAAAGTTTAAAGATGCATCTTTAATCAGAAGCATTGGTTTTTTTTTCCTGCTTCGTTGCTCTTTATTTCAAAGAGAATTATTTAAGTTGCTGTACCTTATTAAAAATGACAGATTTTATCAAAAGCATGTGCCCCAAGGTAATGGGAAAGCTCCTAGAGAAGAGGTTTGGAGAATATTGATGAAGTGTCTGTGCCCGTGGAATGGAGGCACTTCAGCAGCCACAGGGAAAGAAGGACTGTGGGAACAGCAGGTGAACACAGAGCTTCACATTCCAGCCATGAGTACCATTTTGTGTCTTCCAACACTTTAAAACTACCTGTTAGGATATCCCCCGTTGCACCTTTTACTTTTCTTTAGAATTTATGAGTTGCCAGATTAAAAAGAAAACAAATCAAATCCAGTAGCTTCATAAAATGCTAGCAATAACCATTTGGAAAATACAGTGAAAACACAGCCAGTTTATAAAAGCAACAAAAATATAAAATATATAAGAATGAACTAAATAAAATATGCATGAGAGTGGTATTTTTTTTTAATTTGTGAAGAAGAATTTTAGAATTCCCTTTGTCATCCTCCCTTTTAGTCAGCTCCCTGCCTCTTTTTTACAAAGGAAACCTAGAAAGTTCTTACTTTTTTTCTCTTTTTTTACTATCTAAGCTCATATCCCTAAACATTAGAACTAATTTTATTTAATTTTTCAACAGTATTTAAGTGGAATTATAAAGTATATGTTCATTTGTGTCTGGCTTTTTGTGCAACATTATATTTGTATAGTTGCTGGACATAGCTATAGTTTATTCATTTTTCAGTTGTCTATATATAATTTTTTATTTTGTGAATGTGCTGTAATTTTATCTGTTTTGCATTTGTCTCTTGTATATGTGTACTCATGTTCTTTAGAATGTATACCTAGGAGTATTATTGCAAGGTCCTAAGGAATGCCTACTTCCAGCATTAATAAATAATGCAGTTAACTAGTCTGGCTATGCCACTCTATGTCCCACCACCAGTGTTGTATGAGCATTTGCTTACTCCTCTGGGATGCTTATTCACTGTCATTCTTTTTAATTTTAGCCATTCGGTGGGTATGTATAGTATTTATCTCATTGTGGTTTTATTTCTTGATTACTAATGAAGTTAGTGTTTTCCATCTATTTTTTTAGTCCTTCAGAATGTGAATTTATTCTTTGTAGCAATATAAATTTTAAACTTATATAAAATTAAAATGGGTTGTATTATAACTGAGTTGATTTGATAAAAATCACTTGAGATATGAAGCTAATTTTTTTTAATTTATGACTTTTTCTGTTCACATCTTACAAGAGTGTCTCTTGCTAATTAGCATTTCACTTCTCTCATCCATGTTTGCTCAGTTGATTAAGAAGGCAGAGGAGTATAACTGAAGAAGCATCAAATTGGGAGACAGGAGACTCTGCCACAAAGGCCGGGGGACCATGGGCTGGTCACCCAGTTCCTGGGCCCCAGTTTCCAACTCTGAAAAGAGAGGGTTGGACACGTGACTTATAAATTCCCTTCCAGCCTTAATGTCCTAAAATCATGTAATTATAACTTTAAAATATTTTGCGGTGGTAAACCTAAAATCTTTATAAAAGAGAGTCCATAATTTAGATTTTTCTGCATTACCTGAATTTCTGTGACAAGATGCAGTCTTTATTGTAGAAAGCTGTTTTATAGTATTCTCATAGAATTATTCGGTTTTTATTTTCCTTGGTTTAATGTATTTTTGTTTCTTTCTCTAGCACATAGATTTTCCTATACCATGTCCACTTAGAATGTTTGAAATGCTGGTAGTTCCTGAACAGGAGTACCCTTTAGTTTGTGTTGGTGTCAGTAGAGGTAGAGACTTCAACCAAGTGGTTCGATTTGAGACGGTCAATCCAAATTCTACCTCTTCGTGGTTTACAGAATCAGGTTTGTAATTTTTATGGAATTATTAAGGGTAATACATATACTGGTTTTATAAGTAGTAAGTTTACTGTATCTCTTACTAAGGAAAAACTGCATATACTGCCAGTCTTCAATAACTATTATTAAACTGGAAGAAGGGAAGATTACTCTCTTTAAAATAGCTAATTCATATGACGCATTTAAAACATTGGCTGGCAGGGCATGGTGGGTCACGCCCGTAATCCCAGTACTTTGGGAGGCCAAGGTGAGAAGATCGCTTGAGTCCAGGAGTTCAAGAACAGCCTGGGCAATGTAGCAAGACCCTGTCTCTAAAAAAATTACATGTAAGTTAGCTGGGCATGGTGGTGCATGCCTGTAGTCCCACCTACCAGGGAGGCCAAGATGGGAGGATTACTTGAGCCCAGGAGGTCAAGGGTGCAGTGAGCCATGTTCGCACCATTGTACTCCACCCTGGGTGACAGAATGAGATCCTGTCTCTAACTAACCAACTAAATCAAGCAAACATTGCCAAAACATGATACTGAGAGCACATACACCAGTTTTTTTATTTAGAAATGAATATAAGGATCTGATCCTCAAAGTCCTGTGTATATTATTGGTATGTATATTTGGTATATATTAATAAACAATTGTGCATGAACACACCTCTTACTATAAAATGAGGTATACACCTGGGTTGTTATTTGATTTTGGTGATATGTATTTTAAATAACAATGTCTCTTGAAGGACACTGTGTATAGGAAACCCGTAAAGTCATGTTTGCATTAATCTTTCTTGGAAATAATTAAATTAATATTACAAACTGAATGCCAATTAAAGCACTTTTTTTCTTCAAACAAAAGGGAAATAATTTATATAGACTCAAATATTTTTAATATTTTGATAATACTCTTCATTTTATATGTTTCACATTTCCTTTTTGGAGAATTTTACATGCATCAAATTGTTTTGACTATGTTCATTAATATGAAAATGAATACGAAATGTATATTAACATAGGAAACATTTAAAACAAAACTTGGGTACTTAACATTTTCATAACTCTCAGAAATTTTAAGTATTTTATGTACTTTTAAGTGGTGTATACCTGAAAATTTGCATTTTACACAACTCCAGTTGCCCTGCCTCCCTGAGGTGATGTTACCTTTTTGATCATATTCCATCACTTTACTAGGGGTATTGGTAAGAGTGATCATTGAGTATGTAGTATGTAGCAGCAATTACCAGACTTGAGCATTCATCAGAATCACTGGGAGACTTGTGACATTTCTGAGCCCCACCCCCGGAGCTGTTCATTTATAGTCTAGATAGGACCTGAGAATTTTCATTTCCGTGAATTCCCAAGTGTTGCTGATGAGGTTGACACAAAGACCATAGTTTTGGCATATATAGACAAACCTCAGCCTAGGCGATATAGCAGGACCCCATCTCTAAATTTTTTTTTTTTAATTAGCCAGGCATGGTGGCGTACACCTATGGTCTCAGCTACTCAGAACGCTAAGTCAGGAGGGTCACTTGAGGCCAGGATTTCAAGGCTGCAGGGAGCCATGATCACACCACAGCATTTCGGCCTGAGCAGCAGGCTCAAAAAAAAAAACAATTTTCATTTTTGTAAATTCCCAGGTGATGCTGATGGTGTTGATACAGCAACCATAGTTTGAGAACTACATGTATTTACAAATCTCCCACTAATAGAAAATTTGGTTTTTAAAAGAAGAAAAGTTGCATTATAGGATATTTTAAGTATGTTTGTTTTCTAGTGCAGTCGGCATTCTGTATCCATGTGTTCCGCATTGCCAGTAGTATTGACAACAGCCAGCATATGCTCTGTTGAGCACTTACATTGTTTAGCACTTGCATCAGCATTTAAACCCACTAGCCTGGCTCAGTCACTACATGTGTATTACAGAAGACATATCCATTTCAAGTATTGTTATCCTCAGAATTCTTTTTCTTCAATGTTTCCATGCTTTAAGTATCACAGTTTCTGTAGGTTTACCAAAATTTGTTTGTGTTGTAGATACCCCACAGACAAATGTTACTCATGTAACCCAACTGGAGAGAGATACCATCCTTGTATGCTTGGACTGTAAGTTTTAATTTATGAATGTCTTACTTTAATAAGACTTCTTTTATCTTAGTTTCTGAGTGACTTTTTTTCCTCTAGGTTGTATAAAAATAGTAAATCTCCAAGGAAGATTAAAATCTAGCAGGAAATTATCATCAGAACTCACCTTTGATTTCCAGATTGAATCAATAGGTAAGTCAAAGTTTTATAATTCTTTGCATTATGAACTCCTTAAAATAATTTATCTGCTAATTATCCAAAATTAAAGATTGATATTATTAAGATTCTTTTTTTAAAATAAAGGATATGGCTGGGCATGGTGGCTCATGCCGGTAATCCTAGCACTTTGGGAGGCCAAGGTGGGTGGATCACTTGAGGCCAGGAATTCAAAACCAGCCTGGCCAACATGGTGAAACCCCGTGTCTACTAAAAATACAAAAATTATCCAGGTTTGCTGGCACACGCCTGTAGTCCGAGCTACTTGGGAAGCTGAGGCATGAGAATCACTTGAACCTGGGAAGGGGAGGTTGCAATGAGTTGAGATCGCACCATTGCACTCCAGCCTGGGTGAGGAACGAGACTCTTGTCTCAAAAAGTAAAATAAAATTAGAGGGTATAATAAATACGAGGTCACTATCAGCCTTCATTCTTACACATTTTCTAAAATAGTTTAATAACTGTAGTGTAGATAATGTTATCTTCCTGGTAAGAAGTAATATCATTTTTTTTTTTTTTTTGAGATGGAGTGTCTCTGCCACCCAGGCTGGAGTGCAATGGTGCAGTCTCAGCTCACTGCAACCTCTGCCTCCCGGATTCAAGTGATTCTCCTGCCTCAGTCTCCCGAGTAGCTGGGATTACAGGCGCCCGCCACCACCCCCGGCTGATTTTTGTATTTTTAGTAGAGATGGGGTTTCACTACTTTGGCCAGGCTGGTCTCAAACTCTTGACCTCCTGATCCACCCGCCTCGGCCTCCCGAAGTGCTGGGATTACAGGCGTGAGCCACCGCACCTGGCCTTGAAATAATATCATTTCTTATAACATAGTTTTGAATTCCCATTTCCTCCAGACTCCTATAGGGTTTTTCTATAAGTAATTTAAAATTTAGTACTCAGTATACCAGATTATGTTTTGGCTGTTGTGTCTGCTGATCAGAGAATTTTAAGTATATGGAAGTTCCTTCTTGTCATTCTCACATTTTGCTTAATAGGAGTATTTTTCTGGAAAAGGATTTCTGACAATCAATACTTTTAAATGACTACATTCAGGAAAAATAAGGTGAAAATCATCTTATGTAGGATAGTGCTGGGAAAATGAATGGTGATTAATATTTGACTAGGCACACTTTTTCTGGTGTTCCTTATCAGTAAAATAAAGATATTTGTGTGTATGTGTATTAGCAGAGGGTAAGGCTAAAGACAGTTAGTTCATTGTCTTATTCCTGGTTCTGTTTTCTACATTCTCCCAACTAGAATGTCATTCATCCAACAAACAAATGATTATAATAAGTCAGTTTCGAGGGATATCTGATCAAGATGTTAAAATGGAATCTGCTTTCAAAGAAATAGCCAGGGTCAAAAAGCAAGATCAACAACAGAATCTCAAAGCAGTATACAGGTCTGAAGCTAACAGGCCTGCTGGGCTCCAGTTACAAAAGTATCCCACAGGAGATGGAGAACCACAGCCAAGTTCATTGCTTGTGGTACCTGATAATCAGGCATGATGGTTTTTTTATCTACCTCCCCCATTAAAGGAAGAGATAATCCCTATCCTGTGCAAACTGTTTCAGACTACAGACAAGGAATTCTGAATAAATCAATGTTTAATACTGATACTAAAATCAAACAAGATTAGTACAGAAAACAAAAATTATAATCTTATGAAAATCATTTTTAAAAATCTAAATAAAATATTAGCAAATAGAATTACACATTATCAAATAGTAAACTATCCCAGGAAAGCAAGGATGGTTCAGCATCAGAAAATGTATTTATGTAATACACAATACCAAGTATTAAGAGAAAATCATGTAACTCTTCAGTAGATGCCCAAAAAGCATTCAGTAAAATCTGTCATTAATGATTTTTTTTTAATAATACTTCTTAGCAAATTGGGAATAGAAAGGAATGTCCTTCACCTAGCAAAGCCTGTTAAAAATATGTTTAATGATCAAATTAATTCCCATTAAAGTGGAGAACTAAATAAGGATGTTTGCTATTATCACATTTCATTATTGTCTATTAAATGAGAAAGGGAAAGTATGAGGATTAGAAAGAAAAAGATAAAAAGATCATTTTTTGCTGATGGTATGATTATGTACATAGAATATAAAACCCTATTAATAAATTACTAGAGTTAGTAAGAGAATTCAGAGTTGCTGGATATGAGTAACACCAAAGAATAGCTTTCCTAAATAATCAGTGAAAAACTTAATTGGAAAAAAGATCCCTTTCACAATGGCAATAAAGTAACATACATAAGAATAAATGAAATCCAAACATTTTTAAGATCATTATCTAGGAACCTCCAAATTATTTTTTTTTAAGACATAAAAGATTCAGCAAGTGAAGAATTACATCATGTCCATGGGTAGAAAGACTTAAATGAGAAAGATGCCAGTTCTTCAGTTAATCCACAGGTTCAGTGGATCTGCAGTAAGAATCCCAACATGATGTTTTGTGCCACTTGATAAGCTGCTCTTAAAATCCATATGGAATGGCCAGGCGTGGCGGCTCATGCCTGTAATCCCAACACTGTAGGAGGCTGAGGCAGGAGAATTGCTTGAGCCCTGGATTTCAAGACCAGCCTGGACAACACTGGGAGACCCCATCTCTACAAATAATTTTTTAAAATAAAAAATAAATTTATATGGAAGAGCCAAAGACCAAGAATAATAAAATAAATGTTGACAAATCGTTTTCTACCCAATATTGAAACTTACTATAAAGCCATAGTGATTAAGGTAGTGTGGTAACAACACAGGAATAAATAGGTAGAAGAGTGAGATAGAAGAAAAGGCCCAGAAATAGACCCACATGTAAATGGAAATTCGTGGCATTATGTATTAGTGGGGAAGAAATGGGCCATTCAACAAATGATGCTGGTACAATTGGTTACCTGCAGAAAACAAAATAAGATTTATTCCTCCCTGAATACATGCCAAAAAGTATATTAAAAATATAAATATAAAAAGCAAAACTAAATCTTGTTCTGTTTATGCCCTGTGCTTCAGTAATTCTATCTATGGGTGTCTACCCTCAAGAAAGATTTGTACATGTATTCAAGATGTACAAAAATGTTTATTGCAAAATTGTTTGTAATAATGAAAAACTAGAAATAACCTCAATGTTCATCTTACTGAATGTATGAAGGTTGGAAATATTCAATATAAAATTTATATTGATAGTATAAACTTATAGTAATAGTAAAAACATGCATGAGAATGATAAATACCAAATTTATAATAGTGGTTATCTCAGGGAGGAAGGAAAGACCAGAACTGGGAATAGGGCAGGGTACATAGGGGATGCCAGCTGTATTTGTTTTTATTTAAAGCAAAAATGGCAGAATGTTAGGATCTGATTGTTGGGTGGTGGATACACGTATATTTTTGTGCTGTTTTCTGTATTTTGCAGTATTTTATTTTTGAAAATTACCAAAACAGGCCGAACACAGTGGCTCATGGCTTTAACCCTGGCACTTTGGGAGAGCGAGGCAGGCAGATCACTTGAGGCCAGGAGTTTGAGACTAGCCTGGCCAACAAAGTAAAACCCCATTTCTACTAAAAATACAAAAAAACTATAACAAAAATATTTTCAGTGAATTTTTTCCTACCAAAAAGATGCATAAGCTCTGTATAGTATATTTTTAAACTTTTCAAATGTAAAGATGCCATATAAATATGGAATAGCTGACATTAGTTGTGAATTGAAATATTGCTATATGAGATAGAGGGATGAAATGATGCTTATCAGTTGAACTTTTGTACTATTAACAGTAATTGAGCTGTTCTTGCCTGCTAGTGTGCCTACAAGACAGTGTGCTAGCTTTCTGGAAACATGGAATGCAAGGTAGAAGTTTTAGATCTAATGAGGTAAGTAAATTATGTCCATTAAGTAGTCACAAGACATTATCAAATTCCACTTCAAACAATTCGATTCCTAAATGATACAAGTAATGCTTGATTGGCTAACTTTATTAATACTTACTGTATTTAGTCTATTGATAAAGTCAGTAGCCCATACTCTATGTCCACCTCTCTCTCTCTCCACTACTCAAACAACTTTAGTGCATATTTAATGTACTTCCAGATAATCAGTCTGAAATTTAGAACAAGAACTTGCTAATCTGCTAAAAGTGAGCCAACTATGATTTTCTTTCAACTTTCCCAGAGGAACCCCAGGAGCAAGAGTGCTAGTGCTGGCTCTCTCTGGCCTTAAGCACCTTTTCTACCTTGTACTTCAGAAATAATGACCAGCGCAGACTATAAGTAAAGAGTCCTATGTTTCTCTGGAAGCCCACTTACCTCTTTATTTTCAACATCCTTATTCATTTGACATGTATATAATTCTTTGCCCCCTTTACCTTTCCTTTTCATTAACCTTTAGCTATGCATCTCATGAATCCTTCCTACCTCACAGAAATAATTTAACTCCAAGCTGTGTGACATATTCAAGTCAGTTCAACATTTATGCCGGAAAGTTCTGAGGTTATAAACATGAACAAGATGTGGCACTTGCCCCCTAGAATGTTACAAGCACGTAAAATTGTCAGAAATTCTTCCAGTACCCCCAAGCCAATCTCAGTCATATAACTTGGAAGGAAGCTTATTTGTTTCTTAAACTGTCATTCATTAAGCTCAGAGCGTTTATTTCTAACAAAGTAAGCAATATACCACAGTGTTCATGAGCCTGGGTTCCAGAGTTGAGACACCAGGCTTCAGGTCTCAAGTTCAGCTAGTTAGTAGCTGGGTGACCTTGGCATGTCACCTAACTTCTTTCTACCTATATTTTTTCATCTGTGAATTGAGTTGTTATGATTAAATGAAACAAAGCATGTAATGTGCTTGGCCTGGTTCCTGACCTATAGTAAGTGTTTAAAAGGTAGCTGCTGGCCAGGCATGTTGGCTCACGCCTGTACACTCAGCACTTTGGGAGGCCGAGGCGGGCGGATCACAAGGTCAAGAGATCAAGACCAGCCTGGCCAACATGGTGAAACCTCGTCTGTACTAAAAATAGAAAAATAAGCCAGGCGTGGTGGCGCGTGCCTCTAGTCCCAGCTACTCGGGAGAGGCTGAGGCAGGAGAATCGCTTGAACCCAGGAGGCGGAGGTTCCAGTGAGCCAAGATCTCGTCACTGTACTCCAGCCTGGCGACAGAACAAGACTCCGTCCCCCTCCAACAAAAAGGTGGCTGCTATGATGTTTCTAAAAGTAATCCCCACAAGTGGGCTCACACTTTCTAAAATCACATGAGGAACTGAGCAGGGAGATAAGAACAGTCAACAGCTAATAAACACTAGTCAGAGAAAGAAAAGCATTACAGACATACAGAAGTGGTTTAAAAACTAAAAGGAAAAAGTTCACCCAAAAAGTCACCTGAGAACTACACAGGCAGCCCATCAATACACACCTCCAAAAATGTTAGCTGCTTCTAGTAGGCAAACCCCAAAATATATTGGTAATCACAGTCATGATGAGCCACAGGCGTTGAAGTGAGCATGCTGAGCATGTTGTTTCCTGCAGGTATGCTGGGTTACAACAGAAGCTAAGAGTCATTAGTGTTTCTAGAAAATCTAATTGTAGGGGTATTGATGGAATAAATTTAATTTCAAATCCATTTTTTCTTCAGCCTACCAAATTTTGGGGAGATGCTACTGCCCTTCTAATTCATAATATTTTGTGTTCAGTAAGCTGTGAACAGTTGGTTTCTCTTTTTCTTGTATATTTATTCTTAACTCCCCAACTGGTAGGTGGTCACACTGAGGACTTCTTGAAGGATATATGGTCATTAGAAAATATTATTTCAAGAGAATGGGGAAGAAGTGGGAAAGATAATTATTACGTATTGAGCACTTCCTTAGCTAGGCATTATACCCACTAATCCTTATAAGAACACTGCAGGGCTCTACTGCATGGTAGATCTTTTCAATCCCATCTTGCATAAGGCAAAACCATTTCTAGCCGATTACATACGTTGCCCAGTAAGTGGGAGAACTGACATTCAAACTCAAGGCATGTCTGGCTTTTAAATATTTCCTGTTACACTACGTGGCAGCCTTTTTAAGTAAAAGAAGCAGATCTAAGTAGCTTACTGCTGCCAGTAACCTTGCCATTAGCGTTAACATAAATGATGAAAGTTTCTAATAAATAAAATGGATTTAGTGCTTTGCTTTTAAGTTTTTCCCTTGAAGTCTTATGATTTAACAAGGAAATCATTTTCCTTTGCCTGCATTTTATGATTAACTCAAAATTAACCACATTTCCCCTCGACTAACAAATTGATGTATCTACATGCTGACTTTAACAAACAGTCATGCAGGAATATGTTTTCATTTTAGGGATTATGTTTCTTTTCTGTTGAATTATAATGAAGTGCCCATTAAAAATTTTGTGTCTTTAATTTCAGAAATTAAATTTGTGTTTTAATTGAACAGGTAACACAAGAAATTTCAGATAGCACAAGAATTTTCAGGCTGCTTGGATCTGACAGGTATGAAAACGGACTGTATTAAATACACAGTACTAAACGTGTTTTATAGATCCAGCATGAAACAGATTTCTTTTTCAAGAGAATTGAAATGTCTGCAATATGTTCAACATTGAATTTTTCACACTATGAGAATTCACAAGTCAGAAAGTTAGAAAGCCTTTGAAAATGTACCTGATCTTCCAAGTAACAGGAATGTATGGATCTGTCAGTACTAGTTTGCATTAAACATACTGACATCTGATTTGCAGCAGAAGAAAGAGGAAATACCATGTGTTAATGAACAGAACTTTTTGTTGTTAATGCCGATAGGATTTTGGAGACCTGTTCTGATTGACTGTAAGAGATTGGTCAGGGTGGTGGGAGAAATTATAAAGTTACAGGAAATAGACACAAACCTTCTTGGAAGGCCAGAAGGTTTGCATAGCTTCAGTAAAAGATTTGGCTGAAGGCAGCTGAATTCTCTTAAAAGCTTAGGGCATAGATACACAGGAATGTAGAGGAGTTTATCTAAATAGCTTGTTTACTCATGTTGTCCTAAAACCAACCTTTGATCATGTGGGCAGGACTGCTCTTTCCTGGGGAGGGCAACCAGATAAATTACCCACAAGTAGGTTGACTCAAAGCCTTTGTCATTAAATCTGTGCTGAATAAATGCCTGCAGGGACAGCTAGTCAGGGCACATGGCCACTACAACTCTTTCTGTGAGCACCCTGGCCCCCTAGCCAGTCTTTCACTGAATACCAGTGTCTGAGTACGCTATTCATCCATTGTGCAGCCTGGGTCTCTGGGTCAGACCCTGGCAATTTAGCTTCTGATTCTTGAACTGCAAATCGTTTTTAGAACTTGTAATAAGAATTAAGTTCCCCCAAATAATTTCCAATATAGGTTTCTCCCCACTTCTGACTCTTAGAAGAACACTGGCCTAGAGGTGGGAGGTAGTGGACAGCAAAATTACTTCCCAGAGCTAGAACTGGCCCTGTAATCACAGTGATAGCAAATGATTTCTGCCCACAATCAAATGAGCAGCATTTATAGAGGCACATATTGGAGAAGCAATGGAAAATTTGGGAGCTAACATTAATTTTCAAGAATAACTTTGTTTTGTTATATGTTTTTTGTTTATTACTTTCAGGGTCGTGGTTTTGGAAAGTAGGCCAACTGATAACCCCACAGCAAATAGCAATTTGTACATCCTGGCGGGTCATGAAAACAGTTACTGAGAATTGTTGTGCTTTGACAGTTAACTCTAGAAAGAAAGAACACTACCACTGCAACATTAATGGATGCTTGAAGCTGTACAAAAGCTGCAGTAACCTGTCTTCAGTTACTTTGTAATTTATTGTGGCATGAGATAAGATGGGGAAAATTTTGTTTTAAGTGGTATGGATATATTTAGCATATTGAACCACACAAGTGCTTAATTCATTGTTATGTAATCTTTGTACATATAGGCAGTATTTTTTCTGTGAAACTTCATATTGCTGAAGACATACACTAAGAATTTATGTAGATAATGTACTTTGATGAGATGTACAAGTAAGTGTCTTATCTGTACAGATGTAAATGTTGATGAAAATGCAATTGGGGTTAATATTTTAAGAATTCTTTAGTATATTCTTGGGTGTGGCTATATTACAAAATGGGATGCTGGCAATGAAACAATACATTTAACACTTGTATTTTTATTATATGTAATTTAGTAATATGAATATAAATCTTGTAACTTTTAAAATTGTAATGGAGGCTGTAATCATTTTATAATCTTTTTAATTTTAATGCAAGTACACTGGTGTTTATATTTGCACAAAGTATTGATATGTGATGTATTAAGTCACAAAAGTAAGCTGTGACATTGTCTATAAGCATTTGGCTCCACAAATGTATTTGGATTGTTTTCTATGTGAAGCAAACCAATTATAATTAACCACATGTTGTAGTAACTGGTCTTTTTATATTTAAGCAGAATCCTGTAAGATTGCTTGTCTTTGCTTAAAAACAATACCTTTGAACATTTTTGAATCACAGAATAGCGGTACCATGATAGAATACTGCAATTGTGGTCTGAATTACAGTATGCACAAAGAATTAATTAGCATTATTAAAGAGTCCTCACTAAACATTTCATATGATCACACTGAAGAACTGTAACATTCCATAGAGTGAAGTGGTTCAAATTTCTCTTGGAATTTTTACTTCTGTTGGCCTTATTTTATGATCCTTTTCATATTTCTTTTGACTTAGAGTATTAATACATGGCCAAAATAATTTAGTTACTACCTCATACAAACAATATAATGGTTACTACACATCACAGGAACTTAGTTTTGGTTTAAGTCATTTTTGATTGCTTTTTTCCAATGGAATATGTATATACCAGGTTTTAGCAAAATGCACACTTTTGGCTCTTTTTGGTATATGTTCTTTATATTTTAATGTGAGTATATACACTAAGAACAAACTAAATTGTGATTTATGATCTTCATTTATTGTAATGATAATGGTTTTAAAATATGTTCCTGATTGTACATATTGTAAAATAAACATGTTTTTTAACATGCTGTTGTATAGTAGCTTGTCATCTGGTTTAATCTGTATATAGTAACACTAAAATATATTAAGAGGGGAAAGCTTTATTTGTTTTGTAGTTAAATTCTTAAGTATTGAATTTTGGTCCCTCAAATCATGATTTTTATTTGATATGTGATTTCAGTTTCATGAAGCATTAATATTTCCACACAGGAGAAAAGGGCATCTTTTGCAGAAACTTCGACTTCCTGATAAGAAAAGTCAAACATTCATAGTTTTCTGGTTAGAGGCAGGGGTCCACAAACTACAGTCCTCAGACCAATCCAGCCTACTGCCTGTTTTTGTAAATAAAGTTTTAATGGAGCACACCACCACGTATTCACTTACATGCTGTCTATGCTGCTTTTGTGCTACAATATTTGAGTTGAGTGGCTTCTGAAACACTATATGGTCTGAAAAGCCTAAAATTCTTACTTTGCTGACCCTTTACAGAAAAAATGTGCTAGTGCCTGGGTTAGAGAAAGTAAGGAAGCATTGGGAAATGCAGTTCTGGAGGTAAGGAAGGGGAAGATTAAGAGGGAAGAACTGGATTGGGGATCAAGAGGCACCATTTCCATATTGCTTATGCCACTACGTGTCACAATGGCCTTGAATAATTTAACGGTTTCCACATCTAAAATGGTACAGATGCTAATAACCATAACAACTGAGTTCATTTATCACTTTTCCCACATTGGGAATAATCCTATCATTAGTGACTAATGACTGTTTTTTCACACATCTTTGTCAGTATAACATTATCAATTTGCTGCAAAACAGAGACTGTTGGAAAAGATTTTTAAGTGAAGATTTTTAAGTGATCAAGATTCTGTTCTTGGCTCTTACTGACAGGTTGTTTATCCTTTTTCTGAACCACTTTTTTTTCAGTTTTTAAGACTTATAAGTTATATAAAGGGTCATATCTCAAAAAACGTTAGTCATCACATTTAGCTGTTAAACACTTAGAAACATTTTCAAAAAATAAAATACACAACTGATTGTGTATTACTCAGGAGCTTTCTAAGATATATCTGGAGTCATAATCTTGAGGGCTGAGGCTCAGTAACCTATATTTTTATAAAGTTGTACAAATGATTCTGATGTGCATCGCAACATGAAAACCACTGGTGGGCACTAAATTTAAATCAGTGCTTCTGAGTGTGTCCAAGTGTGCCTCAGAATCATCTTTGGTACTACTTAAAAGTGCAAATTTCTAGATTCCACCCAGGAATTTTTGATTATGGATCTTTATGTACACAAAAGGAAGACAGCCACTCACTTAAATGTTGGAAACAATCTATTTCATCTTTATTGAAGTTAAAGCGATCTTCTTATTAGCTAATTGCATAGACACTGGTTTTGAGGAGAATGAGATCAACCGGTTATGGGCCTAATGGCATCATTCAGCTTGCACATGTGACTCTGATTTCAGTAGAGACCAGGAAACAAAGGACAGATGCTATTAGTTTTCACCATTACTGGCGGAGAGGTGAAAGTATGTGCTATACAAAATAATGGGTAAACACTAAGAGAGCATATAATACATTCCCAGTTGACGTATATGTGTGCCAGGTACTCATCTGCATGCTTTATATAGTCCCACTTAAGCCCCAGAACACCCCTGTGAGGTATTATTAACTCTGTTTTACAGATGAAGAAACAGGCACAGAAAGTTTTAGCAGCTTGCCCAGGACTATAGCTGGTAAATAATACAGCAAAATTTGAACCTCGGCACTTGATTCAAAGTGTATTCTCTTAACCACTGTGCAAGACTATTACATAAAATACATGCAGTATATCCACTGCCCACTAAAACAGACTCTCTCATTCTTTCCTCTAAAATTAGATTTTTTTTCTCCAGGTGTTGGATTTCAAATTTTTATTTTCACTGTTTCTGCACAAGAGATACTAACTTCTGTATTAATTTTTTGCTTTACCGAAAGGCATTTTTCTTATCCAAATTTGGTATAAAGATAAAAGGATTTACATAAAATTTACAGTCAAAGTATATTAAATAAGTAGTCAAAAGTCATAACAAAGACTTTTTTAACTTTTGTGAGACAATTACTTACACAACATATAGTGATTATTTACACTGTAGCCAAGGCACTTTACTAGCACTGGAGAAGAGATGGAAAAGGTTTAATTCCCAACCAGTATTCATCCAAGGAGCACACTTGGATGAATAAAGGCAAACGGAAGTAAGTAGTATTAAAACAAGGTACAGGCCCAGTGTGATGGCTCAAATCTCTAATCCCAACACTGGGAGGCTGAGGTGGGAGAATCACTTGAGCCTAGGAGTTCAAGATCAGCCTGAGTTACATAGCAATTCTCCTTCTCTACAAAAAATGAAATTAGCCAAGTATAATGGCACATGCCTATAGTCCCAGCTACTGGGGAGGGAGGCTGAGGCAAGAGAATCACTGGAGCCCAAGAGTTTGAGGCTGCAGTGAGCTATGATTGTGACACTGCACTTTAGCCTAGGCAGCAGAGTGAGCCTCTGTTTCCAAAAAAAAAAAAAAAAAAAAGGTACAAGAGGTTGTGCCTAATTCTGCTTTGTGTAGTAAGATTTGTAAACCAGGTTGTTGATAGCTGAAGAGAAATTTATCATATGCAGTAAGAAAGCAAGGTAGGAACCTGTAGCCTAGACCAAGGCATATGCAAATACTGCATGTTCAAGAAATAGTGACATTGAATTGAATGAACCAGAGTTTCGGGTGCCTGAAGCAGAGTAATAGGGCAGGAAGCTGCATAAAAAGATGGGCCTGGTTGTGAAGAGCCTCCTTATGAGAGAAGCAGCTAGGAATCAACAGTTTCAGAAACTGGAGAGCAAGTATCATGAAGATATAAATGGGTTGATGGATTTGTACATACGGTGATACTTGTATACTTAATGAGAAATTTTTCTATAGCATGATAGATGGTGGAAATTATATAGGAATTGGATAGATGTGAATTTTATGAGTATTTGACTTTAGTGGAAGTGTATTTGGTCTCAAAAGAGGAAGGAGATAAAGGTTTTTGTTTTGATTTTGTTTGTTAAAGATGGGAGATTTGAGCATGTATCTAAGCAAATGAAAGAAGTGGAAAAGAAATGAGATGGATGAGAAAAGGAGAAGAGAGTCACCTGTTTAGGGAAGTATGGAGATGCTAAACCTGGCCATGATCACGGGGAGCATTTTGCTAATGCTGAAACAAAGTACGTGTGTGCTTATTAACATATAGCATTTCTAAGTTAGTCCTGGGAATAAAATGGGTAAGCTCTAGCCAAAATTCTCTTTCCCAAGTAATACATTATCTCCACAGAGCATTCATTACGTTATTTGTTTCATTGACTTTCTTCCCTAATGGGTGTGAAACCTGTGTCTGATTCTTAGGCCCCAGGTACTAGTACAATGCTAGGTGAATTAGGAAAATGGCCTCTGATCCATAGCTGCTTTTCACGCAAAAACCTACAGAAGTCTGCTGAAAAGGTATTTGGATAATTAAACAAGACCGAAAAGTAATGACTAATGACAGAGAATCTTGCAAACTGAAGGTCTCTGCCCAGGCAGGGAAACGAACTAATCAATATTCAACAGTTACGTGTGCTGTTTTTCAGTGCTCTCGATGCCTTGGGAAAGAAGGGGACATGGTGTAATCACAGTATTAAGGGGAAAGTGGTTGAAATGTTTCCTGAGCGCTCTCATTCAACTTTTGCTCCGTTCACAGCCTGATGCTACAGGCTCGGCCCCGAGGTTATACCCACCAAGAGGAAGTGTGTCCGGAATTGGTGGGTTCTTGCTCTCACTGACTTCAAGAATGAAGCCGCGGACCCTCGCGGTGAGTGTTACAGCTCTTAAGGTGGCGCGTCTGGAGTTTGTTCCTTCTGATGTTCAGATGTGTTCGGGGTTTCTTCCTTCTGGTGGGTTCGTGGTCTCGCTGGCTCAGGAGTGAAGCTGCAGACCTTGCGGTGAGTGTTACAGCTCTTAAGGCAGCGCGTCTGGAGTTGTTCCTTCCTCCCGGTAAACTCGTGGTGTCGCTGGCTTCAAGAGTGAAGCTGCAGATCTTCGCGGTGAGTGTTACAACTCATAAAAGCAGCGTGGACCCAAAGAGTGAGCAGTAGCAAGATTTGTTGCAAACAGCGAAAGAACAAAGCTTCCACAGTGTGGAAAGGAACCCGAGTATGTTGCCACTGCTGGCTCGGGCAGCCGGCTTTTATTCTCTTATCTGGTCCCACCCACGTCCTGCTGATTGGTAGAACCCAGTGGTCTGTCTTGACAGGGTGCTGACTGGTGTGTTTACAATCCCTGAGCTAGACATAAAGGTTCTCCACGTCCCCATCAGATCAGTTAGATACAGAGTAGCGACACAAAGGTTCTCCAAGGCCCCACCAGAGCAGCTAGATACAGAGTGTCGATTGGTGCATTCACAAACCCTGGGCTAGACACAGGGTGCTGATTGGTGTGTTTACAAACCTTGAGTTAGATACAGAGTGCCGACTGGTATATTTACAATCCCTGAGCTAGACATAAATGTTCTCCACGTCCCCACCAGACTCAGGAGCCCAGCTGGCTTCACCAAGTGGATCCCGCACAGGGGCTGCAGGTGGAGCTGCCTGCCAGTCCCGCGCCGTTCGCTCGCACTCCTCAGCCCTTGGGTGGTCGATGGGACTGGGCGCCGTGGAGCAGGGGGTGGCACTCGTCGGGAAGGTTCCGGCCGCACAGGAACCCATGGAGGGGGCGGGAGGCTCAGGTATGGCGGGCTGCAGGTCCCAAGCCCTGCCCCGCAGGAAGGCAGCTAAGGCTCAGTGAGAAATCGAGCGCAGCGCCGGTGGGCTGGCACTGTTGGGGGACCCATTACACCTTCTGCAGCCGCTGGCCCGGGTGCTAAGTCCCTCATTGCCCGGGGTCGGCAGAGCCGGCGGGCTGCTCAGAGTGCGGGGCCCGCCAAGCCCACGCCCACCCGGAACTCCAGCTGGCCCGCAAGCGCCGTGCGCAGCCCCGGTTCCCGCTCGCGCCTCTCCCTCCACACCTCCCTGCAAGCTGAGGGAGTGGGCTCCGGCCTTGGCCAGCCCAGAAAGGGGCTCCCACAGTGCAGCGGTGGGCTGAAGGGCTCCTCAAGTGCCGCCAAAGTGGGAGCCCAGGCAGAGGAGGCGTCGAGACCGAGCGAGGGCTGTGAGGACTGCCAGCACGCTGTCACCTCTCAGAAGGATCAGGGCTGGGGCTGCCAGGGCCAGGGGAACCCGCTCCGGAAGCCGCAGTGCCCCGCGCGCCCTAGCGTTCCGGTTGCCCGGGAGACGCTGCGGCGGTTCCGCTGGCTCCGAAGTCGCTGGGTACACGGCCGCCTCCTCCGAGCGACACGCGCGGGAGCTGGGGCTGGGGCTGTTCGGCGCTGCTTGAAGCTGCGTCACCGTCGCCCTGTCGGTGCAGTAAGTGCGGATTCTGCCGGCGGCGGGGGAACTGGGGGCAGCGTGCGGGGTTGATGGGGTGAGCCGCGAGGTCTAGACTGCGGATCCCAGTTGCAGGAACCAAGAAAAGTTCCCCGAAAGAAAAGCGGGACCGCCTTCCGCTTCGGTGGCCCCTGGAAGGGAAGGGGCGGATTAGAGGTGGCAGCACTGACCCGGTGAGGGTCCCTCGGGGCGGAAATGGTGCTGCCCGGGGAGTGGGCGGCGGCGGGGGCCGAGGAGCGCGCGAGGCGGAGGCCTACCTATGGCCGAGAAAGAGAACTGTCATTAAATGAAGAAGGCTGAAGACCAGAGGCCTGGAAATAAAGTGGATTTGTGCTTGACTTGCAGATCTGTTATGTGCACACACGAAATGTGATATATTTAAACATAATTACTTTATCGGATTATGTATAATTATGTGGTATTCTGGTTTTCGGGGATGCTTTTAATTAGTCTGATTGTATTGTCAACTGGACAGGTTTATAAACAGGTGTGTGTACTTTTGAAATTCAATAATTCAGTGTTATGTTGATAAAACAATGATTTAATGGCCCATTTGACTAATTAGTTTTATTAAATATAAATTCATGTTTGGTTTGGTTGAAAACAATAACAACATAGGAGGTTGTGACTTTACCAGCCTGTGGATTCCCTAACTGATCTGGCCTGGTCTTCAAAATCTCTTTTTCCTCGTCATTCCTTTTTTTTTTTTTTTTTTTTTTTGAGACAGGGTCTCACTTTGTTCCCCAGGCTTGGCGGTGGCGCCACCTTGGCTCGCTGACCTCCCAGGTTCAGCAACCTTGACCTCCCAGGTTCAGCGATCCTCTTGCCTCAGCCCCACAAGTAGCTGGGACTACAGAGGCAGGACACCACGCCCAGCAACTTTTTTTGTATTTTTAGAAGAAATGGGCTTTCACCACATTGGCCAGGCTGGTCTCGAACTCCTGGCTTCAAGTGCTCCACCCGCCTCAACCTCCCAAAGTGCTGGGATTACAAGTGTGAGCCACCACGCCTGGCCATCCCCATCATTCCTAATGCCACTGTTTACATGAGTTTCCTAAAGCTCCTAGATTAGAAAATGTGTTTTTTCACTCTTCTTTTTTTCTACCTCTCCCTTTCTTGATTTTTGTTTTCCTTCTTTCAGTGTATTCCTTAGGCTGGCTTGAGTCCTCAGGACTTGATTTGTGATACAATCATGGAAAATAACCTACCTCCAAGTCTATTCTGTTTCTATGTACATCATTTTGCAAATCCTTGAGACTAAGGAAATTAAATAGAAATTTTCAAAGAATTTAGTGAGCCACTCAAGTATCTATCTACCTCTTTTGATAATCATAAGTGGGCTCAGTTCTATACCTATCTGCCTTTGTACACAGAACTTTAACTTGAGAGTCAAATATTTGGTAAATTCTGAAGTCAGGAAGCCCTGTAGCCAAAAAATATAAAGCTTCAGTTTGAAGGTCAAAGATGACTATGAAAAATAATTTCGCCAGGCATGGGTGGCTCATGCCAGTAGCTGCTGCACTTTGGGAGGCCAAAATGGGAGAATCACTTGATCCCAGGAATTCAGGATCAGCCTAGGCAACATAATGAGACCCCACCTCTACAAAAAATACAAACATTAGCTAGGCATGGTGGCACATGCCTGTAGTCTCAGCTACTCAAGAGGCTGAGGCAGGAGAATTGCTCAAGCCCAGCAGGTACAGGCTGCAGTGAGCCCTGATCATGCCACTGCACTCCAGCCTGAGTGACAGAGCGAGACCCTGTCTCAGTTTAAAAAAAAAAAAAAAAAAAAAAAGGAAAAAGAAAAAGAAAACTATTTTCAACCAACTGAATCTACTTTCTGCCAATAGCTATATCACCATTTAACCTTGATTTCTTGTCCAAGTACTGTATTAATAATCAAAATGTACTTATTGCCTTTGCTTTAAAAAGTAAGTCATTTTACATATTTAATAGAAAGGTTAGAAAATAACATTACGGTAGGGCCACAGCGGAGGTCCACTATGTGCCAGACAATAGGCTAACAATAGAAGGCAATGTGATAATGTTTTTGAAAGGGTGAAAGGAAGTCGTTAACATAGCATGCGAGCAGAGAAAGAACCTGCCTTTGGGGACTGGGAGAAGCTAAGCAGAAAGACATTTGACTTGAACTTGAAAAAGATGAAGATTTAAGGATCAGACATTCCAGGCAGGGGTATGAAGGGAGACTTAGAGACCTGAAAGTGTTTGGGGAAGAATCTGAGAAGTGATGCTGGAAAGGTAAATTGGGGCCACGGCATACAGAACTGTAAATATCATACTACAGTTTGAACTTTATTCTGTGGCATTTGAGGCCATAAGACATTTCCGAGAAAGGATGATATCTCATCCTGTTGATGTTTGAGAAAGATGTCTTTGGTGTAATAAAAGTAAATATAAAGAAGAAAAGTGAGATAACACACTTTAAAATAACTACTTTGATATAATAATTTCAAGCTGGCAATAAGAGTATAATAAACTCATATATCTGGACTCACTGTTTACGTTTTGCTCAATTTTTATGTTGTTTATCATTTTCTTTTTCAGTGTGTATATAACACATGCATATTAATTTTTCTGTACCATTTGAGAGTAAGTTGCAGACATCAGATCCCTTCACCCGTAAATACTTCAGTGTATTCCCAAGAACTAGGACATTTTCTTATATAATCACAGTACAAATTACCAAAATCAGGAAACTGATATCAAATCCACAGTCGAAATTTAGATTTTGCCAATTATCTTAGAAGTATCCTTTATGGTCATGTTGTTCACCAGTCCAGGATCCAGTTCAGGATCACACGTCGCATTTTGTTTTTCCATCTCTCTAGTCTTCAATCTGGAACAGTGCTTTGATCTTTTCTTTCATGACGTTGACATTCTTTATTAAGAGTACAGGCCGGTTATTCGTAGAATGCCCTTCAGTTTGGCCATGTCTATTGTTAACTCATAATTAGATTTAGATTTTGCATTTTTGCCAAGAATACCACAGAGGAGATGTGACCTTCTCACTTGCACATTTGTCTTTTCTAGAAATTTCCTGTAATGGAATTATAAAATATGTAGGATTTTGTGTCTGTCTTCTTTCACTTAGCATTATGTTTTGGGGCATGTGGTTCTTTTTTCTTTTCTTTTTGTTTTTTTTAATGTTCATCTACATTATAGCAAGTTCATTCCTTTTTGTTGCTGAATAGTATTTCGTTGCATGGATAATCCACATTTTGTTTACACATTCATCAGTTGATGAACATTTGGATTGTTTTCCGTATAGGGACCTCTTCTGAATAATGGTGCTGTGAACATTTGCTTACATGTCATTGTTAGATCTATTTTAAAATTTTTCCTGGATAGATACTGAGGAGTGAAATTGCTGTTTATGGTTAATTTTTTTTTTTTTTTTGAGACGAAGTCTCGCTCTTGTCCCCTAGTCTGGAGTGCAATGGCACAATCTCGGCTCACTGCAACCTCTGCCTCCTGGGTTCAAGCAATTCTCCTGCCTCCCGAGTACCTGGGATTACAGGTGCATACCACCACACCCAGCTGATTTATTTTATTTTATTTTAAGTAGAGACGGGGTGTCACCATGTTGGCCAGGCTGGTCTCGAACTCCTGACCTCAGGTGATTTGCCTGTCTCGGCCTCCCAAAGTGCTGGGATTACAGGCGTGAGCCACCACGCCTGGCGGTTAATTTTTAAGTTAAATTTGTGTTTAACTTTTTTTTTGAGACAGAGTCTCACTCTGTCACCCAGGCTGGAGTGCAGTGGCACAATCTCAGCTCACTGCAACCTCCGCCTCCCAGGTTCAAGCGATTCTCCTGCCTCAGCCTCCCAAGTAGCTGGGATTACAAGTGTGCGCCACCATGCCTGGCTACTTTTTGTATTTTTAGTAGAGACAGCGTTTCACCATGTTGGCCAGGCTGGTCTTGAACTCCTGAGCTCAAGTGATCCACCTGCCTCAGCCTCCCAAAGTGTTGGGATTACAGGCGTGAGCCACCATGCCTGGCCCTATGTTTAACTTTTAAGACATTGCCAAACTGTTTTCCAATGGAGCTGTGCTGCTTTACATCCTCACCAGTGATTTGTGTGAGTTCCAGTTTTCATCTTATCAACACTTGATATTGTCAGTCTTTGGATTTTAGTCATTCTAATGTGTATGTAATGCTATCTTATTGCAATTTTAATTAACACTTCCCTAATGGCTAACAGCATCCTTTCATGTGCTTAGTAGACATTTGTGTATCTTTGGTAAAATGTCTATTCACATCTTGTCCATTTTTAAATTGGGTTGTTTAACCTCCTATTGAGTTGTAAGCATGCTCTCTATGTATTCTGGATACAAATATTTTATCAGATATAAGATTTGCTAATATTTTTCTTTAATCTGTGGCTTAGCTTTTCATTTTCTTAATGGGGAAATTTTTTGAGGAGCAAAAGATTTTAATGTTGATAAATTCCATTTTATCCATTTTTTCTTTTATGAATCATGCTTATGGTGTCATATCTAAGAAATCTGCATAACTGAAAGTCACAAAGATTTTTCTCCTTTTTTTTTCCTAGAAGTTATACAGTTTTAACTCGTACATTTTGGTCTTTGTCCATTTTGAGTTAATTTTTCTATATTGCGTGAGGTGTCTGTCTACTGTGTGTGTTTGTTGTTTGTTTTGCATATGGATATCCAATGGTCCTAGTATCATTTGTTGAAAAGACTATTCTTTCCTTGTCGAATTGCTGCAGCACCTTTGTCAAAAGTCAGTTGGGCCAGGCGCAGTGGCTCACTCTTGTAATCCCAACACTTTTGGAGGCCACAGCAGGCAGATCACTTGAGGTCAGGAGTTCAAGATCAGCCTGGCCAACATGGTGAAACCCCATCTTTACTGAAAATACAAAAATTAGCTGGGCATGGTGGCACATGCCTGTAATCCCAGCTACTTGGGAGACTGAGGCAGGAGAATCACTTGAACCCAGGAGACGGAGGTTGCAGTGAGCCAAGATTACACCACTGCACTCCAGCCTGGGTGACAGAGTGAGACTCTATCTTAAACAATAAAATAAAAATAAAATAAAATTTTAAAAGTCAATTGACCATAAATAGAAGGGTTTATTTCTTGACTCATTATTATGTTTCATTGATATATGTCTTTACACTGGTACCACAGTCTTGATTTACCATAACTTTATAGTAAAATTTTAAGTCAAATTTAAGATAAATTTTTAATATAAATATTCTAAATTTGTTCTTTTTCAAAGTTGATTTGGCTATTCTGGGTCGTATGCATTTCCGTATAAATCTTAGTTTCAATTTCTGTCCAAAAAAAGCCTGTTGGAATTTGTATAAGGAATTAATTTTGTTTAATTTTGTTTATTTTGGCTTTTTAGAGACAGGGTCTTGCTGCATTGCCTAGGCTAGAGTGCAGTGGCATAATCATAACTCAATGTAGCCTCAAACTCCTGGGCTCAGGTGATCCTCCCGCCTCAACATCCCAAGCAGCTGAGACCACAGGCGAGGGCCACTAGACCCTGGCTAAGTATTTTTTATTTTTTTAGAGATAGGGTCTCACTATGTTGACCGGGCTTGTCTCAAACTTTTCGGCTCAAGTAATCCTTCTGCCTCAGCCTTCCAAAGAGCTGGGATTACAGGCATGTGCCACCACTCCTGGCCAGGAATTAGTTTATAGATGAATTTATGAAAAACTGATATCTTGCTGGGTTTTCAAATCCATGAACATGGCATTTTTCTCCTTTTATTTAGATCTTTAATTTCTTTCAATGGTGTTTTACAATTTTCAGTATGCAGGTCTTGCACTTCAGTTGTTAAATGTATTCCTGAGTATTTTATTCATTTTTACATTAATTTGGATGGAATTGTTTTCTTAACTTTATTTTCAAATTGTTTGTTGCCATTATATAAAAAGATGATTTATTTTGCATATTGATCTTGTATCCTACTTCACTGCAAACTTGGTGATTATTTCTAGTAGACTTTTTATAGATTCATTAGGATTTTCTGTAGATAGTATCGTGTCATTTCTGAATAATGACAGTTTTACTTTTTATTTTCTTTTTTAAAAAATTATTCATATATATTGAGCACTTCATTTAATAACCATTTATTTTATAGAGACGGGGTTCTTGCTGTGTTACTCAGGCTGCTCTCAAAAATTTGGCCTCAAGCAATCCTCCCACCTTGGCCTCCCAAACTATTGGGATTAGAGGTGTGAGCCACTGTGCCTGACCTTACTTTTCGTTTTCAATGTATATGCCTTTAATTTCTTTTTCTTGCCTTATTGCACTGACAAGAACTTTCAATACAATGATAAATAAAAATAGTGAAAGCAAACATCTTTTTTCCAGTCTTAGGGGTAACACATTCAGTCTTTCATCATTAAGCATGATGTTAACTGTAGATTTTTCACAGATGCCCTTGAGGAAGTCCCCTTGTATTCATCATGAATGAGTGTTGGGTTTTGTCAGATTCCTTTTTCGTGTGTACTAAGGTGATCATGTGATGTTTTTCTTTTATTCTATTAATATGGTATTTTACATTATTGATTTTCAGTATTAAATCCACTTTGCATTCCTGAGATAAGTCCCACAGAGTCACCGTATATAATCTATTTTATGTTTCTGGATTTGGTTTGCTAATTATTTTGTTAAGGATTCTTGTGTCTACATTCATGAGAATAATCTGTGTTCTTGTGATTTCTTTGTCTGACTTTCCTCGGATTTCTTTGTCTGACTTTGACTTCTATCAGGGTGATATTGGCCACATAGAATGAGTTGAGACATGTTCCCTCCTCTTCTATTTTTTCAAATAGTTTGCAAAGGATTGATACTAATTTTTCTTAGGTAATGTTTGGTAGTATTTACCTGTGATGCTATCTGATCCTGGGCCTTTCCTTGTGGGCAGATTTTTAATTACTGATTGAATTTATTTACTTGTTATGGTTGTAATCAGATTTCTATTTCTTCTGGAGTCCATTTTGGTATTTTGTATCTTTCTAGGCACTTGTCCAACCAACTTGACTAATTTTGTTGCGTAAACTTGTTTGGAATATTGTCTTTTCATTTTTTTTAATTTCTGTTGTATGGTCCTAATTTTGATAACTTTTCTTTCTTTCTTTTTTCTTGCCTACTCTAGCTAGAGCTTCACTTTTGTTGATCTTTTCAAAGAACCAGTTTTTGTTTATTGTTTTCTATTGTTTTTCTGATGAAGAGTCAGCCATTAAGCATATTGTTGTTCCCTTGTATACGAATGGTTCTCTCTTTTCAGGATGTTGTCTTTAGCTTTCAGGAGTTTGGCTATGATATATCAAGGCATGGATTTCTTTGTGTTTATCCTATTTGGAATTCATTGAACTTTTAAGACCTGTATATTAATGTTTTCCATTAAATTTGGAAGGTTTTGGCCATTGTTTCATAAAATATTGTTTTTCTGCCATTTCCACTTACTCCTCTCTTTCTGGGAATCTCATTACATGTATATTGGTACTATTGATTTTGCCTCCATCAGTCTCTGAGGCTCTGTTCATCTTGTTTTTCTTCTTTCATTTTGACTACTTTTTATTGGTCTATTTTACTGATTCTTTCTTCTGTCATTTCAGATCTGCTGTTTGTCCCATCTACAGGATTTTTCATTTCTGTTTTTTTTTTTTTTTTACTCTAAAATTTCCATTTGGTTCTTTTCTTTATTTTCATTTTCTGATTGAAATTCCCTCTTCATTGAGTCATTGTCCTCATATTGTTCTTTAATTCTTTAAATTATAATTTGCTTTAATTATTTGAACATATTTATAACAGCTGCTTTGAAGACTGTCAGCTAAATCCAACATCTGAGTCTACTCAGAATCCATTTTTATTGACTTTATTTTTTCTGAGTATCAGTCACACTTTCCTTTTTTTTAGCATGTCTCATTTTTTTTTCTTTCTTCTTCTTTCCTACTTCCTCCTAAAATCCAGTTTTATCTCCTAATTTTTTTGTTGAAAACTTAACACTCTAGGTAATATTATAGCAATTGTGGGGTGTTTGTTATTGTGGTTGTTGTTGTGGTTGTTGTTTCAATACCAGGTCTCACTCTGTCTACAAGCTGGAGTGCAGTGGCATGATCATAGTTCTACAGTACTGTAACCTTGAACTCCCAGGCTCAAACCATCCTTCTGCCTCAGCTTCCTGAGTAGCTAGGACTACTGGCATGTACCACCACACCCAGATAGTTTTTAAAATCTTTTTGTAGAGATAGGGTCTCACTGTATTGCCCAGGCTGGTCTTGAACTCCTGAGCTCAATCAATCCTCAGGCCTCAGCCTCCTAAGTAGATTAATGGCATTTTTTACTCCCACCTATTGCCCATTTGATTATCAATAAGCTTGTTCATCTTTCTTTCCCTCTTCATTCTTTTAACATAATTTAGTTGCATTACTTTCTACTTTGTCAGAATTTATAGTATTTTTTTCTTATTCTTCCACTCTTGTTTCTACCTTTACTTTGATCTTTAAATATATTAAATGCTCACCATAAATCCTTTTGCTGAAATTTTTCCAGTCAACTCTTGATTGGATGAAGGCCTTTCACCAATACATTCAAGAGGACTATGGGGTACAGTATTCCTTGAGTTCTTGCATGTTTTAAAATATCAGCTGGGTGTGGAGGCTCATGCCTATAATCCCAACATTTTGGGAGGCCAAGGTGGGAAAATCGATTTAGCCCAGGAGTTTGAGACCAGCCCTGGGCAGCAAACCAAGACCCCATATTTACAAAAATAAATAAATAATATTAACCAGGTGTGGTCCCAGCTACTTGGGAGGCTAAGGTGAGAGGATTGCTTGAGCTTGGGAAGTCAAGGCTGCAGTGAGTCATGATTGCACCACTGCACTTTAGATTGAGCAACAGAGCAAGACCCTGTCTCAAAAAAAAAAAAATTTTTTTTAATGTTTATCTACAGCTTTGCACTTGAAGGACACACCTTGGCTGAATATAAAATCCTTGGTTTTCATTTTCCCTTGAGTTTAAGATGCTGCTGCACTGTTACTTTGTAATGTATATTGCTCTTGATAAGTCTGATGTCACTCTAATCCTCTCACACTTATTTAATCTTTTTGTCTGGAGGCTCAGAGAGTATTCTCTTTATCTTTGATTGTTTTATTCAAACATGTCTTGGAGTTCATTGTTCTGGGTCAGTTTTCCCAACTACCTAATGGGCCTTTTCAATAGATATAATTAGATTTTATTTTATTTCCAAAAAATTTTATTGGATTATTATTTCAACTATTGATTCTGTTTCATTGTTTTGTCTTCTTCAGGGACTCCAGTTATACATACTTTGGGACTTCTTTTCCTGTCTCCATTTCAACTTTCTGTCTAAACTTTTACCTTTTTTTCTTCATTTTAATTCTCATAATTACTGTTCTGCCTTTCTTTAATGCCCCAATCAAATTTTCACTTGAATCTATTCTCCTATCAGCATCTCATAATTTAGTCATTTCTGAGATGATTTTGTCTTTTTCTGATAATTCTTTTCTGAGTTCAATCAACTATCTTTTTATGTCTTTTTATCCAAATGTACACATCAATAGCCAAAAGAAAAAAGTGAAAATATAGGCCGGGCGCGGTGGCTCACGCCTGTAGTCCCAGCACTTTGGGAGGCCAAGGCAGGTGGATCACGAGGTCAGGAGATCGAGACCGTCCTGGCTAACACAGTGAAACCCCACCTGTACTAAAAAATACAAAAATTAGCCGGGAGTGGTGGCACGCGCCTGTAGTCCCAGCTATTCAGGAGGCGGAGGCAGGAGAATCGCTTGAACCCGGGAGGCAGAGGTTGCAGTGAGCCGAGATCGTGCCACTGCACTCCAGCCTGGGTGACAGAATGAGACTCTGTCTCAAAAAAAAAAAAAAAAAGTAAAAATAAGATTTATATATATATATATATGTCTTCTTAAATAATTTTTGTCCACTTGTGATTTGAATATCTGATTCATTGTGGCTTTTTCATATCTCCAAATTATGAGAGGATATTTAAATCAGTTTGGAGTGTTTGTGTTAGTTTTCTTTTGCTTCATGGTTAGATTTTGTGTGTTTTTTTTTGTAAATGATTTTCATTAACTGAAATTTTTGGGTTCTCATTTCTTTTTTCTGACAATAATAGCATGTATGGGGACGGCTTTCCCCTGTTTCATTTCTTGGACAGGTTTTGGCTGTTAGTAACTGACTATCATCCTAGGCCAAGAGAGTGTTTTCTGTCACTGTAGTAAAGCGCGGTTTCTTTCATTGATGACACTTTTTCCCTGTCTTAGTGGTGATGGGAGGATTCGCATGCCCTTCAATTCAGAATTCTCTTTTGTCTTGCAAGATGCCAAATGTATCCTTCTTGCTTCTTTTTCCCTTCACTGTCCAGTCTCCAACAGATGTCTTTCCCTTCCCTCTTGTCCTTTTATTCCCCAAAAATGGTGCCACACTGACTAGTGCCACCTTGAGACCCATGTTACTTTTACACCCCTTCCTTGTAGTGAGTGTTCTGATCTACCAGGACACTCTTAGGGTATTTTTACACTTGTGATGTGTTTTCTCTTTGGGAAGGAGGTGATCTTAAGTCTTTCTTAGGCCCTTCTTTTACTCTTCTGTCTTTCTTACAGCTTTTTAGATCTCACCCCTCTCATATCTTTGCGTTCTGCCAAGGTTTACAGTGGGAGCTCAAGAGATAACCCCTCCAGAATTTAGGCTTTTCTTTTCCTTTCTTTTTATTTCTTTTTTTTTTTTTTTTTGAGATGGAGTCTCACTCTGTCACCCAGGCTGGAGTGCAGTGGCACGATCTCGGCTCACTGCAACCTCCGCCTCCTGGGTTCAAGCAATTCTCTTGTCTCAGCCTCCTGAGTAGCTGGGACTACAGGCGCGTGCCACCATGCCTGGCTAATTTTTTGTATTTTTAGTAGAGATGGGATTTCATCGTGTTAGCCAGGATGGTCTCGATCCCCTGACCTCGTGATCCGCCCGCCTCAGCCTCCCAAAGTGCCGGGATTACAGGCGTGAGCCACCACGCCCAGCTAGGCTTTGCTTTTCTACCTAAGTTTGTAGAGTCCTGTGTCTTCTTGTTATATTGAAGGCATTGGATTTATGTGGTTTTATTTTTCCTGGTTGATTTGTATTGCTTTGTGGAAGATGTATGAAGAGATTAGGTTTAGGCAGCAGTCACTGTCCTTGGCTACCTCAAAGCCCCCCACCACATGTACCTTGACAAGCCATTTAGGCATAACGTGGAGCATGTTTGTGAACATTGGGTATGGACAGAGGATAAGAAAGAAGAGAAGGCATTTGGTTTAGAATGTTCCAATTTTTAGATGATTCTGTCCATTCATGTAGAGATACTCATCAAGCATTTGGATAGTTGGTCTGGATCTCAAATAAGAGAGTAGGAATTACTGCCTCCAGAAACTCTGTTATAATCCTAGTAAGCTGGAATTAGAGCTGTAAATTCCACAAAGGAATTTACAGGAATTGGTCTAATTCCTGCTTGCATACTCAGACTCATTTTCCATGAACATATAGTAGGACTTTTGAAAACAGAAATATTGAGTGGTTACTAGGTAAAGTACTATTTCCTGGAGCTTTATTTTATTGTATTTAGCAGTTTGGTTGATGTGATTATGAGATCTAAATATTAGTCTGAGGAATCAGTCGTTACTGAATCTGTTGAGAAAAAAGAAAAAACATACATCAATAGATCAAATCAACTACCTAGAGGGAAATAATAAAATAATGCATACATTAAAACTTCATAATTAAGCTTCTTGTCATATTTATAGTTTCCCCCAATGACTGTAGTACTTATCAAGTAGGTTAAATTAACAAATCTATAAAGTTTTATACCAATAACTTTATCTCATTTTATTTTAGAGACAGGGTCTCACTCTGTCACCCAGGAAGTAATACAGTGTTACAGTCATAGTTCACTGTAACCTCAAACTCCTGGGCTCAAGTGATCTTCCCACCTCAGCCTCCAAAAGTGTTGGGATTACAGGCATGAGCCAATGCTCCCAGCCAGATGCCAATAACTTTCTAAAGCAAATTCCCAGTTTCTCCTACTCTCTTTCCAGCCATCTATTACTATGCAAATGTATGCATGCTCACATCTAAATATCTTTAAAATAATAATACATAGGTAAAAATACAGTATAACTAATAGGGCTTTCAGAACATAATCTGTGATGGATTTTCCATGTGTTACTTGAGTGTGTATGCTTGAATTTTCTTTCTTTAATAAGAGAGGAAATCGAATTCATTCCCCCCCAAAAAAGCAGCACTGTAAAAAATAGTATGTCAGTAGTCATTATATCCAGGTAAACATTTTTCTCCATTGTATATTTTTATGGTGGCAAGTGGAAGTAGATTATTTCTTTCACCATTGAGATAATCTGTAGTTGGAAAAGACAATATTATTAGAGAAGTTTTAAAAAATGTGTACTCATTTGAAACAAGAGAAATTTACAAGTAGTCAACTTTTTCACTTGACATTTTGTTAATACCAAGACCTGGATAAAGTGGTTCTTCGAATTATACACTCTTTTTGTTTGTTTGTTTGTTTGTTTTTGTTTTTGAGATGGAGCCTTGCTCTGTCGCCCAGGCTGGAGTGCAGTGGTGCGATCTCAGCTCACTGCAACCTCCACCTCCAGGGTTCAAGCGATTCTCCTGCCTCAGCCTCCTAAGTAGCTGGGATTACAGGCCTGTGCCACCACACCCGGGTAATTTTTTGGTGTTTTTAGTAGAGACAGGGTTTCACCATGTTGGCCAGGCTGGTCTCGAACTCCTGACCTCAGGTGATCCACCTGCCTTGACCTCCCAGAGTTCTGGGATTACAAGTGTGAGCCACTATGCCTGGCTGAATTATGCATTCTTTTGCACTTAACTGAGAGGCTGTGTAATGTAGTGATTAAAATTGTGTTCTTTGAAATCTCACTCCGTGGGTTCTAATTCTGTATTACTTTCACTGTGTCTTTTCTCATCTGTATAATTGGATAAAAATAACACCTACTTCATAGAATATTTGTGCACATTCTATGTAATTTGTATAGAACAATGTTAAGTGCCATTATTATTGTAATTGTTATTAGGTTATATTAGCAAGATTCTGCTGGATAAAGTGGGGTGGGGTTTTTGAGACTAATTAGAATTTTTCTATTTTTAATTCTTAGACTGATTTATTTAAATATGTTGGCCTTAGTCATCATGTAATGTTTAATTCGGTCACCAAAACATTCATTCAAGAATGGATGACACAAAACAGAAAAACCCAGTATTTCCGTAGAAATCACTAGAGATGTGAAAGAATTCATAAGAATGAATGCTTTCTTTGTGTTTATTATTTTCTTTTGGGGCTAAGAACTTAAGAATCTGTTCTTCCATGAAAATAAAAGCTAGGAGCAATAAATACCCTAAAAGGATTCTGTTATTGTTTTGTGTTTTTCAGACAGAGTTTCACTCTTGTTGCCCAAGCTGGAGTGCAATGGCACAATCTCAGCTGGGTTCAAGGGCCTCCTGAGTAGCTGGGATTACAGGCATGTGCCACCACACCTGGCTAATTTTGTATTTTTAGTAGAGATGGGATTTCTCCGTATTGGTTAGGCTGCTCTTGAACTCCCAACCTCAGGTGATCCGCCCACCTTGGCCTTCCAAAGTTCTGGGATTACAGGCTTGAGCCACTGTGCCTGGCCTGTTATTGTTTTTAAAGGCTGCTTTGTTCAATGGCCCACCCTCTTTCTTCTCTCCACCAGGTGGAAGTATAGCACTTTTTGTACCATGTCTTCTTACACAACTCCTCCTAGTCATTGTATATGCACTTGGGTTAGAAGAGAAAAGATAAACAGCATATTCCAGAGTATGAAATGTTCCTTCAGCTGGATTTTACAGCATCATATTTCAGTTGTTTGCTTGAGGATAATGAAAACGATAGATGGGATAAGTTTCCTTTCCACAAATTCTTTTAGTTCAACTGAGGTCAACATAGAACCATTGTCAGAAATAGCATATGAAATCTTTTGATAGCTGGAAGAGCTGCAGAGGACTAAACTAAGCTAACAAAATAATATCCAAATATTTTTAAGTGGATTTCCAATTAATTGATGAATATAAACCTTTGGCATGTGGACAAATTGGTTGTATATAACCTGTGAGAACATTGTCTTTTATAGCTTGATTAAGGCAAGTCTACCTTATTTTCCAGGTGCAGCATTGTACTGCAAGTCAATCGATACAATAATTTAAGTCACTTCAGCTATAATGGAAAAGTATGAAAAATTAGCTAAGACTGGAGAAGGGTCTTATGGGGTTGTATTCAAATGCAGAAACAAAACCTCTGGACAAGTAGTAGCTATTAAAAAATTTGTGGAATCTGAAGATGATCCTGTTGTTAAGAAAATAGCACTAAGAGAAATACGTATGTTGAAGGTAAGTTAACTTTATATATATGTAAAATATCATGGAATTGAGTGAAATATGCATGTTAAAATTGCAAAGAATTTTAAAGTTATTTTTCCCCCATTGGACTTAAAATCCTTTGTATCAGCACCTTTGGGTAATAAGTTGATTATCACTTTGGACTTTGGCCACTCTGATTTTGTCTGTGTATGAATACAGCTATAGATTGTTATACTGAAAAGAACTTTTATTCTTGTTAGTAAATATCCTACGTCCCCTCACCCCAGTGTTTACGCTCGCCCCCAACCCTGGCCCTCCTCTGGATATCCTTCCAAATACTTCCCCTACCAACCAGCAACTAAAAGAGCACCTCCTGGCACAGAGAGTCAGTCCCACAGGACGGCACCAATGCCCTGGTAGGCTTCGACATGCGTTGGTTCCTGCCTGCACTGCACCCCAGGTTCTTAGACATACTGAATAGCACCCCCGGTAACGTACACATTTTTTACATAAAGGTTTTTGTTATAATTGTTTTCACTCTGATAAGATTTGACATGTAAGATTCCTAAGTTCTCAACGTAAATTTTTTCTTACGCTAAATATCTTACAGTTTTAGAACTATAAGCGACCTTAGAGATGCTTCTTATCTAACAACCATATTTTCCGCAGAGGAAACGGAGGTCTGGGGCAGCACTTCTCAAATGTTAATATGCATTGGAATCCCCGGGGACCTTGTTGAAATGCAGATTCTGAGTTGGGAGGTCTGGGGTGGGCCCGAGATTCTGCATTTCTGAGTACGCAGGGAGTGCGGAAGCTGCTGGTTTGTGGGCTACACATTATGTAACAAGACCCTGGGATTTCAAGGACACACAGGCAACCTTCATTTTTGACACGTCGTCTGTTTTTAGAAAATCCCCAGAAATTCAGTTTGTAAGGGAGGATAATAATTATCACTAATAATTATCATGTTTTCTCTCATTTTCAAATATTATTTCCGACAGGTTTCCTCAACTAATACATACTAGGGTTTTGTTTGAAATATAACTTGATACAGTCTTCAGGAACACATCCATCATGATAAAAAAAAGTTCACTCTTACCTCTCAGCCAGCAGAGGGCGCGCCGGTCAGCTAGCCAGCTCTGGCACCCTCACTGAGCTAAGCTGCAGGGCGGGTCTGAACCAAGCAGTGTGGCTTTCCAATAAAAATAATGCTTTTACCTGTCAGCCTCTCCGTCCCAAGTCTTCAGATAAAGTTAATGCTCAGGTAGTACCTTCTGCATTACAAGTGCCCAACTGGAGAATGAGGCTGTAAGGTAAAAACTAGCCTGATTACGACTCAGCTTGGTCTCTGATGAAGGCCCTCAGAATGTCAGAACGTCCATCTTTCTGCTTTTGGTATGTTGTGTCCATGTATGTCCTGAACAGCTCCTTCTGTGATCAATCGACCTTCCTTTCCTCACATAGTCTTGTTATTTAAATTGCTTGCCTCTCTGTCCTTACTACCTGTTTTTCTTTAGGCAAGTTACTGTTTTCCTGGGCTAGGTTAACTTCATTTGCAAAGGCGGTATAAATTGCTGACCTACCCAAAGACAGGAGATTGGACCAGGTTTAACCTTGACATTGCATCAAACTGTAGTATCTGTAAATCTTTTACTCCCCTAGTAGAGATCCTGCTTTGCTTCCATACTGTGGTTTTGCAGCAGCACAAAGCCACTGGCTTTTTAGATGACCTAGTCTCTTCCACTCTTTGCCTTTCTGCTCTTTTAGGCAGTGGAACACATAGAAAACAAATTGGTTTGGTGCTTTGGGCTTCTCTCTTTTTTTTCCCTTAGAGAGATGGGGTCTCAGTATGTTGCTTAGGCTGATCTCGAACTCCTAGGTTCACGCGATCCTCCTGCCTCAGCCTGGGCATATTTTTAATGTATAATGGATTCTCTTTTCCCCAGCTGTGGAGCAGCAGGCACACAGTTTTAGCGTGACATTTGTTTTGATCAAGCCATGCTTACGTTAATAGATACTGAGGTAGAGGCATGCATTGTGAGTCTCTGTACCTAAAACTTTCTACTGGGCCTGCTATTTGTTGAGCTTCTACTATATGCAAAATGCTGTGTTCTCTCTCTGTATCTTTCTGGGTAAATGGTAGAGAGTTTGGAAAGTTGATTTGTCTACTATCCTGGGAAAACAACAGGGAAGTTGGGTTAGGAATAAGAGTGATCATGTATCCTGATTTGCCCAAGAGAGTTCTGCTTTATAGTTTTTGCCCCAGTGTCCTGCCTGGTTCACATCCCCTTTCAAAAGTGTCCTGGTGTGGCCAGGCCCCGTGGCTCACGCCTGTAATCCCAGCACATTGAGAAGCCGAGGCAGATGGATTGCTTGAGATCAGCAGTTTGAGACCAGCCTGTCCATGTGAGACCAGCCTGTCCAACATGGTGAAACCCCGTCTCTACTAAAAATACAAAAATTAGCCAGGCGTGGTAGCACCCACCTGTAGTCCCAGCTACAGCAAAGGCTAAGGCATGAGCATCACTTGGAACCAGGAGGCGGAGGTTGTAGTGAGCCGAGATGGCGCCACTGCACTTCAGCCTGGGTGACAGAGCGAGGAAAAAAAAAAAGTGTCCTGGTGTGTATGCTGAATTATGTGGTCACCCTAGTTACAGACGGAGTGACCATATGTGCTGGTTTGCCTACGATAGTCCTGGCTTCTACCCATTACCCTAGTTTGGAAGATAAAATTATCTAATCGCTGTAGTGATGGTCTGTCCTACCTAATCAGCATTTTTCCTTGGGTTTGCGATATTAAACAGAGGCTGTCTTGTGAAATGCGTCAGTTTGGGAATAGAATTTAACACACAAAATATCTATGCATAAGAGAGAACAACAGAATCAAAGAACAATGCTGAAAATATAATAAGTAAATTTAAAACACAGACTAATTGTGGGGACTTCTAGAATAGACAGTTTATTCCGATTTGATGGTTAGGAACAAGTATTACTGGGAGCCAACACTAGAATCCAGACTGGATTTAAATCCATAAAATCCATGGCAATATGTAAGCTGAGTGGATATTGATTATTTTTATAGTCCTTACTCAATAATTTCATTTCCTCAATTTTCTACTCAGGTTATTTTATGACTTGTATATATAGAATTTCCATAAAATACATAAAGTGTTTTTTGTTTTATTGCAGTATTTTAAGTTACATACTTTACTTGCTATCACCAGAGAGATTCAAGCAATTTTGTTACCACTTATTATAGGTACATTGGATGAATCTTAAATTTCTTCCAACTTTAAGTTTCTTTAAGGGGTCTGGGTAGAAGCTCTTACTAGTAACAGATCACTTAACTTTGCATTTCAATTCTTTCACAGCAATTAAAACATCCAAATCTTGTGAACCTCATCGAGGTGTTCAGGAGAAAAAGGAAAATGCATTTAGTTTTTGAATACTGTGATCATACACTTTTAAATGAGCTGGAAAGAAACCCAAATGGGTAAGTAATCTGGAAACTGAAATTCTGTACAGCCAGTTCTCAGTTTCATTTTCTGTGGAATTAACCATGGCAAATTTCAAATCCCAGCCACAATTCCCCTTTCTACCACAATGCATCTGGCTACCCCATCCAGTCTCAGGATGTCTTCAAAAGGCAAACAATGATTTACCTATAGGAGTTATAATTAGGAGAAAAACCTACCGCAGATATAAAATCAAAATGAATTTGAGGCTAAATTATGTATTGGATTATCTGAGTTCAAGGAATGAACCATGGTTTGATACTAGGAAACCTATTCATATAATTCACTAATAAGATAAAAAAAGTACAATTGATAAATTTGAAAATTTGAAATGTTGATAAATTCAACATCCTTTCCTGATGTTTTTTTTTTAATCCCTAGCATCTAGGATTAAAAGAATAGTTTTTTTTTTTTGAGATGGAGTCTTACTTTGTTGCCCAGACTGGAGTGCAGTGACGCGATCTCAGCTCACTGCAACCTCCACCTCCTGGGTTCAAGCAGTTCTCTGCCTCTGCCTCTGCCTCCCGAGTAGCTGGGATTACAGGCACACACCACCATGCCCGGCTAATTTTTGTATTTTTAGTAGAGACAGGGTTTCACCATCTTGGCCAGGCTGGTCTTGAACTCCTGACCTCATGATCCACCTGCCTCGGCCTCCCAAAGTGTTGGCACACACACCCCTCTTCATATCAACTGCCAATTTTATACTCAATGGTAAAACTAAAAGAACTTTCATTAAAGTGAGGAAACAAGACAAGGATGTCAGCTGTCACCACTATAATGCAACGTTGTTCTGAGAACTTTAGCCAATGTAATGTAATAAGAAAAACAAAACATAGCTTTTGGAAATGAAATAAAATTGTCATTATTCGCTAGATATTACTGATCTACAAAATCTAAGAGAACCACCTAAAGAGTTATTAAAACCAATGGAATTCAGTACAGTGACCCCTATAACACGACAAATTCCACATGCAAAAATTAACAGCGTTTGTATCAAACAGCACTTTAGAAAATCTAACAGAGAATGGCTGGGTGCAGTGTCTCATGCCTTTGGGAGGCTGAGGCAGGTGGATCACTTGAACTCACGTGTTCTAGACAAGCCTGGCCAACATGGTGAACCCCTGTCTCTACTAAAAAGATAAAAATTACCTGGGTGTGGTTGTGGGTGCCTGTAGTCCCAGCTACTCGGGAGGCTGAGGCACGATGATTGCTTGAACCCAGGAGGCGGAGGATGCAGTGAGCCGAGATCACACCACTGCACTCCAGCCTTGGTGACAGAGCAAGACTCTGTCTCAAGAAAAAAAAAAAAAAAAAATTAGTGGAGAAGGATCCCATTCAAATATTAACAACAACAAAAGTTTAGGAATAAAGAGAAAGAGTTGTTCTGACTCTGCATGAAGACAACTACAAAACTGAGATATGTAAGGATTTTATTTAAATGAACATGTTTCTAAATGGAAATATTCATGATTATAAAAATATTGCCTCTACAGTTTATCTGTTTATTAAACAAAATTCTAATCAGAATACCAATAGGGTTTTTTTTGAAATTTGAAAAAGACTAAATCGAGAAAAAAGGGACTTTTAACTGTCAAATATTAAATCACAGTAGTTTAAGAGACTCCCTTTGACAAAAAAGTACCATAAACAAAACTAAAATAGAAATGAGATATTGGGTAAACTATTTGCCAGAATTAATAAATTTTATGTCTACCTATGCAGATTTTACAAATAACATTTTTTAAAAGGTTAACACCCAATTAATAAATATATTTATTCAAAAAAAACTTTCATAAATGTAGACTGTGCACCCAGCCAGTGCTAAGTCTACAGCATTGAACAGAGCACACACAGAAAAAGAGCCTCACCTTACCTTCCAGTGAACATGGGAAGCAAATCATTAAAAAAGAGAAGGAGGCTGGGTGCAGTGGCTCATGCCTGTAATCCCAGCCCTTTGGGAGGCTGAGGCAGGTGGATCAGCTGAGCTTGGGAGTTCAAGACCAGCCTGGCCAACATGGTGAAACCCATCTCTACAAAAACTACAAAAATTAACCTGGCCTGTTGTCCCAGCTAGTTGGGAGGCTGAGGTAGGAGGATCACTTGAGCTCAAGAGGTGGAGGCTGCAGTGAGCAGAGATCATGCCACTGCACTCTAACCTGGGTGACAGAGTGAGACCCCATCTCTCTTTTTTTTTTTTTTTTGAAGACTTCTGTCTTCAAAAAAAAAAAAAAAAAGAGAGAAGGAAATGACCAGTACACCTAAGAAAACATGCTTATCCTTCCCTATTAATCAAGGAAATTCAAAACTTTTTAGCAAGGTACCATTTCTCATCTGTTAAATTTGGCAAAGATTTTTCAAAAATTATTATACCCAGTCTTATCAACAGTCAGGGAATCAGACCTCATTGATGGCTAGAGAGAGTGCCATTAGGAGGGCAATTTGGCAATATGTATGAAAAAAATTTAACTGTTTTCATCCTTTGATCAAGAGATTCCATTTAGAGAAATTTATAGTAAGAAAATAATCAGATGAGGGCAAAAGTTATACATATGAATGTTCAATACGTCATTATTTATAACAAAAATATTGGACTCCCCTAATTTTCCAACAGTAAAGAATTGGTTACAGGCATTTTGGTATATCCATCCATACAATAGTACAATATGCAGCCAGCCCATTAGAGAGCATGCTTTAGAACAATAGTTAATGTCCTGGGGAAATGTTCCTGGGATGATATATGAAAAAATGAGATAACATACTAGAATGTTAAGTATAATTGAAAATTTGAGTTTTCTCAAATTTTCTCAAATTTCTGTGAATGCACATATATTACTTTTAAAATAAAAATTAATATAAAAACAATTAAAATGGTATATTAATTCATAGTTAAACTTTATCCTGCACTAAATAGGATGTTGTATGTTGACTTAGAAGACAGATATGTTCAGCCATTCTATAAATTAATTTATAAATTAACATACATTTTCATGAAGTTAGAAATTTATGCTTACTTCATGTATTGTTCAAGGCCCTGAAACTATTATAAAACATTCAATGCATACACCAGTTTGATTGACTTGAACATCTTTCTCTTCCCTACTTGTATCCTAAGCTTTCCTGTCTATAGACTTAGCTCATGTTCTTCTCATTTTAATCTAGAAGGTTCTAGCCTTTTTCACCTTCACTGTCTCTATCATAATATTTATTTATTTATTTATTTAGAGACAGAGTCTCACACTGTCGCCCAGGCTGGAGTGCAGTGGGGCGATCTCGGCTCACTGCAGCCTCTACCTCCTGGGCTCAAGCTGTCCTCCCACCTCAGCCTCCCAAATAGCTGGGACTACAGGGACCCGCTACCATGCCCGGCTAATTTTTGTATTTTTAGTAGACACAGGGTTTTGCCATGTTAGCCAGGCTGCTCTCGAACTCCTAACCTCAGGTGATCCACCTGCCTCAGCCTCCCAAAGTGCTAGGATTACAGGCATGAGTCCCCACACCTGGCCTATCATAATCTTTAAAATGTGAAATCCTAGATATTTGTAACATCTCTAAGTTTCCTTCATCTGGATGGAATTTCTTCCTTCCTTTGAATCCCCATTGAATTTTATTTTCATCCCTGTTGTGGTACTTGGTACTTATACCGTATATGTTTTTATGTGCATACTGTCTCTCACTAGAGTATAAGTTTTTTGAGGGCATACTTCATGTCTCATTGATCTTAATGGCTTCCTTATGCCTAGCATTCTTTCGCTCAAAAAATATTTCATGGAGCATTTTACACTGGTGCAGAGGATACAGTTATAATGATACAGTCCTGCCCTCAAGAAGCTTAAAATGTGATGAAGAGACAGATATTCAAAGTAACAACTACAAATGGTTATGTTGATTGGGTTAATGTTGATGCAAGGGATGCACAAGAGAAGCAACTCCAACATCTGTTGACCCCGGGAAGTGAGGGAGATACTGCAGAGAAGGCAGCATTTGGGCTTTGAAAAGGAAGAGGAGTTGGCCAGATGGACACCCCTGGCGGAATGCACAGACACAAGAAAGAGCAAGGCATGTTCAAGCAGCTCCTCTGTTGAATATGTGTTTTGCAATGCCAGGGACCTCTGAACTATCCCACTTTGCACTCTTAAGTTTTACAAATGTGGTTAGCACTGCTGGTGTTCAGTAGTGCTTTGGGTCAGCCCTGAGACTTCAATCTATTATGCATGGAGTAATGCAAATAGGAACAATCTAGAATATGCTGCTCTTTTATGAAATGTTGGGTACTTCTAGATAACAATGATTAATTTAAAGCATTCATCTACTTGTACTCCCTTCCTAAAATCTATTTAAATAACAGGCCAGAGAGTATTTTTAAAGGCCTAAGTCCAGTGAATAGCAAACAGAGATAAACAACCAGCTAGTATACATACCAAGCCTTTTGGACTATTGTTTATTAGAGGAAACACATAGGATAAATAACTGGTGTGTGGGCATAAGATCATCAATGTGGCTGGGCGCAGTGGCTCACGCCTGTAATCCCAGCACTTTGGGAGGCCGAGGTGGGTGGATCACAAAGTCAGGAGATCAAGAGCATCCTGGCCAACACAGTGAAACCCCATATCTTCTAAAAAATACAAAAAAATTAGCCGGGTGTGGTGGCAGGCACCTGTAGTCCCAGCTACTTAGGAGGCTGAGGCAGGAGAATGGTGTGAACCCAGGAGGCGGAGATTGCAGTGAGCTGAGATGGCACCACTGCACTCCAGCCTGGGTGACAAGAGCGAGACTCTGTCTCAAAAAAAAAAAAAAAAAAATGATCGTCGATGTAGTGAATGCAGATTGAGCCATGGGATGGTGAGATAATGAAGGGACCCAATGACTAAATTACAGCATAAAGAAGAGTTGGGCCAGGCGCAGTGGCTCATGCCTGTAATCCCAGCACTTTGGGAGGCCGAGGAGGGCAGATCACCTGAGGTCAGGAGTTCAAGACCATCCTGGCCAACATGGTGGAACCCTGTCTCTACTAAAAATACAAAAAAATTAGCCAGGCGTGGTGGCAGGTGCCTGTAATCCCAGCTACTCGGGAGGCTGAGACAGAATTGCTTGAACCTGGGAGGCAGAGGTTGCAGTGAGCCCAGACCATGCCACTTCACTCCAGCCTGGGCGACAGAGCGAAACTCCATCTCAAAAAAAAGAAAAAAAAAAACCAGAATCTCGAATAAGTTGTGCCCATATTGTTATAATCAGCCCAATCTAAAGTCATATTTCTTCCCCTCTGGTCCAACACCCATGAAATCCATTTCTTCATACATTCCCCGTTATAAATCAGCAAAATTTTGTAGTTCTTTTTGCTATGTAAATCTCCTCTTCCTCTGTTTCACTTTGTTATAGGCCCCCTGGGTCATCCTGGGATCTGACTTTAGTTAAGGTTTGGAGACCTTGAGGGGAGGTGGGGAGAGGAGGCTTGAAGAGAGCGGGCATCCCCACAAAATGCACCTGCCTCAGGTGAGATCTGAGAGTCTGCAGCAAGGCAGAACCAGCCTTATTGTACAAGTTTGGGGGCTACTTCCTATGAGAAGAGAAGTTTGGAAGGAAGTTAGGGTGCTCTTAGTTACATGAATACTTTCAAGTGTCACATTCCAATTCCTGGACTATTTTTCCTTCTCATCTCATTAACTGAGAAACTAATTATCCTCACATAAATTCAGTCTTTGTTGTCATTGAGCACCCTGCAGGGTTATTGTCTGTGTCAGTGTTGTAGTAATCTCATGGAGATCCCAGTGGATCTGTGAAGTGGGTCCTACAGAAACAAGAAGTAAGGGGTTCTTTTAGGGTCAATATCAAAATGCCTGACGTCCTAACTGTGCCTTGAACCAAGATATTAAAGCTCTGAACCTGTGCTTTTTTTTCTTTAATTTCTCCAGTGAAGTTAGAAGCAACCAGACCACCTCACATGTCTGTTACTACTTATGTTCCCCATATTGTTCTATCACACTTAGTTCACCAAAGCCTTGCCTTGAATAGGCATTTTATTCCAGATGGCCTCAGGTGATTATTTAAATTCCCTTTTCAGGCCAAGAACAGTGGCTCCTACCTGTAATCCCAGCACTCTGGGAGGCCGAGGCAGGCAGATTGCTTGAGGTCAGGAGTTCAAGACCACTCTGGGCAACAGGGTGAAATCCCGTTTCTACTAAAATACAAAAAATTAGCCAGGTGTGGTGGCAGGCACCTGTAGTCCCACCTACTCAGGAGGCTAAGGCAGGAGAATTGCTTGAACCCAGAATGCAGAGGTTGCAGTGAGCCAAGATCATGCCATTGCACTCCAGCCTGAGTGACAGAGCGAGACTCTGTCTCAAAAAAATAAATAAATAAATAAATAAGTACCTGTTTCATTACTGAGTGGCCATCTGCCAGCATCCCAGCCATTAATGGTAATTAGATGCTGCCCTTCAGTCCCCATTACATCAGATACCCAATCCTAGATTCTCACAGCCTTGGATTGTTTCCCACATCCACTTCTTTTACCATGTCCTGAATTGGTTAGGATTCAACAACAGAATTCACTCTAGCTAGTTTAGAGAGAAAGAGATTTGTCACAGGGTTTTAGTTTATAAAATTTCTGGGAGTGCCAGAGAAACAAGGTTAATTGAGCTCCTGTTAGGTACCAGGTCCTGTTCTAGGTGCTGGGGGTATAATAACGGACAAGAGAAAGTCTTTGCCCTTGTGCAATTTACATTCTGATGTAGTCCAACAATAAAGAAGAGTTATGAGTCTTTGAAGAAAAATAAAGCACAGCGTGGAGTTAGAGAATGCCCAGGAGGTGTATTAGTCAAGGTTCTTCAGAGAAACAAAACCAGTGGGATACATAGAGGTATTGATAACAGGAGATTTATTATGGGTATTGACTCATGTGATTATGGAGGGAGAGAAGTTCCACAATCTGCCATCTGCAAGCCAGAGAACCAGGAAAGCCGATGGTCTAATTCAGGCCAAGTCCTAAGGCCCGAGAGGACAGAGAGTTTCAAAGTCCAAAGGCCTGAGAGCTAGGAGCTTCCACATCCAAGGGCAGGAGAAGATGGACGTCCCAGCTCAAGGAGAGAGAAGCAGCCCTTCCCCTACCTTTTTGTTGTATCCAGGCCTTCAACGGGTTTGATGATGCCTGCCTGCCTGCCCTCACCTTTGTGGGTGGGTCTTCTTTACGTGGTCTACTGATTCAAATGTGAATCCCTTCCAGAAACACCCTCACGGACACACCCACAAATGATGTTTTGGGTTTTTTTTGTTTTTTGAGAGAAGGTCTCATTCACTTGTCTCACTCTCTGCAGTGGCCTGAACATGGCTCACTGCAGCCTCAAACTCCCGAACTCAAGCAAATCCTGCCTCAGTCTCCTGAGCAGCTGGGACCACAGACACTCAGCATTATGTCTGGCTAATTTTTAAACTTTGAGTAGAGGTAGGGTCTTGCCATGTGGCCCAGGCTGGTCTCAAACTCCTGGGCTCAAGCAATCCTCCTGCCTCAGCCTCCCAAAGTGCTGGGATTACAGGCATGAGCCACTGCACCTGGCAGAAATAATGTTTTAGCAGCTATCTGGTCATCCCTTAACCTAGTCAAGTTAACACAGAAAATTACTCATAACTAAAAGGAAGTAGAAGGAACAATAAACTGTTAATAGAAGTAGAAATAGAAGTAAACATAGAAATAGAAGTAAAATGTTATTAACAGCCTGATTGAAAGTATAAATAAGCCTTGGGGGCCAGGCGCAGTGGCTCACGCCTGTAATCCCAACACTTTGGGAGGCTGAGGCAGGCAGATCCCCTGAGGTCGGGAGTTCAAGACCAGCCTGACCAACATGAAGAAACCCCATCTTTACTAAAAATACAAAGTTAGCTGGGTGTGATGGCACATGCCTGTAATCCCAGCTACTTGGGAGGCTGAGGCAGGAGAATCGCTTGAACCCAGGAGGCGGAGGTTGCGGCGAGCGGAGATTATGCCATTGCACTCCAGCCTGGGCAACAAGAGCGAAACTCTGTCTCAAAAAATAAATAAATAAATAATAAAATAAGCCTGGCATGTTCAGAGAATAGCAGAAAATAATGGGCTGGGATGGAGTGACTTTAGGGATGTGATAGGAGATAAAGTTGGGAAGGGAAATGGAAGTAAAATGTTATTAACAGCCTTGTAGGCCATAGTAACAAGGCTGGATTTTATTCTAGGATAGTAAAGATTTACTGAGAAGGACTGAATTCATCTTGGGTAATAATAATGAAATCAAGCTTCCCCTATTACGTTTTTATAACAAACTTCCAGGTAATGACTTCTGATGTCAGCATCAGGTCTTCCTCTGAGTGGTTCAAAGAGCATATTCTGAGCAGTTCAGTCTGAATTCCCCCATCATGTTACCCTTTCTTGTTGGCCCATTCAGACTTGAACTGTGATGTCTCATGTTTGCTTTAAGGCCTTCATTACGACTTTTAGTATTACTTTCAGTGGCAAGAACCTCAGTTACTTTTGCACCAACCGAATATTTGGTTTTGCACTGGCCCAAAATATAATATTTAAACACTGAGCATCTTTTGATTTCACCAGAGGTTCATTTTGCTCCAAGATGCTTTGAAAAATGCTGCCTGTGGCTGAACGGTGCTGCAACGCTCTATCTTTCTGGACTGGGCGCCACGTCGATGTGTACTCTCTTTGATGGTTATCTTCTCTTTGCACGATCTGTGGTGTTGGTTTGTGGTTCTCTTTGATGGCTATCTTCTCTTTGCACGATCAGTGGTGTTGTTTTGCCCCTGACGGAATCTGCCTTCTTGGAAGCTAACTGAACTGACTGTGACACTTCCTGTGAGATGCCTTTAAACATCCTCTTTCATGTTAAAGTCATCTTTAACATCCTATGAAATTACTTACCTATGAAATTACTTCATTCTCCATTCCCTGTTATTAAGGCTAGTAATTGGCGTTTTGCAGTTTCTGAATCCTAGCCCCTACCTTGTTTCCCAATTCCAGTACTTACTCTCCTGCACCTGTAGGCTCTTAGATCCCAACCAGACTAGCGTTCTGTTCCCATGTCAGCAGGAGCATGTACTCCACCCTCGCTAGTCCCTCTCAAGGACTGAAATCCATTTCCCTTCCTCTCACTGCTGCCACCATAATCTAAGTGTCCAAATCTCACTTGGGTTATTGAATTAGCCTCCTAATTTCTCTCTCTGTATGTCTGTTGCCTTCCCAGAAATCCATTCTCCATATTATGTCACTTCCTTGCTTGATTTCTTTCAATGGTTTTGAATTTAGCATAAAATCCAAATTTCTTATTGAGATCTAGATCTCTGAGGCCCTCCATGGACTGATTTCTGCCAACCTTCCCGGCTTCTTCACTCAAGTTTCAGCCACCCTGGCCTCATACTGTTTTCCCCACACCTCCAGTTCTTTCTCTCCTCAGGGCCTCTTGCTATTCTGCACCTCTTCCATCTTTGTACAGGGGTCTCAATCCCATCGACTGGCCTTATCTAATCTCAGACCTGTATCTCCAGAACTCATGTGGGTGTTAAAACCAGACATTGAGGGGATAGATTACTCAAATAACTTATAAGATATTATTCTGGTATTACACATGAGGAAAATTGAAGGTGCAGAGAGCTTAAATAACGTGTTCAAGATTATAAAGTAGGAAGCAGCATATCTGGGATTTGAACTCAAGCAACCTGTCTCACAGTGCTCAACATGGCTATACTATTCTTCCTGCCTCATATTTTGAAAGTGTACCCAATGTTGTTTCAGGTTGGGCTCTAGGTGAAGTGGGGAGAAGAATACAGTTATATCAGTATTCAGTGCTGGAAATAGACACTTCAAGTCGAAAGGGATTTAATCATGAAAATTAGGTACATTCGCAATATTAATAATTAGGAGAACTGGGGTCAAGGGTTGCCACTGGGCCACTGATGTCAAGGACATGCCACCATAATTGTGGTACAAGATCAGGAAACTGCTCTGAGGAAAATACCATGTACATCACTTGCTGTTTCTCTGCATATACTTCAGACTCTTGTAGCTAGTGTCATAACTGAGTCATGCCTAGGCCTTCCCACTGTTCTGTAAAGTCAGCTACATCTGCACATGTTCAATTTTTAAAAAGTGATCTAAATATATGATTTAAATATCCAAATATGATAAAATATTAAATCTGAGTGATGGATATGTTTGGGGTATTACATAATATAATTTTTTTAAATTAAGAAAATCCTTACAGTTGACATTTAGTAAAAGAAACTCTTATGTTTCAGATTTTTGAAAAATATACAAACAACAGCCGCATCTCCATCAACAGGGCTGAAAGACAAACAACACTGAGCAAAATATTTGCAGCATATATAACAGACCATGATATACATTGAGTCTTTGTAAATCAGTAATAAAACAGTGAACAGACCAATTTAAAAAGCAATAAAGGCATAAAATGGAATTACACAAAAGAAGAAATGTAGTATCCAATAAGGGTGTGAGAAATAATAATCACTAAAAATTAGTAAAATGCAAATAAAAACCACAGTGAGACATCTTTTTATTTTAACCACAGATTGGCAAACATAACATTGGCAAAACCAAATGTTGGCAAGACAATGAGGAGACAGGGACTTTGATGCACAGATGTTTGGTGGGAGTGAAAATGGGTATAACCTTCCTCAGAAAGGGTAGTTTGGCAGTGTGTAAATGTGAAGGCATCATCATGGGACAGTGATGTGAGTGATGGAAAGCTACCAACAGAAAAGTTACAGAGAATGTAATTGCTGTAATTCATGGAGATGTTACATAAAGTAGAATATTCCCAGAGTAAGTTTCCCAGACCTCCAATCCCCAGTGGAAAATACACCTGCCCATGATACTTCCCAGTATTTTCTATACAGAGGGATGAGTCTGCCAGGGACAAGAAGCTTACACCCTCTCATTCTTATGGGATCCTTATTCTCCCTGGCCTCCTTCTGGGCTATCTGCTTACAGGGACAAGTAACTATTACAAAATAACTTGAGTGTCTACCACCATGAATTGGATAAATTGAAGAGCCATGTTCCAAGTATACCTTTTTTCCTGCAAAACCAAGTCTCAGGTCTACCTGAATTTCATCCATGCAGGATCGAAATGTAATGGGTGCCTACCATTGGTCTCAGAAATCCCACTTCTAGAACTTACCTTAAGAAGGTAATTGTGTAAATATCATAAGATGGATGATTACAGATATTCATTGAAGAGTTTCTAGAAACAAAAATTGGCTGAACTTAACTGCTCATCAATAGAGACTAAGTAAATTATGATATATCCATATAATGATCTCCTCTGGAGCCTCTAAAATATATGTGTACATGTTGGTATTTGTACCTCTATGCATAAAATTCTCAAAGTGGTCAGGGGTGAAATTGAAGAAAATAAATGGGTGGCTAGGCAGGTGTCAGAGAGACTTAATGTATATACTTTTATATGTTTAAAATTTGAACCATACGAATGTTTTTATTTTAAAATTAAAGTTAAAAAGTAAATACTGGCCGGTCATAGTGGCTCATACCTGTAATCCAAGCACTTTAGGAGGGCGAGGCAGGTGGATCATCTGAGGTCGAGAGTTCAAGACCAGCCTGGCCAACATGACAAACCCCGTCTCTACTAAAAATACAAAAATTAGCCGGGTATCGTGGCACGTGCCTGTAATCCTAGCTACTTGGGAAGCTGAGGCAGGAGAATCAAATTTCTTGAACCTGGGAGGAGGAAGTTACAGTGAGCTGAGATCATGCCACTGCACTCCAGCCTGGGTGACAGAGCCAGACCCTGTCTCAAAAAAAAAAAAAAAAAAAAAAAAAGTACAGAGAGAGACAGGGAGAGAGAGGAACAGAGATGCCTGAAGGGAGCCACCAGAAGTTATAGCAGTTATTTTGGGGTAGCAAGATTTGACCCAACACATTTTATGCCTTTACTTTTCTTTTTTTTATTCCTTTCCTTTTCTTTTTTTTATTCCTTTACTTTTCTATATTTTTTGAATCTTCATAAGCATGCATCATTTTATGGATGTAAAAAATTCAAATTACAAAAGGAAATTACATAACCATAATAAAAAGATAGTAAAGCCCAATTTTCACTAAAATATATTTTTAGGACCCTTCTGCATGGTGTTCCTTGAAGAGGACAGTCCCTCACCACTCCACTTCTATTCCCAGCCCTTGCTTCTGGAACTCTATCCTATGAGTTTTCATTTCCTTTTTTATTTTTTCCCTCAGAGTTGCTGATGGAGTGATCAAAAGCGTATTATGGCAAACACTTCAAGCTCTTAATTTCTGTCATATACATAACGTAAGTAACATTTTCTAATGTATTTATTCATTTCTTCATGATGACTCTTTTCTTCTAAATAGCTCAGGGTTTTGTTTGGAGAGCTGAAGACAAAGGGAAAGTAAGAGCCAAAGAAGCAAAACAAAAGGAAGTTCAGCCAGTAATCCCAGCACCTTGGGAGGCTGAAGTGGGAGGATCACATGAGCCCCAGAGTTTGAGACAGGCCTGGGCAACATAGCCAGACCCAGTCTCTGCAAAAAGAAGAAAAGGGAATAACAAAAGAAAGTTCAAAATATGAGAAAAAAGTGATGCATTATTCATGGCTCTTTCCAATTTCTGTAAGAATCAAATTGCTAATTCCTTATGAATTAAAAATTTGAATAAATATAATGATTCCTTTTGCCACAGTGCCAGTGACCCCTGAAACTATTTTTAAATTGGGCGAGAATAATTTTTCAGGGCCGGTATGGTGGCTCATGCCTGTAATCCCAGCACTTTGGGAAGCCAATGCGGGCAGATGGCTTTGAGCTCAGGAGTTCAAGACCAGCCTGGGCAACATGGAGAAACTCTATCTCTACGAAAAAATATAAAAATTAGCCACCCATGGTGGTACGCACCTGTAATCCTAGCTACTTGGGAGGCTGGAGCTGGAGAATCACTTGAACCCGGGAGGCAGAGGTTGCAGTGAGCTGAGATCACACCACTGCTCTCCAGCCTGGACAACAGAGTGAGACCCTGTCTCCAAAAATAATAGTAAGTTTTCAGGATATTGCTGATGTAATCCCCCATGGTACTTTTTTTTTTAACTATTATTTTTAAGTCTCTTAAGTCCTTTACTCGATAGCAATCTAAGTCCCCCTTTCCTTTCCTTTTTAAAAACCATTTCTGGCTGGGCATGGTGGCTCACGCCTGTAATCCCAGCACTTTGGGAGGCTGAGGCAGGCGGATCACGAAGTCAGGAGATCGAGACCATCCTGGCCTACACGGTGAAACCCTGTCTCTACTAAAAATACAAAAAATTGGCCGGGCATTGTGGCGGGTGCTTGTAGTCCCAGCTACTCGGGAGGCTGAGGCAGGAGAATGGTGTGAACCCAGGAGGCGGAGCTTGCAGTGAGCCGAGATCGTGCCACTGCACTCCAGCCTGGGCAACAGTGTGAGACTCTGTCTCAAAAAAAAAAAAAAAAATTCATTAATTTTTTATAGCCGTAGTTCTCAAGCTTGAGCATGCATCAAAATCACAAGGAGGGCTTGTTAAAACACAGCTTCCTGGGCCCCACCCCCAGAGTTTCTGATTCAGTCAGTCTTGGGTAGGGCCCCAAGAATGTGCATTTCTCATATTTTCCCAGATGCTACTGAAGCTGTTGGTTCAAGAACCACACTTTGAATACGACTATGTTAGAGAAATAATTTTGGCTGACTGTTTCCTGTATGTAATTTAACTTGTTCTTTCACTTGTATTTCCTGTAAATTGGAGTTTATATCTAGAGGCTTGATCATATTCAGGTTCAGCTTTTTTTAGATAGCAATGCCTCCTATGTGGTGCTGTACACTTCATATCGCATCCCCATTATGAGGTGTATAGCATCCACTTGTCCCACTTTCGATAATGTTAAAATTGATGAGTGGGCTCAGGAGGTATTCGTTTGGTCCCCTCCATTATCATTTTCCCTGTCAACGTTGTTTCCCTGATGGTTTTAGCATCCAGTGATGATTATTGCCTGTATCTAGTATTTCGTGACAGTAATTTTCTAATTCTGTTATTCCTTCTGCATTTAATAATTGGAATTGTATGGAAAAGAACTCACCCTCATGGACTCTGGTTACTTTTATTTATCAACACTCAGGGTGATGAGATGATATCTTAGCAACAATGACAAGTTTTGGGGAGAGGTGGCTGGAGCACCATTATAAACACAAATTTTGTATTGTGGTGTTTTCAATTCTTTGCTGTCATTGGTCTCTCCCATGCTCAGATTTTCCCATCTTAGGCCAACATGAGATTCTTCAAGTTGGCTCCTGGTACCTTTGCTATATATCATCATATTTTTGGGACAGTCTCGTTCTACTGCCCAGGCTGGAGTGTGGTGGTGTGATCATAGCACCCTTGAGCCTCAAACTCCTGGGCTCAAGTGATTCTCCCACTTCAGCCTCCCTGAGTAGCTGGGACTACAGGCACATGCCACTACACTCAGCCAATTTTTGTTTTTGTAGAGATGGGGGTCTCACTATCTTGCCCAGGCTGGCCTCAAACTCCTGCCTTGGCTGCCCAAAGTGCCAGGATTACAGGTGTGAACCACTGCACTCAGCCAATGATAGCTTTTAAAAAATATATCTAGCCCTTTTGAGTTGGTGCCTAGACAGAGACAGTGCTGAGGCAATGATACAGAGTACCATATGGTCAGTTTTGATGCCAGCAGAATGTCTATCATAGCAGTCTAGGATTGCTGAAAAAGAAAGTACAAGATCATGAGAATACATTTCAATACGGAGGGGAAGCTTTCTTTAGTTTTAGGAAAGTCAGTGAAGTTTTTATTCGGTTAAATCAAAAGCTTTTATTTTCTATTAATGTAGAGGGATATTTTTCACAAACTACATAAACCTATTTTTCATGATGCAAATTGTGCTCTCTGATGCTTAATAAAGATGATGCCAAATGGAATCCTTATCTTTGTTGCTTTCCACCATGCTATAGGAGGTATCAAAGTTGCTGCAGGAGTTTTATGGGTAGTTAAAATGATTTCTAAAAATACCACTTACCACAAGTGTTTATACTTTATCCCTATATAACCAGACACTTTCCTGGGTACTTGGTTATAAGCTTGAATGCAATGTCTGTGGCTGCTTTATCTTTGTATCTCTTTAATATCTAAATTGGATATTTTTATATAAAGGGTGATCAATAAATATTTATTGAATAACTGGATGGAGGGATGGGTGGATGGTTGGATGAGTCAATCAGTCAGTCAACCCAAACTGCCTAACTGATTGTGACTATTTCCAGTGGAGCCAAACATTATTGTAGACCAACGCAACTGCCATCATTTCTGTGCTTGGAACAACACGTTCTATACCCTAAGCTTTAAAACACTGAAAACTTCTGATTGATAATATGTGGCCTCTATTAAAAATAGGTAATTTTTCAGGCTAGGTGTGGTGGCTCAAGCCTGTAATCCCAGGACTTTGGGAGGTTGAGGTGGGCAGATTACCTGAGGTGAGGAGTTCAAGACCAGCCTGGCCAACATGGTGAAACCCTGTCTCTACTAAAAATACAAAAATTAGCCGGGCATGGCAATGCATGCCTGTAATCCCAGCTACTACTCAGCAGGCTGAGGTGGGAGAATCACTTGAACTCGAGAGGCAGAGGTTACAATGAGCTAAGATCGGGCCACTGTACTCCAGCCTGGGCGACAGAGCAAGAGTCTGTCTCAAAAAAAGATAATTTTTCAGACTAACTTCCCTCCTCCAAGATGGAAATTACTTCTCATTTTCTTATGGTAAGCCTTTGTGTATCTGTCTTTTTATTTATCTATAATTAAAATGCTTGCAAAGAAAAAAATCTAAGCCATATATAAAGCTGTCACAATAATACAACTAAAACCTTTATACTCTCCTTATTTTTAAAGGAACTCCCATGATAGTCTCAAAGAATAGAAAAGGCAATCTGACCTAGTGGTGTTGCTGACGACTCACAGCTTTAAACCTGTAGTTACCATGTGCACCTTATCATCTCCAGAGTCGAGATCCTAAACAGGACACTGAAGGTTAAAGTACCAAGGGATTCAGGCCTTGCTACTCCAACTATGGTTCATAGAGATCACCTGGGAGCTTTTAGAAATGCTGAATCTGAGGTCCACTACAGACCTGCTGAATCAGAGTCTGCATTTTAACCAGAGCTCCAGGTGATTCATGTGCACATTAAATTTGGAGAAGCGCAGGACTTAAGAAAATACCTATTCATTTGGTTCTCTTTTACCCTATAATATCACTAGAGTGAGGTAACCAAAGTGGTCCATTTAACGCCATAATGAACCCAGGGATTTTTATATATTTGCTGTATTGATTAGAGAACAGGGGCTTCATCTCAAAATGGCAAAAATGACTTTTTTTTTTTTTCTTCCTGAGACAGGATCTTGCTCTGTTTCCCAGGCTAGAATGCAGTGGCGCCTTCACGGCTCACTGCAACCTCAGCCTCCCATGCACAAACAATCCTTCCACCTTAGCCTCCCAAGGAACTGGGACTATGGCACATGCTATCATGCATGGCTAATTTAAAAAAAAATTTTTTTTTTTTTTTGTAGAGTTAGTCTCATTGTGTTGCCCAGGGTGGTCTCAAACCCCTGACCTCAAGCGATTCTCCCACCTTGGCCTCCCAAAAAGCTAGGATTACAAGCATGAGCCACCATGCCCAGCTGGCAAAAATGACCTCTGAGATAGGAGTGGGTCAGGCTGCAACCTCCATCAGCATCTTGTTGATACTCATGTTTTGGTTGTTGAGGAGAGGGTTGCTTTTCTCTCTCCTCCTGTGTGAGCATCCATGCCTAAGGCTCAAAGAGAATAAATTTCTCAGATAATAAAAAAAAGATTTATTGTTTTTATCAGGCTATTTAAGAAGCAATTTCTGGTGTGCAAGTTTGCAGAGATGATTTTAAAGTTTAAAGTCAGTTTTAAAATACCATGGATATCTCTTTAGGCTGGCCTGTGAGCCAAAAAAAAAAAAAAAGATTGCACGTCAGCCACAACAACTGAACCTGAGCATTGTTTGCTAAAAACTGTGTACAAGGCCAAGCATGGTGTCTCATGCCTGTAATCCCAGCACTTTGGAAGGCCAAGGCTGGTGGATCACCTGAGGTCAGGAGTTCAAGACCAGCCTGGCCGACATGGCGAAACCCCATGTCTACTAAAAAATACAAAAAATTAGCCAGGCGTGGTGGTGAGCACCTGTGATCCCAGCAACTCAGGAGGCTGAGGCAGGAGAATCACTTGAACCCAGGAGGCAGAGGTTGCAGTGAGCCGAGATGACACCACTGCACTCCAGCCTGAGCAACAAAGAGCAACTCTGTCTCAAAAAAAAAAAAAAGCTGTGTATAAAACTCAACTTATTAAAATTATTTTATTAAGAGAGACTTGCATGTTTCTTGTTCTTTGAGGGAAAATAAGCTGATTGCAAGAGGCATTGCAGAGAGTTTGCATTGAGTGTGGCTTTGCAGTGGAGTAGGTGAATGCTGTATGTCTAAGCATCTTCTTCCCCCCATGCCCTGTTTCTTATGGTTCAAATTATTTATTTTTTAATTTTTAAAAAATTTTTATTTATTTATTTATTTTGAGACAGAGTCTTCCTCTGTCACCCAGGCTGGGGTCCAGTGGCGCAACTACAGCTCACTGCAACCTCTGCCTCCCAGGTTCAAGTGATTCTCCTGCATCAGCCTCCCGAGTAGCTGGGATTACAGGTACCCACAACCACGCCTGGCTAATTTTTGTATGTTTAGTAGAGACAGGGTTTCACCATGTTGGCCAGGCTGGTCTCGAACTCCTGACCTCAGATGATCTGCCTGCCTAAGCCTCCCAAAGTGCTGGGGTTACAGGCATGAGTCACCACACCCAGCCAGGTTCCAATTATTTTTACTCCCTTTTAAATTTCTTCAGTATCCTCTCACTCTTTATCAATAACTTCTGTTACCTGCTCCTATAAAATAAATTTTCCTGTTTCTTTGGAATATGTCAATACTTCATTTCCTTTTGTATATTTGGTTGAAAAATAAGTGCTATAAATTTCACGTGGATTAGGTGCAGAAAACATATGTATAGGCCAATGGACAGATATTGATGTAAATCCATTTACTTGGTAATGCTACACATATAGTCTAGAAATTCTAGAACTTGATGCAAACTCATTTAAAGGACATAACCTGTTCTAATGTAATCACCAAGTATGAGTGTTACTGACTCAGAGTGTTAGTCTAAATTTCTTAAGTGTGTTGCTTAAAAGGTAGGATATCAAAACTATGTTCATTTATATTCCAAAAAAAAATTTTTTTTTTGAGACAGGGTCTCACTCTGTCACATAGGCTAGAGTGCAGTGGTGCCATCTTGGCTCACTGCAACCTCCACCTCCTGGGCACAAGCCATCGTCCCATCTCAGCGTCTTGTGTAGCTGGGACTAAAGGCACACGCCACACACCTAGCTAATTTTTGTATTTTTTGTAGAGACTGAGTTTCACCATTGGGCCCAGGCTGGTATCAAACTCCTGGGCACAAGCGATCCGCCCACCTTGGCCTCCCGAAGCGCAAGTATTACAGGCATCAGCGACCATGCCCGGCCTATGTATTTTTTTTAATTAGTGTCTAAGGCCTTAGTACTTTTAAGAGACCTAAAAAAGTTTCTTCTAACTGCTCTTCATACAAATTATGAAGCAGTTGACAGTAATTGAGACTAAATAGGAACAAGCTCCTGTTACCAGTGTCATTTCTGCAACCTAAAATGAATTTAGGGCTCAGCTCTTTTTCTCTTCCTAGATAGCTATTAAAGAACCAAAGACAATCATTTCAGAATTGTCAGTTTGACAAAAATGCTTAAAGGGCCTGACAGCATAGTAGAAAAGGAGGCAGAAGGAGTTGATTATTGTGACACTTAATGGACACTTAATTCATGACACTTAATTCTGTCAGTGGCCACTTGCAATCACAGGATTGTTGCAAGGATGAAATAATTTATGCTTTGAATTGAAAGTGCTTTGAAAAGTACAGAGTTCCCTGTGAGGGCCCAGTTGTGGAGATCAATATTATTTTCATCCATTTTCTTTTTTGGGAGCGTGGATAAACTGTAAAGTTCTGAAGGGTAAGGTCTGAGCTGTTTTCTCACAGCACCTCCGCAACATGGAAACCCATTTCTGGAATGCCCATGTGCGCGCGGGCTTACTCAGCCTGCCCTCACCCAGGCCCCTAGCCGGGCCGCTCCTGTCCAGCGAGGAGCATCTGCTTCATTCAGGGTCATTATGATGAGGCAGCAAATTGTAAGGCCGCTGCATATGAAAGAACAGCTGGGTCCAGGCGCGGTGGCTCACGCCTGTAATCCCAGCACTTTGGGAGACCAAGGTGGGCGGATCACTTGAGCTCAGTAATTCAAGACCAGCCTGGACAACAACATGGTGAAACCAGCCTCTACTAAAAATACAAAATTAGCCGGGCATGGTGGTGAGCGCCTGTAATCCTAGCTACTCGGGACACATCCGTAGTCCCAGCCACTCGGGAGGCTGAGGCAGGAGAATCGGTTGAACCCGGGAGGCGGAGGTTGCAGTGAGCCGAGATCGCGCCACTGAGCTCCAGCCTGGGCGACACAGTGAGACTCTGTCTCAAAAAAAAACCAAAAACAAAAAACAAAAAAAAAAAACAGCTGCTTTGAGGTCAGCGTGCCTCGGGTCCCACTTTCCCAGTATGGATTCTGACAGCATCGTGGGCCGTCTCAGGAGTGTTGCTGATCGTTCCAGGCTAGCTCCGGTGAGGAGGTGGAAGTGATCCCCATCCCCTGGCGCGGAATGCTTCGGAATCTCTGCTAAGCAGGGGACTGTGCGCCCCAGCTCGCCCAGGGCAGTCCTGGTTTGTGCCTGTTGTCGGGGCATGATTATTAATAGGCCCCTCTTTCTTTCTTTTTTTTTTTTTTTTTTTTTTTTTTTTTTTTGAGACGGAGTCTCGCTCCGTCGTCCAGGCTGGAGTGCAGTGGCACCATCTTGGCTCACTGCAAGCTCTGCCTCCCGGGTTCCCGCCATTCTCCTGCCTCAGCCTCCTGAGTAGCTGGGACTACAGGCACCTGCCACCACGCCTGGTTAATTTTTTCTATTTTTAGTAGAGACGGGGTTTCACCGTGTTGGCCAGGATGGTCTCTATCTCCTGACCGCGTGATCTGCCCGCCTCGGCCTCCCAAAGTGCTGGATTACAGGCGTGAGCCACCGAGCCCGGCTGTAGGCCCCTCTTTCACACTTGGAAGTCTCCTGATTTGGATGATAAATAATATGGTCATTCTAATTATAAGTGAATTTTGCTTTTTGTTATCATTTAAATGTTTTTGTAATTTCTCAAATCTGCAAGTTTTTCAACCTGAATTGTGACTCCTGGGTGGCAGCAGTTATTAGAGGTACTCTTAAGTCTAATCTCATTTAGAGTTTTACCTCTTACGGTTTAAATAGGACCCAGCAAAAAGTGAAAGAAATAATTGTATGTTACTCTCTTCTTGAATTTAATTTTTTATTTTTATTTTTATTTTTTGTTTTCGAGACAGGGTCTAGCTCAGTTGCTCAGGCTCTGTGCAGTGTGATCATAGCTCACTGCAGCCTCAACCTTCGAGGCTCAAATGATCCTTCAGCCTCAGCCTCCTCAGTAGCTAGGACCATAAGTGCATGCCACTTTGCCTGGCTAATTTTTTAACTTTTTTGTAGAGACAGGGTCTCATTGCATTGCCCAGGGTGGTCTCAAATTCCTGGCTTCAAGTTATCCTCCCGCCTCGGCCTCACAAAGTGCTGGGATTATGGACATGAGCCACCACACCCAGTCTGAAAATCCCTTCTTTAAAAAAAAAAAAAAGACAGTTTTTGTATACAATTATAATTTCAATTTTTTCAATAATAAAACAATATTTTAATAAAATTTTTAATTTTGGTATGACAAGAGTTACAAGTGAAAAATTGCCAATTTAAGTTCTTTTAGAAAAGTGAAGGAAGCCCACATTTGTTTTTATCTCATAGGCTGTGTATCTATTATTTAAACTAGTAGTTAATGTTTATTCTTTGTCATTTTGATGGTTCAGAAAAATAATCAAATAATGATCTTACAGTGTATTCACAGAGATATAAAACCTGAAAATATTCTAATAACTAAGCAAGGAATAATCAAGATTTGTGACTTTGGGTGTGCACGAATTCTGATTAAGTAGCAATTTTTTTTACTAATATCCAGTTCAGATGATGATAAAATGACATAGTTTAAATTCTTACTTTGGATATTGGACATATGCCAAATATTGTATTGTTGTTATTCAAAAAGGAAAATCTCACTTTAGCCTTTTAGTCAGTACATTCGTTTGCACTTCAACTCTGCTCCATTCAGCTAGAATTTATCAGATGTCACCTTTCTGTGCTTTGCCCCATAGGAAAGGAAAAGATTTCTAAAAGCATTTCTGTTCTTCATGCACTTATAATCTACAGTAAAATAAACAAAGAATAATACAAGATGATTGGCAATAAAGTACTAAAGTGAAGGTGCAGACGGTTCCCTGGAGGGAGATATTAATGTGGGCGAGAGTGGTTGAAAAAAACTTCACAGAGCTGGTGAGACTAGAAGAGTAAACTGAAAATTAAAGAGAGAGGATTCAGAGAGAGTGCTAAGAAAACGGAAATCATTCCAGGCAAGGAGGAACTGAAGGGAAAGGGGGACAAGTAATTGTTTCTCCCTCAATCTAGAACTTTACAGCAGACAAATATATGTATTAGCAACATACACCTCGCAGTCTGGGTGTGGACATAATCGGTATCCTGATGGGACCCAAACACGAGTGATTTGGCAATGCATTTGGAAGGGTTGGGCAAAAACAAAACCCGATCAAGGCTTTCTGAGGCTGCTGTGCTTTGTGGTAAAGATAATAGGATCCTAATGATAATTGGTCCCTGTGCCATGGGGCTGAAAAGAGAAATAGACAAACACTGGAAAACTATCGAGTTACAAACGCAGCACATAGTACCATGGTGCATCAGTATCATGAAATGCTGGGCTGCCATTAGTAGGGATGTTTGCAGAGTTTCAGTGGCATCGGAAAATGTTTAAGACATGGTAAGAGAAAAAGGAAAGTGAAAACATAAGTATTCAGTATGATCTCAACTATACAGGAAATACATAGAAAAAAATTACTGAAATATATATGACCCTCAATTTAGGAAATTAAGTGAATGATAGTCATCCAATGCATGGTATAGATGCGGTGTCATAGATTTGGGGTTTTTTTCCTGGAAATCCATTATATACCACCAAAATACCCAATTTAGTCACAAAAATAAGTGAAAAAACCTACACAGATACGCCATTACAAGCATTAAGAACATAAGAGCAGCATTTCATATAAAAGTTACCTCATAATTGTTCCTTTTGGGGATTTTTCTCCATGGGCTGGCAAAGCTTCTTAAACTGGCAATACTTCCAAACGTATAAATATTTTTAATTTTTCATGAATATGCATTCTTTTTTTCCTTTCCTTTTTCATTTTCCTTTGCATTTCTGAGCTGAATATGCAAGTCAGCTTTCCTACTGAGTTTTCCTGTAGCAAACATAGTCATTCTTGTCTGAATGAAGAACCTTAGAACTGAGTTCAATGTTAGGGTCATCTGTCTCAGAAATTTTGACTGCATGAACACATCCAGAAGTCTGAATGGTGAACCCACTGTGGCAATTCCAATAATGATACCTTTTGCCATATTATTATAAACAAAGTGGTAGTACAAGACACTGCCAACTTGTTAGTGCTGGCTGAAACCTCCACAAGACATGAGCTCAGGCACTGGTTACAGCTCAAGTCTTCTAAGTACTGGTATGAGTCATTGCTGGGGTCATTGTTGGCCATTTATAATGAGAAAGGCAAAGGAGGGGGTCCCATTATGTGATAAAATGCTAACACTGGCTCAATAGACATCCACATAAAAATGTAAGCTCCTACTGGATATCCACATGCAAAAGAAGGAAGTTGGACCTTTACCTTACATTATATTCACTCAAAATGAATCACCAATTTAAACATAAGAAATAAAGCTACAAAACTCTTAAAAGAAAACGTAGACAAAAAGCCTCATGACATTGGATTTAACAGTGATTTCTTGGATGTGACACCAAAAGCACAAGCAACAAAAGGAAAAATAGATAAATTGGACTTCATTAAAATTAAAAACTTCTGTGCATCAAAGGACACTATAAACAGAATGAAAAGCAACCCATGGAAAGGGAGAAAATATTAGTAAATTTATACCTAATAATTAATAGCCAGAATGTTCAGAACTATAACTCAATAACAAAAACTAATTTGAAAGTGGGCAAAGGACTTGAATAGACATTTCTTTTTTGTTGTTTTATTTCAATAGGTTTTTGGGGAACAGGTGGTGTTTGGTTACTTGAAAAAGTTCATTGTTTTGTTTTGTTTTGTTTTGTTTTGTTTGAGACAGTGTCCAGAGTCTTGCTCTGTTGCCCAGGCTGGAGTGCAGCGGTGTGATCTCGGCTCACCGCATACTCCACTTCCTGGGTTCAAGCAGTTCTCCTGCCTCAGCCTCCCAAGTAGCTGTGACTTCAGGAACCCGCCACCACACCCAGCTAATTTTTAAATTTTTAGTAGAGATGAGTTTTTGCAATGTTGGCCAGGCTTGTCTTGAACTCCTGAGCTCAAGTCATCTGCCTGCCTCGGCCTCCCAAAGTGCTGGGATTACATGTGTTAGCCACCACACCTGGCTATGTGAATAAGTTCTTTGGTGGTGATTTCTGGAATTTTGGTTCCCCCACCACCTGAGCAGTGTACACTGTGCCCAATGTGTAGTCTTTTATCCCTCACCCGCCGCCCGACCCTTTCGGCTGAGTCCCCAAAGTCCATTGTATTATTATTATGCCTTTGTGTCCTCATAGCTTAGCTCCCACTTATTGGAACATAGATGTTTGGTTTTCTATTCCTGAGTTATTTCAGGAATAATGGTTAGAATAATGGTTAGAATAATGGTCTCCAGTTCCATCCAGGTTGCTGCAAATGCCATTATTTTGTTCCTTTGTATGACTAAGTAGTATTCTGTGGTATATATATACCACATTTTCTTTATCTACTTGTTGATTGATGGACATTTGGGCTGGTTCCATATTTTTTCAATTGCAAATGTGCTGCTGTAAACATGCGTGTGCAAGTATATTTTTTATATAATGACTTCTTTTCCTCTCGGTAGATACCCAGGAGTGGGGCTGCTGGATCAAATGGTAGATCTACTTTTAGTTCTTTAAGGAATCTCCACACTGTTTTTCATAGTGGTTGTATTAATTTAGATTCCCTTCAAAGTGTAAAAGTGTTCCCTTTTCGCCACATCCATGCCAACATCTGTAGTTTTTTTTTTTTTTAATTTTTTTGGTTATAGCCATTCTTGCAGGAGTAAAGTGGTATCGCATTATGGTTTTGATTTGCGTTTCCCTGATAATTAGTGATGTTGAGCATTTTTTTCATGTTTTTGTTAGCCATTTGTATATCTTCTTTTGAGAACGTCTATTCATGTCCTTAGCCCACTTTTTGATGGGATTGTTCGTTTTTTCTTGCTGATTTGAGTTGCTTGTAGATTCTGGATATTAGTCCTCAGTTGGATGTATAGATTGTGAAGATTTTCTCCCACACTGTGGGTTGTCTGTTTACTCTGCTGATTATTTCTTTTGCTGTGCAGAAGCTTTTTTAGTTTAAGTTCCATCTGTTTATCTTTGTTTTTGTTGCATTTGCTTTTGGGTTCTTGGTCATGAGAAGTCTTTGCCTAAGCTAGTGTTATCTTCTAGAATTTTTATGGTTTCAGGTCTTAGATTGAAGTCTTTGATCCATCTTGAGATAATTTTTGTATAAGGTGAGAGGTGAGGATCCAGTTTCATTCTTCTACATGTGGCTTGCCAATTATACCAGCACCATTTGTTTAATAAGGTGTCCATTCATCACTTTATGTTTTTGTTTGCTTTGTCAAAGATCATTTGACTACAAGTATTTGGCTTTATTTCTGGTTTCTCTATTCTGTTCCATTGGTCTATATGCCTGTTTTTATACCAATACCATACTGCTTTGATGACTATGGCCTTATAGTATAGTTTGAAGTCAGGTAGGATAATCCCTCCAGATTTGTTCTTTTTGCTTAGTCTTGCTCTGGCTAGTGGGCTCTTTTTTTGGTTCTATATGAATTTTAGGATTGTTTTTTCTAGTTCTGTGAAGAATGATGGGGGTATTTTGATGGGAATTGTATTGGATTTGTAGGTTGCTTTTGGCAGTATGGTTGTCTTCACAATATTGATTCTACCCATCCATGAGCATAGGATGTGTTTCCATTTGTTTGTGTCATCTATGATTTCTTTCAGCAATGTTTTGTAGTTTTCCTTGTAGAGGTCTTTCACCTCCTTGGTTAAGTATATTCCTAAGTATTTTATTTTTTTGCAGCTATTGTAAAAGGGGTTGAGTTCTTGGTTTGATTCTCAGCTTGGTTGTTGTTGGTATACAGCGGGGCTACTGATTTATGTACATTAATTTTGTTATCCTAAAATTTTGCTGAATTCATTTACCAGTTCTAGGAGCTTTTTGAAGGAGTCTTTAGGGTTTTCTAGATATATGGTCATGTCATCAGCCAACAGCAAAAGTTTGACTTCCTCTTTACCAATTTAGATGCCCTTTATTTTTTTCTCTTGTCTGATTGCTCTAGCTAGGACTTCCAGTACTATGTTGAATAGAAGTGGTGAAAGTGGGCATCCTTGTCTTGTTCCAGTTCTCAGGGGAAATGCTTTCAACTTTCCCCTATTCAGTATAATGTTGACTGTGGGTTTGTCATCAATGGTTTTTATTACCTTAAGATATGTCCCTTCTGTGCTGATTTTTCTGAGGGTTTTCATCATAAAGCAATGCTGAATTTTGTCAAGTGCTTTTTCTGCATCTATTGAGATGACCTTGTGATTTTTGTTTTTTATTATGTTTATGTGGTGTATCGCATTTATTGATTGCAGATGTTAAACCATCCCTGCATCCCTGGTATGAAATCCACTTGATCATGGTGGATTATCTTTTTGACATGCTGTTGGATTTGGTTAGCTAGTATTTTGTTGAGGATTTTTGCATCTATGTTCATCAAGGACATTGGTCTGTAGTTTTCTTTTTTTGTTATGTCCTTTTCTGGTTTTGTTATTAGGGTGATACTGTCTTCATAGAATGATTTAGAGAGGATTCCCTTTCTCTGTCTTTTGGAATAGTGTCAATAGGATTGGTACCAATTTTTCTTTGAATGTCTGATAGAATTTAGCTGTGAATCTCTCTGGTCTTGGACTTTTTTTCATTGGTAACTTTTTAATTATCATTTCAATCTCGCTGCTTGTTATTGGTCTGTTCAGAGGTTCTATTTCTTCCTGGTTTAATCTAGGAGAGTTGCATATTTCCAGGAATTTATCCATCCTCCTCTAGGTTTTCTAGTTTATGCACGTAAAGGTATTCATAGGAGCCTTGAGTGATCTTTTGTATTTCTGTGGTATCAGTTATAATATCTCCTGTTTCATTTCTAATTGAGCTTAGTTTGATCTTCTCTCTTCTTTTATTGGTTAATCTTGCTAATGGCCTATCAATTTTATTTATCTTTTCAAAGAACCAGATTTTTGTTTCATTTATCTTTTGTGGGTTTTTTTTTGTTGTTTCAATATCATTTACTTCTGCTCTGATCTTGGTTATTTCTTTTCTTCTGCTGGGTTTAGGTTTGTTTTTTTCCTCTTTCTCTAGCTCCTTGAAATGTGACCTTAGATTGTCTATTTGTGCTCTTTCAGACTTTTTGATGTAGGCATTTAATGCTATAAACTTTCCTCTTGGCATTGCCTTTGCTGTATCCCAGAGGTTTTGATAGGTTGTGTCACTATTATTGTTCAGTTCAAAGAATTTATAAGTTTCCATCTTGGTTTCATTGTTGACTGAACAATCATTCAGGAGCAGGTCATTTAATTTCCATGTATTTGCATGGTTTTGAGAATTCCTTTTGGAGTTGATTTCCAATTCTATTCCACTGTGATCTGTGAGAGTTCTTGCTATAATTTCAATTTTCTTAAATTTTTTTATTTTGTGGCCTATTATATGGTCTATCTTGGGAGATGTTCCATGTGTTGATGAACAGAATGTATATTCTGCAATTGTTGTGTAGAAAGTTCTGTAAATATCTGTTAAGTCCATTTGTTGTAGGATATAGTTTAAGTCCATTGTTTCTTTGTTGACTTTCTGTCTTGATGACCTGTCTAGTGTTGTCAGTGGAGTATTGAAGTCCCCCATTATTATTGTGTTACTATCTCATTTCTTAGGTCTAATAGTAATTGTTTTATAAATTTGGAAGCTCCAATGTTAGGTGCGTATATATTTAGGATTGTGATATTTACCTGTTGGACTAGTTTTTTTTTTTTTTATCATTATATAATGTCCCTCTTTGTCTTTTTTAACTGCTGTTGCTTTAAAGTCTGTTTTGTCTGATATGAGAATAGCTATTCCTGCTCACTTTTGGTGTCCACTGGCATGGAATACCTTTTCCCCCCACTTTAAGCTTATGTGAGTCCTTATGTGTCAGATGGGTCTCATAAAGACAGCAGATACTTGGTTGGTGAATTTTTATCTACTCTGCCATTCTGTATCTTTTAAGTGGACCATTTAAGCCATTTATATCCAACATCAGTATTGAGATGTGAGGTACTACTATTCATCATGCTACTTGTTACCTGAATACCCTGGGTTTTTTTCATTGTGTTGCTGTTTTATAGGTCCTGTGAGATTTATGCTTTAAGGAGATTCTGTTTTGGTGTATTTCAAATATTTGTTTCAAGATTTAGAGCTCCTTTTAACAGTTCCTATAGTGCTGGCTTGGCAGTGGCAAATTCTCTCAGCATTTGTTTGTCTGAAAAAGACTGTATCTTTCCTTAATTTATGAAGCTTAGTTTCACTAGATACATAATTCTTGGCTGATAATTGTTTTGTTTAAGGAGGCTAAAGATAGGACCTCAATCCCCTCCAGCTTGTAGGGTTTCTACTGAGAAATCTGCTGTTAATCTGATAGGTTTTCCTTTATAGTACCTGATGCTTTTGCCTCAGAGTCCTTAATATTCTTTCCTTTGTCTTGATTTTAGATAACCTGATGCCTATGTGCCTAGGCGATGATCTTTTTGCAATGAATTTCCCAGGTGTTCTTGGGATTTGGATGGCTTCTTGTATTTGGATGTCTAGATCTCTAGCAAGGCCGGGGAAGTTTTCCTCAATTATTCCCTCAAATATGTTTTCCAAACTTTTAGATTTCTCTTTTTCCTTGGGAACACCAATTATTCTTAGGTTTCATCGTTAAACATAATACCAAACTTCTTGGAGGCTTTGTTCATTTTTTAAATTCTTTTTTTCTTTGTCTTTGACAGATTGGGTTAATTTGAAAGTCTTGTCTTCAAGCGCTGAAGTTCTTTCTTGAACTTGTGCAGTTCTGTTGCTGAGACTTTCTAGTGCATTTTGCATTTCTCGAAGTGTGTCCTTGATTTCCAGAAGTTGTGATTGTTTTTTTATTTATGCTCTCTGTTTCACTGGAGATTTTTCCATGCATATCCTGTATCATTTTTTTATTTCTTTAGGTTGGACTTCATCTTTCTCTGGTGCCTCCTTGATTGGCTTAATAGTTGACCTTCTGAATTCTTTTTCTGCCAATTCAGAGATTTTTCTCCTGGCTTGGATCCATTGCTGGTGAGTTAGTGTGATCTTTTGGAAGTGTTAAAGAACCTTGTTTTGGGCCAGGCACAGTGGCTTACGCCTGTAATCCCAACACTTTGGGAGGCCAAGGTGGGCAGATACCTGAGGTCAGGAGTTCGAGACCAGCCTGGCCAACATGGCTAAACCTTGTCTGTACTAAAAATTCAAAAATTAGCCAGGCGTGGCAGCACGTACGTGTAGTCCCAGCTACTTGGGAGGCTGAGGCAGGAGAATCACTTGTACCCAGGAAGCAGAGGTTGCAGTGAGCCAAGATCACACCACTGCACTCCAGCCTAGGTGACAGAGCAAGACTCCGTCTCAAAAAAAAAAGAACCTTATTTTGTCATCATGTTACTGGATTGTTTTTCTGGTTCCTTCTCATTTGGGTAGACTATGTCAGAGGGAAGATCTGGGACTTGAGGGCTGCTGTTCAGATTCTTTTGTCCCATGGGGTGCTTCCTTGATGTGGTGCTCTCCCCTTTCCCCTAGGGATGGGGCTTCCTCAGAGCCAAACTGCATTGATTGTTATTTCTCTTCTGGATCTAGCCACCCAGAGAAGCTACCAGGCTCTGGGCTGGTACTAGGAAGTGTCTGCAAAGAGTCCCGTGATGTGATCCATTGTCAGATCTTTCAGCCGTGGATACCAGCACCTGCTCTGGTAGAGGTAGCAGGGGAGTGAAGTGGACTCTATGAGGGTCCTTGGTTGTATTTTTGTTAAGCACACTGGTTTTATGTTGGTTGACTTGGTTGTATTTTTGTTATGCGCACTAGTTTTATGTTGGTTGACCTCCAGCCAGGAGCTGGTGCTCTCAAGAGCACATCAGCTGCGGTAGCACAGGGTGGATCAGGCAGTGGGTGGGGCCATAGAGCTCCCAGGAGAATATGGCTTTTGTCTTCGGAGCTCCTTGGCTGTCCCACAGAGCCTGCAGTGGTAATCCACCTTCTTCAAAGGGTCTGTGGATTCTCTTGGCTTACCTGGTATGTTCCTGTGGTAGTTCTTGGAGCAAAAGTTCATGATGTAAGTCTCCACACGCTGCTCTGTCCGTCTGAGTCGTAGCTGCAAGTTAGTCCTGCCTCCTATCCACCATTTTCCTCAGAAGCCATCAGAATGGACATTTCTTTAAAGAAGATATATAAGGCAGGGCACAGTGGCTCACACCAGTAATCCCAGCTAACTCAGGAGTCTGAGGCATGAGAGTCAGTTGAACCCAGGAGACAGAGGTTGCAGTGAGCCAAGACTGCACCACTACACTCCAGCCCAGGCGACAAAGTGAGACCCTGTCTCAAAAAAAAAAAAAAATTAATTAATTAATTAAAAATATAAAAAATAAAAAGTAAAAAAGAAGCTATACGAATGGCCAATAAGCACATGAAAGATGCTTATGGTAATCATTAGGGATATGCAAATCAAAACCACAGTTAGATACCATTTTGCACCCGTTAGGATGACTATTATTTTTAAAAAACACACAGAACCAAATAACAAGTGTTGGTAAAGATATGAAGAAATTAGAGCCCTCATGCATTGCTAGTGGGAAAGTACAATGGTGCAACTGCTGTGGAAAGCAGTATGGCAGCTCTTAAAAAAATTAAACATAGAATCACTGTATGATGCAGCAATTCCACCTCTAGGTACATACCCAAAAAAATTGACAGCAGGGACGTGAAGATATTTGTATGCCAATGCTTATAGTAGGATTATTCACAATGACAAAAGGTAGAAACAACCCAAATGTCCATCAAGGATGAGTGGATAAACAAAATGTGGTATATACATATAATGAAATATTACTCAAAAAGAAATGAAATTCTGATATATGCTATGACATGGATGCACCTTGAAGACACTAAGCTGAGTGAAATAAGACAGACAGAAAAGAACAAATATCGTATGATTCTATTTACATGCTCTACCTAGAATAGTCAAATTCATGGAGACAAAAAAGAATAGTGGTTATCAGGGCTGGGGGAAGGGAGAATGGGGAGTTGTTGTTTAAAGGATGCAGAGTTTCAGGCTGGGATGATGGAAAAAACTTTGGAGGTGCATAGTGGTGATGATTGTGCAACACCGAATGTACTTCATGCCACTGAATTGCACACTCTTAAATGGTTAAATGGTAAATTTTATATTATGTGTATTTTACCACAAAATAAATTTAAGCTCCTCCTATATATAGATATATAGATATACACAGAGAGATAAAAATTTTAAAGTCAATAACCAAAGGAGAGAATATTTCAAAATTGGTAATAGGTTGATAGATAAGAGCTTATATAAATTGGTTTAAAAGAAAACCTGAATAGAAAAATTAGCAAGATATTGACAGTTCACAGATGAAAGAAAAGGCTAAAAACATGAAATAATCTTCCTCTTCACTGATATCAAATAAATGCACATTAAAATACTACTCTTCACCAATGAAGCTGGCAGAGTATTTTCTGTTTGTTTGTGTGTGTGTTTGTTTTGAGACAGAGTCTCACTCTGTCACCCAGGCTGGAGTGCAGTGGCATTATCTCAGCCCATTGCAACCTCCACTTCCAGGGCTCAAGCAATCCTCCCACCTCAGCCTCCCAAGTAGTTGGGACGACAGATACACTAATTTTTGTATTTTTGTATTTTTGATAGGGCTAATTTTTGTATTTTTGGTAGACACAGTGTTTCACCATGGGGCCCAGGCTCATCTCGAACTTCTGGCCTCAAGTGATCCTTCTACCTCGGCCTCCCAAAGTGCTGGGATTACAAGTGTGAGCCACCGTGCCCAGCCAGATTTTTCAAACAATAACTACTGAGAGCTCACAAGATTGTTTTTAGTGGGAACACAATTTCGAACAAATTCTTGAGAACGCAGTAAGTGCCCTTTGTATCTTTAATTTCACTTTTAGGAATCTCCCATAATCCAAGATACTACCCCCCAAAGTAATACAACATAATGTTCATTGTAGAACCATTTATTACTGAGAAAAAAATTAAGAGGAACCCAGTCATTCAGAAATAAGGAAATGGCTAAAGAATTTATCTGACTTAATACTGTAAAAATGTATTTTTAAAGGATTTTAATGACATGAGAAATGCTACAGCTCACAACATGGGGCTAAGTGAAAAAGAACACATAGTTGCACACACAGACTGGTCCCAATTCTATTCCAAAAGGTTCACTTGGTTTCTCTCTGGGTGATGGGTGATGTTTTATTTTCTTCTTTATGCTTTTTTGTATTTTCCAAGTTTTCTACAAAGAACATAAATTTATAAACGGGCCAGGCACAGTGGCTCATGCCTATAATCCCAGCACTTTGGGAGGCCAAGGCAGGCGGATCACCTGAGGTCAGGAGTTCGAGACCAGCCTGACCCACATGGAGAAACCCCGTCTCTACTAAAAATACAAAATTAGCCGGGCATGTTGGCGCATGTCTGTAATCCCAGCTACTTGGGAGGCTGAGGCAGGAGAATCGCATGTACCCGGGAGGTGGAGGTTGCGGTGAGCCGAGATTGTGCCATTGAACTCCAGCCTGGACAATAAGAGCGAAACTCCATCTCAAAAACAGTAATAATAATAATAATAATAATAATAATTTTATAAATGATGTTTACACCTCTCAGTCTAATAATTCCACTCATAGAAAATCATCCTAAAGGAATAATTCTTTTTTTTTTTTTTTTAACAGAGAGAGATTTCGCCATTCTGCCCAGGCTGGTCTCGAATACCTAGGCTCAAGTGATCCACCCCCTTCAGCCTCCCAAAATGCTGGGATTACAGGCGTGAGCCACCAAACCTGGCTCCTTTTTTTTTTTTTTTAGAGATGGAGTCTCGCTCTGTAGCCTAGGCTGGAGGGCAGTGATATGATCTTAGCTCACTGCAGCCTCAACCTCCTAGGCTCAAGCTATCCTCCTGCCTCACCCTCCCATGTAGCTGGGACCACAGGCACATGCTACCATGCCTGGCTGATTTTTTTATTTTTTTTGTAGGGACAAGATTTCACCATGTTGCCCAGGCTGGCCTCAAACTCCTGGGCTCACACGATCTGCCTGCCTTGGCCTCCCAAAGTGCTGGGGTTATAGGCGTGAGCTACTGTGCCAGGCCTTGAAATAATTCTAAATACAGAAAAAGCTTTGTGCAGGGATTATTGAAAAATAATGTGGTGTTATTTATAGTGACAAAATATTGGAAAATTTGGGGAAGGTAAAGTAAATCCTGTCATATGCACTTGGTAAGCTGTTATGCAGCCATTAAACTCAAGTTTAGGAAGAGTTTATAATAACATGATAAATGCATAGAATTCAATGAAAAAAATCAGGACACAGAATTGTGTATGTAGTATGATCAAAAGTACTTGTATAGGCCTGAGCAACATAGTGAGACCTCTATCTATACAAAAAAAAAAAAAATTTTTTTTAAATTAACCAGGCATGGTTTCAAGCCCCTATAGTCCCAGCTACTCAGGAGGCTGAGGCAGGAGGATTGTGTGAGCCCAGGAGTTCAAAGCTGCAGTGAGCTATGATTGTGCCACTGCATTTTAGCCTGGGGGACAGCATGACCCTGCCTCCAAAAAAGTGGTACTCAGAACTATGCTGTAAATAAGAAAAAGACTCCAACAAAATACACCAAAAGATTAACACAAAGTACCTTTGGGTGGTAAAACTTGGGTATATTTACCTTCTTTCTGTTTCCTTATGTATTTTTTCGTGTTCTCTGCAGTGAGCATATATGACTTTTAAGTCGAAAAATGTTCCAAACAAATAAAACAGCTGACTTAGCCTGTGAATAGTGAAAATTGTTAGTGGTTGTTATTTTCCTTCTTATTCTCCATTTTCCAAATTTCCATTATGGCATTTATTAATTTTTATCCTTCAAAAGTTTATATAACTTTATAAAAGAGCAATGAGCAAGTAAAGATTATTTCCTTTTCCCACTCCTATGAGGACTGTTCGCTGACCAGAGCTGTAGCCGCTATTTTCTGAGCTGCCTTTTGTGGCAGTGTCTTTGGGGCTACCTGACGACTTTACTAAGGAGAATTGCCCATTACCTCATCTCTGCAAGTCGGGCTGCTTTCCAATTGTTCCTCCTCTGTAATGCATTTGTACGGCTCCTGATCGTTCAGGGTCCTGTGATGATTCTGGGATTGCCTTCCACCCACTTGGAGGCAGGTGCCTTGGGTCCAGGCAGTCCACACCTGTGGCATAGGGCAGGGCTGGGCAGTGAGGGTGCACCTAGCTCTCTGTCATCTGTCTATCACATACCACACATGACTCATACATAGTACAAGGAGTCAAATTGAGGTCTTTGTCACAGTGGGTCACATTTGGATAGAAAAATTAATTTATGCAATTGTCTAGTGCTGCATTAGTTTCCTGGGGCTGCCATGATACATTACCACAATCTGAGTGGCTGAAAACAACAGAAATCTATTTTCTCACAATTCTGGAGGCCAGACATCTGCCATCAAGGTTTCAGCAGGGCCACATTCCCTCTAAAGGCTCTAGGAGAGGCCCCTTCCATGTCTCTATCCTAGCTTCTTTTTTTGTATATGTGTGAGTTAGAGTCTTACTCTGTCGCCCAGGCTGGAGTGCAGTGGCATGATCACGGCTCACTGCAGCCTCCACAGGTTCAAGTGATTCTCCTGCCTCAGCTTCTCAAGTAGCTAGGATGACAAGCACGTGCCACCATGCCTGGCTAATTTTCGTATTTTTAGTAGAGATAGGGTTTTGCCTTGTTGCCCAGGCTGGTCTCAAACTCCTGACCTCAAATGATCTGCTTGCCTTGGCTTCCCAAAGTGCTGGGATGAGAGGCATGAGCCACCATGCCCAGCCTCTAGCCCAGCTTCTGATGGATGTGGGAAAACTTGGCATTCCTATGCTTGCAACTGCATCACTCCAATCTCTGCCTCCAGTATCGCTTGGCATTCTCCATGTCTCTGCATCCCTGTAAGGATTCAAGTCATTGGATTTAGAGTCCACCCTAATCTAATATGACCTCATCTTGACTAATTAATTACATCTGCAAAAACCTTATTTCCAAATAGGGTCACATTCACAGGTAGCAAGAATTAGGACTTCAACCTATCTTTGGAGGGGACACAATTCAGCGCACAACAACCACCATGCTGATGGTAAAGTGGAAACCAACAATGCGGTTTAGACTTAAAGTCACACTCCAGAAATTCTCATTCCCCCCATCCCTATCACACCACCCGCCACCCCAGTTTGGAGTAGTAAGAGATGTTAATTACCTAAAGTGCTCTTGAATGTCAAATTTACTATCTCAATGCACAGTAACTGTTTCCTCAATTACTGCCTCACTGCATTAACCCTTAAGAGTATCATGGCCTCTGATGGTTATTGCAGCCTGAATGCCTGATGTGTTCTTGGGAGCAGTTCACATGTTGGGAGAATTGACTTACCTGATCTGATTGATGCATTTGCAGTTCCAGGAGATGCCTACGCCGATTATGTAGCTACGAGATGGTACCGAGCTCCTGAACTTCTTGTGGGAGATACTTAGTATGGTTCTTCAGTCGATATATGGGCTATTGGTTGTGTTTTTGCAGAGCTCCTGACAGGCCAGCCACTGTGGCCTGGAAAATCAGATGTGGACCAACTTTATCTGATAATCAGAACACTAGGTATGAATTGCATTTTATGGCAACAGAGTTGCTGAATTGTTATAGCATTCATATGTTACTATAATAAAAAATAAATAAATAAAAATAAAACACAAGAGTTTTATTGCTTCTTCAAAGTGTCACTCAGGATGGTTGTTCTCAGGTCTGGGTTGTAGCCAAAGCCCAATCCTTTTCTAAACATGCAGAACCGTAACTCCTCTCAGGGAGCTCTCAGATCCCTTTGCAGGAAAAGTCAATTAGCCATGGAATAAACTATACATTTACTTTCCATATCAGACTAAGATAGGGATAAGGATATGAGTCAGCTCCCTAGAGCTTAATCTAAGATATTTGATCAAATGCAATTTCTGTCCACTGTAAAAGAGGTTCCCCCCTTTACTCTAGAGCAGGAATCAGCAAATTTGTTTCTATAAAAAGCTATATGGTAAATATTTTAGGTTATGCAGGCTGTACAGCCTCTGTTGCAGTTCCCCAACTCTGCTATTGTAGTGCAAAAGCAGCAATACACAGCATGTCAACAAATGAGCATAGCTGTGTTCCAATAGAACTTTATTTATGGACACAGAAATTTTAATTTATTGTAGTTTTCACATGCAACAATATCAAAAAATCTTTTTTGACTTTTAAAAATCTGCTTAAAAATGTAAAACCAATTCTGAGGTCACAAGCTGTACAGAAACAGGCAGTAGGCCAGATGTGGCCTGCAGGTCATAGTTTGGCAGACTCCTGCCCGAGAGCTTAAGAGTCTGATTTTACTTCCTGATTAGGGGTGGCTGCTGAAGTTTAGAATAATGTTAACACATCTTCTTTGTATAGTACTTAAGAATTTACAAATTACTTTCATACGCATCATCTTTTTCAGTCTTAAGAAAAACCTGTTAAGGAAGTTATAATGTTTTTAATTGTGCCTATGTTATAAACGAGGAAACAGAGGCTTAGGGAGCTTCCATGATTGGCCTGAAGTCATATAGCCAGGTAAGTGCAGAATAGGAATGAGACTGCAAGGGTTTCTTTCGTGAGCTTTCATTATGTGTCAGCATAACCCGAAAAGTGAGCCACAGCTTCATGCCAACAGCATGGATGCAAGGAAAGTGATACCTCTACACACAAAATGAGAATTTGTTAATTCCTTCCCACAGGCTCTCCTGGCAGCATGGCTGCTGGACAGTTCCCTGGTCAGTTCCAACATATTATGGAAAATTCTGCAGCATGAAAAATGTGGGGTAGAGTACCACTGCAGGCCACACTTTGTTTGTCTGATTCATTCCCTAAAAAGATTCTGGAAAATTTACATTACATACCTGAGTTTAAATCCTGGATCTGTTAAGTTACTGTGTGATCTTGGACAAGTTATTAAATTTCTCTAAGCCTCATTTTCCTCATTGGCACAATGGGGGTTTAAAATAGCAACTACTCCAGGCTGGGCAACATAGGCAGACCCCATATCTGCAAAAAATTTTTAAAAATTAGCTGGACATGATGGCGCATGCTTGTAGTTCCAGCTACTCGGGAGGCTAAGGTGGAAGGATTGCTTGAGACTGGGAGATTGAGGCTGAAGTGAGCCATGATTGTGCCACTGCACTCCAGTTTTGGCAACAGAGAGAGACCCTGTCTGAAAAAATAATAACAACTATTGTTGTGAGATTATGAGATGAAGTCTCATAAAATCTCATTTATGAGATTAAATGAGATAATGTGTGTAAAGACCATAGTACCATTCTCTCACCTTGTCTTTTTTTTTTTTTTTTTTTTGAGACGGACTGTCACTCTGTTGCCAGGCTGGAGTGCAATGGCGTGATCTTGGCTCACTGCAACCTCCGCCTGCCAAATTCAAGCGATTCTCCTGCCTCAGCCTCCTAAGTAGCTGGGACTATAGGTGCGCACCACCACACTCAGCTAATTTTTTGTATTTTTAGTAGAGACGGGGTTTCACCATGTTGGCCAGGATGGTCTCGATTTCTTGACTTCGTGATCCACCTCCCTCGGCCTCCCAAAGTGCTGGGATTACAGGCGTGAGCCACCGCACCCAGCCTTCACCTTTTGATGGAGGCTGAATGGTGACCACATGTGACAAAGAGACTGGTTTGGGAGAACTGGCCTTACCTGAGAAGGCATGCGTCTGCAGAATCCCATTCCTCTCATCTCTGGAGGGAACAATCAGGCACAATATTTCTTTCACACCTGCACTTCAGGCGTTAACCCTGTTTTTTGTTTTTTGTTTGTTTGTTTGTTTTGTTTTGTTTTTGAGATGGAGTCTTGCTCTGTCGCCCAGGCTGGAGTGCAGTGGCATGATCTCAGCTCACTGCAACCTCTGCCTCCCAGGTTCAAGCGATTCTCCTGCCTCAGCCTCCTGAGTAGCTGGGATTACAGGCATGGACCACCATGCTTGGCTAATTTTTGTATTTTTAGTAGAGACGGGGTTTCACCATGTTGACCAGGCTGGTCTCGAACTCTTGACGTCAAGTGATCCACCTGCCATAGCCTCTCAAAGTGCTGGGATTACAGGTGTGAGCCACCATGCCTGGCCTTCAGGCATTAACCATTTAAACACTTGATTATTCTTTGCCAAATTTATGATGAATTGTGTGGTTTGTATTTTACAGGAAAATTAATCCCAAGACATCAATCAATCTTTAAAAGTAACCGGTTTTTCCATGGCATCAGTATACCTGAGCCAGAAGACATGGTAAGCTGCTCTGTTTTGAATATTTTATTACTTGTGTTGCGGCTTTCTTTAAAGAGGTAGTTGTTATTTATTTATTTATTTATTTATTTTGAGATAATGTCTCACACTGTCACCAAGGCTGGAGTGCAGTGGCAAGGTCATGGCTCACTGCAGCCTCAACCTCCGAGACTCAAGTGATCCTCCCACCTCAGCCTCCCCAGTGCTGGAATTACTCATATGAGCCACCATGCCTGGCCTGTTTCTTTTTTAATATTTGTGTTTTTGGCTTCTGTTTTCCTTGTGACATATTGGCACAGTGTATTATTCTATTTTCACACTGCTGTAAAGAACTTCCCCGAGACTGGGTAATTTATAAAGGAAAGAGATTTAATTGACTCACAGTCCAGCATGGCTGGGGAGGCCTCAGGAAACTTACAATCATGGCAGGAGGGGAAGCAGGCACCTTCTTCACAAGGCGGCAGGAGAGAGGGGTGAGGGCACAAGGGAAAACTGCCACTTTTAAAACCATCAGATCTCATAAGAACTCCCTTACTATCATGAGAACAGCGTGGAGGAACCCCCGTCATGATCCAATCACCTCCCTCTCTCCACACATGGGGTTATAATTTGAGATGAGATTTGGGTGGGGACACAGAGCCAAACCATATCACACATATTGAAGAAACTATATAAAAACTACATTACAATGAGCCAGGAAAAATGCTTTAAATGTTTACTTGTCTTATCTATTCAAAAATTAATGTTAAATTTAAAGTGAAAATATATTTAGTATCTTAGATACTACATACTTTTAATCCATTGGTCAAAGACTTAGGAGAATTTTCCCTTAAATAATTATATTCTCATAAAGACTACTTATAGTAGTCTTCTTTATTTTGAAAAAAATGCATTTAAAATTTTTTCGGCTTGTAAAACAAAGCTCAAATCAATCAAAAGCTTTTTTCACAACATATATTTTTACATGGGAGATTGTTTTACAAAATGATCCCCATTGTACTTATTAAACTCCAAATCACAGGGATCATCTCTCTACTCTTGCAATGGTCTTTGCCTTTATTTGAAAACATATCAATGACTATTTGACTCTCTCTCTTGCTCTCTGTAGACATTGACTTCCTGTGTGTGTTACCTAAGTTCAGGCTATGCTCTTTAAAGCTCCATATGGTCCAGAATCTGCCTGTAAAAGAAAAAACTGTCAAGAAAAGCATGTGTCCACACTCCAACTATGCTGGAGTCAGAGCCACGCGGGGATGGGGCAAAGTCTGAGAAGGCAAATCATGATCTATGATAGATGTGAACTGTCCAAATAACCTGAGGTCCAAATGGTCCCAACCATCTCTAGACACCCTGTTCATTTTAAATCAATTATTTCATATAATATCTTGATTTATATACTGGTTTTCTTTTTTATTGTCTTTGTTAAAGCCTTTAACAAATGTAATATAAGGTTAAAGGTTGAACTGCAAGGTTAAAGGTTACAAAGGAATATTTATATAACGTGTGTTTAAAGAATAAACTACAACAAACTTAAGTGTCTTAAGTTTCCCACCACTATCTTTCAGGCATCTCCATCCCCTTCTTTCCTCATCATTCTGAATGTTGTGTTTTTCATTCTTTTGATTTCTGTAGTGCTGTTATGCATGTAGTCCAATGTATTTTCATGAATACTCAAAAGCATCCTTAGAAGTAGATCAGGCACAGATTTTATAGCACTGTTGTAGGATTTCAGATGGGAGCATTTGGGACCCACATTTACCCAGCATCAACTGCAAGACATTGTGAAATTAAGAAAATTAACTTCAGTTTTATGTATTTCAGATCTTTACATACAGTGTACAATTATATAAAAGTGTAATTTAAAAAATATATTTAAAGCCAGGCGCGGTGGCTCACACCTGTAATCCCAGCACTTTGGGAGGCCGAGGCGGGCGGATCACTAGGTCGGGAGATCGAGACCATCCTAGCGAACATGGTGAAACCCCGTCTGTACTAAAAATACAAAAAATTAGCCGGGCGTGTGGTGGGCACCTGTAGTCCCAGCTACTCGGGAGGCTGAGGCAGGAGAATGGCATCAACTCGGGAGGCGGAGCTTGCTGTGAGCCTTGTTCGTGCTGCCACTGCACTCCAGCCTGGGCGACAGAAACTCTGTCTCAAATATATATATATGTATATATACATATGTATATATATATATACACATATGTGTATATATATACACACATATATATGTATATATATGTGTGTGTATATATATATTTAAAATGAATTATTGAACCTACTAGAGAGTCTTTCTTTAAAGTGTTGTTATTACTAATATATTCAAAATATAGGCTAGGTGAGTTGGCTCACCCCTATAATCCCTGCACTTTGGGAGACTGAGGCAGAAGAATCACTTGAGGCCAGAAGTTTGAGACCAGCTCATGCAACATAGCAAGACCCCATCTCTACAAAAAAATAAAAAATTAGCTGTGTGTGGTGGCACCCACCTGTAGTCCTAGATACTTAGGAGGCTGAGGTGGAAAAATCTCCTGAGCCCAGGAGTTCAAAGTTAAAGTAAGCTATGATCATGCCACTGCACTGCAGCCTGGGAGATAGAGGGAGACAGTATCTCTAAATACACACACACACACATACATACGCACATATATACACACACATATTACTTTGTTCTTATGTAATATTGAATGTTTTAACCTTGTTTTTCAGGAAACTCTTGAGGAAAAGTTCTCAGATGTTCATCCTGTGGCTCTGAACTTCATGAAGGTACTTAAGAATCAATTGTAACTCTTATTAGCTATAAATTGTAATGACTGAAGCTGGTAATTTGAGGAGGGGTGGACAGTGGATTAAATAATGCCAAAATAGGGTGTAGTCATTGAAAATGATAAAGAACTATAAAACAATTCCAGTTAAAGGGACATCATTGGTTTAAGCAGTAATTGTTCTAACATATCTATTAACATTAGTAGATGAGGCAAAATCAGAGCCATGCAGACACCAGACCTAGCTCCTGCACTAGGCCCAAGAGAGACACCAAACCAAGGAGAGATTCAAATAAAAAGCAGAAGAAACTTACCTATGCCTAGTCTGCCATTCATGCTTGCCCAAATGGCGCCACACTAGAAGGTGTGTGACCCTGCCATACATTGTGTATACCAAAAGCTCATTGGACAAAGGGTATGAGGATACCAGAGAGGGTATCTACCTTTGACAATCAATTAAGTTCTGTCTACAGTAGTGTCTTCCAAATGTGGCTATTCATCAGAATGGCCTGGGAACTTTTGAAAAATACAGATTCCAGTATCTAGCCTCAGATTCAGAAGGAGAATTTTCATGAGTGGGACCTTGGCATGTGTATCTTTAAACATGCCCTTAGGTGATTATGATAAACAGCTCAGTTTGAGACTCATCTGATCTAGACGGTGGGGCCATTTGGATGACCTAGAGTCAACTTTTGTAGACCAGCCTTTGTGCGAGTGCTGGTCACTGCCATGGTGCTATCCAGAGTGCTGGAGTGCTTCAACCTAAGTCCTCCTGAGAGTCAGAGCCTGATACCCCTGTGCTCTCAGACTCCCCATACCATTGCTCCACCTGACCTCAGCTGCCATGTACCCTATCTTACTGCCCAGACCTGCTTTCACCCAGCACTCAGCAGGTCCTGTCCTAGAAGCCCAGTTCCCTGACCTTGTTCTTGACAGGTTGTTCTGACCCACTTGCAATTTAGCAAAACCTGCAAGGGAGAAGGGAGACATCAAGCACTGCAAGCCCAACGAATTCTCAGATGGAAGCCAGAGACAACCTGTGGTTCCCTGGAAAGCAACTCTGGGGCATGAAAACTGCAAGATGTAGGACAAGTTCCCTGTCCTCATCTCCAAAGATGAAGAGCCCTGGTTGGCTGCCTAAGGTTTTAGATGAATCTAGGTTTGTTACTTGACTATTTTATTTAGACCCATAAGTATCAACCTAAGACCCAAGAATCCTCTCAGTGCATCAAGGATTGTGCTGTTTCATGGACCACACCCTATCTTATAGATTCCTGCCCCATATTAGATGAGAGAAGACTTTAATTCTTTGCAATTGAGACATTTTTTTTTTGAGACAGAGTCTTGCTCTGTCGCCCAGGCTGGAGTTCTCCGCTCACTGCAACCTCCGCCAACCAGGTTCGAGTGGTTCTCCTGCCTCAGCCTCCTGAGTAACTGGGACTACAGGCACACGCCACCACACCAGGCTAATTTTTGTATTTTTAGTAGAGACAGGGTTTCATCATGTTGGCCAGGATGGTCTCCATCTCCTGACCTCATGATCCGCCCACCTAGGCCTCCCAAAGTGCTGAGATTACAGGCGTAAGCCACTGTGCCCAGCCCAAGACATCTTTAACCGCAAATAAGTACTGGCTACCATAACTGGTGTTTATCCCATGGGACCGAATCATAACCTATGCAGGGACTGCTCAGGTGGATGGCGTATTTGGCAATGGCAGAGTCAAGGAGAGTGGTGGCATGCAGTGGCCAATCTATGGCAGGTCTTCTGTGTTCTCTTTATTAGGTTTAAAATGAGACCATGAGCACAGTCTTTCTTATTTATTACTCATTTATTTCCATAGTCATGACGATCCTATCACTATATCAGCTTCAGCTGGTCCATCAAGAAGAAGACTATAGACTATTAGAAATTTTATCAGAGCGTTTTCTGTGAAATTTGAAGTTTGGATTTAAGAAAAGGATCCTGACTTGGACTTTACCATTTTGATTTCTCATCTCTCATCTTCCAGGTGTTTTCTGGGTTAGGAGCACATCTACAGGGAACACCTCTGATTAATTCTTCAGCTTCTTGATATACAGAAAGTTATTAATCCAGGCAGGCAAGGACTCAGAAGCCTCAATTCTACTCAGCTCATCTCAATGCTTCAGAATTAAGCAGGACATTGTTCCAGCTCAGACTCCGTGGAGAGAGCTCAGCATTAGCAGTGTCTTCTAAGAATCTAAAAATGTTCTTTAAAATGAAAATTCATAGGTATTTAGTGATGGACTAGATTTCAATAGTTTTGAAAGCCCATATGAAAACATGAATGAGGCTGGGCATGGTGGCTCATGCCTGTAATCTTAGCGCTTTAGGAGTCCAAGGCAGGAGGATCACTCGAGCCCAGGCATTTGAGACCAGCCTGGACAACAAAGTCAGACCCTGTCTCTACAAAACATAAAAAATAAATAAAAATTATTCAGGCATGGTGGCATTTGCCTTTAGTCCCAGCTACTTGGGAGGCTAAGGCGGGAGGATTGCTTGAGCTCAGGAGCTGAAGGCCGCAGTGAGCCATGATTATGCCACTGCACTGTAGCCTGGGTGACAGTGAAACCTCATCTCTAAAAAAAAATAAAATAAAATCAACGTGAATAAATTCAAGATATATTTGAAAGGAAAACCGATAGGACTTAATTATCATTGATATATGGGGAATAAAGTAGAAGAGGTGGCAAGGGTACAGTGCCTGTATTGCTTTTTCAGGTATGGGCAGGTCTGGGCTTTCTCTGAAAACTCTTGGCAAGGTTCTTTCCTTGCCTCTTCCAGCTTCTTGTAGCCCCAGGCATTCTTTGACTTGTGACAATGTAACTCCAATTTCTACCTCCATCATAGCATAGCATTCACTCTGTGTGTCTGTCTACACCATCTTCCCTCTTCTTATAAGGAAACCAATTGTAATTGGGTTGGGGGTGTACTCCATGCCATTATGACCTTGTCTTCACTAATTACATCTGCAAAGACCTTATTTCCAAATAAGGTAACATTCTGAGGTCCTGGGAGTTAGAACTTCAACATACATATTTTTGCGGCGATACAACTCAACCCATAACAGTGACCTTGAGGCAGATGTTAAGTAAGCAGTTGCACCTGCAGGTCTGGAGTTCATAGGGGAGGTCTGGAATGGAATTGTAGATGTGGAAATCTCTGGTAAACTTTGATAATTCAAGCCATAGGCAGCAAAGAGATCACCTAGAAACCAAGAACAGATGAGAAAAAAGGGGTGGCTAGGATTTGGCCTTGAGGAATTTTATCCAACCATAGTGGAGAACATAGTAGAGAAGAAGATAAATTAGCAAAGGCTGGTTTGAAAAGGAGTGGCCAGGAGGGAGGAGCAAGGAAAGTGAGAGATTAGAGAAGCCAAAGAGAAACAAAGTTTCAAGGAGGGCTTGGTCAGTAGTGTCTAATACTATTGAGATGAGAGAGAATTCAAAATACATAATGCGTTGAAGGATATGGAAGTAGAGGTCAGAGGTATTGATAACAAGAGCCACTTTAATGGAACAGTGGAAGCAAAAGCCAGAATAGAGTGTTAAAGAAATAGAGACTATCACAGTTTGTATTCAAAATAGTATTTCTGGCCAGGTGCAGTGGCTCACGCCTGTAGTCCCAGCACTGGGAGGCCGAGGCGGGCAGATCACTTGAGGTCAGGAGTTCGAGACCCACCTGGCCAACATGGTGAACCTGTCTCTACTAAAAATACAAAAATGTACTCAGCATGGTGGTGCATGCCTGTAATTCCAGCTATTTGGGAGGCTGAGGCATGAGAATCGCTCAAACCTGGGAGGTGGAGTTTGCAGTGAGCCGAGGTGGCGCTACTGCATTCCAGCCTGGGTGACAGAACGAGACTTTGTCTCAAAAAAAAAAAAAAAAAAAAAGTCTTTCTCTCCTGATTGTAGCCCTAACAGTACTAGGATTTGAGGAGAATGTTTTTCCAGCAGCAGCTGGAGTTGATATATGGCATGGGTCATTAATTAGGGGTCATCTGCTTGGACCAGGCAGTTGACATGGAGGGACCGGTAAGTCTAGTTTTACTGAGCAGGATTGTTTCTTGAAGAACAGGACTAATCAGATCCCTCGCCAAGGGCCAGGTGACACTGCTTAGGGGCAGGCAGCTTCAGGGATCTCAGAGATCTGAGGTCAGCTGGGGTCAGGGAGGAACAGACACCACAGGGCAGTGCCCGGCTGGGGCAGCCTCAGGCAACGCAATTGTCTGGGCTTGAGAATGCCTCAAAACAATGTTTGTGATGGTGGTGAGCCTTATTTCTCTCTTATGATGGAAGGCAATAATTGTCAGGTCATCTGTGCCTGTGTATTGTAAAACTGCTCCTTTTAAAAATGTAAATAAAGGAGAGATGCAGTCTCACTGTGTTACCCAGGCTGGTCTAGACCTCTGGACTCCCAAAGTGCTGGGATTACAGGCATGAGCCACCAGGTCTGGCTTAAAGCTGCTCTTTATGGATCATAATCTGTGTTTATTGATGGGCAAAGTCCCACTGTCTGGCTGGAGTATCAGTGTTTCTCAGAGAAAACCTCTTTGTGTCAGGACCCCCACTGACCCCTCTGCTGTGATACTCCTCCCCACTCTCAGAAGCCGACCTAGAGGCTTCTAATGGTCTCAAATATAGAAGGGTCATAATGTTACCTTTTCTGTTTTGCCTGTAGTTATTTTTATATGAATATATAGTCAGTTTTTCCTTGTTTTAGGTTCATTCTCATGACTGAGGTTCTCACTTCCTCAGTCATCTCCTTAACCCAGTGGTTCTCAAACCTGAGCATATGGGCATCGGAATCACCCAGAGAGCTTCTTAAACACAAACTGCCGGGCCCCATCTCCAGTGCCTCGATTCCCTTTGGCAGGCGGGGTATAGGACCCAAGACTTCGCATTTCTAGCAAGTTCCTGCGACGTTGATGTTTTTAGTCCAGGGACTACACTCTGCAGACTGCTATAAACGATTTGCTTTCAGCAGTGATTTTAAAATGTCATTGGTGGGAACACCAGATCTACAGGTGGCCCCTTTCAGAGAGACACTGACCATCCATTCATTCTGCCCTCAAAAGACTTTGAAGTAGGAAAAAGAAGAGCAATCCTAGCTATTAGCAAGCTCCAACTACTTGATAATACACAAACTTGAAGATTTTCTAAACTCATATTTATCCTAGCAAGTTATTCAGTTTGTGGGCACGATAACAAAATGAGCCCCTCCCTTAACATCTTCTTTGCTATTCTCTTCCTCCAAAGGGGTGTCTGAAGATGAATCCAGATGACAGATTAACCTGTTCCCAACTCCTGGAGATCTCCTACTTTGATTCTTTTCAAGAGGCCCAAATTAAAAGAAAAGCACGTAATGCAGGAAGAAACAGAAGACGCCAACAGGTACTTCCGCTCAAAAGTTAAAGTGCTATAAAAATAATTCCTTTTTTGTTTTTGTTTGTCTGCCTTTCAAAGTGAGACAAGGTGGACACCAAGACCTTTCATTTGTACTGGTGTAGTTGTATTTGTCTAGCTTAATAAATATTGGTAATTGATGTAATAAAACCATAGAACTATGAAAATATCAAGATTATTGCAAAAATCTTATTCCAAACACACCTGAATCAAATCGTTACGCAACTCTTTGGCTGCTCTGATTGGATATCCCACCCACAAGATTGTATACCCATAATATAACAACTTCATATAATAAAATGCTGATTCCAACAGGACTGAGTTTTGCCAGCATTGCAAAGGAATCCAAGTGCCTTTCTGTAGCCTCCAGATGTGCAATAAAGGTAACTTGACTCTTCCATCTTTTCACCCACAGCAGGCACCTAAGTCTGCCTTTCCTAGGCTTTTTCTCAAAACCAAGATCTGCCAGGTACAAAGGAATGAAACCCAGACATCTGGGAACCAAATTCTACCCAATGGGCCAATATTGCAGAACAGTATGGTAACTGTTATGACAAACATTAATTCTGCAGTTTATCAGGTGACTGTCCTTCACTTGCTTTCAGAAAACTTTGAAGTTAAATCGTAAACTCCATGGAAATAGGTTTGTTTTGGTTCAGGGCTTTTTCTCACCTTGTAAACCCGGCACCTAAAACAGTATCTGACACAGAGAAGGTCCCTAATATTATTAAAATAAATAAGTAGACGAACATTGCCTAATAATAAACTGAGTTGGTAATTTCCAATTCATCAGAGGCTAGCAATTTTCACAGTTTGCGTTTGCTTAATCTTTCATCTTCAATCTAATTTTCAGTCATTTGTCTTCTCATTAGCATGTTTTCCATAAAGGAAGAAAGTGTTGTCTTTTCCCAACCTTTTAATAGTTAAAATAGAAGTTTGTTGGGAGAGAAAAATCAAACTAATCCAGAAGATGAAATGTTAAATGATTTCTGTGTATCCAAAATCTCTAGGTATCCATATTTTGATTACATGGGCCATTTTACCTTTTGCTATTAAATGTTTGCAAATCAAGCCCAATGCAGCTTATACTTAAATAACAACAAAAAAAATTAAAGATCGCTGAGGCAGCAATCTGAAAGACAGTGTGAATTGTGTGTAAAAGGACACTCTCCTGTTAAAAACATCTCAGCTGGCGTGGTGGCTCACGCCTGTAATCCCAGCACTTTGGGAGGCCGAGGTGGGCAGATCACTTGAGGTCAGGAGTTTGACACCAGCCTGGCCAACATGGCAAAACCCCATCTCTTCTAAAAATACAAAAATTAGCCGGGTGTGGTGGCGGGCGCCTGTAATCCCAGCTCCTTGGGAGGCTGAGGCAGGAGAGTTGCATGAACCCGGGAGGCAGAGTTGCAGTGAGCTGAGATTGTGTCACTGCACTGCAGCCTGGGCAACAGAGTGAGACTTCATCTCAAAAATAATAATAAAAATAAATAAATAAAAACATCCCAGCACTTTGGGAGGCCGAGGCGGGTGGATCACTCAGTCAGGAGTTCAAGACCAGCCTGGCCAACATGGCAAAACCCCATCTCTACTAAAAATACAAAAATTAGCCAGGTGTGGTGGTGGGCGCCTGTAATCCCAGCTACTTGGGGGGCTGAGGCAGGAGAATCGCTTAAACCCTGGAGGCGGAGGTTGCAGTGAGCCGAGATCGTGCCACTGCACTCCAGCCTGGGCGACAAGAGCAAGACTCCATCTCAAAAAAAAAAAAAAAAAAAAAACTCACTGGATTCCCCCCAACACTGGCCTGGGAGGGTCCACAGTGTCAGCTGCCCCAGCTGGCCTCCTGGTCCCCCTAATCACTGTCTACCTGGGAATCTGTCACAGACCTTGCCTTGCCTCGAGGGAGTTGGGTGCTGCTCTCCCTTCACAGCTCCACCTCTCTGCTTGGGTTTACAGCTGTGCTACCCTTCCTTCAATGCCTGCAACCCAGCTGATACAGATCAGGGACTGTGAACAAGGCCTTCCAAAAGGCCCAGAGGCAGCAAAAGGAAAGAAACACAAAGGGCAGCATGCACCTAGAGAATCTCATTTACAGAGATCAGCCCATGTTCTCCATCGCTCTGTAAACTGCATTCTATCCACCTCTGCATGGTGGGTCCCCCTGTAGCACCTACACGAGGCCGGTCCTAAACAGCTCTCTCCTTCAAGTGAGGTGCCCAGGGAGCCAGGCCAAGAGAAAGACAGGGGTGCCTTTCAAGTTCTGGTGTTCCTTCAGAAGACACACCTGAATCCTAGATATTTTACCATATCAGAAAATAAATGTTACAGAAAAAAGTCTTTTCATTCATTGCAGTTTCCTTAAGACTAAATAATGTTTAAATTTGATAGTAAAGAGGTTTTAAGCCTTTGCTATTCTGCCAATATTCTAGCTATTCAAAATTTGAGGCCAGGTGGGTGGCCCACACCTGTAATCCCAGCATTTTGGAAGGCTGAGGCAGGTGGATCACCTGAGGTCAGGAGTTCAAGACCAGCCTGGCCAACACGATGAAACTCTGTCTTTATCAAAAATACAAAAATTAGCTGGGCATGGTGGCTCACACCTGTAACCTCAGCTACTTGGGAGGCTGAGGCACAAGAGTTGCTTGAATCTGGAGGCAGAGGTTGCAGTGAGCCGAGATTGCACCATTGCACTCCAGCCTGGGTAACAGGCTGAAACAGAGTGAAATGGTGTCCAAAAAACAAATAATTTTTTTGAGGTGGGTACAATGTAGTCTCCTGGAATTACTGTATAGTAGCTGATGGGCATCTACCTTTTAAGTATTGACTAGATACTCAGATTAAGTGTACTGAAATAAATAGTAGTATATCCATGGGTATCCTAGAATAAGTAATAGAACCTAATTTTTAGGTATCAGAGAATCTCAATTTTTGGAAAGGTAACCCTACTTAATTTTAAAATTGATGTCTTTTGACATCTTTGTACCATAAGTATCCGCTTGTCTTATCATCTTTCAATCAAACTGTACAAATAGGAATTGTTTTCAATGTGCTTTCTTATTGTTGTCTTGTTCTGCTATTAGAATCAACTGTTGCCTCTCATACCAGGAAGCCACATCTCCCCCACACCTGATGGAAGAAAACAACTCCTCCAGTTAAAATTTGATCACCTTCCAAACATTTAGGAAAATGTTCTTTCAAGTGCAAAGTAATTTAATATGTACACATTTTGTACAAGTGAGATAGGAATTCTCAGTGTTTCAAATGCAAATGAGCCATATGAAAATTAAGATGCCTTCTAGAATTGTTTTGCTCTGATCATTGCTGATTCCTTTCCCCGTGCTTTTACATGACAACTTTATCTTTTAGAATATTTTCTTTAAATGTTATAAAGCCTAAAACTGCACATATGGAAGAGACATTTTCAATTTCATCAGAGCAGCCCCTCCCGAGGCTATCTATATGGAGAATTTGTGAGCTTATACTTTGATTTATGAAAAAGATTTACATGTGTCATCTTGCTTCAGCTGACCACATAATTTCTTAAAGCAATATCAAATAGCCTGCCTCACTGTTTGTGTAAGAAATGACATATGTTCCTGCATTGTAATTCATACTTATTGTAACCAGGTCTGTTGAGTAATGCTGGTATCTTATTCTGTGTTTTTATATTGGTGTAGAAAGGGAACCTTGAAAGGTCGTTCAGGTTTATCTCTAGATTCCATGGCAGGCTCTCCTTTGTCTGTCTCATGAGGCATTGATGATTCTATTTTTAAAGCTAGCTAGAGAAAATTACATACAAATTCCAATACATAGCAAACAGTGGACCAATGACAAGGAATTGCCATCCTCATCAGTAACGCCCTCGGATAATTGACTGCTGTCCTTTGCTATATCACCATTCCTTATCCTTTTCTCCTCCTGTCTAAGTCATCTCATGACCCAAGCCGATCCTCCTGGGTGTGTTGTCTGAATAGCTCATGGCCAGTACTCTCTTGCAAACATTTGCATCCATGGCCTCTATGAAATTGTACAGCCCAAAACTAGTGAGTGCATCTTAATCAGGTTGGTTTGTAAACACGAGCAGAAAGATTATCTTTCAGTTAATATTATTTCATATCTCTTACAAAACAACAAAGCAAAGCAAACTCCTCAATAACTGAGCTGAATTTACTTTGGGATATTTTCCCAACCAAACTTGACATACATACGTATATACATATATATATTTTTTCCCAACTAAACTTGACATACTTACATATATACACATATGTATAAACATGTATTTGTAAATATATACTTAAAATTATAAATTTTGCAGCACCATATTAGGTGCCTTTTATGCTGGACATCAAAAATGATGCAGAATATTTAAAAGTACTTTTAGTTTGCTAACAAGGAACTCATATAAAATAATAGCATAGGGCTATCCATGTTAGGCAAAAAGGCGCAATCAGTGATATTCCTATCAGGAAAAATTAAAGAGTATTTTATTAACTCATTTCTGCTCCCGTGTCTGGCATACTTAACTGAATGTTGTCAAATTTTGCAAATACACTTTATTCCAGAAATTTTCTATGTCCAGCACCAAGAGTTAAGGATTTATTGTTGTTGAAGAAACATGATAATATCCTATGTTCGTGTCTAAAAGTCTTCCACACTTAGAAACACATAAACTCCCAGAGAATCTCATTCAGTTATGTAGAAGCATCCATTTAATAAGGAATTATGACATCTAAGCAATAGTTTTTTGTTCACAGGAAGGATTTTTTTTTTTTGAGACAGGGTCTTGCTCTGTCACCCAGGCTGGAGTGCAGTGGCGCAATCACAGCTCACTGCAACCTCCACCTCCCCAGCTCAAGTGATCCACCCATCTCAGCCTGTAGCTGGGACTACAGCGGGTGCCACCACACCTGGCTAATTTTTAACTTTTTTAGTAGAGATAAGGTCTCATTATGTTGCCCAGGCTGGTCTCTAACTCATGAGCTCAAGTGATCCTCCCACCTCGGCCTCCCAAAGTGCTGGGATTACGGGAGTGCGCCAACACGCCCAGCAAGGAAGGACTTTTTAAGTGAGCTGATCTGATCTGGCCTACATTCTTAGTGTAAATATAACCTGTTAAGTAAGGCCTTCTTATTTTCATCTTGTTATCAGGAATATGCCTTTTCAGATTTGTATATTTCTTGCTTTTTTTGTTTTTGAGACAGGGTCTGACTCTGTCACCAAGGCTGGAGTGGCGCAATCGTGGCTCACTGCACCCTCGACCTCCTGGGCTCAAGCAATCCTCCTGCCTCAGTCTCTCAAGTAATTGGGACTACAGGGACATGCCACCACGCCCAGCTAATTTTTTTTTTTTTTTTTTTGAGATGGAGTCTCACTCTGTCGCCCAGGCTGGAGTGCAGTGGCACAATCTCGGCTCACTGCAAGCTGCTCCGCCTCCCAGGTTCACGCCATTCTCCTGCCTCAGCCTCCCTAGTAGCTGGGACTACAGGCGCCCACCACCACGCCCGACTAATTGTTTTGTATTTTTAGTAGAGACAGGGTTTCACCGTGTTAGCCAGGATAGTCTCGATATTCTGACCTCGTGATCCGCCCGTCTCGGCCTCCCAAAGTGCTGGGATTACAGGCGTGAGCCACCGTGCCCGGCTCCAGCTAATTTTTTGTAGAGAAAAGGTCTTGGTATATTACCCAGGCTGATCTCAAACTCCTGGGCTCAAGCAATCTCCCTGCCTTGCCCTTCCAAAGTGCTGGGATTACAGGTGTGATCCACCACACCCTGCCAGTTTCCTGCATTTTTAACAGGACGATACCACGGGTGCAAAGAAAATGAGAAATAAAAGATAAAAGGCAACTTTGCTGAACAATTTATTTTTAGCTTTCATAATGTTTTTCATTTAAGCCTTCTTATTACCAAACCACTCATACTGCTCTAGCTATCTTAAATATATATCTCTCTATATTATGTATCTATATAGATAATATATTTATGCATATCCATATATACACACATAAAATATGATATACACATACACATATAGAAAATAAGACAGCATTCCATTGCCCATTTTGCTTGTAATTATGTTTCAAATAACAACGAAGTTTTTGGCAGGGATGGTGGGATGACTGTCTTTCCTTATTTTTGCTTGCATTAAAAAATTAATTCAAACTAGCATTTCTCTTTTTTTTCCTCAGACAAATCCATCACTTAGGTGTCACTGGGGAGGGGACAGGAGAGAGCATCTAATGCTTAGAAAAATGCTCTAATATAGTCATATTACCATGAAGAAAAATAAACAGGCCAGGTGCAGTGGCTCATGCCTGTAATCCCAGCACTTTGGGAGGCCAAGGCAGGCGGATCACCTGAGGTCAGGAGTTCGAGACCAGTCTGGCCAACATGGTGAAACCCCGTCTCTACTCAAAATACAAAAATTAGCCTGGCATGATGGTGGGCGCCTGTAATCCCAGCTACTCAGGAGGCTGAGGCAGGAGAAACACTTGAACTCAGGAGGCGGAGATTGTAGTGAGCTGAGATCATACCACTGCACTCCAGCCTAGGCAACAGAGCGAGACTCCGTCTCAAAAAAAAAGAAAGAAAAGAAAAATCAGCTTCTGATGCCATATGCCTGTTTAATTGTCCCTGGGTGGCCCAGGCCACAGCATAGCATTGCTGCTGCCTGCGTTGCCCAGGGTCCCAAGTCTCAAGCTGTAACTCCTTCCTGTTTCAAATACATATCTCTCACCTCTGTACTACACAAATTATCTCACACCCTTCAGCCCATGAACAACAGTTGCTCTTCAGCATCTAGTTCCCAAATTGTGCAGTGCCTTTTTTTCTTTTTCTTTTTCTTTTTTTTTGGAGCAGGGACAGAGTCTCACCCTGTCATGCCCAGGCTGGAGTGCAATGGCGCAATCTTGGCTCACTGCAACCCCTGCCTCCCGGGGTCAAATGATTCTCCTGCCTCAGCCTCCCCAGTAGCTGGGATTACAGGTGTGTGCCACTGTGCCCAGCTAATTTTTTTTGTATTTTTAGTAGAGATGGGGTTTCACCATGTTGGCCAGGCTGGTTTTGAACCCCTGACCTCGTGATCCGCCTGCCTTGGCCTCCCAAAGTGCTGGGATTACAATCATGAACCACCATGCCCAGCCTGTGTAATGCATTTTTTATCTTTAGCAAATAGTCTTGTCCCAGACTCTTCATAGAAGCCTACTTGATCCCGTAATTATGAGTTTCTGTTAGGCTCTTGTGCAGTTTCTGGATCACCTGGGTTCTGTCTCACTTATGTCAACTTTCAAGCCTTTTAATTTGTTTATGTAGTTCCTTCCTGATGCTGTCCAAATACCGCACCATCATGGTGAGTGACGCCGCCTGAACACTCCTCTGTGCTCCGCCTCTTCGTGGCCTCTTCCCACCTTGGTTTCCTCAGACTTTCCACACACACGTATCTTAGAGTCTCCAAACAGTTTTTTGTTTGTTTGTTTTTTAGTTTGTTTGCTTTTCACAGTATTTTCAGGCCATTCAAAATGCAGACTTTGCCTATTCTTAGAGCTCCAACTTAAAGGACATTTCGTTAGACCTCTCTCAGCCCTGGTGGCCTATGTGCTTGGGCTCTGTCTTTAATCTCTGTTTCAGTCCTGGTGATATTTGAATGTAATTGTTCCAACTTGCCCCAACCACAAAGCCCTTTTAGGAGATCACTTTTTGAAGATTACTTTAACTAGATTGAATTGCTGAAAAGTTGTATTCAAGAAGCTTTTGAATCCTTGGGATTAGGGAGATGATTGAGTAAAGGGTAAAAACTAAGTTCTCGGGGGATGAAGAGTTGAAACAGAAAGTAGTTTGTTTGTTTTTTCCTTCTAAATTAGGTGTATCACAGTTCTTCATTGCACTTGCAGATTTCCCAACCACAAAATTAAGGTTATTTTGAAAATCTTTTTTTTTTTTTTTTTTGAGACGGTCTCTCTCTGTCGCCCAGACGAGAGTGCAGTGGCATAATCTCAGCTAACTGCAGCCTCCACCTCACATGTTCAAGCGATCCTCCTGCCTCAGCCTCCCGAATAGCTGGGATTACAGGCATGTGCCACCACGCCCAGCTAATCTTTGTATTTTTAGTAGAGATGGGGTTTCATCCTGTTGGCCAGGCTGGTCTCGAACTCCTCACCTCAAGTGATCCACCCCACCTTGGCCTCCCAAAGTGCTGAGATTACAGGAATGAGCCTGACCTGAAGATGTTTTGTGCTCCTTTAGCTTACTTGCCATAAAATTACAATTTTCCAAAAAGTTAGCACTTTCTTAGTCATTTGTCACCACCATTGATTTCTAATCATGGTCACAGAATTCTCAAAAAAAAAATTTTTTTTTAATTAAAAACTACCACCAGAAGAGGAATGATCTTAAAATTTTGCAAACATTAATATCCTTAAAAAACTGGGGGACCAGGTGTGGTGACTCACATCTGTAATCCCAGCACTTTGGGAGGCTGAGGTGGGCAGATCATGAGGTCAGGAGTTTGAGACCAGCCTGGCCAACATGGCGAAACCCCGTCTCTCCTAAAAATGCAAAAATTAGCCAGGCATGGTGGCGGGCACCTGTAATCCCAGCTACTCGGGAGGCTGAGGCAAGAGAATCGCTTGAACCCGGGAGGTGGAGGTCACAGTGAGCCAAGATCGTGCCTTTGCATTCTAGCCTGGGTGACAAGAGCAAGACTCTGTCTCAAAAACAACAACAACAAAAAACTAAAAACTGGGGAGTCAGTGTTAGCTTCATCACAAAGATACAGATTTTTAGGACATAAAGATAAAATGCCACTCACAAGTTAATGTTCTGCATATGTGTTTGTTTGTTTTATCTTTTTTTTCTTTTTTTTTTTTTTTTTTTTGGAGACAGGGTCTCACTCAGTCTCCAGGCTGGAGTGTTGTTTGTTTTATACGAAAATTAACAACTTCATTCTTGTTTTAGTAGAAGACTAAAGGTGTTTTAGAGTAGTAGTTAGGACCAGGCATGGTGGTGCACGCCTGTAATCTTAGCACTTTGGGAGGCCGAGGCAGGTGAATTGCTTGAGCCCAGGAGTTTGAGACCAGCCTGGGCAACATGTCAAAACTCTGTCTCTACCACAAAAAATACAAAAGTTAGCCAGGAGCGGTGGCGTGGGCCTGTACTTGGGAGGCTGAAGTGGGAGGATTCCTTGAGCCCAGGAGGTCAAGGCTGAAGTGAGCCATAATTGTGCCACTGCACTTCAACCTGGGTGACGGGTTTGCTTGAGCCAGGAGGCGGAGGTTGCAGTGAGCTGAGATCATGCCACTGCACTCCAGCCTGGGTGACAGAGTGAGACCCTGTCTCAAAAAATAAAATAAAATAATAAGAGTGGTCATTAGAGAATATAAATAGAAAAATCATTTGGTCTGGAAGTTTGGACAGCTAGGTTCTAGGCCTAAACTGCAACTCTCTGTGTATCCTTGACACAACATTTAACTTTTCTGTGCCTTCTGTAGCTTTGCTGTTTTCTCATTTGTAAAATAAGAGAGTAGTGAAGCTAGATCATTTCTAAGTCTCCCTTTCAACTCTAAAGTTCTGTGATTCTCTATGGCACACAGTGTTTGTATCCTGGTCATATCTCCCACTACAAGAGGCTTTCTAGAGAGTGTTTTTCATTAACAACACCAAGATAAAATTGTAGTGTTTATGATCTAGCCAGGAGCCAGGAGTTACCTTCCTCTCTCTCATCTCTGTCTTCCTTGCTTGCTTTCACACTCACGCAAACACACACACGACTACACCCTACTAGCTCCATGATGTCAATAGTAGTTTACAGGCAACCATCTAACACAGGTTAAATTTTCTAAATGAAAATGGGTTTTGAAGCTAATTATCACTAGATTTTAATGAGTGTAAATAAAATAGGTGTGTTTTTAAAATGCAGAGTAATATGTAATCATTATTTGATGTTTTCATCAAAGAATTGGATACGATGCATATCATCAAGGAAGAACATTTAATCAAGCGTTAACTTCAGCAACACTTTTAGTAGTTTCAGTAAATGATAATTAAATTTTACAGATATATCTGAATTGTATACATTTTTGTTTCAAAAGCAAGGACTCAAGCCTGGCACAGTGGCTCACGCCTGTAATCTCAGCACTTTGGGAGGGCAAGGCAGGCGGATCACGAGGTCAACAGATCCAGACCATCCTGGCCAACATGGTGAAACCCCGTCTTTACTAAAAATACAAAAATTAGCTGGGCGTGGTGGCATGTGCCTGTAGTCCCAGCTACTCGGGAGGCTGAGGCAGGAGAATCGCTTGAACCCAGGAGACAGAGGTTGCAGTGAGCTGAGATTGCGCCACTGCACTCCAGCCTGGCAACAGAGTGAGACTGTGTCTCAAAAAAACAAACAAACAAAAAAACAAAAAAAAAAACAAGGACTCAGGCTCTCTCTTTTTTTTTTTTAGATGGAGTTTCAGTGGCGCTATCTCAGCTCACTGCAACCTCCGCCTCCTGGGTTCAAGTGATTCTCCTGCCTCAGCCTACTAAGTAGCTGAGATTACAGATATGAGCCACCACACCCAGCTAATTTTGTATTTTTAATATAGATGGGGTTTCACCATGTTGACCAGGCTGGTCTTGAACTCCTGACCTTGGGTGATCCACCCGCCTCAGCCTCCCAAAGTGCTGGGATTACAGGCATAAGCCACCGCGCCTGGCCTGGCTCAGTCAACTTTTAATTTACCCCAAAATTTGCTTAAGCTGAGAATTGGTAATCCTACTCAACAGGCATATAAATGATTTGTATTTTTAAAGTTAAAATTTTTCTTTCTGTTATGAACACTACTCATTGACCATATGTCTAAATATTGTCATATTGAAGATTCTGTGTGTCCATTTATTATTTTAGCACATATTTGTGTAGAAGCAGGTATATTTCAAATCACTTGAAGTTGTAGCTATATGTTAGTTAACATTGATAATTAGCCTAATCGTAATTTAAACTACTAGAAACAATTCACTAAAAGCAATTTTAGTTTTATTATGTTAAATATACATAATATTATGGTTTTTAAAAATTTAGCTTCAGATACTTTGAAAACCCACATATGAGATTAAATATTTTGGTGACTTTATATTTGTATATATAACTTGACTGTGTTCTTTAGCTTATTTTAATAAAAGAAATATTTCTGTCTCCTAATTTCTATTCAACTCAGCTATTCATTAATTTTCTAATACTTCGTATTTAAATGAGAAAAACTGTCATCTTCATATGTAAATTCCACAACTTGTTATTTAATTTCCTATTGGTTGGAGTATCTGAACAGCTGGCATGGCAAACTTTTTTTGTGTGTGCCTTGGGTTGGAAATTCTTACAAATGGAAAAACTAACAAAATATTTTCCAGTCTAACTAACTAGATGCTTTATCCTTGAGAAAATCTTTACAACTTTACTTTGAGGCTGTAAGATTCTTTTTCTTTCAATTTATCAAAATATTTATCTGATCCCTTATAATACTGAAGCTACAGGATATGAAACTTTCTTGCATCTTCATTTCCAGGCTATCACAGTAATTTCTGTTGTGGGTTGTAAAAGGTGAAAAGGGCTGAAGACCAAACTCAGACTAATGATCAAAAGAGAGAAAAACAACTATAAAATAATGAATGAGGTCACTATTTAAATATGCTCCAATTCTTTCATTTTCTTTTGAACTAATATTTCTGCTTTTATTCTTTTTAATGGAGCTTGTGTTAAAAAAAGAGCATAGCAGATTGTTTCCATTGATGACTGCAACAATTTCTCCCAGCCTACATGCCTTTTGCAATGATACTTTGCCACTCCTTTTATCAAGAGGTGAAGTCGTCCTCCTCTGTCCCTACCTTGAGTCCAAGCTGGCCTTGTGATTTCCTGAGGCACACAGAATGCAGCAGAGGTGATGCTGTGCCATTTCTGGACCTAGCCCTTGGAGGGCCTGGCAGCTTCTGTTCCCTCTCTCTAGGGAAGCCAGCTACCCTGCTGCAAAAGAGCTTAGGCTGGACTATTAAGATACCACATGGAGAGAGACAGAGACCCTTGGAGAAGCACTTAAAGGGCCAGACACATGAGTGAAGCCTTCCTGGACCTTCCAACTCCATGTAGCCACCCGCCGAATATAGCCAAACAAGGGTCCCCAGCCAGCACCAAGTGGAATAGGTTAACTGCCCAGCTGAGCCTAACCAACCCACAGAATTGTGAGATATAATAAATCGTTGTTTTAAGCCACTAAATTTTTGGATGATTTGTTATGCAGCAATACATAACTGAAACAGAGTGTCAGTATATATATATATATATTTTTTTGAGACAGAGTCTCACTCTGTTGCCCAGGCTGGAGTGCAGTGGCACAATCTTGGCTCACTGCAACCTCTGCCTCCCAGGTTCAAGCAATTCTCCTGCCTCAGCCTCCCGAGTAGCTGAGACTACAGGCACACACCGCCACCCCTGGCTAAGTTTCTGTATTTTAGTAGAGACGGATTCACCGTGTTGCCCAGGCTGGTTGCAAACTCCTGAGCTCAGGCAGTCCACCCGCCTCGGCCTCCCAAAGTGCTGGGATTAAAGGCGTGAGCCACCTCGCCCAGCCAAAACAGAGTATATTTTTAGATTGCATTACAATTGAACACATTCCCAAATAATATGCACAGTTAAGATAAGGCGTAAGATCTGATGTTATTTAACCTAGAACTCTAAGTACATTCTAGGGAGTCTGTCCCCACCACCTACCCAGTCAAGGCTGCTATACTTCCAAGGGTCTCATAAAACATGTGTAAGCACCATATAGGGGAAATCTAAAGCAGTGTATTAAAGAAATGGTCCAAACATTGTATTTTACCAAATATATGAACACATGCTAGAAATTTGCTCAAGTTTGCTGGGCGTGGTGGCTCACACCTGTAATGTCAGCACTTTGGGAGGCCAAGGTGGGCGGATCACAAGGTCAGGAGATCAAGACCATCCTGGCTAGCACAGTGAAACCCCGTCTCTACTAAAAATATTTTAAAAAAAAAATTAGCCAGGCATGGTGGCGGGCGCCTGTAGTCCCAGCTACTCGGGAGGCTGAGGCAGGAGAACGGCATGAACCTGGGAGGTGGAGCTTGCAGTGAGCCGAGATCTCGCCACTGCACTCCAGCCTGGGCACAGAGTGAGACTACGTCTCAAAAAGAAAAGAAAAAAGAAATTTGCTCGAGTTTTTACAGTGGCCTAAAAGGAAACTTCCATTTTTGTTTTTTTCTTTTTTCAGGAACAGGAGTCTCAAGGGCCGGGCGCGGTGGCTTACACCTGTAATCCCAGCACTTTGGGAGGCCGAGGCAGGTGGATCATGAGGTCAGCAGTTTGAGACCAGCCTGACCAACATGGTGAAACCCTGTCTCTACTAAAACATACAAAAAAATTAGCTGGGCATGGTGGCGGGCGCTTGTAATCCCAGTGAATTGGGAGGCTAAGGCAGGAGAATTGCTTGAAACCAGAAGTCGGAGGTTGCAGTGAGCCAAGATTGTGCCACTGCACTCTAGCCTGGGCAACAAGAGCAAAATTCAGTCTCAAAAAAAAAAAAATTGAAGGAACAGGAGTCTCACTATTGTTGCCCAGGCTGGCCTTAAACTTCTGGGCTCAAGTGATCCTCCCACCTCAGTCACCCAAGTAGCTGGGCATGGCTTTTTTTTTTTTTGTAGAGACGGGGGTTCTCACTATGTTGCCCAGGCCAGTTGAACTCCTGGCCTCAAGCTCTCCTCCTGCCTTAGCCTCCCAAAGTGCTGGGATTACAGGCGAGAGCTACCATAAGCGCCCTCATATAATTTTTTTTAATGCAGTAGTTGCCATGTTCCCTCCCAAAGAAGCATGAAACCTCATCTTACTGAATTGCTTGTATCTTCCATTTGGTGGTTTTTACATTCCTAATATGAAAAGACTCTTATCTTACAGCAAAAAAAATGTCAGTTTATTTTCTTTACACCAATTTAGTTCATTGACGCTCTTTGAAAAAGTTTGCTTATTGTTTAGCAAACACTATCACCTGGAGAAAATCAGCCCTCAATGGATACGCAGCCACCAAGAGGAAACAGCCTAACAAGCTTAACCTGAAAGACATAAGACCTCACCAGAAAACTTGAAGAAAACACCAACAGGAACATCATGAAATAAATCTGACTATGACTCCAAGAGATCTCCTGAGGGATTGGAATGATCAGAGATAGAAGAGTTGGCTGGGGTGGTACCACTAAATTTTGAAGAAAAAATATTTTTGGTTTGGAAGACACAAAACGAATTTAATATTGTGTCTATTAGACAGTCATTGTGTTTCTTATAGTGATTAGCTGTAAAAAAAACAATTAGGGAAAGAATAGGAGATCTGGGCTAGAACCACAGATTTTTTTTTTTTTTTCCGGACAGGGTCTCACTCTGTCACCCAGGCTGGAGTGCAGTGGCGTCATCTTGGCTCACTGCAACCTCCGCCTCCTGGCTCAAGCCATCCTCCCACCTCAGCCTCCTGAGCAGCTGGGACTACAGACGCACACCACTATGCCCAGCTAATTTTTGTATTTTTAGTAGAGACAGCGTTTCACCATGTTGCCCAGGCTGGTCCTGAACTCCTGAGCTCAAGCTATGTGTCCACTTCGGCTTCTCAAAATGCTGGGATTACAGGCGTGAGCCACGGCACTCAGCCCAGAAACACAAATCTTAATTAAAGCTGTATATTCTGGCCACTAAAATCATATGAGCAATTTATTTTCCTGAGGCAGTGAGGAAGTGCTATGAGTAAGAAGAAAATTCAGTTCTAATCCTTGAGAAATAGTTGTAGTGAAAAAAATAGAAAAGGAACCATTAGAAGTACTAGCTGGTGGCCAGGGGCGCTGACTCATGCCTGTAATCCCAGCACTTTGGGATACTGAGGCGACCAGCTTGGGCAACGTGGTGAGACCCCATCTGTACGAAAGATGAAAAAATTAGCCAGGCATGGTGGCACACACCTGTAGTCCCAACTATTAATACTAGGGAGGCTAAGGTGGGAGGATGACTTGAGACCAGGAGATGGAGGCTGTGGTGAGCTGTGATCAAACCACTGCCCTCCAGCCTAAGCAACAGAGCAAGACCCTGTCTCAAAAAAGAAAAGAAAAGAAAAGAAAGTACTAGCTAGAAAGAATCCATGCTTGTGGCAGGGTGTGGTGGTGCACACCTGTAATCCCAGCACTTTGGGAGGCCAAGAAGGGTGGATCACTTGAGGTCAGGAGTTCAAGATCAGCCTGGCCAACATGGTGAAACCCCATCTCTACTAAAAATACAAAATTCAGCTGGACATGGTGGTACACACCTGTAATCCTGGAGGTTGCACTGAGCTGAGACTGAGCCACTGCACTCCAGCCAGGGCGACAGAGCGAGACTCTGTCTCAAAAAAAAAAAAAAAAAAAAAATCCCTACCTGTTATTTATCTTGAAGAAGTCCCCATTTCAAGATCTTTTTTCCGCTGTTCCTCTTTCCTCTTTCCTAATTAATCTCCTCTCCAGCTAATATCTACTTTTCTTGGGTTTGAATCCCTTTCCTATTCATCAGTTTCATCCTTCATCAAATCCCCAGTATTCTACTCTCTGCTCTGACAAAGACCGGTTCCATTATCCAATTTCCTTCTTCCCAAATTTGCTAATCTCCCCCTTCTACTACCTACAATTTCCAGATCAGAGAAAATCACTCCATATTTAATTGTGTCTAATATAAGAACTCCCTGTAAAAACCAGCACTATTTTATATAAACTACATTTGAAAATAACCTTAGGTTGAATTCAAATAAATCCCTACAATATATTTTAAAGATTGATATCTCTCTGGATGCTGTACACCTTCTTATTTTTAAAGGTAATCCCATTTGGGAAAAACAATCCCTCACCAAAATTGACTCCATCAAATATTCCCTCTAAATTATGGGTTCTTGTCCAGGCGAAGTGGCTCACGCCTGTAAACCCAACACTTTGGGGGGCCGAGGTGGGCGGATCAGTTGAGGTCAGGAGTTCAAGACCAGCCTGGGCAACATGGTGAAACCCTGTCTCTACTAAAAATATAAAAATTAGCCAGGTGTGGTGGTACATGCCTGTAATCCCAGCTACTTGGGAGGCTGAGGCAGGAGAATCGCTTGAACCCAGGAGGTGGAGGCTGCAGTGAGCCGAGATCGTGCCACTGCACTCCAGCCTGGGCAACAGAGCAAGACTCGGTCTTAATTAATTAATTAAGCATTCTTAGTCATGAATTGACTTCAAGGCATTCATTGGAATTCCCCTCTTCAATTTCCAAATACAATTTCCAGATGTAACCCAAGGCTGCTACCGCCCCAAACTCCTGAGAGCTCTACTGGGTTCACACCCTGAGAGCTCAGAGTACTTCCCACCTACAACAAAGTGTCTGCATACCAGCTTGCTTTTCCCTTCTTGTTGAGCCCTTTTTGACTTGAAATTGAGCAAGACCATAACTAAATCTGCACTATTGACTGGTTGGCCTAGAAGAGACTAAAAATCCCTTTCTCGTTCTGCTTTAAATATTTAACATTTAAAAATTAGAATGTAATTAGAAGTTAGAGTTTCAAAGCAATCCCACTGAAAAGATTAGGGAGATTAAGTACCAGTTTTAAAGGGATAGCTTTCCCAAGAGCTGTTTGTCATCGGTATGCTGAGAAAATGGATGTGGGGCTGGGGTGATGGGACTGTTGGGTGACCAGAGGACAACAGGAGGGCGCTGGGGCTTTTCTTAGGGGTTGGGAGTGGAGGGCACCACAAGAGAGAAACAGAGAAGCTGGAAATTTGCCTATAGCAAACCGTGTCTGCTTTGGAAATTTACCAACTCAGACCTTGGCCGTCTGTTCTTCCAAAGAAATCCATCAAAGCAGTGTAGGAAAGTGGAAAACACCTTGGCTGGGATCTAGGGCCACCTCTGCTACCTAACCTCACGGCATTGGGTATGTCTGCTTCTCTCGCTGGCCCCTCAGTCTGTAACAAGGGGTATCGAGCTACATTAGATGATTTTAAGGATCCTTCCAGCTAAGACACTTTGTGAAACGACGTAACAGGCCGGGGCAGTGGCTCACGCCTGTAATCATAGCACTTTGGGAGGCCAAGGTGGGTGGACCACTTGAGGTCAGGAGTTCGAGACCAGCCTGGTCAACATGGTGAAACCCCATCTCTATAAAAAATACAAAATTAGCCGGGTGTGGTGGCCAGTGTCTGTAATTTTAGTTACTCAGGAGGCTGAGGTGGGAGAATCATTTGAGCCCAGGAGGCGGAGGGTGCAGTGAGGCATGATCATGCCACTGCACTCCAGCCTGGGCAACTGAGTGAGACTCTGTCTCAAAAAAAAATTAATTAATTAAATAAAATGACATAACAAACAGCTGTCATCCATCTGTCGTCCTGCTCCTGTGTCCCCATCCACCCTCCTTTTCTCAGGTCTGTTGCAGATTGAATTGAGAGGTGAGCACAGAGAGAGGGCCTGGCTAGGGACCGCGCTCTACCCGCTTCATAGGGAAGAAACTAGTCCTGCATCTTTCCACCTTCCTGATCTACTCTGAGATCTCCATTCTCCTTCTTGTCTGCTGTGGAGAGCTACTAGCTCCACAGTGGCAAATGGATCCTGAGGGTGTAGTTGCTTTGCAAGAAAAAGCCCAGCTTTTATTTTTTAAGCAAGCCAATGATATATAAGAGGTAGAAGATGTTTTGTTATTTAACGCTGGGCTTGGTTTTTGTTTTGTTGTTGCTGCTGTTCAGTCTTGCCTTTGTAAGCACTTTCAACTCCTTGTTGCCATATGATAGCATGCCATAAATAGATGAGCTGGACGCCACTCCGAAGAGGAAGAATGCTGTTCTTACCTAATAAGTGCACAACAGGCCCTTTGATCAATAACATTGACAAAGAAGAATGTGCATGGCGGAGAGAATAGCTATTAAATACAAGTGAAATTGAAACTTCAATTTCAAATTGCAAAATTCCTAAGGATTAAAGTAAATCCTTGGCCAGGGTCCCAAGAAGGCTCCATCTAGCAACACTGCCAGGAGGTTTTCCAGCACTCTCTCAGTATGTAAAAGTCCCAGAACATTATTTACAGTATTTTGAATTTTATCTGAACTTGCTAACTATCACTTACTTTATCTTGGGCAAACTTAGTGCTTTTTGTTTTTTGTTTTTTTTCTAATTGTCAGAACTTCTAAACCCTTAGAACAATAATGACCAATGCAGTTTAATATTTTAGGGAATTTCACAGCATCAAAACAGGGAAGAAGCATGAAATAACTGGAGAAATCTCAAACAATGTAGTAAAAAGGAAAGAAATACTTTAAATCAATATTCTAAATATAAAGCAGCTATCATATTTTGAAATACAAATCATTAATATATAATAGAGCTAAATTATGGCTTTTTCAACTCATTTTAATTTTACACATTTATGCAAGTATCATAGTTACATATATACTATTTTTACTTTTTAATTAATGAGTAAAAATAATACATAGCGTATACAAATGTTGTTTTGAAATAATATACATTGTGGAATGGCTAAATTGTGCTCATTAGCATATACATTACCTCACATACTTATCTTTTTGTGTGTGGTAAGAACACATATAGTCTATTCTCATAGCAATTTTTATAAATGCAATACATTGTTATTAACTAGAGTCACCATGTTGTACGCAATAGATCTCTTGAACTTATTCCTTCTAACTGAAATTCTGTATCCTTTGACCAACATTTCCCCAACATGTATGTACTATTACCTCTTTTCTGATTGCCTTTAAGTTCTTTGTACATTAACCAGTTCAAGAGAACTAAAGTGCATTAAGCCTTCATCAGATGCCAGGCATTGTACTGGATGCTTTATCTATTTTCTCTTCTTTACTTTCCCAGACAACACAGGAAGTAGGTTTTGTTATCCACATTTTACAAATGAGAAATCTCAGGTTCAGAGAGGTAGCCAGAAAGTGGCGGAGCCCCTTTAAAAATTTCAGAAAATTTCCACCAAATCTTTAACTTATTTTTGCATTTAAAGTTGGTAAGCACTGACTCCCTAAAGCCAAGTCCCTTGCTTGGGCCATTTTCAATTTCCCATCAACTTTTACATCTTGATAACTTGTGATTTCTCTAATGCCAACCTTAGTTAAAACAACTGTGTAAGAACACTGTGTCCTTAGCATGGCTACCTCCCAACTATAACAAAATGATCCTTTTTTTTTTTTTTTTTTTTTGAGACAGAGTCTCACTCTGTCACCCAGGCTGGAGTGCAGTAGCATGATCTTGGCTCGCTGCAACCTTCAACCTTCGCCTCCCACATTCAAGCAAGTCTCTTGCCTCAGCCTCCCAAGTAGCTGGGATTACAGGTGTGCGCCCCCATGCCCAGCTAATTTTTGTATTTTTAGTAGAGACAGGGTTTCACCATGTTGGCCAGGCTGGTTTGGAACTCCTGACCTCAAGTGATGCACCACCTCAGCCTCCCAAAGTGCTGGGATTCAGGCACGAGCCACTGTACCCAGCCCAAAATGATCTCTTTCTGTGGACATCTCATCATCCTTGTAAATAAAGTTATCTGCATATTCTTCTGTATATGCAAGGCTTGACTCTAACCAAAGTGACAGCATTAAAATTATCATGAAATGTGAACAGTCATATGAATGCTACATAAAAAGACAGAATTTAAATCAGGGAGTCTTTTGTGGGATCACACCGAAGTTCTGATTTTACAGATAAGGAAACCAAGGCCTTGAAAAAATTAAAGGACCAAAAGAAATGTTAAACATAGATTAAATAGGCAGTCAAAACCATATTTGTTTAATTATTTATGTCTCTTTATTACCTTATTTAACTGGGTTTGAAGCCACTTTTATGTATAATAATTATAAAATAAAATGGAAAAACAATTTCAAAAAGCAAGAACGATGAAATTGTTAAAAAATAAATAGTAGTGATAGTTGCACAATCTGTGACTAAAAAAACACTGAATTGCATATTTGGAAATGGTGAATTTTATGGCATATCAATTAAATTTCAATGAAACTGTCTTTAAAGCACCACTATATACTTTTTTTAAAAAAAATAGAATAGATGATAAAACCAGGGAATGATGCTGGGCACGGTGGCTCATGCCTGTAATCCCAGCACTTTGGGAGGCTGAGGAGGGCAGGTCACCTGAGGTCAGGAGTTCGAGAGCAGCCTGGCCAACGTGGTAAAACTCCGTCCCACTAAAAATAGAAAAATTAGCCGAGTGCGGTGGCTCACACCTGTAATCCCAGCACTTTGGGAGGCCAAGGCGGGCGGATCACAAGGTCAGGAGTTTGAGACCAGCCTGGCCAACGTGACGAAACCCCATCTGTACAGAAAATACAAAAAGTAGCTAGGCTTGGTGGTACATGCCTGTAATCCCAAGAACTCAGGAGGATGAGTCAGGAGAATTGCTTGAACCCAGGAGGCGGATGTTGCATTGAACTGAGATCACACCACTGCACTCTAGCCTGGGTGACAGAGCAAGACTGCATCTCAAAAACAAAACAAAACAAAACAAAACCAGGGAATGATGACGTGTCTCTTTTCAAGTCTATCTTAGAATATCACCAGTGAAACAGCCCCCACTATATTATTAGCTTAATGAATCATGAACATTGACCTGTTGCCTCCATTTCTCTGTGGTAGAGTATTAGGCCAGATTTTAAAGCTCCTATTGGGGTTGAGAAATTATTTCCAAGTAAGACTCTGGAATGTATTTCCAAAGAGAATACATTTTTCTCATGAGAAAATCTTTGAGTAAATTAAAAACCATAAACTAAAGAGTCTTGTTGATTTCAACTAGGAAACAGAAAGTTGAATCTGTTCTTTATGTACGCAAGCATGCATTTCAAGCAAAATGCTTTAAGATGAGTATACACAAACCGATCTAGGAATTCCCCTTCTTCAAATTTATCATAGCATGTAATGAACTCAGAAAAAGATTTGAGAACAAAGATCTTCATCACAGCATTATCATGATTTATAATAATGAAAACATGGAAATAAACCTAAAAGTCCAAAAACAGGATAATTTTAGGGCATAGTGAAATATAGCAAAGGCCTTTTTAAAATGGGGTTTTAAAAATCTGTATTACTTTTCAGATTATAGTGATAATAGCAATATACAAAAATTGAAAAAAAAAATTAAACCTCCAAATATTTCCCCACAATCTGCACCTCCCTCCCCATCCACCCCCATGTTTTTTTAAGACAGAGTCTTGCTCTGTCGCTCAGGCTGGACACTGCAACCGCCACCTCCCAGGTTACAGCGATTCTCCTGCCTCAGCCACCCAAGTAGCTGGGCTTACAGGCGACCATCACTATTCCCAGCTAATTTTTGTATTTTTAGGAGAGACAGGGTTTTGCCACAATGGCCAGGCTGGTCTGGAACTCCTGGCCTCAAGTGATCGGCCTACCTCAGCCTCCCAAAGTGCTGGGATTACGGGCGTTGAGCCACTGCGCCTGGCCACAATCCCTCTTTCTTAAGAGACAAGTAAAATTAAGTGCTTGGTGAATATTTTATATGATCATCCTATAATACTGCTTTGCAGTCTGCTTTTATATTTCCCAAATTTTCTATGATTGGCATGTTAAAAATAGTACTGGCTTTTCTACATCCAAAAATAATATAGTTTTTTTTTTGGTAGGCAAACTGGAAAATATAGATAACCCCAGATAAAAAATAGGAAGTCACTCATGATCTCCCTATCCTGAGATAATAACTATTGCCATTTAGATAATACTGTGTGTTTTCTATTTTACAGAAATAAAATTATACTGGCCATAATTTTTATAACTGCTCTTTGTCACTTAAATGTATTGTGAACAGTTTTTAAATATTATTAAATGCTCTTCTACAAAATGATTATTTGGCCACACAGTACTATAATTCATATATGGGCATTCAGTTGTTACCAGTGTTTGCTTTCATAATTGATGCATGAATATTTGCATGGATAAGTCTTTGTGCATGTATACTGTATAGTATCTGGAGGCCAGGCGCCGTGGCTCATGCCTGTAATCCCAGCACTTTGTGGGGCTGAGGTGGGTGGATCACTTGAGGTCAGGAGTTTTAGACTAGCCTGGCCAACATGACGAAACCCCGTGTACTAAAAATACAAAAATTAGCCCGGCCTGGTGGCTGGTGCTAATCCCAGCCACTTGGGAGTCTGAGGCAGGGGAATCGCTCCAACCCGGGAGGCAGAGGTTACGCTGTCCAGCCTGAGCAACAGAGCAAGACTCTGTCTTAAAAAAAAAAAAAAAAAAAAAAAAAAAAAAAAAAAAAGCCGGGCGTGGTGGCTCACGTCTGTATTCCTAGCACTTTGGGAGGCCTAGGAGGGTGGATCACGAAGTCAGGAGATCGAGACCATCCTGGCTAACACGGTGAAACCCCGTCTCTACTAAAAATACAAAAAATTAGCCGCCGTGGTGGCAGGCACCTGTAGTCCCAGCTACTGAGGAGGCTGAAGCAGGAGAATGGCGTGAACCCGAGAGGCAGAGCTTGCAGTGAGCCAAGATCGCGCCACTGCACTCCACCTGGGGGACAGAGCGAGACTCTGTCTCAAAAAAAATAAAAAATAAATAAATAAATAAATAAGGTTGGGGGTAGGTGTGGATTGTGGAGGAGGTGGAGGTTGCAGTAAGCCAAGATTGCACCACTGCACTCCAGCCTGGGCAGACAGAGCAAGACTCCATCTCAAAAAGAAAAAAAAAAAAAATTCATCTGAATAAATAGCTAGAAATGGAATTGCTGAGTCAGGTAGTCTGCAACATTTTAATGTTTATGATACTTATTGCCAAGATACTTCAGAAAAAGGTTTAGCAATTTTTCTTCCCAGCAGTGGTATGAGATAGTGGTCTTTTTCCACACTTTCAGCAGTGCCAGATGTTACTAATCTGGGGACTAACTTTCATTATTTTTTTCTTATTTAAAAAATGATAAAGGTTTGTTATAAAAACTTAGAATGTACAAACAAATAAAGAAAAGAAAAGAAAATTCATTTATGATACCATCAATCACTGATTTTCTGTTACTCTATATGTACTTATATGCACATGTACATTTATATTTCTTAATTTACTAAAATTAAATCATGGGAGTAATAAATAACACCTAATAGTGCCTGTAATCCCAGCACTTTAGGAGGCTGAGGCATATAGATCACTTGAGGCCGGGAGTTTGACACCAGCCTGGGCAACACAGTGAAACCCTATCTCTACTAAAAATACAAAAGTGAGCTGGGAATTGTGGCACACACCTGTAATCCCAGCTACTCAGGAGGCTGAGACACAAGAATCGCTTGAACTTAGGAGGCGGAGGTTGCAGCGAGCCAAGGTCATACCACTGCACTCCAGTCTGGGTGACAGAGCAAGACTCTGTTTCAAAAAAAAAAAAAAAACCCCCACAAAAACAAAATTTAAAAAACTACCTAATAGTACATATTAATATTACTTAATATTACTTTGTGCAAGATCCTATGCTATTGGTTTAAAGTGAGTTAGCTCCTTGAATATTTATACCCCCATATAATAATAGTATTGTTAGTGTTCGTGTTTCCATTTTTTTATAAAAAGGAAAACTGAGTAGAAAAATTAAGAAACTGATCCTAGGTAACACAGCTGATATGTGGCAGAGCTGAAATTAATCTATATTCAGAGCCTCTCTTCTTATGTCCAATAGCAGCCTCTAGAGGAGTCTATTCCTTCTCACCTGGGATGGTCAATTTGCTAAAGGCATAAGTCATAACCTGACTCCTTTTACTTAAGAGGATTTATTACTTTTAATTAAAAGGAAGCCTATCTATAAAAATTATTGAATAAATAAATAAGCTGGGAGGTGGGGAGCAATCCTTCTTACAGAAGAATTCCAAGTACTGTTATGTAGATACTCCTCCCTCCAAGGGGTGGAGCTTAGCTCACCTTCCCCTTGAGAATGGGTTGGACTTAGTGACTGTCTCCCCAGGAACAGAGTATGGAAAGGGGAAAAAAACTGAGACTTTGCAAAGGAGAAACCTGGCAGAGCTCACTGTAATCATGTGACCTGGTGAACATCACCAGTATAAATCATGTTGACGTCATGTACCCCCGATCTGGGGTAATGAGGAGGGCACCGTACCTCTGGTATTCTTCCCACAATTCATAACCCCAGTATAATTATGAGACATTAACATGAAACAAACTCAAGTTGAGGGACAGTCTACAAAATACCTGACCAGTACTCCTCACAACTATTAACCAAGAAACTGTCACAGAGCAGAGGAGGCTGAGGAGACACAATGATGAAATGCAATGTGGGATCCTGGATTGAATACTAGAACATGAAAAGAACATTTGTGGAAAAACTGGTGAAATTCAAATAAAGTCGGGAGTTTAATGGACCACTGTTGGTTTCTGTACCATAGTTTCATATGATATTAACATTAGGCAAAGCCAGATGAGGGATGTAAAGGAATTATCAATGTTATCTTTTCACCTTTTCTGTAAATCTAGAATTATTGAAAAATAAAAGGTGTATTTAAAAAAGGATGCTAGGCCAAGTGTGGTGGCTCACATCTGTAATTCCAGAATTTTGAAAGGCTGAGGCAGGAGGATCGTTTGAGCCCAAAGAGTTCAAGACCAGACTAGGCAACATAGAAAGACCCCATCACTATTTTATTAAAACAAAAAGAAAATAAAAACACACAAAAATAGGATGCTTGTTTCAATATGAACACCACTTGTGGGTAGCAGAGATGAGGTTCCAGCTATGGCAGGCTTTTCAGACTATCAGAACCTGAACCAGACCCCTCTCTTCTTTTTTGTTTTTTTGTTTGTTTGTTTGTTTGTTTGTTTGTTTTGATGGAGTTTGATTCTGTCACCCAGGGTGGACAGCAATGGCATGATCTCAGCTCACTGCAACCTCCGCCTTCCAGGTTCAAGCGATTCTCCTGCCTCAGCCTCCCAAGTATTTGGGATTACAGGTACCTACCACCATGCCAGGCTAATTTTTATATTTTTAATAGAGATGGAGTTTCACCATGTTGGCCAGGCTGTTCTCAAACTCCTGACCTCAGGTGGTCCACCTGCCTTGGCCTCCCAAACTGCTGGGATTATAGGCGTGAGCCACCATGCTCAGCCCCTCTCTTGTCATTGTTTCCTGGTGAGGGGGCACATCCAGCCAGAGTGAGATCAATAGGGAAAACTCAGGTGGGGCGGGGCCGACTGATCTCTAGGGTCTGATCCCAGGGACTACGACTAGTTTTTCTGCAAGAGTTGGTTTTATAGTTTCTGCAGAACTGACAGACCTCTGATATTGATTAGTCCATGCATGCCTCTGATGTATTTCTAACTCTAAATATTAGCAAGCAAAGGAGAAGGCGGTACAGCCTATTCCTTGGTTCACCTCAAGTATGGAAAAGAAAAGTATGTCAGGATCACCAAGTACTCAGAGAACAATAAAACCCTGTGTGTTATATTTTGCTGGATTGTCTCCCCAATATTTCCTTAGATCATGAACTGTTTCCCTGGCTACAGAGACCAACTCACTAGGACAAAGAGTACAGAGGATGTATCATTCCAGGAACATGTAATGGCAAATGCCAAGCTTTTGAATGAATATGTATATATGTGTCGTAACCATTGGAAAGAGACTTGTTGTAGACTTATAAACTAATATAGCTCTCAACCACTTTGTAATCTGCTGCTTTACTTTTTTTCACTTAGTAAATTATGAACATCTGTCCATGTTATTAAATGTTCTTCTACAAATCTTCCACAGATATATTGATCAAAATGACTAGATAAATTAAGGGGCACACATCAAGTTCTGTGGTTGTTTAAAAGAATGAGATAGATCTCCATTTACTCGTATTGAAGAGTCTCCAAAAATTAAGTGTAAAGAGCCAAGGGGTTAGGCACAGTGGTTCATGCCTATAATTCTGCACTTTGGGAGGCCGAGGCCAGAGGATTATTTGAGCCCAGGAGTTCAAGACCAGCCTGGGCAACATAGTGAGTCCCTGTCTCCACCAAAAATGAAAAAATTATCCAGGTGTGGTGGTGCACACCTGTAGTCCCAGCTACTCAGGAGGCTGAGGTGGGAGGATCACTTGAACCCAGGAAGTCAAGTCTGCAGTGAGCTGTGATCATGCCACTGCACTCCAGCCTGGGTGACAAAGTGAGACCCTGTCTCAAAAAAAAAAAAAAAAAAAAAAAAAGCCAAGATCAGAGTAGTAGGTATAATATGCCACCATATATATAAAAGAAAATATAGATATTCACTTTAACCTGGGAGGCAGAAGTTGCAGTGAGCCCAGGTCACGCTGCTGCACTCCAGCTTGGGTGACAGAATGAGACTCCATCTCAAAAAAAAAAAAAAAAAAAAAAAGATAGATACGACATAGCAGGAGAGACTGTCTCTGAATGGATTAGATTGAAAGGGAAACATTTTAGTTGCCTTCAAGGAGGAAACTCAGTGGCTGAAGGATAAGGATGGAAAAAAAGTTTTTTTTTTAATGGAATAGCCTTTTGTATCTTAAAATTTTGTATGATATTCATCAATTATTTATTTTAAAGGAATAATTTTTTTAAGTTACAATGTCATAGTTAATGCCAGCCTAGCATTTGCATTAGGCTCTTTCTTTCCTTCCTTCTTTCTTTCTCTCTCTTTCTTTCTTTTCTTTCTCTTTCTTTCTTTTTTTTTTTAGAGATGGGGTCTTGCTATGATTCCCAGGCTGGTCTTGAACTCCTGGGCTCAAGCAATCCTCCCTACTTGGCCTCCCAAAGTGCTGGGATTACAGGTGTGAGCCACCATGCCTGGCCTGCATTAGGCTCTTTCTGATTATCACTATTATATATAAGGCTGTATGCCACCTCTTAGTAGCTAAATCTTTGCCCACATTAATGCCAATTTCCTTCAAATAACTTACTAAAAATAAAATTGCTGAGTCAAAAGGTGGGAACATTTTTAGAATTTTTGGTATGTTTTTCTAAATTCTCCAGAAAAAAATGAACTCACACCCCCACCATCATATTTCACTGTACACTTCACTGATGGTAAAGAGGTTTGCTTTTTGTTTTTTGTGATTTTTTTCCTTCTCATTTTGGTAGGATAAAAATATAATGGAATTTTTTGTTTGTCTGTTTCAGGAGGAGAACATGGATGGTAAGCTTTTCAGGTCCTTGTATATATATCTTCATAGTTTTGTCCATTACAGATTATTTTTATTTTTATTATTTTAGAGTCAGGGTCTGTCTACGTTGCCCAGGCAAGTCACAAACTCCTGGGCTTATGCAATTGTCCCACCTCAGCCTCCACCTGGCTAGGACAACAGGTGTGTGCCAGTACTCCCAGCCCATTATAGATTTTAAAGTTTGGTATAATTTTGTTTCACAACTTTGAAGACAGACTGTCCATTACCTTCTAATACCCAGCACTGCTGATGTAGAGTATGGCATTGTCTGACTTGGGTCTCTTTGTAAGTTTCCAGGTTTCTTTCTTCCCTTCTGGTAGTTTTTATTTTATTTTATTTTATTTTATTTTATTTTATTTTATTTTATTTTATTTTAAGTCAGAGTCTTGCTGTGTTGGCCAGGCTGGAATGCAGTGGTGTGATCTCGGCTCACTGCAACCTCCACCTCCGGGGCTTAAGCGATTCTCCTGCCTCAGGCCCCCAAGTAGATGGGACTACAGGCACCAGCCACCATGCCTGGCTAATTTTGTGTGTGTTTTTAGTAGAGACGGGTTTCACCATCTTGGCCAGGCTAATCCCAAACCCCTGACCTCAAATGGTCTACCCGCCTCAGCCTCCCAAAGTGCTGGAATTACAGGTGTGAGCCACCACACCCAGCCTGGAAGCTTTTAGAGTTTGGACTTCATAGTTGGCTTTTGCTAGATTACGCTGCTTCACAACCTCAAATCTTGTAGTTTACAACGACAAATATTTACTCCTGCTCATGTTACAGGTCAGAGGCTGTGTTTGACTGCTGCAGCTCTGCTCCAGGCTGCATTGAGAATCGATTTCGAGTGTCTTCTCATTCAGGGACCCAGGCCAAAGGAGCAGCTCATATGGGAAATATGCCCTTCTCATGGCAGAGGGCACAGGAAACTTGAAACACCCTTAAAATGTTCTGTTCAGGAGTGGTGTGCGTCACATCTGGTCACAGTTCATTTTCCAAGGCAAATTAATGGGCCAAGTTCAAGTCTAGGTCACCTGCCTGGAAGGAGCAAGTGAACGGGTCTTCTCCTTGGAGTTCTGAATTTTCCCTAGGAAGTATCCAGCCATGAATTCAGCTTCTTTATTTTCACAATAACTCTATCCAAATAAAGCATTTTGTGAGTAGTGGTCTTTACTAAAAAAAAAAAAAAAAGGAAGAAAATATGAAAGAAGAGGCAGGGTATTTATAGCAGTGGCACAAAAAAACTTCAAAGTTCAGTTTTGACATTCATGAGTATAAAAGACCTTTGATTCCCTGACCAAAGGGGGTCCTTCGGCTGCCACTTCAACCCATGTCATAACCACACGTCTTGCTGTCTTCTCTCTCCTCTTCATCCTCCTCTCTCTCCTCTCCACCTCCTCACTCTCCAGTTCTTGGAATTTGGGGATTGATATTCTGGAACTTGAGCAGGAAGTGGGTGACCTGACAGAAGAAGATTAAACATGGCTGTTGCAGTTATCTTTGGCTGCTTAACAAACCACCCCAAAATGCAGTGGCTGAAAGCAACAGCCATTTTATTATCTCTCACAATTCTGTGGGTTAGCTGGAGCTCAGCGGGATGATTATTTCTGTTGGTCTCGTTTGTGGCCTCACGTGCTGCTGCTGTCAGATAATGGTGAGGCTGAAACATCAAGATGGCTTCCCTCATGTGTCTGGTAGGAGCTTAGTGGTGGGGCTGAAACATCAAGATGGCTTCCCTCATGTGTCTGGTAGGAGCCTGGGCTCAGCTGGGGCGCTGAGGCACCCAGGCCTCTCTCTCTACCCCCGATAATCTCAGGGCTCTTCTCTCTCCTGTGGTCTCTCCATGTAGTCCCTCTAGCAGGGTAGCAGGACTTGTTACATGTTTGCTCAGAGCACCAAAACGTGCAAATGCAGGAGCTGCCAGGCCTTAAAGCCTAGGCCCGGCCAGGTGCGGTGACTCACACGTGTAATCCCAGCACTTTGGGAGGCTGAGGCGGGCTGATGACGAGGGCAGGAATTCGAGACCAGCCTGGCCAACATGGTGAAAACCCGTCTCTACTAAAGATACAAAAAATTAGCCAGGCATGGTGGTGTGGCGCCTGTAATCCCAGCTACTCCGGAGGCTGAGGCAGAAGAATTGCTTGAACCTGGGAGGTGGAGGTTGCAGTGAGCTGAGATTGCGCCATTGCACTCCAGCCTGGGTGAGAGGGTGAGACCCTGTCTCAAAAAAAAAAAAAAAAAAAAAAAAAAAAGGCCTAGGCCCAGGGTGAGCAGAGTATCACTTCTATAATTTCCTACTAGGTCAAGTGAGTACCAAGGACAGCGTGGCAGGTGACCATACAGACACCTGAATAACAGGAGGCATGCTGCATTGAGGCCTACCTTTGGAAAAAGATACCACGATGCTTTAACAACAGTGGTTGATAGTATTCATGCCTTTGTTAATTGTACTCATGAAGTAGTAATAAAGGTTAATATTCACCATTGGCATTATCAAATATTAAAGTACTGGCCAGGCGTGGTGGCTCATGCCTGTATTGCCAGCAATTTGGGAGGCTGAGGCAGGTGGATCACTTGAGGTTAGGAGTTTGAGACCAGCCTGGCCAACATGGTGAAACCCCGTCTCCATTAAAAATACAAAAAAATTACCCAGATGTGGCCAGGCACGGTGGCTCACCCCTGTAATCCCAGCACTTTGGGAGGCCAAGGCGATTGGATCACGAAGTCAGGCGTTCGAGAGCAGCCTGGCCAACATAGTGAAACCCTGTCTCTACTAAAATTACAAAAAATTAGCTGGGCATGGTGGCGGGCACCTGTAATCCCAGCTACTTGGGAGGCTGAGGCAGGAGAATCGCTTGAACCTGGAGGCGGAGGTTGCAGTGAGCCGAGATCGTGCCACTGCTCTCCAGCCTGAGTGACAGTGCGAGACTCCATCTCAAAAAAAAAAAAAAAAATTACCCAGGTGTGGTGGTGTGGTGGCGGGCGCCCGTAGTCCCAGCTACTCGGGAGGCTGAGACACGAGAATCACTTGAACCTGGGAGGCAGAGGTTGCAGTGATCTGAGATCTCGCCATTGCACTCCAGCTTGGGCAACAGAGCAAGAGTCCATCTCAAAATAAATAAATAAATAAATAAAAATTGAAGTACTGATTTTAAACTAAATCCTTTTTTTTTTTTTTTTTTTTTTTTTTTTTGAGACGGAGTCTCGCTCTGTCGCCCAGGCTGGAGGGCAGTGGTGCAATCTCACTGCAACCTCCGCTTCCCGAGTTCACGCCATTCTCCTGCCTCAGCCTCCTGAGTAGCTGGGACTACAGGCGCCTGCCACAGCGCCCAGCTAATGTTTTGTATTTTTAGTAGAGACGGGGTTTTACCGTGTTAGCCAGGATGATCTCGATTTCCTGACCTCGTGATCCGCCCGCCTCGGCCTCCCAGAGTGCTAGGATTACAGGCGTGAACCACCGCACCTGGCCGAGGATTTTGATTTTTGATACCTCTCATTCCTACCTTCCTTCCCTTCCAAATAGATACAGCATTATAGGCTGGGCGTGGTGGCTCACACCGGTAATCTGAGCACTTTGGGAGGCCCACTTGAGGTCAGAAGTTTGACACAAGCTTGGCCAACATGATGAAATCCCATCTCTACTAAAAATACAAAAATTAGCCAGGTGTGGTGTGCACCTGTGATCCCAGCTACTCGGGAGACTGAGGCAGGAGAATCACTTGAATCTGAGAGGCAGAGGTTGCAGTGAGCCGATATCATGCCATTGCACTCCAGCCTGGGTGACAAGAGTGAAGACTCCATCTCAAAACAAAAAGAAAAGATATAGCATTAATAGTATTATTTAGTTTATCTGTTGAATAACTTTATACCTTTAAATAATACACTTATGCTTTTTTTAAACCAATCAACAGTGTTTAGTTCATAAACTGGGAGATATTATCACACCTAGCTGTCCCATAATGATGTGTGGCCGGGCACCTTCTCCTTCTAGGATCAGCTTATCCTCAGCAGGGCTGACCCACCCTCCTTTTGGGAGAGACTCTGCGGCTATGAAAGGGAGGCTCACTATTGTTCAGGATGGGGAAGTTCAACTCTGACTGCGAAACAGTAGCAAACCTAATTCTGATTATGGCAAGCTACATTCCCTAATATGAGGTTTATAGTAGTAAAAATTAAAAAAAAATTACGTCATATCTCAGACACCTGGGTTCAGTTCATAATTGATTCAGAAACCACAGTCATGAAAGGGCATAACTGATTCTCACCTCTCAACCCCAATGCCCAGAATCTCTACTGAATTTAGAATCCTCTTTAAAACTTATTGCTGTGGGTTTGTTTGTTTGTTTGTTTGTTTGTTTGTTTTTGAGACAGGATCTCGTTCTGTCACCCAGGGTGGAGTGCAGTGGCATGATCATGGCTCACTGCAACCTTGAACTCCTAGGCGTAAGCAATCCTCTCGCCTCAGCCTCCCGAGTAGCTAGGACTACAGGAGCGTGCCACCACACCCAGATAATTAAAAAAAATTTTTTTTTTTTTTTGTAGAGACAGGTTTTCACTATGTTGCCTATGCTGATCTTGAACTCCTGGCCTCAGTCTCCCAAAATGCTGGGATTATAGGCATGAGCCACGGTGCCCAGTGGGAATCTGCTTTCAGAAGGTCAGGAATGATAGGAGATCAGTCACAGATCCATGGGAGGGACTGGAAAGGAATTAAGCCTGGCTCTTTACAGCTTCAGGAGCCTCTGCAGTGTGTTCTATTCCATCTCCTCTACAAACAGCTCATAGTGCCTGCAGCATGGGTCCCCTTTACTCTCTATGGAGAGTTTGCCTTGGGAATACTCACCAGGGTCCCGGTCTCCTCCCTCAGGAAGATGTTCTATTGCTGGCACTGGGCGTATGTCCCATGTAGGATGACAGTCACCTCACTCTGTGGGGACCTGACTTGCTAATGTTGACCAACATGCTACAACCAATCAGGTGGAGTCAGTGGGCTGGCAGTGGGACTGGGGGAAAGCAGGACAGCAACTCCATGTAAAAGGAGGAGAAACCTCAGCTTTCTTCTTTGTTTTATTTGTTAGAGATGGGATCTTGCTATGTTGTCCAGTCTGGTCTTGAACTCCTGGGCTCAAGCAATCCTCCCACCCTGGCTTCCCAAAGTCCTGGGATTACAGGCATGAGCCACCACTCCCACCTGAACCTTTCTTGAAGATGATTGAGTTTAAACAGTGAAATAGTCTCGGAAAGAAAAATTTCCCATCATGGCATTTTATGGGAAGAACTGCACATTTCACTTAAAAAGTCTGTTTTGGCTAAAATAAGTATATTTCCAGGGTCCTTTTTATACTCTTGAGAATCCAATAATAGCCTTAGACCTTTTAAAGGTGTGGGGAAAGCACAGGACCGGGGTGGTATCCAGATACTCAAAGATGACCCTAATTATTCTCATCTCCTAGTGCTCATGTCTTCGTGTCATCTCCTCCCACATTGAATGGGGATGACTTGTTTAACTAATAGGATATGGAAGAAATGATGGATGTCACTTCTGAGGCAAGGTCCTACAAGAGATGGAGGCCTTTGCCTTGCTGTCTTGGATCATTTGCTCTAGGGGAAGCTAGCTGCCATGTCATGAGGACACTTAAGTAGCCTAATAGAAAGGTCCTTGAGGCAAGGAACAGAGGCTCCTGCCAACTGAACACCAAGTTGCCAGCCATGGGAATGAGCCATCTTGTAACCGGATCTTCCAGCCCCAGTCAAGCCTACTGGTGACCACAGCCTCAGTTGACATCTTGGCTGCAACCTCATAAGGGATCCTGCCCAGCTAAGCTGCTCTGCATTCCTAACCCGTAGAAACTGAAATAGTATATGTCTATTGTTTTGAGCTGCCGAGTTTTGGGTGATTTCTTATGCAGGACCACTAATATACCATGGCATTACTTCTTGGCAGGATTGTTTAGCATCTGACAGATGTTATAAGGCTTGGCTTCTGGCAGAGAACTCTTAGCAGATTATGTAAATGGGTCCAATGTTAGCAGAGAGCAGAAAAACAGCCCTGGGGGTTGTCTCAGGAGGTGATTTCTCCATCTAGAAAGGAAAGTGATATCATTACCCATTTCTGATAGTATTACCCTTTGATTTTATTTAGAATATATTAAAATATTAAATATTTTTATCCATTTGGAATTTTAGTGCAGAGTGCTTGCAAGGAATGGTTCGAATGACAGATTTTTGCAGCCGGGCACGGTGGCTCACGTCTGTAATCCCAGCACTTTCGGAGGCCAAGGTGAGTGGATCGCCTGAGGTCAGGAGTTCGAGACCAGCCTGGCCAACATAGTGAAACCCCGTCTCTACCAAAAATACAAAAAATTAGCTGGGCGTGGTGGCAGGTGCCTATAATCTCAGCTACTCGGGAGGCTGAGGCAGGAAAATTGCTTGAACTCGGGAGGCAGAGGTTGCAGTGATCTTGGCGTGAGCCAAGATCACGCCATTGCACTCCAGCCTGGGCAACAAGAGCGAAACTCCACCCCCCCAAAAAAAAAAAAAGGATGACAGATTTTTTTGGTTTGGCATAGGGCTTGAGCCAAGAGAAGTATAACTCCCAAAAACAACACACAGGTTATTCAGAGTTAGCCCTAAGTCACTCTGGGTATATTTTATTACACACAAAGTAAAAAATAAATATTTTCAGAATTTAGAAAAAGAAAATTGTCACAACAAAGTGTAACAAGGTAACTATCTTTGAGATTGGGCCTCAGGATGTTTTGAACTCTTAGTGGAAAGAGCTTGGAAAAGAACTAGGCTAAACTTGGTATAGGCTAACATGAGCTCTTGGTGCCTCATATATGGTATCATCAATGACTGAATAGCTCAGACCATTGAGAAATATACTGACATCACACTATTTGCTGTTGGCTTTTGCCTTCTGTGGGTGGGAATAAGATTTACTGTAAGGGAAATTGATATTTCCACTAATGACCATCCTTATATAAAGAAGAAGAAGAGCCCAAAGTACTGTCATTGCAGGATGGAACCATAGACTGGGTGAAGCAAGTCAGCAATGCACCAGGTGAGATGGGCTGGTGTGGACACTGAAGACCTGCCTGTTAAGCCACTGTGTCTAAGTGACTACCTTCCTTTGTCCCTGAATTTTCTGTAATGTCGCATTAAAATTATGACTTGGAACTGGGCGCCGAGGCTCACGCCCAGCACTTTGGGAGGCCGAGGCGGGTGGATGACGAGGTCGGGAGACTGAGACCATCTTGGCTAACATGGTGAAACCCCGTCTCTGCTAAAAATACAAAAAATTAGCCAGGCATGGTGGCAGGCGCCTGTAGTCCCAGCTACTTAGGAGGCTGAGGCAGGAGAATGGCGTGAACCCGGGAGGCGGAGCTTGAAGTGAGCTGAGATCTCTCCACTGCCCTCCAGCCTGGGCAACAGAGCAAGACTCTGTCTCAAAAAAAAAAAAAATATATATATATATGACTTGGTATTGATTTTACAGGGAGAAATTAAAGAGCTTTCATACAGCTGTGATGGAAGAGCCAAGGAAAAGAGTGATCAAGCTAAAGTTATTATATCGGAGTAAAAAAAACATCTGGCTGGGCATGGTGGCTCACATCTGTAATCCTAGCACTTTGGGAGGCTGAGGTGGGCGGATCACTTGAGGCCAGGAGTTCGAGATCCCAGGCGTGGTGGCACGTGCCTGTAATCCCAGCTGCTCGGGAGGCTGAGGCAGGAGAATGGCGTGAACCCGGGAGGCGGAGCTTGAAGTAAGCCGAGATCGCGCCACTGCACTCCAGCCTGGGCAACAAGAGCGAAATTCCATCTTAAAAATAAATAAATAGGCCAGGCGCGGTGCCTCACGCCTGTCATCCCGGCACTTTGGGAGTCCGAAACGGGCGGATCATGAGATCAGGAGATCGAGACCATCCTGGCTAACACGGCGAAACCCCGTCTCTACTAAAAATACAAAAACAAAATTAGCCGGGCGTGGTGGTGGGCGCCTGTGGTCCCAGCTACTCAGGAGGCTGAGGCGGGAGAATGGCGTGAACCCGGGAGGCGGAGCTTGCAGTGAGCCGAGATCGCGCCACTGCACTCCAGCCTAAGCGACAGAGCGAGACTCCCTCTTGAAAAAAAAATAATAAAATAAAATAATAAATGGATAATCACATAGTAATTCAAATCCCTCTTGCAGGGGGATAAGAGAAATGTCAGGGAAAGCTTGAGGGCTACATAACAAATACAAGTGTGGTAAGTTGCTCAACATCATTAGTCATTAGGGAAATGCAAATCAAAAGCACAATGAAATGCCTCTTCACACATACATTAGGATGGCTATTATTAAAAAAATGGAAAATAACAAGTGTTGGCTGTGATGTGGAGAGACTGGAATTATCATGCGTTACTGGTGGGAATGTAAAGTGGTGCTGTGGAAAACTTTGGTAGCTTCTCAAAAAGTTAAACATAGAATTACCATACAATCTAGCAATTCCACTTTTAGATACATATCCAAAGGTGTTGAAAGCATAAATTCAAACAGATACTTATATATTAATGTTCATATTAGCATTATTCACAATATCCAAAAGGTGGAAAGTAACCAAATGTCCATCAACAGATGAATGAATAAACAAAACATGATACATGCACATTAGGAATATTATTCAGCTTTAAAAAGGAAGGAAATCCTGACGCATACTAAAACAGGGATAAACTTTGAAAACATCATGCTAAGTGAAAGAAGTCAGACACAAAAGGACAACTATTATATTATTCCAGTTATATGAGGTACCTAGAACAGTCAAATTCTTAGAGACAAAAAGTATAATAGTGGTTAACAGGGGCTGGGGGAAGGGAGGTAAGAAGCTTTTGTTGAATGCATACAGAGTATCAGTCTGGGATGATGAAAAAGTTCTGGAAATGGATAATGGTGATGGTTGCACAACACTGTGAATTCATTTAATGCCACTGAATTGCACACTTAAGATGGTTAAATGGTAAATTTTATGTATATTTTACCACTATTTTTTTAAAAGCAGAAAAAGGAACAAACTGTGAATATAATCAACCACATAGATGAAAGATTTGCTATCTCAGATAAATGATGTTGAGTGAAAGAATCCAGACACAAAAAGAGTCATGATTCCATTTATAAGTGTGAAATAGGTATATTTATTGTTAAATAAAACTTATAGGAGGCGATTGGTTTAGACTGAGCTCCTGCACTAGGCCCCAATAGAGCAAATCAAAATGCAGTCATTCCTGCTAAAGTTTCATGTCACCAAATTAAATTGTTTATCTGATCTTCCAAGAAATCAGGAGAGAGAGAGAGAGAATAGCCAAATCCCTAAACAGGCCAGTTTTAGCCTAGTATGTAAGAAAGTCTCCTCAGTTTTAACCCTATAAGGAAAGAAACTTTAAGGCGATCAATCTGCTTTTTGTTCCCTATTTTTGCTTTCTTCAGCCCTTTTCTGCCCATAAAGCCAACTTCCTCTGCTCAGCTCATTGGAGCCTTTTCTGAATTTTTAGAGAAGATCTTCCCGTGGTTCACAAATCACAAATAGAAGCCAATTAGATTATTTAAATTTGTTGTAATTTTGTCTTTTGACACTAACTTACAGTGATAGACATCAGAAGAGTGGTTGTATTTAGGCTGGGGCAAGTAAGGTTCATTGGAAAGGGGCATAAGGAGGGTGTCCCTTGAGAGTGATGAAAATGTTCTATATCTTTATTGGGGTGGTGGTTACCATTGGTGGTGTATACAGTTGTCCAAACTCATGGAACTATACACCTAGTATCTGTGCACTCTATATAAAGGTTATGCCAATTAAAAGCAAACAAACAAAACAATATGATGCAAAAAACAAAACCAAAGTAAATTTTTTTTTTAGTTAGAAGTAAGAGCTATTGTAAAATAAAATGATAGAATGCAATTCTGCTTCAAGACTTTAGGTTTTTCTGAGTAGCCAGAGCTCATTTCTTCACTGGTCAGTCGAATCAACATGAAAAATCCACAACTCTCAAGACAAACTTAAAATATTTTGCCATTATTTCTTGGGGCTTTTTTTGTTTTCTTTTAGCTTTCTTCTTTTTTTTCTTTTTTTGAGACAGAGTCTTGCTCTGTCACCGAGGCTGGAGTGCAGTGGTGCAATCTCAGCTCACTGCAACCTCCGCCTCCTGGTTTCAAGCGATTCACCTGCCTCAGTCTCCTGAATAGCTGGGATTACAGGTGTGTGCCACCATGCCTGGCTCATTTTTGTATTTTTAGTAGAAATGGGGTTTCACCATGTTGGCCAGGCTGGTATTGAACTTCTGATCTCAAGTGATCCGCCTGCCTTGGCCTCCCAAAGTGCTGGTATTCCAGGCATGAGCCACCGAACCTGGCCTTGTTTTAGCTGTTAATATAAGTTAACATTAATCAGGAAAAGGGCTTTAATCTCCTCAACTCCCAAGTATTGCTTTCCCAAGCATCTCATTTATGGTCTATGTATTCTTGAGAATTTCCTGATTTTAGAAAAATACTCCCCCTACATGATCTATGGTAGTCTACTCAATGAGATATTAATTTTGGTAAATACAAATTTGGTGACAAAAAGATTCTGCTTGGTTTTCTGCTGAAAAAGACACAAGCAATTGATTAAATCATCAACGCAAACTGAAATGTAAATCCCCAACCAAACCTTCTCGGAACCACACCCAACTTTCTGGGTAGTAGGGCAGAGCCTGGAGAAATAGGTCAGCCAGGGCTGCAGGGAGCTAGAAAGATAGATGAAAGAGGGAGGATCCCATTCATTTTCAGTGCCATCCACTGTTTTAGGAGCATTACTGTAATTATGTCATTTAAAGAATACAAATAAGAGTATGGAAAAGGGATTTGGGATTCGAACAGAGGTCAAAAAATTCCTTGCCTGTCTTTATCCACCAAGTACAAAAACATTTCTTGGCAGAAGCTGACAATGACAGATTCCAGGAAGGCCTGGGTAGAGGTGGCTGCCAAGAACAGTCACCTCTTAGGAAGTCTAACACCTCCCCCCACCCCAAACAGGTGGCCGGGTCTTTGTAAGACTTGGCTATACAGCCGATATAAGAAAGTGTGTGTTTAATTTTGGAGAAAGGGCCTGCTGTTTTATATGATTATTTTTAATTAGCTATTTTCTGAGGTTTGATTAAATTTGGAAATAATTGTATCTTGGGAACTATTCCAGAACCTCAGATTGTAAACCTAGGGCTGCCTCAGGAATTTGGGGATGGGTTGTCACCCTCTGACCAATTGCCAGTCCTGAAAACAAGCATCCTTTGTCTATAGAAGAGGTCGTGGCCATGCAAATTTTTCTAGTTCTTCTCTGCCTGGAAAGAGAATCCCATCTGGCTGACTTCTCTTTTTTCTCTATTTTCTTGTATGAAATATGCAAAACACAAATGCATGAGCCACCAGAGCAACAGACTATGTCGCCTGAATATTGCAGATAAAATGGAAACATGACAAGAAGTTAAAATTTGCCCTTGGAAAAAGCATGCAAAATACACTTTATTTGCATAATGACATTACAACATTTTTAATACATCCAGAAGGGGAAGTCAAGTAAATTATGGGGGAAAAAAGAAAATTGCCAGTTTGAAAAAATTCAGTCATAAATAAACTGTAAAGAGAAATCATTTAAGGATCTAGAATATTTAAAGCTGGGATGTGAACTCACTGTTTTATAAATAGAAAAACCTGTTTCATTTTTTGTTTGAGACGGAGTCTTGCTCTGTCACCCAGGCTGGAATGCAGTGGTGCGATCTCAGCTCACTGCAACCTCCGCCTCCCAGGTTCAAGCCATTCTCCTGCCTCAGCTTCCCAGGGAGCAGGGACTACAGGCATGCGCCACCACGCCTGGCTAATTTTTTTTTTTTTGTATTTTTAGTAGAGACGAGGTTTCACTATATTGGCCAGGCTGGTCTCGAACTCCTGACCTCAAGTGATCCACCCGCCTCGGCCTCCCAAAGTGCTGGGATTACAGGCGTGAGCCATGGTGCCTGGCCAAAAAACCTGTTTCTTTGTAGTGTTAAGATTATGTGTCTGACCCATTTCTGTTTATCACTTTGCAGTTTACAAAGCACTTTTACACCCATTATACTATCTGATACTCATGACAATCTATGAGTTAGGTAGGGCAACTATTATTAGACCTGGTTTATACATGAAGAAACTGAAGTTCAGAACAGTGTTGTTCAAGGTCATACATGAGCTTTAATTGGAACCCACGTGCAGGTCTTGACTTTCAAAACTCCTGGACTCTTTACACAATATCCCACTGCTTCTATTCTCTTCCTGAAAATATTATGAAACTAAATAAGTTAACCATAGGGCAAACTCCTTAGTTAATTATATTTACAAGCACAAATTTAGAAAGGCTTTATAGTGTGGTCGTGAAGACCATGGAATGTGAAACCACTGCTTAGCTGTGTGACCTGGTGTAAACTACTAAACATTCTATGCCTCAGTTTACTCTTCTGTAAGACAGGAATAATAAAAGCCCTTATCTAACCCAGGTTTCCAAAGCAACATGTGAGTTAATACATGTTAAGCACTTGGTACAGTTCCCGGTTCACAGTAATCACTTAATAAGTGCAAGGTATTATTGTTTTTGCAAATTAATTTTTGTGTTTAGGTTACTCCAATAAGAGTAACTGAGATATTTTAAGTAGCTTTGTATGTGTTGTATTACACAGATCCTAAAACTATACAAAATAAAAACTGAAACCAGATATTTCACTATCTCTAGTTTGCTCTTGCCAACTATAAATATATTTCTCTGTTATCTGATTTGGGATCAGACCTCAGAGTCAAATTAATTCGCCTAAAGTCATAACAAAATACTGTAATTTACATCAACCTTGCATCATCCTAGTCTAAGAATCACAGAGACTTCAATGTAATTTGGAACAGCCTTTTGCCCTTTCCAAAAAAATGCTCGAACACTTCGCTTGCTCAAGAAGATTTATTATATAGAACACTATTTAGATATCAAGTCCCCTCAGGGAAATATTAAGTAGCAGACTTAGTTTTTACCCTCAAGATACAAGCAAATACACAGTCAAATCATTGAGTGTTTTTGCATCATAATGCAAGGATGCTCTCAAAAACTCTGGGGCCAGGTGGAAAGAACACAGGAATAGCCTGAAGGGGATTCTATCAGATAAATGAAGAACTAGCTGGACATGAGAAAGAATGGTGGCATTCAAGAATTAGCAACTGAGTTTCCAATGTCTATGAATCCATAGTGATGGGGGTGGTGATGGGGGAGAGGAGGGATAAAGAGAAAGGAAGGCTTTTCTATATAGAAGAATGGCAGCTAATAAACATTCAATGAATGCTGGAAATTCACCATTTTGCAACCCCAGTGTTATAATTAATTAAAGCAAGAGTTATCTAAACCTGTGGTTCTCAAATGTCAGTGTGCATCAGAATCACCTAGAGGCTTGTTAAAACAGAGATTACTGGATGCCACCCCAGAGTTTATAATTCAGCAGGTCTGAAGTGGAACCCAATAATTTGCTTTTCTATCAAACTCCCAGATTATGCCAGTTCCAGAACAACACTTTGAGAACCACTTATCTAAACAATCAGGTGATGGGTTATTGAAGAACAGGATATTCACACAAACAACTGTTCTTCTTTTTCTTCTTCTTCTTTTAATGTAATACTGTTTAACTTCAAAAACATTCCAGCATTCTAAACTAAACAAAATAAAAATAACAGAACGTGCAAATCGAGTTTACGTACAGAAGGTTCTTGAACTTTCATTGATGGCAGTGACTCTTCACTTTGCCGACAATGAAGAGTTCTACAGTTTGTTTAACAAACACTTTGAAAACTATCACACTTAGGCTGGGCGCGGTGGCTCACGCCTGTAATCCTAGCACTTTGGGAGGCCAAGGCAGGTGGATCACGAGGTTAGGAGTTCAAGACCAGACCAGCCTGGCCAATATGGTGAAACCTCCTCTCTACTAAAAACACAAAAATTACCTGGGCATGGTGGCAGACACCTATAATCCCAGCTACTCGGGAGGCTGAGGCAGAGAATTGCTTAAACCTGGGAGGTGGAGATTGCAGTGAGCCGAGATTGCGCGAGTGCGCTCCAGCCTGGGCAACAGAGCGAGATTCCATCACACACACACACAAAAAAAGGCCGGGTGCAGTGGCTCACACCTGTAATTCCAGCACTTTTAGAGGCTGAGGCAGCAGATCACCTGAGGTCAGGAGTTCGAGACCAGCCTGACCAACATGGAGAAACCCATCTCTACTAAAAATACAAAATTAGCTGGGCGTGGTGGTGCATGCCTGCAATCCCAGCTATGCAGGAGTCTGAGGCAGGAGAATTGCTTGAACCCGGGAGGCGGAGGTTGTGGTGAGCAGAGATTGCACCTTTGCACTCCAGCCTGGGCAACAAGAGGGAAACTCCGTCTCAAAAAAAAAAAAAAAATTCCAAACACTTCTTATGCCAACAGACACCGCTAAGTTGGACACAACTAAGAATGGCAGCAGAATGCTGTGTCACTATATACAGAAACAAGACAATCTGAAGCTAAATGTATGACTGCTGCAAAGTCAACAGGTCCAGCCTCACAGTGCATGCGCTGAGCTGCAGCCGCTCCAAAAGGCATCTTCCCCAACAGCCTCAGCGCCAAGCAAGGAGCATCAAAAGTTTGTCTCAGTTTTGTTTTCTTCTTTTTACAAACCATAGATATATACAGTATCAACTGGCCACTGAGTATAACTTTTGACTCTCGAAAAACTTAACTACTAATAGCCTACTGACTAGGAGCCTTACTGATAATATAAAGTCTATTAACATGTATTTTGTATCTTGTATGTATTTTTTTTTTTGAGATGGAGTCTTGCTCTGTTGCCCAGGCTGGAGTGCAGTGGTACAATCTCGGCTCACTGCAACCTCCTCCTCCCAGGTTCAAATGATTCTCCTGCCTCAGCTTCCCAAGTAGCTGGGACTACAGGTGCGTGCCACCACACCCTGCTAATTTTTGTATTTTTGGTAGAGACAGGGTTACACCATGTTGGCCAGGCTGGTCTCGAACTCCTGACCTCAGGTGACCCGCCCACCTCGGCTTCCCAAAGTGCTGAGATTACAGGCGTGAGCCATCTTGCCCAGCCCTTATATGTCTTATATACTGTATTCTTAAAATAAAGTAAGCTAGAGGAAAGAAAATGTTATTGAGAAAATCATAAGGGTCCGGGGGTGGTGGCTCATGCCTGTAATCTTAGTACTTTGGGAGGCTGGGGCAGGTGGATCACTTGAGGCCAGGAGTTCAAGACCAGCCTGGTCAACATGACGAAACCCCATCTCTACTAAAAATACAAAAAATAAGCTGGGCGTGGTGGCACGTGCCTATAATCCCAGCTACTTGGGAGGCTGAGGCATGAGAATCACTTGAACCTAGTAGGCGGAGGTTGCAGTGAGCTGAGATCATGCCTTTGCACTCCAGCCTGGGCAACAGAGCAAGACTCAATCTCAAAAAAAAAAGAGAAAAGAAAAGGGGGTGGGGGTCTTGAACTAAATGTTTTCCATAATGGCAGAGGGTAACAAAGCCTGAAGAAATTAGGCTGGAAGACATTACTGCATGCTGCAGCTACAAAATCAAAAAATAGCAATAGAGAGACACCATCTCCAGTGAAAATTATTTTTGTAACATTGCATCAGAGATTTCTTTTTCTAAGAAAGACGCTTGTCTTAGCAATATAGATTTTAAAATAATGTGAAAGATAAATGTTTTAAGATAACTTTAAAAAAATCAATGTTGCCGCAGCCACTCTGCTTTATATGGGGGACTAGGAATCCTTTACTCTGCAAAAATAAATTAAATAAGTTAACTCAGTTCTTTTGAACTGAGTATTACTTTCTCGCTACATGTAAAACCACAAACCACTTTTGTAAAATTCTTTGTGTGATAATGAGGTAGATTAAGGGAGATCTTTTCAGAAAATATATGTTTCTTTGCGCGGTACTATCTGTAAAAAGAGGCTAGTTGACAATGCAATTCGGATAGGTCCCAGGTTACTCTCCTTAAGGAATCCCCATTCCAATCTTGAGGCTGCTCTGAGGAATAAATGCACTTAGAGCTGGAGTAGGCATAATTTCAACGGTGCCTCAAAGACCACCTCTCTGACTCCTGTCTTTTTTAAGTGAATCTCATTAAAGATCTTTTTTTCTTTTTTCTTTTTTTTTGAGATAGAGTCTCACTCTGTTGTCCAGGCTGGAGTGCAGTGGCGCTATCTTGGCTCACTGCAAGCTCTGCCTCCCGGGTTCACGCCATTCTCCTGCCTCAGCCTCCTGAGTAGCTGGGACTACAGGCGCCCGCCACCAAGCCCGGCTAATTTTTTGTATTTTTTAGTAGAGACGGGGTTTCACCGTGTTAGCCAGGATGATCTCGATCTCCTGACCTCGTGATCCGCCTGCCTCAGCCTCCTAAAGTGCTGGGATTACAGGCGTGAGCCACCGCGCCCGGCCTCATTAATAATCTTGATGGTCATCCATGGGGAAAAGTTGGTTCCCCAAGGAAAAGCTCCCACTGGAAGAAGGGGAAGAGACAGGACAGGTAAAAATACAGATTGTATGTCAGTGTTTGGTTCAGTGAAATTAGAATCTCTGAGGAAATAGAACTTCGGAATTAGGCAAGTGAGGGGCTAGGGCAGCAAGATTTGGGTAAGGAATAGGGAGACAAATCATAGAGGTAGCCAGTGGGCAGTATGGGTGGAGGGAAGCTCCCGATAGTCTGAAGCCTCAGCCTGTCTGTCAGGTGGGGAAGGAGAAGGTGACACAGAGAAACAGGGCCTGCTTTCATTTTTCCTGTGTTGCAAGTGCATTATAAATATCGCTTTCAGCAAAGCTGATAAGGCTGAAATTATGCAGTTCTGGGCTTAACGTTTTTATATATTTTTATCCCATGCCTCAATCAACATTGCCTTCCCCTCCCACTTCCTCCCACTCTTCTACCCCAGTAAGATACCCTTTTGTCACTTGCTGTCATAGCAATGGGTTGTAGAGCCAGGAAAGGAGGGCAAAGCGAAGGCTTTGAAGGGCTGAGACCTATTTTACTTCTACAGTATCCAGATCCTTACTTCTTATCCGCAAGGGCCATAGGAATTCTCCCAGTGGTCCCAAACTCTAGTTGGGATCTGCCTTTAGATGAAAGCCAAAGTCAGATGTGCCAGTTGAGAACCAAGAGGGGAAAGTGTGTCCAGCCATTTTGGCTCATCTGCATTCCATGATAATGATATACAAAGAAACACATAATTAAAGACATTCCAACGTGCACATAAGCATGCACACTTATTTACTTGGTTTTGAGAAGATGTTTTAATTTTTTTTTTTTTTTTTTTTTTTTTTTATGAGACGTAGTCTTGCTCTGTCTCTCAGGCTGGAGTGCAGTGGCGCCATCTCGGCTCACTGCAAGCTCCGCCTACGGGGTTCACGCCATTCTCCCGCTTCAGCCTCCCAAGTAGCTGGGACTACAGGAGCCCGCCACCACGCCCGGCTAATTTTTTTTTGTATTTTTAGTAGAGATAGGGTTTCACCGTGTTAGCCAGGATGGTCTCGATCTCCTGACCTCGTGATCCGCCCGCCTCGGCCTCCCAAAGTGCTGGGATTATAGGCGTGAGCCACCGCGCCCGGCCATGTTTTAATATTTCATAGTTTTTAAAGTTTATAAAATTGTACAAAATAGCCTTTTCTTTTTCCTCTGGTGGTGGTAACTTAGCATGGGTCTTATTTATTTATTTATTTATTTATTTATTTATTTATTTATTTATTTTTTGAGACGGAGTCTCCCTCTGTTCCAGGCTGGAGTGCCCTGGCGGGATCTCGGCTCACTGCAACTTCCGCCTCCCGTGTTCAAGCTACTATCCTTCCTCAGCCTCCCGAGTAGCTGGGATTACAGGCATGTGCCACCACCCCCGGCTAATTTTTGTATTTTTAGTAGAGATGGGGTTTCACCATGTTGGCCAGGCTGGTCTCGAACTGCTGACCTTGTGATCCTCCAGCCTCAGCCTCCCAAAGTGCTGGGATTACAGGCATGGGCCACCATGCCCGGCCTGGGTCTCATGTTTTTTACAGTGCCCAAATATAGAGTGGCACATGCAATGCATATATCACAAACACAGAAATGTGTTTTTGGTTTCATGAACGTAGGTCAAGGATCCATTTTTCTAGCACTGAGTTTTAAGGGTAAGAGTTGAATAGTGACTAATGATCATACTTACCTCCTAAAAACAAAATGCTGATGAACAAGAAAGGGATTGAGCAAGGGGACCTCTTCAAGTCAGAGCCTGCCATCAGCCCCAGCTGGACCTGACAATAGCCTTACACACTGATGTCCCTCGAAAGATTAAAAAACAAAGATATTGGGACTTTCCTCTTGTGAACAGTCTCGTTTTTCAAAAAGATTAATCTGAAAAAGCAATGTACATATAGTCCTTGACATGAGGAGCCACTGGGATTGAGTGAAGCAAGAGATGACCTTGGAGTTTGTTGACAGCTTTGTAATGGGTGATGTAGGTAGGGCAGAGGGCTTACATTCACTGGGCCCCAGTTTTCTCCTCAGAAAAATGGGGATATTAACACCTGTCTCATAAAATAAAATGTAAGTAAGTTACCTGGGATGTGAGATGCTCAAAAACTGCTAATTTCTTTTCCCCACAGCCAAAGCAATTATTTGAAAAAGGCAGCACGGGGTGATAGAGCATGGCCTATGTATGAAGAATGAAACAGAGGGCTGGCCTGGCATGGTGGCTCATGCCTGTAATCCCAGCACTTTGGGAGGCTGAGGTGGGAGGATCGCTTGAGTTCAGGAGTTGGAGCCTAGCTTGGGCCACATAGTGAGATCCTGTCTCTACTAAAAGTTAAAAAACTGTCCAGGCGCGGTGGCTCATGCCTGTAATCCCAGCACTTTGGGAGGCCAAGGAGGGCAGATCATTTGAGGTCAGGAGTTTGAGACCAGCTGGCCAACATAGTGAAACCTGTCTACTAAAAATCCAAAAATTAGCAGGGGCATGGTGGCACATGCCTGTAATCTCAGCTACTGGGGAGGCTGAGGCAGCAGAATAGCTTGAACCCAGGAGGCGGAGGTTGCAGAGAGCCAAGATTGCACCACTGCACTCCAGCCTGGGTGACAGAGTGAGACTGTCTCAAACAAACAAACAAAACCAAGAACGAAGCAGAAGGTAATGGCAACATGAGGGAGCTCCAGGTTGATGATTTTGATTTACTAAATAAAGTAAAAGTCAAGGTCAGGAACAAAAGGCAGGTGGAAATGGATGGGGAAAAAAGGTACAAGAAAAGAGGAAATGCTGTAACTAGGTGTTCTGAAGATTGATGTATAGAGTTTACTAGAGATTCAGTAGATTTCTGGGTGATATTGAGCACCCCTTTGAGGCTTAAGATTAGGAAGTTAAGGTGACACCAAGTGATGCAATTGTATGATTCTCTAGTAATGCTTGGGTACACAGGAGCACACACAGAACTAGTGGATGTTTGAGGTTATTTGAGACTGGACTTTTTGCAAGGCAAGTGTGGCAAATGGAGAGAGGCAAGGAAATGGAAAAGTATGTTCAAAGGCATAATAATAATAATAATAATGAAATTTAAGCTAAAGAGAGAAAAGACAGCAAGAGATTGCTCTTAAAGGAGGAAAGTTATTGATATTCATTTCAAATCTGATGTGAATTATGTTACCTTCCCCCTTAGAAGGCAGAGGCAGTTAAGACCAACTCTGTTTTATTTCTTATTTTTATCTCTTTTTTGAGACAGGGTCTCACTCTGTCACCCAGGCTGGAGTGCAGTGGCATTATCTTGGCTCACTGTAACCTCTGTCTCCTGGGTTCAAGTGATCCTCCTGCCACAGCCTCCCAAGTAGCTGGAATTACAGGTGCCCACCACCACGCCTGGCTAATTTTTGTATATATATATATTTTTTTTTACTAGAGACAGGGTTCACACCATGTTGACCAGGTTGGTCTCAAACTCCTGACCTCAAGTGATCTGCCTGCCTTGGCCTCCCAAAGTGCTGGGATTACAGGCAGGAGGCACTGTACCCGGCCCCAGCTTTGTTTTGAAATAATAATATTTTATCTCCATCATATTAGCAACTAAATCCAAAAGTTTATCAATAGAATAATACAACATGAGCAAGAAGAGTTTATTTTAGGAATACACAAGTGCTTAAATATTACATTAAATGATGAAAGAATTACCAAATGATCATATGATCAGATACTGTTATCAGTTATCTATTGCTGTGTAACAAACCACCCAAAAACTTTGTAGAATAAAGTAACCAATGGGTTCTACTCATAGATTCTGTGAGTCAGTAATCAGAACAGAGCACAGCAGGGACAATTTATCTCTCCACAATGTCTAGAGCCTCAGCTAAGAAGACTCAAAGTATGGAGTGACTTGATTGCTGAGCAACAGAATCATCTGGCGGTATCATCATTCACTTGTTTGGTACTTGAAGCTGGATATTGTTTCGCACCTCAGCTGGGCTATCAGATGGAAAACTTACACGTGGCCTCTCCAGGTGCTTTCTCCAGGGGTTCATCTGAGCTTTCTCATAGCGTGACTGATGGGTTCCAAGAATAAACATTCCAGGAGAAGAAGGTGGAAGTGCATGGCATTTTTAGGATCCAGCCTCATAAATAACATAGTAGCCCTTCTGCAGTACTTATTTGTCCAGGCAGTCACAGAGATCTTCCTAAGTTCCAGAAAACAGGATATGGACCCCACCAATCTGTATTAGTCAGTGTTCTCCAGAAAAACAGAACCAATAATATACATACAAGAGGAGATTTATTATGGGAATCGGCTCATGCAATTATGGAGGCTGAGAAGTCCCATGATACATTGCCTGCAAGCTGATGAAGCAGGGAAGCTAGTGGTATAATTCAGTCTGAGCCCAAAGGCCTGAGAACCAGGGGAGCCAATAACGTAACTCAGCCTGAGGCCAAGGGCTGAGAAATCAGGGGCCTCTTGCCCAAGAACGTGGAGTTCTGATGCATAAGGGCAGCAAAAGATGGGTCACACCTCTAGAAGAGAGAACACATTTGCCTTGCCTCTTCCTTTTTGTTCTATCCAGGCCCTCGGTGAACATGACGGTGACTGCCCACATTGGATGAGGGCAGATATTCCTTATTTCGTCCACTGATTCAATGCCCATCTCCTCCAGAAACACCTTCACAGACATACCCAGAAATAATGTTTTACCAGATGTCTAGGTTTCCCTTAATTCAGTCAAACTGACACCTAAAATTACCATCACAAGTCCACCCCTTGTCAACTTGTCACACGTCTCCTTTTTAAAAATTTAATTATTATTATGATTTTGCCAAAGCCAAATACTTCTGAACCATATGTGTCTCCTTAGGCCATACTTAATCTTCAAATAAAGACAATAGCAAGCTGGGTGTGGTGGCTCACTCCTGTAATCCCAACACTTTGGGGGGCTGATGTGGGAGAATCTCTTGAGCCTAAGAGTTCCAGAGCAGCCTGGGCAACATAGTAAGAGCATGTCTCTACCAAAAATAAAAATAAAAATAAATTAGCCAGGCCTGGTGGTCCCAGATACTGGGGACTAAAGTGGGAGGATTGCTTGAGCCCAGGAGTTCAAGGCTGCAGTGAGCCGTGATTGTGCCACTGCACTCCAGCCTGGGCAACAGAGTGAGAACATGTCGGAAAGAAAGAGAGAAAAAGAGAAAGGGAAGGAAGGAAGGAAGGAAGGAAGGAAGGAAGGAAGGAAGGAAGAAGGACAGACAGACAATAACAAAGTCATAGTTCCACCTTACATGGTACAAGTATCCTGTGTACAACTGAAAACACACTAGTCCCTTCCCCAGTAGAGGGGGTAAAGTTCTTGAGTGATGTTTACTCTTCTCCTGATATCCCATAATTTAAATACCATGATATAAAATTATGAATACTTAAAAATATTGATATAAAGTCAAAACAGCTAGCTTATCTTACATGATAAAGGAATAAGATGGAAAAAATCTGTCTTTGCTTAATATGTGTATATATACACACAAATGTATTTTTTGGGGGTGGGGGACAGGGTCTTACTCTGTTGCCCAGGCTGGAGTGCAGTGGCACGATCTCGGCTCACTGTCACCTATACCTTGCCGGCTTAGGTGATCCTCCTGCTTTAGCCTCTTGAGTAGCTGCAACTACAGGCACACACCACCACACCCAGCTAATTTTTGTATTTTTAGTAGAGACAGAGTTTTGCCATGTTGCCCAGCTGGTCTCAAACTCCTGGGCTCAAGCAATCTGCCCACTTCAGCTTCCTAAAGTGCTGGGATTACAGGTGTGAGCCACCGCGCCTGGCCACAAATGTATTCTTAACAAAAGAGGGAGGAAATTCTTATGACAATTACAGTCCTTGAGTCTATAACTGGTCACATGGTTGTAGCTGTTGTTTATAGTTAACTTCTATTATCTATTCTGTATTCTCTCTGCCTTCAGTAAGCATCTCAACTGGTCATAGTTCTTTACTTGGTGGGGTCACCCAAATCTTCATTCCTAAAGGATCTGGGCCATTTGAAGTCCTGCCTGATTTGAGTTGTAGTTTCCCATTGACTTTAATCACAGGGCATGGTAATACTAAGAGGTACCCCAACGGATCTCCTGTATTCCAGACATATTATTTCTTACCAGCATTGTGGAGTATCCAATTTAGTAGTCCAGATCAATCATCCCAGCCAACACCATAACTCCCTTCTTGGTCTGTTGACCCAGAATCATAAGGCACCCAAAGGGAGCAGGTGGCAGTCTTACTTACAATTTAATGAAATCATTGTTGTGTCTCCTGATTAAAGCATTCCTCCCTATAGAACTAAAGACCTTTGGGCCAGCAGAGCATGTCTTGGGAACAGGAAGCAAAAATTTTGCTAGTGGATCACTAGGGATGATGGTGAGTGCTGCCACCTCCATTTCCACCCCTTGATTGCTGGACCCATGAATTCTGATTCTGGGAGAAACAGTACCATATATTGGATGCTGATTCAGAAGAACATACAACCTGCTGGAGAACTTTGCCCCAGCTCTATAAGGTGTTGTCATGTAATGGGCAATATAACTGCATCTTCAAAAGGCCATTCCACCATTCTATCAAGCCAGCTGCTTCAAGATGGTGGGGGTCATTGTGAGACCAGTGAACTCCATGAGTATGAGCCCATTGCTGCACTTCTTTAGCTCCAAAGTGAGTTCCTCGTTCAGTCCACAGATGACAGTTTTGGTGGAAGCAATGGAGACAGTGTCAAGCATGTAGAACGAGAGATACTGTGGCCATCTTAAAAAACAATCTGCTACAGATACTGAAAAATTATCTCATAACATTCAGCAGCTTTTCCTTTTGAAAGCTCGTAGATCAAAATAAATAGAGGGATGAATATATATGCAAAATAATTGAAAGCAGCATCCCAAAGAAATACTTGTGCACCCAGGTTCATAGCAGCATTATTCACAATAGGTCAAACAACCCATGTCTCTGAGGTTACAGTCATCTGAGATTTATTCATCTCAGATGAACAGTGATCTGCTGAATAAACAAATGTGACATATACATACAATGGAAAATTATTCAGCCTTAAAAAGGAAGGAGATTCTGACACATGCTACAACATGGATGAACCTTGAGGATATTATTCAACCTTAAGTGAAACAAGCCCGTCACAAAAAGACAAACACTGTATGATTCTACTTATATGAGGTATCTAGAGTAGTCAAATTCATAGAAACAGAAAGTAGAATGGTGGTTCCCAGGGCCTGGTGGGGAGGGGAAATGGAGAGTTGTTGTTCAGTGGGTTCAGAGTTTCGCTTTTGCAAGATGAAAAGAATTCTTGTGATTGATTGCACAATAATGTGGATATACTTAACACTACTAAACTATATATTTTAAATTGGTTAAGGGCTGGTCTAAGTGCAGTGGTGTATACAACTAATTGATTACAACTAGTTACAGATTTCTTTGTTCCTTCTCCACTCCCACTGCTTCACCTGACTAGCTTAAAAAAAAAAGTAAAATAAAAGGTTAAGATGATAAATTTTGTATTATGTGTATTTTATCACTCTTTTCTTTTTCTTTTGTTTTTGAAACAGAGTCTAGCTCTGTTGCTCAGGCTGGAGTGCAGTGCATGATCTCTGATCACTGCAACCTCCATCTCCCAGGCTCAAGTGATCCTCGCACCTCAGCCTCCCGAGTAGCTGGGATTACAGGCATGTGCCTCCATGCCCAGCTAATTTTTGTATTTTTAGTAGAGACGGGGTTTCATCATGTTGGCCAGGCTGGTCTCAAACTCCTGACCTTGGGTGATCTGCCCACCTTGGCCTCCCAAAATGCTGAGATTACAGGCATGAACCACCTCACCCAGCCTGTATCACAATTTTTAAAAAGAAATAGAAAATTTTCTAGACATGCTAAAGAATGATATGGCAGATATTGCATATTAGTATGCTCTAGAATGAACATACAGGCAGAAGCTTAAAAACCACATTTTCTAGACTCTCCTGTGGCTAGGGCTTGAGATATGATTTGCATCCCACGAAACAGAAGCATTTGTTGAGACTGATTTGAAACTGAGTCATATGTAGACAGAGGTGATATCAAGAGGATCTGCTTTGCTGGGGTAGACTGTGGCAGAGGTGGCATGGTCTGCAGCCAGCTGTTGTGCAGCAGCTTATTAATTTGGCAGATGACTTCCTGATTCAGCAGCTTTCAACATCAGTGATGGCTGCATTGCCAATTTTGGTCAAGGCAGAGCAGTAATGGGGTCCAGGAGTTGCTGCTGAATCCTTAGCCTAAGTCCTAATCCTCCAGCATTTATAAAAAGGCTGAAGGCAAAATATCATAGTTTGCATATAAAATGATTGTAGAGAATCAGAGATGTTATTTTAGAAAGAAAACTATTAGAACTATGAAAAATTAAAGAGGCCAGATTTAAGCCAACTATATGAAAAACAATACTTTTTCTTTAACCCAGCAATAATCACGTAGAAATGTAGATTAAAAATCCCACTTCAAATGACAACAAACTTGATAAGAATCAGGAATAAATTTATAAGAAATGCACTAGACTTATTCAGCACAGAGGTTTCATTTCAGTCCTCTTTCCCTCTGTTCTACATTCTCCGAACTAAATCAATAAACAACTAAAAGGAATATTATAATGAAATATTTCATGAGAACTGTAGTCTCAGTTATAAGAAAACCCATTTTTGCCTGATCAGCTGAGCAAATTAAAATTCAATTCTTCTTTAACCATTACTATTTTCCATCCCAAGGTTTTGTTTTTGTTTTAACTTCTATGTTAGACTTAAGAAAAAAAAACTCTACACCCTATAAATCAAGGCAAACTTTTTCAGTTTTAGAGAAAAGAGGTTAAGAGGAAAACAATTCTAAAAAAGCAATGTTTCTGCCTCGGGGAGAGAAACCTTTAATACAATCCTTATGAAACTGTGTTCCTGGCGTTCCCTTCATAAATCATGCATGTATAAGTAATTTTCAAAGATTTTGGGAAATGAGCTGTTGCACAAGGGATGATGGGATGTGTTATTTTGTTTCTGTATTTTTCTTTCTCTTTCCCTTTTTTACAGTTGCTGGTCATTTATTGGTCAAAAAATAAAGAGGGTGTCTCTGTCAGAAGCAGTCAAAAAATAATAGGTCTGATGAAATATGGATGCCTGAGCTATATTTATCATAAGTAAACTATGCTTAAGAAACATAGCCAAGGCTGGGCACGGTGGCTCACGCCTGTAATCCCAGCACTTTGGGAGGCCAAGATGGGCAGATCACGAGGTCAGGAGTTTGAGACCACCCTGGCCAACATAGTGAAACCCTGTCTCTACTAAAAATACAAAAATTAGCAGGGCATGGTGGCGTGCGCCTGTAGTCTCAGCTACTCGGGGGGCTGAAGCAGGAGAATTGCTTGAACCCAGGAGGCGGAGGTTGTGGTGAGCCAAGATTGTGCCACTGCACCCCAGCCTGGGCAACAGAGCAAGACTCTGTCTCAAAAAAAAAAAGCAAGTAGCCAAAATGATGGTAAACTGCAAGCTCTTTCCTTATAGATTCAGAGCCACATCAATTTCTCCACATTTTTTAAAGAAATAAATCACTTTGGAAAATTACAGATATATTTCTATAATCAATAAATTTGAGGTATTTATATGGATTCATCATAATTAAAAATATTAGTTGTTATCCTATAAAACAATATACATATACAAATCAGTTGGGTCCCCTGGGAAGCAGATGCTGAGCTGGAGTTAAGAATGCAAAAGGTGGCCGGGCGCCGTGGCTCACGTCTGTAATCCCAACACTTTGGGATGCCAAGGTGGGCGGATCACGAGGTCAGGAGATGGAGACCATCCTGGCTAACACGGTGAAACCTCGTCTCTACTAAAAATACAAAAAATTAGCTGGGTGTGGTGGCGGGCGCCTGTAGTCCCAGCTACTCGGGAGGCTGAGGCAGGAGAATCGCTTGAACCCGGGACGCGGAGGTTGCAGTGAGCTGAGATCACGCCACTGCACTCCAGCCTGGGCGACAGAGCCAGAATCCATCTCAACAACAACAACAACAACAACAACAACAACAACAACAACAGATATTCCTTATTTTCTTCTCAGATTTTTTTTTTTTTGAGACGGAGTCTTGCTCTGTCATCCAGGCTGGACTGCAGTGGGGCGATCTCGACTCATTGCAAACTCCGCCTCCCGGGTTCAAGCAACTCTCCTGCCTCAGCCTGCCGAGTAGCTGAGATTACAGGCGCATGCGCCACCACGCCCGGCTAAGTTTTTTTGTATTTTTGGTAGAGACAGGGTTTCACCATGTGGGCCAGGATGGTCTCGATCTCTTGCCCTCATGCCTCGGCCTCCCAAAGTGCTGGGATTACAGGCCTCGGCCTCCCAAAGTGCTGGGATTACAGGCGTGAGCCACTGGCGCCCAGCCTTCTTCTCAGAGTTTTATAATTTTGCTTTTTGCACTTTCTTCAATCCAATGGGATTGTTTTGCGTAGGGTGGGAGTTACAAGTATATTTTTTCTATGTGCATTTATCTATTGCACATTATTTCATTTATTGAACAGTATAGCCTTTACCTATTTATCTGCAATGCTTACGGTATCAGGTTTCTATATATTTGGCTGTCTACTCATCAATTGGTTTGTAGGATCTTGTGCTAATATCCATTGTTTTAATTACTTTAGCTATGTAATCAGTTTTCACATCTGGTAAATCAAGTTCCCCTACCTTCTTCTTTTACAGGAGAATTAGCCTTTTGCTCTTTCATATACCTTTAAGAATGAGTTTGTCAAATTCCATGACAATCCCTGTTGGGAATTTCGTTAAAGTCACATTGCATTTGGATGTGATCAATTTGAGGAGCTATTACAACTTGAATCAACTGGAAAGAGACTTTTGCAAAAAGTCTTCTCTTCTCTCTTAGAAGATAAACTTGGGCATATCCTATAAACTCCCTGCAGAAATCCCGAGAAAGAAGTGCGAGGAATAGTCCCATATGTCTTGGAGAACCTCTGATAATCTCTTCTAACTGTACCATCTTTGCAAAGGCAGGGATGGAAACAGAGAGGGAGGAAGAGGGCGGGGGACTCAAAGTATTAGCTAAAGGTGAGTAAAGGGTGGGTATCTAGTGTTCTTCTCAGTCACTATTTTCTCTGGTGTATTTCCTGGAGATACATTTTTTGGAGGAGTGGAATTGAAAGGAGGCATTGGAAAGACAGAGGGTGAGGGAAAGACAGAGGGTGAATATGTTCTGGAGGAGAGATTACCTTAACTGCTGATGGCTGAAACTGCTGTTCCTTCTACCTGTTCGGCTCTGAAGGAATCAGAGCCGAAAACAAAACAAAAAAAAACTTTAGAGAGAAGGTAGCATTTGAGATGAGGGCGCGCAGGGTGGATAAGAGTTCCAGCGCGAGCGTGTATCTGGGAGCTGGGGTGGGGCTGTGGCGGGCGGCATTAGAGAAAAAATGCGACAGGCATTCTGAATAGCAGGAGACAGAGACAGAAGTGATGTGTTTGTAGGAGGCAAGAGCAGTTCATTTTGAGTGAGAGATACAGCTGGAAAGATAAGTAGCGGTCCGATTGTGCAAGGCCATGGATACCAGGTTAAGGACTTTGGACTTTATCCTGGGACGCCAGTGTGAGTTCTTGAACAGAAAAGTAAGTAGCTGGGTCCGAAGTTCGCGTCAGAAGGATCACTGTGGCTGCAGCAAGGCAGAGAACCAGGTGGCCGCGTCCTGGCCAGCAGGGCAGGCAAAGGCGCGGAGCGTTGCACTTGCACCTGCAGGGGGCACACTGAAGGGCCAAACGCCCACCCCGCCCCCGTCCTCGCCGCCCTACTCCGATGCGCCGCGCTCGGAACTCGGCTAGCCCGCCTGGACGCGCCCCTCTCGGGCTTCGCCTATTCCGCCCGGACGCGCCTCGTGCGTCACGTCCGCCGTGGCGTGAGGCTCCTTAGAGCTGAGGAGGGAAGCGAAAAGAAGCCTCTGCGCCTGCGCCAGGGCGCACCCGTCGGCGGTAAAAGCTGAGGGGCTGGCGCGGGGGATTGGTGGGCGACACTTTTACGTCTACACGCGCTTACACGTCTGCACGTTTCTGAGTGCGCACGGTTGTCTTCTCTTGCTGAATGGACATAGGTGTTTTGTTTTGTCGCAAGAGATACAGGCAAGCAGTACAGGGGTGATGGAGTGCTCCTTGACCTTAGCGGGGCTGACCCTGGCACTCCCTGTAGGTCTCCCCGCTGCGAAGCACTGAGTCTCTTCACTGCAGTTCCTCTCCAGTTACCTGCCCTGTCTACGGCCCAAACGGCCATGCTAGTGAAAACCTGTCCTGGCCGCTAAGCAAGCCTAGCCCAGGCTGTAACCCATGTTTCTAGGGCTTGTTTTCCTCTGCAGTCAAATCAGAGATTCGGAGTTGAAGGGGATCTTAGAGGTCAACATGCCCAACCTCTTAGCCCGAGTGAGTGAATATACGCTTTTTACCTGCACACCCCGAAAATCGCCCGTTTTCTGGAAACAACATTGATTATGTAGTCCTGGAACTTTCCTGCATGCACATTTTATTCCTTCGACAATATTTATTGCTACCTACTGTGTGCAGGCATTGTAGATCCTGGGGATACGATTAAAACCGATGAAGAACGAAACGCACAAGATTGTTGATCTCGGCCGGGCGCGGTGGCTCACGCCTGTAGTCCCAGCACTTTGGGAGGCGGAGGTGGGTGGATTGCTTGAGGTCAGGAGTTCGAGACCAGCCTGGCCAACATAGCGAAACCCCATCTCTACTAAAAATACAAAAATTGGCCGGGCTTGGTGGCGTGCGCGTGTAGTCCCAGCTACTCGGGAAGCTGAGGCAGGAAAATCACTTGAACCTGGGAAGTGGAGGTTGTAGTGAGCCAAGATTCCGCCTGCATTCTAGCCTGGGCGACAAAATGAGACTCTGCCTCAGAAAAAAAAAAAAAAAAAAAAAAAAAAAGATTGTCTCCCTCTCTCTCTAGGAGTTTACATTTTATTTGGGGGCAGGAGGGAAACCAACAACCAAAAATAGAGGACTGATTTGATTTAGTGCTAGCAGGAAATAAAAAGAACATATGGTAGAAATACACAGGTGAGAATTACTTGGAGTGATCGGAGAAGGCCTCTTGGAGGTGGTGATGTTTATAACCAGCCAAGTGAACAGTTAGGGGTTCTAGGCTGAGAGAAGAACAATGTTCTTTAGGCAGGTTGTTTTCTAGGAATAGACAGAAGGCTACTGTGACTGGAGTGTGGTGAGGCGAGGTTGTGAATGGTGAGAAAACATTGAGAATGTGAGCAGGAGCCAGATGCACGCCTTTGTGGGGTACGGTAAGAAGTTTGAAATGTATTCTAAGAGCAATGGGAAGCCAAGCAATAGTTTGGGGTACAGGCTTGATCTTGGTTCATTTGGAACCATACAAACCAATCTCTTCCCCCATATCACAACCCTTTAAATATTTGAAGAGGGCTGACCGGGCGCGGTGGCTCAGGCTTGTAATCACAGCATTTTGGGAGGCCGAGGCGGGTGGATCACGAGGTCAGGAGTTCGAGACCAGCCTGGCCAATACAGTGAAACCCCATCTCTAATAAAAATACAAAAATTACCTGGGTGTGGTGGCAGGCGCCTATAATTCCAGCTTTCATTCCACACACTTTGAAAATGGGGAGTTTTTCAAATGTAAACCAAGTATGTATATTTTCATTTTTTCAATAAAACAATAAAGATGGGTCTCGCCAGCCTGGTCTCAAACTCCTGAACTCAAATGGTCCGCCCACCTCGGCCTCCCAAAGTGCTGGGATTACAGGCGCGAGCCACTGCGCCCGGCCGGTCTGTGTGTATGTGTGTGTGTGTGTGTGTGTGTGTTTGTGTGTGTGTGTGTGTGTGTGTATATATATATATATATATATATTTTTTTGAATTGAAACGGAGTTTTGGTTTTGTTGCCCAGGCTGGAGTGCAGTGGCATGATCCCGGCTCACTGCAACCTCTGCCTCCTGGGTTCAAGCGATTCTCCTGCCTCAGCCTCCCAAGTAGCTGGGATTACAGGCGCCCACCACCATGCTCGGCTAATTTTTGTATTTCTTATGGAGACAGGTTTTCACAGTGTTGGCCAGGCTAGTCTGGAACTCCTGACCTCAGGTGATCCATCCGCCTCGGCCTCCTAAAGTGCTGGGATTACAGGCATGAGCCACCTCGCCTGGCCGGCCTGTGTATTTTTAAAGGAAATAACCTAAGAGTTGTTTTTCCAGATTTTCAAAGAGGTCCTGTAGAGATTAAGAACCACTGAACCTTTCTCGTTTATGTGATCCTGGTTACTGTTCTCAGGAATAGCAGGACACAATGTCAGCTTTAACCCAGGCTAGTTCCTCTAAACTGCCTTCTTATCGGTGAAATGAAAATAATAGGGTTGCTATGGGGATTAAATGAGATGATACTCAAAAAATGATAATTAATGATAAATCATAAGGTGTCTGCCACAAAGTGCCCCTATTATAAACAAACAGTGGCCTGGAGGGACAGTTTATAAATACTGCTCCTTTAGCATTCCACTAACATTGACTGAGTGCCTGTTCTACACTGTGTAGAGGCCCTGGTGAAAAAGATCTGCCTTCCAGTTTATTATCTAGTCGAAAGAACCGCAAAAGATAACAAAACACGATAGACTGAACGCCCTGAGAGGGGCATAAGTGCAGTGCTCTAGGAGCTGTAAAAGAGGTCTCGATATCCACTGGAGGAAAGTGCTTACTGGAGTTCATTTCTGGAGTGGGTTTAAAAGATGAACAGAGGGAATCTAAAACATGCACACAAAATCAATACTACACGTACACATTTTATTATTTTGTGGAAAGACCACTTAGAAACACCGCAATCACTTCTACTACTCAGCAGATACTGAGCAGTAGGTTTCGTGACAGAACACCTGTATCTTTTGTCCAGTCTGTTTACTATACATTGCGTGCTCTGGGCAGTCCTTATCTTCGTGTTCAGGAACAAAGTACACACACCCCTTTCCGAAACGAAGGGCCCAGGGACTCCAAAAGGGGTGGGAGCCCTCACGGCCAGGCCACACAATGGGGAGCCTCTTTACCCTAGTCATCACCCACCCTTGCAGGCCCCACTTTGCCAGGGTGCGACTTCTCGGGCCCTTTCGCCCCTCCCCTGCAGCCCCCAGGAGCGCAGCCACAGCTCGGCCGGGCGCCCTCCCTGTCTCTCTCTCTCTCTCTCTCTCTCTTTCTCTCTCGAGCTTTCCTCCTCCTTCACCGAGAGCCGGAAAACCCGGAGCGAACCAGCCCAGCACGGCAGCGCATGCTCAGTAGCGAGCAGGTTCAGTTCGCTAGTAGGAAGCTCCAGCGCTACACCGGCGGCGGCGGTGGCGGCGGCGGCCGCGGCGGCACCTCAGGGCAGCCAGATTCCCCAACAACGACCTCCGGTCCTTCCCCTTCCCCGCGAGACCTCCGCCCCAGCTCCGCCCCGCCCGGGGCTCTTGCGTTTCGGAGTCCCAACTACGCGGAGCGGGCGCCGCGGCCGGAGCGTCCCTCCACACGTCCTCCCCCAGCCGCCAGCTCCGCCGCGGGGCCAGACCGGGCCCGGGAGTGCAGCCTCGGCGGGCGGGCGGCGGCCGCGGCAGAGGGCAGCCCGGGGCGGCGCCGGCGGGCCGGGGAGGGGCGGGGGGCCTGGCCCCGGGGCGGTGGTGCGGGATGCCGCCGCCTCCGGGCCGCGTCCGTTCTCCACGGCTGGTACCTGTGTCGGGTGGGTGGCCAGGCGCCGGCCTCGCCCCCCAGCCCCCTCGCCAGGGCTAGCCCGGCTGCGCGGCGCCCGGAGGGGGCCGGGCCGTCCGGTGGGGCCGCGGCCCTGTTCCGCGCTGCGAGCTCGCCCTCTCGCGGCTCCCTGGCCCGGCCGCCGCCGCCCCTCTCCCCGCCCAGAGGCGCCCCGGGGGCACCATGCAGGCGCAGCAGCTGCCCTACGAGTTTTTCAGCGAAGAGAACGCGCCCAAGTGGCGGGGACTGCTGGTGCCTGCGCTGAAAAAGGTGAGAAGCACGCGGGACCCCGCTTCCCGGGCGCTGGGGAAGGGCTGGGGAGGCGGGGCGCGCGCAGGGCCGTCTTTCTTCCCGGTCTCGCCGCGTCTCCAAAAGGACGGCGCACACGGAGAGGCCCCCCCTCATACGGCTGGCTCTCGGTGTTGACATCCACCGGGTGTGTGGGAATGCCGCAGGGGGCCGGGGGGAGTTTATCCGGATAATCCAACCCCTGAGAGGTGAATGCTTTGCCCTTTGATTCCAGGACAACAACAGTTGGAGGAGCCTCAGTTTTCAGCGGAGGTCAAAGCAGGCCACTTTTCCGTCTTCTTGGTCTTAGCCCGGAGCTGCTGTCAGCCTACCGTTTTAGGTGTCCAGTACGCTCGTTTTAGTGGCTTGAGAATGCCCTGGCCGTAAGGCTTGCTCAAAGGAATTGCGAGCTCGCCTGCCAGTAGGAACGTGGCCTGCTCTGCTCGCCGTCAGTAATCACTCCTCATTCTCCTGGTTTCCCCCGCTCCTCCGATTAACAGGGGCTGGTGCACATGCTACCAATTTCAGGGGGGTTTTGTTTTGTTTTTGCAGCGTTTGAGATTCTTGGTGCTGTCATTTGGCTTGTTAAGAATTTTTAGCCTCTGTATGTTTAAGTTTGCTACATTGTTACCTGAAGTTACATACCCCCGATCTGTGCTTTTGTGTTTTAGTGTAATTAGGAAGTGTTGTTACGTTTTTAAAGCTTCTAAAGCAGCAGTGTGACAACCAGACTATTTTTGTTTCCTTTTCTTCATTTACCTTTTTTGTAAAGATTGCTTTACTCTTCTAATAGTGTTTCTAAATCCCAGTTTCTTGCTGCTCAAAGAATGTTTCATGCTAACTGCTTCTACTAAGAATGGAGATTATGTTTTACCTTTTATGCTAAACATTAAAAGGTGTCTGATATTTCTCAAAGGCCAGTAACTTTTACTTTCCCTTTTGCCCTGTTCTCCTCCGGTCCCTCTTGCTGTCTTACAGTGGAAACTATTTGGTTTTTCAGGAGAATTTGCTCATATATTTCTGACTTAAATTACGGACATTTTCCCCTTCAAGTGTCTGACTAGTCACAAACATCTATGTAATTTTTTTTTAAAAAAAAGAAGAAAAGATGCCATATATCTTACATACTTTACTCCTTAGAAATCCCATCAGGCTCTCACTCCTTACTTTTGCTTTACTTGCAAGTTTGACTTCTTAGCTTGTAATGGAAGGGGTGTAGGAGGTCTCTGTGATGCTAGAAGCTGGTGTCCGGATAGGGTAAGGGGAGACACGGAAATTGTTTAAAAACGTGTAAAGGAACTCATAAAGCATTGCCAAATAGGGGCCATTTTGCTTAGAGGCAAAAGCAGCTCCTTTCCCGGGGAATCACCAAGGTATCAGCTGAGGATCCTTTGAAGCAGTGGAAAGAATATTGTAGGAGTGGACAGACGTTGTTTAATTCTGCCACACTGGTGCCCCTTGCTGAAATCTGTCCACAAAAGCATTTTGTTTGGCTGGCATAGTGTTGTTTTATTTTTAAATGTAATTAGTTGCTAATATTTGAAAATGGGAGATATTACATAAAACCTGAATTTTCAGCTTTTCTTGAAGAATAGGAAGGTCTTGTCATTTAGGGCCTGTATTCAAGCAAGGCACTAAACTGCTGGAGTTGAGTAAATGGCTGCCTTCTTTAGACAGGTCATGTATCTCCACCTTACCACAGCCCCCACTTGTCCTTTTTGCATATTTACATAAAACAGCTTTTGACTTTAAGTTAGAGATACTTTTGCAGTAGAAGTGATAGGAGGAGGTGGAAGTGTACATAATCTAGCTGATATGTAAGGTTCTTCCAATTCTTATTTAAATAGCCACTAACAATGATTCTAAACAAGATTGAAAATACAGTATGTTTCATATCTGGATATGCTGTTGGTAGCTCAAAACCTACGTTTTTACTTGCCTGCTGGACATTTCATGTGGATATCTCCATATCTTGATTTCTTCCTTTGATTTATTATTGAATTATTTGTAGATACATCCGACTTGTGTTCTCTTACTCTTACCTGAGGCTCTTTGGATATGCTAGTCCCTTCATCCTTCTTTGCCTGGTCCAACACTACTCATCCTTCTAGACTCACTCAACCTGAACTCTCAAATCATCAGGGCTGAGTTGGATATTACTCCTTTGTTTTCTTTTTGCACCCTGTCCTAGCTCTGTGAATTTTAAGTTCCTATTTACTTGCCTATAACTAGATTGGATGCTCCTTGAGAACAGGGATGATATCTTACCCTCATTTTATTCCCCATACTTATAGTGCTTGACATCTGGTAGGCACTCAATTTGAATAAATAGGTGAGGGGATATACAAACTAAAACTATCACTTCTCCCCTCCACCTGTCATTTCAGTTTTTCTTCTTGATTAATGGCTTTATTGTTACATTTGACTGGTTTAAAATGTTGGGGTCATCTCTGGCTTCTTTGTATTACTGTGCACACTCAGGTAGAGCCTGTATGTTCATTTCCCTTTGACATGTTCTTCTAGTCTATTCCTCCTCCGACTTCTCTAATTGAGTCTCCTTTCTCAGACTACTGTGATAACTTCTTAATGGGGTTCACAGGCCCCCACCTCACCTTGTGTTTTTCAAATCTCACCAGTTATAGGACACTTCTGAACATGTCACACTCAGAATTGTTGATGTCTTTTGAGTTCAACCTATGCTAAAGTGCACTTTTTAGCATGGAATTAACAGCAATTGATATCTGGCTTCATCCTGCTTTTCTGACTGGATTGTCTACCATAATCTTTTATCTCCTTTTTGCTTTAGCCAGTCCGGACTGCTACTTTTCCTGAATATGGCTGGAATGTCCCACTGTGTCTGTTTCGCCGCATCTATGAGTCTAAGTCCTATCTTATCTATTGCACAAATATATCATGCCTACTATAGACCAGGTATTGCCCTTGACACTCAGGCTAAAAAGGTAAATGACAGGGCCGGGCGCAGTGGCTCACGCCTGTAATCCCAGCACTTTGGGAGAGCAAGGTGGGCGGATCACGAGGTCAGGAATTCAAGACCAGCCTGGCCAACGTGGTGAAACCCCATCTCTACTAAAAAATACAAAAATTAGCCTGGCGTGGTGGTGGGCACCTGTAATCCCAGCTACTCGGGAGGCTGAGGCAGGAGAATAGCTTGAAACCGGAAGACGGAGGTTGCGGTGAGCTGAGATTGCACCACTGCCCTCCAACCTGGGCAACAAGAGCAAAACTCTGTCTCAAAAAAAAAAAAAAAAAAAAGTAAATGACATAATCAGAAAAGACTAAATTAGAACATGATGGGAAGTGGCAGGGCATGTCTGGAGAGACAACTGGTTTATGAACAGTTTTTATATATGTTAAGCTAAGGAATTTAAATTTTTTCTTGGGTAATTAGAAGCCATTGATAAAGTTTCTTTTGTTTGTTTTTGTTTTATTTGTTTGTTTTGAGACAGAGTCTTAACAGGCTGGAGTGCAGTGGTGTGATCTTGGCTCACTGCAGCCTCCACCTCCTGGGCTTAAGCGATCCTCCCACCTCAGCCTCCTGAGACTGTAGGCACACTGCCACATCCAGATAATTTTTGTATTTTTTATAGAGATGGGGTTTCACCAGGCTGGTCTTGAACTCCTGGGCTCAAGCCATCTGCCTGCCTCAGCTTCCCAAAGTGCTGGGATTACAGGGTGAGCCACTGTGCCCAGCCAATAAGTTTTAAGTAGGGGAGTAACAGCACATTTTAATTTTAGAAAATTCACTTTGGCCATAGAATGGAAAATGGTTTGGAGAAGAATGAGACGTAAAGTGAGGAGAAAAGTTAGAAGCCTAGTTTAATAGTCCAGTCAAGAGATAATACACATTTGAACTAAGGGTGCATTTGAACAAGGATGGAAATATGGATGTGGATTTTATTTGAAAGATGTTTACAAGGCAAAATTGACAGGATCTAGTAACTCACTGAGTAATTGGGGGAATGGTAATGGAACAGGAATAGTCTTGTTTCTGACTTGATTGTCTTTAGTCAGGATAGAGAATGTAGGAGAAGCTCTTAGGATGGAGAGAGGAGTGGCATAATAAGATGATTTTTGGAAATGTTGACTTAAAAGTCTTTTTGGGTTATTCAAGTGAACTTCTCCAACTGGCTATTGGTTGTTGGTATCTGATGAAGCAGATTTGGAACTTCTAGATGTGTAAGTAAAGCCATAAATATAGATGAAGCCTCTACAAAGACTTATACATGAATGTTCATGGCAGCTCTTTTCAGTTAAAAATTGGAAACAATCCAATGTTCGTCAGCAGGTGAATGAATAAGCAAATTGTGATACAAACAGTGGAATACTGTTGGTTGTTGGTATCTGATGAAGCAGATTTGGAACTTCTAGATGTGTAAGTAAAGCCATAAATATAGATGAAGCTTATACAAAGACTTATACATGAATGTTCATGGCATCTCTTTTCAGTCAAAAACTGGAAACAATCCAATGTTCGTCAACAGGTGAATGAATAAGCAAATTGTGATACAAACAGTGGAATACTACTCAGCAATAAAAAGGAACAAACTGGCTGGGTGTGGTGGCTCACACCTGTAATCCCAGCACTTTAGGAGGCCAAAGTGGGAGGATTACTTGAGCCCAAGAGTTCCAGGCCAGCCTAGGCAACATAATGAAACCCTGTCTCTACAAAAAACTTAAAAAATTAGCCAAAACATTTCAAAAAATTAGCCAGGTGTGGTGGCATGAGCCTGTAGTCCCAGCTGCTTGGGAGGCTGAGGTGGGAGCATTGCTTGAGTCTGAGAGGTCAAGGCTGCAGTGAGGTGTGATTGTGCTATTGCACTCCAGCCTGGGCAAAAAAATGAGACCCTGTCTCAAAAAAAAAAAAAAAAAAAAAAAGAGAGAGAGAACAAACTTGATACAAATGACAACATGGCTGAATCTCAAAATAATTATACTCAATGAAAGAAGGGAAACCAAAAAAGAGTGTATACTATATGAGTCTACTTATAGAACATTCTAGAAGGTGCAAACTAGTGCAGATCAGTGGTTGTTTAGGGAGAGGCTTTTTATGTTTACTTATCTTGATTGTGCTGATGGTTTCAGGGGTGTGTACATATCCTGAAATTTTTCAGATTGTATATTTTAAATATGTGCAGTTTATTGTATGTCAGTTGTACCTCAATGAAGGTATTTTAAAAAGTAGATGAGACCACGCGCTGAAAATGATTTTAGTAAGACTGAAAAAGGGCTGGCATAAGAAGTGGTGGAAGGGAGTGGAAAATAGTGTATAGGGAGATAGCAGAGGAAAAGGAATGATGTAAGGAGACCGAGAGGCAAGGAGTTAGGCAGAAGGAATGAAACCCTAGTGTCTGAGAAGTTGAGAGAGGAATGCTTCAAGAAAAGAGTTAGCTGTGTGCGATGGCTCACACCTGTAATCCTAGCATGTTGGGAGGCCAAGGCAGGTGGATCACCTGTGGTCAGGAGTTTGAGACCAGCCTGGCCAACATAGTGAAACCCCTGTCTTTACTAAAAATACAAAAATTAGCCTGACGTGGTGGTGCACGCTTGTAATCCCAGCTACTCGGGAGGCTGAGACACAAGAATCCTGGGAGTTGGAGGCTTCAGTGAGCTGAGATCACACCACTGTACTCCAGCCTGGGTGACAGAGCTAGACTCTGTTTCAAAAAGAAACAAAAACAAATCAGCCGGGTGAGGTGGCTCACGCCTGTAATCCCAGCACTTTGAGAGGCTGAGGCGGGGGATCACCTGAGGTCAGGAGTTCGATACCAGCCTAACCAACATGGAGAAACCCCATCTCTACTAAAAATACAAAATTAGCTGGGCGTGGTGGCGCATGCCTGTAATCCTAGCTACTCAGGAGGCTGAGGCAGGAGAATTGCTTGAACCCAGGAGGCAGAGGTTATGGTGAGCTGAGATTGTGCCATTGCACTCCAGCTTGGGCAACAAGAGTGAAACTCCATCTCAGAAAAAAAGAAAAAAAAAAAAAAAAGAAAGAAAAGGAAAAAAAGAAAAACAAAAAACAAAAAAAATTAGCCAGGCTTGGTGGTATGCACCTGTGGTCCTGGCTACTCAGGAGGCTGAGGTGGGAGGATTGCCTGAGCCTGGGATGTTGAGGCTGAGGTGAGCCATGATTGTGCCATTGCACTGCCGTCTGGGTGACAGGGTAAAACCCTGTCTCAAAAAAAGAAAGAAACAAAAATAGAAAGAAAAGAAAGAGTCATTGATCATACCAGGCTATAGAAAAGTCAAAGGGCCTGAAAAGTGTTAAGTTTGGCAGCTAAGGGGTCATTGGTCACTATGTCAGAGCAGTTTTATTGTGACAGTAGAAGATGGAAGAACATGGGAAAAGTAAGAATAGCAAGGGCTGCTGACCTTTTTGCTCAGATTATTTTTTTCTAGAAGCTTGGAAAGGAAGGGAAAAGAGATAGTGCTGAGGCAAAAAAGAGATTCAAGATTGGGTAGGACATTTTTGCTTCTTGCTTGGAGATGACAGAAACTTATTAAGAGCCTTTGAGGAAGGAGCTAATAGAGAATGCTGGTGAAGATTCAGGAACACAAAGCAATGGGATTTGCCTTGAACTGTTTGGGAGATAAGGTAAGCACTTCACCTGTGTTCTCATTTAATTCTCATAGGATACTATTACGGCTTCCTTTTTACAGGAGAGAAAATCAAGGTTTGGAAAGTTAAATTTGCCCATGTAATTTAGTTACAGAATCTTTATTTTTATTTTTAAAATTCTTTTATTTATTTATTTTTGCACCATAGCCTCCCTCCCCCAACTCTAAAATCTGTATTTTTAAACACTATATTGACTGGGCATGGTGGCTCATGCTATTGACGCCAACACTTTGGGAGGCCAAGGCAGGAGGAGTTTGAGAACAGCCTAGGCCACATAGTGAGACCCTGTCTCTACAAGGAAAAAATAAAAAAAAGACAGGTATGGTGGTACATGCCTGTAGTCTCAGCTACTCAGGAGGCTGAAGTGGGAAGATTGCTTGAGCTCAGGTGTTTGAGGCTGCAGCGAGCTATGATTGGGCTACTGCACTCCAGCCTGGGTTACAGAGTGAGACTGTGTCTCTAAATACATTAATTAATAAAACACTAAGTGATGCTACCTCTGGCAGGGGTGATGACGTCTTTTCTTATGAGATATAGGAGGGAAAGTGATAAAGATGGGTTTGTAGGTTGGGGAGCAGGGAGTTCATGCTAAATAATCACTTCTATTTTCTTTTCTTTTCTTTTTTTTTTTTTTTTTGAGACAGAGTGTTGCTCTTGTCGCCCAGGCGGGAGTGCAGTGGTGTGATCTCCGCTCACTGTAGCCTCCACCTCCCAGGTTCCAGCAACTCTGCCTCAGGCTCCCCAGTAGCTGGGATTACAGGCACACTCCATCACACGCAGCTAATCTTTTGTGTTTTAGTAGAGACAGGGTTTTACCATGTTGCCCAGGCTGGTCTTGAACTCCTGAGCTCAGGCAGTCTGCCCTCCTCGGCCTACCAAAGTGCTGGGATTACAGGCATGAGTCACTGCACCTCGCTAAATCACCTCCGTTTTCATGATGAAATGAAAGGCAAAATTTTTTTACAGAGTGAAGAAAAGGAAAGTAGTAAGGACTTTAGAAGGAATAATGAAGTCTGGGAATTGCTGCTGTGGAGTGTAGAGGAGCCAACCAGTGCCTTAGAAAGGAATTGCAAGCCAGGTGCGGTGGCTCATGCCTGCAATTCCAGCACTTGGGAGCCTGAGGTGAGAGGATCACTTGAAACCAGGAGTTCAAGACCAACCTGGGCAACATGGTGAAACACCATCTCTACCAAAAAACAAAACAAAACAAAAGCCTGGCATGGTGGTACGCACCTGTAGTCCCAGCCACTTGGGAGACTGAGGTGGGAGGATCCCTTGAGCTCAGGAGGCTGATGCTGCAGTGAGCCATGGGAAAGAAAGAGCAAGAGAGAGAGGGAGAGAGAGGAATTGCTCAGCAGTGCTGAATGTGGAGACCATAAACTCAGAGTAGGGTTGATCTGGTGGTTGTGAGATTTTCCTCCAACGGCACTTATCTGTTCAGGTAAGCCGGGAGAGAAGACAGTTGGTTGCAGGTAGCAGCAGTAGAGATTAAGAAGATAGGGATATTTCAAGTGATAGAGAGGAAGTAAGGGTATATAAGAGAAATAATGGATTGGAAGAAAAATTAGGGCTCCATGGATTCAAAATCTTGGTGAATTAGAAGAGAAGGGTAGTGGGAGTAGATAGGGGATTGTGATTAGAGATGATGACAATTGTTATATTTTAGAGTTTTAAGATTCCAGAGATAGAGGCCAAGGAGGGCAGATCACTCGAGCTCAGGAGTTCAAGACCAGCCTGGCCAACATGGCAAAACCTCACTTCTACCAAAAATACAAATATTATCTGGATGTGGTGGTGTGTGCCTGTAGTCCCAGCTGCTCGGGAGGCTGAGGTAGGAGAATCGCTTGAAACCTGGAGGTGGAGGTTGCAGTGAGCTAAGGTTGTGTCACTGCACTCCAGCCTGGGCAACAAGAGCGAAACTCCGTCTCAAAAAAAGAAAAAAAAAAAAAAAAGGATTCCAGAGATGAAGCAGGTAAGACAATTAGGAGCTCTAAAGTTGATATATTGGGTTGCATATGGGAATGATGATGAAGTCCACAGAGATTATGGAGTGTACTGTAGCAGAGAGGGAGACTGTATTCTAGGAGTGGCAGGAAGGTCCAGAAGTAACAACAGTAAGGATGTTTTAATCAAATAATAGTAAAAGTGGCAACTACTTCTCACCTCCTCTGATGTAGTATTTATTACAGCTATAGACAAAATAGGAAGAAACTTTGTACTTCATTTTAGAATTTTGTCTTGGGATAAAGTTTTTACCCTAACATTTTGTCATGAAGATTTTTCAATACACAGAAAAGTCTAAAGAATTGTACAGTAAACACCCGTATACCCATCACCCAGATTTTATAATTAACATTTTATTACAATTTTATTATGTTTGCTCTATGGCATGCCTATCCATCCCTTCATCCTTGAATCCATCTTATTATTTTTTTTTTTTGAGATGGAATCTTCTTCTGTCACCCAGGCTGGAGTGCAGTGGCACAATCTCGGCTCACTGTAACCTCCGCCTCCTGAGTTCAAGTGATTCTCCTGCCTCAGCCTCCCGATTAGGTGGGATTACAGTCATGTGCCGCCACACCTGGATAATTTTTGTATTTTTATTAGAGACAGGGTTTCGCCATGTTGGCCAGGCTGGTCTCAAACTCCTGACCTCAGGTGATCCACCTGCCTCGCCCTCCCAAAGTGGGATTACAGGCATGAGCCACCATGCCTGGCCCATTTTTGTGTTTTTAATAGAGATGGGGTTTCTCCATGTTGGCCAGGCTGGTCTTGAATTCCTGACCTCAAGTGATCTACCCGCCTCAGCCTCCCAAAGTGCTGGGGTTATAGGTGTGAGCCTCTGTGCCCAGCCAGGAGTTTTTAATACTGATGGAGTCAAATATATGTTTTTTTCTTTTAAGGTTATTGCTCTCTTATATCTAAGAACGCTTTGCCGATATTTTCCTAATGTTGTCTTTTAAAAGCTTTATACTTTTAGCTTTCATAGACTCTGTGGTCCATTTCAAGTTAATTGTTGTGTTGTGATACAAGGTAGGAATTGAGATACATTTATCTTTAATGCTGATATCTAGTTATTTCAGAACTATCTGTTGAAGAGACCCTCTTCTGTTTTTTTTTTTTTTATTGCTCCTTGCAGAGCAGGGCTGTGCCATAGGCAGTATGCCTAGAGTAGTAGCCTGTTGAAGAGATTTTCTTTTCTCTATTGGATTGTGTTGATATTTTTATGAAAATTACATGATTCATGTGTGTATGTATATATGCAGTCAGTCCTCTTCATCTGTGCATTCAAACAACTGTGGATCAAAAGTATCTGCGGGAGGAGGATGGGGGGAAATTGCATCTATACTAAATTTGTACAGATTTTTTTGGTCATTACTCCTTAAACAATACAGTACAACTATTTACATAGTATTAGTTATTATTAGTAATCTGGAGATGATTTAAGGTATGTGGGAGGATGTGCACAGGTTGTATGCAAATGCTACACCATTTCCTGTAGGATTACGACTTGAGCATCTGCAGATTCTGGTATCTGAGGGAGGTCCTGGAACCAATCCCCCATGGATACCGAGGGATGACTATATACATACATGCACATACACACACACACACACACACACACACACACACACACACACACACACAACTGTATCTGTATCTCTGTGTCAGTTTATTTCTAGGCTCTCCATTCTCCATTTATCTAATTGTTGATTTCTCTACTTATAGTAAGTTTTGACGTTAGGTAGTGTAATACTCCAATTTTGTTCTTTTAAAAGCTATGTTTTAGTATTTCTATATCTTTTTGAATGTTAATCTTTCATTCCTGTGTTAATAAACCATGGCAGATAGTATTTTATTGAGTTCCTGCTATGTGCCAGTATCCTAGGCAATATTGTGTACATGCTTATCTCTGTTGTACCCATTGACTTTTGAAGGTGGTAATGTCCCAGTTGTACAGCTGAGGAAATAGATTTTATGAGGACAAACTGCACAAGATGTTATGACTAGTAAGGAGTAGAATCAGGATTTGAACCTAAGTCAGAATAGCTTCAAAGACAACTCTTTATATTCCAGTGTGTTGCCTTTTTTGAGTAGGAAGTATAATGCAGTACGATGGTGCTCTAATTGTCCTGAACCTTAGATTTTTAAGGAAGAAGTATCTCAGGAGAGGGGGAGGCTGAATGGACAGGGCTTTGAAATCCCCTACTTTAAGCTGAGGAGCTCAGCCCTTTTACATATTGGGGCTTTGCATAGAATTTCATTTGGAAAAAAAGGGTTCTGTTGCATTAAAAAAGGTAGAATTTTAAAAGATGCTGGTTAATGGAAAGATAGCACAGACCATAAAGGAACTGGCTGAGATTAATGGTCTTTAGGTGGCAATGAGAAGCTAGGAGACTGTCCTTGTATGCTTATGTTTGGAAGTGATGGAAGTGACATTTAATTTATTTTATTTCATTTTATTATTTTATTTTTTCGAGACAAGTTCTCGCTCTGTCATCCAGGCTGGAGTGCAGTAGTGCGATCATGGCTTACTGTAGCCCCAACTTCCGGGGGTCCAGCAATCCTCCCACCTTAGCCTTCTGAGTAGGTAGGACAGCAGACACATGCCACCACACCCAGCTAATTTTTGTATTTTTGGTAGAGACGGGGTTTCATCATGTTGCCTAGGCTGGTCTTGAACTCCTGAGCTCAAGCAGTTCACCTGCGTCAGTCTCCCGGTGTGCTGGGATTACGTATGTGAGCCACTGCACCCAGCCCATATAATTTTTTTTTTTAAAAGACACCAGGTCTTACTCTGTCACCGAGGCTGGGGTGCAGTGGCATAATCATAGCTCACTGTAACCTTGAACCTCTAGGCTCAAGCGATTTTTGCACCTCAGCCTCCCAGGTAGCTAGGACTACAGGTGTGTACCACCACTCCTGGCTAATTTTTAAAAATTTTTTTTGTAGAGACAGGGTCTCACTGTGTTACTCAGGCTGGTTGCACACTCCTGGCCTCAAGTGATCCTCCTGCCTTGGCCTCCCAAAGCACTGGGATTACAGGAGTGAGCCACTGTGCCTGGCCAGAAGTGACTTTTTAAATGGAAGTGGGACCATAAATGGGCGAATGAATGAATGAATGAGTGAATGGAAATGAGAGTTACCCAGTTAAGGATTAGGAGGAAATAAATTCCAAGGATTTGTGGTAGCTTGGAGGCCAAGAGGAACTCAGCATTTTTGGAGTTCTGAGTAGCTGAAGTCTGGAGTGGGGGCCAGATCGTGTGAATCAAATTATTGCATTTTATCTTGTCAGCAGTGGGGAGCAACTGCAGGGTTTTAAGCAGGGAGCTGACACACATGAATTTTGAAGGACTGCTGTAGACTGTATGGAGCATGGATTAAATGGGAACTGAACTGTAGGCAGGAAAGCCAGTTGAGGAGATTTTGCAGTAGTTCATGGAAGGGATGATAGGTGGCTTTGATTAGAGCAGTAGCTGTGGGGATAGAGAAAAGTGGACAAATTAATTAGAGAGATTTAGAGGCAGATTGGTGATTGAATTGAGCAGGGCAGTGAAAGGATTCCCAGGTTTCTGACTGAGGTGTCTAAGTGGGGATGGTGATGAAAGGGGGAATATTGGGAGAGGATCATGTTTGGAGGGAGACTAAGGCACCATCAGTATTCTAGAGATTAGAGGGCTGTGAGAGAATTGTGATAGGAGGGATTTACTCTTTGGCAGATATCCAAGCGTGGAAGGCCTGTTTGATGGACTGTCCTTGATAATCACAGGCAGGTATAGCCTCAAGGCTTTGAGGATGGCTCTAAAGTACATTTCAAACACCACCTCCTCCACAAAGCCTTTCTACTACAACTCCATCCCCTAAGTAGAGTGAATCTCTTCATATTCTTAGTACCTACAGAATTTTGGAATAGTCATGTTTAGTATATTTTGTTTTAGCAAATAGGGAAGCAAATACTGTATTTTAGAAATAGTTAATGTAAAATGGCTAGGTTTTTTTTTTTTTTTTTTTTTTTTTTTTTTTTTTAGTGTGATGCTTCAAGGGGAGCCTTTGTCATTGTATTAGTCCAGGACCTCTTAGAAGCAGATGCCAAGATGGGATTAAGCACATAAGAAATTTGTTAGGTGAAATGCTTGTGAGGGGGGAAAAGGAAGGAGACAGGGAGAGTTGTCAGACTGATGAAAGTCTGACTCCAAGTTAAAAGAGAGGTAAGGAAGGAAGGAACTTTGAGTGAAAGTGTCTTAGACTGTAGTGGAATACTAAGGAAAGTTTGCAAGGCCTCAGAAAGTCTTTGAGTGAAAGGTGCCTGTTGGAAAAATGATGTGTCTCCCAGGAATAGGCCTGCCATGCTCAGTCAGTGACTGGGAGGAGCTAGTGAGAAACTGGCCTCGACACAAACACAGTGATGGATTTGAGTGCAGCTGCTGCAGCACTCAGTCTATTATCCTTCCTGTAGTCAGAGATCTGAGAGGCTCGTTCTCATGATCAATTAGGGTCATCTCTTGCTATGAATTGCCTAATTCGGGATAAAGTACAGTTTTTCCCCATTTCAGGTGGGTAATTTGTTCCCAAAAAACCCCTGTACTTAAAAGAAAAAAAAAGGATGCCTTAAGGTGAATTCTTAAAAGTCAGAAATTAATTTTCATTGAAATTAATGGTACACAATTTACTTCAGTAGCTAATCATATAAGCTTTGCATTCATATTCAATGTTTATGTAATTAAATACTTAATATGCAAAACCACAAACAGAACAGTAAGACAAAAGAAAACAATTCAAGTAACACCCCAAATTATTACTCTATGAACTGGTGAACCAGGAGTACTTGAGGCAAACCAGCAGTAAGTTCCTGAATAGTCCAACCATGTGGCCACGAAGATGACTCCTTGTTGGTTTTCCTTGCTAGTCTGGGCTACCTCACAGGCAGACAGGCGCAAACCAGTGAATGAAATTCCTCAGAATGTCAAATTCTGGTAACTTCCTGTTGGAGTTGGGAGTGGAGATATACATGGGAAAATAAGTAATTAAAAGATTTGGTTTTATGGACCCTGAATTACTCAGATGTTATTTAAGAAAGTTTTTTTTTTTAAACTGTAACAGGAAGATTACTTGAGGAACCTTTAATGCTACTTTAATGCTTCATGCTGATTTGTGTGTGTGTGTGTGTGTGTGTGTGTGTGTGTGTGTGTGTATGTATGTATGTACAGTAGCACAGTCTCAGCTCACTGCAGCCTCCACCTCCTAGGCTCAAGTGAACCTCCCACATCAGCCTCCGAAGTAGCTGGGACCACAGGCACGTACCACCATGCGCGGCTAATTTTTTTGTATTTTTTGTTAGAGACGGTTTTACCATGTTGCCCAGGCTGGTCTCAAACTCTTGAGCTCAGGAGATTCACCCGCCTGGGCCTCCCAAATTGCTAGGATTACAGGTGTGAGCCATCACGCCTGGACTGATTTTTACTGGTTTGATTTTTTTTTTTTTTTTGAGACAGAGTCTCACCCTGTCGCCCAGGCTGAAGTGCAATGGTGCGATCTCGGCTCACTGCAACCTCTGCACCCAGAGTTCTAGTGACTCTTCTACCTCAGCCTCCCCAGTAGCTGGGATTACAGGTGCCTGCCACTACACCCAGCTATTTTTTTTTGTATTTTTAGTAGAGACGGGGTTTTGCATGTTGGCCAGGCAGGTCTTGAACTCCTGATTTCAGGTCATCTACCCACCTCGGCCTCCCAAAGTGCTAGGATTACAGTTGTGAGCCAGCAGGCCTGGCCACTGGTTTGATTTTATTTACCAAATTAGTTGAGCACTATTTGTATGGCAAGCATGGATATAAAATTTAAAAATAAAACATAATTGTTGCTTTTATGAAACTTATATGTGGTGTTCAAAAAAAATCTGTAATCTGTTCATATGAGTTAAGCAGCCCAACTGTAAATATGATCAATCCTAGTATATAGAAAGTAGTTTGGCAGCCAACCTTGGTGCCTCACAGCTGTAATCCCAGCACTTTAGGATGCTGTACCAGCTTGAGGCCAGGAGTTTGAGACAGCCTGGGCAACATGGTGAGACCCCATCGCTATTTAAAAAAAAAAAAAATTAGTTCAGGATTTTAAAAAAAATGAAAAACAAGTCTTGACAGAACTTAAGTTGTTTTTAATTGGTACAAACTTTTTGTAGTAAGCTAACTTAAATTTCAGTTGTTCTTTTTTAATGCCTGAAACAATTATTTTCTATGTATGGCTCAGTAATTTGTAATGGAATGCACTTACTGATAATTAATTCACAGATGTTTTGTTTAAGAGCTTTGCTAGGGATGATTTCTATAGAACATTTAATAACTTTTTCTTTGATTTTTTTTATTGTGGTAAAATATATTTATACAACATTAAATTTGCCATTTTAACCACTTGAAATGTACAATTGAATGCCATTAATTACATTCACAATGTTGTGCAACCATTACTACCATCTATTCTTTCCCAATCCCTAGTAACTTCTAATCTACTTTCTGTCTCTACCAATTTGCCTATTCTAGATATTTAATGTAAGTGGAATAATAAAATATTTGTATTTTTGTGTCTGACTACCTTCATTTAGTATAATATTTTCAAGGTTCATCTGTGTTGCAGTATGTACCAGAATTTCATTCCTTTTTAATGCTCAGTAATACTCTATTCAGGTGGACATTTTGCACCTTTTGGCTAAACTGGATACTGCAGTGAACATTGGCATACAATTATTGGTTTAAGTCCCATTTGCAATTCATCTGGGTATGTTCCTTGGAATGGAATTGCTGGATTGTTTTTGTAATTCGCTGTGGTTAGCTTCTTCAGGAACTGCCATATTGTTTTTCACAGAAGCTGCAATATTTTACATTCCTACCAGCAATGTACACATGTCAATTTCTCTACCTCCTTGTCCACACTTGCTATTTTCTTTCTTTTCTTATCCCATCTTAGTTGGTGTCCTTTTGGTTTGTATTTCTCTAACCAGTAATGATATTAAGCATCTTTTCATGTGCTTATTGGCCATTTGTATGTCTTCTTTATAGAAATGTCTATTCAAATTCATTGCCCCTTTTTAAATTATTTATTTATTTATTTGAGATGAAGTCTTGCTCTTGTCCCCCAGGCTGGAGTGTGATGGTGTGATCTAGGCTCACTGCAACCTCTGCCTCCTGGGTTCAAGCAATTCTCCTGCCATGAGTAGCTGGGATTACAGGCACCTGCCACCATGCCTGGCTAATTTTTAGGTTTTTAATAGAGACGGGGTTTCACCATGTTGGCCAGGCTGGTCTAGAACTCCTGACCTCAGGTGATCCACCCCCGCCTCGGCTTTCCAAAGTGCTGGGATTACAAGCGTGAGCCACTGCGCCTGGACCATTGCCCATTTTTTAATTTGGTTGTTTGTGTTTTTGATGTTGAGTTTTAGGAGATCCTTATTATATATTCTTGATATTAGACCTTTATCCAATATATGATTTGCAAATATTTTCTCTCATGTAAACCCAATCAAAAGTTTATCTTTTTAGTTTCTTGATAATGTCCTCTGATGAACGAAAGTTTTTAATTTTGACGAAGTCAGATTTATCTGTTTTTTCTTTCATTGTCTTGTGCTTTTTGTGTCAGATCTTAAGAATTCATTGCCAAATCCAAGGTCATGAGGATTTGCCCCTATGTTTTCTTCTAAGAGATTTATGGTTTTAGCTCTTATATTTAGGTCATTGATATATTTTCAGTTAATTTTTGTATTTGGTATGAGTTAGGAGTCCAACGTCATTCTTTTGCTTGTGGAAATCCAGTTGTCCCAGCACCATTTGTTGAGCAGGCTCTTATTTCTCCATTGAATGGACTTGGCACAAATCAGTTGGTCATAGATGTATCAGTTTATTTTGGTATGCTCAGTTTTATGCTGTTGGTCTATATGTCTATGCTTTTTCAGTACCATATTATTTTGATTACTGTAGCATTGTAGTAAGTTCTGAAGTCAGAAAGTGTGAGTGTTCCAACTTTTTTTTTTCTTGATTGTTTTGGCTTTTCAGTGTCCCTTGCAGCTCTGTGAATTTGAGGGTCAGCATTTCCGTTTCTGCAAGAAAAGATTTTGGAATTTTGATAGAGATTGCATCGAATCTGTACATTGCTCTAGGTAGTATTGATGTCAACAATATTAAGTCTTCCTACTCAATAACTCAGAATGGCTTTTAATTTATTTTGGTTATTTTAAATTTTCTGCAGCAGCGTATTGTAGTTTTCAGGGTAAAACTCACCTCCTTGGTTAAATCTCTTTCTAGGTACTCTTTTAGATGTTATTGTTCTTTTCAATGTTAAATGGAATTGCATTCCTAATTTCTTTTTCAGATTATTCATTGCAGATGCATAGAAACACAACTACTTAAATTTTTTTTTTAAGTTATTTATTTTTTTGAGACAGGGTCTCGCCCTGTCACCCAGACTGGAGTGCAGTGGCGTGATCACAGCTAACTGTAGCCTCAACTTCCTGGGCTCCAGCAATCTTCCCATCTCAGCCTCCTGAGTAGTTGGGACTACAGGTGCATGCCACCACACCACACACCACACTGGCTAATTTTTGTATTTTTGGTAAGACAGGGTTTCGCCTTGTTGGCCAGGCTGGTCTTGAACTCCTGAGCTCAAGTGATCCACCAGCCTCAGCCTCCCAAAGTGCTGGGATTACAGGCGTGAGCTACCGTGCCCGGCCGCACCAGTCTTTCTTTTCCAGAATCTATATAACCTGATCTTCTGCACTTCAAAGCCTTGTTGTTTCCCCTCAATAACCCTTTTAAAACGAAGCGGAATTCTTTTTTTTTTTTTTTTTTTTTTTGAGACAGAGTCTTGCTCTGTTGCCCAGGCTGGAGTGCAGTAGTATGATCACGGCTCTCTACAGTCTTGGCCTCCTGGGTTTTAGTGATCCTCCTACCTCAACCTAGTCTAGCTGAGTAGCTAGGACTACAGGTGTGTACCACCACACCCACCTAATTTTTTTTCCCCTTTGGTAAAGATGAACTCTCATTATGTTGCCCACACTGGTCTTGAACTCGTAGGCTCAAGCAATCCTCCTGCCTTAGCCTCCCAAAGTGCTGGGTTTACAGGTATGAGCTACCACACCGGGCCAAAGTGGCACTTTTTTTTTTTTTTTTTTTTTTTGAGACAGAGTCTCGCACTGTCGCCCGGGCTGGAATGCAATGGCATGATCTCAGCTCACTGCAACCTCTGCCTCCCAGGTTCAAGCGATTCTCCTGCCTCAGCCTCCCGAGTAGCTGGGATTATGGGGCCTGCCACCACGCCTGGCTAAGTTTTGCATTTTTAGTAGAGATGGGGTTTCTCCATGTTGGTCAGGCTGGTCTCGAACTCCTGACCTAGTGATCCGCCCACCTCAGCCTCCCAAAGTGCTGGGATTACAGGCATGAGCCACTGAGCCTGGCCTAAAGTAGTACTTTTTAATTAAAAAAAGAATCAAAATGAAACTCAATACATAGGCAGGTCATAAAAAATGATTTTTTCTTTTGCGCAAGCAGTGAGTAGCATTAAGCTGTTCCCTCACCGTCACCTGGTGTTACCTGGAGTACATTTGGGAAGTCCTCAACTTTGAAAACCCTTTTTCCCTATATACTGCTGGTAATTAAAAGCAAAAAATTATTCTGAAGTTTGTCAAGCATTTTATGAAGGAGACATTGCTAGTTTGTTTTCTGTTTTTTTTTTAAGTATATTTTAAACATTTCCTTATATTCCTAATATAAATGTTGCTTTGTCAGAAATTTCAACATTTGGAACAAAATTTTTATAGTTTCTAAATAAATATAATTCAAACCAGGTATAGTTAGGATGGGTGCCTAGAATGCTGTCAGGATACATATAATGCTATGCATAAAGTTTATTTCTGTATCATCTAGTTGTTCAACAGTTGATCTAGGCATAATAATGAAACTACTTTTGCAGTTTGATATAGTTTGGATATTTGACCCCTCCAAATTTCATGTTGAAATTTGTCCACCTCCAATCTCGCGTCTCAGTGTTAGACAGTGGGGGCCTGGTGGGAAGTGTTTGGGGTCATGGGGCAGGTCCCTCATGAATGGGTTGGTGCCATCCTTGTCCCAGAGGTAATGTGTGAATTCCTGCTCTATTCGTTCATGTGAGAATTGGTTGTTCAGAAGAGTGTGACACACTTCCCCTCTCTCTTGCCATGTGACACATTTGCTCCCCCTTTGGCTCTGCCATGATTGGAAACCTCCTGAGGTCCTTACCAGAAGCAGATGCTAGCGACACGCTTCTTGTACAGCCTGCAGAACTGTTAGCCAAGTAAAACTCTTTACTTTATAAATTACCAAGCCTCAGGTATTTCTTTATAGCAATGCAAATAGACTAAAAGACAGTTAAACACGTTTTTGTTTTTGTTTTTCTCCATGTCTCCTTGCTGTATTTTATTATTTTTTTGAGACAAGGTCTCACTCTGTTGCCCAAGCTGGAGTGCAGTGGTGCAATCTCGGCTCACTGCAACCTCCCCCTCCTGGGCTTAAGTGATCCTCCCTCCTCAGCCTCTCAAGTAGCTAGGACTAAAGGTGTGTACCACCACACCCAGCTATTTTTCTTTAAATTTTTTGTAGAGACAGGGTCTCACTGTGTTGCCTAGGCTGGTCTTGAACTCTTGGTCTCAAGGAATCCTCCTGCCTTGGCTTCCCAAACTGCTTGGATCACAGGTATGAGTCACCACGCCTGGCCTGCTCTTTTGTTTCTATATGTTAGACTTTTTGCAGATTTCCATATATAAGCGATGTCATCAGTATTTTCTTTCAGTGTCTGGCTTATTTTACTGAGTGTAATGTCCTCTGGGTTTATTATCCATGTAGTTGCAAATGGCAGTATCTCATTTTTTAAGGCTGAATGATATTCCATTGTGTGTATCTGTGTGTATCACAATTTCTTTTTTCATTCATCTGTCAATTGACACATTGTTTCCATAACTTGGCTATTGTGACTAATACTGCAATGAACACAGTAGCACAGATATCTCTACCAGGTGCTGATTTCATTTCCTTTGAGTACATACCCAGCTAGGTCATATGGTAGTTCTATTTTTAAGTTTTTGAGGAACCTCCATTACTGTTTTCCATAATGGCTGTGCCAATTTATATTCCCATCCACAGTCTACAAGGGTTTCCTTTTCTCCACACCCTCACCAACACTTGTTATCTCTTACCAAAAGAGTCATTCTAACAGGTGTGAGATGATATCTCATTGTGGTTTTGATTTGCATTTCTCTGATGATTAATGATGTTGAGTACCTTTTCATATACCTGTTTGTCATTGGTATGTCTTCTTCAGAAAAAAACAGTCTTGGCCGGGCACAGTGGCTCATGCCTGTAATCCCAGCACTTTGGGAGGGCGAGGCAGGTGGATCACTTGAGGTCAGGAGTTTGAGACCAGCCTGGCCAAAATGGGGAAACCCCATCTCTACTAAAAATTAGCAGGGCCTGTAATCCCAGCTACTCCAGAGGCTGAGGCAGGAGCATCACTTGAACTGGGGAGGTGGAGGTTGCAGTGAGTTGAGATCGTGCCACTTCACTCCAGCCTGGGCAACAGAGTGAGACTCTGTCTCCAAAACAATAAAAAAAGATATACGGTTTGTAAACATTTTCTCCCAGTCTGTAGGGTGCCTTTTCCTTGTGTTGATTGTTTCCTTTGCTGTGCAGAAGCTTTTTAGTTTGATGTAGTCCAAGTTGTTTATTTTTGCTTTTGTTGCCTGGGCTTTTGGTATGCCATCCAAAAAAATATCAAGGAACTAGTATTAACCTATACAATTCAGTAGTTTTTAGTATATTTACAGAGCTGTGCAACTATTGCACAATCAATTATAAATCATTTTCATCACCTCAGAAAGAACTCCATACCCTTTAGCCATCATCCTCCAAACCTCCAGCCCCAGGTAACCATTAATCTATTTTCTGTCTTTATGGATTTGTCTGTTCTGGACATTTCATATAAATGGACTTATAATATGTAGTCTTTCATGACTGCCTTTTTTCACTTAGCAAAATGTTTTCAAGATTCATCCATATTTTAGCATGTATCAGTACTTCATTTCTACGACTAAATAGTATTGTGTTGCATTGATGTATACTACATTTTGCTTATACATTCATCAATAGATGAACATTTGGGTTGTTTCTACCTATTGGCTATTAAGAATAGCTGCATATTTTCATTCCCACTAGCAGTGTGGAAGGGTTTCAGTTTCTCTATATTTTCACCAACACTTGCCTTTTTTATTCTAGCCATCTTAGTGGATATGAGGTGATATCTCATTGTGGTTTTCATTTGTATTACCCTAATAATTAATGATGAACATTTTTTCATGTGTGTATTGAACATTTGTAGATCTTGTTTGAAGAAATATCTGTTCAGATCCTTTGCCCATTTTAAAATTGGGTTGTCTTTTTACTGTTGAGTTGTAAGAATATTTTTTTTTTGAGGTGTAGTCTCGCTTTGTTGCCCTGGCTGGAGTGCAGTGGCACAATCTTGGCTCATTGCAACCTCCACCTTCCGGGTTCAGGCAATTCTCCTGCCTCAGCCTCCTGAGTAGCTGGGACCACAGGCACCTGCCACCACACCTGGGTAATTTTTTGTATTTTTAGTAGAGATGGGGTTTCACCGTGTTAGACAGGATGGTCTTGATCTCCTAACCTCGTGATCTGCCTGCCTCGGCCTCCCAAAGTGCTGGGATTACAGGCGTGAGCCACCGCACCCGGCCAAATTTTTTATATATTCTGAATGTAAGTTCCTTATCAAATATATGAATCGCAAGTATTTTTTCCCATTATGTGAAGTGAAGTCTTCTTATAGATATAGTATTGTGATTAATAACAAATAGTTAATTTAGGAGAGTAGAGTACAAGCTGTAGCAGTGGGAGTTTTGTCAGCACACGCTTTTAGAAGGTTTCTTCCACTTTATGACCGTGTATTGATGAAAGGAATGTGCCTGAAACTGTAACCAAAGGAGACATGCTTCCAGAAAAATCTCAAGGAAAAGTATTGTAAGCAACAGTAGATGTTGGATCAGACTCTAAAGTAAAGGGTGGAGAGTTAACCAGTTAACATGTAAGTTGGAGATAGAGTTCTCCCAGAATATGTAGGCACCAAAGTAGTTCTAGACAACAAGGATTACTTCTCATTTAAAGATGGTGACATTCTTGCAAACTATATAGACTGAAATAAATCATATTGAAATGGCATCAACATGAAGCTGCCCATTCTGTAATTCTGAAATCTTCTATCACGTAAAATAATTTTCATGTCTTTCTTTTGTAATAAACTAATGATATCTAAACTAATGATGCCCAGTGTCTCTAAAATTTAGTTTTGCTGTACTGATATAAACATTTCCTAATAAAAATATGTAAATTAAAAAATAGTTAATTTAAAGCTTATATAGACATTTAATTTCCAAGAAATAATAATGTTCAGCACTTAAACTGTTTTAATCAAGGGTTAAGAATTAACTTCACTGGGCAAAGTGGCTCACACCTGTAATCCCAGCACTTTGGGAGGCCAAGGCACGTGGATTGCTTGAGCTCAGGAGTTCAAGACGTGCCTGGGCAACATGGTGAAACTCCATCCCTACCAAAAATGCAAAAAATTAGCTGGGCATGATGGTGCATGCCTGTAATCCCAGCTACTGGGGAGGCTGGGATGGGAGAATCACTTGAGCCCAAGCCTGGGAGGCAGAGGTTGCAATGAGCTGAGATGGCGCTGCTGTACTCCAGCCTGGGTGACAGAGTGAGACCCCATCTCAATAAAAAAAAAAAAGAAAAAAAAGAGGTCTTGTGCTTTAGATCAGTGGTTGCCAAACTTTATCAAGCATCAGAATCACTTGGACAGCTTGTTAAAACGTTCTTTGCTAGCCTGCATTCCCAGAGTTTCTGAATCAGAAAGTCTTGAGTGGGGCATCCAGGAATTTACATTTTTAACAGAACATGTTGATGCTTTGGTTCATGGACCGCTTCCTTAATGGTCCCTATAACTGTCATAAAGAATTAGCTATATGCTGATATGTAGGAAATTCTACCTGATAAAAATGACAAAATTTTAATTTATAGCTCATATTTGCCTCTCTTCAATTTGCATATATTTGTATATATAAAGTGTTATATAGTCATGGTTGGTGCCTAAATTGTTGGATTTCTTTTAAAACTCTTGCCATACATAAAGTCTACTTTTTTCCGTAGGCTTGTCTCCTGTCAGATCCTCATGAATTTCCTTGAGTTTAAGAAAATAGTAAAGAATGTTACAGCTTAAAGAGATTTTATAGATCATCCAACTCTCCCCATCCCTCATAGAGACTGGTTAAATCTCTTAATCCAAGATTGTGTAGCTAATTATTGGTAGGTATAGGTAGCTCTTAGGGATTTTATTTCTGGCAATTCTTTATATTGCTTGAAGAAAAGTAAATATGTATTTCAGCCAAGATTTTTTTTTTTTTGAGATGGAGTCTCGCTCTGTTGCCCAGGCTGTAGCGCAGTGGCGCGATCTTGGCTCACTGCAAGCTCCACCTCCTGGGTTTACACCATTCTCCTGTCTCAGCCTCCCGAGTAGCTGGGACTACAGGCGCCCGCCACCACATCCGGCTAATTTTTTTGTATTTTTAGTAGAGACGGGGTTTCACCATGTTAGCCAAGATGGTCTCGATCTCCTGACCTCGTGATCCGCCCACCTTGGCCTCCCAAAGTGCTGGGATTACAGGCGTGAACCACCGTGCCCGGCCAGCCAAGATATTTTTAGTGACTTTCAAATACAGATCTCTTTGGTAACATTTTATTAGGTAATAAATAAGCTTAAGATATTTGAAATGACTTGATTCTGTGCTAAATGCTATTTGATTATTTTACACCAAAGTAATACATGAATTTAGCCTGATAAATAATTTTTAAAAAGTATGTCTTATAGGCATCTCTTTTATTCTGCTCTTAAAACATATGAGAAAGAAGATAGTTGAAGAGTATGTGCTAGTGAGATGTGGCACAGATTTCCATCAATAAACTTATGTAAAATTAAGTAGAATGAACAGGTTGTTTCCTAGAGATGTCTTAAACCTATTAGAAAGTTTAGAGGGAATGATGAGGAAGGGATATGTAATGTAAAAATATAAGGCTATCCTCTTCCTTCTTTTAAAAATGTTATCTCTAGCCAAGTCTGCTTAAGGAGAAAGTCTTGCTTTCCCCTGTCTAGGTTATAGCTTGTAGATGTTCATTTTAATACTTACTGAATTATTAAAATCTTTTTTTCCTTAGCCCTTCACCTTAGTAGTCAATCAAGGTTTGTTTTTCTAAATTAGATGATCTGCGTTGTTTCTTTTATAGGAGGAATTTGGGTAGCCAAATAGCTCCACATAAACATCTAGCTTCTCAGGTATCAACTGTAAAATGCATAGAAAATGCTATTAAACACTAAAAAGAGATTGAAAGCACCGTTGACTGACTTGTGAAATTATTTCCTAATTGCCTTTGGTCAGCACATACCTAGACTTCTACACACCCAACAGTCTATCTCAACCATTCTGTAATGTTGCTAAAATAATTTTCCTGCTTCATTGTTAAAACTCTAATGATTCCTCTCTGTCCTCTTTGCACATGGCTCTATCCTATATAAATTTCAGAATATGTGGAACTGAAATAATTTTTATCTCAGAAGCAAGTACTCCTATTAAGGCTTGGTGTGTTTTCATCATTTTAATTTTGACTAGAATAGAGAACTCATTAGAGTAGGAAACGCACTTCTGCCCCAGATTCAGGAGAATGAGGACTTATTTCAGTGTCTCAAACACAAACTTTCGAATGTAGCCTGCAGAACTCTGGTATTTATGAGCCACATTTTGCCTGGCTGTTAGTTCTCTTGATAACCTAGGAAATATGCCTTACCTTAGCTTTTCCTAACTGAATCTCTCATCTCTGCGCTAAGACTTTTCCCCTAGCTTAATCATAGTGTGTCTTCCTACAGGAAGCCTTTTCAGGTTGACCCGTACCCATCTACCAGTCCTCAAGTAGTTTCTCAAACTGGAGTCTCTAGATATTCTCAGGAGTCTGAGAATTCTCTGAGATATAAACAGTTTTGTGGTTCTCTGTGTAGATGCAAACACCATACATCTGGTGTCTACTGGAGGGTGGAGTTGAAAATGATCATTGTGAAACAATGCCAGAATCTTTCTGAAACTTTTGCAAGCAGCAAATTTGAACAGCTGGTTTGTAACAGAGGTTTTTAAACTTCATTCAGTCTAACTGTATGAAGTGCCTTACGTGGCTGTTATGGTAGCTGAGAGGAAGGATGAACCGGAGACTGAGGACACCACCCCCATTTTAACCTGGTTGGCCCTACTTTTATTTGTATTATATATTGTGGCTCAGTGAAGATTTCTCTTGTGAGCTTCTCTCCATCTAAAAGTTTTGAAAACCACTGGACTAACAGGTTTATGGCTTGTGGTTTTGGTAGGGGAATAGGGAAAAGTAGCAATGTATCCTTATAAAGAGGCTGTATGTGGCTAAGTTATTTGTAAATAGATTTTTCATAGTTAACCAAACAAAGAGTCCTTAGAAATTTTTACTGCTAATTGGGAATGTTATTCCAGGGTTATGTTAGATTGGTAGATAGTAGTTCTCAAGTTTTTTGGTCTCAGAACCGCCTCACAGTCTTTATTTATTTATTTATTTATTTGAGACGGAGTCTTGCTGTGTCGTCCAGGCTGGAGTGCAGTGGTACAGTCTCGGCTCACTGCAGCCTGCGCCTCCCAGCCTCCCGGGTTGAAGCAGTTCTCTGCCTCAGCCTCCTGAGTAGCTGGGATTACAGGCTCTCGCTACCACACCTGGCTAATTTTTGTATATTTAATAGAGACGGGGTTTCACCATCTTGGTCAGGCTGGTCTTGAACTCCTGACCTCGTGATCCACCCGCCTCGGCCTCCCAAAGAGCTGGGATTACAGGCGTGAGCTACCGCACCCGGCCCCCTTCACACTCTTAAAAAATTATCGAGTCTCCCCAAAAGTACTGTTTGTATGCATTATACCCATCAATTTTTAAATAAAAGAAAAAATTTCAATAATTACTGATTTATTTAAAAATAATGAACCCATTACATTTTAACAACAGTAACATTTTTAATATTAAGATAACTGTTTTCCAAGAAAGAAAAAAGAAAAAGAGAAAACTGTTTTCCAAAACAAACCAAAAAAAATTAGCAGAGAGTGGCATTGTTTAGTATTTTTTGCAAATCTCTTAATAGTACGATCTGGATTCTCATTTTCTGTTTCTACATTCAACCGGTTTGTGATATGCTGTTTTAGTTGAAATATATGAAGAAAAACTCAGCCTCCTACATTCAATATTTGAAAAGAGTTAAGGTATGTAACAGCTTTTTCAGATATTATCAATACTGTATTTTTCTTTAATGTCAAACCCCACAAGTGGTAGTTTCTTTTAGGTTAATTGCAACATGGAATCTGAAACTATAGCAATGAACTTTTGGTTCCTTCCAGTAAAAGTAGCAGTGTATCCTTTTAAAGAGACTGGAAAGGCCTTCCATTTGGCTTTCCATAATTGCCACTCCATCACACTCAAAAGTCAAAGTCGTTAAGTGATCTGGCCTCCTACTATCTCTCTGATCTCATCTCCAGCTCTGCTGGCTCTGCTGACTCTGCTGTAGTCACACTGGTCTCCTTGCTGTTTGCTCCTCTAAACAATCTCCTGTCTCTGGGCTTTTGTGCTTGTCATTCCCTCTCATTTCTTAACAAATAGATTAGATATTGTGTTAAATAATCTTAATTTAGTGAAGACCTACCAGAATATATTTGTTGAGTGTGAAAATTATCTCTGAACAGAACTGCTTATATACTTGGCAATGGCATTGTAATCAGAAACACTCAACACCTTTATGTCAGACTCTGACCCTGTTATGTCTTGGTGGAAGTGAAAGTGTAAGTGGTACCAAGTCATTTGGATTGCCAGTACTTTGCTATAGAGTACACAAATGTGCCTCATTGCAATAACACTAGAAGTTGTTTACTACTGTAGTTTACTAAGAACTAACCACATAGATGATCATGCATTTCAGGAAAATATGATAGAAATAGGAAAGATTCTAACCCAGGTCTTAATTATTCACATACAGAAGAATGGCCTGTATATCTTCATTATATGTGTAGGGGAAAATAGTGCCTATCTTTCAAGATCATTGGAAGGTTAGAGATCCTTTTGTTAAATCATGTTAGTTTAAAAAATGCATTTATTTTAAAAAGTATTTCTATAGTATTAATAACTGATTTTTTGACATCTTTGTATATGCTTAACGTGGCTTTTTAAGAGTCACAGTTTACCAAAGAAGTAATATTGCCTCATTAAATTTCTGAAGTTAACATTGTAGCACTTTGATATTTAGAAGTAAATTGTCATTTTCATTTTAAACTTTTAATTTGGGAATTTAAGTATTATGAAGTTTTTCTCAAATGCCTAGTTTGGAGAGACTATTTTTACAACTAATTTAGAGCTTTCAAGTGGATTTAAATTTGTCTTGCTTTGAAGATATTTTATTTCATATCACGCTTTCAGATTTCTTTTAGTTTTGTAAAATTTCAAGTTGCTTTTTCTTGAATTATAAATTTATTTAGTGTGTTTTGGTTTTTAATCATTTCATTTATTCATTCAACCCACCAACAGAAATGCCAAGCAGTGTTCTAGATACTAGGAGAAATCAGGTGATGAGACAAAGTCTCTTACATTCTAGTAGGAGAAAGCAGACAAATAAATAGACAAAGAAATACTGTAGTTTTAGATAACAGTAAGTAGAATAAAGAAAATAAAGGAGGTTGTGATAAGTAGGGTCTGAGAGGCAGGAGAGCAGGGGATACTCTTAAAAATAATGGTCGAGGACAGCCTCTCTGAGGAGGTGACATTTGAGAAGAGACCAGAATGTTCAGAAGCAGCCAATAATGCAAAAAATCTGGTGGAGGAGCACCCTAGAAGAGGGTAGTTAGTGTAAGATCTTGAAGCAAGACAAGCTTGGGGTGCACAAGAAACATCAAGACAAGCAGTATGTGCAGTGAGCCATGATCCTCCCACTACCCTCCAGCCTGGGTGAAAGAGTGAGACCCTGTCTCCAAAAAGAAAAAAGAAAAAAAACCAGTATGACTAGAGTATAGCATATGTGAAGAAGAGTGAGAAAAGTTACGTTTGGAGACAGAGACAGGGACCACTTCATGTAGGGCTTTAGCACTAGTGATAGTAGAACACTCGAGGATTTTAGGCGAAGGAGTGACATAAACTTAAGTTAAAAATTTAATTACGGTCAATTTGTGAAGAAAAACAGACTTTTGTGGGCGTAATAATGAAGCAAAGTGACTATTTTAGAAGAAAGAGGTGATGGCAGTATGAACTAGTAGTGTAGGTGGTGAGAAATGATCATAATTGGGCTATGTTGTGTCCATTGGAGTAAACCATTAGGAGACAATGGTGACTTGGAAGTTAAATGAAGAAGGAGTGGCAAGAAAGTGGAAGTGGTCAACTGTCATACTACCAAGAGGTCAGATGAGATGCGGGCAGGGATTTAGTCCTGGCTGTATTATAGAATGGCATCCCCTGGTGACCATGACAGCCCTGGGTGGAGAAGCCTGGGGGGCTGGTATAGAAAAGGTGACTGTGGAGATCCTTTTGAGGAATCTGCCTCTGAAAGGCAAAGAATGTGGTGAACACTGGGGGATGTGAGGACAAGGAAAACTTTTTTTTTCTTGTTTCGAGTTCTTTTATATGCCAATAGGAGTGATCCCGTTATGTTTAAGTTCATTTTTTTGTTCATGAATGAGGTGAGGCTTTCCTGAGCTAAAACAGTAGAAAAAAGGAGTTGGAAAAGAGTTAAGGGGCTTATAGACAATTATTTATACCTATGGGAAAGTTGAATTTTTCATTTGGATTCACAGGTGAACTCAAAAGTTGAACACGCTGCATTATGTAATTTCATTCACTTATTCATAGTGTAGTACTTGAGCTGCTTAAGTACCAGGAACTAGGGTACAAAGGTAAGACATGCTCACTACCCTCAAGGAGGTAAAAATCCAGCAAATAAACAGATGTGTACACTCTCACTGCACAAAGGACATTCCTCAGACCAGCAGTGTTGGTCCCACCTGAGAGGTTGATAAAAATACCAAATGCTCGGCCAGGCGCAGTGGCTCATACCTGTAATTCCAGCACTTTGGCAGGCCGAGGCGGGTGGATCACCTGAAGGCAGGGGTTTGAGACCAGCCTGACCAATATGGTGAAACCCCGTCTCTACTAAAAATACAAAAATTAGCCAGGTGTGGTGGTGTGCACCGCTAGTCCCATTTACTCGGGAGGCTGAAACAGGAGAATCGCTTGAACCCAGGAGGTTGAGGTTGCAGTGAGCCAAAATCGCAACACTGCACTCCAGCTTGGGTGACAGAATAAGACTCTGTTTCAAAAAACAAACAAAACAACAACAACAAAAAATGCTCTACCCAAGAACTACTGAATTGGAAGCTGTATTTTTAACAAAATTGCTAGGTGATTTAAGTTTGAAAAGCACTGATATACATAAACTATACATTAAAAAGATGCGATAAGCACTAAAGTTTTTTTTTGTTTGTTTGTTTTGAGATAGAGTCTCGTTCTGTCGCTCAGGCTGGAGTGCAATGGCGCGATCTGGGCTCCATGCAACCTCCACCTCCCAGGTTCAAGCAATTCTCCTGCCTCAGCCTCTCTAGTAGCTGGGATTACAGGCGCCTGCCACCATGCGTGTCTAATTTTTGTATTTTTAATAGAGATGGGGTTTTGCCATGTTGGCCAGGCCAGTCTCGAATTCCTGACCTCAGGTAATCCGCCCACCTCGGCCTCACAAAGTGCTGGGATTACAGGCATGAGCCACCACACCAGGCCTGCTAAAGATTCTTACAAACAAAAAATACTGTATGTAAGAGCTCAGTTACTATGTTACTATGTCAACCAGCCCCCAACCCCCACAAAGAAGAAAAATGATCATAGAGGAAAAAGTTGGATCAGACATTTCTCTGGATTGGCATATTAAAAGGTGCTTGATAAGAGTTTGTTGAACTAAACTAGCCCTAGGCGCTACCATTTGAAGATGAATTATTTGCTATTTAGTAGTCTGCATTTAGTATTTATGCACAGAGTGTTTTTTTTTTTTTTTTTTGAGACAGGGTCTCACTCTGTTGCCCAGACTGGAGCGCAGTGGTGTGATCTCAGCTTACCGCAACCTCCGCCTCCCAGGCTTAAGTGATTCTCTGGCCTCAGCCTCCCAAGTAGCTGGGATTACAAGCGCGTGCCACCATGCCTGGCTGATTTTTTTTTTTTTTGTATTTTTAGTAGAGACGGGATTTCACCATGTTGTCCAGGCTGGTCTCGAACTCCTAACCTCAAATGATCCACCTTCCTCTGCCTCCTAAAGTACTGGGATTACAGGTGTGAGCCGCTGTGCCTGGCCCAGAGTTTTTGTAAATAGATTATTTCAATAAAAAGAGTGAGACTCAGATCTCAGAAAGAGAGGATAAATGAAAGCCAAGATTACATCAGTTGATTGACTATATTAGTACCATGAACATGGGAAGTGTTAGGATATGAAGATAAGTGAGACAGTCACTGCCCTCTAGTAGGAGACTCAAGGACATTTATTTTACTTTTTGGGTTATAATCCAATACTATTGCTACTTATTTTGTTGTGTAAATTGCTGCAGCGTTGGTCATTGGGAGCTTTTTTAGGTTGGCTTTTCTTTCTTTCTTTCTTTCTTTTTTTTTTTTTTGAGACAGAGTCTTGTTCTTGTTGCCTAGGCTGGAGTGCCATGGCACAATGGCTCACTGCAGCCTCCACCTCCCAGGCTCAAGCAATTCTCATGCTTCAGCCTCCCGAGTAGCTGGGATTACAGGTATGTGCCACCATGCCTGGCTAATTTTTTGTATTTTTAGTAGAGATGGGATTTCACCATGTTGGCCAGTCTAGTCTTGAACTCCTGACCTCAAGGTGATCTGCCCATGTTGGTCAGGGATGGCCAAAGTGCTGAGATTACAGGTATGGGCCACTGTGCCGGGCCAGGTTGGCTACTTTTGAACACTACTTTATGAGTCAACTTTCTTGCTCGTTTCTTCCCTATTTTGAGGGCTGCCTAATATTGGATCAGTGTTTTATGAAGAATATGATCTCTTAACTGGCCACTCTGTCATTATCACAAGAGGTGTTTTGTTTTGTTTTGTAAAGGCACACTCATCATTAGCAAAATGGGAATGAAAACCACAGTGAGATACCACTTCATACCAATTAGGGTGGCTATTATTTAAAATAAAAAACCAAAAATGAAAACCAAAGGACAACCACATGGATGTAAAGAAATTGGAAACTGTGCATTGCTGGTGGGAATGTAAAATGGTATAGCTTCTGTAAAAAACAGTATGGCAGTTCATCAAAAAACTAAACATAGAATTACTATATGATTTAGTAGTTCCACTTCTAGCTATTGAAAGCAGGGATTTGAACAGATATTTGTACACCAGTGTTTATAGGCAGCACTTTTCACAATAGCCAAAAGGTAGAAACTAACCACATGTCAGTTACCAGATGAATAGATAAATGTAGTATATACATGCATGTAATAGAATACTATTCAGCCCTAGAAAGGAATAGAATTCTGATGCTGCAGCATGGGCGAATCTTGAAAATATTTTACTAAGTGAAAGAAGCCAAAAATAAAAGGACAAATACTATATGATTTCACTTCTGAGATACCTAGAATAGTTCAATTCATAGAGACAGAAAGTAGAATGGTAGTTTCCAGAGCCTGCAGGAAGGAGGAATTGGGGAGTTATTGTTTAACAGGTGCAGAGTTCCAGGCCAAGATGATGAAAAAGTTCTGGAGATGGATAATGGTGATGGTTGCACAACAATGTCACTGAATTATGCATGTAGAAATGGTTAAATGGTAAATTTTGTGTTGTGTGTATTTTACCACAATTGAAAAAAAAAGTCACTTCCTTCGCTCCATCTCAGGCATACTAAAGTAGAATTTCTAGTGGTCGGGCCCAGAATCCTGCATTTAAAAAAAAAGAAAAAAGCTTTTCAGTTTATTGTTATGCATGGTTTAAGAACCACTGATATGTGGGATTATCTAATGGAAAGTGGGGTAAACTGGATTTTGTTGGTATTATCTTTAAAGAGAAATTTATCAGATTGATGAATTAAAGTATAATCTTCATCTAGATTTTTATGTTTAATTCAGCTGTTAATATTTACACATTACTTCATGTGGTAATGTGAATAATGACTACTAATAATTATTTAGCATTCTACCACATTTTAAAGCACTTTCGGCTGGGTGCAGTGGCCTGTGATCCCAGCAGTTTGGGAAGCCGAGGCAGGAGGATTACTTGAGCCCAGAGTTCAAGACCAGCCTGGGCAATGTGGCTAAGCCCCATCTCTAAAAAAATTTTAAAAATTAGCTGGGCATGGTGGCACACACCTGTAGTCCCAGTTACTCTAGAGGCCGAGGTGGGAGGACCTCTTGATCCTGGGAGGAGAGGGGAGGCAAAGGTTGCAGTGAACCAAGATTGCACCACTGCACTCCAACCTGGGTTACAGAGACTCTGTCTCAAAAATAAAATAAAATAAAGCACTTTCTGATATGTGATCTCATTTGATCATCATGTTATCCTCTGGTGGTGATAATTGCCATTTTCAGGCGAGACGCTTGAGACTTTGGAGATTGAATGAGTTGCCTAAGATCATACAGATAAAGTCAGACGTCCAAGATAGATCTGATTACAACTCCTCTTAGCAGTCTCCAAGAAAAGAGCAGGTGTTATTCAGGCCATTGTAAATATTCTGTGTTTAATTGTTTTGTGACAAAAATGTAAAATTACTAAGTTAATCATGAACCATAGACTTAAGACCACTTTATTATGTAAACATGACTGTTATCATATGACAGCTCCACTGTTTTTGCCATGTTGGCAGTGGTTAATATTTACGAAACTAAGATACTTTATTTTGTCTAGGAAAGTATTCTTATGAAGTATTACTATGTTAATACTTAATAAATACTAATTAATATGATTTATCTGGAAATCTAAAGCAGATCTATGATTCTGTGGCAGTTTTTCTTCCCTTGCATTGAAGCGGCCTCTATACCCAACCATTTGTGCATAATACTATAATTTTCAAAAACTGTCACCAGATGCAGTGGATCATGCCTATAATCCCAGCACTTTGGGAGGCTGAGGTGGGTGGATCACCTGAGGTTAGGAGTTCCAAGACCAGCCTGGCCAAAATGGCAAAACCCCGTCTCTACTAAAAATACAAAAATTAGCCAGATGTGGTGGTGGGCGCCTGTAATCCCAGCTACTTGGGAGGCTGAGGCAGGAGAATTGCTTAAACCGGGGAGGCAGAGGTTGCAGTGAGCCAAGATCGTGCCACTGCACTCCAGCCTGGGTGACAGAATGAGACTCCGTCTCAAAAAAAAAAAAAAAAAAAGAACAACATCGCAACTGTGACTATTTCCCTTTTGAAGAATGTATTTGCCACAGTTGAGCCCAGGAGTCAGCAGACTCCCTTCCTCTCCTAGAACATCCAGGCATGTTTTAGTAAAGTAGAAAGATGTGGGGAAAAGCCGTTTCTAGTGTTCCTGTTTTACACTAATTTTCCTCTGGCCTTCCTGTTTACCAACATGGAATTGTCGGGGAAGGGCATTTTTATTTTATAGTGATTTAATATCTAACCACTTCTTATTTTGATAGGATAGGGCATTATATGATAAAATCATTAAAAATGTAATTCAGGCTTGCTTACCAATATCTAATATGTTAAACTGCCTATTTGCTAATTGCATGTCTGAAAGATCTCAAGCATAATGGAGTCCAGAACTCTTGATCTCTTGTTCCCTCTCCCACTTATGAAAACATCTGCTCATCTTACAGTATTGGTTATCCTAGTATATGCACCTGTATCTGGCCAGTGATCTGGGCCCTACCTAACTCCATTTCATTTCCTTTACTCTTCCTTTCACTTGTATATAGTCTGCTTCCTTTGCCTAGAATGTTATCCCTCTCACTTCACCAATATACTTTTCACCTAAATTCTGCTCACCCTTCAGCTTTCAACTTTAATCTTTTCCGAACCACTAGATTAACTTAGGCACCCATTTAGTAGCCTCATGGTATCCTGTACTTTAACAAGAACATCAATAATGGCTACAGGTAACATTTATTAAAGATTGACAATATTTTGGTATGTAATATTACCAGAAGGAGTAAGTAATTCGTGCAGGGTTACACTCTGGTAATTGAAAGAACAAAGATTTTAATGTAGGCAATGTAGCCCACACTTAACCTTTTTACTACTCTGCCTCTTACATAGTTATACTTTTGTTTATTATTATGTTTAAATAAATTATTTGTTTAATGTCTAGTTCCCCTATTGTACTTCTAAGCTCCTTGAGGGTGGGGGCTGTGTCTCTTATACTATCTGTTGAATGTGTGCATATATCATATTTGGGATATAGCCTTTCCATTACTCAGAAAGTCTGAAAATTGATAAAAATTTGTAGGTGGAATTCACAGATGACATTGACCATTTTATTGTCTAGAAATGATGGTTTCTATAAATGTGAAGCAATCTGTTTAGTTCATCTAGTAAATCAGTTTACTGTGAAGTGGTTGTATATCAAGGAACGTGATTCATTTGGAGAAGTTTGAATTTGAAAAGTTTTTTTCCTTGCTTGTTATGGCTTTGGTTTACTAAAAACTAGAATCTACTGCTTAGAGGTTATGGGCAAATTAATTGGTGAAGATAGTAGAAAGACACTTGGATCACAGTTGCTATCTGTTGGCATTTTAAGGAAGACTGCCAATGATAGACAGTAGACACGCATCACATGTATTGTGAATTGCCATTCCAGCTTAAAAATACCTCTTAAAATGTGGTTGAAACTTAAAATAGGGTAGGATAACTGCATGTGGTGGCCCATGCCTGGAATACCAATACTTTGGAAGGCCAAGGCAGGAGGATCGCTTGAGCCCAGGAGTTTGAGACCATTCTCAGCAACATAGTGAGACACCCATTTCTACAAAAAAATGAAAAATTAGCTGAGCATGGTGGTGTATGCCTGTAGTCCCAGCTTCTCAGGAGGCTGAGGTGGGAGAATCACTTGGGCCCAAGAGGTCAAGGCTGCAGTGAGCTGTGAACACGACACTGCAGTCCAACCTCATGACAGAGTAAGACCCTGTCTCAAAAAAATAAATAAATACAAATAAAAATAGGATAGGATAGATGGGAACACTAGCAGAGAAAACACTGGGAATTTGATAAAGCGCCCCATCTGTGTCAGGACATCATTGATAAAGGGATACATGCCACTTTTGGAAGATAAAGAGCATAGTTGAAGAGGAACTAAAAAATCATCAGAGACTCTTTTCTTGAGTCAGTTCCTTGCTTTATTGGTGGGAACTCTGTTATCACATAGTAATATTTTTAAAAAGTTGTTTAGGAAGGTCATACTGTTTTTAAAGCAAAACACATGAAAAATGATATGAATTTAGCACTTGACACATGTTTGGAATTTGATGTGTATAGTTATTTTCTGTGGGAAAGGACTTTAAATATGTCTTTCCCATGGCTAACATATACACTGGCGTAAACCACATACCAATGAAAATTTTTAATTAAATTTATATTTTATTTTATATACACATAGACATAAATGTTATAAATGTGCTCAAATATGAGTAATTTTTAGTAGAGCTTTGGGGGAGGAATGATTCATTCTTTCCCCCTTTTTCTTCTCTTCTCTTCACATCCCTGCCTTGCCCAGGACCATTTATAACCCATGTTGACAACAAAGGTTATATTCTTCCATATTTTTCTCCATGCTGTCCTGCTCGTGTATAAATATATACTTAATTTATAATTACACATACACGTGTATATATGTATATGTGTTTTTTTTGACAATTCTCTGTATTTTACATTTTTTAATGAGTTTTCTCACTTAAGAATACCTTCTTTTTTCACTTAAGAATACCTCACTTAATAGCTCTAATTTTTTTTAATGGCTACATATATAGTTGTATTAGTTTGCTAGGGGTGCCATAATAAGTACCACAGACTAAGTGGCTTAAACAACAGAAATTAGTTTTCTCATAGTTTTGGAGGCTAGAAGCCCAAGATGAAGATGTTGGTGGGTTGTTTTTTTCTGAGGTCTCTCTCCTTGGCTTATAGATGGCTATCTTCTCCCTGTTTCTTCACGTGGTCTGTCTTCTGTGTTCAAATTTTCTCCTCTTATTAAGGATACCAGTCTTGGATTGGATTCAGACCTACCCTAATGACCTCATTTTAACTTAATTACCTCTTTAAAGACTTTATCTCAAAATACATTCACATTCTGAGGTGCTGGGGCTTAGGGCTTCATATGAATTTTGGAGGGACACTATTCAGCCCATAACAATCATATTCCACAGTGTATCCAACCATTCCCTTACTGGTGGTCATTTACGTTATTTTTGTTTTTTGCCACCATGCAATAAAATCTTTGTATGTATATCCTTTTATTTTTACAGGATAAATTCCCAAAAGTGGATTTTCTGGGCAAAGGATATATTTTAATTTTGATAGTGGTTGCCAGATTACTTTTCAAAAAGTCTTATCAGTTAGCATTTCTACTTGTAAGGTATGAGAATAACTTTTTCCAAGAACAGTCTATATTGAGGATCCCTCTTCCCATCTTTCTCCTCCCATCTACTCCTCAACTGCTTATAATTTGGGTTTTGCTCCAGCTACTCTATTCATATTCTTCTCCAAAGACCACTAATTATGTGCTATTGCTACATTAATTGTTCTTTTAAAAATATTCTGTTTGCGTTTTGCAACATTTGAAGCTCCTGGAGACTGGTTTTTGTATATTACTTCTCCTGACTTCCTTAAGAATATACCCTAACCACCATTTCCTGATTCTTTTGCCTCATCTTCATCTGCTTGCTGCTTGGATGTAGGTGCTTCACTAGATTCCATTCTGCTTTAAATTGCTCCTGTCCACCTTGGAGTGGGAGATTTTTATCTACTTGTACTATTTCTATTACCTGTGTGAAAGTTAATCATCCGAATTGGGTCATTTTTGTCATACCCAACTAAATCAGTAGAGGGGCCAAGGGGAAAAAGCATTCAGGGTCTGTAACATTGCTCTAGAAATGTAATTCTCTGCAAGTCCAGCAGCTAGAACTGCCTATTTATATAAACAAAAACCAATTTTATCTACGTCTGCTGAGATAACTTGCTACAACTCTGGGACTAATTTTGCTCACCAACTGGAGTTTGCCAGCTCCCCAAAGCCTTACTAATACCAATAAACTTTCTATCAAGACCACATATAACATTTCCTCTTCTTTATAAAACCCCCAACCATATCTTTGTTGTTTGAACATACTGAAGACCACCCAGTCTACGTGTATGCCCCAAAGTACAATTCTTTCTTCCCAAATAAAACGTTAAATTTAGAGGTTTGCATCTACATTTTTATTTTGACCTTGACACCTGTAGGGGATTGGTTGAATTCCAGATCCATGTTTTCGGCCTTAAGCTCTCTTTTTTAAAAAAATTAAAATAAAAGTAATGGAACGCTTCACAAATATACATGTCATCCTTGCGCAGGAGCCATCCTAATCTCTGTATCGTTTCGTTTTCAGTATACGTGCTGCCAAAGCGAGCACTAAGCTCTTTTTTGAGCCTCAGACCTAGCTAGATTTCAACCTGTACTCTAATAAATTTAAAGTAAAATTTACCGTAAGATACCTCTGGGGTTTTTCTCTGTTTCTCTTTATTCTTTCATTAACATAGATCCAGTTTTTTGGGGTTTTTTTGCCAGAAATGTAGAGGAAAAGGAAAAGATGCAGTACCACAAAGCTAACAATAGAGCAAGTGATGTAAGTTCTGTGAGGACTGGAACTTTGTCTTATTCTGCTTTTCCCAGATGCCTACTATACTGCTTAGCATATGTGAACCCATCTAAAAACAAAATCCACCAAAAAACTCTTATGAATTAAATATTAATAATTAACTATTTACTATTTCCAATTAGTCTTAAAGATTGAACAGGCAAGTTTTGTAGCGGGGATGTGGGGATGGCTACCGGGTACAAAAAGTAATTAGAATGAATAAGACCTAGTATTTGATAGCACAACAGGGTGACTAGTCAGTAATAATTTAATTGTACATTTTTAAATAACTGAAAGTATAATTGGATTGTTTGTAACACAAAGGGTAAATGCTTGAGGGAATGGATACCCCATTTACCATGACGTAACTATTATGCATTACATATCTGTATCAAGTATCTTATGTACTCCATAAATATATGCACCTATGTACCCACAAAATTTTTTTTAAAAATTGGTTTTACCAAAAAAGGTTGAATAAGCAAGTTTTTATAAAAATATTTACCAATATTTATTAATTTAATAACTATGAACTTTTTTTTTTTGAGACAGAGTCTTGCTCTGTTGGCCAGGCTGGAGTGCACTGATGCTAATTGCAACCTCTGCCTCCTGGGTTCAAGTGATTCTCCTGCCTCAGCCTTCCAAGTAGCTGGGATTACAGGCGCCTGCCGCCAAGCCTGGCTAATTTTTGTATTTTTAGTAGAGACGGGGTTTCGCCATGTTGGCCAGGCTGGTCTCGAACTCTTAACCTTAGGTAATCTGCCTGCCTTGGCCTCCCAAAGTGCCGGGATTACAGGCGTAAGCTACCGTGCTTGGCAAATTTTCTTTATCTTTTTTTTACCGAGGACAGTCTCACTCTGTTGCCCAAGGTAGAATGCAGTGGCGCGATCTTGGCTCACTGCAACCTCCGCCTCTAGGGTTCAAGTGATTCTCCTGCCTCAGCCTCCCGAGAAGCTGGCATTACAGCTGCACATTGCCATGGCTGGCTAATTTTTGTATTTTTATTAGAGACGGGGTTTCACCATGTTGGCCAGGCTGGTCTCGAACTCCTGATCTCCAGTGATCCGCCAACCCACGCTTCTCACAGTGCTGGGATTACAGGCCTGAACCACCACACCCAGCCACTATGAACATTCTTTACTAATAAATAAACACTATCTTGCATTACAGCTACAAAAATTATTTTTTGTTCTTGTTTTTGAGACAGGGTCTCCAGCCACTCCAGGCTGGAGTGCAGTGGCAAAATCATGGATCACTGCAGCTTTGAACTCCAGGGGTCAGCTTCCTGAGTAGCTGGGACCACCCAAACCCAGCTAATTTTTTTATTATTTTTTTTTTTTGGAGAGACAAGGTCTCACTTTGTTGCCCAGGCAGGTCTTGAACTCCTAGGCTCAAGCAATACACCTGCCTCAGCCTTCCAAAGTGCTGGTATTATAGGCATGAGCCACTGTTCCTGGCCTTACAAAAATTATTTTGTAGGTTGTATTTTAGCTAGCCTATCACAATTCTTCCAAGTTTTTAAATGGTTTCTGTTGCTTATAAAATATTATTTATTGATAGCCAACAAATTCTAATTTGGGTATTGCTAGGCTATCAGTGCAAAAAAAAAATTGCAGTTAAAAACTTGTAAAATCTCATATGCCTAAATACCAGGACCGCGTTTATAGTTGTATCAATTTATTTGTTTTTCTCAATACTCAGCATCCAAATTAAAAATAGGAGTATTTTTGTTTACTTTAAAAAGTGATATACTGTTTATGTTTTGTAACATTCATTGAAGAAAATACTTAAGACTTTCAAAACTAGAAAAATATTATTTTAATTTCTTAAAGCTTTGAAATATACATTGAAAAGAGTACATATAACCTCAGTTTAAATGTTCAGTTTAAATCAGGGGTCCCCAACCCCCAGGCTACAGACTGATACTGGTCCATGGCCTGTTAGGAACCAGGCCGCACAGCAGGAGGTGAGCAGTGGGTGAGTGAGCAAAGCTTCATCTGTATTTACAGCCACTCACCATCATTCGCATTACCGCCGGAACTCCACCTCTTTTCAGATCAGTGGAGGCATCAGATTCTCAGGAGCCTGTTGTGAACTGTGCGTGTGAGGCATCTAGGTTGCGTACTCCTTATGAGAATCTAATGCCTGATGATCTGCCACTGTCTCCCATTCCCCCCCATATGGGACCGTCTAGTTGCAGAAAAACAAGCTCAGGGCTCCCATTGATTGTACATTATGGTGAGTTGTATAATTATTTTATTATATATTACAATGTAATAATAGAAATAAAGTAAACAATAAATGTAATGCACTTGAATCATCCCGAAACCATCCTCCCCACCTGAGTCTGTGGAAAAGTTGTCTTGCCTAGAACTGGTCCTGGTGCCAAAAAGGTTGGGGACCACTGACTTTAGGCATGCTTCCCCACCCACCTCCTCCTAGTCTGTGGAAAAATTGTCTTCCACAAAACCAGTCCCTCATGCCAAGAAGGTTGGAGACTGCTGGTTTAAATAATAATGAAATGAACATGTATGTACCTAACATACAGGATAAAAAATGAAGTATTTCTGGCCAGGCACAGTGGCTCATGCCTGTAATCCCAGCACTTTGGGAGGCCAAGGTGGGCAGATCACGAGGTCAGGAGTTTGAGACCAGCCTGACCAACATGGTGAAACTCTGTCTCTACTAAAAATACAAAAATTAGCCGGGCATGGTGGCACGTGCCTGTAATCCCAGCTACTGAGGAGGCTGAGGCAGGAGAATTGCTTGAACCCAAGAGGTGGAGGTTGCAGTGAGCCGAGATCACACTACTACACTCCAACCTGGGCGACAGAGCGAGACTCCGTCTCACAAAAAAAAAAAAAAAAAAAAAAAAAAATTCTAACACTTTTAAAGGCTTCTTTGGTTTCCTTACTGATTGCCTCTTCTTTCCCTTCCCCTGGAGGTAATAGCTGAGTTTTAGATTAATCAACTACTTAAATTACTTTATAGTTTTGTCACATAAGTATAAATTAATAAACAATGAACATAGTTTGGTTTTGCTTTTTTCTGAACTTGATATAAATGGATCATATTGTTTCTATTGTTCTGTAACTTATATTTTTGCCCCATTTTATGTTTTAGAGATTTCATTTATGTTATTGTGTAACTTTTAGGTCATTCATTTGTGCTGGTAAGTAATATTCATTTTCTAAATCTACTGCAATGTATTGGTCCATTCTAATGTTGATGGACATTCTGGTTGTTTGCAAGTTTTGCTTTTTAAGCATTACTGTTAACATTTTTGTGCTTGTTCATCTGTTGTGCACATATAAGAGTTCTATAATGTAGCAGTCCTCAACTGTTTTTTTTTTTTGTTTGTTTGTTTGTTTGTTTGTTTTTTTGGGAGACAGAGTCTCCCTCTTGTCACCCAGGCTGGAGTGCAGTGGCGCAATCTTGGCTCACTGCAACCTTCACCTCCCAGGTTCAAGCAATTCTCCTGCCTCAGCCTCCCAAGTAGCTGGGACTACAGGCATATGCCACCGCGCCTGGCTAATTTTTGTATTTTTAGTGGAGACAGGGTTTCACCATGTTGGCCAGGATGATCTCGATCTCTTGACCTCATGATCTGCCTGCCTTAGCCTCCCAAAGTGCTGGGATTACAGGCATGAATCACCGCGCCCGGCCAGTCCCCAACCTTTTTGGCACCAGGGACTGGTTTTGTGGAAGACAATTTTTCCATGGTGGGGGAATGTTTTGGAGATAAAACTCTTTCACCTCAGATCACCAGGCATTAGATTCTTATAAGGTGTGCAACCTAGATCCCTCACATGCACAGTTCACAGTAGGGTTCACGGTCCCATGACAATGAGAATCTAATGCTCCTGTTGATCTGACAGACAGAGCTCAGGTGGTAATGCTCCCCGGTAGGCTGCTCACCTGCTCTGTGGCCTGGTTCCTAATGGGGTTTGAGGAGATTTATTGGTTGGCAGCCAGGTGTTGGGGACTCCTCCAATAATGTACTTAGAAGTAGAATTGCTGGATCATAATGTGTGTGTGTATTTAACTTTACTAAGTAATGTTAAACTTTAATCCAAATTGTTATTTTATATTCCCACCAGTAATGGGTGAAAATTCACATTTCTTTATGTCTTTACCAATACCTGATATTCTTAGATTTTAGAATTTTTGTCAAAATAGTAGGTGTAAAATAATGTCTTATGGTTTTTATTTGTATTTACTTGAATACAAATAAATACGAGGCTAAGGCTTGAGATTGAGATTGAGGCTGAGCACCTTTCTAATATTTATGGGGCAGTTGTGTTTCCCCTTCCATGAAATGTCTGTACATGACTTTTGCCCATTTTAGAAAACTGAGGATTTGTTTTTATTAAAACTTTGTTATTATTTATCCTGGATATTTCCTTTGTAGGTTATATGTGTCCCAGTGTGTGACTTATCTTTCCACTTTTTGTGATATGTTGATTAAGCAGTAGTTCTTAATGAAATTGAATTAGAATTTTTCTTCATTTTATACTTCTTGTGTCTTTCTAAATAAATTCTTTCCTAACTCAGGTTATAAAGATATCCTGCTATGCTTTTACTAAAAGTTTCTGAATCTTTTGCTTATCACCGTTATGTACTTGATCCATCTTCAGTTGGTTTTTATATATGGTATGTGATAGGGAATAATTTGCCAATGTCCTAGCACTATATATTGGATGATCCATCCTTTCCTCATGAATCTATACTACTGGCTCTTGTTTTATATTATTTTCATACAAGATCTGTATACAAGCTCTCCATTATGGTGGTCTTTCTGTTTCTGCACTAATATCTTAGTATCTTAATCACTGTAGCGTAGTCATGTCTTTATCTGGCAGGAAAAATAGTTTTTTGCCTGATTTTTCTTTAGGAATGCCTTAGTTGTTCTTGGCTCTTCTAAATTTAGGATCAGCATCTCAATTTTTCAGAAAATTGTTTCCATTTTAATAGGAATTATAATGTTTAGAGTATAGGAGAATTGGCATCTTGAGATATTATGGTACTTCCTTAATACTATTTAAGGTCTTCTAAATGTCATTCATTAAAGTTTAAAAATTTTTCTTCATAAAGGATTTTCTTTCTTTTTTTTTTTTTTTGGAGAAGGAGTCTCACTCTGGCACGATCTCGGCTCACTGCAGCCTCCGCCTCCTGGGATCAAGCAATTCTTAGCCTCAGCCTCCCAAGTAGCTAAGATTACAGATGCACACCACCACACCCAGTTAATTTTTGTATTTTTAGTAGAGACAGGGTTTTACCATATTTGTCAGCCTGGTGTCGAACACCTGACCTCAAATGATCCACCTGCCTTGGCCTCCCAAAGTGCTGGGATTACAGGCGTGAGTCACTGTGCCCAGCCCATAAAGGTTTTATACACATATATAAGATTATTTTCCTAATTATTCTATTACTTTATTTTTGCAACTATCATTAAAAAATTATATTTTCTGTTTGTTGCTTATGTAGGAGTGCAACTATCTTTTATAGATTATTTCAACAATTTTACTAAACTCACTTATTAACTCTTGTAATTTTTCTATAGATTCTTTTGGGTTTTCAATTAGAATAATTATATTACCTGCAAATAATAACAATTTTATTCCTTCCTTTCCAATCCTTTTTATCTTATTGGCTAGGACCTCCAGACAATGTTGAGTAGACATTGTGATAGTAGGTATCCTTGTCTTGTCCCTGGTTTTAAAGGTAGTTCTTTTAGTATTGCACTATTGATTATGATTTTTGTTGTACACTTTTTGTTTATATCCTTTATCAAGTTTAGGAAATGTTCTTCTATTTCTAGGCCCTGAGTTTTTGCTTGTATATTTGTTAGGAACCATGAATTGTTACCTTTTCTGCATCTATTGTCATTTTTCTCCTTTAATCTGTTAATGTGAGAATCACAAAAGATTTACTTTTGTTGAACCGGTCTCAGTTCCTGAAATAAGCCCAAGTCGGTCATGGTGTAGTATCTTTTCTAAACATTTCTAAATTTGGTTTGCTACCCTTATTTTTTTTTTTTTTAAGGTAAGGTCTCAGTCTGTCACCCAGGCTGGAGTGCAGTGGTTGATCTTGGCTTACTGCAACCTCCACCTCCTGGGCTGAAGCAATTCTCCCACCTCAGCCTCCCCAGTAACTGGGACCACAGATGTGTGCTACCATGCCTGGCTAATTTTTGTATTTTTGGTAGTGATCGGTTTTTGCCCTGTTACCCAGACTGGTCTCAAAACTCTTGAGCTCAAGCCTCAGCCTCCTAAAGTGGTGGGATTGTAGGCATGAGCCATCACACCCGGCCAAGTTTGCTACTTTTGCTTATGATTTTTTTTCATCTATGTCCATGAACAGTTATTCTTTCCTAGATAGTGTTGGTTTGGTTTAATGTCAGTTGTACACAGCACACATTGTATAAGGTTGGAATTGTCTATTTCTGGAAAGGTAAAATTACATTCTTTGTGGGAAGATTTTAAACCTTTGATACAATTTCTTTAATGATTAGAAAACCATTAGAAATGTTTTATTTCTTTTTGAGTCAGTTTTGATAACTTATAATTTTTAGGAATTTGTTCACTTTACCTAAATGTTCAAAGCTTGATTTGAAGTTTTTCATAATTTTCTCTTTTTAAACTGCTATATTTGTAGTTATGCCCCTCCTTCTTGTGTATAATACAGTAGTATTTGTGCCTTCTCTTTTTTCTTGATCTTTTAGCAATTTTTCTATTAGTACTTTTCAAAGTGTCAACTTTGTTTTTTATTTTTTTAATTTAAAAAATTTATTATAATATTTTGAGATGGAGTCTGTTTGTTTTGTCCAGGCTGGTCTCGGACTCCTAGACTCAGGTAATCCTCCTGCTTCAGCCTCCCAAGTAGATGGGATTATAGGCGTCAACCACCACACCTGACTTTCAAGTTTGTTTTTTATTTATTAACTGTTGCTTTTCTTTATTTCTTTCCTTCTTTTAGAGGAGAAAAAAAGGCTGAAAAAATTTAGGAGCCACTTGATAAAAAAAGAATTTCAGGTTTGTTTCCCTAGATGTAATACAAGAACCTTAAACTCATATGTCAAACTTGAATTTCTTATCTTTCCTGGAAAATATTGTCTTCTAGTATTTCCTGTCCTAAGTTGGTGGTTCACTCTTGTTGCTGCCCCCACCACCCAAAAAAGTAGTTATCCAAGCCTACCTCCTTCTACCTTAACAGGCCCTTCTTTCCCACCTCCCACTGTTTGTGCCTCGGTCCAGGTCTTCAATCTCTCTTCTTAGGGAGCCTGTGGCATCATTCTAACTAGTTTTGCTTCCTTCAACCTCATCTCTGTTAACCCATCCTTCATACTGATATTTTTGACTTCAGCAAACAGTCCAATTATGTCCGTGTCTCACTTAAAACCTTACAATTATTTTCTGCTACCCCGATCACTTCCCAACTCCTTAGCATGATATACAACCTGCGCCTTCCAGTCTCCCTACACGTACTTTTTGGTCCATGGTCCAACTTAGTTTCCCCAACACATCATTTTGTTCTTAGTCTCTATGCCTTTTTTTTTTTTTTTTTTTTTTTTTTTCCTGTTGAGGCAGACTTTTGCTCTTGTTGCCTAGGCTGGAGTGCAATGGCACGATCTTGGCTCACCACAACCTCCGCCTCCCGGGTTCAAGCAAATCTCCTGCCTTAGCCTCCCAAGTAGCTGGGATTACAGGCACGTGCCACCATACCCGGCTAATTTTGTATTTTTGGTACAGACAAGGTTTCTCCATGTTGGTCAGGCTGGTCTTGAACTCCTGACCTCAGGTGATCTGCCTGCCTCGACCTCCCAAAGTGCTGGGATTACAGGCATGAGCCACCGTGCCCAGCCAGAGAAAATATTTTTAGTTTATTTTATTTATGGGAAAGATGTAAGTGCTCTGATTTGTTTGATTTTTGTCTTTTTTTTTTGTCTTTTGCTCTGCCTCTCGGGTTCAAGCAATTCTCCTGCCTCAGTTGGGACTACAGGTGTGCACCACCACGGCTGGCTAAGTTTTGTATTTTTGGTAGAGATGGGGTTTTGCCATGTTGGCCAGGCTGGTCTATTTTTTTTTTTTTTTTTCTTTTTTCTGTGATGCAATCTCACTCTGTCACCCAGACTGGAGTGCAGTGGCAGGATCTCAGCTCACTGCAGCCTCTGCCTCCCGGGTTCAAGCGATTCTCCTGTCTCAGCCTCCCCAGTAGCTGGGATTATAGGTGGGCACCACTGCACCTGGCTAATTTTTGTATTTTTAGTACACACGGGGTTTCACTATGTTGCTCAGGCTTGTCTCAAACTCCTGATCTCAGGTGATCCACCCACCTCGGCCTCCCAAAGTGCTGGGATTACAGGCGTAGGCCACCGCGCCCAGCCCAGGCTGGTCTTAAATTTTATTTCTTGATGAAAGATTTTTGCTTTGTTTTTTAACCTCAGAGTGATAAGCACCTAAAGCATCAAACATTGACTAAAGAATTGTAACACTAAGAAAGAGATTTGATTATTCCGATCTTTATTACGTTTTATCTCAAATTCTGTCTTTATATTTTTAAATAAAAGTAACAGATCTGAGCTCAAGACATGACAGAGCATAATTTAGAAGCTTTTCCAATTCTCCAGAAAGCCATTAGCTAGCAAGGGATATGAAAGATTCATCAGAATTCAACAGAGTATTTTCTGGCAGTTTACCCAAGGGGTTCCTGAATACACTTGGAGAACTCATGTATCAAACAACTAGGAATTGATATACACCTAAATCCCTTTGCCTTTTCAGACTCCACAAAACCTGGCAATAATAGCCAATAAAGTTGCTTCAGAATCTGCTGGAACTTACTAGAGACAAAATGAACTGTCAAGATAGAATCAAATAGTCCTTAAGGAAGGTTTATAATTCAAGAGTTTTCATCTTTAATTGAATATAGTGATTACTCCTTAAAAGAACAGTTACTATAAAATTCTTATTAAGGCTGTTGTTAATTATTTAGTAAAGTATTTGCATTAATTGTACTTAAATTACTTTAAGAAAATATAAAGAAGTATATGAAATTTTCTGTGTCAGTAAACGTAAGTATAAAATGTAATGTTTTTTGAAAACTATTAGGTTGGTGCAAAAGTAATTGATGTTTTGCCATTAAATGGCAAAACCTGGAAAACCCACATAGTTTAGACCCAATTTGAAATGCTTATTTATAATTGCTCATAAACACACATGCAACTCTGAATCAGCTGTACATGGCTTCTGAAGACTGCCGTAAGATTTGACAGGGTAACCTATTCTGTATAGAGTTAAATAACTTGGATCATTTGATCTATTAAATGTCTCTGAGTACCATTTATGATGGAATGGAGCACTTTGGCTGTAACACTATCTCATGGAATAGAAGTGTGTTTATTCTGCCTACCTGTGAAATATAATACTACTTCTGTTTGCTCTTTAAAGAAATATCCTAACAGCATCTTCTTGAAAGAATAAAGAACAGCCTTTGTATTTTTAGGAGTTGGTACTCTGCTTGCCTTTTAAGTATGGACCATTGCCTTTGTTTTTCAGTTAGAGTTTTTAAGTTTTATTTTTGTTTTTAAGGGGGTAAAACAATTTATTGATCTCTTAAATACATGGATGAGTTTTGTGATTCCCATTTGACAGATTTTAAGATGTGAAAATGGTTAATGTCTAGAAGCTTAGAAGTGCAGTTGGCATCACGTGTTATTTTCTGTTTAAGCTGACTAATTCTTTGTTTGATTTATTTAATAGTTCTTATTTGGATATTAGTAACCATCAATAAATAAAACTGAATATGAATTTCCAAAATTTTGCTTATACAAAGTGCCAAACTTAACATTTGAATTATATATGCTAGAATTATAAGCAGTATCACGTTGTTGTCTTTAACCATTGCATTTTCATTGCATTGTGGCTATATACAACTCTACATAATTAACATCTGTTTTAGTTCTAACTGCTTTTGTGTTGTGAATGGTTTCTGCTTTAAAGGCTTATGCTCCTGAAATCAACCAAACAACCAAACAGACTCTCTAGTCTTACCATCACACCTTTTTAATTTTAATTCCAAGAAAGAAATATTTTATTCCCCTCACCTCTATAACACAGAAGCCTTGAGTATCCCCTGAATGTCAGGGGTTTAGAGTGAAAAGCAAGGAGAAAATTATAAGTACATAAAGCCCTGCCCAGTTGGAACATCACTATCCAAAAGAGGAAACAGACAAGGGAACATGTAATTATAAGTCAACATGATAAACCCAATAACAGAAATGTGGTATATAGTATAGGGATTAACACAGTAAGAGTATAAGGACCATACAAGCAGGGATTATATTTGATTCATATCTGTATTTCCAGTACCTAACAGAGGGTCTAGTATTTAATAGATTCAACAAATCAGTTAAATGAATGAGATTAATTCTGCCTTAGAGATAAGAAACAAGAAAGTCTTCCTAAATGGGGTGTAATCTGGGTTTTGAAATTCAAATAGCTTAGAAGAAGAAAAGGACAAAGAAAACAAGTTGAAAAAAAAAAAAAAGCCAAATAGGCAGATAAAAAAAGTTGAGAGAATGAATGACAGGCATGGGGAACAGTGTGAGCGAAACTGCATGCCGTGTTTTAGCAAACTGCGAATAGTTCAGATTGCATTAGCATAAAGTGTAAATTGAAGAGCAGCTGGAAATGGAGCTATATTAGTGAAGAATTATATACATGGGTTTCTTTGAAAAACAGTGAACTTTACAAAAAAAACTTAATCATACTTTCTTGAATACTTTCTAAAACATCTTTTCGAATGCCTAGACCCCTTCTTCAAAGGCCTGTGATATTTTTAAAAGGTAATTCGAATTATTGATGAAATATTTTCATTTTAACATTTATTATCTTCTCTAACATTTGAGATTTATATCAGATTTTTAATATAATTTTATATAACTTATAAACATTGGGATCCTTTGTGTAACCAATGATGATTTTCCCTTTTCAAATTGTAAAGATTTATAGGACTGTAGTTGTATTTATGACATGAAATAGATGTTTATTAAATAGTATGACAACATACTTCAAGCCAAGTTTTATATGGAAGCCCACTATATAAGTAGATATGGTCCATGGGCATCCACTCCGTACACTAGGGTACTCCGCAGATTCCTCCAGGTTCAATAGTCAAGGGTTTAGTGGAAAGAGCCAGGAGGCCCAGGTTCAATATTTGCAGTATTACTAGTTAGCGACAGGATTGTGGGTGTATCATTTTTCTTTCTCATCATCTAAATAGAGGGACTGGCTGGGTGCAGTGGCTCACGCCTGTAATCTCAGCACCTTGGGAGGTGGAGGTGGGCGGATCACTTGAGGTCAGGGGTTCGAGACCAACCTGGCCAACATGGTAAAACCCGGTCTCTACTAAAAATACTAAAAAAAAATTAGCCCAACGTGGTGTCAGGCACCTGTAATCCCAGCTACTTGGGAGGCTGAGGCAGGAGAATTGCTTGAACCCTGGAGGTGGAGGTTGTAGTGAGCCAAGGTTGCACCACTGCACTCCAGCCTGGGTGACAGAGCGAGACTCCATCTCAAATAAACAAATACAATAAATAGAGGACTTAGTTAAATGACTTCTAAAGTCCCTTTTAACTCTAAGTCTGTGGTTTTATAAATCTGTAGCTATAGTTTATGTGATGCTGGGGCTTTGAACTGGAATGTAACCCCCAATTATAGCTACATTTTCTAGGACTACATCTAAGTGAAATCAGGAGCAGTCTATATTGTGTTTTTCTAAAATACTTAAGTTCTTCTTTTTTTCATGTTAAGTTTGAGATTTTGGTAGAATAGGTGGAACTATCCTACAGGTAATTTGAAGTTTGGGTCTAAAACTGAGGAGAGAAATCAGGACTAGGGATAGATTTGGGGTTATCCATGCAGGTGACTGTTAAATGTGGAAGTAAATGAGGTTACTTAGGGGGCAGAAGAGAAGGGAGTGAACATACAAGAGTAGAAGGGGTGGAGGAATGGAGGAAGATATGGAACTCTACAAGGACATGGAAAAGGAATAAGGAAATTAGGGAAGAAATTGAATAGAGTATGTCCTAATACTAAGGAAAGAGTTTCAGAAATGAAAGGAACTTGACTGAGAACCAGATAGAAATAGCCTACCATGTGGTGGTAGCATTCACTGCAAAATGAAGATGTTGTTCATTAAGATAAAGGTTATCTGAAAAGACAGTTTAAGCCATTGGGGGCATGCAAATCAGTGTACAAAAAGAAAACTTTTGCAAGTTCCAGTTTTGTTTTTTTTAAAGGTCATGCTAAGTATTGAAGAGGAATAAGTTTATATGGTTTGATACCTACACACATTAGTCAGAGTGTGGTGGTATGGTGAATGGAGAGCACAGAACTCAGAATTATGAATTCTGGGCTGTAGTACACACTGTCTATTATTTTAACTGTACAACCATCCAGTCACCTAACAGGGATACTTGTAAACAGATAAATTATAATCAGATTGGTAATTGTTGTAGTCAATATGATCAAAAGTTCTTGGGCAAATGATTTAAGCCTTCTGGGTTTCTTCACCTGTAAAATTAAATTGTTAAAAAAATTTGTTTTAGGCCAAGCACAGTGGCTCATGCCTGTAATCCCAGCACTTTGGAAGGCCAAGGAGGGTGGATCACCTGAGGTCGGGAGTTTGAGACCAGCCTGGCCAACGTGGTGAAACCCCGTCTCCACTAAAAATACAGAAATTGGCCGGGCGTGGTGGCAGGTGCCTGTAATCCCAGCTACTAGGGAGGCGGAGGCAGGAGAATTGCTTGAACCCAGGAGGCGGAGGTTGCAGTGAGCCGAGATCACACCACTGCACTCCAGCCTGGGTGACAGGGTGAGACCCTGTCTCAAAAAAATAAAAAATGAATAAGTTTTGTTTTAAAGCTCATACTCTGTGTAGTACCTCTTCATGCAGTTCTGGATTGTTACAATGCTATTTGCCTTTAAAATGTATACGAATGCATACGTATGTATATATACATATATGTACTTTTAAAAAATTATTACGTAGGATACTATCTTTTATTGTTGTTTTGAGACAGGGTCTCCCTCTGTTGGCCAGGCTGGAGTACAGTGGTTTAATCATAGCTCACTGCAGCCCTGGCATCCTGGGTTTAAGCGATCCTTCCACGTCACCTCAGTCTCTGGAGTAGGTGGGGACTACTACAGGCATGTGCCACCCTACTGGGCTTTTTTTTTTTTTTTTTTTTTTTTTTTGCTTTTTGGTAGAGACAGGTTTTCCCTGTGTTGCTTAGGCTGGTCCTGAACTCCTGGCCTTAAGTGTTCCTCCTTCCTCAGCCTCTCAAAGTGTTAGGATTATAGGCATTAGCCACCACACTCAGTCTAGTACACTGTTTATAAAATTTTCCCTGTACACTGAGGCTGTCACACCCTCTCGGCTAATGAAGTGTAGTAGGACAGGCCATACTGTGTGCTCTGAGCCAGTGAATACTTTGCACTTTCATCCAGTAAGTGCCCTACCACCTGTTGGAGAGTTGAGCATGTTTTGGAACATGTATTGTTTCTCTCCTGGAACTGTCTTTTCTTGCCATTTATTTAGGGAGGAACAAAGGGATGCAAGTAAAGACTATCATGCTGTTTATTAACATGCAAGCTTTACAGAGGCCACTGGCCTGAGATTCAACTAAAGAAATGGTCAAGGCTTCTTTCCAGTGTGGACTCTTAAGTAAAACTTTTCATAAAAAAAAAAAAAAAAATTAAAGAAATGGTTGAGGAGAAAGAAGGTAAAGATTTTTAGGCCACCAATATTCCTGAAGTATAGACAGTCACAAATTTTGTGTCCTTTGATACAGGGTGACTTTGTGTTCACAAATATTATTTAAATTTATCAAGCTTGTAATATGCGTGCCTGCACAGTGCTTGCTGCCATAGATACACTGGTGAACTTGATGAGACATGCCCCTCCTGGATTTTATCATTTATTAGGAATGGTAAAGTTAAACAACAGTCAGAGGCCCATAGGAGGTCAGTTTTGCCCAAGCAGAATGTTGAATAAATGTTCTAACTGGTTCCTGGCAAAAACATACAAACTGTATCTTTTATCATCACCTCAGCCTCTCCCTTCCTTTCCCCATTTCTGCATCATATTGTAACCATAGTATGAGAAAAAACATACTGAAATTATTTAGTTAGGTAAACTGGATCTCCAGGAGCATATAAGCATGTGGCTGGGAAAAAGGGTTGAGAACTCCTGACTTCTAGGTCAGTATCATTCAAATCTGTATTTGCAAGCCAGACCACATTTTTAAGTACAAACCCACTTCTTATTTTTGAGACAGAGTCTTGCTCTGTTGCCCAGGCTGGAGTGCAGTGGCAAGATCTTGGCTCACTGCAGCCTCTGCCTCCTGGGTTCCAGCAATTCTCCTGCCTCAGCCTCCTGGGTAGCTGGGATTACAGGCGCACACCACAAGGCCCGGCTAATTTTTGTATTTTTAATGGAGACAGGGTTTCACCATGTTGGCCAGGGTGGTCTCAAACTCCTGACCTCAGGTGATCTGCCCGCCTTGGCCTCCCAGAGTGCTGGCATTACAGGCATGAGCCACCGTGCCCGGCCACAAACCCACATTTTTTAAAGTTTTAAAAATTTGTTTAATGATATGGAACCCACATTTTAATTACTTTGCTTTTTGTTTATAGGTCCAGGGGCAAGTTCATCCTACTCTCGAGTCTAATGATGATGCTCTTCAGTATGTTGAAGAATTAATTTTGCAATTATTAAATATGCTATGCCAAGCTCAGCCCCGAAGTGCTTCAGATGTAGAGGTATGACAAATGTTGTCTTGTATTTACTTTATATCTAATTTGTGTGTTGGTTGTAATGTCAGTGAACAGGGAAAGAATTTGCTCTCTCTATATATATGGTATATAAGAAAATGAAGCCTGGATTTAACTCTTTACAGGTTGAGTATCCCTTATCCAGAATGCTTGGGAACAGAAGTGTTTTAGATTTTGAGGGTTTTTTTTTTTTGGATTTTGGAATGTTTTCAGTATATTTACTGGTTGAGCATCCCAAATCCAAAAACCCAAACTCTGATGTGTTCCAGTGAGCATCATGTCAGCATCTAGAAGTTTTGGATTTTGGCCTGATGTGGTGGCTCAAGCCTGTAATCCCAGCACTTTGGAAGGCCAAAGCAGAAGAATCACTTGAGCCCAGGAGTTCGAGACCAGCCTGGGAGACAAAGTGAGACCCCATCTCTAAAAAAAAATTTGTTTTTAACTAGCTAGGCATGGTGGCATGTGCCTGTAGTCCCAGCTACTCAGGAGGCTGAGGCAGGAGGATCACTTGAGCCCAGGAGATCGAAGCTACGGTGAGCCCTGAATGAAAGAGTGGAACCATGACTCCAAAAAAAAAAAAATGCTAAAAGTTTCAGATTTTGGATTTTTGGATGAGGGATAATCAACCTGTATTGCATATAGGATAGTTTGTATATATTCTAGCTGTTAAACTGTACATTTTTTTGTTTGTAAGCTAAAACGAACAGTTTCTTGATGATAGAATGATATACCCATACCTTTAGGAGTGGCATATGTCCAAGCATTTCTTTTATTAAAGCCAGCTAACATTCCAAAAAGATTTCTGTTAATGTTTTGATCTTCAGTTGTTACATGTATTTTAGGTGGTAAGTGAATTATTTCCCACCAATTGAGAGAGAGGGAAACATCTAAACACCTAGGAAGGAGGTTCTGTAATCTCTTAGAAAGATGATATGGCCCTTGTCTTTTTAGGGCTTATGATTTAATGGAGATACAGACAGATATGTAGTCAGTAACATAATGTGATATTCTATGAGTAAAGAGTATATGGAAAACCATGAAAGGGGTAACTGATAGATGCTTTGGGGTTTGGGATAGCTTCCAAGAAAAAGATATATCTAAACTGAGTTCGGAAGGAGTCGAAAGTTGGAGAGAAGAATAAGGTTTTTGAAGTACCAACTGTAGAAAATGGGAGATACAGCTAGAAATAGAAAGAGTTCCCTGGCAATGATGAAGGACCGTTTGACTTTAATGACTTCAAGTGTACAGTACTTCGAATCTTTGGGTTTCTGTGACTTTGCTTTTGCAGCACTCAAGTGTGAGCACAAAAAAAGATAGTTGGACTGAATGGTGTTTCCTCATGGATGTATAGCAGGAGAACAGCAGGGCAAGGGAATTGTAAAAACTGGTAATGGCAGTGCTTTGCAACCTTTTCAGGACACAACACACATAGAAAGTAATGTTTTTATGGCACACATAAAACATTGGGTTTTATGTGTGATTGGGTAGGAAGTAATCTCTAGCAACCTCAGGCCTTGTCCTTCTACCCTGAAGGCTGAGGGATTGATAGACAGGCATATCCAATGAGAAACTGCTGAGAAGAGCATCACTGAATCGAAATTGGATAAGGAAAAAAGTGAAATGTGATAATAGCTGATGGGTTTGCTATTTAGTATTATGTACTAGTCTGAATACTTCCATGCTTTACATTTCATTTAAACTTTGTAATAATCCCATCAAGATGGTATTAGTTTTTTCCCTACTAGAATGTAAGCTCCAGGGAATTTTTGTTGTTGTTGTTCACTGTTGAATCATCAGCACCTAGAGCAATATCTGGCACAGAGAAGACACTCAGAAAATATAAGTTGAATGAATGATTCAACTGAAGCACAGAGAGGTTGAATAACCTGCCCAAGTTATTAAGTAGTGAAGCCAAGACTTTTAACCAGAAAGTCTAGCTTTTTGAGCATGCATTCTAATACCAGGTAGGAGAGGGCACATATAATGGAAAAACATGGAGAGAAAAGGGTACTAGAGTTCTCAGTAAGGTCAGAGAACTAATAATATTAGGACATCTGAAAGAGAGAAATAGAGCAGATTGAGATCAGAGAAAGAGTTGTTTCAATGTAAGATTTCATAAGTAACATAGTTACAAAGCAGGATATGGCTAGACCAGGGGTGAAGGTCCCCAAGATGAGGTCTTTATAGAATTAAGAGGCCAGGGTATTTTGTGTGTCCCTAATGTAAACCATAAAGTTCGACAGAATGGTAGCAGGACTTTACATGAGAATGGAAGAGTGATGTTAACACCTCTTAATACCACCACAGTGGAGTTTAGGTTTCAGCATGAATTTGGGAGGGGCACAAACATTTGGACCATAGCAAATGGTGTCTTACATTCTTTTATCAGGAAATAATTTTCCATTTTCCTCATTGACTAGGATTCGGTATTTCTTTAATACACTTACAAAGCTTTCTATTAAAATAATAAGGGCCCTAAATTTAGCAAGCCCTAAGTGTGTTTTGGGATGAGTCATAAAATATTTTTCTTAAGTTTTGAGGGTCACATAAGAAAAATGTATATAGAGACTGGGCATAGTAGCCCACACCTGTAATCCCAGCACTTTGGAAGGCCGAAGCAGGCGGATAACCTAAGGTTGGGAGTTTGAGAACAGCCTGGTTAACATGGTGAAACC